>NC_137458.1:203432552-204797552 GCF_964235325.1 Thermobia domestica | reverse complement strand
TACTGCTGTTGACAACCACAGCAGATGAAGTACCAAGATTGAAGAAGATGATATTATTTATTGAAGTTTCACGTCCTTGTAGCGCCGAGGCTATATAAAATGCGGATCTATAGTTTAAGGCGGTATCCGAATTATTCTAGTGCGTTCAAATTTTTAAATGCTGTCCTACTGAAATCGAACCCGGAACCACGTGTACCAAAAGTAGATGCACTAGTCACTAGACCAACAGGACGAGTAAGATTTAAGATATGCATACTGTGTAGCGCTACACCATCTTATATACTGAAGATGGAAATCAATAATCTATAATTTTGACATTATTAATCAAATTATTTTCTATTTATATCTCTCACTTGGATTTGGTTTGTTTCATTTCTTCTATCCATTTGTCAACTCTTGCAGACAAGCCGAAAAAGAATGGCATTGTGTCTACAATTGTGAAATATGTTGTTTTGCCACTGTATAAGTTTATATCATGTAATACTGTGTATGCATTAATTTGTAAGAAACTATTACGAATTCTTCTTACATAACACTTACGAACGTATTTCTCTCAAACTCACAATTGTCTGCAAACGTCGAAATTTTGAATGTGAGACACCACAGGTAGTACTTTTCCACGTTTTCAGTACTATCTCTTCCGTGATACATAAACTGAGGATTTTCTACTCTCAATGAATCGATCTCTAGTATCTCTACCAGTTGCTAGTGGACCAATGCTTCTACCTTTCATAGATAAACTGCGGAGCCCACAACGCTAAATTTGAACTCAATCTTTCTTATGAGAAGTAACACTTCTAACCACCTTTTGTCCAGTCTCAAAGTTCTACTAGAAACTAGTAATTTCAGTGAACTTCACATCAATTCGAATTCATCTACATATAAAGATGAACTGTTGTCAGGTTCAACAGAAGAAAGCCACCAACATCTATAACGCAAGTCAGTAAAATAAATATGTTCCCTGCATACTCAATTCACTACATTACATAAAACACACGTTTTCTTAATTGAACATCTGTGTTAAATGTTTCATTTTGTAGGAAAGCTATAGAATTACCAATACTGCACTGGATTCATTAATAATGTGTGTCTTTATGGCACTAATTAATCTAGTATGTAAGCTCTATCTATGTCCCTATAGCAGTGCCACCTATGCATGTCTCTATATTAAATTTCATATTTAGTAATTCATCCCCATATATTCTATATACGTAGTCTTATATACGTCTTGACGAGCTTGACAGCAGTCAGCGAAATTTTTTTGACGTTTAACATGTTTGCTTAACTTCACTACGGATATAGAAGAGCAAGAAATTGATATCAATTTGATGATAAACCTTTTGAGTTTATTGATAAGATTGTCCTTCAAGAGCTTATTTATAACTTTAATAAATTCTTTATTCTTTTATGATTTGTATTCGCTGAAGTAATACATTTACAAATTAAAAAAAGAAAGAAACTGTCTTTTAAGTTGTGTCCTGTCTTTATTTTTCATTTACTCATATATATGATTTACCTTTTTATAGAGAAAAGATTTGTCAGCCATTGTGCAAGATCATTACAACTAATAAAAATAATGCAATTAAGTGTTAGAAATTGGAAAGCCACTTCTGATTAAGACATGGAGTTCCTGATTTAAATGCTCTATATAGAACCATTATAGCTTCTTCTAATGCCTTGAATTAAGAATTATATAGAAGTGCTATGGAAGTAACGATAAGACAATTACCATTCCGCAATATATTATTCAACAGCCACGTAACTTCCTTTCTATAGGATGTGCTTCCATGGAACATATCTAGAAGGTAATCACATATGACATTAAGGTCAGCAAACTGTCCAAGAAGCTGGCACACATTCTCGAGATTTTGTAAGCACGCTTCGTCTTGAAAGTGCCGAAAGTGATTCAAGAATCTTCCACGAACATATCTTTCGCAATTTTCCAAATCTAGAAATAAATAAAGAAAAAAGTATGCATGTATAATTATCATATGTGGCAATAGTTTTAAAAAATTACTACTTTAAATCTTCGTTTTAAAATTAGATATATCTTTGCCTTCAATAATCATAATTATTCCTATTTACATGCTATAGTTCAATACAAAATCCCTGTAAAAGACAACACATACAGAGGATTTTAATGCTGATGTTATACCATAATTACAATTGTCGATTACATTAAACAGAAAAACGAATGTTGTCTTATAAAATTTGGTCAGTTATGCGAATATTTCATAAAATTCAACAACGTGCAAATATAATTATTTTATTCGTTTCATATGAACTAAAGCGTTTTTCACAGTCCTTTGCACCCTTCAAAAACAAACCGCGTAACTTGATGTTGTATCACTGCGCGCATGTTGTTGATTGGTGAAGAGGAAATTATTTCGTCTGTTTCCCGCAATATTTCTGCTGCAGCACGTGCATGTATTTCTGCTACTGTGATGTGCATTACTCGTCTCACTCTCACACCATTGCCGTGATATAGGGCAAAATACCCAATAGTATATAATCCCCCCCTCCTTTAAGAGCAACTGAACATTGTTATTTTTCTCCAAACTGTAATTATAGATGAAATTACAATGAGTTATGTTAAATTATCAACTGAACGATAAAGATATGGCGCTGGTATGTAACAGCAAGCATATTTATCATTATGGGAGATTACTTCTTTTTCATCTATTACCTAAATCATTACGCATATCCATGAAAAACAGATAGTACTCTTCCCCCTTAAGTTCAATTTATTGATATGTATCCTTACATTGCATAGCATGCGAATGTACAAATAGTAACTTCAGTACTACAAAGTAAGTAAATAAATATTCTATGAGAACACGAAAATTAGCTATTATAGGTCTTAATTTTCTTCAAGTGAATTGAACAACGTTGATATCTTGATATTTGCTTTTCTTCTGCACTTACAGGTTTGCCTTGTTTATGTTTAACAGAATAACTCGGAGCAGCAGGTAACTTGCTGGCTTCCTTGGGCGCATCTTTACATTGTGGCGCGCACTTCGCGTGTTTTGTCATTTGTTGTAACAGTTTTCTCTTACTAATTCGATTTTGGTTCAAGATTTCGATCCCATATAGATACATACATATAATGTTCTTACTGTGCCTTAACAATACATTAATTACCATAATACATTGCATTTGTTGTGTACTATTTGCTCATGGAAGAATAAACTGTTATTAGTCTCATTTTTAATGATGCTAACTCATAGTTATTTTTCAGTTTTTCACAAAGAATGGTTGTCAAACAGTTGTGTCATTTCATGAAAATGGGATAAGAAAATGAAAAAGAGAAATCAAGTGTACTCGCTGTTCTTATTGAAGACAATAAATTCCTTATAGTATTTCAGATCTTTGTTTGACCTTTCATTAGAGATGAGGAAATAGTCAATTAAAAAAAAAAAAAAAAAAAAAAAAAAAAAAAAGAAAGAAAGAGAGAGTGAGGGGGATAGAGAGAAGATAAAGAGGATAAAACCTGTTTTAGTGATTCATTACGAAGTTATATGAGGCTAATTTTTTCAGTTATAATTTGTATATCGCCTTTTGAAAATGCGATCAGAATAAATGACCATTTAAAAGATGCAAAAACCGAATATTCGGTGCCAGAAATGAAATAATGTACAAAGGAATCTTCAACTTTAAGAATTTTATAATATTGGTTAGGAATGTTCATAGCCTTTGAGTCTTATTTTTTTCTGGCTGCAGTAAATTTAAGAGAAGGTACTATATGCATGTTAAATAATGTGTCTTTATTCCTATGTAGAATCTAAAAAGTTTCTTGGAATTTGTTGAATAAGATGTCGATAGAGTCTTCATACTCTCATGACTGATATTAGTTTATGGCGTAACTTTTCTGTTAGATATCAAATGAAAGGATAAGTCACGAGCAGTGTTCGAAGTGGAAAAAAACCAGAGGCGGTATGTTTTATTACAATTTTGACTCGACATACCAGATATCTAAATGTTGAAATACAGTGAGAGTATGTTGCCTAAAAGTTTGCATTTCCATTTACATACGAGGAACTTCTCTTCAGTTACGGGAAGGGGGGCGTGGAGAGACTTTGATCCCTCGCCTGCAACTTTCTGAAAAAATAATAAAAATATCCCTTTATGTTGTATTATAGAGAATTATACACGAAAATATTCAAAAACCGAGTTTTTATATTAACAATTTCCTGCGGGAAAACTCTCAGATCCCACACTCGATTGAGGGGTATTCCAAACCTCCAAAAGATCCACCCCACAGCCCCACCCCACCCCAAAGCCCTAAATCCGCCCATGCTCAAAACACGTCATTAACCTATACGAATTAAGACAAGAAGACACACACATACATAAGAAAGAAACAATTCAATTTGGCACATCAAAATATAAACTAGATGAACTTCTTTGAAGACATCTCACTTTAGGTATTAAAAAAAAAAAAAAAAGAAAAGAAAGAAAGAAAGAAAAGAAAAAAGAAAGGAAAAAGACACAAAAATGTCAATTTTGAATAGAAGTCGTGAGTACAACTGCACATGTTTCTAGATCTGATAATTAACTCCTTTGTGGCTATGTGATCCGCGTACTCGTCATCGGGCGGGAGACCCGCGTTCGATTTCCGGAGCAAATTTATGTAGTTCGGATCGCTCGTTCGGCTGTAGGTCCAACCTTGTTGTTGAAGGGGACGATAAACTTTAATCCGTCCATCCAACCATAGATCTGCTAGTAGAGCCACTAAGTCATCTTGTAACAGTGGCTCTGAATCCAAACATTTTAGGTAGATTCTCAGCTAGAAGAAACGTTAGGAGTGGAGATAGTAAGTTTTAGTTGTAATTTACACTGGTAGAAGAAATTCAACGTTCTGCCCTTCTTCCTTCTGGTGCGTGTCTGCGTTTACATAGTATTTCAAAGATTCAGGAGAGCAGTGCGTACGCCACTGCAAACGAGAGAAAATGGTTCCTGATTCTCCTATCACAAGCCCATGCAATTTCATTTTTAATCTCATTGTTTTCCCCCCTTCCGTTATTCATTTCTTAGCACAAAATTACATGTAATATTTTTTTGTTTAATTAGTTGCAACATTTCTGCACTGCAGTCTGCATTGTTTACAAGAGGTACAAAACTTCGTGAAAATCAGATTAAACACCTATAAGTACAAAACAACGATGGAATAATACAAAAACATCTGAATGTTAGTGTGGCGAGGACACAAATTCCATTTTTCCGCTTCATACGTGGTTGTTTTGTCAAGTGACTTACCACCACGACAATTCTTCTGCTGTCTCTCGTGGCTATATGATTAGCGTACGCGCCTATCGCGCTGGAGACCTGCTTTGATTCTTGGTGGGGCTCATCTGGTTCGGATCTCACGTTAAGCTATAGGTCCACATCTCATACAGAATCGTTGCTGAAACGGACGCTGAACTCAAATACAACCAATGCCCATTCTTTTGTGTTTTTGGAGCTTTATTTTTAAAAACCCCTACTAACCAGCTATTTGTTGTCAACTTACGGAATTTATTCGGCCAAATGGCGTCTCGCAGATACAAGTGAAAAGATTTATGAATTTTTTTTTCTTTCTTTCTTAAACTCTATGCTTAACAGACAGTGAGTAACTGGCCATCATAATATACCAAAATCGAGTCTCGATGCATGGTTGTGAGCTTATGGTTACCAAGCTCATTCTGCAAGGTAATGGGCCAGGCAAGTTAGGTTGACAAATAGGCGTTCAGCAGAATTAATTCGGAAGAAGCTGATTTTTTGTACACGTGTTCAGATTTGGCTTAGACAGAATACTGAACGGCCGCCAGTTAAAAAAAAAACAAAAAAAAAAACCGGTTTTTCAACAGTTTTTAATGTTGGTGCGGAAACCATGCGAGACTTTCTTTGTAGTGCGTTAAATTTAAAGTTCAGTGAACACAAATTCAACATCCTGAATCAAATCTCTTCCTTCTGCCACAAGTTTTCTAAAAGCCAGTATTTGTAAATATATTAACCATTGCACGTTATTAACCTTTATGCAATCACGTTTGGTATCATTTTTTATTTACATTTTCGTCATCACCAAATAAAACCAAACTGAATTAATAAGTAGCTCGAATATGGCCGCAAAACCTAATCTGCGATAACAGCCCCTGCCACGTTTAGCTGAGTGTAAAGGTTCACGTCTACTATCACCAGCAGATAGTAGCACGTTTGTCCTGTCTTTCAATGTATGTTATAGACTGTGACAATATTTACAATAATTGAATCAACTTTAAGAGATGAAATATTTCAAGTCGGTCCAGAAAATAAATGGGTTCAATAATGAAAGAATAATCCGTGCACTTTTGTGATATTTTGTTTCTTTCCATCGCTAACAGTTCAATTATTGGTATAATAAATAAAACAAATTAATCAAAAAGTGCACGGATTATTCTGGAATTATTGATTCAATTTAATTTGGGCAAAGTTGAAATATTACTGTATTCAAATTAATTCAATTATTGTAAATATTGTCGTACCCTGCAAAATTTATTGGAAAGATACAGGATACGTGCTACCTCTGTTGGCAACAATACAGCCTTTACATGTACCTTAATACAGACTTGCGGATAACGGGTAGGCTGAGGTTGACTTGCTGGGATAGGGTATGAGAGACGATTTACCCAGCCATAAGGAACATTTTTTTAAATACAGTATACGTAATGCTATATTAAGTCTGATAATTAACTTGAATGTACTGATACTCGTTTCAAAACAATGCCCTAGTAACTTGTGATGATCTAGGTTTATCAGGACCGAACTGAAATAGACATTCATATTCCCAGTCTTCAATTCAAAGTACTCCTTTGCAGCTGATTTCTCGAATTGATTTATCTTAACATCTTCACCTAAATGTACTGGCCGTTTCCTCTCTATTTCTGGTGTTAATTCTTTTTCAGTCATTGTCCTTGTTAAGGGTTCAAAACAATCCTCGTCAAAGGACTTGTCTTTATCGCCTCTGATTCCGTCATATTTTCTTCTCCTTCACAGAGTAGATGTCTTCAACTTCATCTAACATGTTAACTCCTTCAATTGACGCAGAAAGCATCATATTTTGGAATCCTAATCTTATACAGTGGAAACATGCAATATAACATTTTAAGCCAGTTTTTAAACAACTGCACCTTAAATAGCAACCTTTTGATATTCATAAGGAGCGTTCAAAAAGAAACGAACCGGAGGCGAGGAATAGAAACTCTTACCTGTATGTTAGAAGTATTGCCCCTGGCTTTTGAGGCACTTGTACTACTGCGACACAAGGCGGTGAATGGCTGTCTTGTAGAATTCCCTGGGCTGCGTTGCAAAACCGGTTCCGAACATACTGCTGGACATCGTCGTCCGAGGTGAATCGTTTGCCCCTCAGAGCCTTTTTAAGGGAACCAAAAAAGCGTAATTGCAGGAAGAGAAGTCTGGACTGTATGGAGGGTGACCAAGAACCTCCAGCTTGAATTCTGCACTACTGCCCTGACTGTGTTGGCTCTATATGGTCGGACATTGTCATGGAGCAAAATGAACCCACGGGTGAGCTTGCCTTGTCGTTTCGATTTGAACCCTTGACGAAGGTTGGTAAATGTTTGCGCGAAACGCTGGGCATTCACTGTTTGTCCCGTGCTACAGCATGTCTATCAGAAGGAGGCCGTCTTGGTCAAAGAACGTCAGCATAACCTTTCCTGCACTTGTGTGGATGGCCTTGGATTTTTTAGTGGTGGTGACCCTGGATGCTTCCAATGGAGATGCTGTTTCGATTTTGGTTCGAAGTGATGACACCAAGACTCATCTCCAGCCACCACTCGTGCTAGGAGCTCATTCCCTTCCCTGGCATAGCGCTGCAGATGATCAAGACAGTGCGCCATTCGACATGCTTCATTTTGTGGTTGAAGACTGACACTTTGCGCCAGTTCAGTCTTTCCGTCATGATGGTGTGCACACTTCCGACGCTCAAGTTGACCTCGGCGGCTACGGCTTTCACTGTAACTCTGCGGTCCTGAGTCATCGGTAATGTGGTGCGGTGGCCCGGGCTGTGCATCATCGGCTAACGACACCCGTCCTTTCCTGAAGCACTTGGCCACTCCTTGATCCTTACAAGGGACATGCAGTGTTTACCGTACACTTGGGACATTCTTCGATGGTACGTTCCTTCTATTTCTTCCGTCGTCAGAAAACGAACAACACCTCTTTGCTCTTCCTTTGACGCCTCCTTTTCACTGTTGCGCTGCTCACAACACGACTGACCGCGCTGGACGATTGGCGTCTGCTTTTGCTGGCTTTAGAAGTCACATGGCTTGCACACGTGACCCTCTAGCGGCGGGTTGTGAACTTCCGCGCTCTTGTCGGAAAGCCTATTTGTTTACACACACAACAATATTACCGTTCTATCACAGGTGTGCACATTACAGCCTTTGGGTCGTTTCTTTTTGAATGCTTCTTATACATACTAATTGTTTCACGAGATTTTCGGATGCTGGTGGCTTGAACCTGATGACTGGAACCAAAGCAATCCCATTTTATTTCTGTCATCACCATTTTTCAAGCTGTAACACATTGCCCAGCCATACTTCCATCTAATCAAATACTCTAAGTAGATGTTGATGGGTTGGAAATGACTAGGAAAGAGATGACACAATTTAGATGCTAAAAGAATATTATACGCAAGGATAATATTTTTTTGGATGAGCACATACGAAAAAAGAACGAGAAAACATGCAAAAGAAAACAAACAGAAAAGAGAACAACAGAGATGCTATTTCTATAAACTGTTTTACCAAATACTCTTTTATCTAACTCAAAATAACTTATATAAACTACATATCTATATTAAAAGGAAATCATAAGACTGTTGAACTTAACAATATTATGCACCTCTAAGTTGTTAAATACAAGTGCGTTCTCTTTAGAGGTAAAATTTCTTTGTACATAGATGCTAAAGCTTCCTTTCACTTCCACAGAAAGTACAGCAAACTTTGTAGATGTTCTAGAGACGACAACATTCGGATTCTTCTTGAAACTAACTTCAAAGTTGTATTTGGCGACACAATTTAACCGTTGCTTCATGAAAGTAGATAGCCCACTCTTGTTTTTCTAAGCTTTGGTATCAAAAGGTTTTAACAGCAGCCGTCACATAAGAGGTGGTCTTCCTAACTGCAAGTTCGAAATTTCAAATCGAAATGGGAGATGCCGCATATCAAGCAACACTGATGTGAGCTCAGAAATTCAAAGATGTAATTGTTTTCTTTATATTTTGCATGGTTTGCACATCTGAAAACTGCATTTGAATGCTGAAAACTTCACAACCACCTACCAATGACACCCTACAGTGCATGTTCTATGAGTGGCCATCCCACCTCATGCATTTTCATAGTCGCTGTATCAAGTTTGACTTCACACGCACGAGATGTCCTATGAAATGTGCTTACACGCTTGCTGAATGCGGTTCTGTAGGTATCTTATATCACTGGGTTTCTCATCATACGCCATCTGCTTCAAATGGCCTCACGGATACAAATCAAGGAGTATAAGACATCAGCTAATCTAAGCGGCAATTTCAAGGGACTATGGCGACCGATCCACTTCCCTGGGAGTTGTGCATAGAGTCATTGTTGCACACCAACACCACAGTGGGGAGAGGCTTTTCGTGTTGAAAATAAGAAGGAAAGTTGCCGTCTGAGTTCAGAAGAAAAAGAGACACATGTTCCTGCAGGAGCGCCAGGTATTGTTGCGCCTTTAACGTAGTTTCGATGAAACATGGACCAATGATAAAGGTATCGCATATCCCACACCACATCACTACTTTGCAGGACTATGTTTCTTATCGGATCATCCAGCTTGAATTATTGTCACACCAGTACCGATAATTATGCCAATTGACTGCTCTATTCAACAGAAATAGGCCTCATCGCTGAACAGTATGTTGTGTATAAACGAGGGATTCTATTTGTGTTCACTCGTAACCCACGTGGAAAACTACCTGTCAATCCAGGTCATCCTCATTTAGTTAATGTTGCATGTTCAGCTTATGATATGCAATATTCGGATAATAGAGGACTGGCTGATACCAGTTTCCAGTGAAAGACGACAAATAATGGGTTTAAAACTCTTCACAAATGGACGTAAACTAGAATGATCGTTGATGCTGCCTCATTTGTAGCAGTCTCTAACATCGACTACGTGCCCTATCTTCCACAGTGCTAGTTTCTTGAAATTTAGCGATAACGCACGTGACCGTGCTGTGTCATACTGAATGCCTATTTCAGTGCCGTTTGTTGCACTCCTCTACAAATCTCTGAAACTGCGTTCCTCAGATATTAGAATGATTTCTATTTTCTGTCTCTTTGTCATAGGATCTTAGGTCACCTGCAACAATAGGAGATTCTATTAGTAACAATTTGACTTTTAAAATTTTCAGTGTCCATAACGTGCAAACTATACAATACATGAAATTACACCTTCGGATTCCTGAGCTAACGACATTGTTACTTGATATGCGGCATACTCCTTTTCCAATTCGAACTTCGAACTTGTATTTAAGATCCCCATGTACCCACAAGTTGTGCCCTCTTCCATTACTAGTGTGTCCCATTAACAGATCTTACATTTTTCTTGATTTCATAGTTTTCGCTAAAACTGAAAATTATTGAAAAACCTCAAACCGAAAATGGATTTTTCAAAATGGCGGCCGTTCCTACCGTCGCCATCAATTGAGTTTTTCAGTATTGTTTCTAAACCTGATCTGAAAAAAAAAAAAGCTTGTTTCGAATTAGTTCTACTGATAAAGCTAATTTGTCTCGTCTATAAGGCCATTGGTAAGGTACTGATTTTTAGAAAAATGTAGATTTCATAGAGTTACTTTTAAATGTTCGTAGCTCAGACTCTATTAGCCTACGGATATAAAACAAGTGGCAGGATATGCAAAGCAGAACTAAGATTCGGAAAATACAAAGGTTAGTCATAAGTCTTTTAACATTCTGGTACACAACATGCCCGTTTTTATTACAGTATAATGAAAGCAAGTAACAACATTCAAAGTATAGCCTCTTATGTTGGACTGCTTGCAGTCACCTTTCTTCTAGTTACTCCATTCCACGTTGATACCATGTCAGTCACTTCTGTTTCCATCTTCTGTTGGTTGGTGCAGCACCGTGACTTCAGGTACTCAATCAAGGACCAAAACAGGTAGTAGTTCGAAGGGGCAAGGTCAAGATTATATGCCAGCCGTGGCACCAATTCCATGCCATCAAGTTTCTGAATTTTTTTATTCTGATTCTCGAGCCAAGTGTGGGTTTGCGTTCTCCTGTTGCAGCAGGGCGCGCTTTCGGTTCATCAATGCAGGAAATTTTTGCACCATGGATACATCTACTCCTACTGTTCGGAATAAATATCGGCATTGTTGAGTGTTAGAAACAAACTCGAATCGAATTACCCCATCGAAGTTCCATTATACAAAGAGCATGACTTTATGCTCGAAACAGCTCTGTATGATGATCGATTCTGGAAGTTGGCTCTTGTTATACAATTGCTTTTGCACATTAGGATTTCGGGAAAACATCCACTTTTCGTCGCATGTGACAATCCGTTTCAGGAAATACGCATCACGTGAATTTTGTAGTAGCCGTGGATTTTTAACACACTCGCCTCTGAGCCTAAGCTTGGTTCAACTCATGTAACATACTCTCACAAATACAGTTCCAAAGTGTAACGCGTGTATTTACCAGATTTGTTTGTATCAGTCGGAAAAACACAATTTAAGTATTCTAAAATAATGTAAAATCGCTTAATTAAGTCGACATTTACTCCAGTTATTTCGGACGATTTTTCAGCATTACGAAAAAACCTGCGGGCTGTATTGCAATCATTGGTGTTTCCTGCTTGTTATTTCAGCATATCTATCAATAGTCCGAGCTCACTACGAAATTTTGCTGAGGACACGTTTCTTTTTTATTCCATTTTCATACGATTCTCTTTGCCTCGTACATGCCAAGCTTTAATATCTAGGTGATAGGCAATGTGGAGAATACATTCCATAAAACGTATCGATGAATAAAGCGGAGAGAGTCCAAAAGTCAAATAGTTTTATGAGAAAGAATACCAAGATTATTCATCTCTCTCGGTTTTCCTCCACATAAGTAACACATCTGCGTAGACGCGCACGAGGACACAGAATTACACACTTTTCCATCAAGCATACAAAAAAATCATCTTAGGTCGAACGATAAATTCCTTGTCACATACAGTTATATGATCAGAGTGAGTTTCTCGATTTGGTCTTCTACTTTCTGGACTTAATTTTGTACAATTTCAACCGTTTCTTTAGCAAACACAAAACTTATGGGACGATAATATCTGGTAGAGGATGGAGTGGGATTTTGCCAAATGACACAATTACGATTGTTAGTAACACTGTACAGTTGAATAGGGATCATAGGTACACCAAACAAACTCTGGTCAGCTGAATGCTCATCTAAAAAGGTTGACGATACATACTTTGTTGCATACCATCACAGTCCCACTTATAACAACAATGTTAATGTTGCGAACATCGGACAAAGTTCGAAACACTTCTTGTGTTTTACTAAGTCTTCTTATGGAATCATCAAGAAGCGATTGCACCGGTATGTAACGGATGTTTCTGTGATTTTTATTTCATCTGGATAACAATGTTGCTTAGCATCTCTAACCTTATGATAGGTTGGATACATTTTACAGCCTGCTTATTTTGACTGATCACGCACGACATTATACTGGTTTTTAGAAAGATTCGCATCAACTAGCAACGCCAAAGCTTCATCCTTTGATGATTTCGCCGGAACTGGAAATGCAGCGCTTCGAGATTTCTTGATTTTCGCACCCCGTATGGGGATAGAACGACAAAGCTCCTTGGCGATAGCTGCCGAGTCGAGTTTTTCTGCCTTCCGTAGTTTTAATTGTTGCCTTCGACAGTTCCTCGTTGCTTATTGATTCTATAAGTTCTTTAACTTTTCTAATTTGCACTTTTGAGGTACATTTTCGGTTTATCGCGTTTATTTTCAACAGAAGTATCCGTTGGCAGAACAGGCTCTATGTTGAGATCCACTTCATTTTCCAACCACGTTGCATTGTCTTCAAGAAGCCTCCCCTGGTGCCGATTGGTTTTATTCCATTTAACTAGTACGTATATCATAAATACATGTTCTTATTCTTGCTCGCGAACTAGTGGTCAGTCCTACTACTCCGGTTTCTTCCATTATGTAATTTGTTAAACGTTCCAAAAGCTTTGTTGACGCATGGTGTTCCCACATCTAATATAGCACGCCATGTAAACACGGGGGCTATTTTCACACCACGTCTTGCGCAACCTTGTGCAAGGTTTCTCGATTGTTTTAACTTCTAACCTCAATAAGCTTTCAGGGGAACTTAATCCGCAGACTGAACACCACAGAACACCTTCTTGAAACCTTGTCTGTAATTCACATACATTTTTCCCACACGTTCACACACACTCTTTTCCCACGCTATTCTCCAGGAACCCTAAAATACAATGCAAAGTTCAAGTGTTCGATCTTCCCTTCGGACATCCTCAATACTATTCCAGCACTGCACTGATCACCCTGTGTAAGCATAGCAGGACACAAGTAAAATTAACTGCTAGTACAAAGCACATCTGTAGCAAGCTCTGCGCGCGTGCACTTCGTTGCCTCCTTTCAGGCCATATTTGCAACTTTTGCACGCGACCATCGCCCGAATTCGTGGCAATTTCATATCAACAGTATATTTAGCTACATATATCGCAGGTATTCTTTGCTATATTGCATGGTCGCAAAATTGAATAAAGTTCCCTTAGATCGATGAAATCTCTCACTGTGCGTCGCGTTATAGGGGAGGAAAATTTCCCTCCAAAGTATGGTTCTTATTTTGTCTTGACCAGCAGTCCGTTATTAATTGATTTCATGTACACTAAGTACCACGCAAGCAGATCATGGTTAGAATATCCAGTAGAGCGACCTGACTTTTGTATTCGACAAATACAAAGGTCGATCAATATGTTTTCCCCTTACTATGAAAGATTGAAGTAGAACTATAATTCACACTCACTATTAGTTCTTTCTCACATAGTCACAGTTGAAACACACTCCTGCAGCCCAGTCTTTCAGATTCCACAACCCTTCTCTGTAGAACAAGTCGAAGTGGTTAGAAAATCAGTACTTAACTTCGGAAATGGCTTCCACATCTGAAGAAGAACGCCCTCCTTTCAGCAACTGCTTCATTTTGAGAAACAAGAAGTGTGATGGTGAACGGTTATTAAAATATGGCAGACAGAGAAGTAGTTGGAAGCAGAGGATTTGCACAAGATTCATGGATTCTTGGGCTTTGTGGGCGGGAGCATTGCCCACTAAGAGCCGTCGTTGGTGAGCATCCCATAGCGCTCTGCCTATAGAGTATCACAAAGTTTGTGCAGTCACACTACGCCTATGGGTTGAGTAATCAGTAACAATAACACCCTTGCAATTTTAGAGATCGCTGAAAGAGGTCTGCCATCTCTCGGTTCGTCCTCCAAATTCAAGTGACCACTTTTTTTTTTTTTTTTTTTTTTTTTTTTTTAAAGCTGCCTTTCCATGTTTTAATAGTGCTTAAGGATAAGCACATGTCACCATGAAGTTTTCATCTCTTCATAGATCTTATTGACTTTCATCTCCTGCACATGTAGGAACTTTATACGTTTGCTCGATATTCTACTTTCAACATTTCCGACATTTTCACTACTTCCAGACACCATATTTTCAATGGTTTTAAACCTAGAACCATAAAAGTTCATAATTAGTTTCATGATACATTGGATTATTTGCCACAATATTTCTATACGAGGGCAAAATACACTGACTGACCTTCGTATTTTCAAAACATGAAACACTATTATCCTCACAGATATTGATACAGATGTAAGCTATTTTAAGTCTTGCATCAAACAATTTATCGAACAATTATATTCCTGAGACAAAAGGTGTAAATCTAATTAAATGTAGAAAAGAACGCGAATATACAAAGTCAAGTGTGTAAGTGACGTAAATTAAACAAACGCTGAAAAAGCCTGTTGAAAGATGGGATTGGGATTCTTCACATGGTAAACCTGATATAAATTACTGATCTTTATCGTATTACAAATGAATCATAATGTAGAACAATTAAAAGCCAATGTATACTGCTGCCATTCTGGAAACGAAGTTTCGAAGCACACTCAATAAATTATATTCTGGGTTATCATCACTAATACTACGTTCGCCCACGCATTTTTTGACATCTAGAAGGCTTTTTTACATGGTTTAAACTTGCTAGAGTTATGTTGCAATAACATATACTCAAAAAGAAACGTAAATGGATGGTATTTCAATTCGTAGAAAAACAAGTAGCTGCAAAATTAAATACTTACCTTACCAGTACCACATATTAACACTGCATCACCCACAAGAATTATTAACTGAAAGGTCCAGAAGTTGAAATATATGACACAGAATTGCAATAATATACTACATCAAATTAAGACAAGGATGATTATCAGGAGACAAAGGATGATCATTATCATTAACCAATGGCACCACTAAATATGAAAAAGATTGAGTAAGCTCACCTTTAGTAGTACAACCTTCTAGTAGTGTGATTCCAGATGGATCAAATTCTAATATATGAATAAGTGACATAACCAGTCGCTGTAAATGTGCTGAAGAATTTAGCAAACCTTCTACTTTGGGTCCCAGAACATTCAAATACCCACACAGAAGATTCAGGCCTCCTTTCTGTGTTTTCTGGTCTGTAAAGCAAAGCAAACTGTCACGTACAGAAAAGAAAAGTATTTTTTTTCTCTTTTTCTCTCTCTTTTGAACTGAAATTTTCTTCAACTATTGACAGGGATATCTCATTCAAGTGAGTAAAAATAAACAAATTTTGTGTTTCTGTCAGTTATCTCTAACTCACTCACTCACACTCACACTCACACTCACACACACACACACACAAGAAAAAGAAAAAACTACGGTGGCTAAAGACCAAATTGTTGATAGCAATTAATTTAGCGAAACAGAATGTGTGTTATTGAATATTGAACTCGCGCCCACAGAGGATCTGCTATGTAAAAATTCGGATATTTTCTCCTTACATTAAAATACAGGGTGTTTAAAAACAACACCGACAACGTTTGATTCCTGACATCAAGATAAAAAGTATAGACGAACCTGGATGCACAAATGCTTTCTTTCGGAGTTATAGGCTGCCAAAAACATGAAAAAATTAATTTTAAAGGTCAACAGCTCCGAAACAATGGGACCTACCGTAGTCGGGTCAAAACTTCACTTAGAAACTAGTATGTGCCCTATTCAAATATCCATGTTTTAGAATCCTGCGGTATTCCACAACAATTTTTATAGACGTAGTCGGGGAGTACTTCAAATTATATGCCCGTAGCCAAACCTTCCTCTATAAAAATTGTTGCGTGAGTACCTTAAAATTCTGAAATATGATTTTTGGATAAGGCACATATTAACTTAGTTCCTAAGTGAAGTCTTGACCCGACTATGGTAGGTCCCATAGGTTTGGAGCTATGGACCTTTAGAGTTCATTTCTTTTCATGATTTCGGTAGCCTATAACTCTGAAAGGAAGCATTTGTGCACCCACTTTGGTCTATACTTTTTGTCTTATCTTAGTGACAGGAATCACCTCCCAAACGTTGTCGGTGTTGTTTTGAAACACCCTATATACAGGGGCGGATCCGGGGGGGGGGGAGATCGGGACTATTGCCCCCCCTCCAAAAGAGGAAAATTTCTTATTTTATATATATAAATAAAACCCATCCTAAAGTTTGGAGCCCTTAAAAGTAGCAGTATGACAACCTACCGCCCCCCCTCCAGAAGTCGGTCCTGGATCCGCCCCTGCCTGTATATGAAATTACAATTGTCAAAAGGTGTTCTCAATATACGGGACAGGATTGTCTAAGCGCAGCAGTTAAGCTATGGTATAAGCCATGTGGTCTGAGTGGAGAGCACAGACTTCAGGAATAAAAGAGTGTGTGGCTGTTGTGGTGGGGAGCGGACTGGGTAGCGTAGTGGTTAATGCATTGACACGGTATGCTGAAGATCCCGGGTTCGAGTCTCGGTCCAGTCATTCACTTTCTCACTCTTTGTGCGTTAATTTTAAATACTTTATTCAACAAAAAGAATTCAATCTATTCAAGGAGTGAAAAAGCATTTCATGTTGCCAGCTCCGCTAAATTTATTTCTTTCATTTAAAATTTTCAACCGCTCTTGTAAAACTATTCGGTTACATATCTATTAACATACATATACTTACTAACAGTGTAACTTGAAACGATAATAAAAATCTAAATAAGGATCTAGTATATCTACAGAATATCATATGATGACAGCGAACGATAACTTTAACACGTTGACTGCCATTGGCATGTAATCAGTCAGTTCAGATTGGTTTTCGAACTAAACATGTATTTCTTTATTAATCTTAACATAAACAAACACTCTAAAATATTTGTGCCCCGCTCATGCAATTCATCCTTATACGCGTCGGCAGACAACGTGCTAAAAATAGAGCCTATGTGATATAATCTGATTTTTGTTTTTTATGGTTTTGCATATCTTTTTATTGAGAAAGGTTCTTACCACTTGTTTGAACGAAACAATCACTATTTTGCAAATTCAACTATTCACTATTTTGCCTGTGAAGAAAATGTTCACTACGAGGTTCAATTGAGGAAAAGGTGGCTGCATGCTAAAAGTAAGAACTACAATTTTGCCTTATGTTTTCCTTATTCATGATAGTGCCTACGTTGGTGTTTTATCAAGGTTTCTATAAGTTTGTTGAACTAACTTTTAAAATTTTGAAATTATTTATAAAATATTAACTTACAATATATATTCACGAAAGTAAACAAGAAAAATTCAGATACGTAAATTACTATAGATACGCAGATGATCCTCTCCTGGTCTACAAAGAGGACAAAGAGAACAAAGGTCTACAAAATCTACTGACAGAGTTTCACAACATTTACTCTAAAATCAATTTTACCATGAAATTTGAAAAACACTAAAATTAATTTTTTGGATATAACTATTAGTAGACAGAACAACAATTTTAACACCGATATCTACAGAAAACCGAATCAGACTATGGCCCATATATTATTATTATTATTATTATTATTATTATTATTATTATTATTATTATGTGCATTCCACAAATATCGAGTCAAATATTTGGATTAATTTTTTTTTCAGGGTTTACAAAATAGGTCTTCAAAATAGTTACAATAAACAACTCTTGGATAAATGGAAACCAAGAGCTCTCTAAACATTCACAAGACAAGAGAGAAAAAAAAAAACAACAAAATAATAATAATAAAGAACCTCTCGTTTTGACCACGACTTTCTTACATACACAATTCAGAAAATTCCCCAAAAATATGGTTTTAGGGCAGCTTTTAAATCACGAAAAAAAATATGGAAAAATGTATTTAATAGGGTACAAAAGTTAAAACATAGACGCAAAAGTAAATTCTGGCTTTTACGATGTTATGTAAAGTAATTGTGACCAAACCTACAAAGTACGACGAAGAGAAACATTAAGACTAGAATATTTAAGTGTTTCTAAGCATTTCATAAAACAAACCATTATTTTGTACTAAACTTCTTCGCTTACAGAAATAAAAGTATATGAATCACCCTTCACCAGGATCAAGAATCTAAAATTAAACCTGAATAAGGATATTAAGGAAAAATGGGTTACCTAGCAATATATCCTCCAGTGGGGAAATTAAATATTCTTCAGACGTATCGGAAAAACACACTAGTTCCGTCTTCAGTAGTAAGGTAACAGGGATACAAATGGATAAGGGAAATACGGTAGGGTAACAGGAGTAGTAGAATACATACCGCCAAATGAGTGTAACGTAAAAATAACTACTAAAAGAAACAAGCAGAACACAATGTAAGAAAGAAAGAAGAAAAATCTTTAAGTTTTACGTCCCACGTTTATGCCGGCTATGCTAAAGGAGACTGTGATGATGAGAACTGAATGAAATGGTGGAATGAAGAAAGTAAGAAGAAACGGAAGAACCCCAAGAAAACACACGCACACGGTGTTCGTCGACCACAAGGTTCACTTAGCGCGAACTGGGGTAGAATCAAAGACTCCAGGCACCAGAGGGAATTCTACCACTGAGCCACGCGGCCTCGGAAGAAAGAGCTGAATTTGAAAGAACGTTGTGCCAGAATCCAGATTTAAAGCCGGTTTATATTTATGAATAAAAATTATTCTTTAATCTCTTTTTTGTTTGTTTGTTTTCCCTGACCCTATTACCTTAACCTGTTTTTATTATGTGTATCTTGCTTTAGGTGAAATGACAATCCCAACATATTCTGACTGACCTTCTTGATTGTCTGATGTGTTCTTTAATTTGGGTGTTAATATTCCGCTTGGTTTGACCTATATACGAAGAATCACATTCACACTGAACACGATAACTATCTAACTTATTTATTTAATGGATCAATAAAACAACTTCTAAAGCCGGTGAGATAATTTTCTAAACTTTTGGGGGAATATTGGAAGCAGATATATTATGCTTTGCAAGAATACGTTGATTTTTTTGTAGAAAAAAAATGAAATGAAATCTTTAAGTTTTACGTCCCATGGTTATGCCGGTTAGGCTAAAGGAGACGGTGATGATGAGAGATGAGTGAAATGGTGGAATGAAGAAAGTGGGAGGAAACGGGAGAACCCCGAGAAAACCCACGAGCACGGTGTTTGTCCACCACAAAGTTCACTTGGCGAGGGCTGGGATCGAACCCGAGACCCCAAGCACCAGAGGTGAACGCTCTACCACTGAGCCACCGCGCCCCCCGATTTTTTTTTTGTAGAATTTTTGTGGTCAATATGGAATTCCTATCGAAGTTTATGACTGTGCTGGGTTCGGTACGTATACCGTAAAGTTAATCTGAGCCTTCTCTTTAGGCAAATTCGTCTCATACAGACTCGAGCTTCCCAATATCCAGTTTCTCATATAACCTTAAGAAGCAGAAATGAGGGACTCGCATCAAATTAACTTATACGATAAATTCAGGAAATAAGTTGCCAATGATTGCTTGAACTGCTCTGAAAACAAAACATGTTCTTAGCCTAAAAATAAGTATATGTAAATATCTGTTACATTACCTTAAAGATATATTATCAGTGGTCGAAGTGAGACGGTATGCGGTGGTATGCCATACCGCCTCTAATTTTTCAGTGATTAGGCATACCGCCTCTGGTTTTTCGGTGATCAAGACATACAGTCACTGGGAAGTGGATGCTAATATACCTTTAATAAATCCATTTCTATACACAATAATTGACGTATAGCTTTGCACGTCAAAGATTTTAAGTTAGCAACATGGACATTTTTGTCACCTTTTCCTATGACCTTGTTTTTAAAATGAGGTGTCTATAGGAAGTTCACTCCTTGCTTCTATGCAGGAACTCGTGTTGGTTGTTCCTGGTGAGGGTACTCGGTCGAAAAAGTGTAAAAGCCAGAAACCCTGAATGAAGTTTTTCTGGGTTTTCCTCATTCACACCAGGATGGTGCGTAACTTATAGGTCCCACGCCGCTTCTTTCCTTTCCCAATCCTTTCTTCCTTCCCTTTCACCGGATAGTGTGCTCGCCGAGGGATGTCATCCCTCATACGTGACGTGCTAAATGGCCGTAGATGCCGAAAGCTCAGAAATGTAAATCCTAAATCCTCGTGTTGGTTGTATTGGTTGCAGATAAGGTCCACATAACAGAAAGGAATGAGTCATGAGGAAAATTCAACCAAAAGGCAGTGTATTGAAGATGCGACTCGTTTAAACTGAAATCGGAAAATATTGTTATGAGTTGGCTGGGATTCCTTTTGTGTCTACAGTGATAAAGAAATACATAACTGCATTCGATATTTACAAGAAAAAATAGTTTATGCAATCAAAAAAAAAAAAAAAAAAAAAAATGTTGTTTTGCTTATCGTTTTATACTAAGCACTTTATATTTTGTTGTGTCATAGTCAATTTGTTTCTTTCTTATGTATGTGTGTATCTTCTTGCCTTACTGCATATAATTGCCATGTTTTGAGCATGGGTGGTTTTAGGGGTTGTCTGCTGTGGAGGTGAACCTTCTGTGGGTCTGGAATACCCATCAATCGAGTCAGGGTCTGCGAGTTCTTAGTTGGAAATTGTTTAAAATTTTTACCTAAAAACTCGGTTTTGATCTTTTCATATATAAGTAGCTGAACCTCCGCTCTCTACACAGCGCATC
Organism: Thermobia domestica; assembly: GCF_964235325.1. NCBI lineage: Eukaryota > Metazoa > Arthropoda > Insecta > Zygentoma > Lepismatidae > Thermobia > Thermobia domestica. Next base: position 204,776,235 of record NC_137458.1, on the reverse strand, counting down.
ATTCGCATATGAATATAAATCTCCTTCTCATTCCTCACAAAATCTGTACATGTCCCTTTACAGACACAAGTGAAAAAAGTCTTGATTTTAAAAAAAAATCGGCAAGGCGTATCAATATCTCGCACCGTTTGCAAGATTTGAGCCAACTTCCGGTTGGAGTTTCTAATTCATATATGACCAGTGTTTTCTTTCTTCTTGCATGCAGTATGTAATAAGCAAATACATTACATACATAATTGATTATAATGTCAGTTATATATGGTGTTCATTCTCCAAAAATAAAGGTTCATCTTAGACTGGAGAAATGGTTATCCTTCCTTTTTCATTATTATTTGGCCATGAAACAAACGCCTGAGACATATACAGCCCCCATATACAACAATGTGGTGTTGGAATGTATAATGCGTAGGATGTAATGCTTTAGTTTTTTTTTTTTTTTTAATTTCAATACTTCCAATGTACCCGTAAAAGTGTAATAAAGAAATAGTGGCCATGTTTTTTAAATATTCAATTAGGACAATCCACATAAAATTTGCAATCGATCAGTGGAAACGTCATCTTTCTAGAGCATGTAGTTTCCGAGATCTCATTGTCGAAAGGATTGACCACAAACATATAAACGTCCACAACATATAGTTTAAAAGAACTCGGAAGATGGCAGCACAATTCACCTGCATTGATTTTAGAGAATGCTTATTAAAATACAAAGGCTTTTAACAATAATTTTAAAACATAAACTATGAAAATGATGTATTTAACTAATTTATTTAAAGTACACATACTCAAAATGTTATGTTTGTCTCTGTTAAACGTGAAATCACACATAACCGTAAATGAAAGATTTGAAAGCCAAAGTTATAGGTTGGAGCTCATCGATTTTAATTGCTATTGTAGCATTTTAATAGATGGATTCTCTATAAGACAACTAAAGATGATATTTTTTATTTTTCTCAAAGTTGGGGAAGGGCAAAGGCTCTCCATGCCTCCCCGTAATTACGGAGAAACTCTTTCATGGTTTTGAGTCATTGTGTAAACAGAAATGAGGCAACATACCCTCATTGTATTTCAACGTTTAGATAAACGGTATGTCTAGTCAAAATGTAATAAAACATATCGCCTCTGATTTTTCTCCACTTCGAACACTGTATATTATTAACACCAACAGGAACATATTATTCACTATATTATTGTAAATGAAAATTAATATGGTATCCACTTTTGATAATTTTATTGCATATGTAACCTTCTTTAAATTTTCACATACGTACATTCAGTAGTGCACTTTAGTATATAAAAAAAGATATTAGAAATATTTTTTATTTTCGGCCCTTAACACGCGACGCTAGCGGTACCGGTAATTATACACGGAGTACGAACATTACACGGTAGGAAAAATACAAGTTCCACTTATTCACTGGTAGTAGGAGGCTTGTGCACTGATTATTCAAATTGTTTCACTCCTCACACATTTTTGTTCCACCATCCATTGTGATTGATGAAGATTAACACATCTTGTTCTTACACTTAGTTTCATAGATAATTGTGACTTCTGTGGAATTTTAGTAGTGAAAATCCCTTTGTAGGGCATTACTTTACATTCGTTGAAGTACTTTTCAATTTAGTTTTTGAGTGAGAAGAGGCGGGGTATCAAGGTGTTACCTCTCAGAATAGAAAACCTCACTCTGCTCGCGCCAAGCGAGCGTTGTTCTCTTCACAGACAATGGGTTCTTAGGTATAAAACCTTTTAACAAGAAATATTTCCTGTAAAACATTTAGTTTTTAGGAAACTACTCCTGTTTTAGAAAGTAATACAGGGGCCTTTACGTTATTGACGGCATAACAAGTATAATTGCACAAGCACTAAATTGAACAATAATAATCAACTAAGAAAAATGTAAATTACGGAATATAGTTCGTCACTTCGCACTTTAGCTTGTGCAGGGGTGGGGGAAATGCCACACAGCACTTAATTCCATGTCAAATCTGGCTATACAAAAAGGTTTGTGGGCGTTACATACACAGAGGCACTCTTCAGGAGAAAAAATTCACAGTTCTGCTCTTCTGAGAAATACGTCTTGCTAAGCGCTGGTTCCAGGAAATTGGGCTGTAATTAGGACGGTTGCACAAAGAGCGTATAACGATAACGTCATAAGTTTTTGTTTCTTTGGGAATAGATTTTTTAGGAACTTATATCGATTTACGTGTTGGATTAAACCATTTTTGTGAGGTAAGCAACTTATAACCGTTCTTTTGTCCTATTTGATATAAAAACAAAGAAAATGCACCTAGGTAATAGGGAAATGTAACTACGGCTGAAGAAAGGACAAAAGAAACAAAAAAATTTTGAATTTAGTCTTCGCTTACTTGTTTTCGTTTCAATATCTCAACTATGTAATCAAGCCTTGTTTTAACCAGTTTCCTAATTTATTCCTCTTACTTGCCTTAAATTTAATTTCGTTTGCTTACTTTCTTAACGCCGTTACCTTGTGTTATTATTATAAAAATAATACATTCGTATACCTTACACACTCTTTTGTCAATAGTCGTAACAAAGTGACTAATTTTAATTTAGTTTTCTTTCGTGAAGAAACTATAGTTCTTTGAATACTACTGGTTCAGATATGCATACCCATTTTTAGTGGTGACTACACTAATCATATTGTTATTACAAAGAATTGCATATGTGGAAAAAAAAAATAAAAAAATGGGAGGGCAGTAATACAATAAATCACATAAAATACCAAATATACAACAATAACAGAAATAAGTAACAGGCACAGAAAGAAAGATGTCCAAAACAAAGTGATAAAAAAGGAAGGAAGAAAGAAAAAAACTTTAATAAAGATGGCTATCAAGTGTCAAATATGGTACTAACTTTATTTGTTATACAGAGTTTCTACAAAACGATGTTTCCACAAGAAATTATAAGCACATTTATAGCAAAACTGTGGATATTTAATAATTGGTGTCATACATAAAGCTTTATAATGAAGTTAAGAATAATCGATATTAGGGTAATATAAAATTTGACAAGTTAATATGCAACTATAATAAGAATGATAGTAATTTTGCTCAATACCTAATTACTTATTTTCAAAGTAAGTACCTATACAACGATAAAAGTATATTCGGACGTGTACTGCTTTCACGTTGTGTGCATACTGAGGTACTGAGAGCTATTAGTAATGCTTGGTGAATCATGACATAAAATAAATTGCCAATTAAATTTGCAGGTGTTAAAAAGATATAAACAAATTATGTACCTGTGCTACGAAGGACTCGAGGAAGTCTAGTGATGAGACCATAGAAGTTCTCCTCCAACACTTCAACAAGAGATTTTGCATTGTAGTCTTGACAACTTTTAGCAAATTCTACCAAAGCTTCTTTACTTTTGCTTGAAATTTCTTCAATCTCATCCGCTGAAAGAATTAAAAGGGCATCTACAAGATGCGAGGAACATTCAGGCATATTTCTGAAAGAGAAAAAGCTTTGAGATACTAATAGATTTAGGAACTCATTAGCTTAAATTGGGTGCATCACATCTTAATTAACATTTAATTATATCATAATTTAATTTGAGGTATATATTTAACAATATTGTATTTTTTCTTCTTTTTTTCAAACGAAAATTTATATTTTATTTACGTTAAACTACACGAAAATTATAAAGAAGTATACCCATTAGGTGCGCTTGCATTTTCTTCGACAATGATTCCAACCACGAAACTTTAACTCATTATAAATTATATATTATACATTTTAAATTTAAAACTATAATAATAATAAAGTACTTACAGTATATATTAAAATTTTAAACTTTAAAAGTGAATCAAGAATAATCCATCTTATTTGATCTCAGCAATACTTAGTAACGGATCTTAATTAGTTGAGTTGATTTCCAACTTTGACACAAATCAACGAAGTTAAATGTATTATGAATAAAATCCTTTCATGAATATTTTTATTGAATCTCATTTTACCTTCTATTATTATTATTATTATTATTATTATTATTATTATAGCAAAAATTTTTACGTATGCATCAATGACTTGTATCCAAACTTAATCAAATTACATAAATTTGTAACGGACAAAGAGTGAAAAAGTGACTGACTGGAGCGGGATTCGAACCCGGGATCTACTGCATATCGTGCTGATGCGTTAACCACTATGCCACCCAGTCCACTTCACAGAACAGCTACTCAATCTCGCATTCTTGAGGTCGGTGCTCTCTACTCGGACCACGTGGGTTGTACCACAGACCACTGCTGTGCTTGGATAATCCCTGTGTCCATATACTGAACATCTATCACGGTTGGAATTTCATATAGATATTAATGAAAGGGGAAACAAATTTTTTAACACACCAGATTCTCTGTAGATGTGAATTCTTTAACGCACAAAGAGTGAAAAAATGACTGACTGGACAGAGACTCGAACCCGGGACTTCGTATTAAAAAAAATCGGTTAATTTGAACTTTGTTAGTTATCTGTTATCATCTTTTTCTTTTCTTACATGTTTACTTGATTTGTTATACTGTTATTTTGTTTTCTAAAATATAGTAAATATGCCATTGATGGTGTCTGTACAGATAAAAATATTATGGTGATCAAATGCAAATTTCCATGTTAATATTTTCTTACTTTACTTTTTTAAATCAAATAATGACACATTAGAACATACGAATCAAAGTCAAGAAGAAAGTGGTAAATATATTTACGATAGCAATGACAATCAAGACTCTTCACCAACTATTTCAACAATTTGTACTGATGGCTTTATGAAGAATGTTAGTTTGTTTTGACAGATCTTATTTTAACAAACGAGTATTATGTCTACTGTAATGTGAACCGCTTGATGGGCGAATTTTATCAATAAACTCAAAGGTACTCACTTCTGGTCCTCCAAGTTTTTGTAGATCGTTCAAAAATTATATTTAACATCGAATTTTCGCTGATAACTGCCAGCATTTTCAAGACTTAAGTAAGGAACAGTATTTTTTAGGGATAAGGAGTACGGAAATTAAATGTTCACATTTATAGAAACTTCTCGTTGTTCTACAAACCACACATCTTACAAACCACACATCTTACATTTTTCTTCATCTTTAGTGGCTAGTGAAGGTATCAAAGATGTTATTTCAACTTCTGTTCAGAAAGCTAATGTCTAATTTTATTTTTGGTTCCCTCCTTTGACTGAAAAAAGTCATGTATGCTTGTCCTACGATTTTTTTTTTTTTTTTTTAAAATAAGTATCTCTTTAGCTATGTTATGCTTTGAGTCTTTCAGGTGTTTTCAAAGGCACGATGTCGATTCTTCGTTGTTTGGCATCTCGAATTTGTTTTTCTCAGCATAGTGAATGTGTTACTCGTCATGCCATTAGAAATGTTCTGGCATGAGCATGAAATTTCGTAGATACTTGACTATTGTCAGTGAAAATTCGAAGTTAATATAATTTTTTGAAGGATCTACACGAATTTGTAGGAGCAAACGCGAGTACCTTCTTTATATCCTTAATAAACCAAATAAGCTGACTTCATGAAATTGTAGGTGAAGGTTCTTCATTCTCGCTAAAATTTGAAGTATTTCTCTAAGGAACAGAAATTTATAATTTTCCATACTTTTTTTTTTTTTTACTTTAAAATACAAATAAGAAAAAAATAAAAATAAAGAACTATTACCTTGAGCAACGAGACAATATTAAAGAGGCAACGGCTACTAATTCAACACGAACACGCCAATGGGAATGTTGATGACATGAACAAACCGACGTAACATATGGTACCAGTTTCTCATCAAGTGTTTTATACCACTTAGAAGTTCTTTTCTTTCGGCTAAAGTTTTCTAGGTGCTTTTGTATATCCTGTGGACCACTAGGCACAATAGGTTCATCAATGGTTTCTTCACTTCCATCAGTCTCACAGGGAAAGTCTGTTGATTGTTCTTCCATTACTAAAGTAATTATTCTTCCCCAAGCCCTGATAGATATCTATTTATTATTTAAAAATAATAAAATAATGTAATTAAATAAAGCAGAAGCGTCACATTAACAGTAAAATAATACAATAAATAAAATAATATATTACCTTTGCACGTTGTTTTCTTATTTTCTCATCCGTTCAAGGGACATGGATTCAAACAAAACTGAGAGCCTCAATTGTTATCACATTTTTCGAAAACTCTTAGTCAATTCTCTTGTTTATTATTTTCTATGTACATTCACGAGACATTACTTCAATCTTAAATAATGTATCTCTAACAACTCAGCTAAAATTACGGTAATAATTTTTCTCTTCAGTCTGGTAAAACATGAAAAACAACTAAACATGAATATAAAAACATTAGAAACCTTAGGTACAACCTCTGCTACTTTTCTATATAGCTACCATAGCGATGAAGACATTTATCATGCCTTGGAAAAAGTTTTCTTATGATTCCGCAAAGAGAGTTCCTACCTGATCACTGAACCTGAATTGTGGTAAGCAATTTTGGAACGCATTGTCACCATTTCTTGTATCCATTCACCACGGTTACAAGTCATAGTGAGCTAATTTTGAAATTGACCCTTCATGAATCGTATGACTCACGCATTCAACAAGGTTATTTTCGCCACAGACTTCCGTCTTTGTACGTCTGTGCGTTCCTTCTTAAAATTTTCTCAACACGCAAGCAAACAGCCACTAGCCAAAGTTTTCGTCGTGAACCTTTCATTCAACGATGAGCTTCGACTGTATTATGCTCTTCCGTCTGAAGAAAGCGATTGATAATTTAGACCAACTTTAAGTCTAAAAGAAACCGATGAAATATAAGTGTCACTGTTAATATTAAATAAACTGAAAATCGTTCGGAAAATGTATCGGTAAATATCGATGTCCATTTGCTGATACTGATACTCCCAAAAGAGGCCGATATCACCGATACTGATATATTGGAACATCCCTAGAAATTTATTATCTGTTCTGCTTCGATTAATATTTACGAAATCAATAACTTGCCTTGGTTAACACGGAAGGACATGCACTGCAACCGATAAGATTTATCGCAATCGTGTCGAAGAACTGATTCGGGGAAATCGGCATATCACACTGCCAGACTTTGCAACGAAGTGTGGTATACCACAGGAACAAGTGCAGACGATAATCGCAGACTTAAGGCACCAGAAGTTTTACGCGCGGTAAATGCAGCGGAAGCAGACTACTAACATAAACTACAATTCGATCAGTGCCACGAATGCCAAGGCTATAAGTTCTTCAATACTACTATCTCAAGTGGATGATGAAACTTGGGTACACCACTATTTCGACCCTGAAAATAAGACCTTCCACGGAGTATCGCCTGCATCAAAAAAGTTTAAGGATGTGCATTGACAGTCTTCTGGAACGTTCATGGCATAGTGTAAATGGAATTACTGTCTAAGGGTACTAGCAGCAATTCTGATTAGTACTGCAACACTAACTGAAAGCGTATTCGACGAATTCGTCCACAAATAGAATTTCTCTTTCAGCATGGCAATGCTCGCCCGCTCATTGGTGCAACGACAACTGAGAAGATTCAGTGCCTCAGTTTGTCTTCCGTATTTCATCCTGTATACAATCCAGATCTGTCTTCATCAATTTTTATATTTTTCCAAAATTTAAGGAACATCTGAGAGAACCTTATCTTTGTTCTGATGATACAGTGGAGCAGGAAGTCAGGCTGTAGTTTGTGACAGTAAAGTTGTGTATTCTTTAACCAACCCTCGTATTCACAAGAGGAATTCTTGGAATTAGCGCTTAGCCAGTCGAAATTCGCAGAAGAGCGAAACCATGAAATTTTTCTACCCAGAAGGTGCCTCTTTCCTTCAGACATCTCAGCTCCTCTCGCCGAACCGTATTTGGGAAGATATTTGCTCGTTCCTTCACTCACAACTACGCAGTCTGTTGTCCAAAGTATTAATATGTTCAAATATCAGTAGTTGATTAATAGTCAATGAATTATCCAATGTCTATGTGTTAATTACTCAATTAATAGACATTTATTTTTCTTAATGGTGTTTAACTGGGTAATATATTTAATAATAATGTGTAAATTTGTAGGAACTATATCCTAGTAACATTTGTATCAATCCGCTCTCTTTGCCTGAGAAAAGCGTTGAAGAAGAAAGGGGCGGGCAGTGCAACTTAAGGATGTAAAACACTCAACAAGTCCTCCGGACGCATAAGCCAAAGTTACTGCATATTTAATGTAATTTTTTTAACAATGTATTTTTTATTGTAGTAATTTTTCAATTTAATTACATATCTCACGTAATACAATGATAAAATATATATTAAGTAAAATATGGTATTGTTATAATTTACACATACGATCAACTAATTCATAATGATCATAAGCTCTTAACAGAATTAATAGAAAAACAAATACTATCAAGATAAGACGAAATTGTGGCCAAATAACAAGAAATGCTAAAAGGACAAGAAATTATGGTAAAAGAAAGATATACATTAGACTGAAATTGGGATAGTAAACGTGAAAATGAAAATATATCTTTCAATGACGATGACAGTTATGAGATAAATTCTTAAGTGCATATTGTTTAAAATATCTTTCCGTCGTTGGTACTCAGAAACCAAGTGGTTATTTTCTTCCTTATATGAGAAAGATCTCCTTTAATTCTTTACCTGTGAGTAACGTACCAAAAATGGCTGACACGTTCCCACGTTGAACTGCGACACTGATCCGTTGAATAAGGAAAGATTTAGATCGTTTATCTCCCGATATAAGTGAAATACGATGGCCGATTTCCTTGATAAAATTAGCTCCTTCTTAATCCGAAGTACCATTTAACTTGATGGCAATTGGAACAAATCAATATTTATCAACGAGATTAATATATTTATTCCTCTTGTCGGTCTCCTTACGAGCAGCTACGAGACCTGCGCGTGATGATGAATGTGCAAGATTGGAGGAAGCATAAGTATATATGCAGGTGAAGTCCTAAACTAGAGCTTTCCCTTTTTTCCAGGGCACTAAAGTCATTCCATCTGGTCTTTTTCCGTTTGGTTTTCGTACTGATGGGACACCCGCAGATGTGAGAGCTCTCAAAATGATATCGTTCACACTTGAGTGCCGTGATTGTCTACCTGCGCTGCTCTTGCATGATAGTGATTCAAATCTAGTCAAGGAACTAGTAAATTATCGAAATGACCAAAGAGGTAAATAGTGGCCGTAATAGTAGAGATGAAACTTTGTCCTTGTTATTTAAAAGTGGGAGAAATGTACTCCTGAGTATATCTACAGACATAATATGTATCGGTTACAATCGGGTAAAATTACAATTCGGTTGCAATTAGTAATCAAATATCATGTGTGTATACCAAAAGTAAAGTGAAATGTTTGGACACCGGAAAAGGGTGCTTTGATATTTCGTGTGATATTAATGCTCATCGCTAACTACGAGACAGTATAACTACCCGGGTGTCGGGTCCCTGTTCGTGCGCCATTTATTTATAACCACCCGTTTGTTATCTCTTAATTAAGGAGATCCTTGGTTATATTATTAGTTCAATTCACCATATTGGGAGCCTACGCGTATTCCATTAATCGCACCAACCTTACCGGTGGACTACAATTGCGTAGAAGTTATGCAGAGAGAAGAAATTAAAACAGATGTTAAGTGAGACTCACTTCATTAAAAAAAAGGTAACAGAGACTTCCTACACTGACACAATTTTTTCTTCCAGGAAAGGGAGTATTTCTTTTAATCTTTGTTTTGCTTTTAGCTTTTGATCAGAATACATGTACGCGAAAAGTAGAACTACGAATTTCTTTTAAAACTCCTTTTTGCTTCTAGTTTTTAACTGTTCAGCGAAGAGAAGCTATTATGGTTTTCTTTCTTTTTCTTGTTTTGATAAAATAGCCGCTGCATTTTCGACCACATGTTTATGTCGATGAATAACGGGCGACACACAGCTGATTGATTCTTTTTCTTTTTTCTGTCTTTGCTCAGCGTCGTATTTCATACATCCAACTATCTATGAATGTCGCAAACCTTATTAATAATTTACTTTTAGGTTAATGTCATTATTATTTTTTTCCAGATGTTTCAATTTAGGATTTTCAGTAAAAATTAACGTATTCTACATACGTAGGGGAACCGTACTTATCTAAAAGCAATTTGAACTAGTAGCGCAATTCCGTACCTCAGCCAGCGAGAAGATATTTTGGCGTTATAATATATTTTTATTGTGTTTTAAAATTTTTAAAATTCTTTTTAGAATCCCTTCCCACTTTCCAAATTCTTAAACATGTTATCATACGTATGATTCACAATTAATGTTTGATCTTCTTTTCAGAATTTTTTTAAAAAGAAGAATGTATCGAGATGCCCAGGATAAGAAAATTTTTAGTTGTTAATTATATATGTATATTTGTCATTGAAACTTGGTACGCAATTTCATGCGTAGAATATGAAATTTTACACTTATAATCAATGTTACATTTCTTTTCAGTGTTAATCTTAGATTTTTGTTTTCATTTTGAAGTGTTTATTATAACTTTGCTGAACCTCATTTACCCGATTTTGACTTATTTGAATTTCCAGGATGTGACATTATATATTTCGTTCGAAGAGATAAGTTTAGAAAGGAAAGTAGGCTAAATCTTAAACGAGTACATCAGGCATTTCCTTGTTGGTTAATAGTATGTGCAGGAATGTCATGTGAATAGTATATTCTCCGAACTAAAGGAGTAATCTTTTTATTTGAGAAGGAACTATATTAACAGATACTATGATGGTGAACCGTCGTTTTCCTCCCATATTAATATGTATGTGGAAATATGTTTAATTACTATATTTTCTTGTAATTTCTGATTAACGTTCTTTCCGTCGTCTGTAGACCACTAAACGACCGTAGAGAAACTTCTTCGGGTAGGACATTTCATAGGGATAAATATATTATTTTACAGGGAGGCAATATTTCCTGGAATTGCAGATCTCTTGCAAAATGGATGTGGCTAATCCATTGGATATTCCGTAGCTAACTGTATTTTCGCCATCAATCGCAAAATATAGTTTTTCATTTCGTTTCTTCCTTTATAGTAACCCGTAACTAAGCATTTTTATTCTTAGGTTAGATTTTTTCAGTATATGTTATTGTCTAGTAACATCTTAGTGAATATTTTAATGTTTATGAATCGTAATTATATGAAGTGTATTGGTATGGTAATACGTTGTATTGGTATGGTACAAAATTATTTTTCATATTAATTTTGAGAAAATTGTATTTTAGTTACATATGTCCTAGAAACTATTTGAATTCGATATAGATCTCGAAAAATAAACATTTTTTTTTCTTTTCAACAGCATGAAGCCATAACGATTTATGAAAATTACTTTCTCTCAATTATTGCATATGCTCAATGACTGAATTTTAATGCGTTAATAATACCAGTTTGAATATTTTTTAGCGAAGATGCTTAAGACAGTTTAACTGTCGTGGAATGACATAGCTGTTTTCTAGAGAATTTAATTTGGATGTTTCAGACCGACCAGAAAGTTGTAATTTCGTTGACTATATTTTCATGTTTGTATCCCATGCTTTTAGGTCTCATGTATTTTGTCTTGCAGAGACATATTTTACGATGCTACGAAAGCATTTGTATTTTGTGTATTTACACATCTTTTCTAGTGGAAGACGCACGTTATGTTCCAGGGAACATACGTGTGTTTTACTGAATATGAAAGTGTTTATATTTCAGTTATGTATAGAAACATTTTATAAGTGCCTATGGTTACAGGCCTTTTCTCGTTTCTAGTTTTGCATCGCAGGTGTCGATGGCATATTTTGTGTAAGTACGTGTAGTATTACACATTTTTCCCACCTATGGTTTTGGTCAATCCATGACGTAATGACCGTTTATTTTCAGGAATGTTTGGACTAGTGAGTCAACTTCCTTGATTCAGACCTTCGAGAAACTTGGATCAACACCGTATAGTTTTCAACGCTTTATTAATAAGTTCTTTTGCACATAATAACCACATGCACTGGTAACCCTACAATGTTTACGTTTTTGGAAGTGAACAACAACCATTATTCTAGGCCTACGCTAATAATAACTTTGTTTCAGAATAAAATCATTTGTTGTATTGAGCATTATTGAATTAGTCTCGATTTTCTCATGGCGAGCAGATGGCATTTTGATCTTATGGCGTGCCGAATTTTCTTCATACATGTCAACGAAATCACAATCTTTTCTTTGATATGCAGAATCATGCTTATTTCTTGGAATTACTTTGAACGTTAATTTTGACACTTAAATTTATTTTTATTTTATTTTGGAAAAACGATTTTTCGTTCTTTTCTGCCAAACAACACGAGGCCCGATTTAAAAAAAAGCCCATACAGGTGAAAACCTTATTTTGTTTGCATATTGTCAGTTTATAATGTGTTTATATCTTCATTTATTTTACTTTTTCAATGATTTTCATATTTTTCAAATATATTATAGTAATATCGAAACTTTGACGATAATTTTAATATTTTAATACGCTTAACATGTTTGCTATTTGCATACTCATTCACATCTTAATGTTTTAAATACAGATATCAGTATATTTAAAAAAAAACATTTACTATCTTTTATTGAGATGTTTCATACTTATTGAAGTCAATAATTTTATAAATAGTTATTGAGTGTGTATATTTACTTCATATTACACAAAATAAAGTGATCGAAACGTTACACTTAAAACATTTTGCGAAAAGTATTTAAAAAAGGAAAGAGAAAAAAATAATTTCAATAGCCCTATAAACGCTTTCTGCGCATTTTCAGTGAAGTTATCATACAGGTGTTTAAACCATACCTCATTTCTCAAACCAGTGTTAAAAAAATCTCCCCTTCTCCCTTCACCAACTCATCGTTGGAGAGCCGTGGAGGATATTCTACAAAGGAAGATAGCATAGTTTCAACATGTGAAGAAACGGAAGATAAGGAAACCCAACTGCACCAATCGTTCAAGAGAATCTTACTATTTTATGGAACATTTGGATTGGATACTGCTCACGCAGGAACCTCATCATGTTGTAGTAAGTGAACAAATTATTTAACTATTTTTAATAGCCCTTCTTCAGGTGAAAAACCATTCAACGTTTATACACGTAAGTCTCACACCATATCACAGTGTTGCCAACTAACTGATTTTAAATTTTTGGTGAAAAACCTAATTTAACTCAAATCTTGTTAAACGGCCAGGAGTTCTCAACCTGTCTACGTGTGTGGTTAACAGGTTGGTCCACTTGCCGAGCCCCAATCTATAACCGCCACCAGGTTATAGAAGTATTTTTTGTGGACGCCGATTTGTGCCGATTTAGTGTGTGTGCCGATTTATACTATATTATGCGACGCAAATAAGTTCTTTCTTAGGTGGGAATTGCTTCCTTCCCACGCAACTGGACAAAGAAGTCTTTCATTTATATATATATATATATATATATATATATATATATATATATATATATATATATATATATATAAAACATTGCTTTCTGGTGAGAACATTTCAGTGAACTACGAACCTTTTCAGTGTTTCTCTTTGACTTATTAATATGCATAGTATATATTCTGCTGTTATTTGGAACTGAATTAACTGCTTTCTTTAATCATTTATTGAAATACTAGCTGACCAGATTTTCGGGGGGAAGAGCTGAATTTGAAAGAACGTTGTGCCAGAATCCAGATTTAAAGCCGGTTTATATTTATGAATAAAAATTATTCTTTAATCTCTTTTTTGTTTGTTTGTTTTCCCTGACCCTATTACCTTAACCTGTTTTTATTATGTGTATCTTGCTTTAGGTGAAATGACAATCCCAACATATTCTGACTGACCTTCTTGATTGTCTGATGTGTTCTTTAATTCGGGTGTTAATATTCCGCTTGGTTTGACCTATATACGAAGAATCACATTCACACTGAACACGATAACTATCTAACTTATTTATTTAATGGATCAATAAAACAACTTCTAAAGCCGGTGAGATAATTTTCTAAACTTTTGGGGGAATATTGGAAGCAGATATATTATGCTTTGCAAGAATACGTTGATTTTTTTGTAGAAAAAAAATGAAATGAAATCTTTAAGTTTTACGTCCCACGGTTATGCCAGTTAGGCTAAAGGAGACGGTAATGAAAAGAGATGAGTGAAATGGTGGAATGAAGAAAGTGGGAGGAAACGGGAGAACCCCGAGAAAACCCACGAGCACGGTGTTTGTCCACCACAAAGTTCACTTGGCGAGGGCTGGGATCGAACCCGAGACCCCAAGCACCAGAGGTGAACGCTCTACCACTGAGCCACCGCGCCCCCCGATTTTTTTTTTTTTTTTTTTTTTTTTTTTTGTAGAATTTTTGTGGTCAATATGGAATTCCTATCGAAGTTTATGACTGTGCTGGGTTCGGTACGTATACCGTAAAGTTAATCTGAGCCTTCTCTTTAGGCAAATTCGTCTCATACAGACTCGAGCTTCCCAATATCCAGTTTCTCATATAACCTTAAGAAGCAGAAATGAGGGACTCGCATCAAATTAACTTATACGATAAATTCAGGAAATAAGTTGCCAATGATTGCTTGAACTGCTCTGAAAACAAAACATGTTCTTAGCCTAAAAATAAGTATATGTAAATATCTGTTACATTACCTTAAAGATATATTATCAGTGGTCGAAGTGAGACGGTATGCGGTGGTATGCCATACCGCCTCTAATTTTTCAGTGATTAGGCATACCGCCTCTAGTTTTTCGGTGATCAAGACATACAGTCACTGGGAAGTGGATGCTAATATACCTTTAATAAATCCATTTCTATACACAATAATTGACGTATAGCTTTGCACGTCAAAGATTTTAAGTTAGCAACATGGACATTTTTGTCACCTTTTCCTATGACCTTGTTTTTAAAATGAGGTGTCTATAGGAAGTTCACTCCTTGCTTCTATGCAGGAACTCGTGTTGGTTGTTCCTGGTGAGGGTACTCGGTCGAAAAAGTGTAAAAGCCAGAAACCCTGAATGAAGTTTTTCTGGGTTTTCCTCATTCACACCAGGATGGTGCGTAACTTATAGGTCCCACGCCGCTTCTTTCCTTTCCCAATCCTTTCTTCCTTCCCTTTCACCGGATAGTGTGCTCGCCGAGGGATGTCATCCCTCATACGTGACGGGCTAAATGGCCGTAGATGCCGAAAGCTCAGAAATGTAAATCCTAAATCCTCGTGTTGGTTGTATTGGTTGCAGATAAGGTGCACATAACAGAAAGGAATGAGTCATGAGGAAAATTCAACCAAAAGGCAGTGTATTGAAGATGCGACTCGTTTAAACTGAAATCGGAAAATATTGTTATGAGTTGGCTGGGATTCCTTTTGTGTCTACAGTGATAAAGAAATACATAACTGCATTCGATATTTACAAGAAAAAATAGTTTATGCAATCAAAAAAAAAAAAAAAAAATGTTGTTTTGCTTATCGTTTTATACTAAGCACTTTATATTTTGTTGTGTCATAGTCAATTTGTTTCTTTCTTATGTATGTGTGTATCTTCTTGCCTTACTGCATATAATTGCCATGTTTTGAGCATGGGTGGTTTTAGGGGTTGTCTGCTGTGGAGGTGAACCTTCTGTGGGTCTGGAATACCCATCAATCGAGTCAGGGTCTGCGAGTTCTTAGTTGGAAATTGTTTAAAATTTTTACCTAAAAACTCGGTTTTGATCTTTTCATATATAAGTAGCTGAACCTCCGCTCTCTACACAGCGCATCATTCGCATATGAATATAAATCTCCTTCTCATTCCTCACAAAATCTGTACATGTCCCTTTACAGACACAAGTGAAAAAAGTCTTGATTTTAAAAAAAAAAAATCGGCAAGGCGTATCAATATCTCGCACCGTTTGCAAGATTTGAGCCAACTTCCGGTTGGAGTTTCTAATTCATATATGACCAGTGTTTTCTTTCTTCTTGCATGCAGTATGTAATAAGCAAATACATTACATACATAATTGATTATAATGTCAGTTATATATGGTGTTCATTCTCCAAAAATAAAGGTTCATCTTAGACTGGAGAAATGGTTATCCTTCCTTTTTCATTATTATTTGGCCATGAAACAAACGCCTGAGACATATACAGCCCCCATATACAACAATGTGGTGTTGGAATGTATAATGCGTAGGATGTAATGCTTTAGTTTTTTTTTTTTTTTAATTTCAATACTTCCAATGTACCCGTAAAAGTGTAATAAAGAAATAGTGGCCATGTTTTTTAAATATTCAATTAGGACAATCCACATAAAATTTGCAATCGATCAGTGGAAACGTCATCTTTCTAGAGCATGTAGTTTCCGAGATCTCATTGTCGAAAGGATTGACCACAAACATATAAACGTCCACAACATATAGTTTAAAAGAACTCGGAAGATGGCAGCACAATTCACCTGCATTGATTTTAGAGAATGCTTATTAAAATACAAAGGCTTTTAACAATAATTTTAAAACATAAACTATGAAAATGATGTATTTAACTAATTTATTTAAAGTACACATACTCAAAATGTTATGTTTGTCTCTGTTAAACGTGAAATCACACATAACCGTAAATGAAAGATTTGAGAGCCAAAGTTATAGGTTGGAGCTCATCGCTTTTAATTGCTATTGTAGCATTTTAATAGATGGATTCTCTATAAGACAACTAAAGATGATATTTTTTATTTTTCTCAAAGTTGGGGAAGGGCAAAGGCTCTCCATGCCTCCCCGTAATTACGGAGAAACTCTTTCATGGTTTTGAGTCATTGTGTAAACAGAAATGAGGCAACATACCCTCATTGTATTTCAACGTTTAGATAAACGGTATGTCTAGTCAAAATGTAATAAAACATATCGCCTCTGATTTTTCTCCACTTCGAACACTGTATATTATTAACACCAACAGGAACATATTATTCACTATATTATTGTAAATGAAAATTAATATGGTATCCACTTTTGATAATTTTATTGCATATGTAACCTTCTTTAAATTTTCACATACGTACATTCAGTAGTGCACTTTAGTATATAAAAAAAGATATTAGAAATATTTTTTATTTTCGGCCCTTAACACGCGACGCTTGCGGTACCGGTAATTATACACGGAGTACGAACATTACACGGTAGGAAAAATACAAGTTCCACTTATTCACTGGTAGTAGGAGGCTTGTGCACTGATTATTCAAATTGTTTCACTCCTCACACATTTTTGTTCCACCATCCATTGTGATTGATGAAGATTAACACATCTTGTTCTTACACTTAGTTTCATAGATAATTGTGACTTCTGTGGAATTTTAGCAGTGAAAATCCCTTTGTAGGGCATTACTTTACATTCGTTGAAGTACTTTTCAATTTAGTTTTTGAGTGAGAAGAGGCGGGGTATCACGTTTAATTAATATGGTATAACGTTTATACACGTAAGTCTCACACCATATCACAGTGTTGCCAACTAACTGATTTTAAATTTTTGGTGAAAAACCTAATTTAACTCAAATCTTGTTAAACGGCCAGGAGTTCTCAACCTGTCTACGTGTGTGGTTAACAGGTTGGTCCACTTGCCGAGCCCCAATCTATAACCGCCACCAGGTTATAGAAGTATTTTTTGTGGACGCCGATTTGTGCCGATTTAGTGTGTGTGCCGATTTATACTATATTATGCGACGCAAATAAGTTCTTTCTTAGGTGGGAATTGCTTCCTTCCCACGCAACTGGACAAAGAAGTCTTTCATTTATATATATATATATATATATATATATATATATATATATATATATATATTTAAAACATTGCTTTCTGGTGAGAACATTTCAGTGAACTACGAACCTTTTCAGTGTTTCTCTTTGACTTATTAATATGCATAGTATATATTCTGCTGTTATTTGGAACTGAATTAACTGCTTTCTTTAATCATTTATTGAAATACTAGCTGACCAGATTTTCGAACACCAGAGTGGCACCAACTACATTGCTTTTGCAATTTCTTATCTGTACTTTCTCATGCCTGAGTTAGCACAATGTTTCGTGCATTGTGACCAGTGGACTAAAATTAACATAAATGCTTTTCCGTATTGTTTGCATGTGCACGCAGGTGATTTAACTGAGTGATTTTTAGAATGAACTGCCAACACTCTTCAGTCGACCACTGCAGCTTGTATCTAGAATTTTTGAGCTCGGGGAGTTTGACTCCGGAATTACGTGCAGCCACCACGCACGTTGCGTCGGGAATTAAGTCTGATTTTGTGTTAAGGGGCACAAGCTATTAACCGGTGAAGGACGTTTTCTTACGGCTAGCACCAACTAGTGAAGTCCCAGGCATAAACCTTGTGTGCCAAAAAGTTATAAACGCGCCCTCCAACATCAGCATTCCACTTCGGAAATTATTTCGCTGAAGACTCACGTCGACTCTTCAGGGCTGTTTGGAGTAGCAACCAGGACACTACGTGGGATTACCCCGGCGATTCTTTCCCCAGTGCTAATCCCCCAAGTGCGTCAATGGTGTAAGAAAAGTATTTATAGTGAAATTTCAAACATAATTTCATATATATAAAGGGCTACATTGCATTAAAAAGGCAAAGTGTGATTTTAGTGATGAAAATTATTGCACATATTCTGTGTCAAGTGTTGTGATCATTTCTCTTCGTTATTTTTTATATAATAGTATTCTAATAAATAAGTATAGTGTTATTTAATCTAGTGCGTTATCGTTGTGTGTGAATGATGTTTGTGTGCGTTATCGTCTGGATGACCGTCTGACCGTCCGTGAAGTTTTCGAGACGAGACACCCGAATCTCACGGCGCCTAATGCTCACCTCATCATTGAGACCGACGAGCGATTTGGAAACAATTTGTAACCCCTTCTTGGAGAGGTCCTTCATCGTCCTATCCAGGTAAGTTCAGGTCTCAGGAGAATATTTATTGATAGGACCACGAACCGCGAACAGAGACTGGACCTCAAGTTGGTTACAAATAAATGGCAGCCCAAACAGCAACCAGAAACCCGGGTGCTTATAACAGGACTCGTAAATTTACTTAAAATTCTTCATATATGAAAAAGACATTTAAATCTTCATATAAAGTTTTTTCTTCCTTTTTCTTCTTTTCCTTTATTCGGCTATGATCTTGTAAAATATAAATAATTTTTTTCTTTGTACTATGTGTTCCAAAAATTTAAGGAAATATATATATACAATTCCATTTCTTTATGTCAGAAATGTGGCTCATGCACCCTTCAAAATAAGACCGCCTTTCTGATATCCGCTTAAGTTTGTCTCTTCGTCGACAGTTATATAGATAGAACATGAAAACTACTTACCACTGTCAATTCATGTCCTTGTGTCACATCTGCATTTATGGTTTTCTGCAATGCCGATACAACTCCAGGCATAATATATACAAAAACGTCCGCAATTTTGGATCTTAGAACTATATCATTTAAATCAGCTTTGTCATGTAACTGTAACAAACTCATAATGCACTTCACAGACGAAATCCTAAGGAGACAATCAAACATCTTTTATGTATAACAGAAAGAAGAGTAATCAATCTATTACTATGAAATAGTACATATTAAACAAGAATCATCATAAATGATACATTCTAGTGTTGCACGGTTGTACAGGATATACCCCCTGTAAAATAATATGAATAATACTGAAGAGTTTAATAATACTGTGTGGCTCGATATGATGTACTGAATAGGGCAATTACGGTTATTGTTGGATTGGAGTTTAGCGTCCGTTTCAGCACAGAGGCTATCTGAGACACGGACCTACTGTTTTCAATGGAATTCGAAGCAACATAATGTGTTCGAATTTTTTAAGGCTCCCCCACCAGAAATCGACCCCGTGCACTAAAGGCACGCATACTAGCCTCTAAATCAGTGGGGAGGGTATAGACAATGATGTAGTATTGTTATTCAGTAAAATGACGCAGAGTGCAGAAATCATTAAAATAATAATAATAATAATAGTAATAAATTACTTGTTTTCCTGTATAGAAAAATCAGAAAGCATTCAGTTAAACATTATATAATATAAGTTTTTATAATATGAGTTTTATATGATCATGCATAAGTTATTCAAATATTTATTTGCCTCAAATATTAGCGACTGTTGAATTTTTTTTAAGCCTAAAAATTTTAAGATTATATAAGAAGGGCGGCTTATTTTGAATTATGGGATAGCAAGTAACAGATTCATCAGTGAGTTATCTACTAAACACACTTACTATTTTTCAGAAACTCCCTATTACGAAATCAATGTACTAGTGTAGAATATTTCTTGGTATACTGCATTATACTTTAGTCTAGGCATTAATAAGCTATGGGAAATTTTATATTACATACCTTACTGTTTTTTCGTTTTTCTGGTTTTTGCACATTTAACTTTTAACTTATACGGAAACAGAGAATTAAGATTTCAGTTCATCCCTACAAAAACACCTTTATTTGGAGATATAAGATATTAACGTACCTAACAGATCTCGAGGATTCATTTTTTAACAGGTGAACACACACATAGATACCATTGATAAGCATTAGGACATTTTCAGAGCTGTAAATGTTTTCAATAATATCAATAGACACATTACTGAAAAGTAAATCAGTGCAAACTGCAAATGCTTCCTTCAACTCTTCACAAACATCAGCGACTGTAAAGAAAGAAAGGAAATGAGATGGCAAATTAAAATAAGTAAATATATAAAACCAGTTTTAGTAAAATTTATCTTCATGATATACATACTTTTCACTTACAGATCACCCAATTTCTCAAAAAGGATACCTCCCCATAATAAAAGTTTAAATTACCATACTTCGTTAAAATAACGAAAATTATGATCAACAAATGTCCCAGAACGAAGTGGGTGCTATTATTTATCTTTTTTCGTATCTTCTGCGAAAGGGATATACATGTGTCTACGTTTTGAACACAAATAATTTTTATAATAAATCTTTATTTTTTATTTATTTATTTTTTACAAAATATATTAGCCGCAATGTTAAATACAGAAACAAATGCAGTAATAGGGTATGATAGGGTAGGGTATAATTGATAATGTGCACGCTGGAGAAAGATTATTCTCAGAAGGAGAAATGATGAACTAATTGTATTACAGTAACTGTTCTACATAAATGCAAACATTTACTTGAGAGAACTTCAATTGAGTGATGGATGGTCATTACATCGTCTCCTAACATGTCATTATATTTCTCACTTTCAATACCGGAGTTCGTTAAGTCCCCGGTTATCTCATGAAGACGATCTACTTCAAAATTCCGCCTCAATTTCATGAGAAATTATTTATATTTAACAGGTGATAAAAATAAACAAATTACTGCTCTTTATGGGAAACAAAATGTCAAATAATAATAATAATAATAATAATAATAATAATAATAATAATAATAGTAGAAAATGGATCGATCTGGGCCAGACCTGGGCCAACATTAATCAACTCAGGAGCCCCTGGGAAAATGACCACCGTGCACCGTGAACCCACGGTCTTTTACGACCTCCATTTTAGGGGTGAATTTATTCCCTTTTATGACCACTTTTTAGGGGGTGTACTCGTTCTCTGTTATGAGCATATTTTTAGGGGTGAACTCGTTCCCTTTTATGAGCATATTTTTCAACCCCTACGAACATACAGCAGAACAGATAATACATAAGACTCGTTCCCTTTTATGAGCACTTTTTCAACATAGCAGACAATGAACATAGCAAAGGGGTACGAACACATAACATAACAAGGGTGTATTCGTTTTCCAACCCCTATTCTGAACATAGCAGATAACACATAGAAGAGCAGATAACACATAGCACTATTTTAACATAGTAGGCAACATAAGATTACGAACATACAACAGAGCAGATAACAAACACAACCACCTCCATTTTAGGGGTGTATTCATTCCCTTTTATGAGCATATTTTCCAACCCTTATTTTAATGTAGCATAGAATACACTGAGACTATGAACATACAGCAGAACAGATAATACATAGCACAGCTAATAAAAGAACATGGCATATTTTCCAACCCCTATTTTAACATAGCAGAAATTACACTGAGAGTACGTAACACACAGCAGACCAGAGAATACATCAAATTCATTCCCTTTTATGAGTACATTTTAAGGGTGTACTCGTTCTCTTTTATAATTACTTTTTCAACCCCTATTTTAAGACAATGAATACCTATGTAACATAGCGATTCGATACGCTCTTTGAACCGTTTTGGATGAAACTCAGCATATGGGGGTTTTCGACCATGCTGATTACAAATATCATACTTATTTTTACCTGGGTCCTATAGTTTATGTGGCATACGCCCTTTCTATGACAATTTTAACCGATTTGGATGAAACTCAGCATATGGGGGTTTTCGACCATGCTGATTACAAATATCATACTTATTTTTACCTGGGTCTGATAGTTTATGTGGCATACGCCCTTTCTATGACACTTAAAACCTAATAACTCAAAAACGAAGCAACGTATTGAGGTGCTGTTTCCAAATTTAGTAATAGGTCATCAAATACTACTTGTCCCAAAATTAGTGGTCATCGAGGTCAAAGGTCAACATACTTAAAACCTAATAACACGAAAATGGATCTACATATTGAAGTGGTGTTTCCAGATTTAGCAAGAGGTCATCAACTACTACAAGTTCCAAAATTAGTCGCCATCGAGGTCAAAGGTCAAAATACTTAAAACCTAATATCTCGAAAACGGAGCCACATACTCAGGTGCTGTTTCCACATTGAGAAATTGGTCATCAGGTACCACAAGTTCCAAAATAGTAGCCATCGAGGTCAAAGGTCAACATACTTAAAACCTAATAACTCGACAACTGAGCCATATATTGAGGTGCTGTTTCCAAATCTAGTAACTGGTCATCAACTACTACAAGTTCCAAAATAATGATCGTCGAGGTCAAAGGTCAACATACTTAAAACCTAATAACTCGACAACTGAGCCATATATTGAGGTGCTGTTTCCAAATCTAGTAATTGGTCATCAGGTACCACATGTCCCAAAATAATGACCATCGAGGTCAAAGGTCAACATACTTAAAACCAAATAACTCTTAAATGGATCCACATATTGAGGTGCTGTTTCCAAATCTAGTAACTGGTCATCAACTACTACAATTTCCAAAATAATGATCATCGAGGTCAAAGGTCAACATACTTAAAACCTAATAACACGAAAACTGAGCCACATATTGAGGTGCTCGGTCATCAAATACTACAAGTTCCAAAATAATGACCATCGAGGTCAAAGGTCAAAATACTTAAAACCTAATAACTCGAAACTGGATCCACATGCTGAGATGGTGTTACCACATTTAGTAATTGGTCATCAAATATTACAAGTTCCAAAATAATGATCATCGAGGTCAAAGGTCAAAGTACTTAAAACCTAATAACTCGAAAATGGATCCACATATTGAGGTGCTGTTTCCAAATCTAGTAATTGGTCATCAACTAGTGCAAGTTCCAAAATAGTGATCATCGAGGTCAAAGGTCAAAATACTTAAAACCTAATAACTTAAAAACGGAGCCAAATATTGAGGTGCTGTTTCCAAATCTAGTAATTGGTCATCAACTACTACAAGTTTCCAAAAATAATGGTCATCGAGGTCAAAGGTCAATCTCGTAAATGAAACCACATATTGAGATAACGTTTCCTCATTTAGTAAATTTGTGTGATCTATTCAATTTTGTACAAAGCAGAAAAAAAGTGAAGAAGGAATAAATTTGAGTGGCTTATTTACTTTTGTATTAATGAGAAAGAAATCAAAGGAGCACAATTTTAACTATCTCCAGAATTTCTGTACCTTTTTGGGCTATTCAAATGGATTAACAAGAAAGAAAGCAAAGATATGCCGTATTAACTAGCTATGTATTATTTAAGCAAAACGAAGGGCTAAATTTGAGAAAGCGAACATGGACCATTTTACTCAAATTTGGATGGAGTATTTATCTTTGTATGAACCAGAAAAAAATAAAGAAGATCCGTTTTAACTAGTTCAATATTTCTGTACATTTTTGTACTACTCAAATAAACGAAATTTTATTTTTTGTACCAATCACAAGAAAATCAAAGAAGGGTCATTTTATACCTTTTTGTGCTATTCAAATAATAGAGGGAACAAATTTCAGTGGTCTATTTTATTTTTGTACCAATCAGAAGAAAAGCAAAGATATACCATTTTAACTATTTAAACAAATGAAAAATAAATTTGAATGACCTATTCAATTTTGTACCAACGAGAATTGCCATTTTGTACTACTCAAATAAACAAAAAAAACCGAAGAAGGATCATTTTAACTAACTCAGACTTTTATACCATTTTGTACTACTCCAATAAACGAAGGAATGCCAACCAGAAAAAAAAGAAGTAAAGATTAGGTGGATTATTTTCTTTTGTATCAACTAGAAAAGAGAAGAAGAGCTACTTTAACTTGCTCATTATGTACTGTTTAAACAAACGAAAATTGACCATTATGTAACTTTTGAACTACTGAAATGTTCTATTTTTGTATCAATTAGAAAAACCCGAAGAAGGATCATTTTAAGAAGTTCATAATTTCGATGTTCTACTTTTTATACCAACGAGAAAAAAATGAACTAGCTGAATATACGAAAGAATAAATTTAAGTGACCTATTCAATTTTGTACCAATGAGAAATGGCTCAGCAAAAGGCGAAGAAGGACTATTTTATATAATTATGAAGTATTTAGTTTTGTACCACCAAGAAAAAAAAAAGAAATTGCACCATTTTGGAGTATTCAAATAAACCAAGGACTTATAATTTGTGTCAACTCTAAAATCAATTAAACGAAGTAATGCATTTGAGAAACCGAAGTTGAGTATTTTATACCATTTTGTATTATTTCAACAAACAAAGGAATAAGCAAAAAAAAAAAAAAAGGATCATTTTATATCATTTTAAACTAGTCTAATAAACGAAGGCATAAATATGAGTGAGCTATTTAATTTTGTAGCAACCAGAGGATCATTTTATACCATTTTGTACTACTCAAATAAACGAAAGAATAAAATTGTAGTAACCAGAAAAAGCGAAGAAGGCCCATTTTAACTAACTGAGAATTTCTGTACCTTTTTGTACTATTTAAACAAACGATGGAATAAATTTGAGTGGCCTGTTTTTTGTACTAACCAGAAAAATCGAAGAAGGTCCAATTTAGCTAACTCAGAATTTATGTACCTTTTGTACTAGCCCAATGAACGAAAGAACAATTTTGGGTGTTCTACTTTTTTTATATACCAAACAAGGAAGAACCATTTTAACTAGCTCAAACAAATTTTAACTAGCGCAGAATTTCTGTAACGCAAAAATTAATTTGGATGGAGTAACAAGAAGGAAAGCAAAGATATGCCATATAAACGAAGGGATAAATTTAAGTGATCTATTCCATTTTGTACCAAGGAGAAATGCCATTTTTATCTAGCTTAGAATTTCTAGTGCATGTTGTATTATTTAAACAAAACGAAGGGCTAAATTTGAGTGGTTATTCAATTTTGTAGCAAGAAGAAAAAGGAAAGAACTAACATTTTGTACTAATCAAATAAATGAAGGAATATTTAGTTTTGTACCAAGCAAAATAAGAAAAAGCAGTGAAGGACGAATAAAATTTGGATGGACTATTTTCTTATGTACCAACAAAAAAGAGAAACCGAAGGAGGAATAAATTTGGGTGACCTATTCAGTTTTGTACTACTAAAATAAACGAAGGAAGAAAACGGAGAAGGATCATTTTATTTAATTTTGTAGTACTCAAATATACAAAGGTATAAATTTGTGTAACCCATTCAGTTTTGTACTAAGCAGAAAATTTGTTGGCTTTTTTTAGAAAGACCATTTTATCTTTTGTATTCAGATTTTCCGGCTACTTTTTGCGCTCTACAAATAAACGAAGGAACAAATTTGAAGGAGGCACATTTAAACTAATCCTGCTGCGAGTAGATCAATGTGGCATTATTGTGACTTTCATTTTCAAATACATACGGATTAAACAAGAGGATCAACAATTAGAAACCCACTAGTACAGGGCGTCGATTCAGTAAAACTCGTTATTCTTTCTTCTACGGTCTTCGCCATGCATTTTAGACCAAGAGCAGCAAGATTAATATTCGATACTTGGAAATTGACCCAATAAGCATTTGTTAACTTTATCCATATCTTAGAATTAATGAGGTTACAGCTAGTAAAAGAAAACGAATAGATAATTTTGAAACAGTTCCATATGGGTAAATACTGTAGTAGTAGAAACGATGGTTTTTTTAATTAAGTAGAGATAAAAAGAGAGTGTGAAAAAATGGATAATTAAATTTTAAATCATTATTATTATCATTTTAGAGGTCAAAGGGAAGAATAAATGAATTTGAGTGGCATATGTACGAACAAGATATGCCATTTTATTATATTATCGTGTGCTGTTTAAGCAAATGTATGGAAATGCACTACTCAAATAAACGAAGGAATTTAGTTTTGTACCGGGCAAAAAAGGAGTGAAGAATGAATAAAATTTGAATGGAATATTTTCTTTTGTACCAGCTGCGAAAAGTGAAGGAATTTAGTTTTGTACCATTGTATCAATTTAAGTATTTTGTACTATTTAGTACCATGAGAAGGTGTAGAATATTTAGTTTTGTACTAAGGCTTCTTTACTTTTGTATTAACGACTAAAAACTTTAACACATACTTGGTTGTGTGAGTTACTGTTTTTTCATTTCCCTGTGGTACAACGTAATGGTCTACAATTAGATATTTTCGGTTACATAATCGTATACAGCCATGTTTTGTTGAGCATAATGCACACTATAACGATGTGGTAGAGAATTATTTGATGGATAGATATTATCGCTTCTTTCGCTATGGGGGAACGCAGGACACTTTGGATGAGTTATTAAAGTTTTGGAATCATGTGTGCGAGTTCAGGCCAAGTATCCAGATTGCAGATTTACTTGATTGCTTTACACGATGTGGTAAAACTGGCCTTTTTGCGGTATCTCCTGATACCTATCTGTTGGACCTCGCGGTATTTGGAAACTTGGTGAAAAAGAATAACAAATGGTTTTTCTCACAATAAAGCTATACATACAGAATAATCCATTATGGCAAAAAAATACTACTTTCTCCTTATGCTTAGTTGGAGTAGACTTCGATAACAAGAACGATACATTGTGTAAGAATTTCCAATTAATAGCGGTATTGTACTGCACTTATAATAGTCTGTAATAGTGCAGTTTATTTTTCGAATGAGAATAGGTTTTAAAGGTGTATTGTAGTCTACCAGCAATAATGATCTCTAAGAGAGTTATTAGGAAAAGATAACAATTACACCGCCATTCTGCGAACACATTTATACGATCCAATTTCTCAGATTTAAGGCTAAATTAAATGGGCAAGAGATGTACAGTATTTGGGAGATATAACTAAGAAGTACTAAGATGTGCCAATAGAAAAATTTCAGAACTTCTATTTTAATTTTGGGATGGAAAAACATGCCTATTAACACTATTTGTAATAACGATGATTCCGTGGGTGTAGATTGTCTTAGATAGAATACAGGTAATTCTTCCATTAAAATTTACAACTATCTAATTGATTTTCTTCATTGTTCAGACAAGCGTTTACAGGGTATTACGAGATGTGAAGCAATTATCTTTAACCACTATACTGATGAGTGGATCCAATTTTACACATCAAAGAATATTTACAGATGGTTTCTTCGTTACAAAAGGCACATAAATTCTAAGCTAGTTAAAAATGATCTCTCTTTGCTTTTCCTCTGTTTATTTGCAGAGCACAAAAAGATAAAATGGTCTTTCTAAAAAAGCCAACAAATTTTCTGCTTAGTACAAAACTGAATGGGTCACACAAAATTAAATAAAATGGCCCTTCCCCGTTTTCTTCTGTAGAACCCCCAAATTTATTCCTTCGTTTATTTTAGTAGTACAAAAATACTGAGCTATTTAAATTTTACCTTCTTCGCTTTTTTCTGCTTAGTACAAAACTGATTAGGTCACCCAAATTTATTCCTCCTTCGGTTTCCTTTTTGTCGTTGGTGCTCCATTTTTTTGTTGGTACATGAAAAAATAGGCCATCTAAATTTTATTCGTTCTTCACTTCTTTTTCTTATTTTGCTTGGTACAAAAGTGAATAGGTCACACAAATTTATCTCTTCGTTTGTTTAAATAGTACAACATGGTCTAGAAATTCTGAGCTAGTTAAAAATTGATTGCTTTGTTTATTTGTGTAGCTCTTTTCTGTTTGGTACAAATTCTAAGTCGGTTAAAAATGGTCTCGTTGGCACAAAAAGAAATTGGACACCCCCAATGAATGGCAGAAAAAAGTATAGAATGCTGATTCTGCTTAGTACAAACTGAATAGGTCACCCAAATTTATTCCTCCTTCGGTTTCTTTTTTGTCGCTGGTGCTCCATTTTTTTGTTGGTACATAAGAAAATAGTCCATCCAAATTTTATTCGTTCTTCACTTCTTTTTCTTATTTTGCTAGGTACAAAACTAAATATTCTACCCAAATTTATTCCTTCATTTATTTGATTAATGGCCCTTCACTTTTTCCAGTTGGTACATAAGGAAATAATCCAATAAAATTTTTCTGGTTCGAACAAAACTAAACACTCCATCCAAATTTGAGTATTACAAAATAAAATGAAATTCTGAGTTAGTTAGAAAATAGTCCTTCTTGCTACAAAATTGGAAATCTCACTCAAGAGACCTTCGTTTGTTTAAATAGTACACTGTTAGCTAAATTGGACCTTCTTCGCTTTTTCTGGTTAGTACAAAAAACAGGCCACTCAAATTTATTCCATCGTTTGTTTAAATAGTACAAAAAGGTACAGAAATTCTCAGTTAGTTAAAATGGGTCTTCTTCGTTTCTTTTTCTCTGGTCTCACTCATATTTATGCCATCGTTTATTAGACTAGTTAAAATGATCTTTTTTTGCTTTTTCCTTTTGTTTGTTGAAGTTGACACAAATTATAAGTCCTTTGTTTATTTGAAAACTCCAAAATGGTACAATATTCCATTGTTTATTTGAGTAGTAAAATTCTGAATCAGTTAAAAATGACATTTCTCATTGGTACAAAATTGAATAGGTCACTTAAATTTATTCTTTCGTATATTCAGCTAGTTCATTTTTTTCTCGTTGGTATAAAAAGTAGAACATCGAAATTATGAACTTCTTAAAATGATCCTTCTTCGGGTTTTTCTGATTGATACAAAAATAGAACATTTCAGTAAGTTCAAAAGTTACATAATGGTCAATTTTCGTTTGTTTAAACAGTACATTATGAGCAAGTTAAAGTAGCTCTTCTTCTCTTTTCTAGTTGATACAAAAGAAAATAATCCACCTAATCTTTACTTCTTTTTTTTCTGGTTGGCATTCCTTCGTTTATTGAAGTAGTACAAAATGGTATAAAAGTCTGAGTTAGTTAAAATGAACCTTCTTCGGTTTTTTTGTTTATTTGAGTAGTACAAAATGGCAATTCTCGTTGGTACAAAATTGAATAGGTCACACAAATTTATCTTTTCATTTGTTTAAATAGTTAAAATGGTATATCTTTGCTTTTCTTCTGATTGGTACAAAAATAAAATAGACCACTGAAATTTGTTCCCTATATTATCTGAATAGCACAAAAAAGGTATAAAATGACCCTTCTTTGATTTTCTTGTGATTGGTACAAAAAATAAAATTTCGTTTATTTGAGTAGTACAAAATTGTACAGAAATATTGAACTAGTTAAAACGGATCTTCTTCAATTTTTTTTCTGGTTCATACAAAGATATATACTCCATCCAAATTTGAGTAAAATGGTCCATGTTCGCTTTCTCAAATTTAGCCCTTCGTTTTGCTTAAATAATACATAGCTAGTTAATACGGCATATCTTTGCTTTCTTTCTTGTTAATCCATTTGAATAGCCCAAAAAGGTACAGAAATTCTGTGATCCTTTTATTTCTGTCTCATTAATACAAAAGTAAATAAGCCACTCAAATTTATTCCTTCTTCACTTTTTTTTCTGCTTTGTACAAAATTGATTAGATCACACAAATTTACTAAATGAGGAAACGTTATCTCAATATGTGGTTTCATTTACGAGATTGACTTTTGACCTCGATGACCATTATTTTTGAAACTTGTAGTAGTTGATGACCAATTACTAGATTTGGAAACACCACCTCGATACTTGGCTCCGTTTTCGAGTTTTGACCTTTGACCACGATGATCATTATTTTGGAAACTTGTAGTAGTTGATGACCAATTACAATATGTGGAAACAGCACCTCAATATGTGGATCCATTTTCGAGTTATTAGGTTTTAAGTATGTTGACCTTTGACCTCGATGGTCACTATTTTGGAACTTGTAGTATTTGATGACCAATTACTAAATGTGGAAACACCACTTCGATATTTGGCTCCGTTTTCGAGTTATTAGGTTTTAAGTATGTTGACCTTTGACCTCGATGGTCATTATTTTGGAACTTGTAGTAGTTGGTGGTCGATTACTAAATGTGGAAACAGCACCTCAATATGTGGCTCAGTTTTCGTGTTATTAGGTTTTAAGTATGTTGACCTTTGACCTCGATGATCATTATTTTGGAACTTGTAGTAGTTGATGGCCAGTTACTAGATTTGGAAACAGCACTTCAATATGTGTCTCAGTTGTCGAGTTATTAGGTTTTAAGTATGTTGACCTTTGACCCCGATGATCATTATTTTGGAACTTGTAGTAGTTGATGACCAGTTACTAGATTTGGAAACAGCACTTCAATATGTGGCTCAGTTGTCTAGTTATTAGGTTTTAAGTATGTTGACCTTTGACCTCGATGATCATTATTTTGGAACTTGTAGTAGTTGATGACCAGTTACTAGATTTGGAAACAGCACTTCAATGTGTGACTCCGTTTTCGAGTTATTAGGTTTTAAGTATTTTGACCTTTGACCTCGATGATCATTATTTTGGAACTTGTAGTATTTGATGACCAGTTACTAAATGTGGAAACACCACCTCAATGTGTGGCTCTGGTTTTGAGTTATTAGGTTTTAAGTACTTTTGAGCTTTGACCTCGATGGCCACTAATTTTGTGACATGTAGTACCTGATGACCACTTTTTTAACATGTACTAGTTGATGACCAATTGTTAAATGTGGAAACAGCACCTCGATATGTTGTTTCGTTTTCGAGTTATTAGGTTTTAAGTATTTTGACCTTTGACCTCGATGACCACTAATTCTGGGACATGTAGTACCTGATGACCAATTACTAAATGTGGAAACACCATCTCAATATGTTGCTTCGTTTACGAGTGATTGGGTTTTAAGTGTCATACAAAGGGCGTATCCCACATAAACTATCAGACCCAGATAAAAATAAGTATGATATTTGTAATCAGCATGTCCGAAAACCCCCATATACCGAGTTTCACCCAAATCGGCTAAAATTGTCATAGAAAGGGCGTATGCCACATAAACTATAGGACCCAGGTAAAAATAAGTGATATTCGTACTCAGCATGGTCGAAAACCCCCATATGCCGAGTTTCATCCAAATCGGTTCAAAGAGCGTATCGAATCGCTATGTTACATAGGTATTCATTGTCTTAAAATAGGGGTTGAAAAAAATCTTATGTAATTTCTGCTATGGTAAAATAAGGGTTGGAAAAGTAATCATAAAAGGGAATGAATACACCCCTAAAATGGAGGTTGTTGTGTTTATTATCTGCTCTGCTATGTGTTCATAGTCTCAGTGTAATTTCTGCTATATTAAAATAGGGGTTGGAAAATAAGCCATGCTCTTTTATTAGCTGTGCTATGTATTATCTGTTCTGCTGTGTGTTCATTGTCTCAGTGTAATTTCTGCTGTGTTAAAATAGGGGTTGGAAAACTAGTTCATCCCTAAAAAGTGCTAATAAAAGGGAATGAATTCACCCCTTCTATGTTTCATATTCTTATCTGTTATCTGATCTTCTGTTATGTTACGTAGTCTGATGTTCTGCTATGTGTTAATAGGGGTTGGAAAATATGCTCATAAAAGGGAACGAGTACACCCCCTAAAATGTGCTCGTAAAAGAGAACGAATACACCCCCTTAAAAGTGCTCATAAAAGGGAATAAAGTCACCCCTAAAATGGAGGTCGTAAAAGACCGTGGGCTCACGGTGTACGGTGGTCAATTTCCCAGGGGCTTGTGAGTTGATTAATGCTGTTCCAGGTCTGGCCCAGATCGATCCATTTTCTACTACTACTACTACTACTACTACTACTAATAATAATAATAATAATTTATTATTATTATTATTATTATTATTATTATTATTATTATTATTATTATTATTATTATTATTTGTAGAAAACAAATTGTAAGTGGCTAGTGAATTCTCGGAAAGCATAATTAGTATTGATGATAAGCGACGGTATGATACTGTATTCAGGTTTTCCGTGGAGTGTTGTTAAATCATTATGTAAGTAACCTGCATCTCGTGCTCAGTGATTTTTATTTGTTTCATCACATAATGATGCATATGAAATAATAAATAGTTCATCCATGATTATGAATTGCAACAAAAAACTATGGCCAAAAGATTGATGATAGACTTTTATGATTTTGAGACAAAATATCTCTCCTTAGTTTAACAGTAATTAGAAACTACGCTGATATATGTAGCAGAAAATATATTTGCACTTAACCAGTTCTTTGTGAAAGCTATGAAATTACATGTTTATTTATTTACTTTTATGCATTTATTTTTAGTTTTCAGTTCCACCGTAAAATTTCTTCTTGATCTCAGATTTAACACGTAGCTAAATAATCGATAAATATTTTTCTCGCAACCCATAACACTAAATTCATAATGCCCTCAAAATCTCTATGATTCATGTTGTCTTCTACTAACTTCATTTCTGAAGAAACATTTACAGTGAAAACATATAAGGTGACTAGTCAAGGTTCTACAGAAAATATTCTAAATTAAACAAGTAGCCAAGTGACATAGAAATTGCATAACACTGTAGATATGAGGCCAAATTAACCTGAAGCCATTATAAAATGTACTATTTGTTAAGATGAAAACACGATGCAAAGATCACACGCCTTTAGTAGCTGAAGTCACCTACCTTCACACCTTAGGCTTATTTTTGTTATTGATTATCTCTATCTTTTTTCTAAAATTCTATCCATTTTCAACATGATCTTCATGTTGTTCCGTCAGTTTCCTGTTTTGCCACACGCTACGTACGTGCTTTTGTCGTTGCTAATGTGTGTTATATGTACATAAGAAGCAACAGGCAGAGTACTTTACGCTCATCATGAGCATTTCACACAAGCGAGTCGCTCTTACTGTGTTATATTACGCTCATTTTTTTTCATTTACTTCTGAAATTTGAAATTCTTGTGCTGTTTATGCTTGAAGAAATATATATTCGTATTCACACATGTCTCCTGTTTCCCCGTGTTTCTTTCTGTAATATATTTTCGTTATTTTCACATGCTAATGACTTCATACATACACCTGTCATCACATCACCAAGGTATTCTGCCTTTTTGGCAAGTTACTTGACGAGCTGAGAAACTTCCATGCAACACAGTTTTCAGCTAACCTCTTTGTTTTGATGTACGAATTTAAGATTTTAATGCCGTTCATCAGCTGCAGTCTCTTTCGCTCTCTCCATCTGTTACTCTATTTACTTTTAGTTTTCGGTGCAAGGAGGTCAATATTCTAAACAGATTGCATCAAATAGGTATGAAACTGGAAGATAGTATACATACCTAGTTGCAGAATTTGGATGGAAGAAACTTCACGTCCGTATCACCGAATCGTGCACCAACAGATTTCAGTCTACTTTGGAGACTCTTTCCTCGGGATTCTTCCATTTTTTTCATTCCATCATTTTGTTCAGCATCATCATCATCATCTCCTCAGTCTCAAAGCATAATTAAGGAAAGTTAGGGAAAAAAATGAATTTCATCAAGGTTTCCATTTCTTTATTTATTTCAATCGTTTCACTAAATACTTCAAAACACTCTCTTTATTGAGGTAAGTTTGCTTCTTTTCTGTGTATAAGCTTGAATTAAGATTGTTTGAAGGACGAGTTTATTCACTCCTGACAGCGAAAATGGAACGAAATTTTCAACCAATAGTTATGCCCTTTAGACTAAAGGAGATAGGTTAGTGATGAAAGTGAACGATTATAGAAAAACTGGTGGAATGAGAATGTGAACGGAAAAATCTTAAGAGCAAGATCTTGTCTACCACAAACGCACATGACACTTATTTATGTATATAGTTTCAGATAGATTGATTTCAGATAGACAGATTTTAGAATTCCTAAGTATTTTGAGCTTTCTTTGCTGATCTAGCGGCCAGTGCTCGTGCCTTTGGTGCACAGGGTTCCAGGTTCGATTTCTGGTGAGAAAATATTAGAAAATGTTAACGCATTACGGTGGTTCATATTCCACCATAAACTGTAGGTTCACGGCTCATATAGCCTTGGTGCCGAAATGGGACGCAAAATTTAATCAAAGATGAAAGATATTTTTGTATTTACATCGTATGCAATAATAAAAATACAGATAGACCAAGTATACAGAAAGATACATGTAGAATTACCTTTGTCTGGTTGTCTTGGAAAATAAGTCACAATCGAAAGCAGTGTTGAATAGAGGTCGCAAAACATACGCCAATTCCTTACTCTTGTTTTGCGAAGAACAATTTCCATGCACTGAAGCAGCTCCAGCTTTTCGCTTGACCTACAAAAGAAAAATTTTAAAAGTTGAATATCAACACGAATATACATAACATACCAGTAACTGTTTAATAATTCACAACACCATAATTTCATCATATTCTATTCTATATTGCTTTTCCGTTGATTGTGGTCCTGTAATCCAAGTCTCTTGGAGGCAAGATATTATGATAGAGACCATAATAATTGATCTTGGATTACGATCTGTGCACCCGACTGCATTGAATTCAAGTCCTGCTCTTGATTCGGAGTCTGTGCTAATAATAGGGGTTTGTCCATTATAGCCTTGATGTTGCATAAGAAAAAATCGTTGTTTTTAATTTACGTGAAGAAATGGCACCTTTGTCAATACTTTGAAGGGATGGGTAAGAAATTTTACGTGTATTACAAAAGATAAACTTATGAGAAAGAACAAAATGCTCCTACCCAATAAACTAAGTTCTCCGTTGAACGTTTATGCTAAAAGATTGTACTGTTAGTCTATCTTGTTGTTTTTCTGTACTGATCTTTTAAAAATCGATGATGTCCGAAGATGAACTGTTGTGAAAAAAAAAAAAAATGAAATGAAATCTTTGAGTTTTACGTCCCATGGTTATGCCGGTTAGGCCAAAGGAGACGGTGATGATGAGTAATGAATGAAATGGTGGAATGAAGAAAGTGAGAGGAAACGGAAGAACCCCGAGGAAACCCACACACACGGCGTTTGTCCATCACAAAGTCCACTTGGCGGGGGCTGGGATCGAACCCGGGACCCCAAGCACCAGAGGTGAACGCTCTACCACTGAGCCACCGCGGCCCCATGAACTGTTCTGATTGACCAGTGTTAATTTTATAAGTAACCAACCATTGTGCTAGAATATTATTGTTAATAAAGCATTTACTATGGTATTCCAATCTTTTGTTAAATTTCCTTTGTCTGTATTAGGATTTGAATTTTGTTCGAATAAAAGGAGTTCCTTTCAATGAACAACCAAGACATGCATGCCATTTATATTAAATTTTTAGTGGCTTATATAAACCTTAAATTGTAGATCCAACTTTTTTTGAATTTCTAGTATGACATGAGCCATTTCATGTGAAATCAACCAAATTTTCAGAAAAAAGCCTCGTCGTCACAGAATTTGATGAAACTTGATGTGCACGTAGCCCTCTACGAGGGATGATCATACACCAAATTGTAGCCCTGTACCCCCCTGTAGTTTCAGGATACAGAGTGGTAAAAAATGGACAAATTTGATGTTTTTTGTAGAACCTTGTTAAGTTCAATTGGTCATATCTCTCGTAAATATTGAGTTAGAGAGGAAAATGATATACCATTTTAAGAGGAAAGAATATGCTACAAGATATGTTAGGAACATTTATTTGAAAATTAAATATTTTCCAGGAAATTCCGTGAAAATTTTGGATCAGTAATATCTCAGAAACTGCCCATTGGATTTTCTTGAAAAAGAGTAACAACGCAGCCCCATATGTCCTGCATAAGTGTGCCAAATGTCAATTTGGGCCAAGAATGGGTCTGGAGTCTACAATGATTTTCGTGTGACCATGTCGGGAGAGACACCTGGGGTGCCAAAGTGGCAACTGGTGAAGTAAGTTGTAACTGACCTAGCAATAATGTTTTTCTGGTACAATCTGTAATTCAGTAATCCTTTCGAGATCTTTGGAACATTCCATTACCAGTCGCAGTACATTGCATTGCCCCCTAAATATGTGAACATTCTGGGAGATTCTCGAATCGTTTGGAACATTCTTCATTCTTGATATTTATGTTTCGTACCGGTAAATGGTTAGGTTGCTTTCTGTTCCATTACTGTGTAACATCATTTGACTCTCAAAATTTTGAATACTTATAAGTAAGCGGTTGAATCTAACACAATGAAAAGAAACCAATATTTGTTATAGCTTAAAAGGTAACAAAATACGCATAGATGCTATGACACGTGATTCTGGCTGATGAGGATTCAAAAGCTTTAGATCATTATATACCGAAATTACAAAGTCTGTAAGGCTTTTGTCTAACTTAGGGTCGAATCTTCTATTCCTAATTAGAGCATCTTTATTGGCTAACATAAAGTCATTCTCAAAATTAGCGATAAGTCCATTTCTGAAATCTGTGTAACTACGCAGGCTATTTTTAATGGCTTTAAGCTAAACTGAACAAGGAGTTAACAAAACGTGTGGTAAAATCTTAAGCATATCAGACATATTTATGCCTATTAAATCACTAAAAATGTCCTTGCTGGTATATCATCAGCACGACCACTAAATTTGGTCATATATCTTCTCTCACTAAATTTAAAATGGGTTTCAAACCTTCTTAATTCTCTAGAATTTACGTAAGTATGAACATTTCGCTGTACATGAGTATCAGTATCCTGTAGCGGCAGTGGTGCTATTCAGCCGGTCCGCACCGGTTTGGGCGAACCGTTTGTTAAAATATTTCGAGTTCGCAGAACCGTTTGTTATACCGAAATAAACCTACAAACACACGTACACACACAATCACCAAACCAAGCGTGAAAGAAAGTAGCCAAAGTATGTGTTGAAACCTGGCAGAACTCATTTTCAGAATTTGAAAATTAAACCATGCAGATCGTTTGTTTACGATTGTTTTCATAAAATTTTCGTTTGTTCAGGATTTATAAACAATTTATATCAAAAACAAAATGGGAGGTGGCAAATTCACGTAGCATAACCCATTTTTGGCAATCGAAAATAAACCATGCAGATAAGATTTCTGTGTCTTTTGTATTTCTATTAGCATAGCAAGTGTGTGCATTGCAAATTTCAGCTGGAAGGGAGAGCTTTAGAATACAAATTTTTCATAGCCAGAAACAATTGACCCATTTGTAGAGCATTACTTTGCTCTGTACATACGAGAAGATTAATGGAGGACGGGGGGAACGGTAAATTTTATTTTAAGTGTCTTTGTTCTTAGAAATTCTTACAGCTAACTGGTTAAGTACGATCTCTCAGAAGAAGGTATATACGTTTATTCCTTAATCTCAAAGGTTCAGCTATCAAGAATGAGAACTGGGATCACATGAGTGAAGCAGTGAGGGTTATTTCTATTTGAAACTCACACATACCATTATTAACAATTGTCAATCCATTGCTGGATGAAGGTCTTTTAAATACTTCTTGACAACCATCTACCTCGGATAATTCGTTTCCAAGATATTCGAAGTGCAACATAATTTCCTCACACCATCTGCATAAATATGATGTATAGGTTGCTACATGTCACAAGAGAATTATATCTATCTACCTACCTATCCGTCTACTATATCTCTTAGATACATATATATTACATATATATTTATTTATTTGTAAAAGGCATACAGGATTACAATCCTACAATAGCCTTATTAACATAATATTTTAATACGATACCATTATTCTAAAATAAAATAGACAAGAATGTAAAGTAAAATAAGCAAGCTACAAACAAAACGAGACAAGATTTAAAAAATACAAAATAAAATAAAGTAAAGATACAACAAACAAAAAATAAATGTAAGTATAAGCACTTTCCTGCAACTTGTACATATATTAGAAATGCACTACAAATATTAATTTGAATTCATTATTTCAATTTCAATTCACAAATATTAATTTCAATTCAATACTATTCCATATAAAAGGACATACCAATAGTGTTTTAGTTAGTGTTATTATCTTTCAAGTGTACACGTTACAAGCAAAATCCATTTCAAACATTAAGCCAAAAAGCTCCAAATCCATACATAACTGCTTAATTTTTGCATGAAAATGTGATTCAGTATCAAAAAACATATCACAATATTTCGACACAAAATTATACAGTTTTAAAGTTTTAAGAATCGATGAATTTTTGTGTTGAGTAGTTCTTGAAAATGAAACACAAAAGAAGAGATTGCATCTAGGCCTAAGGCCTGGTACATATAAAGGAACCTGAGAGAGCAAAGAACGACAATATATTCTATTGTTGAATAGATTTTTTCAGAAAAATCAAGGACAGTACTGATCGGTGAACTCTAAGTGAAGTTAGTCTAAAGCATTCTCTTAGTATAGTATTGGTCAAATAATATGGACAATATCTATTATTAACCTTGTAGTACAGAAACCTTAAACATTTATTTTGAATATGTTCTATATCATGTATATGTTCTTTATAACATGGAATCCAATAATAGTTGCATAATCCAATTTACTCCTAATTAAACTATTATAAAGAGTTATAGGAATTTCTGGTTTCTTAAAATACTTAGTATTTCTAATTATAATTCCTAGCAACTTGTTTGCATTACTTACTAACTCTTTATAGTGAGTTGTAAACGATAATTTTGTATCAAAATAAATTCCAAGATCTTTAATTGAATTAACTTCGTCGAGTTGATATTATCAATTGAGTAATTTGCTGTAGAATTTTTCTTCCTTGTGTAAGACATAACTCCACATTTGTTTATATTTACAGTAAATGAATTTCTAGCACACAAGGCAAATATTTTATTAATGTCTGACTGTAATATTATTTGGTCATTTTCATTGCTAATTGTTCTATACAATTTTAAATAATCGGCAAAAAGAAGACACTCAGAATCCTTGACTACGTCTGGCAAATAGTTAATCATAATTAAAAATAACAACGGACCAAGATTAGATCCTTGTGGGATTCCTCAAGTAGCTACGAATTCTTGAGAAACTCTATTATTGAAAGATACAAATAAATGTCTTTTGTTTAGGTAGGAGCAGAAGAACTTCAGTAATTTTTTTAAGAAACCAAAATTGTACATCTTTTTTATTACAATCTTGTGATCTACTCTTATCAAATGCTTTTGCAATATCCATATATATCACATCCACACGTCTATTTGCGTCTAACTGATCACTAAACATTTTACAAAACTTAATAAATTTGTTATTGTTGATCTTTCAGATACAAAACCTGTTGTAGCTGCGATATTCCCAATTTAATTTAAAATATATTTGGTTTTAACATTTTGAACGTTTTTTTTTTTTTTCAAATCACTTGTAAAAATGTGTTACGGATTATTATAAGAAAATGATCATTTTTTTAGTAAATAATACTAAATCCTTATGCCATTGTGGTCGTAGTAACAATGATCTAATTGTAGAATTTTTTGCTAGTTAGCACATATTACTTGCTAGTTGCTACATATACTTTACATAAATAAATAATAAGGATAATGACAGTAACAATGACGGAAAATGTAACTAGTATTTTTTTTTTTTTTTGTGTGTGTGTGTGTGTGTACGTGTGTGTAGAACAAATTAACTTCATAACTAAAAATAGCGAATACTCCTCCACATGTCTGGAAGTAACAGGAGAAAATATCACGGAGTTGACAAAATTTAGTTTACAAACTTTTCAGTCGAAAGCGTTCATAAATTCAGGTTCATCTCAAATAAAAAACTTCTTCCATTTTTGAAGAAGGGAAGGATCTTAAAATGCTGACCGCATTACCTCTCTGTATTGCTAAACTAATACGCTGAAGTAAAAATTGTGCACTTGCGTATCTCCCGTCTTGAGGTTTAAGTTCGACCCAATTTCCTTTAGGAACTCCCTAGCTTCCCGGCTTAAAAACTCCCATAGTTTCTGTAGCAAAGGCGATGAACATATGATCTTTTAATTTTGAATATTTGGTGTGTTTTCGTTTACAGGCTGTCTCAGCAGCATTTCCTGCCTCTTTACATGACGAAGGTAAATGAGAAGGTGCAAAAGTGTCAACACATGTGACGTCCCATACCAGTAGTTGCCCCATTTTCCAATGGGTTAATGTTACTCCATCTGGTAGTTCCCCATCATCTCGGGACATTCCAGATGGTTCTAAAATACTTGGAACATCAATGCTGGCAAGAGCTCGTCTTATTATATTATTCAGCTCTCCATGACGAGAAATTCGACCTCCACTCCTAGAACAGCTTAGCGCATGTAAGCCTTTTTCATCAACCTGTTCCTGACATGTGCATTTGAAACTATGGCAGATATTTAAACCGAGACATGAAGCGACACAAATTTGAAACGTGTTGTTGTCCAAGAAAGTTCCAATATTTTTTGACGGTGTACCAGCCTGTAGCCGTGCACCAGATTCTTTTCTTTGTAAGGATTTAAAACGGGCTACATCCGATGTATTTTCAGGGACCAATTCTTTATCAATTATTGCTGTTAAAATAATTTTATCCAATTTAATATGTTCATAAATTCTGCCATACAGAATATACTCAAATATTTTAGCTAATGAATTAATAATAGAAACCAGTATGTAATTCGAAATTACGGATGAATTTCCTGATTTTAAAATAGGAGTTAACAGTAGATACCTTCCATCTACTTGGGAACTCACATGTATTCAAAGCCAGATTAAAAATAAACGTTAATTGTGGAGTTATTACTTCAGCACAACCCTTAATAATATATGGCGGAATACCATCTGGACCAGCCGATCTTTTAGGCTTCAACTTTTTCTTAATAGTACTTAGAACTTCTGCACTAGTTATTGACCCAATATTTAGAATATCAAAGTTCAAATCAGGGACGGATCCAGGACCGACTTCTGGGGGGGGGGGGCGGTGGGTTGTCATATTGCTACTTTCAAGGGCTTCAAACTTTGGGATGGGTTTTATTTATATATATAAAATAAGAAAGTTTCCTCTTCTGGGGGGGGGGCGATTGCCCCCTGGATCCGCCCC
Source organism: Thermobia domestica (assembly GCF_964235325.1). Taxonomy (NCBI): domain Eukaryota; kingdom Metazoa; phylum Arthropoda; class Insecta; order Zygentoma; family Lepismatidae; genus Thermobia; species Thermobia domestica. The sequence goes on along the minus strand of NC_137458.1, from coordinate 204,734,698 downwards.
TGGTTCAAATTCTTATTTGTTTCAGAAAATTTAATTTCCTCGGCATTATATTTAAAATTAGATTTCACAAGAACTGAGGAAAAATAGTGAGCACAACCATTAGTAGCTTCCGCATTTGAATATGAGGGATCTTCTAAAGTATAAAATGTATTTAAGTTACGAGAAGGTTTCAAACTTTTAACATAATTCCAAAATTGCTTGATATATTGTTTTATTCCATTTTCTAAATTATTATGATAGGCGTGAAACGCTACTTGAGTACGTCTCTTAATATCCGACCGCAACTCTCTAAACCTCTTATCATGATATTTAAAATATTTGCGCTTTCTCGCACATTTATCCTTTATTCTTATGTCTTTAATTAAATCTTGGGTAAACCATGCCGGATATTTTGATTTTGATACATACTTGCATTTTGGAATACATTGGTCGAAACAATTATACAGAGATCTATATAAATAATCCACAGCTTTATCTACATTATTGAACTTATATAGATGTCCCCAATCGTAGTCCCGTATCAGTCTATAAAGTAAAAGGAAATCGGCTCTTTTATAATTGTAACATTCTTTTTTGAATTCTTCTACTCACACTAAACACTACGTTCAGTGTTTAAGGAAAACACAAGATTGAGATAAGGGTGGCGAATATCCTCAATAACCAAAGGAAAACTATCTCTTTCAATTACCATCCTAATATTACTAATTACTAAGTCTAATGTTCTATTGTTATCATTCGTCACATTATTGTATGATGTTAAATTTAGCAAACTTGCAAGATTATCTATTGAGCGACATGAAGTAGAGCCATTCATGAAATTATAATTTGTTCCATTTATTTCACTCAAATTAAAGTCACCTAAGATAATACAGTCTGATGATACGATATCTATATCACTTTCTAAATAGTTAATATAATACGTATAAATGGTTAAGGGACTGGAAGGAGTAATATAAACAACATTTATAAATATAGCTCCTGTTTGAGTGAACAATTTAATAGTCAAAGTTTCACAATTTGATGAATTATAAATAGTGAAGTTGAACTCTATAACAAGTTTTTACAGCTATCAATGTACCACCTCCTCTAACTTTATTTGTTAAAGTAATAATTCTATCGTTTCGGAATACTTTATATCGCTCATCAAATAATTCACCATCTTTAATGTCTTGCGACAATGATGTTTCAGTTAGTACTATGAGATCATGTGAACAACCCAGCAAATTCTGAAGAAAATCTGCGGTTTTGGTTCTAAGTCCATTTACATTTTGATAATACACACTTAATTCATTATTACCTATGTTTGTCATTAACATTCTTACAATTTGTCAATATCTTGTTCACAGCTCAAAACAATTACAGGTGAAATTTCATTCTTTCTAATTTTTGTGCGGCCATATATATATATATATATATATATATATATATATATATAGAGAGAGAGAGAGAGAGAGAGAGAGAACCGGTTGTTAAAAAAAATTAGAATAGCACCACTGTGTAGCGGTGGAATCCATATGTCCTATTCCGGAGTAGTATTCTTGTGTATGCCTAGACTCCTCACAAAACCGGGTTTCAATTACATTACGTTCAGTGTCTGCTATGTTCACACCAATATTATGGTTGCCATCTACTGCTTCAAATTTCTCCTTCAAGAATTAGACTTCTTTTTTGAGTTTCTGAATTTGATTTGTGTGATTATCTACCTGAGTTTCCACTGCTTTAATTGAACTTTTTACAACTTCAAAACTGTGAAAGATTTGTTCTATTTTATTGTCAGTTTGTTCCAGCTTATTATTCAACTGTAGTGCTATCAGCTCTATTCTAGCATTAGTTTGTTCTTTATTATTATTTAACATTTGTTCCAGTCTTGTATTAGTTTGATCCAACTTAGCATTTAACTGCTGTCTAAGTTGTTGTGTAAGAGCAATTACACTCGATGATGTCTCAGTTTCTGAAGTATTAACCTCCTCAACTCGAGGATTAATATTATCTCTTTACAGATTCATTTCTGTATATGTTCTTTTTGTTTCTTAGAAGAATATAATCCGTGGTGGCTGACAAAAATAAGAGACAATCTTACTTGGACTTCAAATTAAACTCAAAACTCCTGGGTGCAAAACACCAAAAGTTATGTAACCTGTATACAATTAAATATGAAGTCCAAAGTTTGGTAAAACTAGCTTTAGCAACCATTAAAACTTATTTTGATAATTACTGCAAAAGATTAAACTTTTTTTGTTCCTTTAAAACTTTGTATTTTCTAAATACTTATCATTTCTTCGTCATATATCTCAAAAACACACCTATAATTGATGGCGTCCTTGCTTATTATTATCTTAACAGCCTAATGTACAAACAGCATAAATGTGCAGGTCTGGCCATCAAAAAATGGTATCTTACGTGCCGGACCATTGTCCTTAACAACACATACATATTATGGTTGCAAGCTTTTTAGTCGGTAATCTTTTCTAGCTCATTACGTAAAGTTTCTCCTTCATTAATCTTCCAAACATTGAGAAATTACTGGCTGGCTAGAAGTTATTACACTTATTCAAACCTTAAATATTGGGTAAAAAAATGAATAAATAAAAATAAAAAAATATTATATATATATATATATATATATATATAGGGGAAGATAGTACACAGTGGATCAAAAGGCGTTATTCATTTATTTATTGCACAAATTCGCCTAGTGCGTGTCAGTTGTTAGGTTTTCACATTATACACTTTTTAACGAAATGTCACAACAATGGATGCTTCTCACTTATGGTGAAGTGAGAAATCTATTTTGCTTGTGCAAAAGTAAAAAATAAAGTAACAGAAGTGAATGCTGTGACGTTGCGATTTATCTTGTAATTTAGAATATCACGGACACGGGAAGTAGGTAAGAATGTATTCGTTTATTTTATTCTTCTACTTTAATAGTTTCTCGTCGTAGGAAACTGTTTGGGTTGACACCAACAAGTGCATAGTGGATCACATCGGAGTGGTATACAGTGGACTGATCCATTCTGTACCTCATTGTGTTTAGAGAAGTTTAATATATTTGGCATACTCATTTAGAAACACGTCATAGTATTGGCATCTCATGGAACTTTTTCTGTCATGTTGCACGTTAGAGATTAATGGTTTGAGTCACGAGGAAATACCCGCAAAATAGGCAACGTGAAAGATATTTAGATGAGAGAAGTAGTGCAATTAGTGGTGGAGCAGGGATATTCTACTAGTGTGGTGTTGGTAAATTGAAGAACATTGGTTACACAACTTTGAACAGATAAGAAAGCACCACGTGACAATGATAAAATGGAGCCAAATTATTCTGTACGACAAATATTTACTCTAGAGATAGAGCATTTTCTTACGGAATATATAAAAACATGCAACAAAATGTATTACTGTTAGTGTGCCGTGGCCGTGAGGCGTTTGGCGTATGAAATTGCCAAGAACAATATATCGAGATCTGCTTCGTGGTATTAAATTAAAAAAACAGGTCTAGGGTGAATCGTAATAAAAATCTTAGTATTCCAAATCTGGGAGGTGTGTTGAATGGTATCAATCTTGGACTTTCCAGATCGACATTCAACAAACACAATATTGAGTCATTCTTCAGTAATTGACGTAACTTATCTACGAAATATACCAAATTCTGTAGTTTTTCACGTATTTTCAACTTAGATGACGCAGGAACTACAACAGTTCTGACATCCAAGAAAGTAATCGCAGAGAAAGAAGCCAAATAATTAAATCTATGGACGAGTGGCGAAAAAGGAGGGTTACGACGTGTGTGACTGTGAGCATCGGGTATTTTTTTGCCACAAGCTATGGTTTATCCTAGGAAATATTTTAAACAACACATGATCAATGAGGCATCACCTAACGCACTCAGTTTGAGAACTCCATCGGGATATCAGGACGGATGAATGAAGAATTGTTAGCACATTCTAGCAATAAAATACAACCGTTGTATGCGCCAGTATTGGGACCATTAAAAGCACATTAAATAAAATGCAGCTGTTGATACCTGGTTGTTACAAAACCCAAGAGTATCCATGACAATACTTAGTACCCATACGAAGTATAAATAGCTTAATGCTTGGGAATAGCATTTACACGAGCAGTGATTCCAACCAACATCAAAGCAGGTTTCAGCAAGACAAGAATGTTTCCTTATGATCAAAATGTATTTACAGACCCTGATTTTCTTTCCTATGCTGTGTGTACGCAAAATCAGACAGAAGATCAAATCAATGCACCTTCTTCAAGTACACTGAAAAAAAATGTACGTGGCGTACTTATAAAGGTTAGTTACATGCGTAATTCCTGTAGTTTTTGGACTTAATGTACAACGGACGTATAACTGAAAACGCACGTTTTATAATATTTTCCGTATAAGTGTTCCATCTATATGTACTTTCCGTATGAAACAATATAGGCAGTCAGGATTTCACATACAAATGGACGTATATAATATATAGCTGAATAATGTAACATAAGTATATGCATGCGATGTACGGAAAACTGTTAGATGTCAGACATCCTGCAACGGCATGATATATCATCTAAGGGCAGTGTGTATGTAGCATATGGATAACGCACCTCCCATACTGCTTTCTGTAGTAAGCAAAAGGATTCCGTATATTTGTGCAATATACTGCTGTCCGGAGAACGGATCCTCTAATTCAAGAAGTAGAGAATGTAGATGCATATCCGAGAGAAAATGCTTTCCAGAAAGAAGAACGTAACAGTGTTTCTGTGTCACCTCAAGAAACTTCGTAGAAAAAGAGGCAGAAGCAGTATCTTAACATATAGTCCGAAAAGAGCCAAACGTTTTGAAGGCAAAGCCAGTGAATAAAGGGAGTATAAATTGAGCAGCAATCGAAAAGAGAAAGGGAAAAATGAAAGGAATTCCGTCCTGAAGAAAGGGAAAGAAAGTGGAAGTTCAACGGAGAATGATGATTTTCAGCCAATTGTATTATAAGATTCTTCAGATGACGATGTTATTTAGAAAACGAAGTCTTTCAGTTTAACCTCGCACGATTATGCCCCCCAGGCTAAGGAAGACGAACGATGCTACTTTAGAGACAGGAACTACTACTAATGATTTGGAACAAAGCCAAAGAGAACTTCAAGCTGGTGAATACGTTCTTGTAAGATTTTTTTCACGGATACATTATGTTTGTCAAATCACGACTAGAAAATACAATGAAGATGATTTTTAGATTTCGTTTCTAAGGAGAAGTGAGAGGATGTACGAAAGCTTCGTCCAACCAAATAATCCAGATATTTCACCCATACACAATATCTGCATAGTAAGAGGGCTTTCAAAACCTCTTGTTGTGAAAAATAAAATACTGTCTGGTAATATAATTTTGCCGGTAATGTTCCAGGGAGTTGATCTCCGCTAATCCTTTGAAGTTTCAAAGGATGATAATGTCGACTTGGACCTATATTTTTTCTAGTCATAGTGAAACTAATAATTTACATAATAAGACTAATTGAATTCAATGCAGAGAGTGAAAATTATTTTCTCCATTTTTATAATAAATTGTTTACGTTGTTCTGCATACTTAGTTACACTATTAAATTTACTAATCCAGAAACAATAATTCTCTGGACAAGATATCAGTTTAATGACCAGAAGGGTTTGTTTAATAACAGGCATTTGTATTATTTATTTTGGTAATCAATTCCTGAAATTAATAGTATGCTATTAAGAAGCTTCTAATACTTCAATTCTAAGATTTATTTAGAATTTTATAGTTTATTTTGTATTGTGACTAATAGTACAGGTTTTGACAAGCTTACAACTTTATGTAGATTTGGAAATTTCAGATGCTTTGTTCCTTTGCCACACGTTTCTATTCATTACTTTCAATACATTGTTTCTTTGATCCACTGTGTACGATGGTGGTACACAATGAACCACTTTACAAGCATTAGCGTTAACTGTAAGATACATAACAGCACTACAAATTAATAAATTACTTACGAATGTAGTAAAGACATGTGCCCATGTTCTACAGTAAAGAACTTCCAGTAATACTTACCTTAAACGGATTTATGCTGAAGGCTTTAAAAATTGATCCACTGTGTACTAAATAAACTGGAAAGAAGGTTGACCATCCATATGAAGGCACACTCAATGAAACTATCTAATACTCTTCTGTGGTTCGATCACAACCCACTCAATTTCACCGAAAGTGGAGTTTACTATTATCTTCGACCCAGCTGCTCATCTACACCTTACATATAAACCAATAAGAAGCATGATCTAAATACACGTGTATTCACGCAATAAAACATTTGGTTGATGTCTAACGTATTTGCCGTAGAGTGAATCTCTCTTTATACGGAATAATCACGTTACTAAACAGTAAAAAGGCTGATATTTTATTAGCAATATTATATGTATAGCAATAAACTATGTATGTATATCAACAAATAATACAAGCTTACCTGAGAGATTTTACTCTGAGATTCTTCACTAACGGAAAAAGAGTAAATTCTTGAAGATTTTGCAGGCATACTTCAGGTAAATTTGGTAGGATGACAGCTAATTCCTTTACATTTTCTCTATCAAATGTCGATGTTAATTTTTGGCAAATTGCTCGAATAGCCACAAAAGCGTCTTCCATATTCATCATAATTTACTAAAAAAAGAGAGAGAGAGAGAAAAGAAAATTTATTGATTTTGATAACCACTATAATTTAAAATTTAAGGTAAGATATGATCGATGGACAATGTCATTAGTTTTTGATGGAAGTATATCTTCCTCTTTTTAAAATACAACGTTAATGGTAATTAAACAGTTGTTCTGTATTATATATACTTAAAGAAATAAATACGTTAACTATACGCACCTTAGTGATTTGTGACAGCATGTGAGAGAGAAAGTGCTTTACGAGAAGTTGCCAGATTTAGAAGGTAGTACTTACAATACTCAAATTTCCATGGTATGTTATTTCTACAGCAGTGATGAAGAAGATAACTTTATTTATAGAAAATGCAGTGCGAGAGTATCGTAATTAACACATTGGCTGCCGGACATGAATCACGCAAATTCATGTACAAAGCCGAGGCTTTTTAAGGTATGCACACTGTTTGCAAGATATGTATCAATTTTTTGCACATGGCCTCGCAGGGAAGCCACCTACTGTATCAATTTGATAGACATAGCACCCAATGTGTTAATCATGTCAATATTTCGACTCTTTTTTTTTTTTTTTTTTTTTGTTTGTTTGTTTCTTCCAGGCTTCTTGAGATTATGAAATTAATGTCTATTTTCTTCTTTACATCTTAAAGAATAGCTCTCGATGATTTTGAAATAACATAATAATGTTAATCCCTCTCACATACAGAACAAGGAAAATGGGATATGATAATCGAAGCGGAAACACGAGAGTGTTCAGTAAATATTTTGACTTTGCCCGGATAAATCTACTACGAAAGCTATTGAAATTAGAAACTACTTTAATGGAAAATGAAAACTGAACACCCACGAACTAGTCACAAACACAACACTACATCCGGAATGCGGCATAGGACCGAAATGTCATAGGACCAAAACTGCTGAGGGCGAAATTTCAGCTCAGAAACCTGTTTCTGCCCTGCGCCGTTTCAGTCTTACGCCGCTGCCCTGAAACCATTTAACTTTTAATTATGGTCTTTAAAAAATAATGTTTTTATTGTCTGTTTAATCTGTGTTGCTATAAATAATAAACTCGTGTCGATCTTATGCCTCTGTGGGCTATATGAATAGACTGCGTAGGATCGAAACGGCGCTTCATAGGATCGACTAAAGCAAAGATTTATTTCTAAAGAAAGCAACCAGAGCTCTCTGCCAAATGATTTTAAGTTTTAAGAACTATAAGATATTCACAACATGGATGTGAATAATTGTAAGCGACGACATAATCATAGTGCTAAAAGGAAGTGGAAGCAGGATGTAATTTCTTGTGTGCTTAGTCAAGATCATTTCATTTCCATATTTATGGACTTGTATTTTATTACTATTATAATTATCATTATTATTATATTTCTTGTCTGTTCTAGAATATTTACAGTTTGTCACTGATATAATATGTTCCCTACTTATTCTGGAAGTTACAAGCATATACTTGAGTTGTAACTTCCTGAATACGCACGATATACTTAATACATCATTGCAGAGCATGTTGACACTTTCTGGTGAAGCCGCTAAGTCAACATTTTAGACATGCTGTTTCCTGAGTAGTGCAGCAACCACACCTAAGACCAGACGGTTTTAATTACGATACTTTGTGAGAAATTTACCTGTCATTACTCATTCCCCGCTCCATCTACGTATCCTAACGCTGGAACTCCCTGGGCCAACAATGAAAGTAATTTAAATTCTTCTAGTCAGTTGACGCCCATGTATATGTTGCAGAGCTCTCAGCAGGAATCGAACTCGGTTCTCCCATGGGAAAGGTGCGTATGCTAAGTGGTTAGCTACGAAGGATCTCTATTATTATTAGTTAAATAATAGTATTGTGTATGGACTATTGCATAGGGGAATCGAACACGGCCGTCCTGTAGTGAAGGTAGAAGACCTTAAGAGAACTCCTTATAGCATATTTTTCAAATTAATGCACAGTGTATTCTCTTATACTTTGCTGTTAAAAGTATAACTTATTGTTCATCATGACACGATTTTGAATTTGACGTGCACAACTATCATTTATACAATGTCTTAACGGGAATGGAATGCAGACCTCATAGTTGGGAGGTGAGTTGTACTCATGAACTTTAGAGTAATTATTTACAAATAAATAAATAAAAAAAAAGTTTTAGAAGGGAAATTGTTCCATTAAACATTTGATAATATATTAAAGCAGGGATGAAAATAACCAACAAAATTTTATTAGCCCAAGAAAAAAGCTACTAGCCTGCATTCCACAATATAAATCATTTACTTACCTTCTGTATGATATTAAATACTCGCCCGCACGGATGAACCACTTGCCCCGGGCGAGTGGTTATTTGCATTCCTGTATTAAAGGTGTACTAAGTTTGATTACTTTAAGTTATATTAGAATTATTTTAAATTCTAAATTTTACAAACTCAATATTTAAACTATAGAAATAGAATGAAACCTTGATCGTCTAAGATTAAGTATTGTACAAAGAAATTTTAGTGTATTTTATTGTTAGTGTACTTTAGTGTAGTGTATTGTTAGTGTACTTTAAAAATAATAAGGTGTTCAATTTATTAGAAGTGAATGCTCTACCACTGAGCCACCGCGGCCCTTTTTCTTACTATAGATTTCTGATAAACCAGATAAGAGCCTTAGAGGTTTTTGATTCTCCGAGTGGTATTTTCTAAAACATTATCAATGGAAACATTGGAATCCAGTTCTAAGTTTTGGTTAGATTTTTTAAAGTGATATTTGAATTTTTTAACTTAATATGGAGCGTTAAATTTAAATTATATTAGCTGTTTTTTCTCCTTCTTTTATATTTATCTCCCATTGTTATACTAATATTGCTTTTACGTTCGTTTCTTTTAGGCTATGTGTCCTTCTTTCATAATCTTTATGATTGGGGACCAAATGTCACCTGATATACATACATACACTTTTTTTTATTAATGTTCTTATTTATTTTAATCCCCGTTGTTTCCCGTATTATTATTTTTTATCTTTCCTTCTGCCTTTACTACTTATGTCTCATTAAACAAAATTCTATATTATTGTTTCATATAATGTTCCCCCATAGTTAACTTCTCTATGTAACGCCATTTATATGCAATGATACGAGTTTTCATCCTCTCTTGAGTGGTTCGCCAAGTTACTTTATAAAACATCTTTTACATTTACATTTTATTCTATATATTCCCGGATTTCATAGTACTAACATATACCCATTTGAGCCCGTTGTTCCAAAATTGGAACATTTTTTACTTTACTTTTATTTTTCATATTACGTGAATAAAGGTAACAATTTTTGTATGGACCTCTTCATTTGGCACCAATGGTTTAGCAAATGACGTATCTTTGTCTTGAATTGGCGCGAACGATGTGTACTGTCCATATTAGTTGTGTTGAATAAGAACAAATTATGGCGTCTAAAAGAAGGTAAGTGAATTTTATGTTCGTTTATGAATTTTCTACCTATATAATACTATTTGGGTAGGAGAAGTATCAAGTTTTCAGTGCATGTGAAATGCAACAATTGATTATGATTGTTATTAATAAAAACGTTTTATAATTTTGAATGTTCCAATATTGGAACAGCGGGCTCGAACGGGTACGTGAAGTTTGCATTTTGTTTGTTCCATTATTGGAACAACGGGCGTAAATGTACCCATAAAGCTATGGAATATGGCAATTTTATTGCATGAATTAGTAATTGTTTCGTACATTTTATGAGCGTATTTTATTTGATGCTATTTGTGCCGCTTTTGAGGGCATTTTGCTCTTACATTCGGAATTTATTGGTCTCATGGAGGAGGGGAAATTTATACACAAAAATTTATTTGATTGTTACACCCACGCAGTACGCTTTTCAGTTGAGTTGAGTTGATTGTGAATTTAACGTTTCTTTCAGCAGCGAGGCTATATGAGAATTGGCCTATTCATTAAAGTGGAATCCGAACCACATGAACTTCCACCGGGATCGAACCCGGTCTCCCATACCAAAGGCGTGTACGCTAACCGCTTAGCCACGAAACAGCTCTTTTTCAGTTAAAACATGACAGCCAAATAGAGTTGCAGGTGTCTTGATCGCTCATTCACTGGATCGTACATTTATTTACCTATATGTAGGAGTTGTTAGGAATGCCTGATTACATTCTGTAACATTTGTTATTGATTGCACTTTACTACAATGAGATAAAAACAGCAAATTTTCGACATAGATAAAGGCATATTATATAGCTATTTTTTTATTGTACTGTAGGGGAATCATTAGCAGCTTATACAATTGTACAGGCCCTGGCCGCCTTCCTTTCACTTTCTTCCCCAATGTTATCATTATGTTGATCACTCCAGTGTAAAGTGGTCTTTGAGTTGTATCTGGTAGCTTGTAAATAAATAAATATTTTATATTGTTTTATATTTTAAATGTGTATTTCACAACTTCATATGGATTTTATTTATTTCTAGAAATACTGCTTTATTTCAGATTGAGTGGGAGCGGCCCCGTGTTGGATTCACGGTGGGGGCTCTTGGTCGAAAAAGCATAAAAAGCTGTTTCAGGCCAGCCATCCTGAATGGGGTTTTCCTCATTCACACCAAGCAAATGCCGGGATGATACCTAACATATATATCCCAGGCCGCTTCCTTCCATTCCCAACACTTACTTCCTTCCCTTTCCCGGAGAGTGTTCTCGCCGAGGGACGTCATCGGTCAAACGTGACGGGATAACATGCCCATAGATGCCGAAATACCAGAAAATTAAATCCTCCCTCCCTATTTCAGATTGACTGTTGACCAAATTATCAATATACGTGCTAACGGAGAAGATATTTTTGCTGTAGATATTGTCATTACACCACCAGAAAATGAAGAGTTCTCGGAAGAAGAAAAACAGGTATACAGAGGCTATCTAGAAATTAGTTGCCCGCTAAGGGAGAAGCTTCTTTTACAGTAATGCAAAGCGGCCAGCTGAGAAATGAATTTATAGGTGAGTTTCTTGGATGATGAAGCTCCGAAAACTAGTACATGTAATGAAAGTCAGCCTTCTGCAAAGTCGCATAACAAAAGTAATCCCAACAACCAGCAATTGTTGGGAGACCTATTGCGACCAGTCAACAAAGAAGCAATAAATGAAGTGGAATATGACAAAGAAGGACATTTCATTGTAAAATCAGAAAGACAATCAGGATGTGGACAGTGAAAGCAACACAACATGGAAGTGCTTCTTTTACTTCCATCAGTTGTAAGAATGTGATGTATTGGAAAATAACTATAATGAAAAAATCTATTATTATGTGGATATGCATAATATTAACATGTTTCAATATTTGTATACTTTGTATCTAATGAATATTGCCAATTATTGTAAAATCTGTATCCTAAAATTTTAACGAAATAGTACTTTAGCCTGGCTAAATTGAAATATTTTCTTTCAGAAACCTGTACCCTTTCAGGCCCGTTGTTCCAAAAATGGAACATTACCGAATTAGGGGTCCATGATATTTTCGTGAACCATAATGTATTTAAATATGTTATTTACCTTTATTTCTACCAATCTGACGGGAACCAAGATTAAATTCGATAAAAAAATAATTTGGGTTCAAATGGGTTAATTCATCTGGCCTTTAAATATTTTATATCTTAAGGGTGTAGCAATTATCATGACTGGACGGTAAGTTCTCAAATTGTTTGAGGCAAAGGACTTTACAAGTTTCGGTGGAAATACCCTTATTGGTTGCTGAAGATACAATAGCACACTTCTAGTTGACAGACCAATATTTACTGACTACAGTAGGAGCGGGTTTCGGGACACTAACCCCCCCCTTCCTCCAAGTTTATCCAAGTTGTAATGATTACAAGTTCAACATTCTCGAGCTTTTTCCCCCACTAAAAATTTTATTCTTCTAAAATAAACACGGTAGATCCACCTACGCAGTTACCAGAGAAAATGCAAGAAAAATTGCTCCATAAATGCTGCATATAAGTAATTAAAGTTAGCGTTAGCAAAGCTTCTACTGTTGAATTAGATTGGTAACTGTATGTCTGTCTATTCCACGATAACTCTCATAAAACTTGTCCAACTTTTATGAAACTTGGTATGTCCCTTTCCCCCACTTGCAGCCACATTTCTACTTTTTAGGGTTGCAATCCATCAAGTATAAGTGGATAAATACATCCCACGTTATAAGTTTACACATGTACATGCAGGGCAATTCTCCAATATAAACTATTCGATTTCTGTGTATATGTCGTGCATTTTCTTTAAGGCCTCATAATCATTCACTCTTCATGAAGTCAGTAAAGAATGACCACTTTCCCTGACGTGTTTTAAACTTCCACGATAACTTATATAAAACTCATTCGGTTTTGATACAATATTATGATATATTATATATTTTCGTTGATTCTTTTCGTAATCCCTATGTGCTTCAGGTTAAAACCAGTTAAGAATATTTGGTGCATTTAGTTCCTAATGTGATATGGATGGAGACAGTTCTTTCTGGAACACTTCTTAGATGATTTGCTTAACACATAGCCAAAACCCAACGTTCCTGGAGAAAGAGTGATGCACATGAATGTATTTATCCACTTATATTCTGGAGCTTAACTGAATGGAGAAAGAAATTGCCATAAAAAAATTAATAAAAGAAAAATCGCCGAGTGAAGACAAAATTCAGGCTGAGTTCAAAATTGTGGAACGAGATACACAAACTCATTCTCCTTACCTGGAACAAGGAGGAATTGTCATAAGAGTGGAAGGAATGAATCATTGTTCCAATTCACAAGAAATGCGACAAGCCTAACTGTAACATTTATCGAGGGATCTCGCTTCTGTCAACACCCTATATAGTCCTCTCAAATATTCTGTTAGCAAGATTAACTCCACATGCAGAAGAAATTATTCGAAACTATCAATGCGATTTAAGCAAAATCGACCAATTATCAAGCAGTTTTTTTACCATTCGAAAATACTTAAAAAGAAATGCGAATACAATACCACGATACAACAATTATTTTTTGATTTTAGAAAGGCCTTCGACTCGAAATGAAATGAAATCTTTCAGTTTAACGTCCCTTGGTTATGCCGGCTAGGCTAAAGGAGATGGTGATGAAAAGAAATGAATGTAATGGTGGAACAAATCAAGTGAGAGGAAATGGAAGAACCCCAAGAAAACTCAAGCATTAGAGGTGAACGTTCTACCACTGAGTCACCGCGGTTTCCAGACCTTGGACTCAATTACGAGGGAACCATTGCACAACATTCTTGCAGAATTTGGTATACCGAAAAAGGTAGTGTGTTTAAATGAACTCCAAAGTAACGTCCACGTAGGGAAATCTTTGTCCATGAGGTTTCATGTTGAGAATGGGTTGAAACAAGGAAATGTGTGGAAATGTGTTGTCGTCTCATTCAACTTTGTTCTTGAGGATACTATAGGAAAATTAAAGATAGCAACCCGGGCCTAGATCTGAATGATATTAAGCACGCTATTGCGTATGCTGATAATGTAAATCTAATAGGGGATGATAGGAGAACAAGAAGAAGAAATACAGAGCTCCTATTCAATGTTTGCAGGGATAAGGATTTAGAAGTAAACGCAGATGGATAGTAAACTAAATACATGGAAACTATCTGGGATCGTAATACTTCGCGTTAAAATATCAAATAATACTTTCGACAAATTGGATACTTTCAAATATCTAGGATCAATATTAACAACACAAAATAATATGGACAAAGAAATTAAATGTCGACTGGAAGCAGGGAATTCGTGGCATTATTCAGTTCAAAATCCTTTGTCTTCGCAAATTCTGTAGGGAGATTTGAAGCTTAAAATATACAAAACGATAATCATGCCTGTTGTACTGTATGGTTGCAAAATATGGTCGCTTACTCTGGGAGAAGAAGCAGACTGAAAGTATTCGAGAATAAAATCCTCCGGTGAATATTCAGATCCGAGATGAACGGGAATGGGGAATGGCGGAAACTTCATAATCTTTACCGTGTACCGAACATTGTTAGAGTCGTAAAGTCTAGAAGGTTGAGGTGGGCAAGAATGTAGTCAGAATGGGAGTAGACACGCTTTTAAACAATTTTAACTGGAAATTCAACCGGAAAAAGGAGAAGAGAAAGACCTAGGTGCAGATAGTGGAAAATATTAAGATGGATCTCGTAGAAATAGAAATACAAAGTAGGAACTGGATCTAGGCGGCTAAGGGCAGAAGTCAATAGAGAGCTTTTGTGAATACGGATTAAACCTCCGGGTTCCTAAGGCCATACAGTTGTTAGTTCGTTAGTTTATTTGATATTGATGCCCTCCCCCTTCCCCCAGATAGAAAAATATGATCCATGATGTATTTTATAAAAATATTAGTTTTTCATGTAATATGGTGTATACTTTTTTTTTTTTTTTTTTAATAAAGATTTCACAATCATTTTCACTGGTTGGATCTAAAATCAATCGAGAACAACAGAATGAATTCTCACCCCACCAGGGCCGGATTTAGGGGATACAACGGTACACGTGCACCTCATCTTTGTCATAAATATACACTATCTAAAATCAGGAGGAAGCAGTGAAAATAGCAACACTTTCCCAACTTTCCCAGCATTTCGGCGTTTGGGGCTTAAAAGAAAACGGAATTTTGGAAAAGCAATAGTTTACGTCGATTTTCTGAAGGTTGCAGGAAAAGGATACAGCAAGCAAAACAGAGACCAGCAGGAGAGAAGAACCCGAGACCAGACACTGAGCATTCATAGAGCAATTCCTCATTCACCCACAGATGTCTGAAGGTATTTAGAAACTTCACCTTTAATTCAGATATACTGGTGCACCCCTGGACAGAAAATCTTAGATCCGACGCTGCACCCCACTGTGGTATATTTGATAATGTATAAGGGCTGTTTAATTTATTATAAACTAACTGGGATTTAATATCCTTTTTCAGTACTAGTTTTACATAAGACGTCACTCCAAAGTGCAATACGAAAGAGTACTCCGAAGAGTTAAGCACCTTCCTCCCGTCGAAATCGATATTATAAACAGTAATTATAATAGGAACAACCTAAATATTTCTTCATTCATTTGCACAAAACTTACGATTTTTCCATTTCAAAATGTATAGCAAGGTACAAATTTGTTCTATTTGTTAAGTTAACATTGGGGAATGCTTTAATGTTACAACTCAGAAGATAATAGTTGGTTAATTCGAGTTTAGCGCCTCTTTCAGCAGCGGACCTATTTGAGATGTAGACACACCACTCAACATGAGGTCCAAACTACATTAGCTTCTACCGAGAATTGAAATCTGGTGCATCTCGCAACGAAGTACAGCAATAAACTAGTGAAGATACTTAATACTCTGTTTTCAGCTATGGTATTTTACATTTACAGTTTTTATAAGATAGTTTCCTAACCGAATTTGAAAAGAAAAAGAGCTGATAAAGGATTATTCAAAGAAATGTTCAGATTTTCCAGCTAGATTAGGAGCAAAAAAATGAAAAATCATCTTCAGGATTGGAATGCACGAAAATATGATTAACAAGCTATTTAGCCAAACTGCTCGACCACTTCGTACGATATCTTAGGTTTGTTTTATGTCAAATGGTTTTCTGATCCACAGTCAGATATATATTGATTTATTTTTTAAAGGAGAATTTTCTGTTAAGATGTCAGGATAAACCACTGTTTACAATTCACAAAGCATTGCTTCTCTCAAAAATTCAAAATTTCCAGATGCAGATTCTACGATTACCTTTTTTAAACTGCACTTACATGTACTTTGTGTGCTCCAGTTTAACATACATAAAAATATACAACATTATAAAAGTATTATTATTATTCCATAGGCTTAAATTAACTATTACAATTATTATTCTTTACAACTTCTTTATATTTGCAAATTCAAGGTGAAAGACACGGATAAATTCTTAACAGTATCGACCGTAGAGAGTGCCGATCGTACGCAGTTTCATTCCTACACCGTTCCGACAGTATGACGGTTTCCCCCTATATATCTCTACGAAAATGATATTACTAATAATATTGAGTGATTATAAGTTATTATTTCGATAGTATGCCGTCTTGGTACTATGCATGTAACCTACATCGTAAAGCAGAATTCATTTTGGTATCTAGGTACTAAGAAAAGGGGAGGATCAGAAGGAGAGATTGACAAACGCCAGCCGCTTGCTGCCTACACCATTGAGTCACTGTACACCTCTTTAAAATTAAGAATTACTTCATCTTCAGTGAGCACAATCTTCCCGGGTATGTCTAAATATGTTCGGAAAATAGATAGCCTTTGTAGCACAAGAGCAGCAGCAGCGTAAAGCAGAATTGAAACCGTTGATTTATACGATTCTCTATCAGTTTACCATTTTTTTACCTTCCCTGTTTTTTCCAAATGTCCATACCCTAGTCGCGTGACCACCTCTGAGTTCCTCTGGAAGCTGCTGCGTCCTTTTTTGCGAACTTGCTTCAATGATCAGTTTCAAGTCGAAGTTGCGAACAACTTAGCATTCTCACGAAACAATTTACAGGACTAACGTTGTATTAATTTACAGAATTGTCTGGGGTCCTCTACGACTGAAATTACATACATTCAAGTAAATGTTGTAAAAATCGTGTTTTGGTTTACTATTCTGTCAACCTGAAAAAAGATAAAAGCAGAAATATACTTTCTTTGTTTTCTATAAAGTGCTAAAGATGAGCTTTCGAAAGATATGTAGAAGGCATACTGACAGAATGTTTTATGGTCACTGGTATCTCAAGGTAAAAGTACCCGATTTCCTACATTAATTTTGCGCAAACTTATTTGATAGGACACATACGGAATACCTATTAGTTGTGAAGTTCGTCACAAAATTATATGGCTGTAAGCCTCCATGAAAATGGTTACTTCATTTTATGCCGCGCAAGTAGTGTTGAATTTAGATCTGTTACATGTCAAATATGCGGTTTAAATTTTTCTATAGAAGAACAGAAATAACTAACGACAGAATTTTAATTTTGAACATTCCCTGTAATAATTGCTGCCTACTGTTCTGAAAGATATCACTAAGAGCTCTCTCGTAGCTATATGTTTAACGAACATGTCTAGCACCATGTTCGATTTCCGGTGGGAGCCCGCGTGATTCGGATCCAAAGTTAAGCTACATTTTATACAGTGTCTTGCTGCCAAAAGGCATGTCAAACTGCTTACATTTGTAACGGTCTGCTTTGCGAACTGTTAGAAATTTTCCTGTTTTAATAGAAACCTTGACAATTTGTTTTTATTATTATTTGGTCTAGGAATTAATTCGTGCGGTTGGTACGCACACATTGAAGCTGTAGTACAAACACAAAATACATAAATACCTTAAGAAAAATATTGTCCATCGCTAGCCACCACTTTCGCCCATCTGTCAGGCAATGTACGGATTCCGTGGCGAAAGAAGTCCTCATCCTTGGAAGCGATCCAGTCAGAGACCCATGTTTCGATATCTTCTGAAGAAGTAAACCGCTGTCCAATCAAATCGTTGTTCATGCAATCGAACAAGTAGTAGTCCGAAGGAGCAACGTCTGGTGAATACGGCGGGTGGGGTAAAACTTCCCATCCGACATTTTCTAAATAGGTTTTGACCGGTTTTGCGACATGTGGGCGAGCGTTATCATGTTGAACAATAAGTTTATCATGTCTGTTCTCCCATTCTGGTCGTGTTCTGGCCAGAGCTTGCTTCAAACGCATTAATTGTCGTCGATAACGTTCTCCATTCATAGTTTCACCCGGTTGCAGCAGCTCATAGTACACCACACCTTTCATATCCCACCATATGCACAGCATAACCTTTGCACAGTGAATATCTCGTTTTGGTTGTGATGGACCTGGTTCACCTGGTTTCACCCAGGCCTTTTTTCGTTTAGGGTTCTCGTAATGGATCCACTTTTCATCACCCGTAATAATTCGATGCAGAAACCCCTTTCTGCTCTGTCGTTGAAGCAGCAATTCGCAAATGGTTTTTCGTCTTTCAACGTCTCTGTCTTTCAATTCATGTGGAACCCAATGTGACATCTTTTGAATCATTCCCATGGCTTTCAAGCGTTTGGAGACTGTTGTTTGATCAACGCCTAATGCTGCTGCAAGTTGTTCCTGCGTTTGACACGAATCCTGCTCGAGCAATGCTGTCAATTCTTCGTCTTGAAATTTTTTGGCTGTCCAGCTCGCTCTTGGTCTGCCAAGCCGAAATCACCACTTCTAAACCGTGCAAACCACTTCTGACACGTTCGCTCAGCTAGAGCATGGTCACCATACACTTCCACCAAAATACGATGACTTTCAGTCGCACTTTTCTGCATGTTAAAGTAATGCAGCAGGACACCCCGCAAAAACACTTTATCAGGCACAAATTGCGCCATGTTCACTTAACTACAAACTGGTGTTGTTGACGCTTTAATCCACTGCCCTATACTACGAACGATACGCGATGACAGGGGTTTGCAACACATGTGTGGATACACGGAACTGTGGGACGCTCCGTTCGTTGCGCCATCTCTTGTCCACCCGCACGAATTAATTCCTAGACCAAATATTATTATTATTATTATTATAAAATTTAATACGTTATGTTACCACATATGACTAAGTTTTATCTGTTTGATTGTCTTAATTCTACAAAATATGTTTCATTTTGTCATCTCTTCAATGTCATCGGGAATTTTAAATAGATTTCTCTTCTTCAAATACATATAACATACATCGTATTACAAATATGTGATATAAGCCTCTGACTTCGTGGAAACTTAAGAGTTTATTCCGTTGTTATTGACATTCAATTAATTGTCAAATGGTTAGAGAAAGGTTTGTGTTACTTCTGAAACTCTTCACATTATTAATGACTAAATCAGTGCTATTCAACCGGGGGTACGCGAAGATGTTTCTGGGGCACGTGATCCTAAAATAAGCATGTTTTTAATAGTTATTGAATGATCATCATAGTTGAAGAAAATACATAGTAGCAAGTTTTAAAGTTACTTTTAGTTTTTGAATTTGAACATTGTCCTCAGTGTGCGAATTATCACGTAGGATGAGGAGAAATCCCCCTCAGTAGAACTAAGTATCTCAGATATGTTTTGAAATTTCCCATGTTATTTTTTTCGGATATGCACTTTATCCACCTGTAAATAGTCTTTTGATTGACACACTGACTGTCCTTTTGTTGGGTCTCTCTTTGTCCCCCTTTTTAATCAACAGAACATGTATATTAAGTTTAATAAGTTCATTTCGATTTAATTTCTTTTAAACAACTTCAGGGGTACACAATTTGATGGCGAACTGTGTCTATGGGTACGCAAGAAAAAAAGGTTGAATAGAACTGGTCTAAATGATACGTATGAGAAGTGTAGAAATGAATATCTCGTAATGCAATGTTCTCAAATGCTAAAACAGGCCGACAATTGAAGTCTTCGATAGTTTATATAAATACTTTGATTTGCTTAGCAGATATGAGCTCCTTCGCGGCTAAGCGGTTAGCATACACGCCTGTGGAGTGGGAGAGCCGGGTTCGATTCCCGGCGGGAGCTCATGTTGTTCAGATTCCACATTAATCAGTAGGTCCCGGTTCATATAGCATCGCTGCTGAAAGGGACGTTACACTCAAAATCAACTCAATCAACTGTTATGCGATAATGATTTATATATATATGTTTTATTGTCTGCGACGAATGTAGTATGAAAAGTTTTACCGAAAGACTACGAAAAATGTTATGCCTGTAGATGCACAGAGCAATATGTTGTTCGTGAGTGCATGGAACCTCAATTTTATGTGAATGCGTTTCTACTGTATTATCTTTCTTGTTCACTATTTCTAGTATACTTATATAGAAAATATAATCTATCACTACAGTGCAGTCAAGAAGTTTAGTGTTGAAGTAATTGTTTCTAGTGAAACGTCATGAGAAGTATGTTGCCACCGGGGGGGCTTGCTTCGGTTGCAAGCTTGTTGTGTGAAGGGCGAAGCCTGATAAGGCTCAGATAATTTGTGAGACGTCACGGATTGTTCGAATCATCGCAGATTTATAAATTTCAACTACTGTACCGGTGGAAATTAATGTGTTACACAGTCATCTTTCATATGTACTCATTCGTTTTAAGCCTAGAATAGCCTTTGTATTGGTTTCACACGTGTAAACATGAAATGCTGGTTTCTTACATTGTAAAAACTTCCTCCGATAGTAGAATTTGCTATCCTACACAATACTCTTTCATATGTACTCACTCGTTTTAACATACAATTACCATTTTTTTGAAGGTCTATTCTTAATCAGTCTCTGAAATAATGTAGAAGTACACCAATACAAAGGCTATTCTAGGGTTAAAATGAGTACATATGAAAGATGGCTGTGTAACACATTAATTTCCACCGGCGGAGTATTTCTACACCTGCAAGAAACCCATATTTTACGTTTACAAGTAGTACAAGCGAAACCATTGAAAATGCTCCAACCTATGTAGTTCTATGCAATATCAAATGATTTTCGTACTATGCTCGTTTATGCACATACCCGGCAAGGTTCTAGATTACTGGTCCCCCTTCGCATTGAGCAGTAATTAAGACAGAAAACAACGTGCCCTGCGGGGCTCTAACTCGCCTTCACTCGCTGGGCAATACTGTATAAGTTAAATGTATAAACTTTAGTACAGAAAGAAACCTACCCAGCTACTAATCTACATGGGGGACCAGTAATCTAGAACCTTCCCCACATACCCTCCTTGTTGGTGATGCGGCTGCGCGCTATGGAACTTTGCTTTACTCTCTTCCTCGGTGAGATAGCATTCTCGCTTTTAAGCACATGTATTTATACCTGCAATAGGATGTCCTCGTAAAGTGACTCTGCACCCATGAATGCAATTCCTGCCAAACGAAACAATTTGTAAGGCACTTCGACTGACAGTACAACGACTGAACTTCGTGATGAAATAATGGCACATAATAGGACTGCAAGTAATCGTTTCCAGGGCATATAAGCTTGCACGCACTTATCAATCTGCACACAAATATTTGGGGACACTTCAGGATAATAAAGGTCCAAGAGAATCATTTAAAGAGAAATGAAATATATAGATAGATAGATAGATAGATAGATAGAGGGTGTTAATGAACTATACCGACAAACTTCAAGAGATGATTCCTTGCGTCAAAATAAGAGAAAAATTTCATATGGACCTATGGCGAAAAGTGTATAGTTTCAGAGCTACGGCTGTCCAAAATCGCAAAAGCTAAATTTCAATAGGCCCTATTTCGAATTCGAGAGACTGTGGATTCTGGTCCTTATCAACGTAAAGGAAGTCACGCATACACAATCCAAAAATGCATATTTCATTAATGTTCAATGGGTGTATAGGCTTAGATTATTACCTGCAGAATGAAATTGCCACACATTCCATCAACCGAATTTTGAGATATTTTCTGACCTTATGATTGGTCCAAAGTAGGCAAACGATAAGACTAGATAGCAGTGAACACGGAATCATTTGGCGCGATGTTGGAAGTGTTAAGGATCGTCAGTAGTACGGTCTCTCGTACTCGGGAAAACGCATGGCACGATGATTTCTTTCACGCTTATAAGTGAAGAAAACGTGAAATATACCGTGACGAAATACATATCATTACACGTTATTCCGAACACAAAGAAACATGGAGCTGCCCGTTCCTAACACTTTCGCCTTCCCTCTGAAGCATTGGATGTCCATTTTTGTCAAGGTTTACCTCCAGCCTACTTTGGACCCTCCTTGAAATCAAGGTATCTGAAAACTCTATTGAAAACATATCTGAGAATTACACTCTGTAGGATTCCCATCTCTACATCTATTGACAGTTGATAAAATATGCAATTTTGGATTGTGTAGGCCTATGCATGGCTTCCTTTACGCTGATAAGAAACACCATCCATAATTCCTGTAATTCGAAATAAAACCTATTGAAATTTAGCTTTCTCGCGATTTTGGACACCCTAGCTCTGAAACTGCAATTGGATTGAGTATAGCCCGCTCCCCCCAGTGATTTTTAACGAATCATAGTGATTCTAACGATTCATACTAGTTCATAATGAATCGGAATCGCATGTCATAAAGATTTAAGATGTAAATCTTGCGGTAAGGAAGCTCTTTTTGTATAAGTAGTAGTAGTAGTAGTAGTAGCGGTAGTAGTAGTAGTGGTAGTTAGTAGCCATAGTAGTAGTAGTAGTAGGAACGGGTTAGAAGCCCCGCAGGGGTTGGTTGGGTTCTGTTCTCGATTTAAGTAGTAGTAGTAACAGTAGTAGAAGTAGTAGTAGTAATAGTAGTAGTAGTAGTAGTAGTAGTAGTAGTAGCAGCAGTAGCAGTAGTAGTAGTAGCAGCAGCAGCAGTAGTAGTAGTAGCAGTAGTAGTAGTAGCAGTAGCAGTAGTAGTGACTCTTCCAGTTCCGGTGACAAAGAACTGGGGGGAGCGGACTATACACAAGCCCTGCAATTTTCGCCATGGGTCCATATGAACTTTTTCTCTTATTTTGATGTGAGGAATCACCTCTTACAGTTTGTCGGTTTAGTTCATTAACACCCTATATATATATATACATATACATTAATTTGACGGGATATTGTTAACTCTACCTATCTGTATGTCTCTGACACTTGCACACTTGCATTCCTCCTTATAAATGTCTTTCAACGGGGAGCAATTAATTTTGATTATTTGATTTTCAAATTCTCCTAACCACAGAGGAGTCCACACCTCAAAAATATTGTTTAAGATGTAGAAAGTCGATTTTCTGGAAAAGAATAACATATACAATGCATTTATCTATGGATCCGTTCAATATAACTGCGCCCACTGCACAACCACAATACTAACCTATTTTCGTATATTCCCTTGCAAATGAAACCATTAAAGAAATCAGACCTACGTTGATGATAGATAATCTTATGCTGATTTTACACTTTAAATTAAAGTTTCATCTTAAATTAAAGCTTCCTCTTTTTTTCTTTTGTTCTTATCGTACATGCCCATTACACCGCACACGAACAGAACACTAAATTGCACTTGCACTATGTCAGTTGTCCGTGTACATTCTCAATATATTTGAAATTATCATCCTTAGACAGTTTCACATATTAAACTATCAAATCAAACACAAGAATATCTAAAATGTATAGAACAATCTAACATACTGTATACTGTCAATTTACTTTTATAAATTGATAAAAGTTACAAATTGAACTAGTACAAATGATCACATCGGAACTTCACATTCAACTGTTTACAGTTGAGTTTCACATACTGACTACCAGATAACAGCACATTTTGTTTTGTTTATGATGCGAACCGGTAAGTGCAAATAGTTCTGTTTCAAATTACATGCTATATGAATACAGTTTGGTACGTTTTTAACTATGTGTTCGTCTTTCAAAAAAACAGTAATTTCCATTGTACTTAGTGCATAAACTGACTGCGTACGAATACTAGTTTTAGATATATACTCGATATCGTAAAATAAAATTATTAATTGGTCACTTATAACAATTCCGGAATCTGTAATCGAATGACAATCTTGAAAGATGTAAGCAGTGTTTCCAAGTCATCAGATGACTTTTGAGGTTCCAAACCCGAAATTAATGTTAACTAAAAGTCCAAAATGAGCCTTCCCCATCGAATCCAGAAATTCTCCACCAGTGGCGTAGCACACTTTTGCTCCTTCCCCCCCCCCTTCGCAAAGTATAGAGAAGGAGCCGTAGTTATAAAGCCGTTAGAAGTAAAATTAAAAGTTCTACTTCTTTAAATCTTTATTCATCGCAAGACTTCGGGGCCCCCTATACGTCGCCCCCCCCCCGCACTGCGGGGTTTGCGGGGGCAGCTGCTACGCCACTGTTCACCAAATATCCGTTCATTCGATATCCATATATCGTATCGATGTATGTATCGACGCTAGTATTAACGTTGATTTATTCCGTCATTCTATTATCTACAAAAATGTTTGTAATTTTTGTTTAATATGTGGAGTTATGTTTGGCAGAAGGGATCCAGAAGCAGGCAAAAAATAAATTTTACAGGAGAAATGGATGATAGAAGTACTTACACCTAACATAACTCAACCAAATCTAACCTAACATGAAATAAACTAACCTAATATAAGCAGATATATTCCCATATCCATATATATCCACATTAAATACATAGCTTAGAAAATCTAGTTAGAAATTGCTTGCTTGAGCAAACGGTTCTACGGTTCTACCAAACTTTGACACATTTTTGCATTTTCCGGTTTTTTTTTTTTTTTGCAGAATATGCACTAAATGAGGAGCTAGTGCATTAACCACGAACCAACTTGTGCTAAGTGGCCACTAGAAAGCACGAATGCTATCTAACCGAGTTAGAGCAGAAGCGCACCAGGAAGCCCGAGCGGCAGCGAGGGTGTGCGTTGGTAGGGAGCAGGTGAGTCAACGACGGGGGGTATACGCAAATGAGGATTGTGAAAAATACTTACAGCATCCATAATAACCGTCTGATCGAGTGAACCTTGGATATGGCGAAATGCACCAATAAATTACAAATGTGTGTATTTTCTCCAGAGTTAATTTCGATTTTTTTTTTTTTAAAGTAACTTCCACAGCTATTATACGAGTGTTACAGTCTTCTTTTCTTACCTTTGCGACAGGAAATAAGTATGTATTGCCTCTGTTCTAAATCTTTACTTCTTTTCCACATTTCGTACAGTTGATTTTACGCTTCATCATACCATGAAGCTGCAGGAACTTTATAATATGTCGCTCTTCATCATGCAATTCTTTGTAATAAAACCGTATGTTTGCATTACATCCATTGCACATGTCTATGACTAGCATATGAACAGGAAATTCGCGCCGTTTATTTCTACCCTATTTGCATTCTTGTATTTTGCCGCTTTAGTGAATAGTTACACATACAACACTTTCATTACCATTCAAAATCGATTTCAGTATGCTGTGCAATTACAACAACTTTTTATATTAACACTCAAATTCCTTCAAGAAAAATGTTTTACATCATATTTTATCTATAAATTTTATTTTTGGTAGAACAGTCTGCTCCAGTGAACCCGTAGAAATTGTTAACTAAATTTTACTGCGCACGTTTATTTCTGGCACATCACTCAAAAGAATTGTTGAAAAATTATAATTCTTTAACAAATATTTCCTTTTTATTGTGTCCTAAATAATTTGTGCTGGGCGACAGGAAAATATCTCACTTGGCATACATAAAAAAAAGGTGTCATCAGAAGTAATGGTGAAAAATTACAATTCTTTTGCGAGCTGTGTGTAAGTACGGTGACAGGATGTATAGCATTAAAACTACAGTGCAAAAAACACAAGCCAACCTGTGCTAGGTGTCCACTAAATAGCACATGCTATCTGACCGAGTCAGGGCAGGGCGACACTGGTTAGTCCACGCGGGGGAGGGGGCGTCCAAACGGAGCATTCGATTAAAAAAGAACAAATGAAGCTTTTTTAACTTTTTTTTCAAGTCTAAAGACAGTGTAGAACACGTTTCGTATGGTTTCACGCCTCTCTGCGTCGGATTTAGTAGGTAATGACGTCATAATTTAAAAATATATTTGTTGTTAGGCCTATTTTTATTATTTTTGGCGGGCTTACTTTTGCATTTAGAAGATTGAGATTTTTCACAAATATTCAGTCCACCAAGTAGTATTTACCAGATTTTTCAGATTTCTGCGTTAACACTGGGATGTGTGTCCAGAGGGGCAAAAAGTAGAATTTTTTTTTTTAACCAAAAGTCACCTTTTTTGCTATTTTCCCGCCTAGATACCAGATGAAGACGTGCATGGTACCGTTTGAAAGGATGTTCTATTCCGAAGAGAATGATGTACGAACTATGATCCTAAAAAAATAGGGATGTCTTACGGAATTTTTACGTGAGATCCTTAAAAAATGGTTAGGTCGGTTTTTATTATTTTATGTCGGGCTTACTTTTGCACGTAGAAGATTTGAAATTTTGCACAAATATTCAGTCTACCTAGTAGTATTTATCAGATTTTTTCAGACCTCTGTGTTAAAAAAAAAAAAGGTCAAATAGGTAAAAAAAAAAAAAAAAACAGGGATGTCGGGAAATTTTTTACCTGAGATCAGGATCTTTTGCGGTAATCTGGGGCATTGTGGGGATCATTTGTAAATATTTTTCCCCGCTCTTACTAATCAAGATAAAAGTTTGAAGTTTTGTACACACCTTAGTATTTTTCAGTTGATTTTCAGATCTTTGCGTTGACACGGAGGGGTCCAGGGGGGTTCAAAATTTGAAAGAAAATCAGAGAAAAATCCGATTTCCCGCCTCAGGGACATGATAGGGAAATGTAAATGGTACCGTTTGAAAGTTTGCTCTGTTATGAAAAGAACGAGATATTACTTGAGCTTTATCTATACCAGCATACCTATGTTCAACTGAAGTGCCCAAAAGCTTAGGAGCCGAAGCAAGAAAGCACGAGTAGAACAGAAGAGTACGAGGTATGAAACGATAATAAGGATGATGCTGTAGCCGGTTGACTGAGAGTCTAAAATTTATCTTTAAAAAAGCCGAAATTTAAAAGGGCTAATTATGATAATTTTCATTCCACCAAAAACCCCACCACTTTCAATACTTTTTTCCCCACCAAAAATCCTAGCCCTAATTATAAATGTAAAACTTCGTGCTATCCTAGTTCATGGCGCCATAGATTTTGTCAAATTTCCAGAAGAAATATTTATTGTTATTTTGAAAGAGAAATATATAAGTTGCTAATCAACATATATGGGAATCCTAGCTTTGATATGCGTAAGAATAATGTTTCAAAACGTAATCCGAGTTTATGCTTTTCACCACGCAATAGTTCATAAAAAAGCCTCGGTAAACTGAATTTCTGTCTGAATGAACTGTGGTAAATCGTCATCCTGGTGCAGCTGCAAAATAATAAAAATTCAAGTCATCAAATACCGTTAATAATAATACAGAAAAAATTCTCCTTGCTTCAAATACTTCGCTAAAACGTGAAGTGTTATTACAGATTAAGTTCCGAGGATGCTCAAAATTACAAAATTTACGGAGAAATTGAGTGAATTATGCGAAATTTAAGCATCAGACAAATGAGAAAGATAATATAGGTCATTACTGTACTGTATCTTACACTAAAATACAAATGCTGAGCAAAGCAGCGTTTTATTATAAAATAATAAAATAATAGTTGTGACAGTTTCGGATATCTAACATATCCGTCTTCAGACACTATCGAAAATAAATGAAAATGCATATATATATAGTCATTGTTATGACAATTTTAAAATTCTTTAACAGACATATATTCATTGTTAAGAAAAATTTAATTTCTTTTCGGTAATTACGGTGAAAATGAATAATTTCGGTGGCGAATAGTCTGTTAAATTGAAAAGCTTTTTTCTTTCATTCTTCTTGCCTTATATGATCCTCTAAAACGTTCTGCGCTGTATTTGCCCTGATGCATTCCCAAATAAATGCGTATAGATTGACAATATGTGTACAAAGTGATATGCCCTCGAAATGACTATTTGTTATTTTAGTACTTACCGTCATATTACATACAATTATTTCATGAACAAATTCACTGTCAATTAAGTGTCATAGAAGTTGTTTCTTAGAATAGGTATTACATTCGTGGCTGCAGATTCCGCAGGAACATTCTGTCTGCTTCTCGAAATCTCTTCCCGGTTTTGCTGTAGTACCTATCGACAGACAGACATAGCCGTTTTATACTTCTGATATTTATTCATACCATACTTTGAAGTCTAAAAGCAAAATTAAATGAAGTTTCAGGTTAATATTCAGTGATTAAGACATGTAGTTGAAAGGCAGATTATGACAAATTAAAGGCGTGGAAGTGATATAGTTGGTAAAGTGATGACTGGATACGAAGAAACAGGAGTATGACACAAAGCCTTGGACATGACAGTTGACTTTGTGAAAGCTTACATTACTTAGAATAGAAAGTTAACTAAACTCACTATCCAGTACCACCTGGTGGAGATAAAGAAGGTATACTCTGAGCGTATTTCAGAATACAAGTCAAAGGTATCTTGTATGTTTGGAACAGCTAGAGGGAGTGACACCGTGTCCTGAATAGGAGTAATGAAGGTAGAACTGCATCTCCTATTGTATAATCATTGCGGCCATCTTGGATTCAGGTTCAAAATTTTTAATAGGAAGGGGTCATATGACATCGTTTCGGGGCAGCTTTTCACCACAAACACACATTTGACTATTTATTCAACTTAACTTTAATCATAACTTCAGTCATTTAACAGTTATTACCTTCATAATAGTTGTTACCAACTTACAATTGTCTTCTGAAACGTACAGGATACCTATGTCTCATATTGTATACTGTAAAAGCAGTAGAAACTTGGGATCATTTGAGCACCATTTAATATTATTCAATTGAGCTTTTCTTCCCTCATAGGTTACCTTGGTTTGATTTGAAACAAATTTAGGAGGTGAGACTGTAAAATCTCTGAAGACCAAATATAATGATTACCCTAATATAGGGCGCAAAATTTCCGGTCGCCAGGTCGCCATTGGCGACTAGAAATTTAGAGCTGGCGACAGGGTTTGCCCAAGTGGGCCCAGCCCGAAAAAACCCACCGGGTTTTTTCGGGTTGGACCCACCTGAAAAAACTCACCTGGGTTTTTGAGCTTTTTGTTAATATATTATTGCTACAACTAAGTTTATCACATTGAAAGTGATTTTTATCAAATTTTGGACTTTCCTCGGGCGAATTAAATGCTTTCACGTTAACGTATACAACAGCATTCTACATAAGACCTTCATAAAGTTCTGAATGTACTGAATAAATGAAAAAACCTTACCTTAGCTTGAGATAATTATATGACAAATTAATGTATTGATTATGCTTATAGCCTATTTGAAAAAACGCAATTTTATATTTTAGAAAATACTTTCCGTAAATAGTGTGCTCGTCGACTCTGCTATACCGAGGGACGTTATCCCTCATAGGGGACACCGGGGCACATTGTCACAATTTTCACGTTCTATTTTCTTGTGATGCTCGTCTAAGGCCGATATTTCTCTTATTTCTCTGTCCAATGTAAGTCGCTCTGAACTGAACTTATGTACTATGTTTTATGATCAATACAGTTGTGACAATGTACCCCATATGTGGGGTAAGTTGTCACAATATATGGGGCAAATTGTCACATATTATTCTTGTGGCACTTTCCAGAAATTGGTAGATATTATTAATGCAACTATTACTAATGCAAAAAGACTGTAAATGTTACCAGCATTAAATACTTAAGGTCTGAAAGAGAATCAAAACATAATTAAATAAAAGGGGAAACTATATTAGTTAAATAGGTAAAAAATAGGGGGACCTTGTGATTGTTGAATCAAAATTGAACCACTCTTAAAACTGTCATATATGCCTTGGGCTGCATAGCTTATATTTTCTCAACCTAAAAGATTTATTATTACATCAAGCTTTGTAGGAAAACCAAAACGGCCATGAAAACAGAACTAACTCATAGCTAAGGAATCAAAACTACAAACTGAAAGGTCATAACAAAATGACGAAATTATCAAATCATAGCCTACTTCTCCAATAAGCCAACACAAAATTAACCAATTGCATTTAAGTTGTTTCTGAGTGTAGTTTATGAATTGCAAAGAATTCCTCTGATAGGACTACTGTATAGCTAGAAGAGGAGTAAATGTTATTACGAAGTTTAGTTATGTTCTATCAGTATGCACCGCAAACTAATTTGAAAAGGTTTATCCTTTTGCTTCTACAAAGTACCATACCTGGAGGTCATCGTCAGAGTCACAGTTAATACACACGCAAAAGAAGTTCTGCTACCCTCAGTTTTCGTAGGCCGATTCCGTACATCAAATGCACTGAATCTACTTCTCGCTACATGTACTCGTACTGTATGGATCGCCATAAACTGAACACAATGTATCGTCGTCCTCTGAGGAAGAATCGTAATCTTCTTTGGACCTTCGTTGACATTGTTTATAGGTGCAAAACTATTTCCTTGGGGAGTTCTTATAGCAAGATCACAATGTCTTTTCAGAAATACCGGATACCAGTCTTGGCCAGCAATGGCCTTTTCATTCCACGACTATGGCAATTTCAATCCTAGCGCTTTTTGCATAGTTGTAAGCCAAATCGCGAACCTCTTTTGTAGTGAGTCCAAATTATATGTGCGAAACTTGTTTTGGTATGATACTAGTAATTCTTCCTAGTATTACGAAGAGTAACCTAATGTAAATGAGCATTGGTCGAACTGTAGTTCGCCATCTGTAACACGTGCACAGAATCTTACCAATGTTCTGTAGTGGACATAAAATTCTTTAGCAGCTTTCTGCCTACGTATTGATATGGGGTTGTTATTTCTTTTCATAGCTCTTGCTGCAACCAGCAGATCTTCCATTGGTGGTGCTTTCCCCTCTGTCTTTCTTTAGTATATTCTCACTGTCTGTGAAACAGAGTGGGGCACATTGTCACAGTGACAACATGCCCCGTTTTATTTGTGACAACTTGCCCCACGCGTCGCCATTACTCTTTTTACAAAATATCTATACCAAACGACAAGAGGCTAAGCGGTTAGCGTACGCGCCTTTGTCGTGGGAGACCCGGGTTCGATTCCCGGCGGGAGCTCATGTGGTTCGGATTCCACGTTAATCAGTAGGTCCACGTCTCATATAGCCTCGCTGCTGAAAGGGACGCTAAACTAAAATCAACTCAACTCAAACGACAAGATTAGGCGCATTCAAAGTAGCACACTATGAAGCTCTATTTGTAACCTACATAACACACACAAAAATATTTGCTTCTACCGCTTTCACGAACACACAAAACAGCAATTTCAGGACTCGGAAAATTTACATTCTGGCACTGAAAACACACAAAGTTCAACTGACGCAGCACCGTTGTTACCGCGCATCTCCAAACGAGTACAGTTAGTAGTGACATCTAGTAAGTAAACAAGAAAGCAGCACCGGCGCGCTAATGTTTTCGCTTTTTTCAGAATTGCTACTGTGACAACGTGCCCCTTGTGACAATGTGTCCCGGTCTCCCCTACGTTTGACGAGTTTAAAGCCATATGTGCCGGTACTACCAGTAAATATGTAGTACATTAGTAAAACTATTAGTATTATTTCTTACCTTTGATGAATGCACAAGTATTCTTCAGTAAAATTTAGTTTTCCAACAATAACAGTTTAGTTCAGTTATTTGTTGGTATTCTTCAAATAAGCATTCTTTAGGATCAACACCAACAATAGCGTAAAAAATTTTGTCCAATTTAAGAAGCTTAATGCTCAGAGTTCCGAAAACTACGTAACACTTACTACTTCAAGTGCTGAATTCAAACTTCCGTACTAGTGGAAGTTTCGATGTACAGTAAAGAAAGCTGCATTTTCGAGGGGGGGGGGGAGGAAGTCGCGAAAGAAATGCTCGGGAAATTCCCGCAATTGAACGCACAAAGCATCGGAACGGAATACTTCAACAATAAAACTATTTATTTTACGCTGGAAGATATTTAATTTCATTTAAGACATTTTGAATCATTTACTTTATAAAATATGAATTATATCTTTGTTAAGTGTCTAAATTAATTTTCTGGAAAGAAACGTCTTGCAACAAATGCTCGGGAATTTCACCTAATTGAACGCACAAAATATCGAAAGTGACTTTCAAATAAAACCATTTATTTTACGCTGTTAAATTAATATAGTTGGTGTTCATATTTGGCAAACGTCACTGAGGCTTCTGGATTGATTCGATCTACATTTGTTCGTTCGTCTGCCTGTACCATACATACTACAGGCAGACACCTTACTTCGATGTTTTAAGTTTAAATTTCCAGGGTACAAGCACGAGACACACTAAATTTCCAGTATAGATTTTGGCGGTATACCAGCGTACAATTTTACAATGGTGGCTTTAAAAAAAACAGCGGGTATCCACGCTACAAAGTGCAATTTTCGGTCTTTTAAGTTGATTTTTTTTAGAATATAAGCACGATACACTCTTAGATTTATATATTTTGGCGGCGATCTAACGTAAAATTTCAAAATGGCGGCCAATTTTTCAAAACAGCAGTGAATAGAAAATTGTTGCAAGTTGTAACAATGATCATCTTGAAATATAAATCAAATTTTAACACTTTTACCCCAAAGACATTGAAATATTTCGAAAAAACCCAATTAAACCCGAAAAAACCCGATTAAACCCGAAAATACCCGAAAAAACCCACATGGGCCCAGGTGGGTTGGGCTTTTTTTAAAAAATCCGGGTTTTTTCAAACCCTGGCTGGCGATCAGTTTTCAGTAGGAATAGTTTACATGTATATGAACTGTCTAATTCAAAATTGATTATCCTAAATCTAATTGTCTGGTCTTGAAATTGTATGCCTGATATAATCTCTTTCTTTCTCAAACCAAAGGCCAAGGGGAGGGGGGGTTATAATTTGTACGTGAAAGATGCTGGCGACCATCATTTTTGGATTGGCGAGTGCGTCTGACTTTGAAATTTTCTCCCTGCCCTAATATATATGGTGCCTTCCATTTCAACTCAGGCAAAAAAAATATAAAATTGTACCATCACCATCTCAGATATTGTTGAAACTTTTTTTTATAGCAACTAGACATGTTTTTAAGAGACACATATTTTTTTGTTTTGTCGAAAAAAATTTTCCCGCCAAGTAATGGGTCATCAAAGACGGGGAGTACAATTTATGAATTGTAGAAGACATGGAAAATGGTCAACTTCGGAGCCTCACCATTCGGCTATGGAGACAGGTAGAGTTATAATTCTTGTTGTGGTATGTACATAGGGATATAAATAAACTATATTTCATTATAGTTTGGTTTGCGCATGCGTATCTTTTTGTACATAAATTAACAAATGAACATCAATTTATCTGAAAAGTCGAAGTTTGCGAATTTTTTTCGAGCACTTCCGGTTCGAATTTTAAAATTCTGTTTTCGCGGTTGGCAAGACCTAGCTACCCGCTTTCCGAAAAAAATTTTGTATCGCTTCTGTGTGCAACCGTTTTGTCGCAAAAAATTCGAGAAATTGTAAAATTTTCAAAAATCGCCATTTTTGGGTGCCATTTTCTCGAAAACACCATCTTTTAAAATTCTGATATTTTGTCAGATGGTTCAACTTTACATGAATAATTAACACACCAAATACCATTCTCGACCAATGCTTCATGAATTAACTACAGCCTTTTAAAGTTAGTGAAGTTTCGTTAACTTTGATGTCACAGTTAGCAACACTGGGAACAATAAAAGTGCAATGATTTGATGATGTTTGTGGTTCACATTCATTAAATGAAGAATAAAAGATTTTCTTGACTGTTTTTTTCATTATTTTGATCAAGAAGGCTCTCTGAAATAGTAAAATGAGCCTCTCCCTACTCCTCCGTTTTCTTAAACCGAAATAATCTGAGGTGGAAATTACGATTAAGATACGCACAAATTTCACTTTCACTTACTTAAAATGGTCTTCGGAAACAAAATTTCACTGATTTTATTACTATTATTATTTTAACGTGTATCAATCATTTGCTTGCTTGGTGTCTTCTTCGCTAATAGCATGTAACCGTGCAGGTGCTCCAATAGGTATTGGCTTACTCACAACTCGTCCAGGAGTGGATCTAGGGGGTAGAAACTTTATTTTATATGTAAATAAAACCGATCTCAGAGTTTGGAGCTCTTAAAAGTACCTCTAAGTAGCAGTATTACCCCCGCCCACTTCCAGAAGTCAGTCCTGGATTCGCCCCTGCGTAGCACATTGTCGATAGTCAGAAATGCTGAAGGTCCATGTAGAATCATAAACAGCTCTTCAACTTCACGTAAATCATGATTTATTCATAATATTTTTGCTACGCACCACTGGTTATCATACATATATGTATGTAACAAAAGTTCCTTTTTGCAGATTTCTTAAAATCTACACTTTGAATTGCAGAAGTTCGATTTTGGGAGAAGCTTGAAGTTAGTTCATGGTGACCCGTTACTACCATAAAAACTTCGCCATTTTCCGAAAGCCAAAAATGACTTCGTTGAATACCAGTTACCGGTCGCATACTTTCCCTTTTTTTTTCTTTCTTCCGGAAGTCGTCGAATTCAGTTCCAGGCAACAAAACGAGAGTAATACCCGGAGTTTGTACTTGCACTATACTCACAAATTCTTCTGCGATTTTAGTTGGGGCGCGGTGGCTCAGTGGTAGAGCGTTCACCTCCGGTGCTTGGGGTCCCTGGTTCGATCCCAGCTCGCGCCGTGTGGGCTTTGTGGTGAACAAACACCGTGCTCGTGGGTTTTCTCGGGGTTATCCCCTTTCCTCCCACTTTCTGCATTCCACCATTTCATTCATTTCTCATAATCACCGTCTTCTTTAGCCTAACCGGCATAAACGTGGGACGTAAAACTTAAAGGTTTCATTTCAATTTTTTCTTCTGCGGTTTTAATACTGTGTATCTGTTTTTGCTTAAGGTTATGCCCCGTTGCCACATTCTTTACACCTCCCCCCTCAATACCGTCGCACAGACCCTTGCATGGCCGGTTTCACTGCAAAACCACTTCTTTATCGGACCTGTCTGCATCTCGAACATCTGAAAGCGATTTTTAAAGTGGGATGCAGCACCATCAGAAATCAGTGACACGGTTTGGGAAATTGTAGACACTTATTTTCTCGTATTCAAACCTTTTTCTATAAAATATATTTTTGCTTTTGTTCGAGTATTTTTTGAATCTTGGCTATGAGTACATGAGCCGAATCGTGTTTTATCGTCGTTTATTACAACAAAACTGTCAGTTGTTTCATATTCCGGTGATAACTCTGAATTTCACTTTGCAGAATAACAGTCCAGTTTTCAGCAAAGTCCAAATGAAGTAAAATAGCATTTGTATCTTGAAATTTTATACGGTGCTTTTCGGTAGCAATTAATTCTCTTTGCATTTTCTGGATGTAGTCATGAATTACAATT
Source organism: Thermobia domestica (assembly GCF_964235325.1). Taxonomy (NCBI): domain Eukaryota; kingdom Metazoa; phylum Arthropoda; class Insecta; order Zygentoma; family Lepismatidae; genus Thermobia; species Thermobia domestica. The sequence continues at coordinate 204,699,012 of NC_137458.1, read as the reverse complement.
CTTACAGTTAAACCAGCAATGTATGATACGAAAACAGAAAGTGGCACAGTATTTTAACGAGATAATTGTTTTCCCATATGGCATACATAACACTTTCATTTTCATCAGGATCAATAATTAAAGACTCCACACTTATTTCTTCCATTCCAGGACACTCACCACATTCTTGAAGAAGACAGCTGTCATTTTCTACGGATCATACTACTAAAGGAAAAAGGTCACTCATGACAGCTTCAATACAGGCTGCATCTTTGATTTGTTGCAACGCAGTAGCAGCTAACTTAAAATTTGCACAATACACACACACACACACACACTTTCTCGCAGGTTGCGCACTAACCCACTTTAGTCGAATACTAGAAAATTCCGAGTGACCAATTCTTATGTTGGGATTGTTCTGTTTAAAAAGTCAGTAAATTTCTTTGGAACGCGTAAGAAAACGTTTCGATTTTTTAAACTTTTTGTCCTTTTTCGATCACTGTAATGACATCGCACTTAATTGAGACTTTGTCTGGAGCATTCCAAATCATCACTGAGGTAATAGTTCAGGCTTTTTGTAGATCATCAGAATTTATTGGATGGCCATTTCAAGTAAATTTAAAATTTGTGTGTTTCGTAATCGTAATTACCACCTCAGATTATTTCGGTTTAAGAAAACGGAGGAGTAGGGGGAGGCTCATTTTACTATTTCAGAGAGCCTTCTTGATCAAAATAATGAAAAAAACAGTCAAGAAAATCTTTTATTCTTCATTTAATGAATGTGAACCACAAACATCATCAAATCATTGCACTTTTATTGTTCCCAGTGTTGCTAACTGTGACATCAAAGTTAACGAAACTTCACTAACTTTAAAAGGCTGTAGTTAATTCATGAAGCATTGGTCGAGAATGGTATTTGGTGTGTTTATTATTCATGTAAAGTTGAACCATCTGACAAAATATCAGAATTTTAAAAGATGATGTTTTCGAGAAAATGGCACCCAAAAATGGCGATTTTTGAAAATTTTACAATTTCTCGAATTTTTTGCGACAAAACGGTTGCACACAGAAGCGATACAAAAATTTTTCCGGAAAGCGGGTAACCAGGTCTTACCAACCGTGAAAACAGAATTTTAAAATTCGAACCGGAAGTCTCGAAAAAAATTCGCAAACTTCGACTTTTCAGATAAATTGACGTTCATTTGTTAATTTATGTACAAAAAGATACGCATGCGCAAACAAAACTATAATGAAATATAGTTTATATATCCCTATGTACATACCACAACAAGAATTATAACTCTACCTGTCTCCATAGCCGAATGGTGAGGCTCCGAAGTTGACCATTTTCCATGTCTTCTACAATTCATAAATTGTACTCCCCGTCTTTGATGGTTCATTACTTAGCGGGAAAATTTTTTTCGACAAAACAAAAAAATATGTGTCTCTTAAAAACATGTCTAGTTGCTATAAAAAAAAGTTTCAACAATATCTGAGATGGTGATGGTACATGCTCTGCCTGAATTGAAATGGAAGGCACCATATATGTATATATAATTTAAATTTTATCGCACATACATCTCTTCGTCACTCGCCATCCGCACTAAAACAGATATGCGTAAATTTCGAGTTCAGATTTCGAACCTCTTCCATTGCGTATCTCTCTTCGTTCACTTTGACAAAGTAAATACAGATAAAGAAATATTCCCAGGCCTAACCTTGTGCCAAGAATATTCGAAATCGACAATTGCTACAATGTAGGCTGATGTGTTCTATGCATTGTAATTTTATTATTGCATTGAGCTTTGTTGATATTTTTAAACTTAAAATTGCGTATGCTATTTCAAATATAAACACAATACATGTTTTAATTGTTTCAAATTAAGGCGTTTTTTTCTTTTTTCTTTCTTTTTTTTTTATTCGTTTAGTGTATTCAGAATTTCATGATGGTGTTAGAATAATGTTAGTATTTAATTATTGTACGTAGTATATCTTATCAATATGTGCAAGTGTCTGATTCGTCTAAGGAAACTCCAAAATTTCGTAACAAAAAACGCACATGATACGGTTTGGTTTTACGAATAATGTACTAATGAAAAATCTAGGAGGATCCAACGTGAAAAGAACTTTTTTTTTCTTTTCTTTTTTTTTTTTTTTTCAAGCTTAGCCCACTGGAGCAAACTGTTTGATATCCATGTCTTATATAGCCTTGTATTGCAAAAGTTAACTCCAGAGAAACAAACAAATACTTTGTATTGTAGGCTGGAGCTTTACGTTGAACGCGATGTTGTCATACCCCAAAGAACTAATGTTCTTATGGCTCTAACCTTATTGACTGTTTCGATTTAGTTCTCTTCGTGATCATTTGCATTATACATGGCCAAGAAATTCATCACAAATTCCAGCCTTTTCTAGTGATCATCAACTGTCGTTTTTTCACTTGCACCAACGTATTTTTCACAAATAATGTGTTATCAGAGTGTCAAAGGATGTGAAAGCAACTACAATAGCTCATACTAATAAAAACCAACATTTCTTAACTTTTCGTATCAGGTTGATGAGTCCTTGTTTCAATGGCAAATCTCTTACTCTTGATGCACGAGTTCGATGTTATTCTGTGTTTATCAAACAAAGTTTTTCTAATGTTTTCCTTCTCTAACTTTGTTATTCCATCAATTTTTCATTTCTATGTATTTATGTTTAATACGGTTTCCTTTATTGTGCAGATTACAAATGTAGATAAAAATTAAATCTTTTTTTTTTTTAATTCATTTTCAGGTTTCCGTGGAGAAAATTTAAATAGTGACGACGTTGACAGAACGACGTGATGTGAACTTCAGGGACTTTTTGCTAAGAAGCATATTGGAAAAGAACAAGAATTTAGTATTACAAAATGTAGAAATTGAAATCAGCATGTGTCTTGAAACGTAAGTGTGAAAGATTTTTATTTACAATGAAAATTACAAGTTAATGGTATATGATGTCCTTCATTTTCGAGAAGAATATATTTTTACTTTTCCTGATTCATTACTAAAATTTTAAGATTGAAGATTATTTTCCGCCTTTCTTTTGAAGATTATTTTCCCCCTTTCTTTTACGAAAAATTTAAAACATAATTAAGTTTTTAAATAATTATTGTATATAGTTACTTTGAAATATTATGCACGTTAGGACTTCGAAAACGACATTATTGCATTCAATAAATGAAGTTTCTATATAGGAAATAAAAGCATGGAGTATAAAGCTACTTATTATTAAAATGTTAAGTAAATGTGGGGTAGATGCAGGAAGGATAATTGGATGATCATTAAATAATCATAGTTTTGATCGCTGCTTCTTTTGTTACCAATACGTAATATATTGATAGAGCAATTTAACAAAATTCTTTACCTATTAATACATACATCGAATATATTTACTTCCTAAATTATGAAATTAATCAAAAATAGATTCAAGTATAAATTGAACAAAAATGTCATCAAATTACAACTTTTCTCTCATAACGCATAGTAACTTTGAGTCTTAGATCCGCTTCGGAATACCTTGTTTGGTTTTTAAACTGGCATTGGCTTGTTTTCCTGGAAGATTAAGTTATGCAACACCACTTGTCATTAGTATAGTTCTGTTCCTAAGCACCCTGTCGGTGTCTCAAAGTTAAAATTTTAAAATTGCGCAAATTCAAACTTGCAGTGAAGAAAATAATAGTGGGTCGAATAAAGAAACAAACATAAAATCACTAAAACTATTTTTGTTCCATTCAAGTTTTCGTGTAAAAATTTGCTTCTATCACGTTCTCAGTTCATAAAATACTTTTCTACTAGCTCCAAATAGAAAACGTATGTGATAAAAAGCACGTTATGATTGTGGAATGCTCTTTATGCGTTCTGCCTCTGGAATAGAGATGTAAGGATTCGCTTACTTTAAAAAAAAAAGAACCCTACAGTTTTTGTTATCTGCCTTCTCTTATAACAGCAAACAAATCTATTGATGTATTTTGACGATAAAAAGATGAAAAGTTGTCAGAAATGAAAGAAAGTGCGATTTCTTAGTAAAGGAAAAGAGCTAATCGAAAATGTGCTGAGTTCTTCAGTTCCAGCGAATGGTTTCTAGAAGTACTAGTATAACATTCTACGAGAAAAATATTTTAGTAAGAGGATTAATAACATCAGTAATAACTGTAATGAAAATGTAATAGTTAGAGTTGTTCCACGGGATTATCAATGGCCGTTTAAGTATAAAGTAAAATTTCGGTAGAGCTCCCTCGTAGTTAAGAGGTTAGCGTACGTGCCTTTAGCGTGGGAGATCCGGGTTCAATTGCTGGCGGGAGCGCATGTGGTTCAGATTCCACGTTAAGCTGTAGGTCTATGTCTCATAGCCACGTTACTGAAGGGGATGCTGAACTGAAAAATCAATCAACTCGAGGTTTAGTAGTCTGATATCTTAGAAGCTAAAATCATATTTTGTGTTGGAGCATAGTTGAAACATACATTTGCATCTAAATATCTCCTCCTTTATTTAGGAGTATATCGATTCTAAATACCTTTTCCTTTAACGCCTTTTCGTAGTTGCGAAACTTAATCAAAACAACTTCTCACGTGAGATATTCTTGTTCTGTATGCCGAATGTATAACATTCAAATTTCGTGACTGCATGCTGAGCGACACAAAAGAAATTGTTAATAATAATGAAAAATCTTTTAGTAAACCTAGGTATCCGTCAGAGTAGAAATGATATAAATTCCATGTTACACAGTTTAGGATATATATAAGAATAATCGTATAAAATTCCAACTTCCTGGAGGATGAAAACGTAAATCCTCTTTTCGTGCTCTTAGATTTGAGTTTCAGAAAGTTCCACCTTATCCACAGTCAAGTATGAGTAGAATAATAATGCAAAAGAAAGCAGAAAGAAGTTTCAAGACTGCATTTTTCTTTTCCTGCTTTCATATCATTAAACTCCGTCTTTTCTTCAGCGTAGTATTCAATGAAAAATTTTACAAAATTTCAAGTTCCTACTCTTAATTGATTCGGAGATTTGTTAAATGGCAAAAGGCTTACAAGATCACTTTTTGAGGGAAACTTGTCTGAAAACTATGTTATCCTTTGTCTACTGTTCAAGGATAGCTTTTTGCTGTTTCAACAAAATTTACAAAGCTCTTCGACGGAAGCCAACTGTCTGTTGACAGCAGGGTTGTGAGAAACCCAGGTTAAGAAAGAAAAGCAGAGGATTTTATTGGGCAAAAGTGGGTTTTATAAATTTTGTACATACATTTAATGCTGTATTCCTACCTAAAATATCACCTAAGCATTTGTATTCCATTGTACATATCTGGAATGAAACTGTGGAATTCTCATGTCGCACGAATTAAATGCATGAAAACCCATCTGCGTTTCGTGGGACACGCTTTGCACTTGACATTTGTTTATATATGCATTTTTTGAAAGGAAGAAATAGAAATTTTGTATGATAACTAAGAGATGAGTAGTTCTATATAATTGAGGAGAAATAAAATCACCTATTACACTTAGGATTCAAGAGCCAGCCGTCCTGACTGAAAATTTCTTCCTACTTCATCATTCTTCAAACTTTCATCAAAACATGCGCGGCAAGTTAGGAGCCAGAGAATTTTTTTCCCTCTGCGTTCGACTATATAAGGTAATGATGTCTTTCAAGTTTGGGCTTCAAACGAAAATATTTCTACCTTTGTTCCGCAAAAGTGGATGGGAAGAAGGTTTATCAGTATTGTTTATCGGTACTTTAGGTCCACATTTCATGCACATATATTAGGAAATGAACATTGTATAATTTTCCAATTCCTCTCTCCACATTTTCCTCCATACATTCAGAAAATTTTGTATGATATATTTCTAAGGCAAACAAGAGAAGTTAGTGTTGTTGTAGCTGCTATTTATGTGAATTTGTTGCACGTTTATTAGTGAATGGTAATTGCGTGGTGTAATTTGAGTTAATGTATACTAAAGACTTTTTATTACTGCAATCAGGGTGGGCCTTAAGCCGATTGGACCGATTGCTCGCAATCAGACCCCGCGCTAGTGCCGTCTACTCTACTGTCCAGTCTAATCTACTCTTCAGTGCCGTTTTAACAGCATATTAGGCCCCAGATTAAACAAGTGTGTTGTGGTCCCTATGACTAAATTTTGGTCCTAATACTTGTAATTAATACATGCCAGTCTGCTCGCGGGGCCCCCAGCCAAGTGGCTATGGTGCCGTTAAGATGGCTCTGCTACTCTCGGTTGTCAAGTACACACAACATATTGCAATACAGGTACATCCATGGACTCAACAAGGGAAGGCATGGTCTCGCCCTAACAAGTAAATGAATAGTTTGTATTAAGTTTCCGGGCATAAGCAAATATTTTCTGAGCTTAATGTTGCAGTAGTTTCTTTATTCTTTTACGTTTACAACTTCTGTTGTAAAAATAGATTTTATGTCCAGGAAGTATTCTGCAACCCCCAAATTTCCGTGTAAAAATAGATTTTATGTCCAGGAAATATTCTGCAACCCCCAAATTTCCGTACACACACCCCTGGCCGTAAAAATATTGTTTTCTTTGAGTTTGTGCAAAAAATGTATATCATTATTCTAGGTGCACACCCTCTTTTGTTTTGAATACCCCACTAAGGAAAAATTCCTGGCGTTCTTACTGATTATGTCATGTAATACTACCGTGTATACCGAGATGGAATCAAACAAATCATCCTCAGTGCGACTTCTTTGCATATCATTTCATTTGAGTTGTTTCTCTGAACAAGAATTTTAGGAATGATTTAAAAAAAAAAAAAAAAAAAAAAAAAAGAATCAAAAGGTTACGATCCTGGCCAGGATTTTTAGGAATGATCAAAAAATTCATCAAAAGATTGCGAACTTGACCAGTAATTAGTTTTTGGATAAGGGGCCACAAAGTTTTTGAACGGCCCTTAAATCGAGTTTTCTTATTTTCTATGGAATAAGCACATCATACTGAGTTAACTGATAGTTTGGATTTGGCTACACTATATGTAGTTCTCCAGATATAAAATGTACAAGAAAATTTTGATTGAAATACATTGGATCGTGGATCAAGGGCCACAAAATTTTTGAACGGCCCCTAAATTGAGTTTTCGTATTTTCTGCGGAATACGCACATCATACTGAGTTAAATGATAGTTTGAGTTTTGCTATATTACAGAAGGTCAATTCACCTAAGGTGGTCAAAGTTTGTGCGCTCACCTACTCACGACAATTCCTTCCTTCACCAACGGTTGTGCTCGATGTGGTTGCCACGAGCCTGGACTATCAATCTGCAACGCAATTTCCACTGAAGCAGTGTGCGTCGAAGGTGAGTAAGAGGAATTGTAGACCACACCGCTTGACAAGCTTTCTAGAGCTCCCCTATAGTGGTGGGATGCCTTCGCGTGAGGCCTTGTTTTAGAAGGCCAAAGACACAGATATCCATCTGGTATGCATTTGGAGACTTAACAGGTATAACAGACAAACCAGTCTCCGTGGCCATACGCCGATAATACGCGACAGAACTGCGAGCAGTGTGACTGGATGCTTTGTCCATGTGAATCCACACCTTCCGTGTGTCCCTGCTGTACAACTGTGGCATGTGCGTTGTGTATAAGGATAACATGATGTTCGTTTGAAAATAGGCTGCATTCACCTTGGCCTTCAAATCCACAGGATCATTGACAAATTCCCAGGGACGCAGAAACCTGATACCACCATGAAGCCTTTTGAAAACTTCTCGCGACATGCACGGACGAGCTCTCCGCGGCCCTTCGCATCACGTGTGTCCTGGCTGGATATGCCCATTTCCTTTTCACTCTCACGACTTGATCTTGATATTTAGGGCCTGTGCTTTTACAGCGCTGGCTTACCCTTTCTACTGTACGCCTGCTGATATTATTGCCCCTTGCTGCACACATTTTCACAATCACTGACGCACTGTATTGTGCATCAGAAAGTGCACATATGTACCCTTCCTAATAAGGTGTCACTTTAACAGATATAATAGCTGTTCACCACAACAACTCCTACACAGTGTTGTACGTGATTCTCTATTGGATTCACGGTCTACTGACTTCTGGTTCCTTCTCCTACACTGTGCTCGTCATCAGTTCTGTAAAATTGGTCACCTTAGGTGAATTGACCTTCTGTATATGTAGTTCTCCAGATATAAGGTGTACAAGAAAATTTTTAATTGAAACATATTAGATCGTGAATCAGGGACCACAAAATTTTTGAACGCCCCTAAATCGAGTTTTCGTATTTTCTACGGAATAAGCATACCATACTGAGTTAAGTGATAGTTTGGGTTTGGCTACACCATGTGTAGTTCTCCAGATATAAGGCGTACAAGAAAATTTTTTATTGAAATATGTTGGATCTTTTGATCCAAAAATTAGCTGCTATAAGCAACGAACAGGTAGATCATTTCTCATCAGAACATTTCGCAGATGGAAAAACGTTATAAAGGGAAATGGGTATGAAAATATTACATTTTTAATTTTTTTTTTTTTTTTTTTTTTTTTTTTTTTTTTTTTTTTTTTATGTATGTATGTGGAATAAAACACGTTTTTGATTGATCGGACTTTACTCGCCAAATGTAAAAGAGTACTTACCACTGGCGAGTAGATGAGTGGATATTTCAAGTCCTATATATTATATACGTATATATAGGTTCTAGAGACCTTGGTGCAAGTTAGTTATAAACCTGGGGCCCCACAAAATGTTCCCAATCGGGCCCCGCACCGCCTAAGGCCGGCCCTGACTACAATTGATTCTCTAACACTCTATCATTTGTATTGTCAAACAGGATTGGGAAATATTTTTCGCTCAAACCATTCTAGATATTGCAACAAAACTTGACATATGCATTATGTATAGGTCATAATATTTTTCAAGGTAGATTATATTGGTAGCTGGATCGGCTCCAGGGGGAGCAAATTTGCAAAAAGAAATTTTTGAAGGAAAATTTTCCAAATTTCTCTTTTCTCGTACATTATGAATACATATATACATTTGAAAGCTTGTCTCATTCTGAAGAGAATTACATATAATCCATGATACTTAGATGAATATTACTGTGTTCGGAAAGTTTTATTTTAGATATCCTACTTTTTTTCTATTTATATATGAAATTTGGTATTGTCTAACAGGATTGAGAAATGTTTTCTGAATATTGCAGTTAAACTTGGCACACGTATTACATATGGACCACAGTAGTTTTCAAGGTTGACTACCTTCGATTACCTGTAGCCGAGCCCGCTTCAGAGGGCGCAAAATTTAACAAAAGGGATTTTTGGAGGATATTTTTCCATTTTACTCCAAATTTCCCTTCTTTTGTACATTACGCACGTATGCATATGGTGCCATTTGAAAGTTTGTTTTATTCTGAAGAGAATAACGTATAAACCACGATACTCGGATGAATAGTACTGAAGCAGTAGCTACTTAACTCAAAATGAAAATTTTCCTATAAAAAAATTTAGCATTTTAAAACGGTTGAAGCTTACAAAAAATAAGTAAATAAAATAAAAATAATTTAACGTATATAGTTGTGACTACCAAGTGTAAAAGGGATAGTTAAATGATATATATATATTCTTTTTTAACAATATGTCGTGCTTAGCTAGCTTATTAGGCGGAGGTTCTCAGTTCTTTCTATGTCGTCAAGACCCTGTAACTGATCTTTTATATTTGTTGCGATTTTATGTATAGAATGCATCTCTTACTTATCTGAGATTGACTAAGATAGTCAATGCATTCTTGAAAAAGTTGAAAGGAAGTCAATGCATTCTTGAAAAAGTTGAAAGGACAATGATCTACCAGGGGTTGAATTTTGTGTTGAAGCTGACTGTTAGTATTTCAACACAGTTAATAATGAAATCTTTGTTTATAAGTTTGATTTGAAACCTGATTTATTTAAGTTATTGCCCTCCTACATGGAATAACCTCCTATTAAAAATTAATTAATTATGTTTCCCGCCTTAATTTCGACACTACTCATATCGAGGAATAAAATACAAAGTGAGTGAAATCCGTATATCAAAAGAAGTCATGGTCATTAATATACAAATACGCTGTATACGTTTCCACCTATGTTACAGAAAAATCCATAAATGTTTTCAAAAAAATAATAGTTGCAGTGTTTTTTTTCTTTTTTTTTCACTTTCGAGAAAGTACTGTAATTCATGGTTATTCAGTTTAGTCATAGTTATCGTTTTATTTATTTATTTTCTGTCTAAGTCATTTGGGACATAACAGTTGTAGAACACAATAATAGAGCAGAACATGTTAGGAGATGAGGAAAAAACACCTTTGCACGGTCTTGCATGTCCTTGCTGAATAAGCATGTCGTTTCCTTGTTACAACATCCGTTTTGAGGAAGAATGTCTGCAACGTTTATGAATAACTGTAAACGTAGTACTTTAATGTTATCAAACGATCACTGCAATCACAATCTTTGTTAAATGAATCACAGTGTTTCACACATGACTGTCCGTTCACATAAGTGTTCCATAAGGATTATCCAGTGGCGTATTCAGTGTCGATTAATGTTTCTATCTAATTTGACACAGATATACGTAAATAAATGTGTATTTGTGTACAAAGAAAATATTTATTTATTTATTTATTGTCTTTTTTTCTACAGCACCGAGGTTAGGGCCATAAGTCCTCTCTTACACCTAACTACTAACAAATAATTGAAAACTATTTGATATACTGTATTTAAAAAAAAAAAAAAAAAAAAAAAAACTGATTCACATTACACATGCATATACATAAACACAAAACACGCACTCACACACACTCACATGTTTACTAAATACACAATAAAGAATAGCTAATAAAATACAAAACTATATAAATATAACAGCTGGAAAGAATCTTACAAAAGTTTTGTGTTATGTTTATCAAAGAATGGGTATATTAAGTAGACATGTTCTGCTTTAGCAAGTTTTTCGTTTCTGGGCAAATTTTGATTTTGATTTTAAGTTATTCCTTGACCAACATAGATAAAGGAAACGTTTTTGTATGTGCTTCTATGACAAGTATTACTTGATTTGGTCTGCTGTAGAACGGTAAGTCCATATCTTTCATTGTTGATTTATCTATTGTAGTAAGCGTATTTTCTTTTATCGATGGCCAAGTCATTGATGAATTAAGAAGGCTAACTGCCGTCCACTGTGGTATGGTGAACATGGGTGGTGACTACGTAGTCCTAGTAGCAACGGGAGCAAAATTAGTTCTCCCGCCTTGAAGACTGGATCTTGACTTTGACAGAGTAGATGACGTAGCATTTCCAATTGGTGACAAAATTAGGGAAGGATAATGAATAGGAATGTAGGATCAACAGGGTTTACGTTACCTAAAATTATTATGTAAAATGTTCTAAAATAAGAAACTTATTTAAGGAATATTGTACTCTTATACAAAAGCCTTGGCAGTAGTTAGTCATAGTGTGATATAGTAATTTACTGGTTATTATAAATGAATATACAATTTTGGGTAACGAATTGAAGATCGCACTCATGAAGAGAGAAAAGTTTTTGAAAATCTCGAAATGGCATTACGCAAAAACCTGTGAAACAGAATTTGTATTTTCATAAACTTAATTTTGAGATAAACAGTAAAGTCGGGATGATTCCATCTTTTGATTTCCGTTATGATCGCCTGTGCCTCCAGTTTCGCACCATTTAAATGTCAAAATTATATATATATATATATATATATATATATATATATATATATATATATATATATATATATATATATATATGTATATATTGCCATTATAGCAATTAAAATTAAAATGGCTGATATGATGACTAATAATATGAGATCTAGAATCATTTTTGATGGTCTAGAGTTGCAATCTGAAAAGAAAGAAAAAAAAGAGAGACAGAGAAAATGCACATTACAGTCCAAATACTGGTTGTTTCTACTTAAAGGAAGACAAACTATTTTATATAGTTTTCAGTAGGGAAGAATAAAAGAAATGCACGAAGCCTACTAAGGTTGTCTTAATAACGCACTTGTTGCGTATATTCTAGAACTAAGAAGGCTTTTATTGTATATTTTTGTTGAGATACTTCCCGTATACAAGTATTTCGTGATCCGAATGCTACATTGTGGAACAGGTCAAAATGTACACTGTGTGTTAATTTATCTAAGCTGTAATTCTTATCAGTGGACAGGTTAAGCCAGGGGTGCCCACAAGGGGGGGGGGCTATGACGCAAACTGCGTCATTGAAATATTGGGGGGGTTAAAATCTATATAAATATGTTTGATGAGGGGGGGTAAAATTAATCGAAAAGAAGATTTTTTCATGGAAGAACACCTACGGATAGACAATTGGGGGAGTGCGTCATACACATAAGGGGGGGTGGGCACCACTGGGTTAAGCATGGCGTATTTCTGCCAGTATTGTTATTCATTTGTTTCCGCTGGATTCTGAAGAAGAGATGGAACTTCGAATGCTTATGCCTTGCATTGTATTGTAATGGAAAGGTAAATTTTGATTTCTGTTTAAGTTTTTGAAAGAGGGAATTTTAGAAAGTAAATGGATCAAAGATAAATAAGGGAGAAACATATTTGCTTGAAAATAAAGTAAAACATACGTGGTTTATCGGTTTATGCTTTCTTTACCTATAAAACGTATTGTTTGGAATCGTAAATTAAGAGTTTTAGATCCTCGCACTTAAGCTCAGAGCGGAAGTCACGAAATCACTTAACGCATTCATATTATTTCATGCGCGCTAGACTGATTAAGCATCACCCTTAGTTTGTAAAGAAAACTGCAGAAGCGGTAACTATCATCACTTTAATTACTGTATGGCTAATGTGATATATGGTGTGCTTTTGATCAACATTAAGTGAAGTTATAGAATTATTTAATGTCAAATTATAATCGCTGAGACCAGAGCAAATAAACCTTCAAATGAATCGTTAAAATATACTAATTCAGACAACTCGATATCTAATTTCATGTGTGTTTGTTTGGTGTATAAGACATGTTTGGAATCAAGTACTTGATTTTTGATAATAAGGGAATCAAATTGATCATCTTTCCTGAAGGATAATTTTTATTTGTTTCGGATGAAAACTTTTTCTACTTATTAGTTGCTATTAACCCCGTTTGTCCTTCATCCTCTTCGTCTTTCTTCTTCTTCTTATAAAACGTATCATTCGGTCTAACTTCTTTAACCTTTGAATATCCATTTCGTCGAAATATATTTTACAGTATGGTCTTTATATCATACCAGCAATTTATTCGCAGTTTGAGTTTTGCTATCAGTTACACCTTCCTTGTCGTAATTATGACTAAATACTACTACTTCCTTCCTCTGTATAAAGGTTCTTAATTAAAAAATTGTCTCCTGGATTAATGTTGGGTTGTTCTTTGTTGCTTTATTCCTACTTTTGGAGCTGTTTTTGAAAATTATTGAAGATATTTTCATATGTTGAATTCTTATTTCACGTAAATGTTGTAATCTGCTTTTGTGCTCAGTAAGATGAGCTGGCGTTTGTAGTGCTTGATCCAGTAAATTACGAGCTTGAAATCCATAGAGAAGCTCAAAACTTTTGAATTTTGTTTTAATGTTGATTGACGTATGTATATTAAATGTAACTGAAGCTACAAAATTATTGTAGTTTGTTCCTCTAGGGTTTATATAAGATTGTTAAATAATACGTAGAACCTTCTCAAGGAGTCCTATGCTATAATGTACTGATGATGCCGAATGATTTATTTTTTCTATCTTTTTCAATAGCTCTTAGATCTGCAACATGAGTAACAAGTTTGTCCGTATGCAGGCTGTAACTTAATTAATGTAACAGATGTTGGGAGGTGAATCCTGACACCCAGATAAGCAAAAGAAAAAAAAGTCTTATGATGTACACTGATTACCAGTTGAATTAGAGACACCTATCTAATAGCGTGTAGCACCACCTTTCGCTCTGATAACGGCGGCTGCCCGCCGCGGCATGGACTCCATGAGGCGCCTGAAGTGATGTTGTGGCATCTCAATCCATATTTGCTGCAAAGTCTTCCACAGAGCCCACATATTGGTCGGAAGTGGGTCCACATCCCGAAGGCGTCGTTCCATAGCATTCCAGATGTGTTCGATGTAATTGAGGTCCTTTGACTGTGATGATCAGGGAAGTGTTGCCAGAACAGAGGAGTGCTCATCAGCCAGTCTGCTGCCATCCTAGAGCGGTGGGCTGGCGCATTATCCTGCTGAAAGATGAGGTTACCATCCGGATGTTGCAGCCGAACAAATGACATGACATAGTCATGCAGAAGATCGCAGTAGCGTTTACTTTTGTTGGACCGTGTCACACGTGTTAGGGCATTCTACTTTTAAACTTTACAACTATTTTCACAATGAAGTTACTTTTTTTTTTCTAGCATTCTTTGGTTTGAGAATGTATTATAAAACTTACGAGTAGGAACTGTAATTAAATAAAAACAGGTTGTCTTATACTCATAATAATTGAAAAGAATAACCTTTTAAACGAATGAAATACTATAATTTAACATTTTAAATTATTAAATACAGTCGCGGCCACCGTTAAGCGACCCTTACCCATACCCTTCGTAAGAAACAGCTCCTTCCACAAGCATGACCACAAGTGACCACAAAAGTGTTTTCTGCACGTGCTGAGGGACAAGGTTGTCACATTTTTTCTTGAAAATGTCTGGACACCATATGTTCTTTCTTCTAGAGAGAGCCATTGAGAAAACCGTAGTAGAAACGTATTGACTCGTGAATTGTGTAATAAAAAGTGATCTAAGAAAAATGTTATGATCGAGTGCCAACAAAATTCAAATAGGGCGAAATACCAAAACTGAACACGAATTATTTATGAGTTTTTAAAAAGATATATACACTATTATATTTAAAAAAAAAATTAAAAAAGATTATATCAAAGTGACTTACTCATCAATACCTTACTCAAACTATTATAGATAGAAACATGGATTTGTACAGAATATTCCTTTGTCAAAAGGCAAGGGCTAATAAAACAATTTTAAAAATATATGTCCTATAGGAGACAAAGAGAGTTCATTTTTTTTAAAACAAAAATAGAATATATCATAAATTCTTGAGGTTAAGAAGATGGAACTAAGGGGTAAATTCTTCATTAAAATTAACAGAAAACACGTTTCAATGATTGCGAAAACTTCGCTCCTATAGGAGAAAAGAGGGGGTTTGTATTAATAATCAAATTACCGATTATTTGTTTAGAAAATGCCGAATGTGAGGATTCGCTTAAGAAGGCGTAAAATTCAGCACATACACTTCCCTTTAAAAAAAATTACAGACCGCGACCTTCGGATTTTCTTTCTTTTTTAAAAAAATTCTGTTCCTGAGAAGGGGAAATGGGGTCAATTTCTATAATATTATAATTTTAGTTTTACTAAAGAAATATCCTCAGGTAATTAGAAACAAAGATTAGTGCAAAATGTCAGTAAAATTGCAAATTTGATTAGCACTCGGTTGATAAATCTGTCAGTACCGAAACTTAAAATAAAATTGAAAACAAGCTGTTGAGAATTATATCTGTAAATACTTTATTTTTGTATTGAAATCAATGTAATTCAATTGAGTGCAAGTATCTTACATGAAAACGTAACCTAAGGTTAGTGACGTGGGCTGGCTGTATGGTTTCATCATTGAAGCCAATAAACTGGTGATATTAAATAAATGTTGTTTAGAATTATATTATATTATTCCGATATGTGATCTCCTTTGATTAAAGTAAGGTCACTGGTTTTGGAACGCGGAAAAACGATTTAACTCAGCCTTGACTAGTGTTGTCCACGAGAGGAGACGTCTTGTTAAGGTTGAAGAAGTCTCGTTTTGTCTCGATTCTCAAATAATCTTTATCCTCTCTTTCGAAAATGTTCTCGTTTTTTTTTTTTTTTTTTTTTTTTTTTTTTTTTTTTTTTTTTTTTAAGTAATTTTATATCCTTGACTTTTGAGAGTAATGTACGTCAATTTTTGCACTTAGTAATAAGAAAATTAAATGCTTTGTGGGGATAAGTGTTGAATAATTAGCATTAATTAAAAAAGATACATATCGCCCGGATTTCTTAACCAATATTTATATCGAAACCAGATCCTAGTTAGAAGTAGCTAGTGTTTGAGCCTCTTTCGACTACCTTCAGCCCCCTGAAACTTTCATGTTTTGCTTCCTCTGCTTTGCTTCACTTCCAAGTACACGATTCTTTTATTTGTTACTTAGACTTTTCTGGCCAGAAGGACCAGGTTGCTTATCATCTGGTACCGCCGAAAGAAATTAGATATTTCCAAACAGCGAAAAAATACGTAGACACCACCAGCATATTACAATCTCTTCGAACAAAATCTCAAGGGAAAGTAGAGAACCAAAACTTACCAACTGACAACTGTGAAAAACATTGATGGTCATCAACAATAAATTGAAGCGTTCTATAAGGAATGAAATTTTTTGAGAAAACATTCCAAGCTAAGATTTTCACTTCCTTCTCTTCGTTTCTTTAATTTTCAGAACAATACCAAAAAAAAAAAAGTTTTAACTTTTAAACTTCTTTTTGTGTTGTTACTGATCCCCTGTGTGTCGTAAGACATACTGTCTTTCTTTTCTTTCTTTATATATATATATATATATATATATATATATATATAAACTTCAAAAAATTATGCTTAAATTTACAAACATATGATTCATTTTATTATGGCTTGCAAAAATCGGAAAACTATAAAGGGAAGAAAGGAAAATCACCCTACTACCTGCCTTTAGTTGTAAACTATAGCGCCAAAAGTTAGGCTCTTGCAGAAATTGAGAACAAATATTTACCTTTTAAGTGCGTAAATTTTTCCGTTTCCATACTTTTTTTTCCTTTAAAAAAATGCCATCCTGAAGAAAATAGAATCCGTTTTAAAAAACTGAGATACTTCGTTAGTTCATTTTCCCTACAGATCTTTTATGGGCAATAAATAAACATATCACTTTATCGAAAACTTTCGAATACTAACATAATGCAAGTTGGGTCTAGGTTGAACTAAAAAATAAGTATTTTCTTCTGCTGTTCCCATATGACAATCTGGAATGGAAACCTTCAAAACAGAGAGAAACCAGTTCATTCAGTTTAGAAATCTGGCATCATTGAGTCCTTCGCGACCTCCAGTGCAGTTTGCGGTTGCTAAGCCACAGGGGGTAGAGGAAAGTCTTCCTTCTTCCAGGAAAAATAGTCGCTTATCCATGGCCCCGACTTTACATACACTTTCTAAAAAGATTTATACATGAAAAGATCCATAGTAAGTGCTTTTTTGTGGAAGGTTCATTCGTTCTCGGAACATAATCGTGAATTATGTTTTAGTCGAGCATTGCCACTTTCTATTTAACACTCACAGCACAATGACCGCTCTCCTGTACTGTACCGTTTTGAACACAAGCACCACCTGTGTGTAAACTGAGCAACTATGTGTTGAACACCTCTAGACTTTCTAGAACGTCATCTCTAAGCTTACTGGTTTTCGATATTTACCATTTCCAACTTACTGTTCTCATGTTTTCGGCCCTCGCTAACTCTGCCAATATGTCCAATATATACTGATCATCAGTTGAATTAGAGACAGCAGGACAGTTGCAGAAACTGCCCTGCAGAGGCTCCACCAGTGCATGTGAATGAAATGCATCACGCGTGTCTGCTGCGGTGTGCTTCCTCTCTCGGTATCCGTGTCAGTGCAGTGTGTGATGGGCAAGACCAAGGGCCTAAGTGCATTAAACCGTGGTCAAATCGTAGGGGCCAGACGACTAGGTGGCTCGATTTTGGAAGTGGCTGTGGCGCTCGGATTGTCAAAGGCAACTGTGTCAAGGGTGTACCTGTGACTTCTGGTAAAACCGCACCCGCACGAGCGAACTGTCATGGTCAGGGGCATGTCGACGACAGGCCCACATCGTAACAGCCAATAGATGGGGCACAATACGTCAAATCGTGGAGAGGTTCAATGAAGTCAACAATGCCATGTTAGAAGCCACACATTCACAACCACCTACTCGCCATGGGGTACAGAAGTCATCGGCCCACGCGAGTACCTCTTCTAACCGCACAACACAGGAAACAACGTCTATCATGGGCAAAGGAACATCGCCACTGGACAGTGGAAATATGGAAAAGGTTGCCTGGACATATGAGTCATGTTTCACATTGGTACATGCCGGTAGACGGGTACGAATGCGTCGCCAACCGCACGAGGCAATGGATTCGTCGTGCCAGCAGGGAACTGTGCAGACCCGTGGTGGTGGTATTCTCATCTGAAGCAGGTTTACATGGACTGAAATGGGTCCTCTAACACGTGTGACACGGTCCCTCAAAGGTAAATGCTACTGCGATCTTCTGGATGACTATGCCATGTCATTTGTTCGGCTGCAACATTCGGATGATAACCTCATCTTTCAACAGGATAATGCGCCAGTTTTTTTGCTTATCTCGGTGTCAGGAATCACCTCCTAACATCTGTTACATTAAGTTACACCCTCCATACGGACAAACTTGTTACTCATGTTATATATATCGTTAACAACAAAGTCGACTACCTTTTGTGCGTTGTATGGTTTTGGTTGCCTAAACATTTAAAACGAGATAGACTGCTAACCAATTTGACGATCTCTGAAGTAGATGAGTCTTTTGGCAAAATGCTTGTGTTTTTGTTGTAACTTATGTCATAAAATGTTTTCTTTCTGACCTGTGTGAATCTTTAAAAACAACTATGAGTGTTTTTAATAATTGCACTCCAGAATATATATATATATATATATATATATATATATATATATATATATATATATATATATATTTCTTAATCTGGATTCCAAGCTTCGACCTATGGTTTGTCACATTCTTAATTCCCAAACATTTTATCACTGGACTATTTTTTCCCGGTAAATAATATCGTTCTGTTGATAGTTCAAGTAGATAGACTGTGAATAAAGCTTGTAGTTCGTCAAAATCGGGATCATTTTTTAAAATTTATTTTATGTGTATGCAAATTCATGCTTAAGTAGAACTATTCAGATTCTGCGGACAATGTATATAATTACTTTATAAAGAAAAACAATGTTTAAGAATTCATGAAATAATGTTAAAATGTTCTGATAATCTCTGAGCACAGGGTTGGAAATTATTAACAACACAAAATTAATACAGGAGAATGGATTGCATTAAGTTCAATATAAAAGTAGTTTTGAAACAATTATTAAGTATTTCCTAAATCCCATGAAACTTATTTTAAACTTCCTGTATGAGCCGAAAATAAAAATGAAATTACAAAAATAAAAATAAATCGATTGGACTGTTTTCAGAAAATCTTTCCTTGGGGTACTGTCGATTTATTCTATTGGAAAAACCTCACCAAGATCTACTGACGGTGTTTTACAAAACTAGCAACATATGGTAGACATGTAGGTCCCATGGGATATATGCGGCCTTTACAGAAATTTTGCTGCAGGTCACGTGGCGGTTCTCTTGGACTAGGAAAAAGTGACTCGCTAGGACGTACGCAGGAGGTGAATCCTCTAGTCTAAACTCCCGAAGTCCCGACTTTTTGGCAAAGTTTGCCTAATTTTAAAGGCGTTTTACAAATGTTAATACAGTTTGGCCTTTTATTGAATTTACTCCCTCCAGAGAAGCCTTCAATCTCCCCCGAAATAAATTTCTGCGTACGTCCCTAAATAGAATGAATCACATGTTACCAGGCAAGAGCAGAATCTTTAAAATATTCTTGCTTTTCATAAATTGCTTATTTCGATAGATTTTCAATAAATTGCTCTGCAATTTGGCTTCAATGAAGCTAACTGGGCAAGATCATGCTTTAGGGAAACTCGATTTGGCAGTGAAACAAGAAGGAAATCGCGTGAAACAGATGGTTAATCATTGTTGTCTATTTGTAATTATGGTGTTGCCTCTACTTCTATGTCGGTCTTTTTAATAGTTCTAAGATTAGAAATAGAAATTATATATTAAATTTGCGACTTAAGATTAGTGTGTAGTAGATATTTTATCTACATGTACAGGAAAGAAAATTACATTATTCGTTCACTAATATTATCGTTCAATTTATACCCTTGTCTACGGCAGAAATCCAGAGAAAATGAACCAGACATAAAGGGAATTCGTAAGGATCTAGGTTCATCTTTTGGACTTTGTGTTTTTATGGACCGTCTAGGTTTCCATAGCCAGGACTGTACAAGAGAAGTTAATCCCTGCTCAGACCCAGAAAAGAATGAATGTGTACCGACAACTCCTAAAAATCAATTTGATATGTGTTTTCTGAAATGAATTGTTACATGCGACAAAAATGGATATTTTTCCGATAGCCGAATGTGCAAAAACAGGGTTGAGCAAAGGCCAACTTCCAGAACTTGTCGTCAAACAGGGCTGCTTTGAGCATAAAGTCATGCTTTGTATGTGGTGGAACTAAGAGGGGGTATTTCACTTCGAGTTCGTTCCTAACGGTCGTACTGTTAATGCCAACCTTCATTTTGGACAGTTATAGTGAATGTATGCTGCACTACGCATCCTGACCTTACCCCTTCGAATTACTACTTGTTTCGATCCATAGCACACTTTCTGAAATCACAATGTTTCACCAACAAACAAATAGCAGTGACTGACTTCTTTGATTCTAACAAGTTGGTAGGAAGTTGTTTCATCACGAGGGGCTATATACTGTACTTTGAGTGTTAACCTTCTTTCATTGTACTGTAATAAATACAGGTATGTTGTGTACCAAAGTTTAAAAGGCTTTTGACTCATCACTGTAACATGTAGTATGTCACGTTAAGGGGATCGCTCAGAAGGGCTAAAAAGCGGGAAAAAAATCTTTTACCATAAATGAAATAGAACGGCTTACGCTTCAACCATACTGTAAGGCATAGTTGAATGTATCATGTTTTAGCAATTCGCTAATAATTTGGAGACAAGATGACTACCTCCATCTCTGCCATACATCGTAAATATCCATACATTCTATAGTAAAATTAATTCAGATTCAGAAATAATAAACAACAACATGTAGTTTTCCTATCAGATTCAAATCGCCTATAACTATATTGGAGAACAATTAATACCAGCCAGAGATGTAAAAATGAGTAATCAAAAAAAAAAAAAAAAAAAAAAATGAATGAATGAATGAATGAATGAAAATGTCTTTATTAAAGCGGGCGAGGTTCAGCCATGGCTGCTCTACCACCTAACCCTTAATAGGACATAAACATAAGAAGACATAGGAACGAAACGCTCACCACTGTTGCGAACAGGCTGACGTTTTCAATTCTATCAGTGTCGTAACGACTCTATAACCAGGGCTGTAGTCGAGGGTACACGGTGGTACACGCCGTATACCGTCTGCTTGATCCTAGTCATTAGAGTGTACCTTCTGCTTCAAAGCATATGGTACTTTTGCTTTATTTATATTTATGTATTTAATCGGGCCATGACTTCAGTGATAAAGTGACTATATCACCTTTTTCCCCTTATATTCTTAGTTGGTGTTCAAGTATCCCTGCATGATATTTCAGGGGTTTTCATGAGAAAAATCCATTTTTTCTAAGTACACTGCCTTTTTATGTTTTTTTTTTTTAAAAAAAACTAAAACAGAGTTAAATTTGGCACAATTTTCTTATTTCTGGCCATATCGGGCGCGAGTTTTTTTGTTCCTTCTCGGAGTGAGTTGTTCCTTCTTCATTCCTACACCCATATTTGCTATTAATGGTGGTAAGGAGTGTCTTCAGGAAAATAGCATGAAATGCTTTTAGAATATAAAACAGTAGTGTATCCTTTATATTTTAATTGAATTAATTAATACATGCGTTTTACATTGTTCATTAAAAATGCCGTCTTTTATGACAGTCATAGATGATCACAAAACAGCGTATACCCTATGAAAATTTTAGGACTACAGCACTGTCTGTAACCATTTTTTTCTTCTTTTTTTTAATGAAGGCATACTTCTCACATGTCTGAGATTGAATAAGTTAGTCATCAATGCATCCTTGAAAAACAGTTGAAAGGACAGTGATTTACCAAGTGCGGAATTTTGTATTGAAGCTTACTGTTTATGTTTCAACCAGCTAATATATATATATAAGGGGCGGATCCAGGGGGCGATCGTCCCCCTCCAGAAGGGGGAACTTTCTTATTTTATATATATAAATATAAACCTATCCCAGAGTTTGGAGCTCTTAAAAGTAGCTCTAAATAGCAGATTACAACCCACCGCCTCCCACAGAAGTCCGTCCTGGATCCGCCCCTGATATATATATATATATATATATATATATATTGTAAGATAGTGATTTGAAATCGACTAATTTGTCTTAAGTTATTGCCCTCTTGTGAATAACATCCGAATATAACTAGTATGAAGTTGTTAGAATGTCACAAGTAATATTTTATTAGAAATTAATCCATTATAATAAGGGGAAGACATCGATCCATTATGTAGGTGCACTGCTTTTAATGGTTTCTTTTTCTTTCTTTTTGTTCGTTAGTGTGTTGGAAAGAGTATATATTTCGGTGGTTCCATATAAATTGCATGACAATCTAACATTATTCCTCGGAACTAGACTATAAAACTCTTTAACGGCTGACATGTTAATACCATGTAATAACACGCATAACTTTGACATAAATGCAGCTTTTTTTTCTTTTTTCTTTTTGGAAAGAGTATACTTTTTCTTCCTAGTAGTTTCCTATAGATTTCATTAGTGTCTGAAGACAGTCTTTGGAGCTAGACCATACTACTCCTAAATGATTGACTGTGTTAATATCATAATTAACCTATATCATAATTTCGTTGTGTAATTGTTCATTCATAACTTCAACATAAATAAACCGAGTTTGATTATTCTTTTTTAGTTTTGAAGAGTATACTTTCTCGAGGTTCTGTATAAATTTACAAGTGATGACATTCTTTGGAGCTAGAGTATGAAACTCCTAAACAATTACGTGTGTATGCTCATGTTTAATGCCGTAACACATAGACTATATATTAGGGGGGGTCAAAAAATATATGAATTTTAGTTTTTGAGTATCCACACTATGCACAGAGTTTAACATGTCTTCCTCATGATATGTATAAAGTTTCAGGGCTTTGCGACCCTCCCTCCCCCTCGCACCCCTCCCCCAGCAATTGAGTATATTGTATAGAAGCACTGAGTAAATCAGTAATAAGAACTTTTTAGTCATTTTCTAAAATAACAGGTATTAAATAAATAATTTATACAGCTGTAAGAATTCAGGCATGTACCAAGAAATTTATTGAAGGTACGAGTGTAATGTATATAGAAGATATAAAAATATCGCATAAAATTTTAATAGATTTTCAAACATTTTGGAGTTTCGGGAATATTGACTTAAAGACTCACCACGTGCGTACATCACAAGGAGTGATATATTATACAACGTGCAATAAATAATACATAAAGTAAATTGAAGCATTAAGTAGAGTACAGGTGTGGTATTATTTTGGAAGAATAAATCAGCTAAGCACTGTTGATAAACGCGCAACTGCCGCACGAAGGAAAACAGGAGATAGGAAAGATGTACTTGAAAGAAGACAGAGATGTTTAATTGCAGCCTCAAGTACTGATAGTGATATGATATGTGGCGATATTGTTAGTGATAGTGTTTAGCCTGAAATATGCAATGACAGTGACTATGTTCCGATTCACTTACGAAAATTTGGCAATTACAGCAGACAGATTTCTAGTCAGTTCCAGGGCTGCGGCTGCTATTGTAAATGCTGCTTTGAAAGACATAGGAATCCTAGATCAGTCTAATATGTTAGATAAGAAGAAAGTGTAAAGGGAAAGAAAACGAATTGGAGAACAGCATACTTTACAAATGAAATAAAAAAAAATGCTCAACTTGAATGTATTGGATTTGACGGGAGAATGGACCACGCAACTCCAGACAATGGGACTGCTCACTGCATTTCTGAAGAAATTATCACTTTCCTAGTAGATACTGAGAGCAAAGAAACAATTAAAGCGATATTATGTAATGGTACTCCGGTAAATACAGGGCGACGTGCAGGTGGAGTTATCAAGTTGATTGAACTACATCCCAACAAATCACTTCAATGGATCATTTGCCTTTTACACACAAATGAGCTTCCCTTTAAGCATGTTTTTGAAGTAATAGATGGTAAAAGCTCAGGGCTGCACACTTTTAAAGGGAATATCGGCCAACAAATTAGCAGGGATTTGACTCAGTTGAAAATAGTCAAATTTGACGTAATACAAAGCAGTGTTCAAGAAATTCTAGCAGAGGTTGTTGTCACTTTGAGCTCAGATCAAAAATACCTTTATGAAATGTGTTACAGTATTCATCGCGGCAATGTTTCAGACCAGTTAGCTAAGAGATCGCCATGAAAAATGCATCATGCAAGATGGCTTACAAAGGCCAATAGAATACTTCGACTATATGTTTCTCTAAATGAACCATCAGAAAACCTAAAATACCTAGTAACATTAATTATGAGAGTGTATGCACCTGGTTGGTTTCGGATTAAATCACATCCAAATGTATGGGAAGGAGCAAGAAACTTCTGGTATATTAGCAAATTATTAAGAGATGCTGATGATATAAATGAACAACACAAGGAAGTATGAAAAAGGTACTGAAAAATAATAGTTATTTTGCTCATCCGGAAAATATTCTCCTTTCAATGTTGACTGACCCAAAGAAGTATTGTAGTGAAAAGGCAATTCAGCAAATCACTGAAGCAAGACAAATAACCTCTGGCGAATTAAGAGACTACCAGTTGTCTAGAACTCTTAATGTAGAAGCAGACCATTACCTAAATATGATTAATTGAGAATGTGAACCGATTACACCTCCGATTCTGGAAAATGTAACCAGTGAGGATTTTCTTCAAGCTCTTTATGGACCACTTCCAATTGAACCTTTACCGTGCCATAGTCAAGGCGTGGAACATGCTGTGAGTTTGGTGACCCAAGCCGCTCAATTGAGAATAGGTTATGTTAATAGACACAAATACATCTTAAATGTTCGAGTCAAGAAAAACACTTCCTACATTTGACTGGAAAGGCCAGTGGTGTTAATACTGTTAATGCATAAAGTGTTTCTGTACGTATGTTTGCTGTGTTTGGTTTGTTCTGTTGCCAAGGTGCCTCGTAAACACTGAAACGAAAAAATATAGAAATGTTTAGTTTAACATCACATTCCACTACCCTAAGCTGTATTCTATATTTTCTTACAATTAAGACAGCTGTCGACCATTGTAACCCTCACAATCTAACTCGTAATTATGTGCTATTAAATATGAAAGAATTCTATTTTATATAATTGCATTATAAGCAATAAAATTTAATACAGCCGGGCTTAAATCCATATGTCAATTAAGCTACATTTTTGGAGAATTGTCAATTTGGTAACACTGTAATTTCTACGGATGGCAACCCTGACAATGCTTCTGTCATCTTTTCCGGTGTAGAACAACATTATCTATGATTGTGGTAATTAGTTACATTTCATTATCTGCTTGCATTTACGAAAGACGGGCAAACGAGGAATGATCACTTTTGTAAGACATTCGGTATCCTTGACTCCTAGGGGGATATGCTGTGCGAGCGGGAGAGGGGGTCGCATAACTTTTCTTTTGCATTCTCTTATTCAGGGTAGCATAATGAAGTCCAGGCAAAATGTGGAATACAAATGTAGAATTTCGACCCCCCCCCCTACTATATATAGACCGTAACACATAGACCAGCTGAAATGCCTGTTCTTCACACGAGGAAAATAAGTTTATGAAAAGTATTTGAACCCCTTCCTTCTTTGATACACATAGGAGATAAATTTGGACTTAAATAACATCGAAAGTTTCACTGTTCGTCTCAGCGACCCCAGAAACTTTGGGTTGAATACTAAGCTTGGTCGTCGATTATTTCTACTGTCAACCCCCCATCCCTTCTCCTCCTTGTCGAAAATATGTTAAAAACCTAAGGTGGAACAGGTTCCACTCATGTATCAAAATCTGTGTGGCGGTCTAGGAAGAGTTAAATGTCATATACATCGTTACATTCATTTTTATTTAGCTTCAGCTAGCTGAGGACTTCACCCCCAAACCCCGGCATTACCTCGGCCTCTGACATCGTATTTCTCATATCCCTAACATACAGTATCTCCAATGTTAAAGGATTTCGAGACATGGCCATCTTGTTATAATAATTGCATTCCGAACTCTTTCTTTTTTCTTCCTTTCTAATGGAAATATCTAAATATGTGAAACAGGTCTTTAACATGCTTTTACTTTTAAGGGATTTCAAGACATGGCCTTGCTATTTTAACAATTACAACTCTCACCTTTCTTTCTTTCTTTCCAACTGTTTCTTCCCTTCTAAGGGAAACATCTAGAAATGCTAAAAAATGTTTTTTAATTGCTTTAAATTAAAAGTCCAAACATCAGTTTTCATGCCTCTAATCGTAAGAAGTTTCGAGGTATGATCACTTTTTTCTTTTCTTTTTAAGCCCCGAATCTTTTTTTTTCCTTGTAGGGGAAATATATAGAAACGCTAGAACACGTGTCCAATTATTTTAAATGAAAAGTCTAAATACCAAATTTCATATCTGTAACGGATTTCGAGTTATAACCAACCTATTTTAACAGTTGCAACCTCCACTCTTTTTTTTCCTGCCTTTTTTCTTTCGTTTTAGGAGAAATATCAAAAAACGTTTGTACACGTCTTTAATTATTTTAAGTGAGAAATCTAAATATCACATTTTATGTTTCTAACCTCGAATTTCGAGATATGGCTATTCAGGTCTAACATTTCTAACCGCGCCCTTTTTCTTCCCTTCTAGAGTAAATATAAAAAGTCACTGAAAGTCGTGTCTAAGTATTTTAAATGAAAAGCCCATGTACTAAATTTCGTGTCTCTAACATTCAGAGTTTTCAAAATTTGGACATTTTAAGATAATAATCACCTTCTCTTCTTCCCCCCTTGCCCATTGAATTTCCAAAATTCCCTTCGTAGTCGTTCGAATTCTATCCCCTGCCGAAATTTCAACTTTCTAGTTTAAGCAGTTGGGCTTGGGTATTGATCAGTCAATCAGTCAGGACTTCTTTTATGTATGTGGGTAACGAAAAAAAATAAATAAAAAAACGAACAAACTTAAAAGAAAATTATCACCTTAAAAATGCACTAAAAGTATAAAATAAAAAACTTTTTTTAGTGCACAAAACGAAGCGACTTCAACAGAAGCTCTAAGAAGCAGAAAATAATTAATTTTATATTATTATATATAAGAATTTTTTAAACCTGTGACAAGCTAAACAAATTAGTGCCTAATATAAAATCAGTTTGGATGGTATTTTATGACACATTAATTTGTTTGGCTTGGCGCAGATTTTATTTTATAGATAATATAAGCAGTAATGAATTAAGTTGAATTGATTTTGAGTTCAGCAGCGAGGCCATGTGAAACGGGTCCTACTGATTAGCGTGGAATCCATACCATTTGAGCTCCCGCCGAGAATTCAACCCTGGTCTCCCACACCAAAGACTCGTACGCTAACCACTTAGCCACGAAGGAGCTCTAGTAATGAATTATTCTCTGTTTTTAAGCGCTTTTAAGAGTTTTTACTTTTTAGCGCTTATATTGAGTTCGTATAATATTTTTATGTATTTATATTAAAAGTTCCGTAATTATAGTTGTACACGAAAATTTTGGTGCACTTTCCTGCGCAAATGATTGGGATTGTTGATTTGCCAATTTTTAGTGGTGATTCTACCTGACACACACACACACACACACACTTTTCTCCGTTTCTATTTCACCTACTTAAGTTAAATTTAAAATTAGAATGCACGCCCCCTGTCAAGGCCATTGTTTTTGACATTAATAACTTCAAGTAAAATTACAAACAA
This sequence comes from Thermobia domestica, assembly GCF_964235325.1. Taxonomy (NCBI): domain Eukaryota; kingdom Metazoa; phylum Arthropoda; class Insecta; order Zygentoma; family Lepismatidae; genus Thermobia; species Thermobia domestica. The sequence continues at coordinate 204,671,077 of NC_137458.1, read as the reverse complement.
TAATAGCTACAAATTTTACCTGCGGATAAAGTACAAGTCTTTGAGGAATACTTTCGTGGTGTCTATGTGCGTCATTTTAAAGTTTGAAATTGTACGTGTGGCGGATCGAGTATCATAATTCCGAAGTCCTCTTAAATATTTGACAACGTGGTAATCTGTATTTACTCTTCTGGCTTGACAGACAAATGATGTCAGTGATTTTCCTATCTACTACAATGAACCAGAGAGTTCTGTCTGTAGCTGTATCTAGAAATGTTGCATGTACTCTCTCTCTGGCTCTCTCTCTCTCTCTCTCTCTCTCTCTCTCTCTCTCTCTATATATATATATATATATATATATATATATATATATATATATATATATATATATATATATATATATATATATAAGAACTTGCGTTCTTACCTCGATTGTCACATTCTCCAACTTCAAATGCATTTATTTCCCTTCGTTCATGTCTCTAATACAGTTATTTTCTCAAAGAAAGGATATTATGAAGTAAAATGCACGCTATATAGAAAAGTTTATTTATAACTTTCGTAAAGATAATAGTAACTAATTTTAGCTGTTTTATAGTCAGGTAGTTGTAGTTCCGATCGCAATGTTTCTTTACGTACGATCAAAAACCCTTAGTAACTTCGCAGTAGCTGTGCAAAAGCATAATAATAATAATAATAATAATAATAATAATAATACTTACCTATTTATATAGTGTACAGTTTTAATATGGGCGTGAATCTCCTTCCCACTTCTCATTACATCTCTGCAAGTCCCTTACGAACACAAGTAAAGGACAGGGAGACTCAGGGAATGAATTGCTATAGACGTAGTATAAATATATAATAGTATTTTAATATATAGAATGTGGGGGGGAAGAGTTGTGGCAAAATTGGATAAGTAATAGATTATACCAATTCAAATACTTTTTCTTTTTAATTCCATATCCGAGTACACCTCATTGTGGATCCACAAGCCTTCGAAGTTGCTTGCAATAGGTTTTCTCATTCAGATTAAAGCAAAGCGCCTGAAATGTCCATCAACCCTCTATACATAGCCCCTTTACTGGTTGCCTTTCACAAGGTTATCAACCTAGTTGCAATATTAAACTAATAGGGCCAAAACGCCTCCTAAAATGTGGAATAGAAAAATATTAGATCCGAAAGTGATAGTAGAGGAAATGTAACGTGTTTTTGAAACGCTAAATTGATTCCAAAAATCCACTTCTCGATATCCGCATTTTTCTTTATAAAGATCAATTAATATTGAGACTTGAAATAGTAGTAAATTTCTACTTCTTCTTTAAATTTTAGTAGAGAAATACGTTTGTGAGTGTATTATATTTTCATGAGACGCTAAATCGATTCCGAGAAAGCACTTGTCGCTATATTACCGTTTTTATTCTACGGCGATCAACATTGAAACCAGAAACTGTTGATTTCTGCCACTTTAGGTGTGAATGGTTAATAAAGGATATGGTATATATTCTTTAGACGCTGATTCGATTTCAAGAAAACAGTTTCACGATATCTCTTACCGTTTGTGTTTTATGTATTATTATACACATTTTGAAGCAATACTCGTACAGTGCTTTTCGACATAGTCGTACAAGTTTATGCACTTACCAGGCCAATGAGGAATATTACAAAGCCCATTGTCATAAAAAGTTGCCGCCTGTGACTACAACCATTTCTGCACGCCAGCTTGAAGGTCTCCGTCATCATCAAGGCGCTGCGTTGCTAGCCAGTTCTCATGTGGAGAAACGGATGGTATGCACTTGGTGCGAGATCCGGGCTATATGGCAGATGGTCAAAAATCTCTCAGTGAAAGGCCTGTAAGAGTTCATGAGTCTGCTTGGGTGAGTGCAGGTGGGCGTTGTAATAAAAGAGCAGAACTTTTTGTCAGTTTTCCAGAATAGCTCTTCGCAACTTCTATATTACACGATATTTTTCAGCGGTAATATTTGCACCACGTTCCAAAACGTCAACTAGCAGTATGATCAGTAAAGGAGTCCCGTCTTTGTTATACGCCTTGAAGAATTTCAAGCCAACTTCCACCCGCTGAATTTTGTGTTCTCTGTCAAGATTTTTGGAACGCATCTTGCACACTATCTGTGTTAGCCTAACTTTTGGGTCAAAACTTAATGCAACAAGTTCAGTGAAATTTGCGGAAACTCAAACGAGAGATATATTATCGTAAAACGATGATATTCACGATTCTTAACGTTGATTTTTGTGACCAGTTCGTCTGTCATAATGCTTGATATACTACTTTGGTCTTCATCGTGAACGTTTGTGTGGCTGCCATCTTAAAGTATAAGGCACATTACCGCAGATTTCCTCTTATATCTTTAAGATAACTTCAGATAGTTGTTGATGAATGTCAATCGATTTAGTGTTTTTCAGTAACAAAAATCGTATGACCGACCTCACTTCACATAAGGTTGATTTTCTATCGGAGCACTCATATTAACAATGTAATATAAACAGAGCAGAAGCAACACGAACTTACGTGGCCACAGCTGGATGGACACTGAAAAAAATAGTGGTGCTCACCCTGCCCCTAGCAGCACCCAGCCGAAACGTAAGTAACTTTCTGGATAGACATCGATAACATCATCACAAGTTTTCTTGTAACCCTCTAAAAGATATTTGTTTCTCTAGATGATGATCCAACACTTGTCGCAGCACATTGTGGTAATTGTTGCAGTGTTGAGGTGGTAACTGACGAATTAGATTTCCATGCAATGGATTCTCTAAGTTAGACCTTAAACTGCATGAAGCAATATTACTTTATTCAGTTCTAGTCAAAGAATCCGCAACAAAGAATTACACTGCAATACGACTTGTGTTGAACATTTAAAATTTGTCCGTCTATTTTCATAGTTATATATATTGCATGGGAAGTATTTCCGACATTGTTTCCACTCCTCTTCTGCTTATTGCAAGGCAAAAGTCAGTCATTATATACATTCGTTGTTTCAGCAAATCAAGAAAAAAGCTGAAGATTGTTGCTTCCATTTCGTGTGCAAGAATTTATCACTGATTTTGAACAAGCGCCAATAAACGCTACAAGTGAAATATTCCAACAAGCGACATTGCGTATTTGTTTATTTCATTTTACTCAATCTATATGGAGAAGGGTATTGGGTTGGCTCCGCTTTACAAGATAGATAATGATGTGAGGAAATGTGTTAGGAAACCAGATGCACTTCCACTCGATCCTCTTAAAGATATTCCTGATGCATTTTTATATACACAAGACGATGCACCCGACATCCCAGACGTAGAGGTTCCTAGACTATTTGATAGACACCTATGTTGAACTGAATGCAACCTTCCATTCGTAAATACAGCAAGATTTGAAAGTTTACTTTCTTATTAGATATTTATTTGACTTATTACGTTGTACTAATTATAAAGGTAACCAAGAAAGTTCTATCGCTTTTTCACACACCACCATCGAACATCGATATGTCACCTAAGACGTACCTGGAAGATAAAAAATAGTCCCCATCAGCATTGATGACCTTCTGCCAACGTTCTGAAAGGCTATGGAATACATCCCGGTAGAACTTGGTGGGCCGTAAAGCGAAGAAGGTACCAAGTGCATTTTGCACCTTTACTAAGGATTTAAATTGGAGTCCTCTAAGGTAGTTGTCCAAGAAATGGAACAGGTGATAGTCGGACGGTGCAATGTCCGGGAAGTATGGCGGATGCAACAGTGTTTCCATCCAAGGCGTAGAATGGTGTCCCGGGTGATGGTAGTCACGTGGGGCTTAGCTTTGTCCTGTAACAGGAGGACCCCTTAGTGATTCAGAAGTGCTGGCTCCAGTTTTGAGTTTTTCTTGAACACGGCTCAACTGCTGACAGTACACAGTTGCATTGATGCTCTTACCAGCTGGTAGCAGTTCCCGATGCATGATGCTGCGAGCAGTCCACCAAACACACACGAGGACCTTCTTCTGTTTTAGTGCTGGTTTTGGAACCGGTTCATGGAATGCTAACCAATAATGACGGCGCCGTGTAGCTTCGTACAGGACCCACTTCTCATCACATGTCAACATCTTGTTCAGAAATGACTCCTTCCTCAGACGAGACAGCAAAGAAACACAGGTGTCTGATCGCGTTGCCTTCTGGCCTGAAGAGTCAAATCATGTGAGACCCATCGACCCAATTTGTAGTGCTTCGCAAGGTGATGGAGGTGCTGCCGAATGGTTTTTCCACTCACACTGAATTCTAGTCCCAGTTCCTCACATGTGTGGCCACTTTTTTTCTCAATTGCTGCCTGAAGATTTTCATTTTGTACATGTGTTGGTCCTCCAGCAGGATGCATCTTCGAGTGTTTCGTCACCGTCCTTAAACTTGTTAATCCATCGCTGCACTGTCCGCGTAGTCACGACACACTCACCAAGGCCTGGCATATCTTCCGCCTCGCTGCAGTGTCGTTTTACCCCAGTTTGAACTCGTACAGCATACACGCCCTTATGTCGCTCTGTGGAGGTCCCATGTTCACTCTGTCCTTACGCAAGTTCACAGTGTAAGTGAAGTGCCACAACCAGATAGTATGTTGGATATACCCACACCAAGAACTGACCTTCGCCTTATCTCCATTCGCATTCAACTCAAGGTGTGAGGGCCAATTGACACAGACCTCCAGAAAAAGCGACAGAAATTTCTTAGTTACCTTTATATATTCTTTATCTGATTTTAATTCTGATTTTCAGGCTAGTATTATAGCAGAATTGCATACTTACGTTGCCTATTTCTTTCTATAGTTTGAAATGTTATTTTTGGAAATTTTATGATTTATATTTATTGGTGTTTTATAATTATTATTTATTTGAATTACAAGTGTAATACTTCAAATTTGTCTGTGGCTTTGCATGCACGCTTTCACAATAATATTTCAGATTAAATCAGTTTAAAGTTTATTTCAAAAGCATTTGCTCCTTAAATGCTTAAAAAAAGCTATACATTAGGTGCTAAATTCCGAAATCCTTAAGTGCATTAAAACAATACATTTCTTTTTTAATAATTTATATATGACCGTGGAAAAAATTATATTTCGAATCTCTCCCTCCTTGCCTGCATCTAGCGACAGAGCTTAGTCTGAGGCTCCGCCCTATTCCCTTTCCCCCGTCTTCAGCAAGGGGGCAGGAAAACAAAATATTGTGCCACGAAAAATGTGTGATTACTAGGACAATCATAAAGCATAAAAAGCAGTAAAAGCATAATGGAATTTTCCACCTATGGTTGGTACCATATCTGTGATCTTAAACATTTTACATATCCAAATTTGCTAATCTTGTAAGCATAATAAAGCATTATTTACAGAAATAAAGCATAAAACATAATGCTTAATGCTTTTTATTCCAGAACCTTGGGTATGTGTACAACAAAGAAAAATACGTTAATATATTTTGTGCCAAAGAAAAAATGATCAACAAAATCTGTTATCAATGCCGCAAACAATGGAAATCATCTGCTAATTGGCTTTATGCGTAACAATGGAAAGTCGAATTTATACTCTCTCCGAATCTTCCATTCAGAAGGATTTTTTGTTTCCTCACTTTGTGTTAAAAAGCAGGCAAGACTGATTTTTCTTATTCCAAGATGCCAAAATCAAGAGTAGACTTATATGCAATCTCAGAGAGTAAGAGAATTCCCAACTGACCATTTCAAAATAGAAGTCGGTAATCAATTTTGTACTCTTCGTTCTGAGTTCATTAAATACGAGAAGTATACTGTATAGGTACATGTTTCTTCTTCGAAACACCGTTTAAGGAAAATTGCACAAAATGAGGGTGAAGCAGGAAGCAGCTTCAATAGTTCGGTCAGCACTCTTTTCTCAACTGTTGCAGCGCATGTACACCAATTAAGAGAACATCAAGAATATGGTTACAGCATTTGTTGCACCTGGTTCTATCCCTCTTAATGTTTTTAGGAATGAAGAGTTCAAAAATTGGATTGTCGCGGGCTGTTTTGACTCGGGCCTTTCTGTCTTCACCCTTTTGTCCAGGCCCTCCTGACATGGAATCGAGGATGAAGAAGGTTGAACACAAATTAAAACCTTTGTTTTCAAATATTTGTGTTCTCTATTTATGTTGACATTTTATGTGGAATTCGTTTGAATTCGGAAATAATTTATGTAATTTTTACTGGGAATAATTAATAGTTTCATATAAATTTTTAATGCTTGTGTAATAAAAACGAGTGAAAGAAAACAAATATGTAATAGAAATGAGTAAAAATGAAGTATAATTCAAGGAACAGCATATTAAGGCATAATTTAAGAAAAAAGCAGGGATGGCAAAAACCATGGTTTTTATTGAAAAACCAATAAACCAGTTTTTTTTGTTTAAAACCGTTTTTTTTTTTGTTTAAACCAGGTTTTTTGGTTTAAGGTGGATCACTACCCGGAAGTCAGTATAAGCTTTAGTTCATTGCCTTAACCAAAGCGTAAAGAAATGACACATATTATAAGTATTACACCATAAAATAGAGTTATGCGTCAGCTACAACATGACGTACTATTTTCTGTGCTTATGTATTCTGTTAGCTAAAAAGGTAACATATAAGAGGAAAACTTGATCAGTTTTAAGATGAGAGTAGTAATGGGGTTACTTTGCCGAACTTTTTGGCCCCTGGGTCCCTGCCTCAGGACCCATGGTCCCTGGCCGGGGTCAATGACCTAGGGGTACCTAGGACCACCCCCTCTAAATTTTGGCAGGGGTACCATGGCCCACCCCCTAAATTTTGGCAGGGGTACATAGGACCACCCCCCTTAAATTTTGGAAATTGCCAAATCTAAAAATTTGGTGTGGTAGCCTAGGACCATAGTATGTACCTCTATTAGTATTGGGTGTCTATGTCGTTCCCTTTCATGGGTAAAAAATTGCCAAAAAGTCAAATTTCGGAGGTTTTTGACCTAATTTATCCCCTTGGATGAGGTATTATTACCCTATATAGTTATATGGACGTATACAGGGGTCCATTACCTTTCATAAGACATGGGTATATTAATGCACCCATTGAAAAATTTGGGAGGGGTACCTTGGCCCACCCCTTAAATTTTGGAAATTGCCCAATTTAAACATTTGGTATTATAGTATAGGACCCTAATATGTATTATGATAAATTTGGATGGTCCACCTCGTTCCCTTTTAGGGGTACCAAATTGCCAAAATATAAACGTAAGCAATACGTTGTACCACGTGTTTGGTTTTGACCTAATTTATCCCCTTGGATGAGGTGTTATTACCCTATATGGTTATATGGGCGTATACAGGGGTCCATTACCTTTCATAAGACATGGGTATATTAATGCACCCCTTTAAAAATTTGGGAGGGGTACCTTGGCCCACCCCTTCATTTTTAGAAATTGCCCAATTTAAACATTTGGTATTATAGTATAGGACGCTAATATGGATCACTATAAATTTGGGTGGTCCACCTCGTTCCCTTTTAGGGGTACAAAATTGCCAAATTTTAGTACAACCACGTGTTTGGTTTTTAACCTAATTTATCTCCTTGGATGAGGTCCTATTACCTTATATGGTTATATGGTCATGTATAGGTGTTCATTCCCTATCATAAGACATAGGTACATTGGTGCACCCCTTTAAATTTTTAGGAGGGGGTACCCTGGCCCACCCCTTCAATTTCAGAAATTGCCCAATTTAAACATTTGGTATTATAGTATAGGACGCTAATATGGATCACTATAAATTTGGGTGGTCCACCTCATTTCCTTCTAGGGGTACAAAATTGCCAAAAATATAAACGTAAGCAATACGTTATACCACGTGTTTGGTTTTTGGCTCTATTTATCCCCTTTGATGAGGTGTTATTACCTTATATGGTTATATGGTCATGTATAGGGGTCCATTCCCTTTCATAAGATATGGGTATATTTGTGCACCCCTTGAAAAATTTGGGAGGGGAACCTTGGCCCACCCCTTAAATTTTGGAAATTGACCAATTTAAACATTTGGTATTATAGTACTGCACCCTAACATGTATTATGATAAATTTGGGTGGTCCACCTTGTTCCCTTCTAGGGGTACAAATTTGCCAAAATATATACGTAAGCAATACGTTGTACCACGTGTTTGGTATTTTGGCCCAATTTATTTCCTTGGATGAAGTCCTATTACCTTATATGGTTATGTATAGGGGTCTATTCCCTATCATAAGGCATAGGTACATTTGTGCACCCCGGGAGGGGTACCTTGGCCCACCCCTTAAATTTTGGAAATTGATCATTTTATATATTTGGTATTATAGTACTGGACCCTAACATGTATTATGATAAATTTGGGTGGTCCACCTCGTTTCCTTCTAGGGGTACAAAATTGCCAAAATATAAACGTAAGCAATACGTTATACCATGTGTTTGGTTTTTGGTCGATTTTATCCCCTTTGATGAGGTGTTATTATCCTATTTAGTTATATGGTCATGTATAGGGGTCCATTACCTTTCATAAGACATGGGTATATTTGTGCACTCCTTTAAAAATTTGGGAAGGGTACTTTGGCCCACCCCTTAAATTTTGGAAATTGCCCAATTTAAACATTTGGTATTATAGTACAAGACCCTAATATGTATTATGATAAATTTGGGTGGTTCACCTCGTTCCCTTTTAGGGTACAAAATTGCCAAAAATATAAACGTAAGCATTACGTTGTACCACGTGTTTGGTTTTTGACCTAATTTATTCCTTTGGATGAGGTCCTATTACCTTATATGGTAATGTATAGGTGTTCATTCCCTATCATAAGACATAGGTACATTGATGCACCCCGGGAGGGGATTCGGTATCATAGTACATGACGCAACATGTATCATGATAAATTTGGGTGGTCCACATCGTTCTCTTTTAGGGGTACAAAATTCCTAAAATATAAACATAAGCAATATGTTGTACCATGTGTTTGGTTTTTGGCCCAATTTCCTCCCTTTGATGAGGTTTTATTACCTTATATGGTCATGTATATAGGTTCATTTCATATCATAAGACATGAGTACATTGATGCATCCTTTAAAAATTTGGGAGGGGTATCTTGGCTCATCCACTCGGTTTTAGAAATTGTTTAATATAAGCATTTGGTATCATAGTACAGGTCTCCAATATGCACCACTATAAATTTGGATGGTCCACATCGTTCCCTTTTCATAGGTAAAGAACTACCAAAAATCAAATTTCGGAGGTTATTGACCCCAATTTAGCATGTTATATGGTTTATTACCTTTATATGTTTATGTTCCCTTTTAAATTTGGGAATTATCAAATAACAAAATTCGGTAAACGTTTTTTAGGGCCCATTGTAGATGTTGATGTTCCTCTTATGGCCAAATATTCAAAATTTAAATGTTATTGACCGGCTTTATTATTGAATAAGTACAGGATTTATTACTTTTTTCATAAGACACAGGTGTATTTGTGTACCAATCTTAAATTTTGGAAGGGATACATTCCTTATTGTCGTATCAATAATTGGTAATTGGATAGTATCTCATTCATTGGTTAAATCATTATGATCACGTGATCGGTTATTGACCTATGATGGGATTAGGAGTTCAGGACATTGGTACATTGAAACTTTGTAGGATAATTTGATAATGCGTCATTGGTTTTGATTATTCCCGCCAAATATAAACGTAAGCAAGACGTTGTACCACGTGATTGTCCTTGATGAGGTAGTGTACAGGGATTCATTTCCTTTGTTGTGGTACTTCTTAAGTTTGAGTACACACACACTTCTAGAAAACAGTTGGTTCTACTCAGGTAAACAATTGACGGACATTATTGACATTATTGAACATATAATGATATGATTAACTCTAAGACTTAGGTATATCAAGAGAAGTATTCTTTAAATTTGGGAATGGTGATAAACAGAATTTTAACATAAGGTGCGAAATTTGAAACAATACATTGAACTTTAGTCACAGCTCATAGTCTAAGATCATTGGTGGTGATTGATTTGAAATCTGATAGCTAACCTTATTGAATCTTATGACTCATAGACGAAAGGCAATACATGCTACAACACTGGCAAAGTTATTGTTAATGCAATTTGATTGGTTGATCACTATCTGTCGTGCAATCTGATTGGTTGATCACTATCTTTCGTGCAATCTGATTGGTTGATGATTTTCAAATCTTTGCTGTATTCAGTTTTAAGTTTTGTTTAACATTTAAAAATCTTGGTTTCGTTCAACATTTTGCACTCACTGATAAATATGATCAAAACCGTTTATTTGTTAATCGAATAGTTAAAAACCGGATAAAGTTTGACGGTTAACCGTGAAACGTAAAATTTTTTTAGTTTGAAATTTTTTTGGTTGAAAATTTTGTTTAAAATTTTCGTTTAAAATTTTTGTTTGAAATTTTTTCTCGTTTGAAATTTTTTGTTTGAAAATTTTTGTTCGAAAATTTTGTTTAAAATTTTTTGTTTAAAATTTTTCGTTTCCAAATTTTTTGTTTGAAATTTTTTGTTTCAAAATTTTTTCGTTTGAAATTTTTTGTTTGAATTTTTTTTCGTTTCAAAATTTTGTTTCAAAGATTTTTTGTTCTAAATTTTTGTTTCAAAGTTTGGTTTGACATTTTTAAAAGTTTGTGCACTCATTAGTAAAGAACTGGAACTGTTTAGAACAAAAACCTTTGACAACATTGTGGTGCAATAGTACACGGGGTTGTACTTGAAATGAAAAAACACAATTCATTGAAATGGATCATTTTATTACACTCCACATACATCCATACCAGATAGTGGTTCTGGATATTGTCGATACAATGTATTTTGAACTTCTTGCACTAGTTTGTCTTTAGCATATAATTTTAATTCCAGTTGAAGTCTTTTAAGGTCTATTGCGATATCAATTGGTGGAAACTCAATGTCCATTTGATCACAAATAAACTGTTTATCAATACAGGTATGCACCCACGAACGATGTTGACAACCATCACAATATCTAGATACATGTTGTACAATATGCATAACACATTTTTCAAAATAGTACTTTTTCAGGAATATACTAGTTTTGTTGCACACTTCCACTGCATGTTTCACACACTGAAATACGCTGATGAATTTGTTCCATTCAGTTTGTGTTAGATACACCATGTTGCGAGGGTCATGGAATGTACTCTTTTTACGTAACAGCACTATCTTCTCTTCGAGGACTGTACGCAGCACCACTTCATGATTTGAGCCTAATGATTTGACTATGGTCACATTTAGCTCATCATGAAAATAATCGTTCATTTGGTCGATTCGTGAACATAATATTTACCATTCTTCACAGGTCAGTTGTACACCAAATTGTTCTGCTTTGCCCAATCGAATCACAGGTTCAAATGTTCTAGCACTGATACCAATCATCACATGTTTTGTTTGAAATATATTTATTGGATAATAGCTTGCGAAGATGAATTCTTTATCGTTAGAAGTACACATCTTTCCTCCTGAAAAGCACTTGCTCAAATGATTTCGTGGGATGACAATGTATTGGTTGATTTATAGAACTACGGCTGACGTCATTGGAAAGGAATGTGCTGACGTTTGAATTCATGGTTTCATCACAGTTACTGACGTCATGCTGACCAACCACATTCATACAACTACGTCTGACGTCAAAGGAATGTGCTGATTCATGATTTCATCACAATTGCTGACGAATCCGGCTGTGTACTAAATTCAAATTGATGACTTCGACCCAAGAGTCTTTTATAGCATAAAGATACAGATCCAGTATTTAAGAAACGCAGCAGTTCTTCTTGTTTTGATGCTTCCATGGGTAAATATCTTGCTGGTAAAATTATATTCTTATCATTTTCAAGCTTCACTACGATTCTTAATCCAAACTTTGTAGGTATCATTTGGCTAGCTAAGATTCTATAAGGTACATTCTGTTGTAAATCAGTAATCTTGGTAAATGATTTCATCACATCACGTGTGTTTAGAAACTGCAGACAAGTAGCCATGATGATGTTATCATGAATACTAACGCGAACGATACTTATATATGATGCAAAACTGATGACGTTTCATTATCATGTTCTGACGTGTACTATTGCACCACAACGTTGCCAGATGTTTTTGTTCTAAACAGTTCCGGCTAGTGCATACCTGTATTGATAAACAGTTTATTTGTGATCAAATGGACATTGAGTTTCCACCAATTGATATTGCATTAGACCTTAAAAGACTTCAACTGGAATTAAAATTATATGCTAAAGACAAACTAGTGCAAGAAGTTCAAAATACATTGTATCGACAATATCCAGAACCACTATCTGGTATGGATGTATGTGGAGTGTAATAAAATGATCCATTTCAATGAATTGTGTTTTTTCATTTCAAGTACAACCCCAGGTTCTGACGTGTACTATTGCACCACAATGTTGTCAAAGGTTTTTGCTCTAAACAGTTCCGGTTCTTTACTAATAAATGCACAAACTTTTAAAAATGTCAACTCAAACTTTGAAACAAAAATTTCAAACAAAAATCTTTGAAACAAAATTTTGAAACGAAAAAAAATTCAAACAAAAAATTTCAAACCCAAAAAAAAAATCAAACAAAATTTTGAAGCGAAAAAAATTTCAAACAAAATTTTGAAACAAAAAATTTGGAAACGAAAAATTTTAAACAAAATTTTCGAACAAAAATTTTACGTTTCACGGTTAACCGTCAAACTTTATCCGGTTTTTAACTATTCGATTAACAAATAAACGGTTTTGATCATATTTATCAGTGAGTGCAAAATGTTGAACGAAACCAAGATTTTTAAATGTTAAACAAAACTTAAAACTGAATACAGCAAAGATTTGAAAATCATCAACCAATCAGATTGCACGAAAGATAGTGATCAACCAATCAGATTGCACGACAGATAGTGATCAACCAATCAAATTGCATTAACAATAACTTTGCCAGTGTTGTAGCATGTATTGCCTTTCGTCTATGAGTCATAAGATTCAATAAGGTTAGCTATCAGATTTCAAATCAATCACCACCAATGATCTTAGACTATGAGCTGTGACTAAAGTTCAATGTATTGTTTCAAATTTCGCACCTTATGTTAAAATTCTGTTTATCACCATTCCCAAATTTAAAGAATACTTCTCTTGATATACCTAAGTCTTAGAGTTAATCATATCATTATATGTTCAATAATGTCAATAATGTCCGTCAATTGTTTACCTGAGTAGAACCAACTGTTTTCTAGAAGTGTGTGTGTACTCAAACTTAAGAAGTACCACAACAAAGGAAATGAATCCCTGTACACTACCTCATCAAGGACAATCACGTGGTACAACGTCTTGCTTACGTTTATATTTGGCGGGAATAATCAAAACCAATAACGCAATTCTCAAATTATCCTACAAAGTTTCAATGTTCCAATGTCCTGGACTCCTAATTCCATCATAGGTCAATAACTGATTACGTGATCATACTCATATTTCACAATGATTTACCCAATGAATGAGATACTATCCAATTTTAAGAACCATTACCAATTATTGATATGACAATAAGAAATGTACCCCTCCCAAAATTTAAGATTGGTACACAAATACACCTGTGTGTTATGAAAAAGTAATAAATCCTGTACTTATTCAATAATGAAGCCGGTCAATAACCTTTAAATTTTGAATATTTGGCCATAAGAGGAACACCAATGGGTCCTAGAAAAAGGTTTACCGAATTTTGTTATTTGATAAATCCCCAAATTTAACAGGGAACATAAACATATAAAGGTAATAAACCTCTGTACATACCCATATAACATGTACCCATGAAAGAGAAACGAGGTAAACCAACCAAATTTATCATAATACATGTTAGGGTCCAGTACTATAATACCAAATATATAAAATGAGCAATTTCTAAAATTTAAGGGATGGTCCAAGGTACCCTAACAAATTTTAAAGGGGTGCACAAATGTACCTATGTCTTATGATAGGGAATAGACCCCTATACATAACCATATAAACATATAAGGTAATAGGACCTCATCCAAGAGATAAATTGGGTCAAAATGTCAAACACGTGGTACAACGTATTGCTTACGTTTATATTTTGGCAATTTCGTACCCATGAAAGTGGACGATGTGGACCATCCAAATTTATCATAATACATATTAAGGTCCTGTACTATAATACCGAATGCTTAAATCAAAAAAATTCCAAAATTTAAGGGGCGGGCCAAGGTACGTACCTCTCCTAAAATTGAAAGGGATGAACCAATGTACCTATGTCTTATGATAGGAAATGAACACCTATACATTACAATATAACCATATAAGGTAATAGGACCTCATCCAAGGAGATAAATTAGGTCAAAAACCAAACACGTGGTACAACGTATTGCTTACGTTTATATTTTGGCAATTTTGTACCCCTAAAAAGGGAACGAGGTGGACCATCCAAATTTATAGTGATCCATATTAGGGTCCTATACTGTAATACCAAATGTTTAAATTGAACAATTTCCAAAATTAAAGGGGTGGGCCATTGTACCCCTCACGGGGGTGCAAAAATGTACCTATGTCTTATGATAGGAAATGGACCCTTATACATGACCATATAACCATATAAGGTAATAGGACCTCATCCAAGGGAATAAATTAAATCAAAAACCAAACACGTGGTTGTACCTAAATTTGGCAATTTCGTACCCATGAAAGGGAACGAGATGGACCATCCAAATTTATCATGATACATAATGAGGTCCTGTACTATAATACCAAATGCTTAAATTGGAGAATTTCTGAAATTGAAGGGGTGGGCCAGGGTACCCCCTCCTAAAAATTTAAAGGGGTGCACCAATGTACCTATGTCTTATGATAGGGAATGAACACCTATACATGACCATATAACCATATAAGGTAATAGGACCTCATCCAAGGAGATAAATTAGGTTAAAAACCAAACACGTGGTACAACGTATTGCTTACGTTTATAGTTTTGGCAATTTTGTACCCCTAGAAGGGAACGAGGTGGACCACCCAAATTTATAGTGATCTATATTAGTGTTCTATACTATAATACCAAATGTTTAAATTGGGCAATTTCCAAAATTAAAGGGGTGGGCCAAGGTACCCCTCCCGGGGTGCACAAATGTACCTATGTCTTATAATAGGTAATGGACCCCTATACATGACCATATAATCATATAAGGTAATAGGACCTCATCCAAGGAGATAAATTAGGTCGAAAACCAAATTGCTTACGTTTATATTTTGGCAATTTGGTACCCCTAAAAGGGAACGAGGTGGACCATCCAAATTTATCATAATACATATTAGGGTCCTATACTATAATACCAAATGTTTAAATTGGGCAATTTCCAAAATTTAAGGGGTGGGCCAAGGTACCCCTCCCAAATTTTTCAATGGGTGCATTAATATACCCATGTCTTATGAAAGGTAATGGACCCCTGTATACGTCCATATAACTATATAGGGTAATAATACCTCATCCAAGGGGATAAATTAGGTCAAAAACCTCCGAAATTTGACTTTTTGGCAATTTTTTACCCATGAAAGGGAACGACATAGACACCCAATACTAATAGAGGTACATACTATGGTCCTAGGCTACCACACCAAATTTTTAGATTTGGCAATTTCCAAAATTTAAGGGGGGTGGTCCTATGTACCCCTGCCAAAATTTAGGGGGTGGACCATGGTACCCCTGCCAAAATTTAGAGGGGGTGGTCCTAGGTACCCCTAGGTCATTGACCCCGGCCAGGGACCATGGGTCCTGAGGCAGGGACCCAGGGGCCAAAAAGTTCGGCAAAGTAACCCCATTACTACTATGAGTACGCAAGATGGCGCTTGCTGTTAGATTTTACTACTCTGTGCTCGGTTTTATGAAATTTTTACTTACAAGCATAAATTATTTTACAAGTAGTTGTCTCATTACGGAATATGGATATTATATTACCATTTTTCGTGTTATGTTTTACATTTTATCCAAATATTATTTTGTGTTTACGGAAATAGTTTTAGCGGCTGAATCTCATGCTTACGCAGGACGCCATAATGCTTCGTTGCCAAACTTACATGTGTACTGTTGCAGCCACAGTAGTAGGGCAATTCCTTGTTAGCGTTTGAAGCCCAGAGGCAAAACCTGTGAATTGTGACGAGGAAACGGAAGGAATCATATATATTTAACAGTTTGTTTCCACGTAATACAAAGATAATAATACAAGGATAGTTTATTTTGATGATCATTTTGAACGTTAAATATGTAGCCTAATGTGTGTTCTTTCTTTTTCTTCTTTTCTTTCCTTTATTTTTGCTGAAACTTAATTTGCTTAGGTAAAATATTATATCTTCTTGAAAATAATCTATATATATTTTTGAGCTTTCATACATACACGAATAGTTGCCTGAACCCGTTAGTGGAAAATAGTAATTAATTCCACTTACTAGGGAAGGTCGTGGGGTGTTACTCTGACTTCATATTGATACTATGTCCAGTCGACTTCTTTTTACATATGAAACAATTAGGCAACCGGAGAAATCCTCGATCGCAAGCTTGTTCTAAATATGGGCGTTAAAATTTCAAAATTGAACAGTTTGAAGAAACCATTTTTTGAGATACACGCTTCATTTTTGGTACTGGGATATTTTCTTGGGTACTCGACGGAATGGTTAGGTCAAAACGTACGCATTTTGCAAGATGAAGGAACTTATTGGGGAAGGGTTGAAGGGTAATGGCGTCTTACAACTTTCAAATTGCATCCTATTTGGCACACCGGATAAATAGGCTAATAAAATTTATTTGAAACCAACTGTATTGTCATTCAAAGGTCACTTTCTGTGTGGCCACCTAAACATTAAACAATGACATTTGTCTCCGAAACACTTTGCCGCGGGACTAACTTCAACGCGACTCCCAACCCAGCCGGCCACTGTGCATTGTGGAAAAAATGAAATAATTCAGTTTAACATCCGATGATTATATCCTTTAGGCTAAGGAAGACGATGATTAAGGCAAGTGAATGATTATGGAAGAATTGATGGAATGATAAGAAGGGAGGAAACAGGAGTACCCCGAGAAAACCCATGAACATGATGGTATCCATTGTGGAAGACGGTGTTTCAATATTTCAACGCTAGCCATTTTATAAAAATTTTCAACGGATTTCAATGGCGATTATTTGAAAATAGTGGCCGAACTTCAGACAATATTTTACGGTATTTCGCGAGAAATGTGACCAAAAAACAAACAATCGGCTAGAGATGATGTATACAAACAGCGTTTTCTCGAAAATAAAAGTTACCTGGTTCACAACTTTGAGCGCACATTCCCGCTAACCATTTTTTTCTTCTTTAAATTTTTCGGTCTATTTTCTCGTTGAATATCTTAAAATATTTCCTAGAGTTTGACCAATATTTCCCCATAATCGACATTCCAATTGCTGAAAACTGAGCATATGGCTGGCGATGATGTATTAGAACACCGTATTCTGCGATGCATAAGCATAGGCCAAAAGGATTCGGAGTATCGCAGCAGGGCAAGCCTGTCTGGCGCTGCTCGAGCTGTTTCGACCTAGCTACAGAAGGGGAAGAACCAGGCCAGTAGTCAGTCCAAAAATGCAGGAGAGCGGTAGAAGTTAGGGGGGCCGATCAAACCATATTATATAGTTCATCACCATATTATTGTTCATTTGCAAGCTTATCGTGAAAATTTTAGGGGAGCAGTAAAAATTTAGGGGGAGCCCAGCCTCATAGACCCCCCGAGGATACGGGCCTGGGAAGAACACAATATAGATCATCACAAGCTTAATTATGAATATCACGTCGTTCTTCATTGAATTTTGCACGCCTGGCAAAATGTTTCCAAGACAAATGTGATTGTTCAATTTGAGGGTGGCCACACAGGAAAGTGATATTTAAATAACAATATAGTCGAATTAACTAACTCTATGACCTATGGAACCCGGAGGTTCAACGCCGCGTTCGCAAAAGCTCTCCACTGACTTCTATCCTTAGGTAACTGCATCCAGTTTCTACTTTGTATTCCCATCTCTGCGAGATCCATCTTAATATTGTCCTCCCATCTGCGCCTAGGTCTTCCTAATGGTCGTTTTCCAATTGGTCTCCCATTCAATACCTTGAAAGCGTTTCTACTTTCTCCCATTCTAGCTACATAACTCACCCACCTAAACCTCTTAGACTCCCAGTATGCCAAATGGGAGGCAATTTGCATGGTGTAAGACGCCATTACCCTTCACACCATTCCAAATAATTGCCCTTATCTTGCACAATGCATACGTTTTGAACTTATTACTGTGTTGGGTATCCAGGAGAACTCCCTGATATCAAAACTGAATCGTCTATCTCAAGAAATGGTACTTCAAATTTTCTGCAAAATCTGTTCAATTTTGAACTTTTAACTCTCATAATTCGAACACGCTTGCGATCGAGGATTTCTCCGGTTGCCTAATTGTTTCATATGTAAAAGGACGTCGACTGAGCATAATATCGAAACGAAGGCAGAGTAATATCCCGCGACCTTCTCTACTTAGTATTTAAAAATTCATAAAACCGTACAGCTTGATTTTTTTCCTGTAATGAAAAGAAAGTATTCAGACCCTATAGCTTCACTTGAGAAACGGAAGCACTCATGTAGAAATGCAAATCCTTTTTCTACTCCGGAGCTGCAGTGACTCCGTGGTAGAGCATTGACATCTTGTATGCGGGGTCACTGGTTCGATCCCAGCTTAGCCAGGTGAGCTTTTTGGTGGACACACACCATGTGTGTGTGTGTGGATTTTCTCAGTCTCTTTGTGCTCCTACTTTCTCATTCCACCATTTAATTCATTCTTACCATCATCGTCTCGTTTAACCTATATGACATAACCGAGAGACATGAATATTTTTTTTCCTGTAACGTCCTATCATTGTGTTTCGAAGGAAAGATAGAAGGTGATGATGACAACGAATGAAATGGTTGAATGAAAGAAAGGGAGGGACCCGGAGGAAACTCCACTTATGGTTTGTCCACCACAAAGTTCACTTGGCGCGAGCTGGGATCCACTCCCGAATTGTAGGGGGCCCGGCTGAAGTTAGAGGTGGCTCGATAAAACAATATTATAATTCATTTGGAAGCCTACCGTGAAAATTTAAGGGGGGCCAGCCAAAATTTAGGGGGGCTCGGCCCGCTTAGACCGCCCTGATGATTATGCCATCTAAAGTAAAGTTACACTAAGACATTCAACTTACAAAATATATGCACTGGGGAACACAACTTACAAAATACCTGCACGGGAATACAACTGACAAAATATCACGCTTGAAGGAACTAAGTCTGTTTTGTTGAAAAGATCGGATTTGTGTAATGGTTTTGTATTTGTATACTTATTCTTAATTTGTACCTTTGAGACATCTAGTTATAGATAAACGTATATCTTTTGTAATTTGCAGAGAAAATTTTACCATAAAAGTAGTTTTCGTTACCCCTAAATGCAGTTTGAGTCGAATTTTGCCCAGAAAACGCTGGAATCTTAGCCATGATATTTAAGCCCCTAAAGTAAAGCTGCTCCAAGGATTGCAACTTCGCCTATAAAATAACATTTTTGAACCTACTAAAAATCTGTTTTGCCCTATCTATCTAGGTAATGATTTTGTATTTGTACACGTATCCTTAATCTGCACCGTAGAGAGGCATCTAATTATAAATAAATGTATAACGTTTAACTGCCGTTTTGTAAGAAACTATTACCATAGAAATGATATAATTTTCCCCTAAATGCAAATTGAGTTGCCCTTTGACCAGAAAACAATAGAATTTTAGCCATGATATATTAAATCTCTAAAGTAAAGATAAGTTTTACACCAAGGATTACAACTACACTTATGAAACACCATTTTTGAGCGTACTGAGAGTCTGTTTTGTCCAAAAGATGAAATTTATGTAATGATTTTGTATTAGTATAGGCATTCTTAATGTGCACCGTAAAGATATCTAGTTTGAGAGATACGCATAACGTTTCATGAGTTAAAAAAATCACTTTTGATCAAAGAATATAGCTACTTAATTCATATTTTAAAGCAGGCAACATTGAGAAAATTGAAATAAAAGCTCTCATTTCTCTTTGTTGTAAATCATGTATAAAATGCGATCGTGTCGAAACACTTTTCTATCCGTAACTCATGTGGCAACATCGCATGTATCGCAATGTGCTCTGCCATCTAGTGAGAAAGTTTTACCCTAAAGGTGACTAGCGATCCAGCTTAAATAATTTGCTCTATGTATTTATATCACATATGGACAGAAATAAGTTTGTTTCGCCTTGGTATTATTATGCAACAACCGGGTTATGTTGGAAGGGGTCACATAACGCTTAAAGCGGAATCCAACCGCTTCTCGGCTTACATCCTAGGGAAATTGTCCTTCATTTGGACTCGAAACCGGGACTAACTGGCCACAACTGCGATACGTCTGCCGACTCACTCATAAAGGACTCCTAATAAAAATATGTTGTACTGATCTTTACATACTTATTAATATAATTGTCAAGAGTCATTTCAGAAGGACAAAGAGATAAATAGTTGAACAAGTGAAACCATTATACAGATTTACATATGGACAATTTCAAAATACTGCAGAGTACAGAAGAAATAATTTAGTCCAAGTTAAAGAAATACAATGACTTAATTGGCGTATCAGTACGAAAAGTGAATAAAGATACTAATTATTTGAGTCCACTTTGACCCATTTATACATAAATAGATATCAAAGATATTTCTGACTTCAATAAATGCCTCTCGTGAGGTTTGTATGACACCTCTCCCCCCCTCCAAAATACGGTATTTCGATATATTTTATCAATAGTAAACATTATTAGAACGAAACAATATTTAGAATTTTTCTTTGATTGCAACTGCATAATAATAATAATAAACTATAAAAAAATCACATAAGAAACATTTATAGACTTATACAAAAAACAAAAGTTGCTTTGTAGTATAATCCCTTTGAGTAGTGAATGGGGAGTTTAGGTCTGAATGTAATACGAATAATATACGGGAGTGAAACGTGATAACCCACAAATATGTGTCCATCAAGATTTTAGGAACACACACTTTTACGAACATTTTTCGCTTTTTGGTTTAAACCGTGGTTTAAACCACCTTGGTTTAAACCAGCCAACCCTGGAAAAAAGCATAATAAAGCATAATGTAAGGAAAAATAAAGCATAATATACAGCTTTAAAAAGCATAAAGTTGGTTGCCCAGGTGATTACATTGTACGTAAAGTCAGGCGTTTAAAGGGCTGTTCTGTGACAGCATAGCGTACCGTAGAAAGAACCAAGCCAGACCACGGGAACAAAAAGTAACATCAAGCATTGTGACTTGCACTATGTTGCCATATCTCTCATGGATATCAATCAGGGTTGTAAACTCCTATTAATTATTATTTTTTTTTTGTTCTTTCTTTAATCATTTGTATACAGGAATAAATATCCATTTTAAGAATATTTTCCTTTATATTAATTGGGAAGGCATGTGACTTTGTGAGTACATTATAGAGTTGCCACTGCTGTAAACACTATATACTACACATATTTTGATCCATTATAGTTATTCTTTTTATTCATTTTGTTGACAACATTTTTCTACCACATTCGTTCCTATAAAGATTTTAAAAAATGCTTCCGAGTTCTTGCGTTCATTCGCCATTCCTGCCCCAAATGCACTGTTAATCTCTTTACAGACATAGCCATTTCAATTTTGAAAATCATAGATACTGGTGTAAAGATTTTTTGTACTCTCTCCTTGCACCTTGTAAGTCGCTTTTCTACTTCACAATCTGTAAAGTCAGGCTCACATGTATGTTCTCTTAAAACGGCTACAGTTTCATCCTCTGACTTCATTGTTCCTGGATACCCCGTCTTTTTTCTGTTTACATACAGAAAAAATCGTGTTACTTTAATGTCATATTGTAAAGAATGTAGATTTAATTAAATGATGAAAAGAATGGAGTGTCATTTTTCTGTTGTGTTATATATATATAAGACTAAAGGGTTTCATTTTTGGTCTCAGAAAAACTCATTCTCAAGGAAGTTTATGTGTATATAGCCTTTCTTTATACTCTTACCTTCTCCAACTCAAGGTAAACGGATTAACAGGTCATTGGTATGTAAGTCATGAAGAACCCGTACAAATTACTAAATAAAGAGATTAATTCTAGAGAAATTTGAAATTATTACACATTACTAAATTTATTAAACTCTTCATATTATTACTACCTGTGCATATATTAAATTTTGCACAATAAATATAAATGTGAATATAGGGTAGATGCACGTGTCAACCATTCCTCAAATGTCAACTATGTAGCACTTAAAAGCAGCCCCAAACAAAAATCTAAAACAGGCTTCCTAGATTTTTCTTTTGTTTTCTTATTCTTTAGGGAGACTGTACGTTGAAAGTTACTTTTCTCTTCTGTTTTTGATTGTTAAAATTTCAAGTTTCAGAAGTTTTGCTCCGATATGCCATCTGATAGAAGAAATGAGGCTCGCCACATATTTATGTTTCCTGTTATTATTATTATTATTATTATTATTATTATTATTATTATTATTATTATTATTATTATTATTATTATTAGGGCTATTATTATTACTATTATTGTTGTTATCATTATTATTAGGGCTATTATTATTATATGCATTTTGTTTTATGGAAAACTAAAACTTCTATTACTATTTCTAACAGTTGTTGTTTTCAATGCATGAACCTATATAAAATATTAAAATTGTTATTATTGAAACAAAACTGTAGTTCCAAATATTTAAAAAAGTTCTTATTTCACGAAGACTCATTTATTTAACTCAGATTTATAGACACCACATTTTTTAAAATATTTCCTAATAGTATAAAAAAAAACAAGCTAATATATATATCCATAAACAAAGTTCACACTCCAAACTGGTGAAATGGAGATAATATTTCAATAAAACATCAATTAATTAGCAATCGAGTACTGTCTAATGTCCTACGAGCAAAAACATAAATCTGCTAAAAAGGCTAACGATCAAAGATAAAAGATACGAAATGGGACATTCAGATATAATTCAAATTTTGAGAATAAACTAAAACACTCCTAAAATCCCATTGAATAGAAATGCCTAATGAATACTCAAAACTAAGATAACGGAATAGAATGGTATGAAAGTCTACAAAAAATATATATGCAAGTAACGTTAAATAACTATAAAGAAAATATCTTAATGAACTCCGACACACAAGAATGGAGCATATTATAATGGAAAATTAGAAAATGTGCCCAAATTGGAATTTTGAAGAGAGAAACAAGAAAGTTCTCTCAAAACTATCAATAAAAATTTCAGTAGTGTCTTTGAAATAAAGTAAATAATAATAATAATAATAATAATAATAATAATAATAATAATAATAATAATAATAATAATAATAATAATAATAATAAGCTTTATTTCAGTGCCTCGAACAGCTTGTTGGCAAAAAATACCGCACGTTGTGTAGTATCAGAGCTCTTCATTTACGATGGAATAATAATACTAATGATAATAATAGTGGTAATAATAATAAATAAGAAAACAGTAAGAAAGATTAGAACACATAAAAAACAACGTAGATAAATGTCAATTAAGCAGAAATAATTCGCTGTTAACGCTCTAAAAGTTGTCCAACTCT
Source organism: Thermobia domestica (assembly GCF_964235325.1). Taxonomy (NCBI): domain Eukaryota; kingdom Metazoa; phylum Arthropoda; class Insecta; order Zygentoma; family Lepismatidae; genus Thermobia; species Thermobia domestica. The sequence continues at coordinate 204,647,372 of NC_137458.1, read as the reverse complement.
CTATCTTAAACAACGAAGAGCTAAGAACAGTAGTCTTAAAATTACATTTTAGCTTAATGTTTCTAATGTCCTTGCTTAAAAACTATCACGTCAGATCTCATACAATTTTCACTTACTTAATACAGTAAGTCTAAAATTCATGTACTCAAAGGATCTTTCGATGTTTTGAAAATTTCACATTTCCAATTCAGAGGAAATAAAATCGTACTATTTCTTATGAAATATTTAGTACTTTTAAACATATGTTTCGTAAACAATATTCACTGGTTTAAACATTAGCCTATCTAGTATTTTTTGCATGCATACTTTGTCAAAAATTTTTCTTCTGTTCGTAAGACTTTCCAAACCCAGGTGTATGATCATTTCAATATTCTGGCTATGTGAATAGTAGCTCATTTTCATGTCAAAACATAGCAGTCGAATAAAACATTTTAATTAATAAATAATTATATAAATAACATTAAATAATAATAATAAATAGCAATGAAAACAACAAAAATACTACGTTCTAATTAGCGGTAAAGAAAACTCCATGGTTCTATCTGAAACAGCTGTAATAAAGAGGCGGTTCGACCCCTATTTAATTCTTGAAACACCAAAGAATAAATCGAATTTCTTGACAGCTAACTATTGAAGATGTTAAAGTGAGAGCAGAGTACCTACATAACCTGTAAACCTGAAAATGTTCTTAATATCTTCGAACAAAACATAAAGGAATTTACAAAAGCAAGGAAACAGAAGTGTCAAATACCAAAGGAAGATTGTACTTCAACCAGAAATTAAAAGGAAATCTTCTAACATGTTTGTGAAAAATAAGCAATATTTAGAAATAGACAGAAAATTATCTACACTTTTAAAATATCAGAGGTGTCTATATTTATTATGGCATAGCGAAAAGACTAAAAAAGGAAAGCTAAATAAGGAATACCCAAGCTCCTAGTGCCATAAATGTTAGCGTCCATCTTACAATTTGGACGTACGTGAAGATGCCTGTCACCGTTAGGAAAAGAAAACAACAATATAAATACAATCTGCTAAGCAACACTGCATTTTGTTACATATACCCAATAAACTTTTATCGATTTCCTCGAAAGTTACGCATAAAAATTATACTGGCTGGCTCAAAAGTAGGTATACGCCCCTGCATTGATTAAGTATAACATCCTAACTTATAGGTTTATTTGCTTCGGCTGTTCCAAGCTTAAGATATAAGTAAAAATACATTAAGAACAAATAATAAAGGAACTAAGTCTACTTGATGAATAACAATAATAAATGATATTAAAAGCAATGAATTGATCAGTACGGTACTGTATACCTACTTTTGGGCGACCCTTATTATTTTGTTCAGCTCGGTGTGTTCTATCGACTCATATATGTATTATCTTTGGACAATATTTTAATTAAACAGAAATTAATACTTAACAATTAATTACAATTTTACTATGTATTGCCATCTTCACAGTGTCATAATGAAAAACTTAACAAGGATATATTGCAGTATCAGTTTCATCTAATAAGTGACATAACAATATACTCAATTAAGTACAGCATCACAAAGAAATTGTTCTTCTTCCATTTTCTCGAAAGTACGCGTGAAGTTTTACAGTCTCACATTATCATTTTCTTCAGCTCAATAAGATTTATCGATTTTCTAAATTTGAAATGTGTCACATCTCAAATTTAGTTGATGTTTCTGAAACTAACTTCCATCTGGGGATATATACTCATTCTGGATCACATGTTGTTTTACAGTCTAATTCGCCGTTCATTTGCTTCCTTAAAATGCGAAAACACTTAAGATATGGGTTTAGAAATGTTTATTACTTATTAATGCATGTTACACGTGAATTTCAAAACTACCCTTTTATTTGCTTGAAATGTCTCATATTCAATAGGGCTGAGTACTGGAACAAGTACAGTCTGACTTCTAGCAATCAGGTGTCCAACTATTGGGTTTTTACCGGTGTTGATTAGAAGCCTTCACGATTGAGTTCGTAATTCACTTTCTCAGCTAAACGTATTACGTATGTTCTCGAGTCTTCATCCTTCTAATTACGACACGCTTTTAAGGCATTCTAATTAGAAACTGATAACACTAGCCAACAGTGAAAATGTAACTGGAATGAAATAGATGTTTGTTAACTATTTCGACCACGCCGATAACGAAAACGACAATGAAAAACTCTAATTAGCTCTCGTTTCCAAGTTAAGGGGGGGGGGCATTTAATTATAAGTATTATATTTTATTAGCATTCATTATCAATCCCTTTCCATTAGGCTTCGAAATCTCGTTGATTTTAGACAGACTGATTGAGTTTCTTACAGGCAACAATAGCTGTGTGTATTTTGTTTCTACTTTTAACCTGGGCTCATAGCAACTAGGGGAGGAGGAGGGGAAGAAGAAGGGAGGAGCGGAACATGTTTCCTTTAAGCGTAGTTTCAGTCTGTTACAAATTGTGTTCTGTTCGTGTTCTGGGAAAAGAATTACCAAACCATGTGAATGATTGTTATTATTGTATGACAACTCCATTAACATATGGTATTACCAAGAAGAAAAAAATCTTTCTTGACATATCCTAACATACCGTCGGCCATGCGACCAGTGCCTGACGCAGACGGAATGCCTGTTCCTGTCCCACCTGCCTTTGTTTAAATGTCAACAAACTTTCTAGGAAATAAGAGGGCAGGAAACTGTAAGGATCTTGTGACAAATCTTCTGCACTGCTGCAATAGACTGGGGTGCAACGTGTCCTCAAAGTTACATTTCTTAGATTCCCAAAATGAGTTCTTTCCTAACGACTATGGTGCTGTAAGCGACGAGCACGAGGAACTCTTCCACCAGCAAATTTCGGACATGGAAATGAGATACCAGGGAACGTGGAGTTCATTAGTGTTAGCCGATTACTGCTGGATACTAATCAGGGAATCACAAGCAGAAAACTACAAACGCCAGGCAAAGCGGTTGCGCCTTCAATGATCTTTCTCCGAGGGATAATAACAAGGAAAATACATGCATAAGCTTATATAGGCAATAACGTAAAGCTATCGGAACTTCAGAACAAGAGCTAATCTTACATTTTCATTAACATTTTCGTTATCAGCATACCCGAAAACATAAAGATTAGCTGCTTTCATGCCAGTTACAGAAAAAAGTGAGATTTTGTTGACTAGTGTAATCAATAAAATTACAAAATAAAATTCACTCTTAAGCGTTTCATTGCTGGCACATTTATTATAACGTGAAATAAACTACGTTGAAATAGTACTTGTACAGTTGAATTAATGCTCTCTCTTTGTAAATGATATTGGTATTCTTCGTGTAGTGAAATAGGCTTTCCCCTCTTACTCACTCACATTTGCAAACGTCCAACAAAAATATATTGCGCACAACACAATATTTCATTTTGTAAATTTAGGATCTTTTAATATCTTTTCATTGCAGAGGAGAAACAGGCTCCACACAAGCTGAATTACAAACAACTTGATTGCCGAAGCAAACAAATCTTAGCTTTTAACTGGCGAAATAATTATCACGGAGAAAAGTCATTGGCGGAAATATTCCAGACTGTTACAAAGTACCTTTGGAGAGCCGCCCATAGGTACTGTAAGCTGAATATTTTTGAGCAACAGTACATGGAACACTGAATCTTCTATTCTTGCAGTAGATGAAATTATTAATTATCTGAAGGAAATTCATTTTAGAGGCAAGTTCATTCTCTATTGACAACAGTGTTAGGTGGTTTAGTTTCTCTTGTCCCCAAAACTAACGCTAATGCCACTAGTAAAAAATGCCCATACTTTGATAAATGTCCTATTTGCCCTTTTAAAGTTAATTGGAGGACACTGAACCGAATGAAAATTATTTCAAAATATATCTATGCATGAGGTCACGAGAAAAATGACTTTTAAAGTTGAACTTTTTATCTATAATTTACCTCACCGGCTCACTTGAAATAAGTCACTAGCAGGTTCAGGAAAATTCTGAGTGCCTTACAAGTTCAAAAAACACAAATATTATTACTTCAATTGATAAATTTCATTGAGAAGATCCGAGAAAGTAGCTTCACATATACTGTCTTACACATTTGTTTCTCTTTGACAAAATTATAACGTAGGTCATCAAAATAGATTGTAATTAATTTCTTGATTGGATCACTGTCATCCAAAGTGTCAAGTCTGAGAAAGCTTGAAAAGTTGCGAAATATTTCTCATTTCTGCACACGGAGAATCCATCTGAGATACGATCTTGTGTATGATTACATCAATAAATCAATATCTTAAATTTTTCTTCTTTGGTTTCTGCTGAGAGTGTTTTAATATCAGATAAACAGGGGTGCCCACAAGGGGGGGCTATGACGCAAACTGCGTCATTGAAATATTTGGGGGGGTTAAAATCTATATAAATATGTTTGAGAGGATGTAAAAATTAATCGAAAGTTTTTTTTTTCATGGAAGAACACCTACGGATAGCCAGTTGAGGGGGGGGGGCGTCATGGACATGAGGGGGTGGGCACTACTGAGATAAATACGTTTCGATTGCAGGATTCAACTTCTTACATGTATGTTCTAAACTTTCCCTTCAAACATCCGAGAGAATTAATTGTTCGGACTAAGAGAAATGTGATCTGCCCGTTTACTTCTGCTATAGGTTTGATTGCTTCAATTAGTGCAAAAGTTCCCTTGTGGCTATGTGGGTAACGTACTCGCCTTAGGTTTGGAGGTCCCGGGTTCAATTACCGGCGAAACATTTGGTTCGGATTCCATGTGTTCCGGTAGGTCAAGGTCTCCTATAATCTGCTGCTGAATGGAACGCTTAACTCAAATCCATTCCATTTCGTGCACACTCCAACTTGTTTCAGAAAGGCTATGAAAGAATTGCCCACCCGTGATTTTAATAATCTCTGAGGGCTTGAAAATACCAAGTAACAGTACAAGAGCTACTAAATGTTTGTATTACCAATAGTCTAAATTTCCTTCCTCGCCAAAGGTGTATACAAGATTGCTAAATCCATATTTTTAAATTTAATTGTGTTTAACTTAATCCGTGGGGAAGTTATGAAATATTAAAAGAAAGAAAATATTACACCCCTCCTAAAGATCCAGGTCCCCATTTGTCCGGATTGCTACCCCTACTTATGGGTGATCCTGATAATACTCGTATACTTAGGCTCCGTAGGCTCAATGTTTGGTACACATTCAAACACACAAATTGTACGTTATATAAATTTTCAAAATGCATTTCGTGAGTTTCTAAGCACACAAATGATTATCTCAAGTGCTTGAACTCAAGTTGAATAAATTTAATTGTGGCGTTAGCAGCCGATAGCGAAGTAACCCAATAACGTGCTTTTGACTGTTTGTATTGCATGCATTTGTTTATAAATATAATATATTTGATTGTTGTAATATAATCATCTGACAATCTTCAGCTTAGGCGTGGATTTTGTATAAATTTTCACGATTATAAGATAAATCAGAGAGAACAATGTTGTGGCAAACAACACGTAATCGACGAGAGAGGTCTGAGAGCATTGACCGTGTGTCCGAATCATAATGTTTAGAGAGGCTTTTATCTAACACGTGCTCGAATGAATACGCGGTACGAGGCTTTGTTGCTTTGCTTACAGCACGCTCGTAGCCAGGGAGGGGCTAGACTAATTTGTCCCATCTAAAAAATAACACCAAAGAGAATTTTTAAACTGACAAAAAACAATGAAATTCTTGCAATTATGTTTACCAGAGTAAATTCAACTTTGCGAATTCTATTCATTTCTGTGGAAAATTATGTTTGTTTCGTTGCCTTGACCCATTTTAAGAATTTGAAACTGCAACCATGACAAGCATCCAAGGATACAAGGTGCACTTTCATACAACAGTAGCATAGTCCACAACGTTACTTATGAATATTAATAAACTGTAGTCTCTCTCTTATTTTGAAATTTAGAAAATTGAGTGCAAACGTTGAATAAAACATACTTCTATTTTGTATTGATATAATCTAAAATTGCTGTAATATAATTTTGTTCTAATGTTTAAAAGATAAATACTTTAATTTTAATTATTAATATAAAACAGAGTATCTCGTAAAGAGCTTGTATTAAACACACAAACAGGAAACAAAAATTTACAGTTTCGATAATTCAAGTATAAAACCAGAGTTTGTAAATAGTAAATAAATATAGAATTTTATGATGTTCTTTGATGTCTTTGTCATTGCTCCCTCGGTTTTCATTTCTGTCCCTCCTAATAAATAAGGCTAGCTACGGGCCTGGCTTACAGTATTATAGCTCTGCTCGGCTCTCCTGCCCTTTGGTCAATGTGTGGCCGATCTTACATGTTGGACAGAAAATTTAATAGAGACACAGTATGTTTGGTTTCCTTATGTTCCTTGTTTTGAAAGTTTTGATCGTATTCAGCTAATAAAAAGAGTCAAATATTTTAAATTTTTGTTAGTTGAGTTGAGTTGATTTTGAGTTTAACGTCCTGTTCAGCAGTGAGGCTATATGAGACGTAGGCCTACTGATTAACGTGGAATCCGAACCATATGAGCTTCCGCTGGGAATCGAACTTGGGTCTCCGACGCCAGAGGCGCGTACGTTAACCGCTTATCCACTAGGGAGCTCTAAATAAATTTTTGTCAGTGTATTCGTGACACAGATGAAGATCATTTACAAGCAGATATAAACTCTGAAGAATAGAAACTCTGAACTTCTTGATAAAGAAGTGTGAATAACAGTGTGACACCATTAAGACATATTCCGAGTTTAAGTCTAGGCTATAGTGCACTAAAAAGCGCATGAGTGATAATATGAACTGTGTTGTATCAACGGCTGCCGTCGAAAGTCCTTTCCGCCCACCAGTAAGAAATCAACTAGAAAACTCATCATTAAACCACTGCATGAGGATTTCTGTTGAAGGATAGGTACAATGCAAAGAATTTTTAATTCAGGTTCTTGAGTAGTATGCATTCAAAAGACAATGAAGAATCCATTCGTCTTAAATAAAGAATGCTTTTGCAAGAACAACATGATTTAATATGTATTATAAATAAAATAATAAGAATATTCTTGGATTACATTTAATTCTCTGAAATGTAAATTATCCGATATTAATTCTAATAGATTAAATATTTGCAGTAAAATACAGATAACCGGAGAATAAATTGTAATTAGTTTTGTAATTGATTAGCCTAAATTCGAATTAGTGTAAGGAAGTGATATTTTGAAAAGCTTGAGATTCTAGGCCTAGTTCAAACTAAAATTTCTTCCGTGCCTGCTGTTCATTTGGAGAAATCCCGGAGACTTTTTTTTTAAGAAAAAAAAATAGGCTTACCTTAAATGTGTTTGCATTCTAATAAGATTTACTATTTATTACTCACAGAGTTATTTAGTAATCACGTGAATATATACACATGCTCTTCGTTCCTTTAAAAAAAATGGGCGAAACAAACGAAAAAAATCTTTATTATTTCGTGGAATATCCGTAAAATAGAACTTTTCTGTGACAACAGTGGCCTGTTTAGGATTTTGTTTTGGAATCGGAGAATAAATCCTGAATAGAAATAAACCTGGTTTTATTATAACATTATGTATTACATAGCGAATAGAAAATAATAGTTTGGCTTCAGTGTTTTAGGGAAGGGGGATTTGAAGCTCTACAGGCTTTTGTAAATAAGCTTCGGAGTAATTTCGACCATTCCGCCCACGCATACGCAATATCTTCCAAGAAAAAATCTGAAGGAAAAAACTGAATGTGAGATCGAAAGAGAGTCTTTCTGTCATGAAAAATAGAAAATGATATGCAGTTTTCATACACAAAAATAGACCACTTCAATAATAGATCAAGATCAGAGATCCATCGCATTTTCCTATTCAGTTTTTAGCTTGGTTCGATTTCTTTGATTCGTGTAGCAAACTATGGCGCGATACAGCTTAAAATAACTCACGGCGTGAATTCAATATGGTACACTACACAGGCTCTGCGCTACACATAATTTTTTTTCGTTGTCAGCCAAGTATCGTAAGGCAATTAGAGAGCCTACCAGGAGTAGCGAATTCCGATTAAAAAGAAGCAGCAATGTAGGTGATGGATCTTTGGTGTGCTGACCACACATCCTTAATGTAAATTGTCGTCTTTTTGGGGGTTTAACCCAGATTGTATTTCCATTTTCATATAGTCGTATAAAAAGGATGTTCAAAAGAATATACCTTCTACCAAAAATCTTGTATTTTAACACTGAATAGTTAATATATACAGGATATTTCAAACGTTTCGGAGGTGATTCCTGACACCAAGATAAGATGAAAAGTATAGACCAACCTGGGTGCACAAATGCTTCCTTTCGGAGTTATAGGCTGCCGAAAAATGAAAAAAAAAATGAAGTTTGAAGGTCCATAGCTCCAATACTATGGAACCTACCGTAGTCGGGTCAAGACTTTATTTAGGAGCTAGTAGACTCTATGTGCCCTATTCAAATATCCATGTTTCAGAATCCTATGGTACTTCCGTAACAGTTTTTATAGAGATAGTTGGTGAGTACTGTAAATTATATGTCAGTAACCAAACTGCTTCTATAAAAATTGTTGGGTGAGTACCTTAGGATTCTGAAACATGTATTTTTCTGTATCACACATATTAGTTCCTAAGTGAAGTCTTGACCCGACTACGGTAGGTCCCATAGTTTTGGAGGTATGGAACGTTAAACTTCATTTTTTCGTGTTTTCTGCAGCTATAACTCTGAAAGGAAGCATTTGTGCACCCAGGTTGATCTATACTTTTCGTCTTATCTTGGTGTCAGAAATCACCTCCCAAACGTTGTCAGTGTTGTTTTGAAACAACCTGTATATTACTTCTGGGCGAGTGAATTCTAAAACGCAATATTACTTCTTACAACAAATATTGTAATAAGTTTAAGGATTAAGAAAAATCTTTAGACTATTAAAATTTAACAAAAGAACAGTGTCCATGATTTCAGGAAAGATAAACAGTACATCGAAGCTAATTTTTCGTATTAACAACTTTCCAAAAAGATGCCTAGACAAAGACACCATGGCATTAAGACAAGAAAAATAAGTAATCTCAAAAATATAAAAACAAACAACCATAGTTACGTTCTCTAATCAACAATATATAAACATCAGTGAAATAGCATTTAAGGCATCATTCGTCGCGAAACATTTTAACTCCCGAATTTGGTGAAATGGGCTGCCGCCCGGATAGCCACTTTTGCTCAACGATGATAAAGAAAATGAGAATTAAAATTGGAATCTATATGCTAAAAATGTAAGTTGAAGGTGCTGTAACTGTTTAATCCAGTTACCTAATTCATCGTAGATCCTACAAGTGTACTTTCTCGAGTAGGAGCTGGAACAGAACCAGAGAACATACAGTATTAGGTTTTACCTTATAATCAAACGTATCTCAGGTATAGTTAAACAAAAGGGCATTATAAACAGTGTTGCTCACGAGACGAGAAATAAGATTTTCTCTCACTTCTCGTCTCACTTTTCTAAAAGCTTTCCTCGTCTCCTTTTGCAAATTTATGTACTTGAATTGTGGAAGTCGTCTTAGTAGAATTTTGCTTTTACTAATAGGAAATTAAAATGCTATATGGGGATAGCTTTAATATAATTAGCATTAGTTAAGCAGGATATTTTCGTCGTACGAGAACCAAAGGAACTCGAGAATGGAATTTTTGTTTGCTTCAATTATGAACATAATTCTGAACGCTCCACTTAATGTTATTTGAATGTCATTGAAGTTGACTTTGCCATTTACTTGTCTGCTGTGCAATAATGTGTTTACCATCTTATTATAACAACATCTGTTTGAAAAAAAAAAAAAAAAACTTTTCTCCCACCTCCTGTAAACCTACGAAAATGGAGTTACATTTCTCTGGTTCTCAATCTCATATGACGATATTATCCAGGTTCCGTAATCGATGTACACATCCGAACAAATATAGAAGTTCATAATAGAGAACTACCGGCAGCTGGCCTAAGACATTGACTGCAGTTGTGATCTCAATGTAATGCAATTAATCGGATATTATAGAAAATCAATCCATTAAAATATAACTCATATAGAAAATAGGCTACCTTAATTTTAACATTTGTATGCGAGATGTAATTGTAATGTCTTTATTAAAAAAAAAAAAAAAACCGGAATATCATATAAATGGGTTAAATAGTTTAGTAGTTAAATGGTATTGCGTAATAGTTTAAACCTAAACATTTGTATAATGAAATAGCATATGATTAGGGTTTAACTTCGGACCTTCATTATTAAATTATATTGGAAATAGAGTACGATTATAATATTAAACTGCAAGATCTACATTTAAACCATATCTGTAATTTCAGTATATTATGTATCTTAAAACGTTAACATGTAAGTATATTATGTTAATAAATGCTTTTTCATTGTATTTATAAGCACTTTATCAATTTAATTTTTACATTGTGGATCATGTTACATTGAAAGAATTTTTGAAATCTAATCCGTTGATGCATGAGACTTATGAGTTTCCTCGTCTCATCTCGAATCTAAAATGTATTTCTCTTCTCGTTTTCCGTAGGAGTATTGAGACGAGACAAGAAATTTTTCAGACTATTTCCCTCAGGGAGAATTTCAATACACAGGGAATAAAGTAGTACTGGCAAAAATACTGTTAGCCTTGTTGAGCACGAACGAAGAAATGCCCCCGGGCAGGCACGTAGCCAGGATTTCGTGAGGGGGGGGGGCTGTGACATGAAAAAAGGTGCTCGATCACTCCAAACTATTTTACTGGAACATATATTGGTTCGTTTAGCCAGGATTTCGTGACGGAGGGGAGGGGGAGTGACATGAAATTGTGAATGCCCAGGAGCTCGATCAATCTAAACTACTTTACTATCAACATATATTGGTTTGTTAGGATAATAAAATGAGGATATGTTTGCAAGTACTTTAATTACAAACTATGAAGAAATTTCGAGCAAAATAATAATAATAAAAAAAAGTATTGAAAAAGATTTTGCAATATTTACGTCCTTCTCCTGTTTATTCAAATATAACAATTTTCCTTTCGTTATGATCTCAATTACTGAATACTGTCTTGTAAACTATCTTCTAATATAAATTTAAAAAAAGAGTTTTGTGTGTGTTTGTCTGTCTGTGTGCGGCCTGGGGACCAGACGAGTAGACCGAGAGTTACCAAATTTTGGTCACGGGTACCTTGGCCCAGGCCCCAGATCAAGACGAAGCGTTTTTTTTTTTCAAATTTCGAAACAGTGGGGTTTCAGGGGGGCGTTTACGGGAACCGGCTTGGGAACCACACAAATTGACCGAGAGTTACCAAATTTTAGTCACGAATACCTTGGTCCAGGCCCCAGACCAGAGTTAAACGTTTTTGTCGAAATTCGAAGCAGGGGAGTCTCAAGGAGGGCGTTTACCGGGAAATGTAAAAGTAGTAGAAAATGACCGATATTTATTTATTTATTTATTTATTTAACAATCACCAGATACAGCTCAGAGGCCATTTTACATTGAATATCCAACAACATTAACAATGGAAAGGATTTGGGAAGGTATCGGCCAGGGCCTGTTTAGTAGGTGCCATTCCGGCATTTGCCTGGTAGGACTGAGGGAAACCCTGGAAAACCTCAGTCAGGATGGTAGGCAGCGAGATTCGAAGCCACGACCTCCAGAATGCGAAGCCAACGCTCTGCCACTTGAGCTATTAGTGTCGAATCCAAATTTCCGCGGTCGCTGAGATCAATGGTGATACTCCCACAGGCGTTGACTTCCAAATACAGCCCCTGTGTGAAGCATGTGTATATTCAACTAGTTTTACAATATATGCGTTCCTTTCTCTGTTGAACCAAATGCTAACAGAACTTTCTTTCAACATAATTTTTTGTTTTTATTATTCCGTCAACTACTGTCGGTTCCAAATGACAGGTTAAAGGAGCAACAGAAAATTGTCCTTGAAATAACGTGTTTGATACTGCAAGGATGCGATGACGAAAAGTTATGATTAAAAATGTCCACGCTGTTACACAACGGCACTTATGCTTTCGAAAGCTTGAAATCTCCCTGACTAGTAGCAATTCTGAGAATTCCATAACTTTTCTTGAAATTTCAAATTCCCTGACTCTTCCAGAATACGCACTTACCTCGCCACCATATTGCAAGTATTTACAAATCTCCTCATAAGAAAGAGTAAGCAAAAGCTTCCTGTAGTTTTCTTTTTAATTTTTAACGCTGATCCTTCTTTTTGTTAGTTCATTTTGTTTTATCCTTCCTTAATTTTTTCATTTCTGGTCTCGAAGGGGGGGGGGCGGACCCCCGGACCCCCCTTGGCTACGTGCCTGTCCCGGGGAGGGGGAATATCGTAGCCCCCTGAAATCATCAGTGATCATAAAACATTTAAACACTTCCCAAATCAATCTCACGTGATATGAAATGTTTGAACATTTATTTTTATTTTTTTTTAAGCACCAATGTAAAATTTACTTCAAGATGCAGAGTTTGCTTATAAAGGCTGAAACAAGAAAAGACTGTTAGAAACATATCTTGTTTTAGAGTATGCTATACTGTGTATTTATTTATTTCGCTTGATAGATCATCTATTTTTTTTTTTTTTTCATTTCCACATTTCTTGTCAGCGCCAAAGTTATACGAAACATTAATCTGCACTTTATTATGGAATCCGTTCTACGTTGTATTATTTATTCCCGTTGGCATCGAACTCGGATCGTTTGCACCAGTGAAGAACTCCGTGATTTAATTGTCTGCCTTATTATAAAAATTAATTTCGTATTGTGTTACGGCATTCAGTGTCAACATAATATGATAACTAATACATTAGGACGAATTACATAAAATTCTATACAGTAAACAAGAATGAAAATAACAATCGGTAAGAAATTGAATATTTTTATTTATTAACTTAATTTCAAATTTTGTCTGGATGCTTAGATGCTTAGTTAAGATTTGTAGTTAAAAGTTATTGCTTTATGATCGTGGTTTTTCTCAGCCGTGACCTGTTCGTCCTGCCTCGAACTTCAAACGAAGATAAGACTGATATTTTTGTCCTTTTTTTCTGTAAAGATCCGCGCAGCGGGAAGGGGACGAAATCCGTGTTGAGATCATAGGACGGGGGCAGAGAACGAGAAACAGAGTCCAAGTACTTAAGTGAGAACTCGTATTTTGAACACCATTGGTAGTTAAATCCGTATCGTTGAGCTAGTAGTGCGTGATATGCAGCCATTTTGGCAAGATAAGATGAACGTCTGCTGAGCGTAATGGAACTATAGGGCTGGGCTGTAGTGCAGTGAAGTGACAATTAACGTGACATTTCTGACCATGCCGGCCTGTGCTGTTGAAACTGTCGCTAAAGTGTGGCCACGAGAGCGCAATGGTTCTGTTTCAAGTTCTGACCGAGCACGACCTGGCTCCCAGAGTCCTTTGTCTGGGCCATCGTCTCCTGAACCAACTCGTACTTCGACATTTAGACCAGGATGTACAATAGACACAAATTGTCCGTTATTGGATACTAATTCTTCTCCTGAAGTGCGCTTCTTAGGACGTGTACTAGGGTGGTATCCTGCTGTTCTTTTGCGATTCATTAGACATTTATTATCAACAGTCTTATATCTCACGTGGAGTCAATTTTTGTTGTTTGGACCTACAATAATTTTCTCAGGTTGGTTGTGGATTTTCTGGAAGATAATACAGATTCCGTTATCAATTATCAGGTGCGTTATCAGTATGCTTCATTCACCAGCGTGGGAAAGAGCACGTAGGAAACGAACTGTGTTAATTAGTTGTGGAAGCACCATTCAAGCTGTGCATTTAGCGAGGAATTTCTATTGTGCTGGTGCCCGCGTGATCGTTTGTGAAGTTGAGGGCCTTTTTGGTTTAGCACGATTCTCAATGGCAGTTCATAAATTTTATAGTGTTCCACGACCAGAGGAAAGACCCACTGACTACGTTCGTGCTTTGTGTGATATCGTGGAAAGAGAAAAAATTGCATATTATATTCCTGTATCTTCAAGTACCTCAGCCTACTATGATGCTATGGCGAAACCTCACCTGGAAACTCTTGGTTGTTCCACATTCTGTCCTAACACAACAGAAGTGTGGATTTTGGATGACTTCCACGAAATTTTGGAACGAACACGTAAAGAAGGATTGCCTTGTCCTGTGTATTATCGCATTTCTTCCAAGAATCACTTGATGTCCTTATATGACTGTGGTATTCTCAGAGAGGGACGATATATCATGACTAGTGTTGGACGTTTTGGCTCAAGAGATAGGTGTGAAATAGTTCTTCCTAACTCTCAAGAACAGTTTTTGCAAAGAAAATTTCAGTATGAAATAAGTGAGGTTCGACCGTGGGTAGTTGTTCAGGACCTCAACGGAGAACATTTTGTGACGTGCACTACAGTCAAAGAATCGCAGGTAGTGGCAAATGTTACTTGTCGAGTGCAACAGTGTGGAAAACTTATTCCCGTCAAACATGCGGAGATTCTCCAGTGGATTAGAAATTTCCTTCAAAAATTTAAGTGCTCTATTAGCGGTCATCTTACATTTAAGTTTGTTGTTACGGAAGTGAGTGGTTCTTTGGTGCCCTTAGGTTGCAGAATTGGTGTCTCTCTTCCTTATATATGTCACAATAGTCTCCATCCTAGAACTGTGTGGAAACCTTGTCGTCATTTTGCTCAAAATCATGCAAACACTCCCATGATGGGTAGTGAAGAACATTATTGGATGCACGAGACAGTGTTAAAAGTGTTACTTAGTCCCAGTGTAAATTCACTGAACAGTCTTATTCAAACTGTCCTTGAGAAACGAGAAGCTCTTTTTGTTTTCTGGGATCCCCTGCCGTATTGTGCATATTATCATTTCCAACTTCCGTTTAGGAATATATTAACTCTCATGCGTGGTCAGTTTCAGCTACAAAATGACAGGAATGATTATATTAGGACATCATGATTATTTGAAATGAGGTAGAATAATCTCAGTGTATTTAAGAAAATATTTCGCTTTATTTCTAAAGTTTCAACCTCGCTCTATATGTGATACGAGATTTGTGTGAATTGTGTGTGTGTTCATATTCATAAGTTCAGTACTCATATTCATCAAAGTGAATTATCACATAGAAGCTTTTGATTTTAGTGTATTGTAGCTTGTCGAAAACGTTGGCGTTTTGAATGACTTTTCGTATAAGACAAATCGATATAAGTGAGTATAGAACACGCATTTTTTTTTTGTTTGTTTTTTCAATATCTACTTGTAAACAAAAATATAAAGTTTGTTGATGAGTAAGTTAGTTACCGTACTAAGTATGAGGCAGTATTTATGTAGGACCATTGAAATTGAAGGATCTTAACATTTCGGAATATCAGTTATGTTTTGTTTGAGCCAGAGCTTATCGGTTGAACAATCCGTAATTTTTCAATGTAGTTTTTGAAGGTGATCATTTTAGTTTTTAATTATTTTTGTATTATTTCTCGTTGTTCCTTAATGTACATAATTTCTATATTTGTAACCCTAACTGACTGACATTGTTTTTGTTTTTCGGTTGAAATAGAAAAAAAGTATCTAAATTAATGTAAGAAATAACATATGTCAGATAATTACTTACATGCATAGTTAGGTTTCGTTCGTTATGGTACACCTACATATTCTCGGTGAATCTCCCCCTTTTCTGCATAAGTTCTTGGTCATAAGGTTGCACGTCGCCAACCGTGCTTTTGATAATGTAATTGACTCATGTTACTGTAATTAACGCTTGCCTTTATTTGATGTAATAATGTTATCTTGCTTTATTTTTTTCCATTTTACGGGTGTTTCTCCAGGCTTGCAAATTCACTTATGTCTTTAAATTTAATGACTGAGTATTTCGTTTACGAATAGCATGAGATAGCGAAAGTGTCACTTCCCCGATTCATGGTCTAGTACTCGTGGCTTTTGTGACAACTTCGAGTACGGAATCGAGATTCGTATTATTGAGTATAGTCTTTTCTGCTCGAAAATAATGATAATCTAATTGCTATGCAAGCAAGTGGAGTTTCTAAATTTGGAAACTCTTTGCAACTGTAATTGA
This sequence comes from Thermobia domestica, assembly GCF_964235325.1. Lineage (NCBI taxonomy): Eukaryota > Metazoa > Arthropoda > Insecta > Zygentoma > Lepismatidae > Thermobia > Thermobia domestica. The sequence goes on along the minus strand of NC_137458.1, from coordinate 204,631,276 downwards.
GCAGCTGATTGTTTTAGTGTGAATGTTTAGTAGCTCCATAAATATTTTAAACTTGTGTTTTCGTATGTTGCCTAGGACATTTGCTGTTAATTCTCATAGCTCTTACCATAATTTATTTTATAATAGAATACCCAACTCAAAAAAGTCGGACGACATACGGCAGTAAAATTCCTACGTGAAATTTTGAGTTTCAGTGTAGGAGTATTATCGTATTTTTAACTTTTCGATGTTAATTTAGGATGATTTTCTTTGAAGAAAATCCTAACCTTAATAAAACATCATGTTTTTCCCATGTGAATGTGTGATGGAAATGTAAAGTTTGTGTTATCTTATCTTAAGTTTTGATAGTAAAAACATACTTCAAAGTTAAAAGGTTGATTCATTGAGATAAGAAATTTATATTTGTCTAAACAAGCAAGTGAAAGAATGAACATATATATATATATATATATATATATATATATATATATATATATATATATATATATATATAGAGAGAGAGAGAGAGAGAGAGAGTATTAGACGAGTGTGTAAACATTATATCTGGATTTTTTAGTCTGTTTTTAGGTTCCAAAGACTATGAACTGAACTTTAATCTATTATCTTTTATTATGTTGTGAAGACGATCACTCGGACGGAGATGAAATTGAAGTATTGTACCCTCTAACCCAGTATAGATTCTGATGGTTGCAGTGCTTAAAACTGTCCATAATACAGTAGGCTTTAAATTTGATCCCAATTATAAACTAATTTGCATTTTCCTTGATTTTTTCTAACATATTTAAAATGTGTTTTGTTGTGCTTTTTTTAACTTGTAGAAGTAATCTATAACATACTACAAAAAAAACTTTTTAAGTATACATTAGTATACATACATTGTGTGTGTGTGTGTGTTAAAGGTTGGCCTTCGTGTTCAATTTTGATGCTATATGAGACCTGAGCCTACAGTGTAAAGTGGTGTTCGAATAACCGTAATGTGTTTATGCTTTCGCACCGGGAATCGAACCCGAGGCCTTGTGCTCTCGTTAACCTCTAGATAAGCTGAAGGATAGTGTGTATATATTGCATTAACTTTTAACCTAAAATTTGTAATGATATGTACTTATTTATTATTTCTGTTAGATTAAATCTTTCTCACTATCATTCAGGTTTGTTCCTTTGCGTTGAACATAGTCGCCGAAGTAATTTCAAAATAAAAAGTTATATTAAAATAATATTTATACTAGTGAAACGTAATGTTTCAGACTCTTCCAGTTGTATAATTAAGTTTTATTTTACTTTAGTTAATATGTATTGCTCGTTATAACATCTTAGGCTTCTCCTTTATCATCATTTTCTTTTCTTTTGTATAAAGTAGTTCGGAACAAATATGTAAAAAGAAGAATGAGTATATTCTTAATTAAAGGTACAGTCAGCCATATAAGTATTCGCACCCCTAATTACTATAGCTCCATTAGGTCGAGTCCAACATTTCTGCAGGTTTAACAAACGCTGGACAGATGCAACCCACCTTACACGTAATATTTACCAGGAGACGACCGCGACAGTTTTTAAGTCAACAAAGCACTAAATCAGGCCTTTTCTTTCTGTTGACGTACGTAAAATTTCTCAGTTTTAAGATTTATCTCTATTGCATGGATCTTCCAGTGAGTGCTATATATCAATGACATAATTCGTTTTGTATACAGGGTGTTTCAAAACAACACCAACAACGTTTGGGAGGTGATTCCTGACACGTCAAGACACGACACCAAGACACGACTTATAGTTAACCTGGGCGTAGAGGTGCTTCTTTCGGTGCTATGATCAGTCGAAAATTTGTCGGAAAAATGCAAAAAAACAGGTATAACTCGAGAACTAAATGTCTGGCAAAAAGGAAAGTATAGTATTTCCAGTTGTAGAATCCATTAATGCACAGCAGGTTGTGGTGCAGTAGCGGCGCAAGGGCTGCCTCCTCCCATAACTGTAGAATTCCTTGGGTATGTTACCAAAAATTGAAAAAGAAAAATAAACAATTATGTACAGGCTGAAGCACAAGTCGGATAACACCTTTGTAGCACACGAACGGCTTGGCGTTGACATACAGTTTATGGTATATGTAGTTCGGGTGGGTAATGGACCATATTGCAGGCATGGTTGCCCTGGTGGCCATCTTGGATCCAAGTTTTTTGGATTTTTAAATAGAAAGAGGCATGTAGGGTATCATTTGACACGAGCTCGATCTCAGGGAAACAGTAGTGCAGTCCATTTTAACCTACCGTTTTTGGTTAAGAAGTTATTGCGTCAGAAAGGTTGAAAATTTGGCATTACAGTATGCGCTTTATGTGCTGTCCTTCTTCAGCAAGACACACTGCAAGGCGCCTCTGCCAATCCGCATGGACTCACAACAGCATGTTCGAGTGGACGGTTTCACAGCATTGCAGAATTCGCTGCATCAGATGGTGGATATCACGGATGGGTTCTTGATAAATCATGTTCTTCATATGGCCCCAGGGGAAGAAGTCAAGCGGCGTAAGATCTGGGGATCATGCTGGCCACTATCGGTCCCCGTCTCTCTATCCAATGTCCCGGAAATTGTCTATCGTGCCATTGACGTGAACATAACACATAATGAGGTGGAGCACCATCTTGCTGGAAAAAGGATGGGAAATCACCGTCTTCATTCAAGAGAGCAGGGAACACATTATCCTGGAGCAGATCACGATATTTCTCACCAGTCAGGGTGCCGTGGATGAAGTACAGTCCAATAATGCGCGTCCCCCAAATCCCACACCATATCATCACCTTTTCTCCACCCACCTCTTTGCTGTCTTGGTGCCAATCTGGGTTTGTGTCTGAGATTTTGTTTATTGACCTCTCCGTGGACGAAAAATAATGCTTCATTACTGAAAAGAACACGTGGGAATATGGGATCCTCCTCACACCTTTTTGTGGTTCATTCGACAAGCTGCGCTCGCCTATCTGGATCATCCTCTGTTAACCACGGGTGGAGTTGCAGCTTGTATGGGTGTCACTTATTCACATGCAGCACCCGTAGCACTGATCGCTGACAGATTCCTGTTATGAATGCCACATGACGAGAACTGCGTTTTGGGCTTCTCACAGCAGCAGCCAACACTTCTGTCGCCTTGTCGTTGGCAGCAGCGGTCCGTGGGCGTCCAGATCGATCCTTGTCGTGCACCGAGCACGTCCGATGGAACTTCTTCAACAACTTGAACACTGCAACGTGTGAGATGTTCTCCTCTACGTGGAATGCATTTAACTCAGCCGTAATAACCCTGGCAGATTGTCCAGCACTGTTCTCCACGATCTCGATTCGTTTTAGGATTGTTAGCGACACACCCAAAACAACAGAGAAAAACATGATGTAATGCGAAATTTTTACCCTTCGTAACGCAATAACTTCTTAACCAATAACAGTAGATGAAAATGAACTGCACCACTGTTTCCCTGAAATCGAGCTCGTGTCAAGTGATACTCTACACGCCCCCTTCCCGTTTAAATATCCAAAGTTGGATCCAAGATGGCGTCTTTCAAGATGGCCGCCAGGGCAACCATGTCTTGCAATAGGTCCATTACCCACCCGAGCAACATATACCATCAACCGAATGTGAACACCAAGCCCTTCGTGTGTTACAGAGGTGTTAACGGACTTACGCCTCACCCTGTATAATATTTCAACGATAAAAATCGTTGTATATTGTTTAAGTTTTGAAAACAGCAGAGATAGGGGAGGATGGGGGAATGACGGTCACCTAAGCAAAAATCGTTATAATCTAGCTCCTAAAGCACGAAAGGTTTCCGCGATAAGTAGATCCTATAGGTAATTCTGTCTTGTTTATTGTGACCAATTTCAAAATACATCTCTTATTTCATTGCCAAGCTAAAAACGAAAATATGAGCATACTCAATTGACCGTTATTTCCCACACTGTTCTGTAATGACAGTCAGGGATTACCCCATGCTTTACATATGGAAAGAAACTTCAACACCATTAAGATTTCAAATTTATTCATTAACTTTAAAATAGTTGTGTTTCTACAGGGACAGATAATAAACAGCAGTTTCGTGTAAAGAAGATTAAAAAAAACTACGTATTCATTGAAGTTACATATATTTTTCGTCAACACCGTAATATATTTGAAATATAAATCTATTGGTATTGGCAAAAAATCATCAAATGAATATATACGTCTGGATCCAGTGGAAGTTCCATGTTCAACTTCATCATCTCTGGCCAATACTTGCTGTGACGCTTCTTTGGGGTCACCCTTGCGCCGCCCTTACACCACATCGAATTGTGCATTAATGGAATCTACGACTAAAAGTAATGGACTTTTCCTTTTACCCGACTTCTTTCCGACATGTTGCTCTCGAGCTATTGCACGTTTTTGCATTTTTCCAACAAATTTTCACCTGGTTATAACGCCGAACGGAAGTATTTGTGTACCCAGGTTGGTTTACTTTTTATCTTATCTTGGTGTCAGGAATCACCTCGGAAACGTTGTCGGTGTTTTTTGAAACACCCTGTATATTTGTATATACTCGTTCAAGAAAATATTTGGGCAACTCAGAGCGCAAAATCTTTTAAAATATTTTACTTAAATGTAAAATATATATTAGAAAATACAGACTCTAGTTAGCTAGTGAGATGAACTGATGATAGCGAGTGAGACGAACTTTTCTGTGTTAGTAGATTGATATTTATATGCAATTACGCAATCAGTGTTGAATTCAGACTTTTGTACAAAGGGGGCATGAAAATTTAAGAGGAGCTCTGTTCTAGATTGAAATAGAGCAACATGAATCTGTCGCAACCAAACTCGCGACTTGGTATTGTTTGGTCGATTGCAATAATCAGCATATAGCCATTTTTCCATAAGTAACGTTGTAAAGCGTTTGTGTGCGTCTGTATCTAATTTCCAATTATTATTATTATTTTTTTTTAACTTCGACTTGATTCGAGAACGAGGTTTGTTAATTAGAACAATTAGGTTGAAAAAAAAGAAGGTAATTTTCTTTTAAAACAAAACAAAAATCTTTGCTTTTATCTCTGAAAAATTAAACAAAACAAAACAAATATTCCAATGCATGTGTAATTATAGATATTCTAGGGGGGGCACTTACCCCTCCTGAACATGCCTGAATTCAACACTGTACGCAATGTGTTTGTGATCAACATAATAAAATTGTAGATACGATTCTATAGATATTGAAGCAGTAAACTTTGTGGAGAATTTGAGCTAGTTCTACGAAGATATGAAAGCAAGAATTAACAATCTAATCATTTTTAAGATCTTTGCTAGATACACAACTCTTGTTGATCAACATTTTGAAAAGTAATTTGGAGACACCACATCTCTCAAAGGAATCTCCAAGGTTATACGAAACAATTTACTTGACACCATGTTATCAGCCTGTTAAAAACATTATAAATGACACTGGTGGTGTTGAAAATCACAGAAATGCGATATAAATAATAGAGTGGGTAGCAAAATGCGATTCATCAATGACTATAGCTTACTGAATGTGTTGTTTTTACTTAAAAAAAAAAAAAAAAAAAGTGTATCATTGGCTTTGTTTCATGATAGAAATAATTCTCTTTTGATCTCACGAATTTAGGTTAAATTCACTGAAAAAAGTTTTTTTCAATACCTCGAGTTTTCTTTCAGGTATCTTGTAAGTTCTCAGTAACACAAATCAGTTCACTACGAGACCCACAACATTACTCTGGACAGACCGTAGAATTGACGACAGAGAGGACATGTATAATTCAGCTTTTTTTATTTCATCCGGAAATGAAGGGTGTCGAAATGCAAGACTCCATTTCATTTTCGGAAACTAAATCAGTGGCAAAAGCAAATGACTTTTTCAGTACTCTTTTATCCCCTGTACCTTTTCATGGTAGTTTCAAGTTCTTGTAAGCATTTAATAAATAACATATTTAGTTATTTCAAAGCATTTTCCCAGAAATATTCTTGTTGGTATACTGTTTTTTTCCATTGAAATGGCGAAATATTTTTTTGTTTGTTTAAAGTTTTAAAAAAAAGTAAGCCTGAACAGGATCCGTAGAGAAAATGAACATGTGTAAGTTTAATTCGTGATTTCGAGGACTGCATATTTGCAATTTTCTGTTGACAAGATTATAAATTGAGATTTGAAATTGACGAGATCTGCAACTATATATAGATACATTCAATGAAAAGTATGAGTTTAGGGACCTCCCTCGTGGCTACATGGTTTGCGTATGCACCTTGGCGTTAGAGACACGGGTTTGATTCCCCTTGGGAATTCATGTGGTTCGGATTAAGCAATAGGTCCATATCTCATATAGCCTCGCTGATGAAAGGGATGCTGCACTTTAATAGGCGGCTATTTGAAGCGATCGCAAAGCGTATTTATTGCTCATGCGTACTCTTGGAATACGCTGACCATGTATTTAAATCTGGGCGGCTAAACATGAACGCGAAAGCAATAAAATCGCTGAAAAAACGTCGGCTCGAGCGTATTTGGTGCAAGTCGGAACAATAGACCGCCTGCTGTTTAAAAGATTTCAAAAGGAAAGACAGAAAGGAAAGACGTGTTGCCAGGCAAGGGGATTGTAGCAAGAAACAGCTGCTTAGAAGACGCTTTGTGCAGAATATGGAACTCTGCTATTATAAAGTATGTGTGTGTATAACAAAAGAAAATTCACAAAAATAGAAGGAAATTCCGAAAAATAGCTAATCACAGAAAAATCTATGTAACACGGTGATTTCTCGTGATACACTTGATTGACAGTTAGCTGGTGCCATGATAATCTATAAGCAAAATGTTTTGCTTTAGGCAAAAGATGAAACAACGAAATAACTTGAATTTGAGCCCCTATCTCCGAAGCTCGAACTCCACCCTCAAACAGATAACCACAAGTGTGATCACAAAGAGAAATTTTCAGTTGTGTTTGAAAACGTGTCCTGTGTACATCTCCAATCATGGTTAGTGTGTTTAACACAGAGGCGTTTATAATCGAAATACAAAATAGGCAATGCCTATATAATTTAAGAGATCCGAACTATTAATACATGAATCGTGACTTAAAAATAAACATGTGGAGAGAAGTGGCTGCGATATTTGTTCCAGACTAGGAGGGAATGGAACGGAATTCTCAGAATGAAGAAGGTAAGAATATTCTTATTTTATGATTTCATTTAATACGTTAAGTAGAGCTGCATCGAGCTAAATTGTATGTTCACTATGAATAATAATAATAATAATAATAATAATAATAATAATAATCTATATATATAAAAGAGAACGTACAAATCCTTTGTTAGCTCATCACGCTAATACGGCTGAACCAATTTCTTTCATTTTTGGGGGGTTATTAAGATTTGGACCCTAGATGGTTTTTATCATATCACTTTAATTTTCAATTACCAGTGTCTTGAGATAATTGACCATTCAAGTGTCCATAACGTAGAAATCCTTTGTTAGCTCATCATAGCTAAATCTAACCGTATTTATATGCAACCCACATGACCGTGTCACTCGGCGGGTTAACATAAATGACAGGCGATATAATGTTAACATTTACTGCAATCTTCTATGGTTTTTATCATATCACTTGAAAGCGAAAAAGTAAAAATTATCTAAGTAACAAAGTTTATTGCGTTCCGGGGTGACCCCAGCGAAGCGGGGTGAACGCTGCTAGTAATAAATACTTTGTTACAGTTGTGCCAACTTCCAATATACCTAATATATACCAAACCTTAAGGCGCAACAGCCCGAAAGGGCCAGGACCTGCTATGCGGCATTTTATGGGGTGGATATGTTAGATGATGGAACAGTTGCCCTTAGGTGGTCTAAGCCATAGATGTGTGCACAAGAGAAAGCCGGAAAATGCCACCTCTAATAGTTTGGTACTTAGGTATATCGAAAATGTTTTAAACAGCAAAGATCATAATTTTAAATTGGGATTCAATACATCTTATTCTCTTTCCAGTCTTTGAAATGACCGAAAAACTACGTTGCCAAATTATTTCGAAATTTAGTTTTGTAAAACAAACACATAATGTTTCAGTTTTCAGACATTTCTTTCCATGCAGCTTAGAAATATTCCTGGGAAAGATATGTAATTTTATTTTATTTATTTATTTTAACTGCAATTGCTCGTGTTTTATCAACTTTGTTCTGAAACTGAAAATAAGGTGCTAAAATTGGTAGAGAGTAGGAATTTCAGAATTAGCCTAAATCATGAGAAGAAAAAAATTAAAAGATTAAACCAGAGAATTGGTTAAAAGTATCATGATGTAAATTTTATACTTGGTGGCTTGGAATTTAGCGGTCCTTTCAGCACCGAAGCTATACAAGATGTGAACCTACAGTTTAAGGTGGAATGTAAACAACTTTTATGCGCTGAAACTTTTCAATGATCTCCCACAGGATTCGAATCCGGAACCCCATTCTCCAAAGGCACGCGCATAGCTAGTAAAGTATAAAGTAGTGTAAATGTTGGAATTTATTGATTGGGGTCTAATATTTGTTTTCGATACAGAGGATATCTTAGAAAAAAATGCCTCTTGCTCCGTCTCTTTCGACTATATCAGCGAGGCTACATCAGACGTGAACTACAGCTCAACGTGGGACCCTAACCTAGGGTGACCATCCGTCCCGTAAAAACGGGATTGTCCCGTTTTTTTTCACTACCATTCCCGGTGTCCCGAAAAATTTTCCCGGGACGCCAAAATGTCCCGTATTTACGTACACTGGGTACAAAAAACTTTCCAATCTAAAATTTCCTAATTTATATTATTATTTTCTAAGCTATGTAATTATATAGGAATATGTCTAATTACTGAGCAACGTCATTACGACGTTTGCGATATTGGATGTGGTGGTTGCACTGTTTTCCCTCCTAGGCCTCCCCCTCCAAGACTTGCAGACGACAGTGCAACGGGCTGAAAGTCTTATGAAAAACAAACTGTTTTTACTCTCTGTTTTGGGGGTGAAAGACTGAGGCGCTGTCATCAGAACAGAACAGTTTTTCCGTGATTTAACTAAGATGTAATATACTGCCATTTACGAAAGGGGAACAAAGTATAGAGCAATAAAACTGAAAGTAAAAAGAAAACTAGTTCTAAGTTAAATAATGTTTAAAAGTAAGAAAAAGAAAATAAAGGGAGTTGGAATCCGATGTTGAGAGTAGTTCGTTATAAATTCTGCCGGTGACAGATTTTGTTGCTGACATATTGATGAATGTTTCATATATTTTCAGTCTTCTTGTTCACCTCAACCATAGGTTGGTGGGCAACATGGATATTTTAAAACTTTTCTGTCACATGGAAGAGCTAATGTTTTCAAAATTTGATTTTTTGTTAGTTGCTGATAGTTACTTGTTATTTAATTAATTCCAGAACCTTTTCAATAGATTTTAAAACGAAAAAAGTGTAAATTTGCCTTTTTTGTGAGAGATACAGAGAGAGAGAGAGAGAGAGAGAGAGAGAGAGAGAGAGAGAGAGAGAGAGAGAGAAAGAAAGAAAGAAAGAAAGAAATAGGGAAGGGAGAGCCAAAATATATATTTAGGGGAGCAACCTATCCAAAAGTAAAAAGTTGTCCCGTTTTTTCTAGTTGATGATTTGGTCACCCTACCCTAACCACCTAACCTCCTGCCTAGAATCGAATCCAGGTCTACCACGCCAAGACACGTACGCTTACCGCTTAGTCACGAAGGAGCTCCATATATTGATGGAAACGAGACCGAGACTAATACGATGTTTTTCGACTCGAGACGAGACCGAGAGTGTATTGAGTTTCATCTCGTCTCTATACCATTCCTAACATACATACACATCCTTTTTATACAGATACACAGATTAATATGGATGTAGGAATAAATTGAAAAAGCAACAATCTAACACCAACTGAATTGTTTTCCAAGTTTGATTAAGACAAAGTAAGCTGTTTTGGTCGTTTACTTTGTCTGTACTTAGTTTCCTCTGCGTCTTTTTTTCTTTACATAAGAAGAAACTGCAGCTAACACCAATACTTCTTCGATAATCTTCATATATTCTCACAAGAAACCAACTGAAGCAGTTCATTCTCATTCTACACTTCTGGCGCGGGAAATGAAAAGAAAAGACCTGGAAACCCTGACTGGCTCATAGTATGATTTACAACTCTGGTGAAACTAAAATTACCGTGTAGCCACCTAGGCCGCGTTCGCTGTGGGGGGTAACGCTTTCTCGACAAGCCTAGTACTTAACCAACCAAGCATCAGCTTAGACATCTGTAGAATTACAAAGTTAGTATACAGTACTTGTTTATTATTTCGTGTCCATGTGAAACAGTAAAATACTACTAATAAATTGCTAGTAAGACTATTCATGGCTTTGGATTAATTGTTTTAACAAACAACATTTATATACTGTATATGTCTGTATTTTCATTAATTTCGATCGTGTCTGAAGAAGGATATGCTAGATATCCGAAGCAGTTACAAATTATAATTTAAAATAAAGTTTTAAGCTTTGGTCAGTGTCTCTTTTGTTAAAATAATAAATTGCTATTCACTTTTAAATTTGTTGGACAATTTCCTACGCAAAGAGCATAATCGGAAAAAAGAAAAACGAATATGTTTATATAGGCCCATCTTTTAGGCTGTAAGTAAGCAGTTACTTATTTGCCTGCTGTAAGTAATATTTAATCCATTCTATTGTGTAGTTCAAAACAATTTATAATCTTGTCAATGTTTATATTTACAGAGTTTTATATTTCTGCGTAGAATACACTTGCTATTTTCCCGAAATCACCATGAAAGTGATCAATTTTGTATCATGTATGAAACATGTAACACGTAAAGCTCGACACAAATGACAGTTATTCCTCGTATTTGTTTCGAATTGTGCATGAGGCGTCTCTAGGTCTACTGTAGTAAGGCAATCTCTGTTACTTGGTCCATCGGCGTGGTTGGCACTGACTGAACAATGCTAGTTTTGCAATTGTGGCACACATTTTATTGGAAGGTTCATCTTCCACGCAGAGTAAGAACTTAATGGCAGCACTTCCGTGCCAGCATGCCGTGAGCTCTTCTTTTCATAATTTTTTTTTCTCTTGTATGTATGTGTGCGTGTATGTGGGTGAAATTTCCATAGTAGAATACGAACACTGATAGACATGAATGCTTTAACAAGGCGATTCTGTTGCTTTCCAAACAGCATTTCCCATGTCAAAAGGATTGAATGAATCATATGGTACTGCTTGGAACAGTGACTTCTTGCCGTCAGACTTTCATATTTGATTAAAGTGTATGATTGTATGTTTAATTGCTCAAAACTCATCTAATTCTGTTTTATATATCACACTCCTAGAATAAGACTGTCGAAACACAAAATAGTTTCAAATAGTTATCAAGTTTTAATGTGAAGAATTATAATTTGTATGTATTTAAGAGATGTTTTCCTGGTTCGACAGGGAGTAGCAATTGCTATTCCAAAAGAAGTTGAAGTTGTAAAATATGCAAAATCATTTAAAAAATTAAAATATTATCACAATTATTTATTAATCTCTATCTCGTCACATAATTAACTGTTGCACTGACATGAAACAACTGAATCATTCATTTTCCATTTTTGGGGGCCAGCTTTTCAAGTTTCCCTGTATTTTAAGAAAAGATAAGAGGGAAAAGCGTTTTACTAGGGGTCTTAATAAGTAATAAAATTTATTTATATGTTTGTGCTGAAAATCCAAATTAAAGAAAGACGTGGCCCCAGGTGAGGATATTTTGAAATTATGACCCTGGTTCAGATCTTCCTTGGTTGGGTAATTATTTTAAAGTTTCTATGTTTTCAACTTTATTTTAATACGCAGTACATCTGTGATTCAATGTGTACTCTATTTATACTACAATTACTTCTAAGATAATTTATAGCCTAACTTTGGCTAGGAGACCCGGGTTCGATTACCGGCGGGAGTTCAAGTGGTTCGGATTCCACGTTAATCAGTAGGTTTCGTCTCATGTAGCCTCGCTGCTGGAAAGAACGTTAAACTCAAAATAACTCAATGGTAACCTAAGCTACTTTCCGTTCTGAGGTTTATTTGCCTATTTCTAATTGTAGGTGTGGTAGACTTTAACATAAATAATTTCCAGCCTAGAGGTATTATATTCCTTAATCTGAACTCAATGCAGAAAAGAATTAGAAACAGCTGTTGACCCAGAGACGAAACTTAAGGCTCCTTATATCTGTGCTAGCAGCCTTGTGCTGTCATCTCTTGGCATGTTACAGAACTAGCCGTGAAACGTTTTGATATTACCCCGTATATATATACAGGTGCGGATCCAAGGGGAGGGCTGTATTGGCTATAACACTCCCTTGACGCTCAGGTATACACTGAATAAAATGGGCTTCAATCCTACTTTCTTTACACTGGATAAAGCGGCAAACTGTGGTTTTGCTCTTCCCTTGATCATATCCTGGATCCATGGGGCAAAACATAATTCAGTTATTGTAAAATCTGTAAGAATGTCAGTTATAGAAACCAGAAAAGGAGACCAAAATGAAAGTTTGCCAGGAGCATGCACTCTCGTGGCTCTGACAGTTGTGGCAAGAATGATCAGAATAATGAAAATTGTACAGACTTCTCGAAAACTAGATGAGGGAAAGTGCATTTTTGAGTGAATAAATACTGTGTATTTAATCCCTTTAATGTTATGACCGATTTCTTGACTATGTACTACATATAATAACATTGCCAAGAGCTCATTTTCCAAGCTTAAAAAAATAATTAAGAAAGCTTTGATGAGCATCGCAGGTATGTATAAATAAAATGATTGACACTTCTATCCATTGAGGAGTCCTGGGTTAGGAAGCTGGACTTCGAAATAGTAATAGATAACGTAGACGAAGTTAAAGTAAAAAGAAATATTGAAGGTATGAAAAATGTTATATAAAGACACCAGACATGATTCGGCAAATGTAATACAATGCTACAATGATTCTTTTGAGGCGTTGCAAGTGGCAAGCGCATTATAAGAGCAGAAGGAGACCATTGGAAGACGATGAGAGATAAGAATGGCCTTCAGCGAGCACAACACCCGAAAAAGTTGAAACCATTCTTCAACATGTGCATGAGGATCGTCGGAGAACAATCCCCAACATTTTTGTTATATGTCGGTGCCATACGGAACAGTGCAATCATTCCACACGTGTGATTTGAACATGTGCCGTGTTGCTGCCAAGTTCGTCCTTAGGCTGAGCAGAAGGAACGCCGTGTCGAAATCTGTGAAGAACTCCATCAGCATGCCGTAAATGACTCGCCCTTCATGTCGAGGATCATTACCGGTGACAAAATTTGGATGTACGGGCACGATCTTGAGAGAAGCAGCAGTATTCACAGTGGAAGAGCCCTTCATCTCCATGACCGAAAAAGGAGAGGCAGGTCCGCAGCTCGACCAAGTGCATGCTCATCGTCTTTTTCGATATTCACGACATTGGGCATCGCAAATTTGTCCCTAGAGGCTAGACTGTCAGTAATGAGTTCTACTACAGGTTTTAAGGCGTCTGAGGGAGGACATTCAGCGAACGACTCATTGCAGCATCACCGTATACTTGCTAATTCATGTCAAGTGTCTCTGTGGCGGATTTGTTTAGTTTGAAACAGAATTTCACATTCGCTCGTTTTTCTAACTTGCTATCCATGATGAAATCGCAGACGTGGTAATGCACGCTGTCGGAATAGTACCAGCTACTCAGCTCCTGATGTACACAGGATAATGTCTCTTAGCACACTGACGTATGAAGATCGGTACTCACCTGTGCTAGCAGCCTTGTGCTGTCATCTCTTGGCGTGTTACAAAGCTAGTCTTGAAACTTTCTGATACTACCCCGTATATATATATATATATATATATATATATATATATATATATATATATATATATATATATATATATATGTTTGTCCTCGCGGTGAAATATCGCACACGCCCGTTTTCTCATTGTTTGGAATTCATTCCACGAAACATGGTGTACTTCGAAAGATGATTCCTTATCTATTCCATGGATGGGTTTGTTCAATGAGGTATTTTTCATAGAAGTAAGATTTCGTCTAATTGTATTCCTGGTGGTATAGTTCCACGAATTGAGGCAACATTGCCTCTTTGTAGGGCCATGCTTATACGTTGTGTTAAAAAGGAACTGGCTCTTATATCCAGTTAGAAGAGTAATTCGTTGACCTATTTCCTTGATAAAATTGAGATCTTCTTTGCCCCAAGCGTCACTGGTTTCCCCAGCTATAGTTACGGATTGGTATTTGTCAATTAGGTTACTATATTTGTTCTCTTTTCTATTTCTTTTTTACTAGCTATGGCACCAGCTTGAACCGATGAATAGAGACACGACTTTTGGGTGACTCGCGAAAACGCGAAATGTATCAGTTTTGTGCGAAAACGTTGTGTACCTAAAATATATATTTTTTTACGATTTGTTAGGCCATATAACGCTCGCGATTAAACGCGAAATTCAGTCGAATTAGCGAAATTTGCAACATGTCCCGATATTCCACGAAATTTACTCAAAAGTGACAATTTTTCAATGTAATGTGATGAAAAGTCTCATTTTTGAGAAAACAGACCACCATGAATTTTTGAAATTTTACATACGAGCTCCAAACGGTATCTACGGGTGAAGTGGATAGTGTGGAAAGAGTGTTGTGCGGTATGTTAAATGAGCATTCAGAAATCGCTGTAAAGTGTCTTCAACTAATGTAAACTCGTGTACAAAATTATTGTCGTATGTCTATAAATATGTTGTTGTAGGAAATAATTTGATAACGAATTTGCCCCGTATTTCTTACATTTTTAGTATGTGTATAATCGGCAAAGACATGTATGTGACACATTTCGTGTCAAAAGAGCAGTAAATAACAATAAAACGAAAATAAAACTTTCTTGTCCATTTAGCAACATTTTGTTTCACTCATACTAATTTTCGTATTTATAATTCTTTCCCTATGAAATTTACCACAAATATTCATTTCCCGATTATAAACATTGTATCAGTATTAAGAGTATCCTACAAAAGCATTATCAAATTATGTCTTACAAGAAAACAATTATAGATATGCGATAATCATTTTGGACATGAGTGTACATATCAGTTTCGAATGTTGATGTGGAGAAGGCTCTCTCTTCTTACAATGACATACTTACTTACAAAAGAACAAATTTAACACCGGAAAACATTAAAACAATGCGTAAGTGTTATTTGCATAAGTAAACTGTGAACACTAAAGTTATTTTTTTCTATTAATGTTCTCTGTGTGTGTTTTTTTTCTTTAAATGATACTTTTATTCAGTGAGGATGCTTAGTGTTATTTTTTAAAACCTCAAATATTGTTTGATATAGTCATCATGCATAAGCTCATATCATGGTGATTGATGAGTGGAAATTAAGGTGAAATAAAGGTAACTAATTGTAATTGCCAAGGAATATAGTGTTCTTACATCGAATTTTTATTCACGATTTTATCCCGCTTTACATGTATTTTTTTATAATGAAATTGCGAATTTTTATTTACCACAAAATCGTGTCTCTACCGATGAAAAAGGAACATTGGAAGGAGAGAACGTGTCGGCACATGTGAAGTCCCAAACCAAGGCTTTACCTGTTTTCGAAGGTATCAATGTTAATCCATCAGGTCTCTTGCCGTCTGATCGATTGCATCCAGTTGGTTCTCGTACTGATGGTATCCCTGCTAAGATAAGAGCTCTCATTATTAACTCGTTAACCATGGAATGTCGTGGGTGTCTGCCAGCACTTTTTATACAGGAAAGTCCGTGTAGTCCTCTTTCATCTACTGGGCTCCAGTAAACGAAACATTTATGAGGTACCCAAATCTGTGCACCTAAACGTAATGCTATAGCAATTCGGAAACTTTCATTGGGTAGACGGAGTGCTAGCGAAGAAGATGATAGGACTTTAAGCCAATCACCTGCTCCAACAGATGTGACAACGAATAGTTTGTATTTGTCCTCTAGATTATGGTTGAATTCATTAGGTAGGAGAAGTGCGATTTGATGATGGGATCATCCCATGATGATTGCTTTGTCCTTGTGCTTAGTGAAGGAAGTTCAGAGCTGACTAGCAGAGCCCATGCAGAAGAGCATTCTGTGATTTCTGAGTCTATGAATGGGTGAAGGTCCTGTTGAAGTAATGCCCATATGAGGCTTCGGGAACCGTAGAGCGAGGCCAGAAAAACTGGAATAGCTATATCTAAGGTTCGACGAGTGCCCAAGCTGCCATTACTAACAGGAAGAGAAGCCTGGAGCCAACTGTTATCTTTCAGAGCACAATTGAGTATAGACTCTAGTCCAGATTTTATGGCGTTGTCATAATGTTCTAGAAGGTCTTCGTCTTGCCATGTTGAAGAGCATCGAAGAAAATATAATATTCTTGGAATACTGAATGAAGACTTTACTAAGTAGAAGGCGGAGTGTGCTGAGATCAGAGATAATCGTGAGAAATATAATTCTAGTTTGGCTGTCTTCTCCATTATTAGTGTTCTTCGAGCTTCTGTTGAAAGGGGAGCTCCGAGAAGATAAGCATTTGACCGTGACATTAATTGAATTCCAGGAGCTGCTTCACTGTATAATGTGAAATATTTCTGCGTCTGCCCCTTTGTTGCTCTGAGAAAACTAACCTCACGTTTTGAGAAGTTGAGGTGTAGACCAATTGTTTTAGCTAGTACGTGAATCGTGTTTAATGCGCTTAAAACGTCATCTGGGTCTCCAGCAATACAGCCATCGTCTAAATACCAAGTATTTAGATCTGTGTTTATTTTATTGACTATTGGTTATAAGATTATTGCAAATAGAGCTGGTCCTAAGAGATCGCCCTGCTGCACTCCTCTTTGTAAGAGAATGATGTCCTTCCCATAATATAAATTGCTAGCTTCTGAATAGCTGTGATGAACATAAGGAAATATCGAAGGGAAATTATCTCTTAACAGCTGATAGCATTGAGTTTCTATATAACTCGTTGAAGGCGTTCCTGAAATCAATTTTTAGGAAGGCTTTAGGTTTTGGGTGAGGAGAAGAGAAATATATACGTGCTGCGTGGGTCACTGCTTCGGCTACTTGCTGTATGCCCCAGTGGCGAAGCTAAGGGGGGCCAAGCCCCCTTGCTCAAATTCTTGGCCCTCCTAGTGGTCCCCCTACACAGTGATATTGCTATAGGTCAACAAACGGTGAGTGGGTCGTTGCTACAAGTGAAACTACTATCAAAACGTCTCTCGACAACAGAATTACCAGTTGCAAAATACCGTATGTTGCAATAATCTGCGCTCCGAATAAAATATCTTTACTCGTTTTTGCTTGTAGTTCAACAAGATCTAATTCACTGAAATCTGTGGGGTGCATATGCATTGACCTCACCACTTGAACATTCCTTTAACCTCTGTCCCTTATCTAGTTATCTCCTTTGGTTTGGACAAAGAACCAGAAAGAAAAATCAAATCAGTTTTCATTCTCATTCGCTTCAATGTTGAAAGTCATAGTAAAATATGAGATGCTTACTTACAAATAGCATACGCTGCAGAAAAACATTACACTTGTGTTGGAAGAAAGAAATTTTCGTACATTACTTATTATAATTTGTACACTAAGTAATTAATTCCTATTGATTATGGCGACATAGAATAAATGCATAGCATCCATTAAATAATTTGGCATTATTATTATTTTCAAAGCATCTTAATATCGAGACGTCTTGTTTAATTAACAATAAAAGAAGAGAGCAGAAGTTTTTTATTACTTGTGAAATAATTATTCTCTCTGTTGTTTGCATCCCGATCATTTGAGAAAAAATAGATGCTGAATACTACGAGCAAGTACTATTTGCTACCGATACTGGTTCTCCCGCTCGATTACCTTCTGGTCTTGTCTTTAGTACGTCTAGTTTCCTAATGCTCTTGGCCATTAGCAATTCTGTAGAATCCTTCTGGTACAATGTTAACAAGCGATACTAGCGGCCTCCAGGAAAACGGAGTCAGCACTTGATGGACCAATACTACTAACTAAAGCCTGGGGAAATGTGATAAAATTCAGTGATTCTTTGTAAATAAATCGTTCAGAAGTATTTTCCTTTAAAAAATTCAACTGTAGTTTAATTCCTAAAATGCTACTTCATAGAGAAATTCCAAAGTTTATCACAGAGCCAGTGTTACAATCTACTGATCACTAACCATCAGGTAAGATACGGAAATGATACAAGTTGGTCGCGGCAGTAATGTTATTTTGTGTAAAAGTAGTAGTTACTCCTGTGACCAGGTTGTGTCATCCCGTTATATTAACTGATATTTAGTAATCAGAGAGATATCAGGAATTTATGGAACTGGTCTATAAAGACTCCATTCAGTGAGTTCAGTCACTGAATACCAAATTTTATTGCAGATTTATATATGTTCTTCGTCAAAATATACTTAACCATTTCCGAGAAAATTATATTGTAGGAATTATGCAGAACAATAAATCAGTGGTGACGCGAATTTTGAACAGGATATAAGCCTACTAGTTAATGTTGTGCATTCATATCCAATCTCAAAACTAACAATATTAATTTAGCATCGACTACAGGAAAGTAGCGTTAAGTTACTTCAACTACATTTGAATTTTTTTTTTAGTGCTTTGAAACATCCGAGGCTCAGAGAATAGAAATGAGGGAAATGAGTCAATTGGGCCATAAACATTTCGCTAGTGAACTAAGGAAGAATCTTGGTAAACTCCTAAGTCGAAATATTTGCCCACGAGGATCGATCACATCATCTTCCGAATCTTTGTTCTACCGCTAAGCTCAAATGCATATAGTTGATCGTACTTTTGTTTTTGTATTCATATGCAGTTTAATTACCTACCTAAGTAAACTACATGCTTTTTTTTTGTAATATAAACTGTTACAAACTGGTATTGATCAATGCTTCTATGTGTTACAGCTGTCAAGCACACAAGTGAAATTAGTATTTCAAAAACTATAAGCTATTTTAACAAGACAATATAGACGAAGCACTGTTTTTGAAATTTATAATCTTCCACCTTTTCTTGAATAATACTGTTCGTTCTACCGTTTAACATAAATTAATTTGCTTTGTCACGTAATAATACTTGTTTATTAAAAGTTTTAGAAAGGTAACGAAAGTGTATAGTTTATAGGTTTGAAGTGTTATATTTAATGTTTTTCTTTGTTGTGAAAGTGAGGAAAATCATTACAATAAATAGAGTAAGTTGAGTTTACTTTTAATGGAGATTCCACTAGTCTGTTTGTGAAAACCTAACATAGCAGTATGCATATCAGCTTGATTCGAAAGTACAGCTAAAGTTCTGGTAGCTCTGCCTTCGTATGTAATAAGCAAATTCCTAAAATAACTAGCATCATGATAGTGCAAATTTCAACGAGGCACTTTATTCCCTAAATCAATCAGTCACACATATTTTAAACGCCGTGATTAAGTAACTACTTATATTAGAATGGAAATCAATTGTATAAATATGGCCTAGTTGTTTGAGGTAGTAAGTTCTTATATTTTCACTGTTTTGAACAACAATCATGAACATGAACAACGAAGATGGAAACATTCATCTTGAACACACACACACACACACACCTAATATATATATATATATATATATATATATATATATATATATATATATATATATATATATATATATAATATTTATGTGAGTCAAGTTTTTCATTCATTGGAGATGGCCCCCCTCAAAATTTTCTTGGGCCCTTCGTTGGCCCCCCCTGAAAAATATTCTAGCTACGCTACTGGTATGCCCATTCCCAGTTGATGTGGAGATAGAATAGATGCAGCTGTTGTTTAATTCTGCTACAAACTACTTTAGATGAAAGTCTTCTCCAGGTATTTCCTATTGCGATTGGTCTTATTCCTCCCGATTTCTTCTTTAGTGCTATCAGAGAAGCTCCAAAGACCACGGGTCTTACTTCTTTGGGAACGTTTCCTGATATTATTAATGAGAGAAGATCGCAAATTATTTTAACCAACTTATCTTTGGAGTCTTGATTATTGTAGAGAATTAAATCATTGAGAATAGATGGACGCATATTATCTATACCTCCTGATGAGCGTGGAGGGAAGGATTTGAGCAGCGTTGCCAATGTGTGTGTAATTGTACAAAATGTGTGCAATTTTGGCCTGTTTGTGCATTTTATGTGTAATACCAATCTGTGTGCATTTTGTGTGTAATTTGGCACAATTAAAAATTTTGATCATTGATGATTTTTACGAAGTTCCTTTCGTTCAAATATTCATTATTTTCACCATTTTTTCCCTGAAAATTGCCTTCTAAAAACTACGAACTCCAACGCCTGACTCCAGGCCAGCACAATAAAACCACAAAGAAAATAACAAGTTATTTGTTATTATTGTTAATCTCTTGTTATTTTCTCTACAGTATGATAAAACCTATCTTGCTTCCTTGGTACCTCACTTCTTGTTTTTCAGAGGCGGGTGTCATGACATCCCCAAGCAAAGACGCTTTGTTCAAGCAAGCAATGCGAATGAATGTTGACCCTTAATGTTGGCCAAAACATGAGCCGGAGGTGGTAAGAAGTCTTGTCGTCTCACCACTTGTAGAGAAAATGCCATTTTGCAAACAGATGAACGACAGTGGCCGATGTCCAATTAAAAACATTAAGTAGTCTACGTCGAAAGCAATGGCGCAGACTTTCCAAGATTTATGTGGGTCATATTAGCCTATATGTTTTCAGGGAAGTCTCGATGTTTGATTGATTTACTTTTAGTTAAAATATTTTATGAACATTGTCATAAAGGCCTGTGCTGTGAGAAAGTAAAATACTCCGGTACTATAAGGATAAGTTGGGGATGTCCTAGCTCAGTCGGTAACACGACTGCTTTAAACGCAAGAGAAACTGGTTCAAACCCGGGTTCAAGCTACAAATCTTGTGGGCGCGCCGCACCCACAAAATTGTTTATGTGGGTGCCGGAGCCCTGGAGCACCCACGTAGTCGGCGCGCATGTTTGAAAGTAAAATTATAAATACGAAAATTAGAATGAGTACATCGAAATGTTGCTAAATGGACAAGAAAAGTTTTTTCGTTATATTGTTCTTATTTACAGATCTTTTGACATTAAATTTACCACATACATGTCTCTGCCGATTATACACATAGTAAGAGTGTTAAATGTACCCTGCGATATCATTATCCAAATATATTCGCCCAACAAGCCTGTTATAGATATGCGACAATCATTTTGGACATGAGTGTACGTATAGGTATGTACGTCATTAGACATAATATACATATAGTTAGGTAGTTATGTATTGTGTAATGTTGTATGCACTGTCTTCCAGCTTGTGTGTAAAATTGTGCAGTTTGGACAGAAGGTGTGTGTAATTTTGCTTGCCATGTCTGGCAACACTGGATTTGAATGCTCTTAGAAATTCGTTGGTTGAGACTCCATTGATGTCGATTTGAAAATTGGATGTATCAGGAAGTGTAAATTCATAAGTATGTAGCGGATGTTTTTCTTTTAACAAGTGCAAAGTTGAAGCATTTGTTGAAGCTAAGGTGTCTTCGAAGATAAGTAGTCTTATTGCTCCATGAATGTCGCCGTCGGCTAACTTGTTCTCTATGTGTCTGATGAAGATGTTATTGACTGATTTTTTTAATATAGTTTTATACTTTTTATCTCTAAATTCGATTGATTTGTGATATCAACGTGATTGCTATTTGACCAATACTCAACTCTTTGCTTCACCTATGTTGTGAGGTTCTTGATCTTTTCAGCATGTGAGGGCATGCAAAGTATTATGTATGGAAAAAGGAAGAGATTCATCCAGGAGTCAAAAGTATTAAATATCACTATTTGCTGAATAACTTCGTATAGAGCTTCTGCCACAGTGTCTTGCACCCCGAGGAACTCTGCGTAGAACTGGTGTTGATGATTTTAATTTTCTTATGACATTATTATAATTGGGCAGAGATATAGTGTTGTTCACGTCGCTGTTATTTGCATTACTATTCTCTGTATTAAGAGAGGTATTGAATACAGAGTATCTCGCGTTAGAACTAGTGGTGAGCACAAAAACCAGTTTTTCGGTTTTTCACCGAAATCTGTTTCGGTTTTCTCCAAAACCGATTTTGGTTTCCTTCGAAACCGGTTTGGTTTTTCACCGGATCTGGTTTCGGTTTTCTTCAAAGCCGGTTCCGGTTTTTTCCAAAATTTGTTCTATTTCTCACCGGAATACTGTTTCGTTGTTCTTCGAAAACTGAATCTGTTTCCACAGAAATAGATTTATGTGTTTTCCAAAAGTTTTCACCGAAACCAATTTCGGTGAAAACCGAACCGGTTTTTGAGAAAACCCGAACCGATTTCGAAGAAAACCGAAATGTCGGTTTTTCGGCTTTCGATTTCTCTAGAAACCGGTTTCCGGTTTTTTAAAAAACCGATTTTGCCCATCCCTAGTTAGAACAACTGATTTCTTATTTGCTTCGTTGTGACATTTACTATTATGTATTGACAGATCTCTTGAATTAACGAAATATTTGTCACATTTGGAACAAAGGTAATCATTTGGGTTACTCCCATACTTCGTGGCTACATTTGCTGTATTTATCGATTGTGTGTTCGATTCCTCTTGGTTACTGGGAAATACATCTATGTTGTCTGTTTCCATGATTTCTTGATTAGTAACATGTAATTCGTTAACTGGAATGAAAGAATTTATATAATTTTTTGTTTCACCCATTGTTGATATTAAATATAACATATGTTATTGTTAGAGTAATTTTAAATTTAACGAATTTTAACTGAAAAGAGTCAAACAAGTATCATAAACTAGAGAGGACATTATATCAAAGCATCACCGAGAGGCGCCTCAGCAACGTTTCAAAGGCCAAGTGGCACCTCCGCACTCATAACACTCAAGTTCGAGGCCAAGTGATAGTTCATATCTCCCTATCAAGAAGAGAACACCCATTAAAACAGAATGTCAGGTAAATGAAATGTGAGTCAATCAAAACTCTGTATACAAGAATCACGAAGTGTTACATTTCACAAACATCACTATCAGCAATAAATCCCAAAACGCATAAAATTAATTAGATTTGCGGAGCGATTCAAAATCACGTCTACACCGTTTAACGACAATAACAACAATGGATATACAGGGGGAAGACAAAAAATCTAAAAACACTATATGCAGGACACGTAAGTTTGGCCCTCCACGTGTTGCGGCTGCCGATCGTTTTTTGTTTTCAATGTGTCATGTGGACCTTCCTCTTTCGTCAGCAGTAACCAGTTCACCTGTGAGTATCGTGATGTGAAAGTGGTGCGGTAAAATGGGCGACCTCACAGACTTCCAAAGAGACATGTTCCTTGGTGCCCGTCTGTTTGGAGCTTCAGTGGCAACAGTGGCGAACACTGTGGGGATATCGAAAGGCACTGTGTCCAATGTCACGAGGGCATGCACAATTCATGGGCAAACGACGTCTGCAAAGCACAACAGTGGTCAAAAGACAATCCTGTCAGATATGGACCGGAGGGCATTAAAACGGATTGTAGCAGCTAAAAAGAAGACCACTGCAATGAAAATTACGTCTGAACTCAATTCCGGCCTACAGAACCCGGTTTCATCGAAAACAGTGCGACGGGAACTTCATAAAATGAAAATTCATGGCAGGGCCGCTATCGCCAAACCCCTGGTCACACCAGTTAATGCGAAGAGGCGTATTCAGTGGTGCAAGGACCACAAGGCGTGGACTCATGAGCAGTGGAAACACGTAATGTGATCCGATGAATCGACCTTCACCTTGTTTCCAACAACCGATCGTGTTTACGTGTGGAAAACACCGTTGCAGGCCTATGATACAGACTGTCTGCTCCCAACTGTAAAGCATGGGGGTGATTCTGTTAGAGTATGGGCAGTGATATCGTGGTTTTCTGCAGGTCCCATCATAGCCCTGCATGGAATGATGAATGCTGAGGCGTATGAGGCCATTTTGGGGGACCAGGTTCTACCTATGGCCCAAATATTGTTCCCTGATGGTGATGGCCTCTACCAAGATGATTTGGCATCCTGTCAGGCTGCAAAAACGGTGAAATCATGGTTTGAGGAGCATGACCAAGAGCTATCACACCTCCCTGGGTCCCACAATCATCAGATTGAACATCATTGAGCCATTGTGGCTTTAGTTATAAAGGCGTGTTTGGTCTTATTACCTTCCACCAGCATTCCTTACGGAACTGGAACATGTTTTGGAGGAACATTGGTACAAAATTCCACACGCCACGATTCAGGAGCTGCTTACGTCCATTCCACTTACAAGCAGAGCAGACAAACAGGCAGAATCTTTATTAAGCCTATTACTAATATTATTATTATTATTAGCAATAATAATAATGATAACTAAATTCTTGTTGCAACAGCCCTTAGAAGACCTGGACTTATGGCACTCATTCCTGTAAAGTGGTGTGTTGTCAGCTAATCGGTTACCCTCGACGTTAATGCTGGCTTCCTGGACTGCAGTTCGCTACTTTTTTCTTTCAACTAGCTTTCCAATTGTCCTCACGACGCTGGGTGAACACCGCAACGCCAACATCGTCTGGTGAGTACGATTGATCACACCTATCTTTCCTCTGACCAGATCCAGTTGGGACCCGGACAAATCTGCCAATTACCAAATCTGCCAAACGCGAAAATGACTAAATGCGCCAATCGCGAGAATGGACAAATCTGCCAATTGACAAATCCGCCAATTTCCAAACCTGCCAATTACCAAATCTGCCAAACGCGAAAATAACCAAATGCGCCAATCGTGAGAATGGACAAATGAGCCAATTACCAAATCTGCCAATGGACAAATCTGCCAATTGACAAATCCGCCAATTACCAAACCTGCCAATTACCAAATGCGCCAAACGCGAAAATGACCAAATGCGCCAATCGTGAAAATGGACAAATCTTCCAATTGACAATTCTGCCAAACGGAAAACGCCCAACTCTGTTTGTATTATCATCAAATAACTGGATAATCTAGTAAAAATCATACAGAAAGAAAGTATTTATGAATAACAAGTAAGAAACTAAGAGTAATTAATAGAAAGTAATCAGATCATCGCCGAAATATTTGAGGATTTGAACGAGGTAAGCATTTACAATAGCATTGACATTTACTTATTGCGGGAGACCGGGGCTGGTTGACAAACTGCATATAACTCCTTCATTAATTAACATAATGTGCTGTTGCTGCTGTCATAAAAGAGCGACCTATGGATGCAGCTGCCACCTTTATATGGAATTTGTAACTTGCGGATTATGATGTCTATTAAATAAAGTGTGCTTTTGCCAGTCTGAAGTATTTTTTTCAGTTCTCTGTTACATCACAGAATCGTCACTACTTGGAGTACAGAGGTACCGGTAAGTAATATAGCATTAGTTAGATCTAAACTTTGCTTTTATGGATATTCAAACAATAAAACGTAAATGCCAAACAATTGCTGAATAATTACGACTTTGTTGCACAAAATGGGCTTGGGGTTAGTTGGCGTATAGCGTTTGGGGTTGGTTGGCAAGTGCGCCAAACAACCTCGTGTGAAATTTTATTTCATTTTATTGTTATGTAGTTTACAATTCTACCAATCTTTTACTTCAATGTTATAGAATAGCATGCACGTGTTGGATTGCTGTCAAAATTTAGAAATCGAGATAAGACTGTATGCCGGACTCTGAATTTTCTGAATAGGCGTAATTCTCAGGATCAAGAATATTTTGCATGTGCTCTTTTGTTAAAAAAAAATAGAGGCCTAGCTATTGCTTTTTCTTTCTTTGTGGAAAGTAGGACATAAACTGCATTTCTCGATAATTCAGCTAAAACATATCTTAGTTTCTCTTAGCTACTTTGTGAACAGCGGGAAATAAACTACTTTTCTTGATAGTTCAGTTATTTTAATTACATTTTTAAATAATACGAAGAATTAATCTACACCAAATCATATTGAAACTGATATGGTTTGATAATCTTGTAGCTTTCAATGTCATGACAACCAAGCTAGAATGAAAGAAAGAAGTTTTCATATTTTATAATGCTGATTCTTTTAAATGTTGTGAATAAAAGTCATTTCAAACTTCAAATAGCCTACTTCATTGCAATATATATAATAGAATTTAGAAAAATAACGTTTATTTCTAATAAATCCAATTTTTGTTTGTGTTTTGCTATATTTAAAAAGAATGCCAACTAGCCTCACAATATCAGCCAACCAGACCCTTAGTAGGGGTCGGTTGACATACTCCGTTTTAAAAGAAAGAAAAATTATTTCTCGAAAATTGTAAGCAACAAAACAAAAACAAAAATGGAATTTATTAGAGAAAACATTGGTCTGTCCGTACACATCCATTACATTGCAATGCAGTGCACCATCTGCTCATAAAAAAATAAAGAATGAAAAGTTCGCCAACCAGCCCCGGTCTCCCCTATATATTTAAAAAGTTGGTTATTTTGTGAAGACCGGAGAGACATATAATGTAAAAGTTTAATAAATCGTACATGCTCTAAGGCAATGAGAGATAATTTGCTTGTAATTATGTGTTAATTTTGATGAATTTATAACTGTTAAAAATGAATGTTTTTGTTATTTGCTGAAGTGATTGGCCACTTTCTGCACTGAGGTTATATTTTGGGGCGCCCCACCTCTTGGACATTACTAGTGATGGGCATTGGGAATATTCCCGGTGGGAAGGGATTTTAAAAATGGGAATATTCCCGGGTTTTTCCCTGGCCTTAAATTCCCGGGAAGGAATTTATTTCAATTTCTTTACTTTATCTTCCAAATTATAAGAACCGTATGACTAATTATATTATTTTAATACATTATGATTTACTTCTAGATTTTTAAAGAATTTGGAGGTTAAAAAAAAATTTAAAAAAATTTTTTGACTGTACTTGACATAACTAATAATATGAGATTTTAAGTATCATTTCCATTTGCACTAAAAGGTAGGGTAATTGTTTATTATTGGGGGCCCAAAACTAGCAAAAAGTAGGACGATTTACGGAACAAATGAGTTGATAGTGGTGTTCAAGTAGTCAAGAAAGTATTGAACACAATTTTGTTTAGGGCAGTAGGGGATTTGTACAAACCATAAAGGTAAGTGGAAGTGATTTATGTGAGAAAAGTGAATTGTTGGTTACGAAGATAGAAAACAACGTGCCCTGCGGGGCTCTACCCCGCCTTCACTCGCTAACTCTCGCTCGGCAATGATGTCTGAATTTAATGTTGGTAACGTAATTTAACGTAAGAAACCATAAAACAACCGCATCGGAATAGAATATCACAAAAAAGTAGGTGCAAAATCTGGACCCACCAAACTAAACAATAGCCAAAAGTAGTAAAGTACTAATTTACAAATGATGAAAAGAATCCATTTTGTAAAGTAATGTAGAATTATGTAGAAATAGAGATGAAGTACTATTAATAAACCCTGAACCTCCGTTAGTAATAGACGTCGGTCCGTCTCCTGTCTCTGACTCGAATTTCTGAAGAGGTACTCGGACTTCTCTTACATGTGAATTAAAGCATGAAATTTCGAGAAATGGGCAGGAAAAAAGGTCGTGTATGGCAATATTACATGCAAAATTATAAAGATAAGAAAGTATCTTGCAAGCGCAAATGTTGACAAAATGGTGGGACATGTGTCTTCTGGCAGTTACCCAACCTAATTTGTTTTTAACACTAAAAAAATTAATATGTTTATATCAGTAGTAGAGTCAAGTTCAGATAATCCACTTACATGTAAATTTAAACTTTTTAGCGGTTTAAAGGTATGTGGACTTACTATACCATTTTTGAAACGTATTTACTTTCGTAGAACATATTGTAAATAAATATAGATTTACGCGTACTCTCTAAATATAATAAAAAAATAACATCGTTCAGAATATACATTTTAAAGACTCCTCTGAGGACAAGAATAATAATATACTGTGATATAAAAACGAGTTTAACTTTGAAATCATAATATAGTAATAGAATGCAATTTTATTTGTGATTGTAGATAAATTCCCGGAAAATTCCCATTTTGGAAAATCTTCCCGGGAATATTCCCAGGGAATATTCCGGAAAAATATCTTCCCGGGAATTTACCCATCACTAGACATTATCATATATACATGTTACAGTTGGCAATACTTTTTAAAATGATGCAGTTGAAATTTATAAAGCTATCGTTGCTTGTTTTCGCACCTTTGACACTTGACCAACAGTTTTTGGTAGTTGTGATTACCACATATCCTCCTAATTTCACGACTTTTAGCACTATTGCCAACTTTAACATTCATTGTCATATCTCCTAAACGGTGTAAAATATCAAATTGCTGTAAACGGCATTATGGTCATTACATCTTTTGAAAATAATCTACGTAATTAAATGTGATACTTATCTCAGCTCTTTTTCGAAATAAAGCCCTTTGCAAGAAGTCAAATTTTGAACTCCTTGTAGCTTTTTTCTTCTGTTTGATAGAAGTACATTATATGCTGACCATAGTATTCGACACTAAGGTGCTTTCGATGTGCGATGCACCACCCATCTCACTTGCGTCATCACTGTTATAGAGACCTCCAAAATTGGGATGTTTCTGGATTTTTGTGATATTATAGCATAATTAGTTTGCAACACTGAACAATAAAAGTGGTATTATTTGTTTTCGATTTGTATGTAGACTTAAAATTTGTAATAACTTAACGTAGTGCTATTCAAAAAAATACAACTTTGTGTTGAGTTGGCAACACTTTACATCCGGTGATATTAACCAATACGTGGCTAGGCGTCCCCCTTCCTACAGTTGCTTCATGCAAGGTTCCGCTTCCTTCCCTCTTTTTGTTTTTCTCTTATCACAATGGGAGAAACGTCGAGAGGAAACACCTTGGCATATTTCTTCCTTGTTGGCAGCAACACGGTCGCATTATTAGGTGAAAGTCAGATGGTGCGAGGATGTTTCCTCGACGTTTCTACCATTGTGCGCTTGTTTCAGTGGAGGCACAACCAATCCCTATTTCCATGTCAAATTTTGCAGATGAACCCCGTTGGAGATATTCACGACACGCCACTGGTGTCGCTACTATTTTTACTGCATTCTACACATACGATTTGGTAGTTCAGTTTTTTTGTTTGACGGCTCTATATGCATTATTAGCTGAGATAAAGGCCTGCTACGGGTAGCCAGATACAAGGCTGCAACAACGCCTCTAGCGGTTAAATGGGAAGGGATATAACAAGGTTTGTCCTCTAAATGTTGCATGACATTTAATGTCCTTTTGAAGGATTTCAACAGTTATACCACTTTCCATTGCAAGTTCCGAAGTTGCCCCCGTTGGAGGTATTCACGAGAAGCCACTGGTCTCGCTACTATTTTTATTGCATTCTACACATGCGATTTGGTCATGCAATTTTTTGTTTGAAGGCTCTACGTGCAGTATTAGCTGCGATATAGGCCTGGTACGTTCTTATTGAATCACCCGGTATATATATATATATATATATATATATATATATATATATATATGCAAATGGTGTCTAGTAGTAAACCAGAAGGAGACCCGCACGCTGAGAATTAGTCGATAACGTATGGAACCGGCTGGGCTATGGGCTAGCCACTTATGTCCTATCCGTACCTCCTAGTGGTGCAGACTGGTAACTTCCTGTCCACGGTGAAACTTACAGATTTCCCTAATGATAGGAAAGCGAACACGGAGGGCTATCACCAACATGCCTGGTCGGCACGGTGATTTTTGCCAAATACCTTTAACTTGTTTAAACAATCAGGATAGGATTCAAGCCAAGACCTTCATTCTCCGAAAGCCGAATTGTGTCTGGGCAAGGCAACGTTCAGAATCACATGCAGGCAAAAAATGAAATGAAATCTTTGAGTTTTACGTCCCACGGTTATGCCGGTTAGGCTAAAGGAGACGGTGAATATGAGAAATGAATGAAATGGTGGAATGAAGAAAGTGGGAGGAAACGGGAGAACCCCGAGAAAACCCACGCACACGGTGTTTGTCCACCACAAAGTTCACTTGGCGGGGGCTCACATGCAGGCAGAGGGTGCTAAGAATCCCCGGAGCTACGGACTAGGTTGCTATTTAAAACTGACCATGGCTACATACAATGCAAAATCCCTGGCTTCAGAAGCAAGATTCCAGGAGCTGGAAGAAGAGCTACAGAAAGTCAACTGGGACATCGTCGGATTGAGCGAAGTAAGAAGAAAAGGAGAAGAATTAATCGAATTGAAGAAAGGACACTTATTCTACTACAGAGGATCAGAATGTGGCAAGACTGTCGGAGTGGGATTTCTTATCAACGAAAAATTGAAAAACAAGGTCCTTGAGGTAGATAGTATATCTAGTCGAGTAGCAAGGCTTGTAGTCAAACTCTCCCAGAGATATACACTACAAGTGATTCAAGTGTATGCACCTACTACAAGCCATTCACAAGAGGAAGTGTAAGAGGAAATGAAAGATAGGTTGTAGTGGAAAAGAGTTGGAAAGACCTTCATCCAGCAGTGTATTGACAATGGTTGACTATGATTTTAGTTATATATATATATATATATATCAGGGGTGCCCACAAGGGGGGCTATGACGCATTGAAATATTTGGGGGGGTAAACATCTATATAAATATGCTTGAGGGTGTGTAAAAATTAATCGAAAAGATTTTTTTTCATGGAAGAGCACCTACGGATAGACAATTGAGGGGGGGTGCGTCATGGACATAAGGGGGTGGGCACCACTGTATATATATATATATATATATATATATATATATATATATATAGTGAAACTTGTAGAAACCGGAACTTGAATAAAACGGAAATCTGTCTGTAACGGAAACTCCTCACAGTCCTTATCGCTGTTATTCCTTCGAGTAAAATTCGGACCCACCGCCTTCCGTTTTATACCAGTTTCACTATATACATTAGCTAAAATGCTAGTTCTTCGCACAGTATGACGAAGTTTGCGAAAAATATTTGAATCCCCCAACTCCCCATATAATGCTCATTTCAAAGATTGATTACCCGGTTTATCTCGACTGAATCTATTTGGTCTAGGAATTAATTCGTGCGGTTGGTACGCACACATTGAAGCTGTAGTACAAACACAAAATACATAAATACCTTAAGAAAAATATTGTCCATCGCTAGCCACCACTTTCGCCCATCTGTCAGGCAATGTACGGATTCCGTGGCGAAAGAAGTCCTCATCCTTGGAAGCGATCCAGTCAGAGACCCATGTTTCGATATCTTCTGAAGAAGTAAACCGCTGTCCAATCAAATCGTTGTTCATGCAATCGAACAAGTAGTAGTCCGAAGGAGCAACGTCTGGTGAATACGGCGGGTGGGGTAAAACTTCCCATCCGACATTTTCTAAACAGGTTTTGACCGGTTTTGCGACATGTGGGCGAGCGTTATCATGTTGAACAATAAGTTTATCATGTCTGTTCTCCCATTCTGGTCGTGTTCTGGCCAGAGCTTGCTTCAAACGCATTAATTGTCGTCGATAACGTTCTCCATTCATAGTTTCACCCGGTTGCAGCAGCTCATAGTACACCACACCTTTCATATCCCACCATATGCACAGCATAACCTTTGCACAGTGAATATCTCGTTTTGGTTGTGATGGACCTGGTTCACCTGGTTTCACCCAGGCCTTTTTTCGTTTAGGGTTCTCGTAATGGATCCACTTCTCATCACCCGTAATAATTCGATGCAGAAACCCCTTTCTGCTCTGTCGTTGAAGCAGCAATTCGCAAATGGTTTTTCGTCTTTCAACGTCTCTGTCTTTCAATTCATGTGGAACCCAATGTGACATCTTTTGAATCATTCCCATGGCTTTCAAGCGTTTGGAGACTGTTGTTTGATCAACGCCTAATGCTGCTGCAAGTTGTTTCTGCGTTTGACACGAATCCTGCTCGAGCAATGCTGTCAATTCTTCGTCTTGAATTTTTTTTGGCTGTCCAGCTCGCTCTTGATCTGCCAAGCCGCAATCACCACTTCTAAACCGTGCAAACCACTTCTGACACGTTCGCTCAGCTAGAGCATGGTCACCATACACTTCCACCAAAATACGATGACTTTCAGTCGCACTCTTCTGCATGTTAAAGTAATGCAGCAGGACACCCCGCAAAAACACTTTATCAGGCACAAATTGCGCCATGTTCACTTAACTACAAACTGGTGTTGCTGACGCTTTAATCCACTGCCCTATACTACGAACGATACGCGATGACAGGGGTTTGCAACACATGTGTGGATACACGGAACTGTGGGACGCTCCGTTCGTTGCGCCATCTCTTATCCACCCGCACGAATTAATTCCTAGACCAAATATTTTTTCTTCATGTCATACTCACCGTGACTTTTTATTTTTAACTCCCCCATCACTTCCTATACCAGTGGAGGCAATATTTTACGGTAATGGTATTGGGAGTCACCACTCATCTCCGTGACCCCGAACACTAACATAAGAATTCGACACTAATACCATTCATTTTCGATTATTTTTATGTGATCCCCCTGTGACTCTCTTGGGGATGATAAATGTATCTCACCCCTACAACGTTTTTTCCTGGTTATAAGTAATATGTGTACAACGTTTCGTTAAAATTTCTCCGGGCGTTCCAGAGTTATACTAGACAATATATAGATACATACAGACACACCTACATACATAATTTTTTACATATCACCCTCCTGTGACCCTCCTAGGGATGAAAGGGGTATCTTTCGCCCATAGTGTTTGTTTCCTCACTGTAAGTAATACTTGTACCAAGTATGGTTGAAATTGCTCAAGGCGTTCCAGAGTTATGCTAGAACATATACACACATACACATAGGGTCTACATACGTTCATACATACGTCTTTTTTTTATATACAGTACATCCATGTTATCCAGACTATCTGGGAGCAAAGGCGATCTGGAAAATCGAAAATCCGAATAATCCTGATAATATGGATAATAAGCGAAACAAATCCTGACTCAATTCACTTCAACGTCTTGTGAGTAAAGCTTTCTAAAACTCGATAAGAATCATTTTATGTACAGTATTACCATAATTTACTGTGAAATCTATACACGAACTGTACATTTAATCAAAACAAAAAGAAAATGTTTGTCGTACTTATGGTTACGTTCTTGCTATCATAGTTAAAAATTATTATCTATGTCAGCGTTTCCCAACCGGTGTGCCGCGGCACACTGGTGTGCCGCGAATGGGCCGCTAGTGTGCCGCGAGGAAATCGAAACAAAATTATTAATACTATAGCAATCAAATTGCAAGACATTGGGAAAAATGTATATTTGTATTTAACATTAACATGAACCTCTACTATGAATCTACAATTTTGAGTTTCACACTGTTACTTTTCTATACATTTTTAATGTTGAAAATAGTATTTGTTATCATTGTTATGGCCATTATTGCTTCTTTATTGTTGCAGACTATTTCGTAGCTTGAAATTTTAAAATACATTCAGTCCTTTCGACAAAGCAAACATGCATACAAATTACCTACATTTGTGTTTTAAAAATAAAAGAGATTTGTTTGTTCATTCGTTATTTACTGATCTTCCTTCTTAGTGAAAGGTTGGATACAGTTTTCAAGAAAAAGTGTATTTTTAAAAGCCTTGGTCCCATATCTCATTGCAGTTGTTTTCTATTTTTAAATTAGAATGAAAAAATAAGCATAATGATTTACCACGGGGGGAAATCAGTGATCGAGCTTTCTTCTGTGTGAGAATGGGATCAGTAATCAAAGAAAAAATTACCACTATATTTTATATTTACAAATAATAATAATATCTATATGAGTGTGCCGCAAGAATTCAAGTTACACCTGTAGTGTGCCGCAAGTTGAAAAAGGTTGGGAAACGCTGATCTATGTGAACATTAAATTTTAAAGAGTTTCTGCAAATCCGGTTTGGATTATCCGGAGATCCGGGTGAACGAGGGCCGGATAAACGAGGTTGTACTGTACGTAGATTAAAAACTTCAAACTTGTTAAGGCATTATCTATACATATAAATAGAATGTATGTGTGTGTGTATGTATCTATGTTCGAGCATAACTCTCGAATGCCTGGAGCAATTTCAACCAAACTTGGTACAAATATTACTTACAGTGAGGAAACAAACACTATGGGCGAAATATACCCCTTTCATCTCTAGGAAGGTCGCAGGAGGATTATATGTAAAAAAAAATAATGTATGTAGGTGTGTCTGTATGCATCTATATATTGTGTTAGCATAACTCTGGAACGCCCGGAGCAATTTTAACGAAATTTGGTACACATATTACTCATAACCAGGACAAAATGTTGTAGTGGTGAGATATACCTACCATCCCCAAGAGAGTCACAGGGGATCACATATACAAATAATCGAAAATGACTGGTATTAGTGTCGAATTCTCAGTTTTCGGGGTCACGGAGATAAATGGTGACAATCCAGATAGCGTTTCAGTCTCACTGGAGGTCAGATAGCGGCGTAGCATAAGGGAACGCCAGTACGCCCGGCATTCCCTGTTAAAAAAAAGTACGTATTTCATTATATATAAATTGTTTGCTTGTAATTATCACAAATATTTCCACTGCAATCTTCTGAATGCGCTCTCTCGCTTTACTTTGACAAGCGGAACCTACGCATGCGCGTCACTCAAATGCACATTCATTCTTTCCTCTTGTATGCTATGTTCCTTGGGCATCCAGGCTTACTACAAGCATCCGGGTTTTCGTCTGCTTTCTGTCGAATGCGCATGCTCAACTACTTGCTTTCTCACTCCTCTTCACCCCTCGCAACTCTACATTTTGCTTTAGATATAAGCTGGCATATTCTCAAGTATTTCCAACTCTATCTATTTTGAACTAAGCTATACAGAACGTACGAGTGCGAACTGCAAGGAAATAGAACAAAACAGAAATGGCTAGTTCAATGCCTTTTTGAAGCACGTCGGTTATGTATATAATAGTATAAAAAGAGTTATGCTTTAGTCCTAATTAAATGCATCGTAATTGTAATCGTAATTAAACGCAAACTTTTAATCTTCATCACAAATACATAGCATGCCCAGTGGCGTAGCAACAAACTGATATACGTATACACTGAGTTCCGTACCCAAGATGACAAATTTCTAGGGGCTACATATATATATATATATATATATATATATATATATATATATATATATATATATATATATATATATATATACAGGGTGAGTCAAAATAAGTGTTACAAGCCAATATCTCGCGAACTATACATCATATAAGAAAAATATTAAGAGTGAATGTACAATATAGAGGGGCCTAAGAAATGAGTCAAACATTAGGTTTCCCCCGCCCCCCATTTTGGGGGGAGGGGGGTGAACGTGAAATTTTTAAATGGGAACATAGGTCGAGTGATACCTCGTTCGAAAGAGCTTGAAAAATTGAACAATTTTTGTAGGAAACAATTTTTGATATGGGGCACCGTTTTCAAGATGGGCCCCAAAAATGGTCCTGTATCCGATAAAATTTCCAGTACTTATAAATAAGTGTTACAATCCAATATCTTGCGAACTATACATCATATAAGAAAAATACTAAGAGACAATGTACAATACAGAGGGGCCTAAGAAATGAGTCAAACATTAGGTTTCTCCCGCCCCCCAATTTGGGGGGAGGGAGGTAAACGTGAAATTTTCAAATGAGAACATAGGTCGAGTGATACCTCGTTCGAAAGAGCTTGAAAAACTGAACATTTTTTGTAGGAAACAATTTTTGATATGGGGCACCGTTTTCAAGATGGGCCCCAAAAATGGTCCGGTATCCGATAAAATTTCCAGTACTTATAAATCGGAAACGTATGAGTAGGAAACGATTAAACAAAAAATGAAAAACGGAAACATCATAGGCAATGTGGAATGATGTTGTCGTGGTGTCCGCAGGGCCCTAATAATGGGGCTCCGGGACCAATTTCAAAATTATTAATGGGAATATACCTGTAGGTTGAGTGATACCTTGTTTGATAGATCGTGGAAAGCGAAACAGCTTCGTACGAAATTTGTTTTCATTTTGGGCAAGCCTGTTTCAAAATGGCCGCCAAAAATTGTTTCACATTCAGATAGAAAGTGCAGTGTTCAATTTGAGTATTACACGCCAATATCAACGCAATGAACTACGCATCAAATAAGAAAAGTGTTAAGAGTCAATGTACAATACAGAAAGCCTGAAATTTGTGTTAAAGAAGTTCCCTCGTCCCGCTTTTGTATGGAGGGGTGTACATGGAATTTTCAAATCGCAACATAGGGCGAGTGATACCTCTTTGATAGATCGTGAAATACCAAACAGCTTACTACAAAAGTTGTTTTGATTTCAGACAAGCCTGTCACAACAGCATTACCACAACCTAATATCCTGAGTAGTACTTGGTGCTAAATGTAACCAAAACTGGGGAGGTATTAGAACAATGGATTGCCGATAATCACCCTTTGTAATCGTAAGAGATGCTTCTTTTGAAGCTGTCTCGTAATTTCATCATTGTGTCAATTAAAGAAGTAAGAAAGTGTCAGGTTAATGTGACATATGGATGTTTGAAAATAGTTTAACCGTAGGAGGTGAGAAAAAACATGTGAAATGACTTTTAGAAACATGGGAAAATGTCGATAAAGAACAATTGTTAAAAGATATTGACTGTTTAAGATGGAAGGCGTAGGAGAAAGAGAACCCTTTGATGTCTACTAAAGAAAGAAACATAGACACCTGCTTGTATGTGTGTGTTCCAAGGTGATGGAGTTGGGGGCGAAGTGTACTGTCGTTTTTTGAGTAAAAGACCATGATTAATGGGGGAGTGTGACTTCTACCGCATGGAAACTGAAAAATATGCGAAAAAAAGAAATAGGAATCATTATTCTAAGGACAGAGAATTGAAGAATGAGATAGTTAAATGTCACTTTTTAAAAGTTAATGTATTGCTCCCCATACTGAGAGACCGCACGTAGGATTGCATCAGGGGAACTGTGTTGTTATTTTGAGCAAAGGACCAGTTTAAATTAGCGTTTGACTTGTTACGCATTTTGTTAAGACCTTGCCACATACGTAGAGGGGAGAGAAAGGGTGGCCCTTCCTACCTGAGTTGCAAAGAGGAAAAAGACTGAATGAATTGTATACGTAAGGGAACTTTCACTTTTGTGCTTTTTGGAAGAAGTCTTCAAACAAGATTTTTTTTAAAGGTATTTCCGCATAAATGATTTTATCCTTTTAAAAACTAGATTATTGAATTAATTATTTATGAATATTAATGAAATGATAATGAATATTAATGAGATGGTAATGAATATTAATGAGGGGGTATTTCATGTATTGATATTGTATTTTCAGTAGCTGATATGTGATTTTAACATAGAATATCATGTTTTGGATACTGTATGGGTCTAATGGTGTACGAAGCTTAGACGAATGACAAATTGCATGTATATGTAATTAGTTTGTAAGTGGGTACATGTATGTGTAGCTGATATGTGATTTTAACATAGAATAATATGTTTTGGATACTGTATGGATCTAATGGTGTACGAAGCTTAGACGAATGACAAATTGCATGTATATGTGATTAGTTTGTAAGTGGATACATGTATGTGTAGCTGATATGTGATTTTAACATAGAATATCATGTTTTGGATACTGTATGGGTCTAATGGTGTACGAAGCTTAGACGAATGACAAATTGCATGTATATATGAATAGTTTGTAAGTGGGTTCATGTATGTATGTATGTATATTGGTTTTGATATCGGGACAGGAATATATGTATCATATTGTAGACATATTATCTTTCGTTTGCATGTAAGTGTTTTAAGCATGTGTTGTTGGTTGCGTAGCTTTAGGGGCTATACTAGGCTGGATGCAAACACCTAAAGTGTTTCTATTGTATTAATATTGGATTGTAGCCTTATTTTATCGTATTGTAGAGTTGTATATGCTGTTGTGGTGATACGCTATGTGAATGCAAACACATGAACTGATTATATTGTAGACTTATATTCTGATTGCTTATGCATATAGATTACCTTGAATACCATGTTAGAATGTATATATTGTGATTTTTTACGTACATAGATGCTTGTTAGACATGTTCTAGTGGTATTTGAAGCACAAAGGATATCACTGTGTTATAACCCATTTACATATAGATATCTTTTCACTACAGTATTCTAATGTCTTATATTGCTACCTTTACTGACTTCTAAGATGCTTGTTCACCTTATAGTAGACATTATGACATCATTATGGTTTCCAACTTGGGATAATTTATTGTAGGAACATAAAATACGTATAAATAACCTTAGATGAAGCATACGTATTCTTCCTTTATCTTATATAGAATACAGATACTTCGTATTATATGAATATTTGTTTGGAGAAATAAAACATATTATTATAAATTGTAACGCTTTATTGTATTTATATACTCTACAATATTCTATTTTACAATATTGGCATATTGATATACATATATATTTAAATAAGATATTTACTATACTTAGAATATTTTTAATAACTTATTGACATATTTACATTATATATACGTAGAAGTACCAAGTGATAGGAAAACTTA
Organism: Thermobia domestica; assembly: GCF_964235325.1. Taxonomy (NCBI): domain Eukaryota; kingdom Metazoa; phylum Arthropoda; class Insecta; order Zygentoma; family Lepismatidae; genus Thermobia; species Thermobia domestica. The sequence goes on along the minus strand of NC_137458.1, from coordinate 204,592,611 downwards.
TGGACATATTTGATGATATTATGACCATGTTATGACATGATGCTACCTTTAGACAGTCAACTATTTACATATACATAGAATACCAATCATTTCATGCACTTAATACTTTGATAACCATATGGCAATGTTCTATAGTCAGTAATACTGTTATGATTTAATCGTCGTCTTTTATTTTGAACTTTCTGATGTGTTTTAGTTTCAGACTTGGATACGATGACAAACCCAGGCTTACGAACAATTCTTCCTGGATTCTGTAACTGTTTTTTGTCAGCTTTATCTCGAACTAGTTGATAAAAATGATCAAAGTTAATTTCTTGTCGTGTACGATGATTTAAAGTGATTCCTCTAATTTTAAATACATAATCTACTTTCCCTGTTTGAACTTCTTTCATTCTATAGGCATAATTTTTTTGGCCCTAAGCCTATAAAGGCATCGATTTCCCAGCCATCAGGAACTTCATTAGTTAACTGACCTAAATAGGAACCCAAAGAAAGTGGAGGCTTTTCATTACGTGGTTGTACAAACATAATACTATCAGTGTCGCAGTACAATACACGATCAGGATCTATAGCTGTTAGTAACTCGTAAAGTTTTAGACGCGCCCACGAGGTGATGAAGGCTGCAAGGACAACATTGGAAAATTTCCATGGCTTGTTTTTGTTTTCAATGTTCTTATATGATACAATGAGATGCCGCTCTCCAATAGGCAATACAGTTTGTACCTCATATTGTGGTGCCCATAGATAACTTAAAAATTTTTCTGGAGTATCTACAATTACAGATTGAGATAAATCTGTTCTTTGTCCCCATTTCCCATACAAGGAATTGAGAAATATTTTGGAAATATATCTTAGACCAGGATTTGATTCAATGTTATTTTCCGTTAACTGAATGCATTCATGTTCATAATAGTCTGCAATATATTTTTCTTGATCTTGTTTAGTTTTGCACCAGCTAGGAAATCCTGAAGACTCCTGTTTCATTTTTAAGAAGGAATTGACATAATGTTTAAACAAATTATCTTCTGATCCAGATAATTTGAATTCCCAAATTTCGATAATTTGTAGAATTTTGTATCCGAGATCTAAAGCTACATGAAGTTCAGGAGTACAGTATGTACCAGTAAGGACACGCTCGGCATCATTATGGATGCAATTGTTGTCACTTTGTTCCATACACGTACGACATAACCCAAACAAAAGGCGTTCATTACATGTATATGGTAAAATTGGAAAATATAAGTCTTTGGGAGGTACATTTGACTAATCCATGAATACTTTGCACTTGTGGAAAGTCAGGCCCCTTGTATATTATAGGTTTACCTATAGGCAATGGCTTACGTGCCATTACCCACGGGTAAAGACTGGTAATATCATAATATGCCACAAACTCTTCGCTGGTACATTCGTACAAGGCATTAAAACATTCTGTACGTCCCCCATGAAAACTATCTTTAGGTACCAGATGGTCGACAAGATCATGACACTGTGTTTGAATAAACTGTTGTAATTTTTTATCATTTTTTACCATGAGGTCCCATTCACATTCCCACATTTCAATGACATTAAGATTTAATTTTTTAAGAAATGCTATTTTTGTGGTGGTGTTTTCATACCGATCTTGTAGTGATGTACCTTGCTTAGAGGTTGAATCTAGGGACACGTGTCGTAGTGTAGGATAACAGTTTAAACACCCGTGATAGTAACATCCATGAAATTCGTAAACTGTATTTGTTTTAGTTTCAAATCCATCAACCTTATACCTCCCAAATCGTTTTTCCAAACCATTTCCAGAATGAAGAATTTTATTACCAGTAGTACGTTCTAAGTATCGCAGCCAGTACATTGCCTTCAGACTTTGACGATCACGATGGTCAAACCCATAAGGTGGAATAATTGGAATAATTTCTTTGGGTAAATATAAGGTACGATATGTTAGTATTGCCAAACTAGCAATAGTTGGTGCAGCGATAAAACATTGGATACCATTTGTTTTGTCTTCAATTAAGTTTGAAAATTTAATGACAGCCTCTGCTAAAATTTTAACATCATTCCGACAATATTTAATCATTTCCTTTTGGAGATTATACTTCTCATTACTTGCAACACGTTTTTTGTGCCATATGATAAGTTGCTCTCGATCTTGAGTGCTCCTTGAATCAGGATCAAAATATTTTAGATCAGGAATTTTGCCTATATAATTTTGGTTTTCTAATGTATTAAACAAGTACGGAAAATCTCCCTTTCGTAAATTTGCAGAAAGACCTAACGTCTTAGGTAATTTAGATAATTTAACTCCCATATACAAATATGTGTCACGAAAGTAAATCTTTTGTCCTAAACGCATTTCAATAATTTTTTGCCCTGACATTATTACTTCAGGTGTAAAATGATGGTTTATGATCAAAGTTTTAGCACAGAATTGCATATCATAATTACTGCCATTATGGGAAAGCACAATGATTTTTCTAAAAATTGGTCGAGTTATTAATACATGATTAACAAATTCTTCAATGTTGTGAAAATCAAACGAACGGAATCCATTTTTATCGCCGCATACAAAGCATGTATCATCAAGCTTCATGTCCTTACACTTGTAACAAGCATGAATACAATTTACGAAATTTACGCGATGTTCTTGTTCTCCTTGTTCATTTTTAGGAAGCAACATTGTTTCTACATCAAAGATAATGTACAAAAAGGTATGTACATGCTGCATCATAGCCGTTTGAACAAAACAAATATGGTCATCTGTTACATATGAGTAACATGTTTTACAATAACGTTCACCACATTCATGTTGAGACCTGCGTGAACGCATGTCAATCATATCACCACATTGGACACAAATTTTCTTTGTTTCGCATAAACTTTTTCCGGAAACATTTATTGTTTTATGATTAGCAAAACATTCTTCTAAAGAAAACAGTCTATGACAATCAATGCATTCGCGTTTAATATTATTATCATTATTACAAACATTGTGATACTTTTCACACATTGGACATTTGAAGTTACACTTATGATTTTCTGTACGATGATAACCTTCCAAACAATACTGACAATAATTTTTCTTGTTTAATAGTGTTGTAATACTAGTAATTAATTCATAGTGTCCCTCAGTATACAAAATTAAAATTTTCTTTGATGCATATATTCCAGGATAAATTACATTGTAGTTTCGAGTTAAACGATTTTTTTCGTAAACAACAATTTGATAATGAGGTGCTAGCTTATTTTGAAACTTTTTTACATCATCAATAGTACATCCATCATGGATTTCAATGTCAACTTTAGCACTGACACACAAATCCTTTGCTTGTTTCATCAATCGTTCAGAATGATTTTTCAATTCATATACGTAATTATAACGATGATCAGCCCTACCCATTCCAAGAATAATACTCTTGGGAAGACAATACACATCCTTTTGTACAGGAATAGTACATTGATGCATGTGTGTTACAAGATCAACATATTTTGATGAACCCATAGTTCGTCCCCTACCTTTACGTGAATCAACAATATGAATTTTGAAATTTACTTTATCACCTAATAAATAATTTTCATTACTATTTAAAACATTTTCAATTTTACGAAATAAAATGTCGGAGCTTAAATTTGACTTTTGACGCCACGAAATGTATATTGGTTTATTAATTGTGGAAGCAGAACTTTCTATTGTTATACCAACATACATATCATCATCGGCATCATTTAAAACATGATCCTTTACAAATTCAAATAACAACTGAATATATTTTTCAGGATCATCTATTCCGCTAGTGTGCATACGTTCAATTGTAACTTCCTTTCCCGTAAGTCCAAAATAAGTATAATGTTTGGTTCTATTATTAACAATACGAAAATATTCATTTGTTTTACCACTCCCATACATGGTAGGTTGTGATACATTATTAGTATTAGGACTTGGAAAGTTTATAAAATTTTCCATGAAAACGCTAAAATCATTTGTAGTTAAACTATTAGCTTTTCCTTCAGACACAAGTTCCATAAACTTCTCACGAGCTAAATTCTTTATATTATCTTGACGAAAGAAGCCTACATGATATAAATCAATAATATCTTTTGCAGACTTACATTTTTTCAAAACAACATGAGGATCACAACCAAAATGCATAAACAACGCCTGCAATAACTTGGAATAAGCTTCATTGCTTACCCTTGCACCCGTAGCATGACATTGTGTTATCACTTCCCATGTAAATAAAACTTCGTTTGGATTTTCATATCCACGTGCTTCTTGTGCCGACAACATGGTACAGATGACAGATTGTCCTTCCATTGTGTGATTGACACACTAAATATGTAATTGCAATATGAATTTTTGTCTTATACAGTAAATATTTTACACAATAATGTACACAGAACTTTGATATTTCTTTTCACAGTTTTTTAAATGACAAGGTTTCGTAAGTAGACTTTTATGATATAATTCACAATGTGTTGACCAAAGATACACTTTTTAAGAATTTTTTTACACTTACCAGTAAATATAATAATAAAACTTTCCCGAACTTGTTTTAGTTCACAACAGATTTAGTTATAAGTTTACCGACAGCACACTTGAAAGCTTGTCGGGAATTGCACTAACACTGGCCGTTAACTACAATGATAAAACTTCCCGTAACTTTTTTCAGTTTAGTATCGATGCACTACCACTTGTCACTCACTAAGTATATTTTAGTTCACCAAAGATATACTTTTAAGTTTATCGGTTAATCCTTTAGCACTTTCCGATAATTGTAATTTACAAAGTGCCGTAATAAAATTGTTTTAGACTAATTACAGCACGCAAAGTACAAACAGGAAGTGTGTTTACTTTGTATTGATTGTTTATTATCAACACTAATAAATGGAAATTCCAAGAACTCCACACGAAGATTCGCGAAGATTGCCGAAGGTTCCCGAAGTTTCCTGAAGTTTTCCGAACATTGCCGAACCTAACCGAAGATGAACATGAGAGTTTATCCACAATTCCTGTACATGTTGGTTAATGTACTACACGAATGGTTCCGAAAATTGCCGAACTTAACCGAAGATGGACATAAGAATGTATGAACAATTCCTGTACACGTTTAGTAAATGTAACTTGCAAAAGTCTTGTAACTTTAAAGATCAGCAAAGATATATATTTCAAAGTTTATTATTAGATGTAACTTTGTAACAAAATCGGTATTTTAAAATAAATGATTTAACATCAGAGAGTATACCAATCATTGGCTTTACTTTAACAGTAGTAATTCTATAGTGCGCGGCGCGGCTTGCTGCGCGGGATTTATAGTTTAAAATTTAATCTCGTACCCAAACGCACTTAGTTTTTGTAATCTCGTACCCAAACGCAGTTAGCTTTGTAATCTCGTACACAGGTGCTTTAACATATTTTAAATTAGTAACAGTAATATTACATAATGTGATATAATTTGTAAATGCACTATTAAAGTTTGCAACACTTCAAATAATTATAGCTACTTGTTTTGTATGCTTTTCCACTGTGTTATCGGTCTAAAAAATTCCTTTGTTAATAGTGCTAAGAATTTGTTGTATTAATTTTGCTTCTGCAATTTTATTTTCGGTTTCTACATTTTGTTTGTAAGTTGTATTTTTAATTTTCTTTCCAATTTAGATTGCAACATTGTGTTTTAAGTTTTGTTTCTACACTTTACTTTTGGGAACTTCTACTTTTACTGATAGTTTCTGTATTCAATTGCAACACTGACTTGAATTTTCCTTCTCCATTTAACAATCAAAGAGCTTCATGTAATAAATTTTAAGTTTAATCATCTTGTGTCATGCTAAAATAACTTTCTTATGTTTATGTTTTGTTAATTTTAATATTTTCGGAATGTAATTCCTCTGAGCTGCTAATGAAGCGAACGAATAAAATATTTGTAACTATGTTACTTTGTGTTTCTATCGGAATTAATTCTAAGTTTACTTCATTTTTTTAATATTTTCAAATTATCTTTGGTATGCTCACACGTAGTGTTCGAGTAATTTATTACGAAAGGTTAAATAAATAAGGAGCTTGCACAGGAATTTTTATATTTTCACAATCAAATTTAACAATGAGTTTGCACAGCAAACGAACCAACAAATAAAAGAGCTTACGCTGGAAGCAAACAAATAAAAATTAACAACGAAGTTCTTGCAGAACTGAATAATTGTATAACAAAAACAATAAACTAGTTTAAACCGGTTTAAACCAGTTTAAACACCTGTAGCAATGCAGACAAAACAAATTTTTAGCACTATTAACAAAGGAATTTTTTAGACCGATAACACAGTGGAAAAGCATACAAAACAAGTAGCTATAATTATTTGAAGTGTTGCAAACTTTAATAGTGCATTTACAAATTATATCACATTATGTAATATTACTGTTACTAATTTAAAATATGTTAAAGCACCTGTGTACGAGATTACAAAGCTAACTGCGTTTGGGTACGAGATTACAAAAACTAAGTGCGTTTGGGTACGAGATTAAATTTTAAACTATAAATCCCGCGCAGCAAGCCGCGCCGCGCACTATAGAATTACTACTGTTAAAGTAAAGCCAATGATTGGTATACTCTCTGATGTTAAATCATTTATTTTAAAATACCGATTTTGTTACAAAGTTACATCTAATAATAAACTTTGAAATATATATCTTTGCTGATCTTTAAAGTTACAAGACTTTTGCAAGTTACATTTACTAAACGTGTACAGGAATTGTTCATACATTCTTATGTCCATCTTCGGTTAAGTTCGGCAATTTTCGGAACCATTCGTGTAGTACATTAACCAACATGTACAGGAATTGTGGATAAACTCTCATGTTCATCTTCGGTTAGGTTCGGCAATGTTCGGAAAACTTCAGGAAACTTCGGGAACCTTCGGCAATCTTCGCGAATCTTCGTGTGGAGTTCTTGGAATTTCCATTTATTAGTGTTGATAATAAACAATCAATACAAAGTAAACACACTTCCTGTTTGTACTTTGCGTGCTGTAATTAGTCTAAAACAATTTTATTACGGCACTTTGTAAATTACAATTATCGGAAAGTGCTAAAGGATTAACCGATAAACTTAAAAGTATATCTTTGGTGAACTAAAATATACTTAGTGAGTGACAAGTGGTAGTGCATCGATACTAAACTGAAAAAAGTTACGGGAAGTTTTATCATTGTAGTTAACGGCCAGTGTTAGTGCAATTCCCGACAAGCTTTCAAGACAACTCCCGACAACTTATATCTAAATCTGTTGTGAACTAAAACAAGTTCGGGAAAGTTTTATTATTATACTTACTGGTAAGTGTAAAAAAATTCTTAAAAAGTGTATCTTTGGTCAACACATTGTGAATTATATCATAAAAGTCTACTTACGAAACCTTGTCATTTAAAAAACTGTGAAAAGAAATATCAAAGTTCTGTGTACATTATTGTGTAAAATATTTACTGTATAAGACAAAAATTCATATTGCAATTACATATTTAGTGTGTCAATCACACAATGGAAGGACAATCTGTCATCTGTACCATGTTGTCGGCACAAGAAGCACGTGGATATGAAAATCCAAACGAAGTTTTATTTACATGGGAAGTGATAACACAATGTCATGCTACGGGTGCAAGGGTAAGCAATGAAGCTTATTCCAAGTTATTGCAGGCGTTGTTTATGCATTTTGGTTGTGATCCTCATGTTGTTTTGAAAAAATGTAAGTCTGCAAAAGATATTATTGATTTATATCATGTAGGCTTCTTTCGTCAAGATAATATAAAGAATTTAGCTCGTGAGAAGTTTATGGAACTTGTGTCTGAAGGAAAAGCTAATAGTTTAACTACAAATGATTTTAGCGTTTTCATGGAAAATTTTATAAACTTTCCAAGTCCTAATACTAATAATGTATCACAACCTACCATGTATGGGAGTGGTAAAACAAATGAATATTTTCGTATTGTTAATAATAGAACCAAACATTATACTTATTTTGGACTTACGGGAAAGGAAGTTACAATTGAACGTATGCACACTAGCGGAATAGATGATCCTGAAAAATATATTCAGTTGTTATTTGAATTTGTAAAGGATCATGTTTTAAATGATGCCGATGATGATATGTATGTTGGTATAACAATAGAAAGTTCTGCTTCCACAATTAATAAACCAATATACATTTCGTGGCGTCAAAAGTCAAATTTAAGCTCCGACATTTTATTTCGTAAAATTGAAAATGTTTTAAATAGTAATGAAAATTATTTATTAGGTGATAAAGTAAATTTCAAAATTCATATTGTTGATTCACGTAAAGGTAGGGGACGAACTATGGGTTCATCAAAATATGTTGATCTTGTAACACACATGCATCAATGTACTATTCCTGTACAAAAGGATGTGTATTGTCTTCCCAAGAGTATTATTCTTGGAATGGGTAGGGCTGATCATCGTTATAATTACGTATATGAATTGAAAAATCATTCTGAACGATTGATGAAACAAGCAAAGGATTTGTGTGTCAGTGCTAAAGTTGACATTGAAATCCATGATGGATGTACTATTGATGATGTAAAAAAGTTTCAAAATAAGCTAGCACCTCATTATCAAATTGTTGTTTACGAAAAAAATCGTTTAACTCGAAACTACAATGTAAATTATCCTTGAATATATGCATCAAAGAAAATTTTAATTTTGTATACTGAGGGACACTATGAATTAATTACTAGTATTACAACACTATTAAACAAGAAAAATTATTGTCAGTATTGTTTGGAAGGTTATCATCGTACAGAAAATCATAAGTGTAACTTCAAATGTCCAATGTGTGAAAAGTATCACAATGTTTGTAATAATGATAATAATATTAAACGCGAATGCATTGATTGTCATAGACTGTTTTCTTTAGAAGAATGTTTTGCTAATCATAAAACAATAAATGTTTCCGGAAAAAGTTTATGCGAAACAAAGAAAATTTGTGTCCAATGTGGTGATATGATTGACATGCGTTCACGCAGGTCTCAACATGAATGTGGTGAACGTTATTGTAAAACATGTTACTCATATGTAACAGATGACCATATTTGTTTTGTTCAAACGGCTATGATGCAGCATGTACATACCTTTTTGTACATTATCTTTGATGTAGAAACAATGTTGCTTCCTAAAAATGAACAAGGAGAACAAGAACATCGCGTAAATTTCGTAAATTGTATTCATGCTTGTTACAAGTGTAAGGACATGAAGCTTGATGATACATGCTTTGTATGCGGCGATAAAAATGGATTCCGTTCGTTTGATTTTCACAACATTGAAGAATTTGTTAATCATGTATTAATAACTCGACCAATTTTTAGAAAAATCATTGTGCTTTCCCATAATGGCAGTAATTATGATATGCAATTCTGTGCTAAAACTTTGATCATAAACCATCATTTTACACCTGAAGTAATAATGTCAGGGCAAAAAATTATTGAAATGCGTTTAGGACAAAAGATTTACTTTCGTGACACATATTTGTATATGGGAGTTAAATTATCTAAATTACCTAAGACGTTAGGTCTTTCTGCAAATTTACGAAAGGGAGATTTTCCGTACTTGTTTAATACATTAGAAAACCAAAATTATATAGGCAAAATTCCTGATCTAAAATATTTTGATCCTGATTCAAGGAGCACTCAAGATCGAGAGCAACTTATCATATGGCACAAAAAACGTGTTGCAAGTAATGAGAAGTATAATCTCCAAAAGGAAATGATTAAATATTGTCGGAATGATGTTAAAATTTTAGCAGAGGCTGTCATTAAATTTTCAAACTTAATTGAAGACAAAACAAATGGTATCCAATGTTTTATCGCTGCACCAACTATTGCTAGTTTGGCAATACTAACATATCGTACCTTATATTTACCCAAAGAAATTATTCCAATTATTCCACCTTATGGGTTTGACCATCGTGATCGTCAAAGTCTGAAGGCAATGTACTGGCTGCGATACTTAGAACGTACTACTGGTAATAAAATTCTTCATTCTGGAAATGGTTTGGAAAAACGATTTGGGAGGTATAAGGTTGATGGATTTGAAACTAAAACAAATACAGTTTACGAATTTCATGGATGTTACTATCACGGGTGTTTAAACTGTTATCCTACACTACGACACGTGTCCCTAGATTCAACCTCTAAGCAAGGTACATCACTACAAGATCGGTATGAAAACACCACCACAAAAATAGCATTTCTTAAAAAATTAAATCTTAATGTCATTGAAATGTGGGAATGTGAATGGGACCTCATGGTAAAAAATGATAAAAAATTACAACAGTTTATTCAAACACAGTGTCATGATCTTGTCGACCATCTGGTACCTAAAGATAGTTTTCATGGGGGACGTACAGAATGTTTTAATGCCTTGTACGAATGTACCAGCGAAGAGTTTGTGGCATATTATGATATTACCAGTCTTTACCCGTGGGTAATGGCACGTAAGCCATTGCCTATAGGTAAACCTATAATATACAAGGGGCCTGACTTTCCACAAGTGCAAAGTATTCATGGATTAGTCAAATGTACCTCCCAAAGACTTATATTTTCCAATTTTACCATATACATGTAATGAACGCCTTTTGTTTGGGTTATGTCGTACGTGTATGGAACAAAGTGACAACAATTGCATCCATAATGATGCCGAGCGTGTCCTTACTGGTACATACTGTACTCCTGAACTTCATGTAGCTTTAGATCTCGGATACAAAATTCTACAAATTATCGAAATTTGGGAATTCAAATTATCTGGATCAGAAGATAATTTGTTTAAACATTATGTCAATTCCTTCTTAAAAATGAAACAGGAGTCTTCAGGATTTCCTAGCTGGTGCAAAACTAAACAAGATCAAGAAAAATATATTGCAGACTATTATGAACATGAATGCATTCAGTTAACGGAAAATAACATTGAATCAAATCCTGGTCTAAGATATATTTCCAAAATATTTCTCAATTCCTTGTATGGGAAATGGGGACAAAGAACAGATTTATCTCAATCTGTAATTGTAGATACTCCAGAAAAATTTTTAAGTTATCTATGGGCACCACAATATGAGGTACAAACTGTATTGCCTATTGGAGAGCGGCATCTCATTGTATCATATAAGAACATTGAAAACAAAAACAAGCCATGGAAATTTTCCAATGTTGTCCTTGCAGCCTTCATCACCTCTTGGGCGCGTCTAAAACTTTACGAGTTACTAACAGCTATAGATCCTGATCGTGTATTGTACTGCGACATTGATAGTATTATGTTTGTGCAGCAACGTAATGAAAAGCCTCCACTTTCTTTGGGTTCCTATTTAGGTCACTTAACTAATGAAGTTCCTGATGGCTGGGAAATTGATGCCTTTATAGGCTTAGGACCAAAAAATTATGCCTATAGAATGAAAGAAGTTCAAACAGGGAAAGTAGATTATGTATTTAAAATTAGAGGAATTACTTTAAATCATCGTACACGACAAGAAATTAACTTTGATCATTTTTATCAACTAGTTCAAGATAAAGCTGACAAAAAACAATTACACAATCCAGGAAGAATTGTTCGTAAGCCTGGGTTTGTCATCGTATCCAAGTCTGAAACTAAAACACATCAGAAAGTTCAAAATAAAAGACGACGATTAAATCATAACAGTATTACTGACTATAGAACATTGCCATATGGTTATCAAAGTATTAAGTGCGTGAAATGAATGGTATTCTGTATATATGTAAATAGTAAACTGTCTAAAGGTACTATAATGTCATAACATGGTCATAATATCATCAAATATGTCCATAAGTTTTCCTATCTGTTGGTACTTGTACGTATATATAATGTAAATATGTCAATAAGTTATTAAGAATATTCTAAGTATAGTAAATATCTTATTTAAATATATCTATATATGTATATCAATATGCCAATATTGCAAAATACAATATTGTAGAGTATATAAATACAATAAAGCGTTACAATTTATAATAATATGTTTTATTTCTCCAAACAAATATTGATATCATACGAAGTATCTGTATTCTATATAAGATAAAGAAAGAATACCTATGCTTCATATAAGGTTATTTATACGTATTTTATGTTCATACATTAATGATTCCAAGTTGGAAACCATGTTGATGTCATAATGTCTTCTATAAGGTAAACAAGCATCTTAGAAGTAAGTAAAGGTATCAATATAAGACATTAGAATACTGTAGTGAAAAGATATCTATATGTAAATGGGTTATAACACAGTGATATCCTTTGTGCTTCAAATACCACTAGAACATGTCTAACAAGTATCTGCGTACGTAAAAAACCACAATATATACATTCTAACATGGTATTCAAGGTAATCTATATACATAAGCAATCAAATTATAAGGCTACAATATAATCAGTTCATGTGTTTGCATTCACATAACATATCATCACAACAACATATACAACTCTACAATATATATAACCCTACAATAGAAACATTTCAGGTGTTTGCATCCAGCCTAGTATAGCCCCTAAAGCTACGCAACCAACAACACATGCTTAAAACACTTACATGCAAACGAAAGATAATATGTCTACAATATGATACATATATTCCTGTCCCGATATCAAAAACCAATATACTTACATACATACATCTACCTACTTACAAACTAATCATATATACATGCAATTTGTCATTCGTCTAAGCTTCGTACACCATTAGACCCATACAGTATCCAAAACATGATATTCTATGCTAAAATCCCATATCACCTACACATACATGTACCCACTTACAAACTAATCACATATACATGCATTTTGTCATTCGTCTAAGCTTCGTACACCATTAGACCCATACAATATGCAAAAGACAATATTCTATGCTAAAATCACATATCAGCTACACATACATGTACCCCACTTACAAACTAATCACATATACATGCAATTTGTCATTCCTCTAAGCTTCGTACACCATTAGACCCATACAATATCCAAAAGACAATATTCTATGCTAAAATCACATATCAGCTACACATACATGTACCCCACTTACAAACTAATCACATATACATGCAATTTGTCATTCCACTAAGCTTCGTACACCCTTAGACCCATACAATATCCAAAAGATGATATTCTATGCTAAAATCCCATATCAGCTACTGAAAATACAATATCAGTACATAAAATACCCCCTCATTAATATTCATTACCATCTCATTAATATTCATTATCATTTCATTAATATTCATAAATAATTAATTCATTACTCTAGTTTTTTAAAAGGATAAAATCATTTATGTGAAAATACCTAAAGAAATCTTGTTTGAACACTTCTTCCAAAAAGCACAATAGTGAAAGTTGTCTTGCGTACACAATTCATTCAGTCTTTTTCCTCTTTGCAAGTCAGGTAGGAAGGGCCACCCTTTCTCTCCCCTCTACGTATGTGCCAAGGTCTTAACAAAATGCGTAACAAGTCGCACGCCTGTTTAAAGTGGTCCTTTGCTCACAAAACAAAAAACACACTTCACCCCTCCATCTTATGTGCGGTTCCCTCAGTATGGGGCAATACATTAACTTTTAAAAAGTGACACGTACCTATCTCATTCTTAAATTCTCTGTCGTTAGAATAATGATTCCTATTTCTTTCTTTTTCACATATTTTTCAGTTTCCATGCAGTAAAAATCACAGTCCCCCCAATTAAGCAATGTCCAGAGCACAGTTCGCTCCCCCCAACTCCAGCATTCTGGAACACACACATACAAGCAGGTGTCTATGTTACGTTCGTTACTCTTCACCCATCAAAGGGCTCCCTCCCTCCTACGCCTTACATCTTAGACAGTCAATATCTTTTAACATTTGTTGTTTATCCACAGTTTCCCATGTTTCTAAATACATGAAACTAACTTATTTGACATGTCTTTCTCACCTCCTAGGGTTAAAGCATTGTGCAACATCCATATCTCACATTAAATTGACACTTTCTTATTTCCTTAATTGACACAATGATGAAATTACGAGACAGCTACATAAAAAGCATCTCATACGTTTACAATGGTGTTTGTCGGCTATCCATTGTTCTAATACCCCACACGTTGAATGTTTACATACAGCAATAAGCCTACTGCCTCCCCCCTCTTCCTGTGCTCTTCCCCCACTGGTTACCTCATCTTACAACATGCCATTATTTCATTATAGGTGAATTCTTTCTTTAGAATTAGTTTCTTGAATAGCAAGACCAACTGCGTTCAAGATTAACAAAAAAGACTTGTGTGGACATGTTCTGAAGTTCCTTTAGCTATTTCTCGCCACTTGACCAAGGAATAAGGAAGGAAGAAACACGTTTCTTAAAGGATTGGGGGAAAACGGTAAGTAATCAACATAAATTGAATAAAACAACATAAAAATTGTATTAAAATATATAATAAATAATATCAAAGGAAATTTGCATCCATTTTCATGAAAAATTTACACTGTTGATCAATTCTTGTCAAAATGAAGGAAATTTGCTTGGCTTTTAATGAGAATTTCGGTCTGTACACGTATTTGGTAGAAATGAGGGGAATTTGAAGCAATTCTGGTGAGATTTTGGGAACATCGATAAATTTAGGTAGAAAATGGCGGATTTTAGGGCGATTTTGGTGAGATTTTGGGAACATGGGTAAATTTTGGTACAAAATGGCGGATTTTAGGCCTGTTTTGGTGAGAAATCCGGAACAAGTTGGTGAGAAGTACGTGCTATTCTACTATCCTGTAAAGTAGTAGGATAACGTTTAGTAATTCTACGGGTATGTGCGATGTTAAAAATTGTAATTTCAATCACTGTAAAGCAAATAATTTCAACACTTACCATGTTACAAATGATGCTCGATATGTCCTCCATCTTGCTCCACACACCTCCGTAAGCGGCGGCATAGGGATGTTCGTACATCATGTAGCATCTCTGGAGTGACAGATGCACACACACCTTGGATACGCGCCTTCATATCATCAGTAGTTGTTGGTACGTTGGACATTACCCGATCCTTAACATAACCCCAGAGGAAAAAATCAAGTGGGGTTAGGTCAGGAGATCGTGGAGGCCAGTGAATAGGACCTCGACGCCCAATCCATTTATTCGCCATACGGTGGTCCAATAAGGCTCTGACCTGACGTGCGTTGTGTGCTGGAGCACCATCATGTTGATACCACATTCTTATACGTTCAGCGAAAGGAATATTCTCTAACAACTCCGGGTATAGTACATCACTGATAAATGCGGCATAGGTATCACCAGTAAGACGTCCATCAAAAAAATATGGCCCAATGATATGGTTACCAAGGATGCCACACAATACATTAAGAGACCACCGATGCTGATGAGCAACTTCTCTCTGCCATAGTGGATTTTCCCTAGCCCAATAATGCATATTATGTCGATTTACGTGTCCTGTGTTTGTAAATGTAGCTTCATCGCTAAACAAGATGGTGGATATGAAGTTGCGCTGTCTGTTTTCCATACCTTCCAACCATAGACAAAATTGCAATCTGGCATGAAAATCATTGCCAGATAGTTCCTGATGTAAGATGATATGATACGGATGAAACATGTACTCGTGCAAAATACGCACTACAGATCTTTGGCTAACTCCACTGGCCTGAGCGAGATATCTCGTGGTAACATGTGGTTCTACATGCACTGCTGCCAATATTCCTGTTGCACGTTCTTCATTGGTTGCAGAGCGGTAACGACCCCTACCTCGTCCCCGGACAAGACTACCATGTTGCCGCAAACGTCTCTCCAATCGCAGAAATGCCATGTGAGATGTTTGTTGGCGTTGGGGATAGCGCATTGCATACATTCGTGCCGCGCTACGATAGTTTCTTCTACATTCCCCCAACACCAGCAACATATCTACACAATGATCAAACACCGCCATTGCTCTATTCAAACGCTACCCAAACTAATAATATCAATACGATAGTGTTCGTTTACTTATACGGAAAACTTATCACCAAAGTTTATATCCCGTTCTTTCTACGTCTGCACACTTACACTTACATTTATTACGTTTCCATAGCGATTACATTAATAGTTGACGATCAAAAATAATCTAAAGATATTTCTTTGCAACTTTCTTTTCTTTGTATAAAACGGCTCAAATAATTCGCCTCTGATCCTTTTTTTTTATAAGATGGTACAGATTGTTAATGCAATATACAACGTTATCGTTGTACTATGTTCCGAAGGCCATCGGTTCCATTCCCCAGGCAATGACATTGACGGGCTTTCCTTACTCTAACTGGGCACATGCTGAGATGTTGCCTACAAGTAGGGCCTAATAGGTACCTTCCTATCCCTTTCTCATAGGATTGTAGTGATTGAGGAACGACGTCTTTTTGCGCATACGTATTAGTATTATTCATTGTCTTATTATTTTCATTCATATTATTATTATTATTACTAGTTTTATTATTATTTTTCGTATTCTTCTTCTTCTTCTTCTTCTTCTTATTATTATTATTATTATTATTATTATTACGTTATAGGTCGATTTCGCCTCCGAAAATTTTACTTGTTATTCACTTACAGTATGATGATGGAACCTCGTGTTCGACATATTTTTAGGCCTGTTTGTATTGTACATGGACTCTTAACACTTTTTATTTGATGCAATAATTCGCGTGATATTGGCTTATAACACTCAGTTTGAACACTGCACTTTCTATCTGAATGTGGAACCATTTCCGGCGGCCATTTTGTAACAGGCTTGCCCGAAATCAAAACATTTTTTTTCTAAGCTGTTTGGTTTTCCATAATCTATCAAACAAGGTATCACTCGACCTATATTCAGATTTGAAATTTTAAAATTGTTCCCGGGGCCCCATGATGGGGTCCTGGGGCACCACGACAACACCATTCCACGTTGCCTATGGCGTTTACCTTTTTCATTTTTTGTTTCATGTTTTTCTACTTAGCCGTTTCCGATTTATAAGTACTGGAAATTTTATCTCTTACAGGACCAATTTTGGGGTCTATCTTGAAAACGGTGCCCATTTTCAAAAATTGTTTCCTACAAAAATTGTTCAATTTTTCAAGCTCTTTAGAACGAGGTATCACTCGACCTACAATATGTTCCCATTTGAAAATTTCACGTTCACCCCCCTCCCCCCCAAAATGGGGGGCGAGGGAAACCTAATGTTTGACTCATTTCTTAGGCCCCTCTGTATTGTACATTGTCTCTTAATATTTTTCGTACATGATGTATAGTTCGCGAAATATTGGCTTGTAACACTTTTCCTACACTAGAACAAAGGCGACATATGATGGACTTATTATTCATTCAAAAAGTAACGCAAAATATTTTGGATTGTCCTGATTTAGTTTCTTTATTGAATTTTCATGTCCCCACATTAAAAGTACGTAGAAACACTGGTCTTTATTACTGCAGAAAATCAAGAACTAATATAATGATGAAATCACCAATCTGGAGGACAACAGCTTTGTATAATAGAATGTGTACAAATAACAATGAATTTGATATATGTGATATGTCGCCTAAGAAATTTCGGAATGCCATTATCATGAGTTATCAAGAGTTGTGAACTCAAGTTATGTTATCAAGAGTTACGAACATGTAATTGCGTAATTTACAACACTGTAATTGGGCTATAGCCTGTTGTGTTGACAATAAATAAATAAATAAATTTATAAGTACTGGAAATTTTATCGGATACAGGACCATTTTTGGGGCCCATCTTGAAAACGGTGCCCCATATCAAAAATTGTTTCCTACAAAAATTGTTCAATTTTTCAAGCTCTTTCGAACGAGGTATCACTCGACCTATGTTCCCATTTGAAAATTTCACGTTCACCCCCTCCTCCCAAAATGGGGGGCGGGGGAAACCTAGTGTTTGACTCATTTCTTAGGCCCCTCTATATTGTACATTGTCTCTTAATATTTTTCTTATATGATGTATAGTTCGCGAGATATGGGCTTGTAACACTTCTTTATAAGTACTGGAAATTTTATCGGATACCGGACCATTTTTGGGGCCCATCTTGAAAACGGTGCCCCATATCAAAAATGGTTTCCTACCAAAATTGTTCAATTTTTCAAGCTCTTTTGAACGAGGTATCACTCGACCTATGTTCCCATTTGAAAATTTCACGTTCACCCCCCTCCCCCCAAAATGGGGGCGGGGGAAATCTAATGTTTGACTCATTTCTTAGGCCCCTCTGTATTGTACATTGTCTCTTAATATTTTTCTTATATGATGTAAAGTTCGCGAGATATTGGCTTGTAACACTTATTTATAAGTACTGGAAATTTTATCGGATACAGGACCATTTTTGGGGCCCATCTTGAAAACGGTGCCCCATATCAAAAATTGTTTCCTACAAAAATTGTTCAATTTTTCAAGCTCTTTCGAACGAGGTATCACTCGACCTATGTTCAGATTTGAAAATTTCACGTTCACCCCCCTCCTCCCAAAATGGGGGGCGGGGGAAACCTAATGTTTGACTCATTTCTTAGGCCCCTCTATATTGTACATTGTCTCTTAATATTTTTCGTATATGATGTATCGTTCGCGAGATATTGGCTTGTAACACTTATTTATAAGTACTGGAAATTTTATCGGATACAGGACCATTTTTGGGGCCCATCTTGAAAACGGTGCCCCATATCAAAAATTGTTTCCTACAAAAATTGTTCAATTTTTCAAGCTCTTTCGAACGAGGTATCACTCGACCTATGTTCCCATTTAAAAATTTCACGTTCACCCCCCTCCCCCCAAAACTGGGGGGCGGGGGAAACCTAATGTTTGACTCATTTCTTAGGCCCCTCTGTATTGTACATTGCCTCTTAATATTTTTCTTATATGATGTATAGTTCGCGAGATATTGGCTTGTAACACTTATTTTGACTCACCCTGTATATATATATATATATATATATATATATATATATATATATATATATATATATAACGAGATTGAGGGATGGTATGTGAAGAAAGAGAAAGAAGCTTCCCACGAAAAAGAAATGAAGGGAACTAACTATACTGAAAACAATGTTCATTCAACAATGGGGCAAGTTTTCTCGTCACAACGGTAGTGGCAAGAAGGAGCTGAGACAATTACTTGTTAGCTTCTAACGTAATCCACGCATTTGCTTCTGTATGCCCCACTAGGCCACCAATTAGGGTGGCCTGGCCCCGTAATTTTTTTATAATCCCATATTTCCTCGATATCATATATTTCCCCTCATATTGCTGATTGCGGCAGTATTGTATCGCACAAGTGACTAACTTTGGCATCCCCATTTCGGGATACTACGCTACGCTACTGTCAGATACCCATACCATCTCTAGGGGGCTCACAGGGGGAATGACATACAAATAATCGAAAATGAGGGATATTTGTTTGTAATCCATGGTTTTCGGTGTTGTGGAGATGAATGGTGCCATACCCGATGACGTTTCTGTCCAAATGTGGCTAATAAACCCCTATCAACCCTTCGGGGTCACATGGGGGTGACATGCATAGTCGGGATGAATCGTGTAATCAATTATTGAAATGTATTGTTAGGGTAATTGGGAGTTCAAATATTTTTATAAACCTGATCTCCCCGTTCGAAGGAGGGGCATTTCAGCTAGTTTAACCAATAAAATACAAACCAGGGATATACACAGGCGATAGGTTCTGGTGGTCCGGACTCAGCTCCCCCGCCCCCTTCAAAGCTGCTTTTCTGTAAATTTAGTCTGATTTTAGGAGCGATTTCACAAATTTTAAAATTCTTTATTCTCAAATTGAAATTGGACCCCCCTTTAGACGCCTGATAAAAACAGTAGAGGGAAAGTGGGTTGAATTTATTGTAACTACCGTTTTAAGAGTGATTTGTGCAATTAAATAGTGGTATTCATTAGTTAAGCTCAATTTAGGTGACAATCATTTTCTCGTCTACATCGATCGGCATCAGAGTGGATAAATTTCGAAATAAATTCCAGCGAAAAATTCTACGGGTGCTGAACGCCTATCAAAAATCCTCTATAAATGTTTGATCCTAGAAGCACCCATCTAATTACTTAATTATTAGTGTTTAGCGTTTCTTTCCAGCACCGAGGCTATATATAACTTGGACCTACAGTTTGAGATGGGATCCGAACCACCGCAATGCGCTTAAACTTAAAATCTCTCTCACTGGGAATCGAACCCAGGACTTCCTGTGTAGCAGATATCTCCTAGGCACTAGACCTGTCTCAAATCCAGTCTCATGTGTAATTATAATATGCGCTTATCCTAGGCACTTTTGTCTGATTATCAAATGAAAACCACCGGTTAAGTTGAAAATTACATATGTGTATACAGTTACTGTAAACACTAATGAAAGTGATGTTTAATTTTGTATAGGTGAAAATTCTTTTCATCTCCTTAACATGCACAACGATATGTTCAATGAATATTTCTAACGTTAAATAAACCACCTATAGACCTTGTCAACATATTTTATATTTAACTCAATAGTCGTAACAAGGTACAACACATTTTAGTAAAAACACTGTATAAGATGTGAAGTTTCAATACTATAACAGTATCTTCATCAGACTTAAACACACTTATCTAGTGTTTTTTTTTTGAGGGGGAGGACCCTGCTATGATCCAAGCTTCCAGCAAGTGCGCCTTGTGGACAAACATCGTGTAGTTTTTTCTAATTATTTCCGGCTCCTCTCGCTTTCTTCATTTCACTATTATCGTCTTTTTTTCTTAAATTTGTTACATAATCACTGGAAAAAAATTCAAAATTTGTTTCTACTCTTTCTACATCCCGTGGTGTAGGCCAATGTTGTGGTTGCAATGAGGTACCTAAAAGAACACCAAAAACGATTCTACTAATGTAATGTCGTATAATGCATTGCCCTTCTTCCTAATATGCCTCTATTGACATATAATGGGTTCTAATAACTTTATCAAGAATGTGGTATGTATAAGCTTTAATGAATGTCATTTTAACGAACATACGTAAGACATTATAATATTTATACGTGCCATTAAATTGTGTAATTGTGACTCTATATTATGTTTGCAATTATTAAAAAAAAAAAAAGTACATTTTATATCTAAAAGAAGGTGACTGAATGAGAAATGGAAGAAGAATACATGTTGATTTCGAAGTTACGGCTACTTACTTTATAAATTTATAGTTTATATCTATTCTCAGGTTATCGAAATGACTAATGAAAAATATATAACTACAGTAGTTATGTAAATCAAAGAAATATGAGTCGAAATGTTAAGTTTTGTGTAAATAAGTTTATGGTTATAAATAAATTTATAAGTACAGAAAAAGGAACATGTCATACAGATCTTTATTTTAGGGAACCTAATCTATTCATTGAAAACCACAAAGTGAAAATTGTAAGAGAATAACACTTGCCCAAATAATAAGAGAATATATATACTTTATATATACTGTATTACAAGTAGGCAATTTGTGATACTTTTATTGAAGTTATAGCATTTGTTCCAAAGGACGAAACTGAACATGCCCATGAATATATTATAATGAAAGAAATACAAGAGAATATGAAGATAAATATGTAAGTAATGTTCGTCGACCACATGGCAAAGGGGCGTAAGTTGCATTTTTAATTTTTTTACAGGAGAGAGGAAAAAAGATTTTGCTTGATTTGAATCTCTCGGTACTCTCTCAGATTAGAAGCAAACTCAAATCTTTTTTGTTATTTTGATATTTGAGGTCAAAGTTTATTTGTTATGCCTTTTATCACGTGCATTTTCATACATAACATTTTTATTGAATTTCTACATGTTAGCGTCGTACATACGCCCTTATGTCATAAACAATTTATTTCCAACAAAGTACTTAAATGAATTTCTACATACCGCTGTTGTTTACTTACGCAATAATAAAACAGTATAAAAATAATTACAGATTATACACAATGAATTAAAAACACAATTATAACAGTAGTCCTTTCCGTCAGTACTTCTTTCTACCAGAGGAATAGTAATTTTTCTAGATTGGACTTTACCACGTTCTATTTACACAACCAAGATAACGAAAAAGAATATTCAATACTTTTTTTTTTTTTTCATATATAGAGATGCAATAGTGAGATTCAATAGTGCTGATTAATTTTTACCCATAACAAGACTAATTCCAATCTTCATTAGCTATTTCAAATTACGCACAAGTACTTTTACTGAGTGCCCGAGTAGGAAATCTCTAAGTAGTCCTTAGCGTAATCGAATGTAACAGGGCTTACGGGAAAGCTGTGATACTCTTGCAGTATTACTTTAGTGTTACAGAGTTTCATTAAATCATTCTTCATTTCCTTGGAAATTGGTAGCAGTCCTGAGTACAGATGAAAAGGATTGTATTTCTTTCTAGGTGTTCGGAAGGATCTTGAATGTGAGGATTCTCTGAAAGGCTCTGTCATCCTTTCCTTGAAGAGAATCTTATTTTCGTATTTTGTGAATCTCAGCCATCTTAACTTTTGCCATGGAAAAGTAACACAGTTCTGATCTTTGAATGTAGCTAACTTATAATAGCTTTTTGCGGCATCAAAATTATAGAAATCTTCTGTTGTCATCGAATGTTCCGTGAATGGCTACAGCTTTCGTCTTGACATTTTAGCAACTATACACCAATCGGAAGGTGTATATTATCTATGTTCTTCTTTGCGCGTTCTATGACGCTATGCATGGAATCAGCTTCCATCTGAGTGTGTTCTGGTTCAAGAAACTTGTGGTCAATACAGGTTACACTTGTATTATGGCTGCATATATACACATTGTTGCATTTTTCTTGTTCAAATTCTGTCCACCACAACAGTCTGAATACATCGTCACTTGTTTACTCAAGGGGGTAAATTTCGCAAGTAGAGTAGAATGCAGGAGGCAATTTCATCAGGACCTCTCCCCATATGTAACAAACCACTTCGCGCGTGGCTAGTTTGTAGATGGTGAGGAGGTAAACATTAAGTTTGCGAACATACATAACACCCGTTTTACGTAATGGCGTTGTCAAGACTTGTTGGATATCAAAACAGATAGCGTCCTTTGTTGCTTCTTCTTTGTCCTTTTGCTCTTACCTTGCTTCTTTTCTTTTTAAATGTTATTCATAAACCAATTTCTCTCTTTCTTTTTCCTCAGAAGACAAATTTTTAAAACTGACAAGTTTTATATTGATCTTTCTTCGGCTTGTGAATCTTGATATTCATTTCTTTCAGAATTTTCCAATATGAAGTAAGCCCTATTACATTTCCAGGTCAGACTTTCTTCTTCTTGCAGTGTTCCTTATAAAGGTTGTAAAGCTTCACATAAGACAGTCCTGCCTCAACATAGCAATAGCAGGTTGAAGATCGACAATAATGAGAGTCAACTCGGGACATCAATAACACATGCACTTTTACAATATTTTTGACTGCTAATGTTAAACTGTGTTTCGGTTTGTGTTTCCCTCGAAGCTCGTGACCTGTACTTCCCGAAGAAAGCCCTTTCTGCAAAACGAAACGACACACTTTATCACTAACGTCAAGAGTACAAAGAAAAAACTGCTTGCAAACTTGTATCATTTTCCTATCGATAGTTAAATAATAGTCAACTGTGTACTGCCTTCTGGACGTGGTGTTATATTTTCCGCGTAACTTTAACCTTCGCTTCATGTGACGCAGAAGATAATCTCTCTGTCTATGTATGTCTCCTAGTTTCCAGTATAAACGATGCACAAATTTCCGTTTTTTTCTTTGATAATTTGTTACCAACTGTACACGCATCTACATGAAATATTGGGTACTCTGCGCGAATCACGAATTTTGCCAGCACTGGTAACATATTTCTTACACAAATTACGATTAAGTTTGGCTTTCTTCTTCTTCCAGTTCATGGGATTCGATGGTATGTTCCTTGCTTTGGATGCATGTGATGATTTTGTGGCTACATTTATTTCTATTAGCATTTCATCATTTGAAGTACTTTCATCTTCGTCCACCTCAAAATCCAAGTCGGCATCGCTATCGTACGATAGTCTAATATCAGTAACGGAGTGTCCAGAGTCGTCTTTCTCCAAAAACCTGGATATTTCCTAATCAGATAGCGAAACACCGTCCATCCTGATCACTCTCTTCATCTCAACTAAGATCCATACACACTGCAAAACTAAAGAAAGGCCAATAATGCCATAAACTGCAACATTATTTAGTTTACTTATTCACCGCCTACAATAAAGCATTGGAGAAAAAAATATATAACGTAATGTGGCTTATTTTGAAGTGGCAATTGCTTTAATACGGATCTGAATGCAACTTACGCCCATCCATTGTATGTACGCTGAGATATACGTTTCCTGCAATGTGAATATTATATTTCTGACATAAATTCCTAAGTGAACATAAGCCTCCCTGTCATGAACAACTTTGTGAAACATGTCTTCCAAACTTTGAACTGGAAATCCTTTTTTATTGGGAATTAACTTACATCAATTTGCCAGGTGCAAGAATGTAACTTAAGTGATTCAATGAGCGAAAAAAAAAAAATGCATTCAACATTCTGGACTATATCTCATTAACTGAGTAATGTAGTCTTAGAATTGGTGTAATAAAGATCTTAATGACATCGACGACGACTTCTATATAACTTTGGGGAGGCATTCAAATATGTGTAGTTCCTTGTCACAAATTCGAATAAAGATATCTACATCCAGGGAGGCCGATCTCCAAGATCAGCGCGCATGGTTAATGACGACATAATTCAGTTTCACATTTATATCAGTAAGTAGCTGTAACAAAGCATCAATTTTCATATCTACGAATAGGATATTTTACTACATGTTCTAGAAAAGTTTACACGGGTTTTTACATGGCATTCTGTTTACCTCAATATTATCAATGGAATGATATGTCTCGTCATTGGAAGACTGTTAGGACTACGCGTATCATTCTTGGAAATATGTGTGTCAGTGTTAAGAGAAATCAAGCAACAAAAGATACAATCCGATTGTTAACAGTTAATATTTTTCACTTTAGGAATCTGTTATCACAAAATTATTTTATGCACTAAGCATACAAGTTACAAAACACTAGTTACTAATGTGTATTTACTATTAGATGAAAAGTGAACTCAATTATACTAATTTTCCTTTTATATCAACTAATTTTGGATCATATTTAATCCACATTAATATATAAACTACATAAAGAGAAACTTGCTCT
This sequence comes from Thermobia domestica, assembly GCF_964235325.1. NCBI lineage: Eukaryota > Metazoa > Arthropoda > Insecta > Zygentoma > Lepismatidae > Thermobia > Thermobia domestica. The sequence goes on along the minus strand of NC_137458.1, from coordinate 204,567,384 downwards.
GAAAACACTGGTCAACAGTGAAAATGCTTCGGAGATAAAACTAATCAATTCTTACTAATTTTAGGGTGCTGATAACGAATATGAAATTAGTTTTTGAAGATTGGTTCGGGTTTCAAAGAAATACATTATCACCCGATGTGCTCTGCTGGGCAAATTAAGGGTTCGTGGCAATAGGAGCTGTCTACTTATTTCAATCAACTTCCATTGTTTGACGATTAGTTTCATTGCTATCCTCAGGGACATACGCAGGAGTGGGTCCTGAAGGTCTTGACACCCCGACTTGTTTGTAAATTTAGTCTAATTTCAGGTGAAATTTTACAAATTTTAATATAATTTAGCTTCAAATTGTATTTGGACCCCCGAAAAGCTTAGGGCTTCTCCCGAAATAAATTCCTGCGTAGTCTCTGGCTATCCATATTGCTCGCACTTTATCGCTGACAAAGAAATATCAACCACTTCACGGTTTAGTTTGTATTGAAGAGTTTGACAGAGAAAACATGTTGTGTAACGTTATTTTGTAGTTACAATTTGCCATCTCGGACGTAGTGGTGGTGAGATATTGGGCGGGTGCTGCTATTATTATTATTATTATTATTATTATTATTATTATTATTATTATTATTATTATTATTATTATTAATAATAATCTTTCTATGACTATACTAAGCAGAAACATGTCGCATAAATGTGTTTGCAGTGAAGAGCAAATTGTTGTTTTTAACGAAGTGAAGGGAAAAGTGGTATTTCGCTGCTCCTACCATAAAGAAAGCCTATCACTTGCACTTTGGCTGTAAAGTAAAAGATGTGGACAAGAACTGAGCACCACATATATGTTGTAATACTTGTTCTACAAATTTGCAGGACTGGCTACACGGAAAAAGGCCATGCGTGCCATTTGCAGTTCCAATGATATGGAGAAAACCGACAGATCATACTTCAAACTTCTATTTTTGCATAGCTGTTCCAGTTAAAGGTATATCCAAAAAAAGAAAGAAAAAAAGAAAACAGAAAAAAAGAAAAAGTGGACTGCTACTTATTCAATTCAAATATTCCTTGAAATGTTCGTCACTGTGCCACACTCTGAAGAACTAAAGGTTCCACAACTTCTCGTACCTTATTCCAGTGTTTTACCAGATGAAGAGCAAAAGGTGAACAATGTTGACCCACATTGTCAAATTCTGCTGCAGATTCATTGTCTTCCAACGATCCTAACCTCACAAAACCAAAATATCATTATCTATTCACTCAAAAAGTGGCGCAGAACTGCTGGCATCCAAACTCAAGAAGTGGGGAGCTTATTCTGAAGATCTAAAAGTGTTCGTGCTTTGAACACGTCAGAATCTCCAAACAGTATTTTCAGTGGAAAGTGACATATTACGTTGTCACTATGTAGGCCTAACTGGTCTTATGAGTAAACTTAACATAGACGATAATCTCAATGAATGGCGGCTATTCATAGGCGCATCAAAACATTCTTCAAATATATTCTGCGTAAACTCCCACAAATTGCTGAAACTAAAATCAGGTATGAATCCTTATTGGCACTCAAATTCGCTAACTCCTCAATGATCCTGAATTTGATGCAGTGTTAGAAAATGAAGAGAGGATTGCATGAGATTCTTTCCGAACACTGGTGGATCCAGTGGGGGCGGAGGGAGCGACCGCCTCCCCCCCCAAAGGTCTTCTACTTCCAGCATGTATCGTTCGGAAATACAAATATTGTCTTTTCCCGGCCGATCCAATCTGTGTAACAAGAATAGTAGAGTCTAATCAAAATGTGTGGTACTTAATGGTACTTCTGTCCCTAGTTCCATGGGACGGTTACCATAAGCCGCAAACGAGAGAGAAAGATTCATACGTTGAACAAACAGCTGTAAGAAGAAGGAAAGACGGCTCACTCTGTGAACTAAAAATATATATTTTAAAATTGTGTCCTAGAAAAAAAAAAAGATGTGGGGATGGAATTCAAATCCTGAAACTTCAATTACCTTTACCTTAAATAAAGAGAAATATAGAATATTCAGCACTCCTTACTGTAAAGCTTTCTGAATCTGAGATGAGACTTTTAGGTTGGTTGATTGATTGATATGTATTTACGTCGTTCGTCAAAAGCGATGCTTTACAGAACGAGGACTAGAGTTTAAAGTTGGATCTGAACCACTATAGTGTGTTCGATGTTCACTCACCGGGTATCAAACCACAGAACCTCATGCATCAAAGATCAAAGGTGCTCTCACTAGATGCTACATCAACAAAGAATTGTGACTTTTGAGGTTCAACACGGAAACATTAATTGTGACTTTTAATGGTATTTCATCTTTTCTTGGGAAATACAAGCTACAAGCTGTTATTGTAATCATATATAACGATAGTCGTCCTGATCTTCGCACAGGCCAAACCGCTTAAGCTAGAAACTTGAAATTTGGATTTGGATTTCTCATTTAAAGTAATTTGACATGCGTTTCAACATTTTTTGATACTTTAGTAAAATGAGGAAAAGAGGTGGAAAGAAAAGGGAGCGGGGATTGTAATTATTATAATAAGATATCTAAGAATCTTTGAAGGTTAGAAACATGGAATTTCGTATATGGACTTCTCACTTAAAACAATTCAATACGTATTTCAGCGTTTTTCTATTCTTCTTCTTCTTCTTCTTCTTCTTCTTCTTATTATTATTATTATTATTATTATTATTATTATTATTATTATTATTATTATTATTATTATTATTAATACTATTATTATTATTATTATTATTTTAAGATGCCTATATCTCATAATCACTTACGGCTAGATATATGAAAGTTGCTAGTATGATTATTCATTTAAAATAATGAAACATGGATTTGAGCATTTTTTGCCACTTAACGTAGAAGGGCAAAAACAGAGGTGAGGGTTCACTAAAATGTTTGTGAGGTGTTTGAATTTCGTGACAGCGTTTTAGCTCAATCCAATTCTATATGAAAGACACAGAAGGGAGAACGCGAAATATTGTGCCACAGTATCACGTAGAAGCATTTGCTATATTGTGCGAAGCCGGCGATGTCCGAACAAATTGGGGGTCTGGGAGCGAAATCCCATCTAAGCGAAGGCTACTATAATATACTTTTATTGTTGTTGTAAGCATAACTATAATTATACATGTTTCTAAATTCTGCTTTTAAGAAATTACCTAATAGAGCCAATTTCCAACCCCCTGTTCCTAATCTGGTCTAATGCGTTTTTTTTTTCCTTACGTACCCAATTATACCACTGCAAAAGAGGAGTATTTGGACAAAATACCCTATACGGTGCTCATGGTCCCGGGTTCGATTCCCGATGAGAGTACATTTTAACGAAAAAGGTGGTTCGAATTCAACTATAATCAGTAAGTGCACGTCTTCTTCAGCCTTCATGTCATTACCGTGGAACGTTAAACTCAACCAACAAATCAAAATACCCTATGTACAGAGGTCTAAACTTTTGTAATGATGTCCTATATTTGTCTTCTTGCTCTCCCCTGTTTAAGTGAAAAATTCCTGGATGTACCAGAAATTGAATTCCTTACACATTCTTCTTTAAATACATCAATTGAGTACAGTTGGGAGCTTTGCTTGAGAAATGAACAATTCCATTTGTGTCAAAGTTTATTAGTCAGCGACTCCCCAACTTCTCGTGAATCCTGGGTTCTATACCAATCATAGAAATGTTTTCTTCACCTTTGATACATCAGAAGATTTTGGTACGATTTATGTAGCCGCAATCTTAACGCGCAATTAAGAAAATGTCAACAATGTTGTCAAACTGAAATCATGATAAAAAACGAAACGTAACGGAAATTTAACATCTTGCCCTCAGGAGATGTTCTTCGCATAGCGCCAGAGATCAAAGATAATGTCCCTCTCAGAGAGGCACTGGAAAAAAATGTCATGGATACGGATCGACGATCGGAACATATCCTCGCATTATATTGGATAATGAAATTGATAGATTTGTCAAGCTTCATGTTTTCTTACGATCACTCTAGTGAAACAAAGGGAAACTATATTTATATACACAGAGGACAAATGGGACAGGCTTCGTGGCAGATAACAGATGACAGGATAAATACCATCGTCAATATAACACTTTCTTTTGTGTAAGTACTGTCCAATACAGCGCATCTGATAAATCGCGGTGACTAAGTGTGAAGTGAATCATGATACCGCCACGCCTCCGAAACGGAAGTGAGTATTTAATTTAAATCTAGAGAAAGAATATAATTTCATTTTTTAAAAAATACTTACAAATTCGAGTCATAAAATATAATCTGGGAATCAAGTTTACACTCCCCTCCAGTCCCGGATTCATATGTGTCGTCTTTTTGCAAATTGAAATTCTGGTCACTTTGAGGGTACGCTCATCTTCCAGGAAGCAAACCGCCCCCTCCAAATGATTCTTCTGGATCCGCTAGTGTTTCCGAAAAGTGGTGACGTTTTGGAAAACGAGCGGTCTCAACTATAAGAAAGTAGAGTTGCACCTAATACCTTCTACCAAGCAATAGGGTGTAATGTATCACTAAAAATACATATGTTGCACTCCCACATAGATTTCTTCCCAGAAAATTGTGGAGCAGTCATTGATGAACATGGGAAACATTTCTACCAAGTTATATCTATGATGGAGAAATGACATCAGGGCTACTGGAGCAACTCTGCTCTTGCCGATTGTTGTTGGACGGAAATTTCCAATTTTACCCTAATTTCCCCTTTTCTCGTACAACACACACACACACATATATATATATCATCATGATACCATTTGAAAGCCTGTTTTATTCTGAAGAGAATGACGTATAGGGCCGCGGTGGCTCAGTGGTGGAGCGTTCACCTCTAGTGCTTGGGGTCCCGAGTTCGATCCCAGTCCCCGCCAAGTGAACTTTGTGGTGGACAAACACCGTGTGCGTGGGTTTCCTCGGGTTTCTCCCGTTTCCTCCCACTCTTCATTCTACCATTTATTCATTACTCATCATCACCGTCTCCTTTAGCCTTACTGGCATAACAGTTGGACGTAAAACTCAGATTTCATTTCATTTCAAATAAAAAATAATGTTCGGATTCATTTGATTTTATTGTTATCTCACTTTCTTCCTATATGAAATTTGGTATTGTCTAGCAGAACTGAGAAATATTTTTTTCCGTCACAACTATTGTAGGTATTACAATGAAACTTAGCACATATATTACTTATAAATTACAGTCGTTTTAAAGGTATATTATATTTGGGTGCCTTTAGTTGGGGCCGTACCAGGGGGTGCTACATTTGAACAAAGGGACTTTTGGACGGGAAATTCCCAATTTTACCTTGAATTTCCTTCTTCTTATACATCATGTACACATGCGCATAGTACCATCAGCAAGCTTGGTTTATTCTGAAGTGAATGGCATATGAACCAAGATAATCGGATGAACAGAATTGAAGCAATAGCTACTTAAGTGAAAGACCAAATAGGCTTGTTGGCTATTCAATAATTACAACAAACATTAGTCTTTTCGGGTTCGATTCCCAGTGAGAGGGCATTAAAATTCAAACGTGTTACGCGACGTCTCATATAACCTAAGTACTAAGTTGGGATACTAAACTCCAACAACCAACATCAGTAAACATTCATTTTGAAACATAATTGCGAACTTATAAAAGTAACACACATTAAAATTAAAATACCCTTTTCCGCTCTTTCATAAATTCTCCTTCTTCTTCTTCTTCTTCTTCTTCTTCTTTGTAATACTGTGGGACGATGATTGAAGAATACATCTAAAATAAAATGATAGTTTGGTGACTTATCCATTGGCAGATTTGATAAATGGTGGATTTGTCAATTGGCAGATTTGTCCATTTTCACAATTGGCGCATTTGGTCATTTTCGCGTTTGGCGCATTTGGTAATTGGCAGATTTGTCAATCGGCAGATATGGTAGTTGGCAGATTTGGTAATTGGCAGATTTGTCAGTTGGCTGATTTGTCCATTTTCGCAATTGGCGCATTTGGTCATTTTCGCGTTTGGCGCATTTGGTAATTGGCAGATTTGTCCATTTTCACAATTGGCGCATTTGGTCATTTTCGCGTTTGGTGCATTTGGTAATTGGCAGATTTGTCCATTGGCGGATTTGTCCATTGGCAGATTTGTCCATTTTCACGATTGGCGCATTTGGTAATTGGCAGATTTGTCCTAGGCCCATCCAGTTCTGCTTAACATTGCTGATCTCACGGGGAGTGATATTCCAGTGTAGCTAGGACGTTGGTAATAAAATAATAAATGCATATTGAAATAGTGAGGAGTGACTACCTGGAGCTACGGTCCATGAGGAGCTGTGCCTGCCCAATGTCGCAATACAACAAGCATATGCTACGCACTGAAAATATTCGAGATAGTATTAAGATTCGGTTTTTGCACTGTGTTGCTATTCATATATTGTCACATGATGTGGGCTAATTGCAAAGCGTAGCTACCGAAATGTACGTTCTTCAATCACATTGTGAAAGCTACGGATGCCAGACGGAAGAAACGCTGTACGATGCTATTAGATAACAGTAATGGGGTTAGCCATACTGAGAGCGGAATACATTCTATCTGAGTTGGAGCGGCAACGCCGGAATCTGGTTACAAAGAATTTATGGTAGAGACAAGTAAGCCCTTAGATCTTGACCTTCGAGGAAAAAAATGGTTATGTTCTGTCGCGTACTATACATAGTTCTGATGTACACAGTGTTTATAAAGTACTTACATTCAAACATAAATGTTCTTTGTCGGTAATATGGAGCTTGTGTAGACAAAGTTTGAATTCATGTTAAAATGAAAATTTGTACACGGATCCGGTCGGCCATTGTTCACTAGATCAAGAGTGTATGGCTATTAGTCTCACATGTTCGCTTCTGTACTTTCCACAGGCTTGAATCTGAATCATATTCTATGCCAGTTTTTGATTTTTTCCTTCTTCTTTTTTCTTGTTATATTTTATGACTAGCCTTCGTCTATCGAGATTTTGCCCTCAGACCACAGCGCTTGCTCAGCAGGGTTGATATGTTTAAAACAAGTGTTTAAAACATGTTTTAATCGAGAGCTGTTGTTTTATTCAGTTTGTTTTAAACAAATTGTTTTAAACGTGTTTTTTTTTCGATGGTGGTTGGGCATGTTTAAAACAACTAAAATATCAGATTGAAGAAGCTAATTTAATTTTCTAAGAAACAACCCATCGTCCGCAAGATTTGTGCGTGAAGTAAATTACAAGCAGAGTTATATTCTTATTACAACAGCAATTACTGAACGAAATTCTGCACATCAATGTGCGTATAACTAAACCAACAGAAATTCAAGTGAAGTGTTTGAACACTTCTTAATTTCCAAGAATAATTGAAGTTAAACACACTATACACTATTCTAAGATCCAAATTCACAAATCCAAAACTTGAGTATTTTTTGATCCCTATCATTTCCATAATAATGAACAGTTCTCACATCATAAGCTAGAAGAAATACTCTGACAAATACAATACAATACAAAAGAGCAGTGACTAACCTACAAGGAGCAAATGACATCTTTTAACTAAACAGTTTTCAAGATACATCTCTATCTGCAACATGGATAGCTAACAATGATTAGTGTCTACGGCATAACAACACAATTAACCTTTAGACGTCCGCCAGGGATTTTAACAAAATGATAGACTTTCACGTTCGGGGCTCTGGTGACCCTCCTAATTATCACAGAGTCGTGATTTATACACAGTTGGAAAGCTTATAGACCACAGATTCCAACGAGGTAACATTCGTGAAATTCCCGCCGTATTTCTAGAAACGAACAGAAACAAAAATCATTAAAAAATATGAAAATATTGCCTTTGCGGGGCCCTGGCAACTCTTGCAATCACCGCAAAATGCTGTGACAAAGTGCTGCTAAAAATGTGCAAAATGTGTGCTTTTGCGCTGACAAAATGATGCTAATGTGTAGGTCACATACTTGTGACAATAATATAAGAAATGGTAGCCAGTGCTGCCATTGCGTAACGAATTCGTTTTATGTAGGAAGTATTAAAAATGCGCACAAAAACATTCATTGAATTAGACATTCTCTCCCCTTCCCCACGTCCATATGCAAATCATTTTTGCTGCACACACCATGTATATGAACCAAAATTAGGCTTCTAGATCACTTCAGTAAAATACAGCTTGCCTTATATGGAACCGTTCTGAAACTAAATGTAAATTAGCCAAATTTGACCCCCTCTTCCTCTATAAACAGAAGTACATATACATGTTACTATCATGTAGGAGACTACTTCATTATTTCACATACTAATTTTTGTGGACGTACCACAAAGGGGGAGGAATGGCCTCCAAAATCTGATGAAAAATTGATGTAAAATTTAAAAAACGAACTTCATCCTCCCTCTCTCGGCCGTACATAAATACCCACTACATACATAAAATGTAGGGATGTACACGAGCGAGTTCTCATTGAAATTCGACTCGACTCGAAACTGACATCATTGAGCTCGACTCGAGAACTCGGCTCGAAAAATTTCCTCTAACTCGACTCGAGTTTCGAGTCGAGTCGAGCCAAATGCTGTGTGTAGTTTCAAGTACTTTCTTCAAGTATCCTACATAGACAGTATAATTATTATCAATGATACTTACTATTACTACAACTTATTATTATTGTTATAACAACACCAGCGTATATAAACATGAATGATAGGCGGTTTGTAACTGAATACTAAAAACTAGCTGACAGCTGACCTCGGAAAAGGTGAAGTCAAGGAGGCAAGGACATCGTTCACGAGGTTCTGGGTTTCAGTTCCGGAGGAGCAAGTATCCAGGCTCGAACCAAAGTCGTTAAAAGTTAGACTGCGTCGGCCTTTTCAAACCTGCTCGGCTCGGGTTCTCAACGGCTCTAGCGGCTCGGCTCATAGCTCATTCACTATCGAACCGAGGCAACAGCTCACCCAACCGAGCCGGCTCGAGCTGATGGCTCACCTGAGCCGAGTCGGTGCCTTATCTCAACTGACCAGGCTTAAGTTGCTCCTCAGTTGAACCGAACTAAGCCAGTTAACATCACTACCTGGGTTGGGCTTCTGCTTCGGCTCAAAAGTTAGGTCGTGCAGGTCTCAGCCTTGGTAGTAAGGACTACAGTATATACCGGTGTTTACATTGGTGCTCACATTTGAGGCTGTCTCGTTATAAATATCCATAGTCGTCCTGTTAATCGAGACGAGACGAGATGCGAGCAGTGTCCCATCTACTGAGCAACACTAAAAATCTTCCATATTACTGCTTACATTTCTTATGACTTTCGCTTGCCAGTCTAATCAGGCCATGATTTCAAAACGAGTTAAAGCGAGCTAAACGAGCGAGCCGTTTATCAAACTCGACTCGACTCGAAACTCGATCTCAAAACATTGACTTGGCTCGAAGCTCATCTCGAGAAAATTACCTTTGACTCGACTCGAATTTGCTTCGAGCTTCGAGTCGAGTCGAGCTTTAGCTCGACTCGTGCCCCTCCCTAATAAAATGCATATTAGCGGAAGGCTTCATTCCTCAGGAATACTTTGGTACCAAATCATCTTTCTAGCTTAATTAGGGGCTAAGCTATTGATGTTTGTTGTAAAAATAAATGTAATTTACGTCAAAAAAATTAAACTCTAAAAATTGTCTAACTTTGCCCCCTCCCTGCACCCCTATATAAGCAAGAAGTATACATACACGATATTACCATGTAGTGGCCTACATCATTGCTTCATGTACCAATTTTTATGAATCTATCCCCCAAGAGGGGGAATGGCTCCCAAAAAACCGTTTAAAAAGAAACAAAAGAACACGATATTTACCCTCCTCCCACCACCACAGGTACCCCCACATAAGTAAGATGCACATGAGCGGAAAGCTCATCCTTCAGGAATAAATTGGTTCCAAAACCATCCTCCAGCCTTAATTAGGGACTGAGCCATTGAGGTTTAAAGCCCTGATACAGCAGTTGCGTCAATGGACGTTTAAGGATTAAGAATGCAGACGACCAGTAGAACGCAACACAAAGAAACTACATATTCAGTGAACAGAAATTGGGAAAACCCCGCTTTCTTTCTCCGGAATTGAACATTTGGACGAATCGAGATTAGGGAAGTTCCACAAACTTGATCTAACGGTTGAATATAGATGGCAAGCAATACCTGTGAGCGTGTAAAAATGGAATATATATGCCTATTTAGATTATTGTTTTAAACAAAATAAACATTTTAAACGTGTTTTTTTGTTTAAAACAAAGTACTTTGTTTTAAACGTAAAAACGTTTTAAACAAAAAAACATGTTTTAAACATAAAAACGTTCTTTTTTTTTAAAACGCGTTTTTTCAACCCTGTTGCTCAGCCTACGGCTTTGCATCTGATATCACTCACTCTTTCTTCCCATTTTTCCCACGGCAAGAATACGTTTATGGCATTACTCTTTGCGAAAATTTCAACACTCTTCCTCCTCAAAATATGCGTTTCAGTAAGTGAAATGATAAAATCTGTGTCGGCCCAAGTGCGAAGTGTTTTAATCAATTCATTTCAAATGGCTGACTCGTTCACCCGTGATGGTGAGACTGAGAACTTGTAAGTCATATATGTTGAGAGAAAAATAGAAATTGCCACCCTTCTTTCATTAAAAACGGAATTTTCTGAAACGTTGTGACATATAACCATTTTTTTTTTTTTTTTGAGTTAAAAGTTTATATACCAAGTTTCATACTCCTAACGTGTCTCGATCCTTGAGGAAAGTACAGAGATGGCCATCTTATTATGGTAATTGTAACTCCTATCCTTTCTCTTCCCAAACTTTTTCGTTCCTTCTGGGAGAAATAGCAGAATAAATAAATAAAACAAAATAAAAATAAAAACGCAGAAACACGTATTTGTTTATTTTAAATGAAAAGTCTACATACCAAATTTCGTAATAAAGCTATTACTTTATTACGTCAACTTTACAAAGCCAAAGACTTTCTATCTCAGTCTATGAAATTATCTCTCATACAAGTTCTTGTTTTACCGTTATTAGACTACTGTGACGCTGTATATGGACCATCTCTCTCCGTTTACAATTCTAGAACTATACAGAAAATACAGAACTCGTGCATTAGGTTTGCCTTTAACTTAAAGAAATCGGAACATATCCTACCAGTGCTAAATAGAAACGATATTTTAACAATGTCGAGAAGATACCTACGCTATAGTTGTCTGATATATAAAATCCTTAAAACTCAATCCCCACAATATTTATATTGTAAATTTACAAAGCGGTCACACATTCACTCTCACGTTACGCGTAACAGTGAGAAATTCAATGTAAAAAGACTTAACTGAAAATAGTGCAAGGATCATTTTCTAGAGCAGGTCCGAGAGTATGGAATGCGATACCAAAAGCTCTCACGGAAATAAAGTCATTTAATTCATTTCGTAATTCATTAAAATCACATTTGATGAAATCCCAGCGGCTGGCCTCTGGCACTTACGACATGTACAGTTTTATGTAACAACTTAGCTAAATCCAACAATATCGATACTTTTTATTGCATATGTCACTTGTTTATTTTCTGATTTATTCTTTTACTTGTATTTTTTTAAAGGTTTTTTCTGTTCCTTTTGATGTGTAATGTTTAATATTGTATTCTTTTGACAAGGGTTAGGTGGTAAAGCAGCCATGGCTGAACCTCGCCCGCTTCAATAAAGACATTTTCATTTCATTTCAAAAGATTTCGAGATCTGGCTCTCTTATTATAACAGTTATAATCCCACCTTTTTTCTCCGTCATTATTTTTTTGCTTCTAAGACGTAGGGATGCGCACGAGACAAGATTTGTGGCTGTCTCGACTCGAAAATGTGCCGTAAAAGTGGTCTCGACTCGAAAAATGTATATTTCTCTATTGGAAGAGCTGTGTCTCGACTCGAATTTTGTCATGAAAATCCTGTCTCGACTCGTCTCGTGCGCATCCCTACTAAGACGAATATTAAAATACGATGAAACGTGTCTAATATATTAAATGGGAAGTCCAAATACCGAATTTTATGTCTCTAACAATAAGAGATTCTGAGATATGGACATCTTATTATAATTGTAATTCCTACCTCTTTTCTTCCCCCTTAGGTCAAATATAAAGAAACGCTGAAACTATGCCCTCTACTAATTCCAAGTTTCTAGCTTAAGCGGTTCGGCCTAGGTGTTGCCAGTCACTCACTCGGGACTTATTTTAAATAGAAAGATCGTTTTCTATATGCCACTTGAATATTTACTTGGAAGGAATATGAAGATGGTCTATTTCAGTTACAAAATACGCATGTTCTGTGACAATGACTAGAGGAACGTAAGGATGTTAAGTTCAACTTTTTTGGATTTAAATTCTAGAAGGCAGTCTCTGCTTTGTGACAAAAATGGACCAATTTATGTGTCGTTTCATTTCAGATCATTAGTATAGCTCTAAGCTTGCACGCATTATATATATATATATATATATATATAACATATTGTATTAAATAGTGTATGTGTCATAACTAAAAGAAACGGTACTACCATTCGAGCAAGACCGTCCGAGCCTAAATCAGAGTGGTACGCACCGATGGAAACAATCAATGTTGTAGAGGGAGAGAAACAATAGGTCACGCTAGTCCATATCACCCGAATGTTGGAGCAACCGCGCGGTGAAAGCGAAAAAAAAAACGCACACGAACTATAGTTTAACTTAATAACACATCCAAATAAAGATCAAAAGACGCACATCGTGCTATTTGAGCAGAGAAGTTGTCGTGTAAAGAAACAATATATTCTGTGTCAAATGGCTTCAAACAATGGACTTCAAATACGGTGGTCTTCGTTCAGTGTGTATCTGTGTTCGACCATTAACTACACGTTTTATTGATATCGACTGTGTTCTCCAAAGCATGCGCGATTCATTTTCCGAAAGTCGTTCACCAAAGTTTTAACTTTATTTAAGAAATTGGAATAAACCTTCTCCCTTCCTTCCTTCGAAAGAGTATCGTCCTTGATGCAAGCCTACGATATCGTAATTGCTTGAACTTATGGAACATCAGCAACACGCTTCAGTACTAATACTTGTGTTGCGTGATTATATATATATATATATATATATATATATATATATATATATATATATATATAAAATTTAATTTTATATTCTCGTTTTGAACATTGCTGTTCGTTCTCGGTTTCATAGTTTTGTCATTTTCCATTATACTAGTTTGATTCATGACACCAGGAGTTGGAGAATCCCGGTAGGCTCCCCTCCAATAATAAATTAATGAGGCTCAGTGGTGGAATCAGACTGTACTTAATTTCCATGTTCCATTTGGTATCACAACTTCCGACAGGATTAATAATTGACAAATCATTACAATTCTTTCTGACTGCCAACGCCCTTGAAATGTATTCTAGTACTCAGCAATTTTGAAGTGTTTCATGAATGTTGTAATGAATGTTGTATGAAAAGAAAGAGTAATTGACAAAAATGTACTTCAGTAGATAACGTTTATGTGCTACACGAAAATATTCCAAACCTATAATTAGTCAAATCTGGAACTGATCGATATATATATTGATGTTTGACAATTTAATTACAATTTTTAGTATATATATATATATATATATATATATATATATATATATATATATATATATATATATTAAAGAAATCTGACGGTATAGTTTTCACTGACACGGATAGCATCTTAAATAGATGGAAAGATTTCTTTGACGATTTGCTTAACACGCAACCAAAAACTAGTGTGCGTGGAGAAAAGGAGATACACACCGCAGAACTGCATATTCCAGAACCCAACCGAATAGAAGTAGAAACCGCTATAAAGAAATTAAAGAAACACAAATCTCCGGGTGTAGATGAAATTCCGTCTGAGTTACTTTTACGAGTAGCTGGAGGTGAAAAATTGTGGAACAAGATACACAAACTCATTCTCCTTATCTGGAACAAGGAAGAATTGCCACAAGAGTGGAAAGAATCAATCATTGTTCCAATTCACAAAACTGACTGTAATAATTATCGAGACATTTCTCTTCTGTCAGCATCCTATAAAATCCTTTCAAATATTCTATTATCAAGACTAACCCCATACGCAGATGAAATAATCAGTGTGGATTTAGACGAAATCGATCAACTATCGATCAAATATTTACCATTCGCCAAATACTCGAAAAAAAAAGTAGGAATACAATACTCCGGTACCAGTAAGTACGCCAGAAATTTTTACTTGGGGGGGGGTGTTCAAAATAAAAGGAGGGGTGCTTTCAGAATAGTGATATAATTTTTAAACTAACTCAAACAAGAAAACTATATTTTGTTATGCAACTATTGCAATACTACTACTATTATTATTACTACTACTAGTACTACTACTACTACTACTACTACAAATAATAATAATAATAATAATAATAATAATAATAATAACAGCTCTTTGCAGTGGTAGGTTCAATAAAGTAAGTTCACACATTTGAGCATTTATTATTATTATTTTGAAACTAAGTAATACAGTGAAACCTCTCAAAACGGACATGGGTGGAACACGATTATTTGTCCGTAAAAAATGAGAGGTGTCCTAAAAGGAAGAGTTCTCTCTCATAACATCACACCACACATATTTATGGAATGGAAGAATAAGAAAGTTTGCCCTCTTATGAAGATGTCCACTATTGAGAGATGCCCGTTAAGAGAAGTTTCACTATTAGGAATTAACCTCTACTATTTTATCCCGTAATTACACGTGAATTGATTACATACGAATTATTGTAATTATTTTGCAAAATTCTCCTATTATTTCAATTTATTCTCCCCAGCAAGTTTTAGTAGGTGATATTTTTCCAAAATATTAATTGGGAAAAATTTTCTCGTCCCATGCTGAAATCACATTCGTTTAGTAATTTATACTGTACATAGTTCCAATTTCATTATTTTAATATTCTAACCCTGTTGTTAACGTTAATTGTTGTAATATTATTTGATCTCTTAATCTCCGTTCCTGCCCCTTCCTGACTACGTTATTGGCTCTGAATATCTTTCATAAGAAAATTATTCATTGATTTAGTTGTTTTCCAGAAATCCAGTTTTTCAATTTACAAACATTTTGTATCTTTTTGTTTTGTCTTCTTTAATATACCCTAATTTTAATAATCCCTGGGCTCATAGTGGTCTGGTCTCTTGTAAATAGTTAAAAAGTGACCAAAAAATGGTCAAAAGCACACGGAAAAGTGACCAAAATTTCATCATGCCCGTTTCTTTCTTTGTCAATTTCTCCATCACCTCTCTTTTTGTTTGTTGTTTTGCTTCTTCTTTTTGAGTTTCCTCCTTTCTTAGGTTTTCAAAGTAAGCTTTGTAGTTATGGTAAGCAGACTTAGCAGATGTAAAAAGCTTCTAAGTAAGTGGAACCAGTTCTGGCCTATTTTCGAATTTCTTTATCCCAGACATTATATTTAACTTCGCATTAAGAGTTCTCAAACACAAGAAATATTCAAATTCATCACCTAGTCTTAAGAAGAACATACAAGAAGCATAACACAAGACGAACATGATGAACTACACAGACACACACACAAACGTTCAACGGAGCGTTAACTATTACGAGAGAAAACTAAAAGACTATTATGATAGAAGAAAGAATAGACACAGAAGGGTTCTCAACCACCTTGAGAGTTTAAGCATCCACCAACCGTCCACTGTGCTTTAGAAAGAATAAAAGCTGAAGTGAGAATAAAGCTGATTTTTTCACATGTGGCAGCAAGTACTGAAGCTTTCAGAAGAGTAATGAGTAACAAGTTTCTGCCTTTTTCCATTTGTTTTTATATTTTTCTTAAAAAACTGCCAATGAAAAACATAAATCACACGAAAAAAGCCACTTTACCTCTCAAAAAAGTAACTTTTAGTGACAAATTTGAAAAAAAAAGTAACTCTTAGTGACCAACTTGAAAAAAAAAGTAAATTTTAGTTTAAAAATGACTTGCTATGAACCCTATTCCACTCTATGAATTTACGTGAATAAAAATATACTTTATGAAAATTAAGCTAGCGCCAAATGCGTTCCTGCATAACACTAGACTCAGTCTAATATATATATATATATATATATATATATATATATATATATATATATATATATATATATATATATATATATATATAATTCTTACTTCGATCGATCTCTTCATTTCTAAAAACGTTTTGACTACACCCTTCTAACGCCCGTCCGCTGATACACCACTTGCAGAGCAGGTTCGAAACCAGCCACAGAGCTTTGGGGGACCATGAATATGTTAGGAGGGGCCAAGTAATTAAAAATTCTCTTACAAATATCTAAATTGTGCATTTTGTATTGAGGTTTGATGGGGACATGAAAGATTAAGGCAGGGCCAGGCCCTCCCTACCCCCCTCTGGTTGCGAGCCTGTTGCAGAGTAGCATTTACAACTGAATCTGGTATAGGCTTATTACTATATTGTCACATTTTTCCTTATTGAGGAGGAGGTAGGTGAATGACCGCTCAAGACGCTGCCAATTTCAGTCATCTGCATCTGTCTATCAATCTCTTTTCTCGGAAACTACCGCGGAGCCCAGGAGGGTAGGTATGAGCAGGTCTGTTTTTTTCAATTGTTTCGATCGAAACACCGCCCGAAACAATGAGGTCATATAGTTCTGGAAGCCATACATGAGAACGAGGTCGCTTCGTATTTTGAATTGAAATAAATAAATAAGAATATTGCATTCTTTCCTAAACGCTAAATCTTTTTCAACATGATGTAATAAATAACCTATATGATACTGACTGATACAATTGGATTTGGTGGAGTATTCTTTTTCCATCCAGTTGTGTGTGTAAAGAAATTTGGAGGGGTGTTAGGGGGTGTAGATTACTCCCTGTCCGGTACATCAACTATTTATTGATTTTAGAAAGGCGTACGACTCGGTTAGGAGAGAAACATTATACAACGTTCTTACAAAACTTGGAATACCGAGACAGTTAATTAGATTAATTAAGATATGTTTAAGTGAATCCCAAAGTAAAGTTCGGGTAGGAAAATTTTTGTCCACGAGCTTTCACATCGAAAATGGCCTGAAACAAGGAGATGCGTTGTCGCCATTATTATTTAACTTCGTTCTGGAATACGCTATAAGGAAAATCAAAGATAGTAACCAGGGCCTAGAATTGAACGGTATTCACCAGGTTATGGCATATGCTGCTGATGTAAATTTAATAGGGGATGATCGGAGAACAATAGAAAGAAATGCAGAGATCTTATTAAACGCTTGCAGGGACATGGGTTTAGAAGTAAATGCAGAGAAAACTAAATACATGGAAGTGCGTCGGGACCAGAATACAGCAAATTATGGATGCGTTAAAATATTAAATAATACTTTTGATAAAGTGGATAGTTTCAAATATCTAGGATCAATATTAATAGATGAAAATCATATTCACGGAGAAATTAAATGTCGACTAAAAGCAGGGAATTCATGTTACTATTCGGTTCAAAATCTTTTGTCGTCGCGAATTCTGTCGAGGAATTTGAAGCTTAAAATATACAAAACGATAATCATGCCTGTTGTTTTGTATGGCTGCGAAACATGGTCACTTACTCTGAGGGAAGAACATAGACTGAAATATTTGAGAACAAGATTCTGAGACGGATATTCGGACCCAAGAGGAACGGGAATGGGGAATGGCGGAAACTTCATAACAAGGAACTACATAATTTATATGGTTTACCCAACATTGTTAGGATCATCAAGTCTAGGAGGCGTAGGTGGGCGGGTCATGTAACTAGAATGGAAGAAAGTAGAAACGCTTTCAAAGTCTTGACTGGAAAACCAATCGGAAAACGACCATTAGGAATACCTAGGCGCAGATGGGAGGAAAATATTAAAATGGATCTCGCAGAGATTGGAATACAAAGTAGAAACTGGATGCAGTTAGCTAAGGATAGAAGTCAGTGGAGAGCTTCAAAGCTTTGAGAACGCGGCATTGAACCTCCGGGTTCCATAGGCCATAGAGTTATATATATAATATGTTTTATAAAATAAGTTTAAATACCATGTACATAAACAGAACAATCCTAAAGCAAATCACATAGTAGAGGTAACTTTATATACAAATCAAATTTCTTCTTCTTCTAGCATAAAAAATCAGATGACATAAAGAAAGGTGTTTTAAAGAAGAAAAATCTCCTCTAGCTCTTTACCTGGTGGTATGGTTCCTAATATAGAGGTTACATTACCTCTCTGCACTGCCATACTTATTCTCTGAATTAGGAAGGTGCTTGCTCTATCATCACCAGATAATTGAGTGATGCGTTTACCTACTTCCTTTATAAAGCTGAGACCTTCTTTGCCCCAGGATCCACTGGATTCAATGGCAGTGGGCACAAATTGGTACTTCTCTGTTAGGTTACTGTATTTTCTTCTTTTTTCTGTTTCCTTTCGACTGGCTACATTGCCCGCTTGGAGTGAGGAGAAAGGAAGGTTGGAAGGAGCGAAAGTATCTGTGCATGTAAAATCCCAAATCAGTGATTTGCCTCTCTTCCAAGGTATTAAGGCAATCTCATCTGGTCTTTTACCATCCGTTCTACTACATCCATTTGGCTCCCTTATTACTGGTATACCTGCTCATTGACATTTGAGTGTCGATATATATACATAAGTCTTATATATATATATATATATATATATATATATATATATATATATATATATAGATATATAGATATATATATAGATAGATAGATAGATAGATAGATATAGATATAGATATACATTTTGCGCATAACACTTCTTAAGACTTAAAATTGCGTTTTGTATTGCATGAGATCAGGAACGTAGCCACAGGATGTATGTGAGATACGTCCCTCCCTCTGAAATTCCTGTAAAAGGATAGAGAGAAAAGGGAAGAGAACGTAGGAAAGGGGAAAGGAAAATCTAGGAAATTAGAGATGTTAGATGTAAATATACTTCGATACTTTAAAATCCCGCCATTGGACTCATCCAACAGAAGGCAATGGCAAACTACTGTCGGTGTTCACCTTGCCTAGGGACTGCAGGGTCAAAAACCAGTCCCCTGGCTGAACACTCATCATCGCTTTAAAATCAATTGAATGTATAAAATATTTAAAGGACAATATTTCAACAATTATTTAAGGGACAACCATTTTCGCAATAGTTCAGGAGAGGCTGAAACTAAAATTTTACCCGGACAGAACATTTTGGCGCCCATCGGAAAAATACTATGGGCCACCGACGGTTACTTTGACAGCATTTGTATACTACAGAATTTTGCAGTACAGTTGTCTGAAACATTGGAACCGTGTTAGGATTTTGTTCAATCCGAAAAATGTATGACTGAACGCTTAAGAAAAATTTGAATGTAGAAAAGGCGTAGTTGCGCGTATTTTAGTACTGCCCTTTCTGCCTCATAGCAATTGAAATGTTTATGTTCTTATTAGGGGGAAAGTCGTCTGGTATCGGACAAAAGCAGTTTTCGTTAGTTCCTGCGTAAGGCGGCACCTGTTAAGCATACAGTGAGTTGATTGGAATGAATTAGCCAAACCCACGTCATAGTGGATTTGTCCGATGAACGGTGTATCTCGTGCTTCAAAGTTTTGTACTTTTGCAAATGATCAGGTGCATGGAGATAGATTTGTGTGGCTTCAACTTGTCACAAAGTAAATGTATTTATATATTGTTGCTATCATAGCTTTTATTAGGGTGTGTATATATATATTATAATTTAGGCGTATAGTTGCATTCATGTTGTTGCAATCCGGTAGATAGTTATTCATAAGTTGCAAGTCTTTCGGCTGGTATCGGACAAAATGGAATCGCGTGGAATCGGACAAAACACTGGTAAGTAAACTTGACGTTTTTAATGGTTTGTGGCTTTTTCAAGAAATCTTGAGGAAAATACGTGGCAATTTGGATGAAGAAAATATGAGATTGGCCATGGACAAAGTTATTTCCAAAGAAGCACGGGTGGCCAGTGCTAGATATGTTGTTCCTTAGAGCACATTAGGAGATCGTGTCGAAAGACTGTCGGAAGGGAAGAAGAAAACAGCTAAACTCGCTGCTCGGATAACAAAGGCACGTTTAGTAGAACGTGACCAAGAAGAAGTACTATACAATCATGTAAAGGCTTTGTATAGTTAACTAGTTTAATGCCACTAAGAATACCAGAAGTTTTAAAACTAGTTTACAAACTTGCAGAAAAACAAAACATAATCTGCGGGGAGTTTTTTGATAATTGGATACAGCGGCATATATGTAAAGATTTGGTCCATGAACAATGTGCAAATTTTGAAGGCAGACTGTTTTATTATTGTGATTTGTGTCAGAAAAAAAAATAACAACTCTTGTTGAGACTAAGAATTTTAAGATCTATTTTACAGGTTGTTTTAGGCTGTATTTCAAAGCGTAATAAAACTGTATTTTCTGTGTAAGAACTCCTGCAAGTAAACAGCTAATATTTGCAATTTGTTCTGTTATTAAATTACCTTAAAAGACTAATTCTCTACAGTTTTATGTTTGTCCGATACCACCCTCCACTTTTTAAGAACGCTAACTTGTGTTACCTTCGATTTTTTACAAAAATATATATTATTAGTTTTTACCTGTCATATCACCTTTAACATGTTGTATGTAAGATACCAAGGTATCATTTTGTGCATTAAGTAATTTGATATAGTTATTTTTCAGCCTGACAAACTAAGAAAAGCTAAGGTGTCCGATACCAGACGACCTTCCCCTACAGTTTTGTAAGACAATGCAAACGTTGCTTATTCTAATTAAGACGCTGATGGAAGAACATGCTAAATCATTAATAATGTGGATTTTACCAGTTGATATTGAAAAACGTTTATAAGTGTCTCACTTAACAAATCTTGCTGTTATGAGCGTATATTAAGTTGCTATGAGCGAAGGTACGTCGAGCTATGGTTGAGAGGAGAAAACAGATTATGCATCGTATTATCGAAGTGGTGAAACTTATTGGCAAAAGGAGTTTGAATTACAGAGACAAAGACAATGACGCAGTTTGCACTTTAGAAAATGAAGAAATTGAACACGGAAACTTCTTGAAAATAATTATCTTGTTGAGTAAATTCGATCCATTATTGAAAACGCACTTAGACGAAGTAATTGCTAAAATCAGAAAGAGTCAGGACTGCGGCAGCAAATAGGAAGGCGGAACAATAAGAATGCTGTCGATAACAACTGTAAACCACATTTTTGACGTATGTAACAAGCTAATTAAAGACACCATTGAGGTAGGTGAAGTAAACCATTGAAAAATGTTTTCTGTGCAGTTAAATACAACACAAGATATTTCTATGTCTGGTCAGTGTTCGATTGTTTTGCGCTACGTTCGAGATCAAGGAATTAAAAAGAGATTGGCTGCCGTTGTGAAATGCTGGTCAGGCATTGGGCAATATTTAAGTGATGTATTTCTGGATGTTTTGAAGAAGATGAATATCGACGTTAAAAAAATGTGTTGGAAACGCGACAGGTGGAGCTAGCAACATACAGGAAGAATATTCTCAATTTACGAACAAAGTGACAAGTAAACGTCACGTTTGGGTGAATCGAGTTGCTGCCCAAGACATGTGTGATAGAGTAGTACTAAATGTTATCAATATGTCACGGAAGTTTTAGGTGCAAAGCTCAAAGGGTTTAGGAGATACAGTCACTACAAGGTCACATGGATGTCATTATCGTAATACATAGTCCAAAACATAAGCGTAAAGTTTTATACCTATTATTCCCCCTAAACTAGATTATGTTCGTGTTTCCAGCATATTTAAGTTATGAAATTCAAGAAAAAGTTGTTTGGTTTGCAAATCCGAAGTGGTTTTGTTATTGCATAGTAAACTTACAAATTACTACAATCAATTTGCAGTTCAGAAAAGAGTCCATGCCTCGCACAAATACTCTGCTCACAGTAAGCACATCTGACAAGCGCAGTCAAGTCGCACTTGAAACATTTGTCATTCACAATTCCGTCAAAGCTGTAATCCTAAGGAACGACCTAAGTTTCAGGCTTCTCATTTAAGTATGCAGCCTTATGGAAAGCGAATGAATCATGCTGCAATCATATTTGCGAATAGATACATGGAGAAACAAGTGCAATGCAAGACGACAGAACATAATTGGGGAAACAAGATGGTGGGCAAAAGATCATACACTGTGAAAGGTATTTTGCTATTTCTCGGATCCCAGAAATGCATTGTATGTCCTGTTAATCTACACCTTAAAGGAAATAGCATCTGCCTAAAATAGTAGGCCTGAACCTAGACATAAAGCAGAACAGCTCACAGAAGAATTCTGAAAGTATAAAACAATACTTACTGCGTAAGTTTTTCACATCTTCGGATCGCACCTCTGTTGAAGTACCTACAGCGTTGACATGTGGCAGGCCTACAGAATGCTGCATACAGTAATTTCCAAACTTGATGAATATCGGTTTGAATCCATTGTAAATGCTGCTACAGTGTTTGCTGAATGGAAAAATAATGCATTCGACGCTATGGAGGGGGATTTTTTTAGGATTTGGATTTCTGGGCTTTCGGCATCTAAGGCCATGTAGCCCTTCACGATTTGAGGGATGACGTCCCTCGGCGAGCACACAATCCGGGGAAAGGGAAGGAAGAAAGGATTGGGAAAGGAAGGAAGCGGCCTGGGACCTATAAGTTAGGTACCACCCCGGCATTTGCCTGGTGTGAATGAGGAAAACCCAGGAAAACCTCATTCAGGGTGGCTGGCCTGAAAAAGCTGTTACACTTTTTCGACCGAGTGACCCCACCGGGAATCGAACCCGGGACCGCTCGCACTCGACGCTATGGAAACTGATGTAGTGGTTTCGACTAATTTGCCGGAAGTTCGTTCACGAAAACGTGAGAAGCTGCTGCGGGGCGAAGGTAAAGATGAAATTGTTAGTAATCCACTTAAAAAGTATGAAACTGAGGTGCACAATGTTATCCTGGACACAGTAACAACTAGCATAAAAAGCCGCTTCAATAAGCACAGTATGTTATGGGCCGATATATCGTGTCTGATGAAGCCAAAATGTTAGTTGGCGAAACTGTAACACGTATGTAGTTTTTTATGTGAATATATTGTTTTGCTCAGCAAATAGTTTGTTTGTGTTTAACGATATATCGTGTTTAGACCCAAAAAATCCAGCTTAAGAACTTCTGGAAACAGCGCTAGAAAATATTATCATTGTGCAGAAATTTAGTCCGGAAGTTAGTCAACAGTCTCTAAGAGAATAGTTAGTGAACTTTTCAGTAAACTGGATCTCTTTGGGTAAAAGTCTTGGGAAGATAACTGTAGTGATTCAGATCCATCAGGGACTGATAGGAAAGAAAGTTCCACTGGTAAAATTAAACCATATTGTAAAAACTGTCTTAATTGCGGTTTTGTAGTCCTCAAGAAATATAATTTGTACACAAATGCCTTTCCTATGCTCTTTCTTCTTTACAAAGATGTACTTGCTTTGTCTGTTACTCAGGTTTCTTGCGAAAGAAGCTTCTCCAGGTTGAAATTGATAAAAAAAAAAAAAAAAAAAAAAAAAAAAAGATTAAGAAGCACTTTGTTCCAAGAACATTTTAAAGCATTTATGCTTTAGAAAGCCGCTCGGGCAACTGAAAAGTACATTTTAGTAAACCTTGAAAATGATAACATTATAGATCATTGTGCAAGAAAACGCAAAATTTTCCAAAAGATGTCTTTTGTAGAAAAATCTTTGTTGTACTGTTACGTTTTTATTTTACTTTGTTCTTAGTCATTTACATTGTCTTCAAAGTTGAATTGCTTTCAAATTGAAAAATTGTAATAAAGAAACGTTGTATGCTGAAATTTGTGTTTCTTAAACATGAACACAAGTTGCAGCTTAAGAGCCGTTCAAAAATAATAAAGCATTATTATTGTTATGAATGAATTGTAGAGAATAGGAGGCTCCTATACTATAGTGCTCCCGGGCCCCGGTTGTAGAACCTACCCGCTTCCACATGACACTGATGCGAATATAGTTCGTCTTCACTCATTGTCAGAAAACAAATGTTAGATGCTTGTAGATTATTCTGTCTCAAAGCTCATATTGTATTTCTACCTGTTTGATCTTCGCATGGAATCAAAAAATAACAAATTGAAAGGAAAGTAGAGAGTTTCTTATATTCAATCTAACCGGCAGTTGTGTGCAGCGTTTATTACAGGCATACTCCGGAGGAGCTTTGGTCCCCTCTGAATTAGCCAACTGCCCAGCCTCGTTGATAACAAAGGAAGGTACCCAGGTGATACAAGCCAGTTGTAATCAAACTGCCAATCATATCGAGAACGTGATATCCGCAGATATAAAAGGGTCTCTGCGAACTTTGAAGAAGTTACCACAGTTTATTTTGATGGGGTGATGAGATCCACGATTCATACGCTCTTAAAAATTCTTGAAAACTTTATGAAGAAAATTGTGACTATGACAATAGAATTGAAGATCCTAGGATCTTTATTGAAGAGAGGGAACCACTAAATGTGAATACAAACGAAAGGCTGCCAACTGCTGAAAGAGAGAAGAATGTAAGTTAATATCGTTGAGCAACGTGATGACAAAGTACAAGAGTATTAGTCGAAAAGTTAGTCATACTCTTGGAGAAAAATTGCTTCTACTGATACACACACAGACAAAATGCGTGGGGGTCACATGTTGTGCTCCAATATTTCAAAACTTCCCTTGCTTTGCATATCCAGGCTCATGGTGATCATCTCCAACGCTGTGCTTTACAAACAAATTGGAAACATAATCTCTCAACCTTTACTGCATCCAGAAAGTGGTTATTGACATTTAAATGTAGCTACAACATTGTTTGACGAAAGGTGACAAAGTCAATTGCGATGGCGCGTCTGGATTAAAGCACAGAAGACAAAGCAACAATTGCAAACTTCATGCAACTAGTGCAGGAGTACGTTGTAAATGTTATAATAAAACATGTCTTTAATTCGGATAAGAGTGCATTTCAACTGAGATTCATAGCGGTCGGATTTAAGCCCTTCATGGATCAAAACATGTGGAAACTGTGGTGCAATCAAGTTCTACAGTATATAGTTATACGATTCAACCAATTGTTTCTGCAAGCGATAAGTCACTTTCGCCTTTATTCATTGTTCTTCAGGAATCTAGGGCCGCGGTGGCTCAGTGGTAGAGCGTTCACCTCTGGAGCTTGGGGTCCCGGGTTCGATCTCAGCCCCGGCCAAGTGAACTTTGTGGTGGACAAACACCATGTGCGTGGGTTTCCTCGGGGTTCTCCCGTTTCCTCCCACTTTCTTCATTCCACCATTTCATTCATTAATCATCATAACCGTCTTCTTTAGCCTAACCGGCATAACCGTGCGACGTAAAACTTAAAGATTTCATTTCATTTCAGGAATCTAGCAGGGAGTTGGGCCCACGAATAAATAAATAAATAAATAAATAAATATTGTTCCATCCACAAACGTGTATTTGGTTGCATCACATTCAATGAATCTTACCAAGGACACTTGCACGTATGATTACAGAATGCATATTTTCCTAACACGAACAATAGTGCGCTTTTGCTAGATTCTTGGATGGACCATTGTAAGAGGGATTTGCAGGGACTCATCCCAGACGGAATAATTATGACACTGCTGACGATAGCAAAGGATTCACAGGACAGTTACAACGTGTGGATGTGTATGGTTTCCGATTGTGAAAAATGTTCACACGTAGATTTTTTAGACATTATGATGTTGAAGGAATCCGATATTAAATTGCTTGTGCGTAGTAACTAGAGCCCGGATTATATGTAATATCATTTTGTCAAATATGTACATAAATATGTAAGGAAAAAAGCTAATTATATGTAGTGAAATATGTAACATCATTCAAATATGTAATATCAAAATATCGCTAAAATATATGTTTTGCTATATAATTTTTATGCAATTTGAATACTTCATATTGTATACATATACTGTATGTGTGATGTTTAATTTAATTAAGCAAATTTGGAAATGAATTTGCTAAGCTTTCCGATAATTAGGTCATTCATTAAACATGAAACAAAATGCAGTTCAACTCGGAAAAAACATATTTTATAACATTAGTAGAGGGCATATCAAATATAATAGAAAGTTTTCACGATGTACTTACCAGAACTATTCTTGCATGGATTTAGAAACATAGCACTAATATATATACACTGCACTCAGTTAAAGCAGTTCGTTGTTTATTTCTAAACAATCACTTGTATGACAGTTTAAGAAATGTTACAATGTTTCTAATATTCAAATACAATCCAAACACTACGAGACACTTATTTAGAAAAACAATGCACTATGATATATTTTGCGACGCTTTCAAAAGACATAGAAAGACGCATGTCTGACATTACATTTTTATAGGAAGAGAATGGCCTTTCTACATCATATGATGTCACTGGGGCATATTTCATGAAGTCAATTTTCTCGGGGGAAATATCATGCAGATTTTCTGTAACTTCTCCACTCAGGATTTTGCACACACTGAGAAATATGACGACCCAGGGTTCCTTTCCAGCACCCTCTGGAACTTAGCGGCAACATTCACACCAACTTCTCGTCGAACAACTTCTAACTTCCTTCTCACATCCTCCAGGACACTCAGGGATTCCTGAAGCAAGAGTCCAGAAGTTTCCAATTTCTTGATGCTCTCCGGAAGTCAACCAAAATTGCTTGTAATGTACGCAAGCAAAGAAGACATCTTGGGATTAGAAACACAGCTTGCTCTTCATGCATGGAAACTTTTTTTTTTTTTTTTTTTTTTTTTTTTTTTTTTTTTAATGCTCAGATCCGCCTCTTCAGTTCCGGCATCTGAAGACTTTAACCGAAACGGGCTATCATCATCGCATTTTATTTTCCTTTAGCCTTTTTCATCATCCTTTATTTGCGATAATTGGAAGGAAGAAAGGAAACAAGAAAAGGGTGGGAAGGACGGGACCACAACATCCAACAACAATGAACAAACAAAACAAAAAGAAAAACAAAAAGGACTTGAGCTGTCTAATCAATATTAACTAACTAACAAGAATTTAATTACTATCTAATTTTATCATCATATTATTTAACAAAATTTGATTGCTATCTAACTACTATTTAAATTAGGAGTCGTCCCACTTGCGACAGTCTTATGTGCAACAGGAACTGTTAACTGTCCTATGAGCGACCGATTCGATCTATTAACAGGCCTATGAGTCACTGATTCGTTCATACAAAGATAATGGAAGAACATAAGGTTCCTCTTCTTTAACTTGCTTCACGCTAGTGTGATTTAGAACCTAACAAAATGTACTTGAATAATTTATGTTCCTAGAGGTTTCATTTCTTCCTGCCGTTTCAATATTGCAAGGAACATAAACCCTGAACAGTCTTCTTGCTTAATCATAAAGGACCCTGTGTAAGTTCTCGTCAAAAATAAAAGTTCTATTTCTCTCGCTTTTTTGCTGTATTCCTATAGATATAAAGGCAACTCCTCAGGAAAAATATATTTCGACGACACTGATAACGATTTCAAGAAAGTAGGGCCAAAATACCGCAAATTTTTATAATGGAGTATATGGGAAACTACATGTTATATTCGGATTTTTGTAGGTACCGTCCACAACTCTGAGATAAATGATTTCCACATATGATGTGCATCAGAGTACGGGACAAATAATAGGTAGAAACGAAAGTGGTGTTATGTTTCCTTTGGCTGATACAGGGTGTTGAAATTGGGCACCATCTGGTAGTTTAATAGACTGTATGGGAGAGTATTTGGTGGCTGAGAATTGTATTACGTACCATCAGCGCCTCCGAAATGCTGATCAAGATGATGCGGTATTCCTCCCGAAGGCAGGGCTGTGATCCTAAGGTCCCTGGGCAAGGTGAACCCACGATGGTTTGCCATTGCCTGCCATGAGATGATGACGTCCGAAGGATGGAACCTACAGTTGAACAAGGGATCCGAACTTCCTCTGTCCCCACTGGGAATCGAACCTGAGATCCCTTGATTACAAGGCGAAGAGCTTATCCATTTATCCACCTGGGACACAATCTTACAAATAAGACCATTGTCATATGATATTTAATATTACGAAATAGACAGAAAAAAAGCGTTTGGGTCTGTTTCACACACACACCGACACACACATACACAAACACAAAAATAAGGCACCGGAAACATATAAAGATCACAAACTGTTAAATTCTATAGGAATGGACAATATTGTCCTTAGATATTAATGACAACCCCACGATTAGTGTTCAAAATGTGCAGCAGATCTCCTTATAACCAAAGTTAAGTCATGCCTGGATCTTCATTACCGTGTGTGTCCCTAGTGTCCAGAAAAATACCACTTAGGTGCGAAGCTGGAAAATGAACAGTTTCATAACGAGCAACATCAAGATACCAAAGAACGGAAGCTACATGCGAGGAACATCCGAGAACACGAGCTCCACTGGGGCATTTGTAGTACCATCCAAGAATAGCATCGGCTCCTGATTTTTCTGGATCATACTCATTGAAAAGTGTGTACTGCAAACTCTGTACATGTCGAGATTGAATTTTAAACCTCAGGATGTATGGAGTGATATGCAAATGGAACAGTGAAAAACTACCATCAGATTTCATGTGCTCTACTGCATATGCGTGAGCATTTTGAATTTGATAAATTCCAAGCGTGATTTTGAATAAATCTTTTTCTGTCAATCGAGGGAAGTCAGTAATTGACGATACGTCATACAGTTCCAAAATCTTTGCTGAGCGTTTGTCAATATCACCATATGTCTGTAGTTTCTTGTATAGTTCGTTTGTTAAACAAAAACGTGATAAGATTTCAATACTTTCGTCAGACTTTTCTGGTGCATCGTTAGTCAATGGAAGCGCAAACTGATTCTCTAAGACATCTGCAATGAGTAAATACCCGCGTAAGTAGAGAAGAGCCGCAATTGGAACCCTATCCCTAAACATCTTGTACTTCATTTTGAGATGACCACTTTTCGCTTCTGCCCTTTGTCACAATACGGGATTGGTTTGCAGCCAGGCAGTCACAGTGCTTCTTTCCCTTTTCTAAAAGACATGGCATTTTAGCAATGATCCCCACCACCTCCAACACCGTCATGGAATCTCGGAATCCCTTATCAACCAAAACGCAGTCCCCTGGTTGTAAGAGCTGGTTTAAACCATTTGCTGTGTCGGCGAACATAGAGTTTGTAATACTAGCATCATTATTTACACCAACAAATGTACCAACAATGTCGACAATGTACCCGCTGGGTGTAACGATCATCATGGGTTTCACTAACGGACGTCCTTTTTGCACACTATACAGACGCCTTTGCAGAGTGTAGTTCATCGATTTTTCGGTGTAAATGTATGTTCCGTCAAAGACTAAAACCAGCTTGTCATCCCCTACCTCATAAAGTTTGCGGGCCCAAGCTGGAACCTTGCTCAGAAGAAACGAACGAGATAAATGCTTTGAACCGAATACGGACGGTACAAACTGCCTCATCAAAGCCTGCCTGACTGATTTCAATGCATTTGACACACTTCCGTGGCATGGATATCCAAATATTGCTCCCAGAAAGTCATTACAAAGATCATGCCTGAGTTTCGTTAACAACATGCCCAGTCTGGTTTCAGCGCTTGTAACAGTATTGTTATGTACCTTCATGTGCACAGGCACAGTTGACGTATCTTCAATGTTGAGATCCATCCCTGACTACCCATTTCTGGTTGTTTCTGCACACTTCTCACATAAGAACTTGCCTTTATGTAGCATGTTGTACATAGTACTGGTGGCGGACCGAAGCACTGGAATGACTTACCTTTGCTCCCCCGCATGTAACTAACCTCTTGTAAGAACTCATTTCCACACACCAGGCGCTTTCTTTGCCCTCTAAACCATAGTTCGCATACGGAACATTGCCGATGTTTATCCATGCTTCCACCGGAAGCCATTTGTCACAACGTCACCAAATTGTTTTGAAATGAATAATATGGCCTTTGCATTACACGTTTACACACTGGCGAAACCTGCCAGAAAATAACACCAGATAGTACACAACAACAAAGTTTTCATAAATGTCGCGAGAAACAGAACAACAAAAGTCACTGGACAAAAGCATGCAGGAATTGCAACTTTTTGCACGCACAATGAAGTAGGCACAACACACGAATCGATGACCACCTACTTGCAGTCACTAAAGCTACTACAGAAATCAACACCTCCACAATGACGCTTCTACTGTACTTCCCTCGATAGAGGCAGCCTCGCAACAGACAGATAGCGAATATGAATCGAATGTTTGCATATACACAACCTCAAACGTCCGGATCGGTCAAACAGAACATAATGCCACTGACGTTTTCAACTATTATTTGCCCCTGCTGTACATCATAATATGACAATGGTCTTATTTGTCAGAATATGTCCCCGGTGGATGAATGGATAAGCTCTTCGCCTTGTAATCAAGGGATCTCAGGTTCGATTCCCGGTGGGGACAGAGGAAGTTCGGATCCCTTGTTCAACTGTATGTTCCATCCTTCGGACGTCATCATCTCATGGCAGGCAATGGCAAACTATCGTGGGTTCACCTTGCCCAGGGACCTTAGGGTCACAGCCCTGCCTTCGGGAGGAATACCACATCATCTTGATCAGCATTTCGGAGGCGCTGATGGTACGTAATACAATTCTCAGCCACCAAATACTCTCCCATACAGTCTATTAAACTACCAGATGGTGCCCAATTTCAACACCCTGTATCAGCCAAAGGAAACATAACACCACTTTCGTTTCTACCTATTATTTGTCCCGTACTCTGATGCACATCGTATGTGGATATCATTTATCTCAGAGTTGTGGACGGTACCTACAAAAATCCGAATATAACATGTAGTTTCCCATATACTCCATTATAAAAATTTGCGGTATTTTGGCCCTACTTTCTTGAAATCGTTATCAGTGTCGTCGAAATATATTTTTCCTGAGGAGTTGCCTTTATATCTATAGGAATACAGCAAAAAAGCGAGAGAAATAGAACTTTTATTTTTGACGAGAACTTACACAGGGTCCTTTCAGATGTAACCTTGGCCTTACATTCATAAGTATAAAGCGTTCTTTAATAAGTACTGATGCAAGTATTAATAACAAACTATTAAAGAATATGATGTATATTTTTCCTTAACTACTTCTAACACTTTATCCAGATTTGGGACTGGCAATGTTTCTGAAAAGTTTTTCTCATGTCTTAGGAAGTCTAAAAAGTAAATGTTTGGCGAAACTGTTACACGTTTAAGTTTCGATAAGGACAGATAACAGTTCCTGTCGCTAATAGGAGTGTCGCTTCTAGGACTAATTCGTTCAGCTAATGACACTAGACCAGACATAAATCACTATCCGAACAGGGGGGCAGAGGGAAGTAAGTCATTTTTATTAAATTTTCAAGAAAGACAGAAAACAGTTACTTCTTTTTGCTTTTAAGTGCCTTCGGACCAGTATTGGGAAGTAACGTAACGCAAGTAACGCGTTACTTTTTAAGTAACGTTTTCTAGTAACGCGTTACATCTTTTCCAAAGTAACTGTAACGGTAACGCGTTACAAATTTTTGAGTAACGTACCTAGTTTGCGTTACTTTTTCCGCGTTACATTTCGGATGAGTAACTACAATATATGTATACTTTTCGGAAACAAACGTTTCTTTCCTGTAAGTGAATTTCTCAGAATGAAACAATCGAGCGTGAACTACGTATGTCAGTGACCGACAGTCACAGACACACAGAGAAACAGATAAGTTCATAGTGCCACTTGCTGTTTTTTGAAGATGAGAACAGCCTTAGGGAAATCACGTGTACTGATTGCAAGCACCTGGAAGATTTTGTCGTAGATTTTGACTGCTCCAAATCAATAGATTCAGTGTGTGAACTAGGAGTGCAATGATACCGGTAGTCTATTCTACTTTGATTGGTGTTGTTTTTATAAAGATGGAGAACGAAAATATTTTACTGTTCGAACATTTAAAATAATACTTTTTCTTAAGAGCTGAGGATGATGATGGACAGAATTTAAAAGTAAAGTGTCTGAAGTGCCCCGGCGGAAAATATTTATCAACAATTAGGGTACCATAATTAACGATTTAATGTAAGAGGTTAATATGAATAAACTGTGTTCTGATGAGCAGGCCTACTTTATTACTAGAAAATAGTTTGGTGATAGTATGTAATATTGGAGTTCTTTCAGATCAGTTTGCTTATCCTAGAGTCCCGTTGATTATAGAGTAGTGTGATGCTTCTCTATATTCTGTATTTTTAATTTTACATAACATTGTTATTATTATATAATTAGTTTAGCAGAATAATAATAAGCAACCATTTTTTCTAACGCATAGGGATGAGCAAGAGTCAAGCTAAAACTCGACTCGACTCGAATTCAAGTCGAGTTTCGAGTCAAATCAAGGGTAATATCCTCGAAGCGAGTTCCGAGCCGATTCAGTTTTTCCCGTCGAGTTTCGAGTCCAGTCAAGTTTGATAAATGGCTCGTTCGTTTTAAGTTGTCTTGAAATCATGGCCTGATTACACTGGAAAACGAAAGCCATGAGAAATGTAAGCTAAACAGTAATATGGAATACTTTTAGTGTTGCTCACGAGAAGGGACACTGCTCACATCTCGTCTCGTCTCGATAGCGAGACCACAAGAGATTTTTTATAACAAGCTCAGCTCGGCTCGACTCAACTGAGAAGATGGCTCGAACCGGCTCACTTGGGGTGAACCATCGGCTCGAGCTGGCTTGGTAGGGATGAGCCATTTGCTCGGTTCGGCTCAACTGAGCCGAGGGCTCTAGCCGAGTCGGTTGGGTGAGCTGTTGGCTCGGCTCACTTCTCCGTTCTGGTCGATAGTGAATGAGGTGTGAACCGAGTTGCTCGAGTCGTTGACAATTCTAAACTCGGACCGAGCAGTTTTGAAGATATTTGGCCAGTGCCTTATAACGTTTAACATTGTTTGGCTCGAGCTCAAATACTCAACCTAGACGCTCAACCCATATTCAGAAGCTCGTGAACAATATCCTTGACTCCTAGACTTCACGACTACCGAGGTTGGTAATCAGTTAGTTTTTTAGTATTCAAATACAACCGCCCATCTTTCATTTTTATATACAGTGTTGTTATAATTAATAATAATAATAATAATAATAATAATAATAATAATAATAATAATAATAATAATAATAATAAGTTGTAGTAGTAGTAGTAGTCATTAATAATAATTATGCTGTCTATGTAATATACTTGAAGAAGTACTCGAAACTACACACCGGGTTTGGCTCAAGTCGACTCGAAACTCGACCCCAATTCGAGCCGAGTTGGAGGAAATTTTTCGAGTCTAGTTCTCGGTTCGAGCCCAAAGATGTCTGTTTCTAGTCGAATCGAGTTTCAAAGAAAACTCGTTCGAACTCGCACGTGTCCATCCCTACGAGTAACGCAGTATGGCATTTTATCAATGTTACATTATATTGAAATGTTCATATATCAAGTAAAAATTTTTCCTTGCATTTACATAAAGCGATTCAGAATCTGCAATAATAATAATAATAATAATAATAATAATAATAATAATAATAATAATAATAATAATAGCGGTAGTAATAGTTGTGCGGAAAATTGAAGTCATATTTTTTTTTTTGTATTTTTAAAGTTTTGGACCTAAAAGTAACGCGTTACTTTCGAAGTAAAGTAACAGTTACTTTTTTGGGGCAAGTAACGCGTTACTAACGCGTTACATTTTAAGAGAAAGTAAAGTAACTTGTAACGCGTTATATTTTTACAAGTAACTTACCCAACACTGCTTCGGACTTATATCCAATTTTATTGTTGCTATTTGATAAAGTATTCATAATACAACTACAAGCTTTCTAAGAATAAGAGATATCAGAACACGCGTTTCAAATCTGACAATAACTCATTTTCAGAAAAAGAGTTACTCCCCTCTGCCTTTAAGGTCCGGTATTGTTTTCCTCCTTATCCCGTGGCGGCACGTAACTGGATTCATCTTTAGAATCATCTTGAAATATTGACATTTCGGAGTCCGATCCAAGTGAACTATTGTTACATTTATTCGTTAACTCTTGTACTGCTTTACCTTCAGTAAGACGCTTCGTATGCAACATCTTTCAAAGTATACTTAACATGCCAGCTTTTGATTATTTAAAAATAACTAAGTTTAAAATAAACACAAGAGAATTTATTATCTTTGCTGAATAATGTTACGTTAAAGTTTCTTTTGTACAACTGTATCTGTTCAGTGTTTTTTCTTCAGCATGTAACAAAAAAAAAAAAACAAAATTATTCAGCATATTGTTGTTTTCGGTAAATATTATATTATTAATGAAACTCTTAATAAGGTTCAAAAAATGTCATGCCGTGGATATCAGGCAGCTATGCAATATAAACTAAACTAACTGAAAAGAATAGTGGGCTATTTAATGAGACGCAATTCCCAATTACATAGTAGAAGTTTTAAGTAAATATAATTTATTGCAACGTAAAAGAACGAGAACAAAATATAAAACAGATTTTTGAGATGACAAAAGTAATACGAACAGGTCGCTTATACTACTACCAAACGGTGTCTATATATTTCAGTGATTTCCGAAGTTAGAGGGCAAGAGCTCGGAGTTTACTTCAAAGAATACCATTAATAAATAAATAAATAAATGTAACTTTATGAACTCTGTTGGAAAATAGAGCCATATTTAGATGGATAGAAGTCTAAATTTTTTGGCAAATCACTTACTGTTCATCTAAGCCCGTAACGGGCTTTTCTCCTATCATTTAATGAGTTCCTAAATTCCCTATCACGATGACAGTTATAGCTCTCATTTGAACTAAGAATCATCATTTAGATTGTGTCTACTTAGGGTAAAAAGAGAATAAGCTAGAAGCATCACTTAGCTTTTCCGCTCATCATGTAGACCTGTCCCTCAAAAATCTAAGACCATCATTTAGGTATTTACCTTCTCATCATTTAAAAAAGTCACTACTAAGAGATAGATTGGCTCGTTGATCACTTACAACTAGTTTCAAGAGCTAGTCTCTCTTGTTCACTTCAGCCATAGGTTGGTGGGCAACATGAAAATTTTAAAACTTTTCTCTCGCTTGGGAGAGCTGTTTTATACTTTGATAAGGTCTCTTCGTAACTGCATCTAGATATTCTATCCCTGATCTTTCTTTTCCTGGTTTTCCTTCTGCTTTTTCCTCTATCACCACGGTGATCCAATCGGAGTGCCGAATAAGATGGTCAGGCATGCTGTTTCTTCTTTTTCCTATTATCCAATATGAATGATCTGTCGTGCTTCATTAGCTTCCTTTAGTACGTCTTCATTCCTGTTCCTTTCGGTCTATGATATGCGCAGCATTCTGCGCCAACACCACATTTAAATGCTTCCAGCTTGGATATTTCATCTTTTCTCATTGTATACGTCTCTGATCCGTAAAGCGCCACGTTCCATACCAGGTCTTATAAATCATTTACGAACGTCCAACGACAGGTTTCTTGATGTTAGCAGTCCTCTTTACCTATTGAATGCTTGTTTAGCCTGCGCTATTCTTGAACTGACGTCTTTTTCACTTTTTCCGCCCGAGGATATTAGAGTTCGTAAATAGGGGAACGTCTTAACGTCTTCGATTTTTTCTCCATCTAGCCATACGTGTGATTCCTCCTGTCCTGCTCTTGTACACTTTATCACTTCGGTTTTCTTCTTATTTATCAGCATTTTGCATGTTTTATCCAGTTGGTCGTTCAAGTTTGAAAGTGCTTCCTACAACCTTTTCGTTCTCCGCTGTCAATGGTATGTCATCAGCAAACCTTATCGTGCTGAAAACCTGGCCATTTACTTTTACGCCTTTCTCGTTTTTATCAAAGAATTATTTCATAGCCTCTTCTATATAGACTTTGAACAGGAGAGGTGAAAGTCCCCTTCCTTGCCTTACTCCTTCTACTTATTCTTGCTTCCCTCTGATCTCTTCCTAATTAAGATGCTTTACTAGCTCTTGCTAAGAAAACAACAAGAGCTAGTAGAGCATCTTAATTGGTTGCTGTCAATCTGAGAACTAACGGGAAATTGGTGAACAACAGAATAACCCCTCCATAAATAGCCGCCGAGAAGCAGCAAGCATATTTTCGGATCGCAGACGTTTTAAGTGTCCTCTAATCTTATTGGCAGTACAGATAGGATCAAGAGTCATGACATACATATAGCACAAAGCAAACGCAAGATGCTGCTGGCCCTGGTAGCGGAGCGTGCCAGTGAACGGGCTAGTAATGAAAGTCACTTTTGGCGTGGATTCAAACCTGGTCCAAGGGAAGTTTTCTTTTTCTTTTTTATATTTTCATAACACTTTTTTTCATTAAAATAAGCGTGCAGTTTTACTATATGGATCCATAGTATAAGTAGTAGTAGTAGTAGTAGCAGCAGCAGGAACGGGTTGAAGTCCCACAGGGGTTGATTGAATTCTGTTCTAGACATCAAATGGGCAAATAAAAGATTTGCCCAAATTTTTCTGTACATTTTACATGACCAACTTAAAACAGCTAGCTAGGGTAGCGCGCGAAAACGAAAATATACAGAGTAGTGCGCGAATACTGAAACGTTTGGAATCGCCGAAAATGTAAGCAGCAGCAAAGCGACTAGTGGCGATAAGAGCATCAAGCGGTAGTTCTATATCAGAAAATACTGTAAGCAATAATCTTAAGCTTTTGTCTCTCTACAACCAATATTCACACACATATTTAAACTGAGTTTTACTCTTTCGATGATTCTACCTTATATAGTTTTCTTTTTCTTCTTAATTTATATTGTTCAAAAAATGCTTTTCTTCACTAACATCACTATAAAAATTATTTATCATTTTTACATTAATTCAATGCAACCATTATGTAATTGCAGTAATGCTGGTTACAGTATTGCCTGAGAACGAGAACAAGTTTGGAACCATGTTTCTTTGCAAAAACTATTATAGTACCATGTGGCGTGCTAATTTGAATATTACAGCAAGACAGTATGATCTGCAGTATTTGGAGCACAAGGTTCTATATGTAATTTAAATTTTTAAAAAATCTTTGACGATAAAGAACAAATTTTCATTCATTATTTTTAGTTAACAGTAATGAATTCACATGCTTTCTTTGCGTCATGAAAAGACTACCTCATGCGACATTTTTACATATTAAAACAATTTCTAAAACAAAAATGGAGCTTTTGCGCTCTAAGGACGTGATATACAGAGTGGCCCAAAAGTAGGTATACAGTCCCGTACTGATCGGTCATGATATATCATTTATATCATTTACTTATTGTTATCCGTACAGGTATTTCTTCCTTATCTGTTCTTAATTTATTTTCAGTTATACCTTAAGCTCGGGACAAACCACAGCAAATAAATTAAAATGTCATACTTGATAGATGCAGGTGTGTATACCTACTTTTGGGCCACTCTGTATATAGTACAGTATGTGTGAATCATTCCAAATGTTAAACAAGTATATCTCAATCCTTAAAGTCTTCTCGATTATTATCTTTTGTATAATATCTTGAGTTTATTTAATTACATTTTCCATTTCTAAGTTTCATGGAATACATTTCCGGCCGAAAATAAACTTTTCAGCCGAAAAGTTTAAAAAAGTAGC
Source organism: Thermobia domestica (assembly GCF_964235325.1). NCBI lineage: Eukaryota > Metazoa > Arthropoda > Insecta > Zygentoma > Lepismatidae > Thermobia > Thermobia domestica. The sequence continues at coordinate 204,529,630 of NC_137458.1, read as the reverse complement.
TTCATTAAGCAATAATATAATTTTAAACCTTAACATTATAAAGTAACGTCATTATTAAAATATGTTTTCATTTGTTATGCAGATACGTGTTGTGATTTAAGGTGTTTTTCATTCGATACTTAGTAACTAACAGTGTTGGGCAAATTTCAATTGAATTAACAATTAACAATTAATCTGTAAATTTAATTGTTAATTGCAATTAACAATTGAAATAAGTAATGGTTAATTGTTAATTGCAGTTGGCCATTGAAAAAGGAGAATCAATTGCAATTGATCAATTGATTGAAAGTAATTGCAGTGGAAAGTAATTGCAATTGAATTCTGTAATTCAATTGCAATTGAAATTAATTGGCAATTGATTTAATTGCAATTGATTTCCACAGCAATTACTTTCAATTGATTCATCAATTGCAATTGATTTTCACTGATTAATTTTCAACACAGTAGTTCAGAGAGGGCGTGGGGCAATGAAAACTTTAGCCACGACCAATTGACTCACCACTCGTCGTGACCCACGACCCACCGTGACCCACTCTGACCCACCACCCACCATAAACCACTCTTACCCACTGTGACCCACAGACCCACCAAAACCAATTGTCATCAACTCTGACCCATGATTCACGATCTCTTCTCTACTGACTAAAGAGTTTAAACTTGTAATAAAACAAGCCTATAAAATTATCACTCATCGGAGTTTGATGATCTACGATCAATCGCTCAAGCACCGCACTAATACAATAACGGCGGATCTGACCTTTCTAATATAAATAAAATAGAGTTTGTTCGTGTGTCTGTCTGTCTATCTTTGTGCGGCCTGTGGACGATACGAGTGGACGGAAACTTTTCAAAATTTGGTCACGGGTAGCTTGGTCTAGGCCCCAGACCAAGACGAAGAGTTTTTTTTTTTTTAAATTCCTTACTAGGGGGTCTCCAGGGTACGCTTACAGGGGCCGGCCTGGGGACCAGAAAAGTCGACCGAGAGTTACCAAATTTTGGTCAAAGATACCTTGGTCCAGGTCCCACACCAAGGCAAAGCGTTTTCAACAAAATTCGAACCAGGGGGTCTCAGGGGGGCGTTTACCGGGACATGTAAAAGTAGAACGATATCAGTGTCGATTTCATAGTTTTCGCGGTCGCTGAGATCCATGGTGAAACTCCGATCGCATTAACTTCCAAATTCACCGTGTTCGGCTGCGGGCCGTGGGTCAACGGGGGGGGGGATACCGACACGTAAAAGTAATCCAAAATGACCGATATTAGTGTCAAATCCATAGTTTTCGCGGTTGCTGATATCAATGACGACACTACCATTAGCGATGACTTTCAAATTCATCCACCGTTGTATGCGGGCCTTGGGTCACCAGAGGGGGGAATTCCGAGACATGTAAAAATAATCGATAATGACCGATATTAATGTCAAATCCATAGTTTTCGGGATAGCTAAGCTCAATGGTGAAACTCAAGACCACGTTTACTTTCATATTTAGCCCCCATCAGCTAAGAAAGGGGGGGCATTATAAAGGGGATCACGAGACATGTAAAAATAATCCACAATGACCGATGTCAAATCCGTAGTTTTCGCGGTGGCTGAGATCAATGGTGATACTTTCATTAGCGATGATTTCCAAATTTAGCCACCATTGTATGCGGGCCGGGAGTCTCCGGGGATGGGGAATTGCGAGACATATAAAAATAATGGAAAGTGACCGATATTAGTGTCAAATCCATAGTTTTCGCTGTCGCTGAGATGAATGGCGATACTTCCACAGGCGTTGACTTCCAAATACAGCCCCCATCGGCTGTGGGCCAGAGGCATTGTTTTTTTTTTTTTAATTGGAACCAGAGGATTATAGGGACTTTTACCGGCATATGTAAAAAGTAGTAGAAAATGGCAGATGCTAGTGTCACATTCATAGTTTTCGCGGTATTGGTTGGGGGTTGGTGGGGGCCAGAGGAGATTTTTTCACAATACGAACCAAGGGGGTCTGAGGGGTGGTTCACCGGGACATGTAAAAGTAGTAGAATTTGTGTCGAATCCATATTTATTGGGGTTGCTCAGACGTATAGTGACACCCCCGATAGTGTATACGTTCAAATTCGGCCCCCATCGGCCTTCCCAATGAAAACACATGTACGTTGTTGGATATATATTCACACAAAATATATCCAATTTTAGAAATGTTTCTTAATTGTTCTCCGGTTGTTCAGTTCGTTTACATTGATATTTTATCTGATCCATGCGAAGAACGGGCATAACAGCTAGTACGAAATGGTAAAGTGTTTGTTATGGAACAAATTACAATGAATTCAATTATATAGATAATAATTATAATTAATAATTATTTCCTTGTTGAATTATAGATACTTTTCAGTGGAAAACTGAATAAAATTTAAAAGTCCCAAATCAACGTAAAGTAGACCAACGTAAAGGAAAAATGTATAAAATTTTCCATATAATTAAGCTTACAAACTTAAATGGAAATTTAGCTTAATTACGTGTAATTTTTTTGTGTCGTTTTGTGCGCCTATTTCCTCGTTTTCTGCGTCACCGGAAATGGGTCAATGTTATCCTACAAATATGGTGGAACAAGTTAATGCTGTTCCGTCAGGAACGATTTCGAGGTCGTTTCCTTCACATCATCTTGTGCGTGTTTTCTATCGTTTTGCAAACCTATTTCCACGATTTCCGAATCAATGGTAGTGGGTCAAAATGGGCATTCAATGTGGGAAGAAAAATGATCCACTCTCCCACCAGTATCGAATTTCAAGGTCGCTTTTTCGCATTGTTTAGTGCATGTTTTTACCGTTACTGCGCATATTTTCACGTTTTGTAGGCCAACGAAAGTGGGTCAAAGACGACCTACAAATATGGCAGAAAAAGACATATCCATTCCACTTTCAAGGTCCATTTTGACCCTCTCCCACTGATGCACAAAGCGACACAAATCATGCAAAAAAACAGAAATAAGTTATTCCGCTATACTTGTAGGCCATTTTGACCCATTTTCGTTGTCGCACTAAAGTGGAAATAGGAGCACAAAACAGTATAAAGCAGGCACTATACGATGCGAAAGAAACGACCTCCAAATTCGATAGTGGCGGAACAATGGCTCTATTTCCTCACACATTGATCGACCATTTTGACGCATTTCTGGTGATGCTCAAAACGTGGAAGTAGGCGAACAGAACTGTACAAAATACACACTAAACGATGCCAAAGAACCAACCCCGAAATTCGATAGTGGCGGAACAGTGAGCCATTTAACTCCCACTTTAAAGCCCCGTTTAACTCACCTCGGGTGATGCACAAGACGAGAAATAGGCGCAGAAAACTTTTTTTTTAAAAAAAAAGGCACTAAACGATGCGAAAGTAACGATCTGGAATCACACCTTGGAGGCTCATCTTAACACACATCTAGTGACGAACAAAACGTGGAAATAGGGGCAAAACGTAACAAAACAGGCGCTAGTCAATGCGAAAGGAAGGACCTCGAAATTCGGTAGTGGCGGAGGAGTGAGTCATTTTAGTCACACTTTGGAGGCCCATTTTGACACACTTCTGGTGACGCGCAAAACGTGGAAATAAGGGCACAAAACGGCACGAAACATTCACTAGTCGATGCGAAAGGAAGGACCACGAAATTCGGTAGTGACGGAGAAGTGGGTCATTTTCGTCACATTTTGGAAGCCCATTTTGACACAATTCTGGTGACGCACAAAACGTACAAAACAGGCACTAAACGATGCGAAAGAACCGACTTCGAAATTCGATAGTGGCGGAACAGTGAGCCATTTAACTCCCACTTTAAAGGCCTGTTTAACTCACTTCCGGTGACGCACAAGACGAGGAAGTAGGTAGAAAACTTTTTTAAAAAATAGGCACTAAACGATGCAAAAGAAACGACCTAGAAATTCGATAGTGTCGGAACAATGGGTCATTTTGGTCACACTTTGGAGGCCCATTTTGACACACTTCTGGTGACGCGCAAAACGTGGAAATGGGGGCACGAAACAGCACGAAAATTCAGTAGTCGATGCAAAAGGAAGGACCTCGAAATTCGGTAGTGGCGGAGAAGTGGGTCATTTTCGTCCCACCTTCGAGGCCCATTTTGACCGTCTTCCAGTGACGCACAAAACGTCGAAATAGGCGCACAAAAGGATACGCGGTGTGAAATTAACGACCTCGAAATTCGATAGTGGCGGAACAGTGGGTCATTTTTGTCCCATCTTGGAAGCCCATTTTGACCCACTTCTGGTGACGCACAAAACGGAAGTAGACGCACAAAACGATGTGAAGGAAACGACCTCGAAATTCACTGATGGCGGAAGAGCAATAATTTGTTCCGTGATATTTGTAGGCCCATTTTGACCCACTTCCGGTGATGCACAAAATGTGGGAATAGGAGCACAAAGCGACACAAAACACGCACAAAAGATGCAAAACAAAGTATCTCGAAATTCGTTGGTGGTGGAACAAGTTAATGACGCCGTGAGCACCAATATAAGTATATACTGTAGTTCTTACCAGGGGGCGCAGTGGGTCAGTGGTAGAACGTTCACCTCCGGTCCCTGGTTCGATCCCAGCTCGCGCAGTTTGGACTTTGTGGTGGACAAACACCGTGCTCGTGGATTTTCTCGGGGTTCTCCCGTTTCCTCCCACTTTCTTCATTTCATTCCTTTCCCATCATCACCGTCTCTTTTAGCCTAACCGGCATAAGCGTGGGACGTAAAACTAAAGATTTCATATAATTTTTTGTAGTTCTTACCATCAAAGCTGAGAACTGCACGGTCCAATTTTTTAGCCAAAGTAGAAGCCCAACCGGAATAGTGATGTCAACCAGCCCGGCTCGGTTCAACTGAGCGTACAGCTTGAGCTGGCTTGGTTGGGATTACCCATCGACTGGGCTCAATTCAGCCAATGGCTTGAACCGGCTCGGTAAAGGCGAGTTATCGACTCGGCTCGATTGGAGCCAATGGCTCGAACCAGCTCCGTTGAAACGAGTCGATAGGCTGGGTTCGAGTTAGCTTAACTGAGCCAATGGCTCGACCCGGCTTGGTTGGGGTAAGCAATCAGCTCGGTTCGGTTCGGCTCGTGTAAGCCTTCGGCTCGAGCTGGCTCTGTTGGATGAGCTGTTGGCTCGGCTCACTTCTCGGTTCGGCTCGATAAGTGAATGAGCTGTGAGAGAGCCGCTTGAGTCGTTGACAACCCTAAACCCGGGTCGAGCAGTTTTAAACATGTTTGGCTGGAGTCCCATAACTTCTAACAATTTTTGGCTCGAGCCCGAATACTTGCTCCTCCTGAACTCAAGCCAAGAACCTCGTGACCGATGTCCTTGCCTCCTGAAGATTTCTTGACTACCGAGATCGACAGTTAACTAATTTTTAGTATTCCGATACAAACCGCATATATTCCATGTTTATACAGGTACACGGTGTTATAATAATAATTAGTTATAGTAGTAGTAGTAGTATCATTGATAATTATATTGTCTATGTAGGATACTTGAAGATAGTAGTACTTGGAACTACACAAAGGATTTTGCTCGAATTGGCTCAACTCGACTGGAAACTCGATCCGAATTCGAGTCGAGTTGGGGGAAATTTTTCGAGCCGAGATGTCGAGTCGAACTCAAAGATATCTGCTTCGAGTCGAGTCGAGTTTTAAAGAAAACTCGCTCGAACTCGCTCGTGCTCATTCCTATTGTATGCATGACGGGCATATAGAGTTCTTTCGAGGGGGATAGAACCATAAACATAATATATTTAAAAAATACTTAGTTTCACGGCTTTCTTCCCAGGGGGGAAAGGGATGGTAGGTATCCAGCATTTCTTATAAGTACCTTATTTGAAATATGTAAAACAGTAACAAGTTGACAATACAATATACACACATCTTCTTATCTTCAGTTTTAATTGCTGATTTCAATTGCAATTAACAATTACAATTAACAATTACAAGTTTCAATTGTCAATTGCAATTAACAATTGAATGTTTCAATTGCACCCTTGCAATTGACAATTAACAATTAAAAGTTTCAATTGCCTGGTGACCAATTAACAATTGACGAAAATTTAATTGCAAATTTTATGATTGAATTCAATTGCAATTGAAATTAATTGTCAATTACAAATTGAAATCAATTGCAATTGAAATCAATTGCAATTGATTTTCAGAGCAATTACTTTCAATTGATTGATCAATTGCAATTGATTTCAATTGATTTTGCCCAACACTGGTAACTAACTCATTTACATGTGATCGAACTACATTGCATGTGTTCAGTGTCGTTGCTCGCGGGACTACTTAAGCAATGCTAATCATTTTAAACAGAGAAGACTGTTCAAAGTCGTAGTGCCTGATATACAAAGTATACCCTTAGCTATCATCGTCCTTGTAACTCGGTGGGTCCAAAAGCAAGCGAGCATCGCTAAACCTAATTTGCCTCTTTTTCACCATTAATGTTCGCTCAAAACATTAGGTTCTCCGCATGTGGACATGCGTTTATTGCTGCTGCTTTAACGTTCTATATGGTTAGATGTCCAGTTTACAGGCTAGTGTTCATCACCTTTTGTATGGCTCGCGTTCACTGTTCTCGTTGAGGATCGAGCTTACTCAGGCTCGGACTACCATCTTTCAATTATGATCGCACTCACTAGCTTCTTTGGAGTTTGCGCTCATTAATTCCGTTCGGCCACACGCTTACTTGAACGAGAGCTAATTTCACTTAATGGAACTCGGATTCTCTAATCGAAATTGGACTGATGGCCATTTTCCGTAACTGGACACCGGTTCACCAGTTTGTACTCAATGGTGTCACTGGGGCTTGCACTCATTTGTCGGGTTCATTACCTTCATTGGGAGTTCGCTCACCATTCTCGATGAAGCTCGCTCTGACTTCTTATTCATCAAAGAACTTGGGAGCTGGGACTCACTACTTTCCTTGGAGCTCGCGCTTACTAATCTTTCTTTGGGCACACACTTACTTCGACTCGCACTCACTATCATTAATGGTACTCAAAGTTATTGACGTCAGTTTGTCTTGCACTCGTTAGTGCTCGAGTTCATTATCTTCGGTGGGGCTCTAATACACATCCTTCAATGAGGCTCGCACTAGTTAATCTCTTGAAGCTTGCATTCACTAATTTCTCTTGGGCACGCTATTACTTAGGCTTGGGCTTACTACATTCAGTTGGGCTTGGGCTTACTAATCTCAGTTGACTTGTGCTCACTCGCGCTTGGATTCACTTCCCTTAACCGGGCTCGGGCTCACTATTATCAATGGGGCTTGAGCTCACCGATGTCAATGGAGCTTGTACTTATCTGAACTTGGGCCCATTTCTTTCAGTGGACCTCGCCCTCGCTATTCTCGTTAATCAAAGCGCTTCCTCGGGCTTGGACTCACATCTTTCATTGAGGCCCGCACTAACTAGTATCCTTGGAGCTCGTGCTCACTAGTTTCTTTCTGGCACGCTCTTACTTAGACTCGATTCACTACATTAAGTGGAGTTCGGGCTCACTACTCGCAATAGGACTCGTGCTTACTCGCGCTAGAACTTACTATTATAAATGGGACTCACTAATCTTGGGCTTGGGATTACTAATCTCAGTTGGACTCACTCACTTGCTCTTGGCTCACTTCCGTCAACCGGTATCTCGCGCACTATTATCAATGGGGCTCAGTCAGTTGGACTTGCATTCATTGGGGTTCAAGCTCGCTAACCTCAAACGGATTTGAGGTTTGCTTCACTTTTCTCAACTAATTATTGGACTCTAACTTTAAATGGGCTCGTGCTTTGGCTTATACTGTACCTAACTGCACTTGGGCTCACTACCCTCAGTCAGACTTGCAGTTATTTGGGTTTGTGCACAGTAATTTTGTTCGGGCTTGAAATCATTACCTTCAATGGAGTTTGGGTTAATTATTTTCAATGAGACTCGGCTCACTCATGCTCGGGCTTACTGCCCTCAGATGGGCTTGCACTCATTTGAGCTCACGCTAAATAATTTCGTTCGGGCCTGGGGTCATTATCTCCAGTGGGGGGCGCGGTGGCTCAGTGGTAGAGCGTTCACCTCTGGTGCTTGGGGTCCCGGGTTCGATCCCAGCCCCCGCCAAGTGAACTTTGTGGTGGACAAACACCGTGCTCGTGGGTTTTCTCGGGGTTCTCCCGTTTCCTCCCACTTTCTTCATTCCACCATTTCACTCATCTCTCATAATCACCGTCTCCTTTAGCCTAACCGGCATAACCGTGGGACGTAAAACTCAAAGATTTCATTTCATTTTTTTCATTATCTCCAGTGGTGCTCATTACTTTAAGTGGAACTCGCGCTCATTCGTATGTGGGCTCACTTACTCCAATTGGTTTCGCGATAAGACACATTTCTGATTATTTGCTTAGTTTTCAAGAAATAGTACGTAATATAGTCCAATTTTTAACTTTATGGGACATTGATTAATGATTATAAGTTTAGCCAACAAAGATGACTGAGTGGGCTTAGCAATAGCTTCATAATTTTGCAGTGTAAGTACATTCTCTATAACATCCTTACTCCAGAAGTTATTTCCGAACGATGATGTCATATTCAAAGATGTCATATAATGCGCCCATCCATAGAGCTTGAGCTGTTTCGGCGTGATTTCAGGAACATCGAGATGAAATTATACAACTCTGGGCTCCCCAATCCTCGAACCTGAATATAATTGAACATTGTTGACCGTTTTGAAGATACGAATCCGGCTCAAATTTTCGCTTTCTGATTGATTCAGTGTACCAGGAATTGTGTAGTATTCCAGTTGCTACCTCTATAACTGGATTGAAAGTCGCATCCGAACTGTTCTGAGGGTCCAATGCCAATCCAAATCAATCAGGTTAGTTTCTCTTTTTCAGGTTGTCCCGTTAAGTTGATACATATATATAACTATTTCAACTGCTTTGAATAATAGTCTTATCTGAATGATTTGGATTTAAATGATCATTGTTATAAAGTGTGAACTTCAATCGATTAATATGCGAAATAATAATGAAGATCTAAGCCTTTATTTCTTGTTTGATTATGTGTAGCCTATATTATAATATTATTATTATTCTGCTGTAAGATTATTAATGTACAAAATGAATGTGAATTAGGAAATTTATTAGTACAGAAATTTTAAAATAGAAGTGCACTGAATACGTATGCATATACTCCTAAGTTATTCCTTTCTTTTCGTGTTTTCTAAGATAATTCTTTTCAGAAGACAAATCTGGTAAGAAAATGGGCGTAGATTATCCTACTTGTTCAGCCAGCTGGTTTGAGTCACAGGCTTTGGACAACTGCGTGGAAGTAAACTTATATCGACTTTTCGATGTACTAGTCTGTACCGTCTCCACGCAACTTGCTTCTCTCATCATCACTGCGTGCATTTTATTCTATGCTCATAACATGCTCTGAAGGAATTTCCATTCCAGAATTGGAGATGGAAATGCTGTTTATTGAAAAAATAACGTTGATCGTTAGACTTATTTCTCACAAAATAAAGTCTATAACTAGGTAGGCTTGAATCGTGTAAATTACATTGTAAGTTTATTGATGTTCGTTGTACCTAATCAAGTCTTAATCTAGAAGTAAACCCTGAGCAACGCGTAGGCATTTGAGCGCTTGAGAGACTTTCTTCAATACAAATATGCTTGTTAGTACCATTTTATGTACTTTGACTGGTCTATTTTTTTACTCCTTAGTTTTCCCAAATACTTCGTTGTAACTTCAATCATTATATTAACAATACAAACTCATTCGGGGCTGCGGTGGCTCAGTGGTAGAGCGTTCACCTCTGGTGCCTGGGGTCCCTGGTTCGATCCCAGCTCGTGTCAAGTGAACTTTGTGGTGGACAAAACCGTATGCATAGGTTTTATTGGAGTTCTCCCATTTCCTTCCACTTTATTCGTTCTACCATTCCATTCATTTCTCATAATCACCTTCTTCTCTAACCTAGCCGACATAAGAGTGGGACGTAAAACTGAGATTTCATTTCATTTTTTTACAAGGTCATTGGATTATTAAGTTGTTCATTTCAGAAAATCTCATGTGTCATTATCTGACAAGTAAACCTTACGTTTCGGTGAATCGAGTTGCTGACTGAGACACATATGACAAAGTAGTACTAAATGTGGTCAGTATTTCAGTGAAGTTATAAGTGCGAAGCTCCAGGGGTTTAGGAGATACAGCTACCAGAACATCACATAGAAGTACAGAATAGTCTTCATACAGTTGGAGGTAAAAGCTCTGTAATACGCCTTGTAACGACAAAAGGTGAATAAAAAATATATGGGTACATATTAGGACTAGGGGGAAGTCATATAGTAAGGGTATCATTGACGGCGGCCATCTTGAAATCCGCCATTTTGAATTAAGGTTAAGTTTTTAAAATAGGAATAGGGTCATGTGATACATGATTTAAGGAGCAAATTTAATCAGAAGAACAATGGTGACGTTAATTTTGATTTACGCGCAATTGGTAAAAAGTTACAGGGAAATTAAATATTGTTGCAGCATATATATTAGATCTTTACCCCACCTTGTAAATTTTGTGTTAATGATAATAATTAAATAAAAAGCAGGTGGATAAATATTAGGTCTGTTGTAAGAGTTGCGTTGATGGCGGCCATGTTCAAATCCGCCATTTTGAATCAGACAAAAGTTTTAAACAAAACGCATAACATTGACACCGTATTAATAGCAAATTTTACCATAATTCCAACGGTATAACCATTTTTGCTTTATCATTAACCAGCACAAAATTAAATGGATCGCTCCTTACGACTACTGCTTTGACGGAATTCTTAACGACAAATGTGTCAAGTGTAACTCGATTGCCTTTGTCAGGTGTGCTCACTGTGAGCAGAGCATTTGTGCAAGTCATGCACTCTTTTCTGAACTACATATTGATTGTACTAATTGAGGATTTTTCTGGAAGAAAGACCCAAGTTCAATTATGACTCAATTCCACTTTGGTCATTTTTCCTTAAATTAGCAACTTGCTTATGCGATAAAATGCCGGATAATGATAAAGCAAAAATTGTTATACCGTTGGATTTATGGTAAAATTTGCTATTAATAAAGTGTCAATGTTATGCGTTTTGTTTAAAACTTTTGTCTGATTCAAAATGGCGGATTTGAACATGGCCGCCATCAAGGTAACTCTTACAACAGACCTAATATTTATCCACCTGCTTTTTATTTAATTATTATCATTAACACAAAATTTACAAGGTGGGGTAAAGGACTAATACATATGCTGCGACAATATTTAATTTCCCTGTAACTTTTTACCAACTGCGCATAAATCAAAATTAACGTCACCATTGTTCTTCTGATTAAATTTGCGCCTTAAATCATGTATCACATGACCCTATTCCTATTTTAAAAACTTAACCTTAATTCAAAATGGCGGATTTCAGGATGGCCGCCGTCAATGATACCCTTACTATATGACTTTCCCCTAGTCCTAATATGTACCCATATATTTTTTATTCACCTTTTGTCGTTACAAGAGGTCTTACAGAGTTTTTATTTCCAACTGTATGAAGACTATTCTGTACTTCCATCTGATGCTCTGGTAGCTGTATCTCCTAAACCCCTGGAGCTTCGCACCTACAACTTCACTGAAATACTGACCACAATTAGTACTACTTTCTCATATGTGTCTCAGTCAGCAACTCGATTCACCCAAACGTAAGGTTTACTTGTGAGAAGCAAATTGACGGAAGATAACTGCTTTCCTGTCTCACTTCTTAATTTGGGTTAGTGCGACTGGATTTATAATAACAATCTCCATCCCTTCCCCAAAATGTTCAAGGTGATACACAAAAATTCAAAAGCGTTATTATGCACTGAGAAAATTAATGTATTTCGTTATTCCTTGTTTCTTAAATGTAACGGACTGTTTTCATTTGGAACATGTGATCTCTCTATAACAAAGACTTTGAAGAATAAATGTATAATAACATATAACTTGTATTTTTGTTGTGTGGAACATAATAAACCAGTTGAGAATGCTCCAATAGCATTACCAGAACGAACTTAAAAAGAATAGAGATATGAAGCGGGAAAGATAACTGTGATTGTTCCTGCATGTAAAAATAAATCTTTTGATCGCACCTTGTTCTCTTTCAAAAATTCACAAAATATCATATCTCTATGACTTACAGTTCCCGAGATATGGCTCCTCAAATCTCATGAAATTCGAGCTACTTTTGCCAATATCTGGGGAACAGTGGCCGGTTGATCAGTGGCCACCAGTTACTATTTGGTACCAAAATATTTACTATCATCTTAGGTATTGATCAACACCAATATAATCTCTCTGTAACTTTTGGTTCCCGAGATATAGCCCTTTAAATATTTGGAAATGGGCCATTTTTAGCCAATGGGTGATATCAATAAAAAATAAGTAACTACTCCTGAGAAGTCCTGCTCAAGAATCGGAGACCTGGAGTACTCTCCTCCCTCAATTTCGTATCAATAAAACAAGCCACTACTCAGGTCTAGACTGCTCCAGATTTATGAATGTTCACTCGCGTTTCCTCTGCGCGTAACAGTGAGTCGTATCAATAAAAGAAGTGATTACTCATTTCTCCCATCCGTCGTGCGGTCATTTCGTTGTTTTTAACCTATGGCGTAGTATCCTAAACGCCATGAAACGGGCAGGTAACAACAACAGTTTCAATCAAAGTGCATTTATGGAAATTATAAAAAAAAGTTTCCAGTGGTACTTTCAAAGTCACGTTACCAGAAAGTAAATGAAGGAAAGCCGAAGCTTTCAAGGCAATTACAGTGAAATGCAACAACATATCAAATACACCTACGACTGAGACACAAATCCAAAAGAGAATCTTTAATATTCGAGCGAGAATAAAACAAAAAGGAAAACGGGAAACAAGAAAGTAACACTGAAACCATGAGAATGAACCTATTGGAATGACGGATGTTGATTCGAATCCAGCAATATAAGATTAACACGACAAACGTATATCACGTGTTGTCCAAAGTCTTTGTAGATTGTTTGGCTTTAAGAACTAAATCAGACACTTGGCCCGTTGTTTCCTTTTTTTTAAAAAAAATCCAGCTAGTCACGTCATAAAGCACGTCTGATTGCGTTTTCCACACCATACGTGTTCTCTTTCGCCTTGGCATAAAAAAATACATTCTCATGTATATACCCTTCCTATCAACGTTGGGTTGATTTTGAGTTTAACTTCCTTTTCAGTAGCGAGGCTATATGAGACTGGACCCACTGATTAACGTGGAAACCGAACCACATGAGCTCTCACTGGGAATCGAACGCGGGTCTTCCATGCCAAAGGCATGTACGCTAACCGCTTAGCCAGGAATGAGCTCTTCCTATTAGTGTATTCGTCTCAAAAATACTAGGTTTCTTTATTGCCACGTGTGTATAGTCAAGTGCTCCGATAGCACTCGGAAATGTATATTGTTCTTGCCACTCTGCCTTTGCTGTTTGCATATTACGCACACTTCCGGATTTTCAGTTTTCGCAATAATCGCATCCATTACACTTGTAATAGTCATAGACACAGTATCTTGAGCCACACCAGAATCCCCAGACATTCCGACCTGGAATCCCAGATCACTCACGTAACGCAAGAAAATCCTCATCTTTTCCTCATTACGTAGTGCACCACCCCGAATTTCGGTTGATTCTCCTAAAAAAAAAAAAAAAAAAAAAAAAAAAAAAATGTTGTGCTAATCACTCTACATTTTCTTTCATGAACCTATAATGTTTTTTGTAATCTCCATTTGCAACATTTCTATGCAGTTTACAAGTTTTTCTACGTAGCAAAACAATTATATACTCTGCCATATTTCACACGGAGTCACCTATTTAGCTTGCTCCACAAATTCGGAGAAGTTACTAGCATCACAGAGGAGTTTCTCTTTGGTTTTTATTGATATCAAACGCGCAGTAGTTACTCGGCTCGAGAATAGAGGTGTGGTTACTTCAAAAGGGCGGGGTTTCTCCGAGGTCAGCCGAGACGAGCAGTGCTCAGTTCTCTTTTTATTGATACTAATGCGAGTAACTACTACAAAATTGGGAATAATGAGTAAGTTATCCGTTTTATTGATATCACCAAATATCACGAGAACGGTAAGTCATAGATGATATTGGTGCTAATCAATACCTAAGAGGATGGTAAACAGTTTGGTACCAATACTAATTGATGGCCACTGGCCAACTGACCACTGGCCAAACCAGTGGTCACCGGTTACTATTTGGTACCAAAATATTTACCATCCTCCTAGGTATTGATCAACACCAATATGGTCTCTCTATGACTTACGGATCCCGAGATATGGCTCCTTACATTTCTGGAAATCGACTATTTTTTGGCCAATATCTCGGAACGGTAAAAGTGGCGCGAAAATTTTAATAACTTTCTCTGATAGTTTAGACCAAGAACTGCCTTTCAACTTTCCAAAAATGATACTACTTAAGTGCCTGCAAAGGAAATAGTACGAAATGTGACTCCACCGGAACTCGCAACAGTATCTTGTAGAACACAACATAACTGATAAACTATGCAATGAAATATCGTGCTTGTTTAACTCTCTAATGAAAATTGCAGCTGGCAAGAAGTTAAAGTTTTAAATATAAATACATAAACATTATTGTATGTAACTATACGCAAGTGTAGTGCAATAAAATGTATCGGGAAGTTACGTTTAAGAATTAGAACTCTCACTTATTGTTAGCACTACCCACTGTTATTCAAAAGTAGAAATATTTGATCATTTATTGTCCGTAATGATTAAAACATCATTCGACCATTATCAATTGTAATAATTTCAAGCCTAGTTTGCTACCTTAGCACTGCACGAGCGTGTAGAAGGGTAGATTTTTCAGTGAAATTCACTGCTCTGTTACTCTAAATGTAGTTGAGTTTGAGTTATAATTTTCTGAGAAATATTTCTATTTACATAAACAACATTCTGTAAAATTTTCAGTTGTTTTCATTCAGTCCCTTTTTAGATATTGGCCTGAGAAAATTGGTGTAAAAGTCTTTCGACCATTTTCGAAAAGCTTTAGAAAAATAAGAAGAGCATTCTCAGGACTAAAACTTACACTACAGGTAGTTATATAAGTATTCGGCACAGAAATAACATATCATAGTGAGTCCTCTTTCCTTCATAAAACTAATGGTCTTCAAAATTGACGATTTATACAGTTTTCCAAGTTTTTACAGTAAAGAGTTTGACTGACTCTCTTGCACGATAGAAAAAATAAAATAATTAGAAGTTTGAAAAAAATTGGATAGCGAGAAACCCTTGTGAAGCTATCTCATTTACACTTTCACTTTTCGGACTTGACGGGTTTTTGCCCCAAAGTCTTCAATTTCAGTGCTTCGTTATTTGAATTGCTTTGAGAAACATTTGTTAAAATATTTACTTATGTTAATATTTCATCAAGTGTCGCTTTATTTTTCCACCCCGGTAAATTACCTGGGAAATGAAGTTGAGATTGTCCACAAAATCGATCGGGAAGAAATATAATGTTCTGTATTCATAAAATGTGCAAGCATAATGAATAAAATTTATGATTCAAGCCCGCACATAGACTTCCTCGCCGCTTCGTTCGGACCTAACTATGCTAACCACCTTGCAGTGGAATGATAAACTTCAGGAGTTCCAGCACTTAGTGTTTAAAGCTTTACGTTTTGAACGTCGTGTGCATAACTTGTGTGCCCACTTGGTTTATTAATGGGAATCATGTGAATATAAGTTATGCATATGTTGGTATTCTTCACGAGGGCAGTACAGGGTGATGGACGTAGAGTAAAACATTTTATTACGGAGCTTGGTGTTTAAAGTGTGAAGATGATGGAAAGAATATATTGAGCACTTGTGTGGAAGCAGGGCCTAATTGCTGAAGAAGAAAATATGATAGGCAAGGATGATGACGGTTTATTATATTTTGGGACGAGTTTGAGAAAGTACATTCGAGATGAGCAATGGAAAAGCAACTGGGATTGTGCAACAGTGAATTTTTTTTTATATAGAAATATAAATGGTCATCCTTTATTGATTTTTGGACGCTGAACACGCAACTGACAATAAAACTGTGCTCCTGGTTAAAATTTACTTGTAATTGCACAATTTACATGTTACATATAACGCTATAATAATGAAATTGTAAAGGTAAAGGTCACAAAACATTGAAATGATTACGGAAATGAAAATAGCTATTCTTTATAAGTTCTTGGACGCTGAACAATAAACTGACAATGATAATATGTTCCTAGCTCACAAGTAAACCTTACGTTTGGGTGAATCGAGTTGCTGACTGAGACACATATGAGAAAGTAGTACTAAATGTGGTAAGTATTTCAGTGAAGTTGTAGGTGCGAAGCTCCAGGGGTTTAGGAGATACAGCTACCAGAACATCACATGGAAGTACAGAATAGTCTTCATACAGTTGGAGGTAAAAGCTCTGTAAGACCTCTTGTAACGAAAAAGGTGAATAACAAATATATGGGAACATATTAGGACTAGGGGAAAGTCATATAGTAAGGCTATACCTGAGGGCGGCCATCTTGAAATCCGCCATTTTGAATTAAGGTTAAGTTTTTAAAATAGGAATAGGGTCATATGATACATGATTTAAGACGCAAATTTAATCAGAAGAACAATGGTGACGTTAATTTTGATTTACGCGCAATTGGTAAAAAGTTATAGGGAAATTAAATATTGTTGCAGCATATGTATTAGTCCTTTGCCCCTCTTTGTAAATTTTGTGTTAATGATAATAATTAAATAAAAAGCAGGTGGATAAATATTAGGTCTATGGTAAGAGTTGCCTTGATGGCGGCCATGTTCAAATCCGCCATTTTGAATCAGACAAAAGTTTTAAACAAAACGCCTAACAGTGACACGTTGGATTTATGGTAAAATTTGCTATTAATAAGGTGTCAATGTTATGCGTTTTGTTTGAAACTTTTGTCTAATTCAAAATGACGGATTTGAACATGGCCGCATCAAGGCAACTCTTACCATAGACCTAATATTTATCCACCTGCTTTTTATTTAATTATTATCATTAACACAAAATTTACAAGGTGGGGTAAAGGACTAATACATATGCTGCAACAATATTTAATTTCCCTATAACTTTTTACCAATTGCGCGTAAATCAAAATTAACGTCACCATTGTTCTTCTGATTAAATTTGCGTCTTAAATAATGTATCATATGACCCTATTCCTATTTTAAAAACTTAACCTTAATTCAAAATGGCGGATTTCAAGATGGCCGCCCTCAGGTATAGCCTTACTATATGACTTTCCCCTAGTCCTAATATGTTCCCATATATTTGTTATTCACCTTTTGTCGTTACAAGAGGTCTTACAGAGCTTTTACCTCCAACTGTATGAAGACTATTCTGTACTTCCATGTGATGTTCTTGTAACTCCTATCTCCTAAACCCCTGGAGCTTCGCACCTACAACTTCACTGAAATACTTACCACATTTAGTACTACTTTCTCATATGTGTCTCAGTCAGCAACTCGATTCACCCAAACGTAAGGTTTACTTGTCAGATTTAGTGGTAATTGCATAATTTATCTTTTGCATATAACGCTATTATAATGAAATTGTAAAGGTAAAAGTCACCAAACTTTGAAATGATTACGCAAATAGAAATATCCGTCCCTTATAATTTTTTGGGCGCTGAACACGAAAAAAAAAATGCGTATTCCGAATTCAGATTTAGTACTAATTACACAATTTACATTTTGCATATAACGCTATGATAATGAAACTGTAAAGGTAAAAGTAACAAACATTAACATAGTTATAGAAATAAAAATAGCTGCCTCTTATAAATGTTTGGACACTGAATATGAATATCAAAAATATAACGTCCTCCCGGCACACTATTGGTGTAATAGCACTCTTAACATTTTGCATATAACGCTACAAAACAAGAACTATGTTGATAAAAGTTACCTAAAGTATCTGTTTTAAACACTCCGTCTCTTTGCTTGTTTCTTGTGAGGAACATCTGGAGCATCTCTTGGAATCATCCAGCGGAAATCCGCTAACATTGAAACTGACCACTTTCGTTTGTAATGTTGTTCCATCGCAGAAATGTCCTGGTGAAATCGCTCTCCTTGCTCGTAACTGGAAGATCCACAATTCACTGGAAAGACATCAAGGTGGGAATGGAGGAAGTACATGTTGAGTGACATATTGCACCGAAGTTTCTCGTAGGCAGATAGCAATTCTTCTACTAATTCTTTGTAATTTTCGGCTCGGTGGTTGCCCAAGAATCTGATACAAACATTGCGGAAACAATGCCACGCATGGAGCTCATCAGCACTGAGAAGAGATTCAAACACCTCGTCTTGCAATAGCTTGGGTATCTGCGGACCAATAACGACTTCCTGCTTAATCTTTTCTGTACTTAGATCGTGGAAACTTTTGGCACAAGTATGCCAATGCACGTTTATTCCTGTTCACGGCCTTCACAAATGCCTTCATAAGTCCAAGTTTGATGTGCAATGGAGGTAGCACAATGCTTTGTGGGTTCACGAGAGGTACATTTGAAACTTTTTTTTTTTCGCCTGGCAACAAAGATGTCATCGCGGCCTTCCTTTTGAGTGTAATGGACATTCTTTGCACTACTATCCCACTCACATATGTAACAGCTGTACTTTGTATAGCCACCCTATAGACCAAGCAAAATTGCGATCACCTTAAAGTCACCACAAACTAACCACTTATGTTCACGATATTTTATAAGATCCAGAACGCGTTCCAACATGGGATAACTTTCTTTACCTAGGGGTGCATAAGCAACAGGGATTGATGCTGATATCTCCTTACTGTTGTACAAGAGCACAGCCTTAAGGCTTGTTTTGGAGGCATCTATAAACAGTCTCCAATCTTCTACTTTGTACGGAATCTTCAGTTACTGCATCAAACCTGGAACATCATGGCAAAATACTAACTCATCGGTGCAGCAGAAATATTTTGCAACATCTTTTTGACGATCGCCTAGAGCTGATACCCTAACTGTATCTTCCAAAAGGTTCCACTGCTATAACCTAGATGCTAAGAGCGCAGCTTTATTCTTTGTCAGTTCCAAATTTCTAATCAGGTCATGAAGCTTGTGTGAGTCGGTGTGGTTCAGGATAGTTTGCTTTCGGCTCAAATGAAGGATCAATGTCACTGGTATGTGGACCAGGTTCACCTTCACTTTCATTCTCTGTATCACTTTCCGTTGGAACGGTAGCGGGGGGTCGGAAACAGGCAATCCTTCTCCATGGGCCACTGGACGAATGACAGATGGTATCACTGGGTATTCGATCTTCCTCCTCTTCTTCTTCTTCTTCGTATTTATACCTTTCTTCAAGCAGGGTAGTATGCAAAAGTAGCAGTCTGTACTATTTTTTGTTGGTTCACGCCAAATGGTGGGCACAGAAAAGCGCATGGAAACGTTCTTCCCATGCATCCAGACATTGAGATTAGTTGTACAACAAATGTGGGGAGCCCATGATTTATCCTGGTCTCCAATTCGCACTGCAGCAGTCAATGGCCGCTTCCTTTAACCACAAATCACGTCCGTACATATGTAGCACACACTGTCCACTGAATTTTTACAAACGCGGGATATTGCTGCACTTTCCTTGAATCACTGTCACTTCGCAATTAAAACAATATGTACAACAGCGATAATGTGCTTACTCACTACTTTCAAACTGCTGGTTCACCAGTAACAAAAACAGTCTGCCAAACTACTGCTTCAAGCACGCCACGAATGCGATTAGAGGCGTTATAGCACGGCCAACAAGAGATGGTCTCTGACGTTTCTTACCACATGCGGTGGGACATTGCAGCCCCTACTTTGATACCAGTGTTACCAACCACGATCACTCTGTCTTATACCATTAATTAAATTGCCACTACAGTTGCACCGAAAAAAATCTTGACACGCGAGTAGTGGCAATGTCACTGCGAGCTGTCAGAGACGTTCTCTTACTGTACGCATTATAACTGGAGCTAGTTGCAACTTGCAATCATTGCCTCACGTGACTCATGAGACGCTCGCACTAGCTGTTGATAACGTACAACGTTGCCAAGTCGAATATGTATCTAATACTTGTCAAGAACAACACTTTGTACCGTTATATGAAAATATAAAACACTAAATTACTCAGAAATCTGAAGCAGGAGAGAATTTTAAGTGTGATTTTTGCGCTCTGTGGCCAAAAATCAATAAAGAGCGGCTACTTTCGTTTCTGTAAGAAATAAAAAGTAAAATAATGTTGAACAGGCCAATTGAATGCATTAAGAAAATGGGGAGTAAATGCAAAAAGGTCTTATGGAAGACGATAATTCGGTAGAAGGTAAGAGGATTAGGTTTGCACTTCATGCGGAATCAAAAAAGAATATTAATAAGATGTTAGAAAACTTGAGGAAAAATTGCTGAGAGTATGGAATTAAAATAAATGTTAGATAAAAAATGACCAGGGTAATTGTAACGAAGCGATCAGTATCAAATATAGACGGGGAGAAAGTAGAAGAAATGGTAAGTTTTCAATTTTGAGTAGTATTATTGATTTCAATATGTAGTGGAAACGTAAAATAAAACAAGAATAACAGTGGTAAAAAAAATGGAAAGAAGTTTATTTTGTTTATCTTCAAGTAAAGAATTAACTATAAGACTAATAAAATGTTTCGTGTAGGGTATTGTGCTCTTAGGGACAGAAACATGGATCCTATGCAAAGGTGATGAAAAAAAAAAGGACAGGAAGCTTTCGAAATGTGTGGAGAGGAGTGGAGAAAATTGAATGGGTTGAACGGGAAATGAATAAGGCAGTGCTAGGAACAGTAGGGGGGGGGGAGAAAACGGTTTGGATATAATTTAAAATAAGGTATAGAAAGTGACTTGAACATTGGCTGAGATGGAATTGTATCATGAGCGACAAGGTGGGACAATAGTGTGGAATAGTGAAAACAAGAGATACAATTGATGAACAATATTAAAACTGAAAACTCTAGGTCAAGACAAAGAGATTATCTGAGGACGGTGTTACATAGTAACTTTTAGTTTCCGGCAAGATACCTGGCAGCAAAGACAATGATGATGGTATTTATAAAACAGTTGTATGTGTTCTGTAAATTCGTTCAATTTCTGTATTAGTGTTATAGATGAATTTCCTTCATGTAGTAAGAATTACTCAATTATGTTTCATGAATAATTTATTAAAGTTAGGTAAAGTAGGTCAAGGCTGCTAGCAGATTCTCGCCCTTGAGTGAAACCGTACCATGCAAACGCCGCCTCCTGCCACCAAGTTAATGCATTTCACGACAAGTGTCATTTGACTTGATATGTCCCGTTTTGTGGAATATTTATTTCCTTTGTACAGCTTTCAAATGTGTAGAATCTGGTAAATTTCTTCACTCATTTTCTACTATAGAAGTAAAATAAAAGAATATCCCTGTTCGTTGGTCTAATGGCTAGTACTCGTGCCGTAGGTACACAAGGTCCCAAGATCGATTCCAGGTGGAAGACTATCGTACTACAATGGTCCTTCCACGAGACTACATGAGACGTGAACTTACAGCTTAATGTCGGTTCCGAACCACCTGATCTCCCACCAGAAATCGAAGCCGCGTCTCCGCACCAAAGGCACGTATGCTATCTACGTAGCCACGAGGAAGTTAAGTTATATGCTAACCGTTAATTATATGATGTAGCACCGTTAATTTTCTTCCATGTTTCTGATTCACAAGTAAATTAAGATAATTGTTTATCTTGTCTTCATGATCTATTTTTATGATGATACTCTGACACGTGTCAATACTTTCTATCAAGGTAGAGACGAGATTTAGATCGAAACCATATATCTTGTCATACAGGAAAATGCTACAATAGCAACAAAAGTGCTTGAGCTCCAACATATAACTTTGGATTTCAAACCTTTGATTTACGATTATTTGTGATTTCACGTTTAATAAAGACAAATATTTTAAAGTATGTGTACTTTAAATAAATTATTTAAATAGACCTCTTTTTCGTAAAGTTTAATATTTTTTAAATTATTGCTCAAAGCCTTTGTATTTTAATAAGCCTTTTCCAAAATCAATGCGAATGAATTGTGGTGCCATCTTTGGAGTTCTTTTGAACTATATGTTTGTGGACGTTTATATGCTTGTGGCCAGACTTTTTGACAATGAGATCTCGGAAACTACAGGCTGTAGAAAAATAACGTTTTTACTGCTCGATTGCAAATTTTATGTAGATTGTCCAGTTCTAATTGAATATTAAAAAAAAACATGGCCATTATTTCTTTATTACATTTCTACGGGTACACTGGAAGTGTTGAAATTAGGAAAAACTAAAACTTAATATCCTACGCATTATAAATTCCAACACCACATAATTCTATACGGATGTTGCATACCTCTCAGGCTTTGTTTCATAGCAAATGATAATGAAAAACGAAGGATAACCATTTCTCCATTCTAAGTTGAATCTTTATTTTTGGAATATTTTGCCCAATGAACACCATATATCACTTACATTATAATTAATTGTGTGTGTAATGTATTTGCTTATTACATACTGCATGCAAGAAGATAGAAAACACTGGTTATACATGAATTAAAAACTCCAACCGGAAGTAGGCTCAAATCTTGCAAACGGTGCGAGATATTGAAAAAGTAATCGAAAAATGGTATCTCTTGTCAATTTTTTAACAAGACGCCTTTCACTTGTGTATGTAAAGGGACATGTACAGATGTGAGGAATAACAAGGAAATTCATGCTCATGTGTGAATGATGCGCTGTGTAGAGAGTGCAGGTTGAGCTAGTCTATATAATAAAATGCTAGGTTTATGTTTGTCTCCAACGGAAAGTTTATATGTTTGTCTCCAATCCTTTCGACAATGAGATCTTGAAAACCACAAGTGCTAGAAACGCCCTGTTTTTACTGGTTGATTCCAAATTGTGTTTAGGTTGTCCAGTTCTAATTGAATATTTAAGAAACATGGCCATTATTTCTTTACATTTTTAGGGGTACACTGGAAGTGTTGAAATTTAAAAAAAAAAAGTAAAGCATCATATCCTACGAGTTACATATTCCAGCATCACGTAGCTGTATATAGGCGTTGTTTCATGGGCAAATGATAATGAAAAACGAATAACCATTTCTCCAGTCTAAGATTAATCTTTATTGTTTCGAGTGTTTTGCCCAATGAACACCATATATCACTGACGTCATAATTAATTGTGTGTGTAATGTATTTGCTTATTACATACTGCATACAAGAAGAAAGAAAACACTGATCATACATGAATGAGAAACTCCAACCGGAAGTAGGCTCAAATCTTGCAAACGGTGCGCGATATTGAAAAAAAAATTAAAAAGTCTTCCCTTTATGGTATCCTTTGCCGATTTTATCAAGACGTCTTTCACGAGTGTCTGTAAAGGGACATATACAGATACTGTGAGGAATGACAAGGAGATTCATGCTCATGTAGAATATTGAAGTTACTTTTATTCAAAATTAGTTTTGTTGATAGAATGTAATAAGACTGATAGAGTATATCGGTAATTTATTGATTATACACAACAAAAGTTCCTTTAGACAAGCCAAAATGCATTTTTGAATAAAGATATAACAAATTGTTGACGTTAGATGAGATGGTTATTTAAGCTTTTGCGTGCAGTCATAGTTTCGTGATTTTCGTGATAAGTGATAGTAATAAGTTCCGGCCTCGCTGCAAGTTAGCTTTACACGAATGACTAAATACACCAACCTGTCATTTTCTAACTGCTGAGAAACTAATGATGTCAGCAACTTCACATTATCCACTGTTACTAATGACATTTACAAAAGTACCAAATCTTATGTATGGGGAAACCGTGGAGGATTGAGGTATGAACCCCCACAAACTTCATTTCTCGTGGTTGACCCATTTACTCAGTGACTAACACAAATGTCTGATATGTTACCAACGAGCTAAAAATACAAAGTTTCGGTTAAAATCTGTTGAGCGGGACGCATTATGATCTTTATAATATTCAAGTACACTCTGAATAATTCACCAAATTTGTCGTTTGTCAAATTGCCAAGTCATGATCGTACTTCACATTTCCCCTTAACTGGCGGTTCGTTTCTGAAGTAGGTTTCTCTTTTCTTTTCACATAAGCATTGGAACCTTATGTCTTAAGATTTTATTTTTTAAGCCACATAGACTTTCATTTGCAAGTTGGAGAGATGTTCCTTCTCCGTTTAAATGCATATGCATTATGATTAAATACAGTTAGTTATTTATTTCTAGTTTAGATTTTGACTATAATTTCCATCAAAATTGTGAAGGAAACAAATATTTAAGACCAAAATTTGGACAGGATATTGCATTATCATCAAATGTTAGTTACTGCGTTAAGTACGTTATTGCTTAGTGATACAAAGGAATTATATTATTCTAATCCACAATTTAAAAAAAAAAATCACTCTCGTCTGGTGTGTTTAAAGCAAACCAAGACTAGAATTAAATATATATATATATATATATCTGAACCTGCGCTCTCTACGCAGCGCATTATTCATATATGAGCATGAATCTCCTTGTTATTCCTCAGATCTGGACATGTCTCTTTGCAGACACAAGTGAAAGACGTCTTGATAAAAATCGGCAAGAGATACCGTAAAGGGGAGATTTTTTTTCGATTACTTTCTCAATATCTCGCACCGTTTGCAAGATTTGAGCCTACTTCCGGTTGGAGTTTTTAATTCATGTATGATCAATGTTTTCTTTCTTCTTGCATGCAGTATGTAATAAGCAAATACATAAACTAATTCTATAGCATATGGAACCCGGAGGTTCAATGCCGCGTTCACAAAAGCTCTCCACTGACTTCTATTCTTAGCCAATTGGATCCAGTTTCTACTTTGTATTCCTATTTCTGCGAGATCCATCTTAATATTGTCCTCCCATCTGCGACTAGGTCTTCTTAATGATCGTTTTCCGGCTGGTCTTTCAGTTAAGATTTTGAAAGCGTCCGTTCTTTCTTCCATCCTGGCTACATGATCTGCTCACCTAAGCCTCCTAGATTTGATGACCCTAACAAATGTTGGATAAACTGTATAAATTATGAAGTTTCTCGTTATGAAGTTTCCGCCATTCCCTATTCCCGTTTCTCTTGGGTCCGAATATTCGTCTCAGGATCTTGTTCTCAAATACTTTCAATCTATGTTCTTCCTTCCGAGTAAGCGACCATATTTCGCAACCATACACAACAACAGGCATGATTATCGTTTTGTATATTTTAAAATAAGCTAATACATTACACATACAATCAATTATAATGTCAGTGATATATGGTGTTCATTGGGCAAAACACTCCAAACAATAAAGATTCAACTTAGACTGGAGAAATGATTATCCTTTGTTTTTAATTATAATTTGGCCATGAAGCAAACCCCAGAGAAATATGCAACCCATATATACAATTGTGTGGTGTTGGAATGTATAATGGGTAGGATATGATGCTTTTGGTTTTTTTTTTCTTTTTTTTTTAATTTCAACACTTCCAGTGTACCCGTAAAAGCGTAATAAAGAAATAATGTCCATGTTTTTTTAAATATTGAGTTAGAACTGGACAATATACGCGAAATTTGCAATCGATCAGTGAAAACATCATCTTTCTAGAGTCTGTAGTTTCCGAGATCTCACTGTCGAAAGGATTGCCGCAAACATATAAACGTCCACAAACATATAGTTTTAATAAATTCCGAAGATGGCAGCACAATTCATTTATATTTATTTGAAGAAAGCTTATCAAAATGCAAAGCCTTGAATAATATTTTAAAATGATAAACTTTATGAAAAATATCCCTTTAAGTAATTTATTTAAAGTACACATACTTTAAAATATGTGTCTTTGTTATAAACGCGAAATCACAAATAACCGTAAATCAAAGGTTTCAATTCAAAAGTTATAGGTTAGAGCTGAGGCGCTTTTATTTCTATTGTAGCATTTTAATAGATCGATGGGAAAGAATAGAATAGTGTAGAATCGGCAGAAAACTTGAATTCTGTCATTCGAGTGGATTGGCGTTCTAGTAGATTTTGTCTGTCCGTCTAAGACATGATGACACTCATAAAACATCTCTGATTTTAATGAAACTTGTAATGTACATTCCTTAAATTTGCAATTGTAAATTACGGTATTGTTTGGAGTTTCAATCCATCGAATTTAAGAGGGAAAGCAGGCCCATTTTACACGTTTGAATATATTGGTACAATATCCCAACTAATAAACTGTTCGATTTTGATACGCACAGGGTGTCCGAAATCCCAATTTTTCTGTAAATTTGGTCTAATTTAGGTCAGGATTTTAGAAATTCTAATATAATTTATGTTCATACTCAATTGGAAACTCCCTAAAAGCTTTGGACCATCCCGAAAAAAAAAATCTGCATACAAGCCTGTTGATAAACATGATGTGTATATTCTGTGTAGGGATGCGCACGAGACAAGATTTCTGGCTGTCTCGACTCGAAAATATGCTGTAAAAGTGATGTCTCGACTCGAAAAATGTATATTTTTCTATTGGAAGAGCCGTGTCTCGACTCGAATTTTGTCAGGAAAATCCTGTCTCGACTCGTCTCGTGCGCATCCCTAATTCTGTGCTGTGATCATATTCTGACCATCCTCATTGGTTGCGGTTAAAATTGGTAGAGAATTAGCAATATAAAAATGAAAAGTACTTCTAAACTTTCGAGATTCGTTTAAAATAATAAAATAATTTACTTACAAAATATATTCGCGAAGTGTCCCCTCGGGATTCGTGTAAAATTGATTCAAATCCAAAGTTCTCCGCACTCCAATGTGTATTGCACTAATTTTAGCGGTCCATACGGGTAATTTGCATATTTATGGGCCTTCATATATCCGGAATTCAATCATACACTACTGTAACGCTCACATACGAAATTGCTTGTAGTTTCTTTAGATGTAACTAGACATGAAAATGGGCATATGTAAAACAAATCGGATCAAGTACTGCTTCTCTGATACATGCTACCTACCCCGACCGCCATATATAATTCAACTTTCGTTTTTTTTTTTTTTTTTCAAATGGGAGTAGATGCAAGTGATACATCAAATTCATGTACAATTTTCTCGGAAATTGGTGTAGAGAATTTTACCGTAGCTTGTATCGTTTGCAAGGTATTGCATTTTAAGTGTCAGGGACTTCACGAATATTGAACCAAATAGAAAGTTGTGCAGCGCCCCGTGTGTATATGTGATCTTTACGTAATTTATCGTTGACGAAATATTCTCTGAACGTACATACATACAGACACACAGACGTCGATACGGAAACCGTAAGTCTTCACCAAAATCTGGTCGTATCTTGATTTACATTAAACATTTTGAACCTAATACAATACTTCCTTGTTATAGTATAACATGGAATTGATAACAGTCTCTCAATTAATGTAATAAGATTATGACACCAATTTTGTAAGAGTTTGTTTATACCTATTTTTTCAGTTAGGAATTGTTTTGATTTGTCAACATCAAAAACGTAAGCGTAAGTGATATTACTCTGCAATGTCTATTCGCAAAGTGCCTGAAGGGATTTAACATTCAATGCTTTCCAAACGGCACAAGCTAATGCAAAACTGACTACGCCAATGAATTTCCGAGAAAATTGTACATAAATTTGATGTACCACATGCACCTATTCCCATTTGAAAAATCGAAAGTGGAATCAATATGGCGGATCCAAGATGGCGACCCGGGGAGGGTAACATGTGTCAGAGAAGCAGTACTTGATCCAATTTGTTTTACATATGCCCACATTCATGTCCAGTAACATCTAAAGAAACTAAAAGCAGTTTTGTCCGAGCGTTATAGTAGTGTATGTTTGAATTCCGGATATATGAATAGTGATGAGCGCAAGAGTCTTGGTCTTGCAGTTTTTGCAAGAGTTTTGCATGCAAGACGAAGAGCAAGACCACGGCCAGGAATTTCGATGCAAGACCAAGACCAAGGGGTGCAAGACCAAGACCAAGTCCAAGGCTCTTGTGCAAGAGTCTTGCACAAGTATCGACACTACTTGAATTTTTTAAATATAGAATGTAAAAGAGGAGGAGACGGATTTCTTGGCTTCAGTAAAAATGCTGCTGGAGTGAATGTTTTCCCAGTAGTTTGTGCAATCCGTGTGAGTCGATCTGCCCCTGAAGCATATAGCTACAGTATGTCGTTTTCTGAATTGGTTGTTCGCGTTTTCGGTAGATATTGCTCGTTTTCAAGCCACACAGGTGTTATCTTGCGCCATGTGAGCTTTTTAGTGGACAAATTTTCTCGGTGTTTTTCGTGGATTTTCTCGGTGTTTTTCTGTTTCCTCCTACTTTCTTCATTCTACTATTCCAGTCATTTCTCATCATTACCGTTTCCCTTAGACTTGATGCATAATCGTGGGACGTTAAACTAGATACTTAATTTCATTTCAAAGCATATTAGTGGTGTTCTTCTTCCAAAACTAAAGAGAAATGTAGTATCGAACATCGGTAATACCGTACACTATAGATGTCGACTACATGGATATGGCCTTGACTTCGAGCGATCGGTTCAAGCGTCCGTTAGAAATTTTTAATGTGTGCTCATAAAAATATCGAAATAACATTTTCATGGCATTGACAAAAACTTAGTGCATGTGACCGCAAGTTTGATTTCATGGACGGATGCTTGTACGTTGAATAATTGTTACGACACATCGAGAATTGAGAGATATAATATTATACTACAACAATAAATTTATATTATAAATTTGAAAGTGACTATTTTTTGACTACTAATCTCTTAAACCACCCGACCGATCTCGATCAAATTTTCAACAAAGATGAGGTTTGGGCCTAGGAGTGTTTTCATCATAAAACTAAAACTTAATAACTCTTGAACCAAACGACCAATCTCGATCAATTTTTTAACACAGACGAGTTTCAAGCCTGGAATATTATCTGTCAGTTCACTTTGATGGAGCAACGGAGGAGAGGAGGAGGAGGGGGAGATGCACAAAAAATACTATAAATAAAAATAAAGGTGACTAAGTTTGTGATTTAATAACTCTTGAACCGATCTCAATATGTATGAGGTTCGGTCCTGGAAAGTTTTTAAGAGTTTGTTTCATTTTGACGGTAGAACGTAGGAGGAGGATGAGGGATATATATATATATATATATATATATATATATATATATATATATATATATATATATATATATATATATATATATATATATAACTTAACTTTTAAAACACCCGACCGATCTTGATCAAATGTTCAACATAGATTAAGTTCAGGGCTGGAGCGATTTTTATAATTTTACTTTGATGGTGCAACGCAGGGGACGGGGAAAAGGGAGATATATGTAAAATATATATATATATATATATATATATATATATATATATATATATATATATATATATATATATATATATATATATATATATATAAGTGACTGTCTTTGTGACTTCATCACTCTTGATCCAGCCGATCGATCTCAATCAAATTTTCAACATAGATGAGGTTCGGACTTCTTTTTTTATATATATATATATATAATCGGTTCATTCCCGTTGTGCCTACTTCCCGTTCTGCCTACAGACCCTCCAGCACTTTAAAGAAAATATTTTTAATTATCTTATCTCTAGGCAGAACGGTAATTCCCGTTGTGCCTACTCTTTCGAGACGGGGAATTATGTGCAGGGAGGAATTTTTGTAGGGAATATTTCTTTAGTATTTCTAAAAGCTTCTGTAAAAACAACCACCACCTCTACAAGTTTCATCATACATGGAAAATTGGTTGACTCAGTTGCAAGAATGTTAGACATTGTATGTGAAACAAACATTAAAAAAAAAAAAAAAAAGATCTAATATCAAGCAATTTCAGAACAAAATTTTATTTGGGTTTCCAGTAGTTTACCTCCAGCATGCTAAGACTTGCAGTACTAAAAAATGCCACAGTTCACATCCCCAAGACATGTCTGGCCAACTATTAAACAAACAACGCAAGAGGATGCATAAGGCGGCCTTTAAAAAGAGTGTTTGTCTCCATCATATCTCTTTCCTCGAATTGATTGATTAAAGTTGCCAGTAACCCGTTTGACATTGTATCTGAAACGAACACGAAACAGACTTACTTCGGGCTAATATCAATTCATTTCACAACCGAATTTTAATCGGTTTTCCAGTAGTTTATCTCCAGCATACTAAGGCTTGCAGTACTAAAAAGTGCCACAATTCACATCCTCAAGACATGTTCGGCCATACATTAAACAAACAATGCAAGAGGATGCATAAGGCGGCCCTTTTGAAAAAAAAGAGCCTTTGTCTTTTACATCAATGCTCCTTCTTTGGCATTACCTTAACAGGTAATTTGTCTTCTAACACGATTCTATACTACATGCAATGTTACATATACTTATATTGTCAATGTAAATACTACATATCGTCAATGTTAATACCATATATCGTTAATATAGCCAATATATTTAAAACATCTCACCATCACTGTTCTAAATGCAAACAGTATGCAACTGCATCTGTGTAAGCCACCAAGTCTATTACATGTGATTCCAGACGTGCCTTCAATGATTTTATTTTTTGTTCAATTCGCTTATATTTCAGCTTTGGTTCCTTCGGCTTTTTTCCTACCTCCAACATCAGCATACAAGCTTCATTCTCACTCTGTTCTTGCTGCAACAGCTGTACAAATGTAAAAATATTTGGATGTTCTCTTGTCAGTTTTCTGTTTAATTTAGAGTGCCAGCCCTCTACAACATTATTTGTTCTTCCCTCAACATTATCATATTGGTTCCATATATCTCTGGAAAAGAGAGAAACATTAATTACATAAAACAAATCAAAGCTTGACAATAGACATTCAACAACGATTGGAAGTTGCATGTTAACGTCTGTCGTAGATAACGTTAAGGATAACGTCTGTTGTTTGTTGTTAGTAACACGGTAAATTTATAAGTATTCAGTTTTGTAATCATTACACTAGTATAGAGTTAATTTCAGATCTCTGGTATGAGCAGATTAAAATTTCGTATTGGCATGCAGATCTCAGAAATGATTTTTTTTGGAATGAGAATAATAATTACGCTTACCACACTCCATTAAAGACACTATGCACCATTTCATATCCAGACACTTCTGAGCTCACAATTGTAGAACACATAGGCAATACAACAATGACAAACGAAACTAATGGAAAAACATAAAGGACTAAAATGACCGAATGAGTAGGCCTATATATGAAATGAGTAGGCCTATATTTACATTGACAGTATAAATGAAATGAAATGAATTTTTAAGTTTTACGTCCTACGGTAATGCTGGCTAGGCTAAAGGAGACGGTGATGATGAGAAATGAATGAAATAGTGGAAAGTAGGAGAAAACGGTAGAACACCGAGAAAACCAACGCACACGGTGTTTGTCCACCACAAAGCTCACCTGGCTCGAGCTGGGATCGAACCATGGACCCCATGCACCAGAGGTGAACGCTCTACCCCTGAGCCATTGCGGTCCCATTTTTTCTTTTTTTACAATATAAGTACGACATATTGCGTGTAATACAGAATCATGTATAGAGGACAAAGCACCTGATCATATATAGAGGTGATGCCGGAAAAAGATCTGTGATGTAGAAGACAAAGGCTTTTTTTAGAAAAAGAAAAGAGACCGAATTATGCATCTTCTTGCATTGTTTGTTTAATATATGGCCAAATATATTTTGAGGATGTGAACTGTAGCACCTATTACGTACTGCGAGCCTTAGAATGTTGGAGATGAACTACTGGAAAACTGAATAAAATTTTGTTGTGAAATGACTTGATATTAGACCGAAATAAGTTTATTTTCTTGTAACTGAATCAATTAATTTTCCATTTCTCTGTAAGTATTAAAAAAACACATCTCTACTAAAGTAGACGTGAATAACGCTGCTAATAACAAAACTGTACCTAGTCATTTTTTCTGAGAAGAGCAAGTAAGATAACATTTAAAATATATGATGAAATTTAAAGGAATAGTTATTCTTCTTACAGAATCTATTAGAATTACTAAAGAAAAAATCCCTAGAAAAGATCCCTCCCTGCACAGAATTCCCCGTCTCGAAAGAGTAGGCAGAACGGGAAGTAGGCACAACGGGAATTACCGTTCTGCCTACAGATAAGATCATTAAAAATATTTTCTACAAAGTGCTGGAGGGCCTGTAGGCATAACGGGAAGTAGGCACAACGGGAAGACACCATATAATCAAATCACTTTCACGGTAGTGGATGGAAAATGTACAAAAATAAATAAAATTCAATAACTCGTGAACCACCCGACCGAACTTGATCTCATTTTCAACATAGGATCAGACCTGAAATGGTTTCTGTCATATCACTTTGACGGTGCAGTTTAGCGGAGGGGAGGGGAAAGATATTTAAAAATGATCGAAAATGACCAATATTAAAATGGAATCTATAAGTTTGGGGGTCGCTGAGCTAAATAGTGACACTTCCGATGCTATTTAAATTTAAATTCAGCCACATAGCTTGGCGGAGGGAAGGGAAGAGATATAAAAATGATCGAAAATGACGAATATTAGTGTCGAATCCATATTTTTTTAGGTCGCTGAGATGAATACTGACCTTCCGATACCGTTTACGACCAAATTCAGTCTCGTAAGTTGGGGGAGAGGGAGATACATAATAATGATAAAAAATGATCAAATATTAGTGTCGGATCTATAGTTTTCAGCATCGCTAAGGTGACCAATGATACTTCCTATCCCGTTTAAATGCAAATTCAGCACCGCAGCTTGGGGAATGAAGGAGATATATAAAAATTATCGATTATATCGACTATTATCAATGACGAACTCATGGTTTTCGAGGTCATTGGGATGAACAATGACACTTGCGATGCCGTGCCTCGCAACATGAAGGAGGAGGAGATATAGGGCCTATAAGTATTTTTAAAAATGACCGATATTAGTGCCGAATCCATAGTTTTCGGGGTCTCTGAGACGAACAGTGACACTTCTGATGCCGTTTAAATTCAAATTCAGCCCCGCAACTTGGGGAGAAGGAGGGGAGAGAAATATAAAAATAATCGAAAATGATCGATACCAGAGAGCGTTTTACTAATAGTAAAAAGTGACTGACTAACGGAATATATTACTATATTTTTTAGTTTAACCCAACGAAGTGGGTAATAGATGCTAGTAATCCATATTCACAAGTGAGACTTCAAATAACTTGGAGTTTGATGCCGTTATTTTGTACTTCTAATACAGGTCGAAAGTATTCATATAAATTGAGTTTACACAAGACATAGACAGTTGAGTCATTTTCAATTTTCACTGAAATTATTCTAAAATATTAAGAGGTTTAATTATACTAATTATTATTATTATTATTATTATTATTATTATTATTATTATTATTATTATTATTATTATTATTATTATTATTATTATTTTGTCAATATTGCGAAACATATCATCATCATAGCTGTTCTACCATTATTGGCAAGTTATTTGCTGCAAATGAGAAGGTTCGACGTTTGGTGATCCTCAGCTAGTCTCTTCGTCTTGACATAGCAATTTTCTGTTTTCATACCTTCCTTAAACTAGTCTCCTTCACTCCTTCCCTCTCTTTCCTTCCACTATACCATCTAGCACGTCCGTCATAATACATTTCCTCCTCAGCCAATAACCTAACCAGTTCCTCTCCCCCCTCTTAACAATATCTAAAATTCTTCTTTTTTTCCCCTACTGCTAATATTTCTAACATCTCATTCGTTTTACGTTCAGCACAGCTAATTCTCTCCTTTTTTTCCTAGATGCCCACATTTCAAAAGGCTGCAAGTTTTTTAATCGCCTTTGCGTTATGTCCATGTTTATGCCCCATAGGGTACATATTGGAATCAGTAAAACAAAATCTCGACATTTAATTGGAAGTTTGTTTAATACAAGGATTATCTAATCGTGGTTGAAAAGAAAAATCTGACGCCTTTAGAGTGTCAAAATAATTTTGCAATTCATGGTATTTCAATAATCTGTGTCGTCTTGATTTTCTTTCATGTGTCTCAGGGGTAGCCTCCCTAGTTTGGGAAACAGTAAAGTGTTGGATCTGTTAAAACACATAAACAGATTGTGAAACGTTGTGATTTAGGCATATAAGTAGTGAAACATGGATACCCATTAAAAAAATAAAGGTAATCACCTATGTTGTACACTATCATCATACTGCCACGAAGTTAAACTATATTACATTTAGAAACATACATTGTATTTCCGTTACTATTGGCGCATTGTAGTTTATTATCCCTTATATCCATAGTAAAATTTACCTATTAAAAGTTTGAGATTTCTTAAATATAGACTTGCAAGACTCTTGCATGCAAGACCAAGACCAAGACCACCCCGGTCTTGGTCTTGGTCTTGCATTTGCTCATCACTATATATGAAGGCCCATAAATATGCATATTACCCGTATGGGCCGCTAAAATTAGTACAATACACATTAGGGTGCGGAGAACTTTGCATTTGAATCAATTTTACACGAATCCCGAGAGAATACTTCGCGAATATATCTTGTTAGAAGTTCGGCAATATGATTCGATTTTGATGCAGTACGGTCGGTAACGTAACCCCCAGCACTACAGACCTCGCGTTGCGTGGGGGCCCTGAGGCTAGGAGAATCCGAAAATGTTCGTTGGTTACTGAGACTTTGGAAGCATTCTCTGTATGTGGAATTTAATTGGAGAGCGGGAGGTTGACTTGAAATTATTCATTTTTTCAGTGTGAAGTATTCCTTTGAGATTTTACTGCTTGCATTTAAAATCAGTCAAAAATGAAATGAATAACACCGTATGACCTAAAAGTATGTTCTACGAAAATTTCATAGAAATTATTCGAATTTAGTGTAATATATGTGTGTCATATGTTATTTCTGAGGTTTCGTAGTCATCACAATGGCTTGAATTTAAAATCAATCAAAGATTAGAGAAAAGCTACCACGATATCATTTGAAGACAGTATAGATAGAAAAAATCGATTTTTATACAATACAGTATGTATAACATTTGAGTTTTTACTTTATTATTGGATTTACAATCAGTCAAAAATAAGGATGAGTTTGATCAGATGAGGGCACATATCCTCCTGGTTTAAATATAAATTTTACCATTACTTTCGTAAAAATTATCCGATTTAAACAATAATATGTTGTAGGACCTATATATTTATTGAGGCTTTGAGCTTAGAGCTGGAATCAACCAAACATGAGAATTATCGTAATATTCCCTCCCAAGATTTTAAAAATAATGTGTTCTTTGTTAACTTTCGTAAAAAGAAAAATGAATATAGCGTATTTCTTTCGTAGAATTCTCAGTCGTCTATACTCGTACTGCTTGGAATTGAAATGGGTCAATGATGAGGAAGTGAATCCTACCCGATTTTAAGAAAAATATTTATCTGAGAAATGTTATTAAAAATATCCAAATTTTTGTAGGGTATGTGCCTTGCAGATGATAGACTTATTCCTATTGTTTAGGGTTAAAATGAGTGAAGAGGAAACGAGAGGATTGCTTACTCAGCAATGCACGACAGCACCACTAGTTATCACTATGTTTTATCTAATTCTGGTGGAAAAACAGTGTGACTGGGTTTTTAAGATTATCTCGTTTCCTGCCATTTTCTTCTTTTCACCATCGCCTATCTGATCATCACCGTCTCCCTTTTCTCGAAGCATAACAATTGGAATTGGAAGCATAACATTCCGGAATAAAATCGATTATTGTATACTGAATGATACATTGAGCGTTCAAAGGACATCTAGTGAAGGAATATTGAGATGTTCATGAGACGTCCATTCTGTCAGTGAACATCTTGTGAAAATCCATAGGTCTGGTTATGTACAGGTAATGTGAATTTCAGTGGGATTCCTGAGGGATGTTTCTTCGTTCTTTGCAGTGGCGTGTGGTGAAATTTCACTTTGGGTAAGCAATCCAGTAAAACTTGTTTTCTGTAAACTCTAAAAACATTCAAATTAAATTAGAGCCACTGCTACAAATAATAACCAAGACAATGACTTCTGCTGTTACACTGCGATTACTTTTAATATTAGTCTACTACTAGTACAGTATTATTACTACTACTTCTTATATCAAACTATTAATAATACGTTTTTTTAAAAATGCCTGAAATTATAACTACTTGAAATGAGCCTCAATCCTTATGGCTTCCTTGCCCAAATAATTAATGACCTGATCGAAGAAGTTTGTGTCTTCCCGTAGCTCCGAAAATGGATCTCTTTTAATATAGGTTAGTGCTAAACTTTCTATCCTGGCCTTGCGACTTGGAGTTTATATCAAAATCATCTTACCCTCTCTCTGGCTCACATACATATTTTGCTTCCTGTTCTATCTTCTCCCAATATTCTTCGAATTGTTCATATGTTTCGTCAAGTTCAGCTTTCAAATATTTTATTTTACTAATACAATAACCAATATCATAGGATTTCTTTTGCAAAATGGAAAACACCACATCAGTCAGAGGGAAAATACTTGAAAATATCTTTAATATAAAATTGCAAGTCTAAAGTCTTTTAAAGAAACTAAAATACCATGAGCGCCTATTAATGCTTATTAAACTCATTTGTCGCCTGGAACTGCCGTTTTTTCAAATAATGAAATAAAGTCCTTGCGATATTCTGATACAGTACTAACTAAACGAGAATTATAGTTCCAGCGTTTAGCAGACACTTTGGGCAGCCTCCCCCTCAATTCAGTATCCAATGCATAACTCATCTTTGTGGATTTAAAAAAATGTCACTAATCCATTTACTGGCAGGAAGAATAATTACAGTCTTTGATGTTGGAGGTTGTCTAAGACAATACCAGGTTTAATTTGTGATCAAAACAATAGATGAAAATAATAGTGGGTCACAATGTTCGAAGTTCTGGCTGAAGTCCATTCAAATGACTCGAAAAAATCGTCGCATCATCATAACTTTGTGCTACTTACTTCTCAGTACAGTTGTAGCCATCAACTAGACGGCAGACAATGTCGACGACAGAAGGGCTTCATCTAGCGATTTTTAGAAATGTTGGCGATATCCATACATCTTTCCTTAGCTGTGCCATCAGACTCTACACAGTGAAATACACAAGTGAGGTGAGAAAAATTACTTACATCAGAAGCTTCATCCAGATTTATTGAAGCAAAACTAGTTTTACGATATTTTTGCTTTATGTATGAAAGCAAAAACACATTAGAAACATTTACATCATTCTGATAGATAATCTACTGAATACATTAGACTTTTCAATGTACTGCGTAATAATGGATCATGTTTGTTATTTAGAGTTAGCAGTTATACGTAATTTCGTCTATTTAAAGAATCCGTACTCTCATTTTGACCTCTGAAAGCCTGTTCATTTTTATTTTAATGTCTATTTTTACGAACGCACTCCTTGTCTTGCTGATCATTTATTTTCTTTTGTTCATCAAGTATATGATCAAGTCTGGAATTTCCATAAGTTTTCCATAATTACTGCTTGCAGATGACATTAAGAAACAGGGCCGGTTCTAGACATTCCTTAAGTGTAAGCAAACAATATTTAGGCGCCCCCATCTAAATGATCATAAAAGTGTAGAAAGTTGTAATAGACAAAAATTCTTCAAATAATTGTTACAATTAAAATTTTCTTTAATATTTGAAATCTTCTTGTGAATATTAACGAAAAATTCAGAAATTATAGGGACATTCAATGTAAAATCAACCAAAGAAATGAAATCTGACCTGACGATCTTAGATTTTTGTAAAAATTGTTCCCAACTTTATTACAGTGGGAGATCAAAAAATCTCAGATATTATTCCTCTCCTCCTGAAAGTGTCCCCATACAGGGTGTTCAAAAATTCTCAAAAAGAGCATTTTTTCAGTTGCAGTGATTATTAAGAATTGTCATAAAATAATTAATATGTGCACTAGAAACATGAAACGAACACCATTGGAAAGCTTAAGGATTGCTCTACAAGTTGTACTATATTGAAGAAACCTTGTAAAAAAAATAACACTTCAAAAATTAAAATTAAAATTTGAATTTTGAATTTCGCACAGAAATATCCCTGTGAATTTATATCAAATTGTCCAGATTGTAGTTCATGTGTGTACAAATCACCACAAAGTTTCATTTTGGGCACTCAGTGGGATCTGATTCAAAAGTCAACATAAACAAAACGTTGCAAGATATTGACCGTGTAAATATCTGGGTTAAGATCGATAACCATTTGCCTGTAGCTATATACCTGCAGCATCAAAGGAATTTATATTCAAATTAATTTGTTTCTTGATGTATTCATTTAAATTTACACAATTATCAACTTTACGAGTAATTTAGACAGGTATTACGTTTCCGATCATTACTCAATAGAGGTCATTATTCTTGTTAGTCAGTATGGATCTTTATAAATTTATATTGACTACACTGATACGTTATTTTTATTCCTTTGTTTCAGAATTACTGTTACAAAACTTACTGTGAAAGGGAGGGATATATTTCCTTCACTTTCACAATATTTGTGTCGAATGTGTTATGAAACACAGCAAGGGCGCCGATTTTTCTGTAAATTTGGAGGGCCCATTAAGATGCAGAAGCTATATATATGAGGATTTTTAGATAAATTGCATTCAAATTATGCCAAATATTGTATATTCATAAATACAATAGGGGGCTCAGATGAGCTTTGGGGGCCGGGACCCCAGGATCGGCGCCCTTGAAACACAGTAACACTCTTCACAATCATTTCACACACTTTGAGCACAAACAATTAGTAAATAAGTTATTTTTCCTATTTCAATTATAAACTTCCACATGGCTAACAGCAATCCTGAAACAAAGGAATGAAATAACATGTATCAATATAGCAATATAAATTTATACAGTATACATCCATACTGACTAACAAGAATAATGGCCTCTATTGAGTAATATTCGGAAACGTAATACCTGTCTAAATAACTTGAAATGTGGTTAATTGTATAAAATCAAATGAATACATTAGAAAAAAATTAAGTTGAATATAAATTCCTTTGATGCTGCAGGTAAATAGCTACAGGCAAATGGTT
Organism: Thermobia domestica; assembly: GCF_964235325.1. NCBI lineage: Eukaryota > Metazoa > Arthropoda > Insecta > Zygentoma > Lepismatidae > Thermobia > Thermobia domestica. The sequence goes on along the minus strand of NC_137458.1, from coordinate 204,490,412 downwards.
ATTGATCTGAACCCAGATATTCACACGGTCAATATTTAGCAGTGTTTGGTTTATGTTGAATTTTGAACCGGATCCCATCGAGTGCCCAAAATGAAACTTTGTAGTGTTTTAGTACATATACGAAACTAGAATCAACAATTTGGAACACATTCACAGGGACATTTCTGTGCAAAATTCAAATTTTAATATGAATTTTTGAAGTGTTGTTTTTATTATACAGGTTTTTAATATAGTATAACTTGTATTGCAATCTTTAAGCTTTCCAATGGTGTTTGTTCTATGTCTTTACTGCATATATTAACTATTTTATGACAATTTTTAATAAGCACTGTAACTGTAAAAATGCCCTTTTTGGCAATTTTTGAACACCCTGTATGGGGACACTTTCAGGAGGAGAGGGATAATATTTGGGACTTTTTCATCTCCCACTGTAATAAAGCTGGGCACTAATTTTTACAAAAATCTGAGATGTTCAAGTATGATGACTTGTTGATTTGACATGGAATGTCCCTATATCTAATTGATTGTTGATGAATACTGAACAAAGTTCCAATTTTAATAATTAATACCATGTTTTTTATTAAATAAGCACAAGGCATAACTAAGATATATATATACCTAAGATATATTTTGCCAAGTACAATTAAAACGTAAAACTCGAAACAGAATAAAACTTATGAGCTTTAAGTCTAACACATGTTTAGGGTGGCCAGATTTTGTAAACGAAAAACCGGGACACCGATCTCAGGCTATATACATGTGCCGAGCTAGGGGGTATGGCGGCATTGCCTCTAACTTTTAGAAAAAATAAAAATGCCACCTATGAGATGGCCTCCTACCAAGACCTATCAAAATCTGTTAAAGGTCTGCTCCCCCAGCAGACAATTCCAAACTCCGCTCATGGCTGTATATAAGGTCAGGGTTCCTATTCATTTGGTCAGAATCAATTACCTGTCTTTTCCAGGTTGTTGTATACAAAGTTAACACCAGAGGGGACTAGGGGGGCCTGGCTCCCCTAAACTTTTCGAGGCCCCTCTAGACCTTAACACAAAATGTTATTTTTAATACAAAAAACACAATTTAGCTATTTGTAAGAGAATTTTTAATGATTTGGACCCTCCTAACATTCATGCCCCCCTCAAACCTCTGTGGCTGTTTGCGGGCCTGTTTAACCCAAATGAAGCCCCACAAGGGATGTATAAAGAATGTGAAAAGGTAACAACCTAAGCAGGCGTCCCTTGTTTTAAATTCCAATTTGTGGTGTTTAACAGGTCCTAAATATTGTTCTAATTACAACACACCCTTCTATTTATGAAAGAAGAGATACTTTTTTCTTTTTTGTGTCTTCATGTGAGTCAGAAATATTACCCTAAAAGAAATACAAATTTACCATTTAGCAAGAAAAAATACGCTAAATTCAGAATGATATACAAAAAGTAAACCTCTTTAAAGATATATACTGGCTCTCCAAAAGTTAGGGGAAAAATATCAAAACTACACAAGACATACCTTTACGTGTTTAACTGCCACTTCTTGTGCTAGGGTAAGTTGTTACGAAATTTAACCTCAAAATTACTGAAAATTTTATCAGATAGAGGAAAAAATATAAATCCAAAATTATTGAATGCATGCACAGTATCTTTAGAAATATTTATTCACACATGGGAAAGTATATTAAAGCAACTCACTTTTGTAATTGTTGACTTCAATCTTAATGTGAGGCACTAGTTATTACTAACAGAAGCAAAACATGTCTTCCATGCGGTAGGTTTTCGATCACTCACAAGGTTAAGACATTTTCAATACCCCCACATCGAAGCAAACTAAATAGTTGGGGGTGCCTACCCGTATAGCTTCCTCTAGCCCTATTGCTGTAAACGTTTACTTTGCAATCCTATTACCAAAAAGATGGAGTGAATGGTCTTCGGTGAAGCAAAAGTCTAGGGGCGAATTTTCCTGTTAAACACGGGAAAAGCCACCTCCTCAGCGATGCATGGATGCTCTTCTTGCGTTTCCTTTCATATCCTAAAACCAATCCTAACATTTCATATGTTTAAAATACGCAAGTCCGTATTTCTTACATTTTCAGAGGGGGTTCTTATTCGTGCTTGTCCAAAGACAAACAACATCTAACATCAATTTTTCTCACCGAAATACAAACCAGTATTTCTCAAATCTAACTGAACAAAAGTGCCACACCGCAAGCTGTAAGCGCTTTCTTTATTTGTTTCTTCCCACATACGTAAAAATAAGGAAACAACATTTTTTTTTGTGAAAATCAAATCTATCTCGGAAAACTGCTCCGCCGGAAGCTGAAACCTCTTTATATCTATATTTTTCAGTATAGAAACACATTTAAACACTTTTGAACACTTAACACCGATTGATTTTTCAAATACTATGGAATACATCTCTATTATATTTTTTTCTTTCCATTTATTCTTGTTATGCAAGAAAGACAAAAGTCAATCTTTCTGTTAAGTTAATTATTTTACACTACAGTAAATAAAACAATATTTACTACAATGTTGTTGAGAAATATTTCGGTATCAATGTGTTTCAGTGTTCTTTATGTGTAAACTGCTCATTTTGCGGAAACATTTCCCAATATGGTTACAGTTTCTTGACAAATCAGTCACACATATTTAAACAATATAGTATCTACAAAGAATCAAAAATATTGGGCAGTACGCAATTCTGTTTAATCGCACTTTCAGTTATAAAAAGTCACAAGAAATTCCACACTTGGTTCAGCAATAAACTGTAAACGCTACTAAATGATTCTTTCATCTGTGGCGGCTCGTAAGCGGTATCTCCAAGCATTTTTTAAAAAGATTGACTAACTTCTTTTCGTAAGTAGATGGATATTTCCGTAACTAGTCTCATCTACACTTGGTTCTGCAGTAAACTATAAACAGTACAAAATGATTCTTTCATCTGTGGCGGCTCTTAACTGACATCACCATGCATTTTCTAAAAAGATTGAGTTCTTTTCGTAACTAGTCTGATATTGTTCAAAAAGTATCATATGCGGTTTGGATCCTCACATATTCCTAGTTATAATACCACAGATCACTATCTCCCTCCCCACCCCATTGTTTCACATGTTTAGAAATACACACACATGGAAATATGTAAAACCGTAATAAGTTTCCTCCTTTGAGCTTTAATGTTAGACCTCTCTATAAGGAGAGCCGAGACGAATCAAACACGTAGGTTTCAAACAATAATATGGTTAAAGATAAAACAATTCATGAGCAATAAATATTCGCAACATTCAGGGTTGGTGCTGGGGGCCCCGCTGGTTCAGGGGTAGTTTCTCCCGGTTTAAAAACATAATGGCTTAGTGGCAGAGTACATATCTCTGATGCTTGGTAGTTCATAGTTCGATTCTAGCTGTCCCTCAATTATTTTCAGAAAGACAATGTGTCTCAATTTCCTAGAGGTTCCCGCTTCGATCCTTGTGCAAATAAGTTTGTGGTGGACAAACATAATATATGTAAATTTCCTAGGGTTCCCTCCATTGTCAATACAAATACATCAAAACAACAATAATATAAAACTTACTTCAGTTTGATATCTCCTCTTGAGAAAAAACAGGCTAAAATATGCAGAAAAACGTTAAAGAAAAAACAGAACTTAACCACACCGTGACAGTAAGCCTAGTTAAGAAATTGTCGGCCCAGTGGATATATATAGTTTATTTATTTATTAACATGAGAGGGGTGGAATATACCATACATAGATTTGTATCTTTTATTTTCGTTTGTCCGTGTGTAAATGCCGCTTGGGTACAATTCTCTCAGTGTACAAAGACGATAAGAAGGGATATTTCGTTTCCAGACATCTTGTCGAATCTATATTGACCAGTTCAAAGAATACATTTCTTTCCTCTTTAGGTAGCTGCTCATTAAGTATCATATTCTTCAAAATAATAACAATTTATTAGACAGTTTTACAGTGCGTAAACTTTGTAGTCGCGGCAAATTTATTTCGTCCCCAGTATGTCTAGAATCGTAGCAACCAACTCTATCAACATGAGACATTTTGTCGCTCTTAATTCATTCAAGCTGAAATCTACAAAGGATTAAAAATTCGTTAAGGTGGGGTGTTAGTTCCAATTTTCTTTCAGTATACATATACTAATTTAAATTTAATAACCCATACATTTCAATCAAAAATGAAAACCACTGTCAGTTTTATATTCTTTAAATTTATTGATGGTAACCAAAGCATCTTGTATTTTTGCCGAAAAGAAAATCTTGCATCTGAATACACAAAGACCAATAAACCCATTCAACAAAAGATAAAACTATCTGAAACACTGTTCAATGACCGCCAATTGGTCGCCCGGAAGGCAGGTGGTAAGAGGACAATTATCCATCCTCTGAATTGCACCGGAAAAAGACAAAGGGGACCAATAAACTCAACCCTTCAGCATCCTGCTAGCTGTCGGCGAAGAGCACACAAGGAAAAAAGCAAGAGGAAACCCATTCACCCTTTTCACGGCAGAGGACAGGTAGGGGGAGCTCCAACTCACAGAATGCCCTCTCGGCAGACAGAAATGTGGTCAAACTGAAAAAAATGCATCAATCCATTCGCTACAAAAAATGTGTGCCATCCAGGGGAAAAGAGGAGGATGGGGCTTACCTGTCCACAACAATGAATCTGTGAGCATTGAGGTGAAGTGATTGACAAGTGTCTACCTTAGCATCAAGTGATAATGGGGCGTGGCTAAACTATGCAGGCGCTACCAGGGATACGGTGGCTAGTCTATCCATACAGAACGAGTTGAGAAAGTGGGCTGTTAGTTGGGGAAAAGCCATCATACAAGATGTGCATATCTGTTCCTGTAGCGGAGGACTCTGTAAGTTCAGAGAGCAAGAGTTGAAGGAACACGCAGTAAAACGAAGTTCGCTTCGGAGCGAAAAAAAATGAAAAATAAATAAATAAATGAAAAATAAATGAAGGGTGCGGGGAAAAAACAAGGAATGTCCATGTATGTGCTTTTTCGGGTTTTTTGTCCTATCTGTTGGTCACTCTTGGCACTATTTGACTATGTATGCCATGCATGTAGAAATGTTCATGTAAAAAGTGGCAAAAGATTTCATAATCCTATTCTTTGTACGCGGTTTTCAATATTAAAACGCCGTTATCTCGAAAGTGCAGTTTTGTGACATTCCTTGTTTCTTCCCCTTACCCTTCAAATATTGATTCCTTTCCTTTCTTGAACTTCTTGTTTCTCTTCAGACATTTTAGCACGCATACGCGTAGTGTTCAACTTTTAGAAAAATCTTTCAAAGTTCGCAAAATTTTAACACTCAAATTATTTGTAAACTCATTGCGTAGCTCTTATAAGTTTCATTGGATTTTTTCTAAGTTCATAGCGTAGCTCATCTTAGAATTTTACGTAGTAAAACGAACCAAAAAACAGTCCATTAAAAATCATACTTTTTAAATATTTTCGGAACAATTTTAGCACGCTCACACAAATGTTCGAGTAATTTATTATGAGGGAAATAATTTTAATTAAAACGAATGACGTCATTTTGACGGATCAAATTAAATATTTTAATAGGATCATAATTAAAATTATTTTTCGATTAAATTAAGGGGAAAAAGCTTGTGGGAGCTATGGATTGCGTTTCAAGGCTTATCGTTGAATTCTAATGATCTGAAACACATTTTAATTTTAATTTGATTTTTAAAATTTCGATTAAAGAATAGTGTAGGATCATGTTTCAAACAGGAAAAAAGGTCATTCCACTTTCCAGGACCACCTCAAACCCTTCTATTGCCCAGGTAATAAATCTTCCTCCCCCAGGGACCTACCCAGGGCCTGCCCTGTCCCACTGACAAGAAAAGTATATAGCAATCAACAAACAATATCTCCATTGTTGTATACAAGACGCTCCAGGTCTACTGTATAAAACCTGAACACACTTAACAAGATTAAAGTTCAATAACAGGTTTTATCAAGTATTAGAAATTATCTAACTTTCATAAGTAATCTAACTTTCTAACTTTCGAAAGTTTCATAAGTAATTAAACCATATCAAAGTCAATTTAGGGAACTTTATGAGAAAGCGTCCATATCTTTTTCTTCCATAAAATCAAATAACATTCATTGCGTGGAAAAAGTTCAAAAGGGCATGGCCTACTGTAAACAATACCAACTCAAAGCGATCCCATCACGTGGGGAATTCGGGAAGAGAAAAGAAATGGAGAAGGAAGAAAGTGGCCTGGGACCATTATGTTAGGTGTCCTCCCGGCATTTCCCTGGTGTGAATGAGGAAATTCCAGAAAAGCCTCACTCAGAATGACTGGCTTGAAAAAGCTTTTATTGTTTTTCAATCGAGTATCCGCACCGAGGATCGGTCGTGTTCTTCTTACGTTAGCTACCATATAAGATACATCAACTAATGTTGCCCACGAGACGAGGTATAAGGTTTTCTCGTCATGATTCTCGAAAAACTTTTATCGTCTCGGTGAATTATTTCTAATCTCGTTTTGTCAATTTATGTACAGAATTTATGCACTGATCTTTCCCTTAATTTCATTTAGAAGTTGCTACACTGTAAAAAAAAATTGTTGTTATTTCAACGACATGCCTATGTGTTAACACGATTGTGTTAAAATATAACGCAAACAGGTGGTTACAACAACTCACTTTCCATTTAGAGTTGTGTGTCAAATGCCGGTAGTTAAAATGACACACAGCCTGTGTGTTAAATTAACACAAGTGTTGAATCTTCGGTGTTGGTTTCTGCATGATTGCCAAATATGTTGGGCATCTAATTATAAAGACTTATGAATTAAAGCTACAAACAAACACAGTAGAAAGAAACATTTTAAAAAATCCAGGTATACGCAAAATTTCAACATAAAACCGCGCGATGTGTTTCCCCTCCTTAAATTTTAACCTGACCTTAAATTTTAGTCTGACCTTAAATTTTAACACAGGGAGTGTTGAATTAACACCAAAACCGTGTTACTTATACGGCTTTGACCTTGAATTATGACACAATTGTGTGTTGAAATAATAAGAAAATGATGTTAAAACAACACAGGGGCTGTGTTATATTAATACTTGACATGGTGTAATATTAACACACTATACACTGTGTTACTTTCTTCGTGTTGGTTCAACACCACCAGAAGTAATACTCAAAACTTCTCCACACTACCGACCCTGAAATGGTGTCGAAGCAACACCGAAAATACTAACACAGATCCGAATTTAACACCGCTGAATACCGGCTGTGTGTTAAAAATGTAACACACTGCCTGTGTTAACCTCTAACACCACGGGCTCTGTATAGAATTGACATCGCATAGTGGTAGTCACGCTGGAACCGCTGCCCTGTGTTAAAATTAAGTTGAATTAACACAACCATTTTTTACTGTGTAGAGTCTTTCCGCGTCACGAGAGCTTTACGAAGGATATGGTATAACAAAATTTAAACCATATTTATTATTGGATTATATTGTGTAATGACTTATATATATATATTTAACCATTGGTAAGTGTTCTTTATATGTTCGTACAATTACGTTAAAAATTTGTAGTTTTTACTATAAATCAGGTAACACTAAAACAATGTTTCAGATCTAAGACTTGGGTAAAATAGTTTTACCTACAAAACTCGAGAAATTTCTTGTCTCATTTCGCCTTCGAGTTGAGTTTCTGCATGTTTCTCGTGTCGTCTCAAATTTGCATTTCTCGTCAAGTTTTCGAGAAGAGAATTGAGACGGGATTAGCAATTTCTCGTCTCGTGAGCAACATTATATCAACTAGTCATATTACCTGTAGGGCAGCTATGTGAAACAGGCGGCCCCGGAGGTGTCACGATCCACTAAACTCTTTCATCCTACCCGTCTAGCACCTCATTGAAAATATACTTCTTACATAATTTTAAACTGAATTGAAAATATTTCCGGACAAGTAATGTCCAGCTTGGAAAATATCATCCGCGTTAGAACATTCAGTATACCACGGAACATTGATAGACCAGTTCAGAACATGAAGAATCAAATTCCCCACTAAAATAATAAATAAATGTTTTTTTTTATCTTTCTTTAGTAAATAATTATTTTGGTTACCGTTTTAACACTTTTTGTATCCCTACACAGTAAAAAATTATTGTGTTAATTCAACTCAATTTTAAAACAGGGCAGTGGTTCCAGTGTGATTACCACTATGCGGTGTTAGTTCAACACAGACCCCGTGGTATTGACGTTTAACACAAGGGGTGTGTTACGTTTTTAACACACAACCGGTGTTGGGTGGTGTTAAATTCGGATCTGTGTTAGTATTTTTGGTGTTGATTCGACACCATATCAGGGTCGGTAGTTGGGGAAAGCTGTTGAGTGTTACTTGTGGCGGTGTTACACCAACACGAAGAAAGTAACACAGTGTGTTAATTATTTTGCGTTAATACTACACCATGTCAAGTATCAATATAACACAGTCCCTGTGTTATTTCAACATCATTTTCTTATTATTTCAACACAAATCTGTGTCAAAATTCAAGGTCAAAGCCTTGTAAGTAACACCATTTTCGTGTTAATTCAACACTCCCTGTGTTAAAATTCGAGGTCAGACCATCAGATTAACACCGGTTTTGGTGTTAGTTCGACTCCACTTCTGTTTTACTACGGAAATTATTTCGGTGTTGAAATAACTTCATGTTAGTGATGAGCAAATGCAAGACCAAGACGAAGACCCGGGTGATCTTGGTCTTGGTCTTGCACTGGAACCTTTGGTCTTGGTCTTGGTCTTGGTCTTGGTCCTGCTGCAAGAGTCTTGCAAGTCTTGCTTTTAAGAAATCTTATGCTTTTCATCCGTAAATTTTACTCTGGATAAATGCTACAATGCGCCAATAGTAACGGAAATACAATGTATGTTTCTAAATGAAATACAGTTTACCTTCGTGTAAATATGATGATAGTATACAACATAGGTGATAACCTTTATTTTTTTAATGGATCCTCACGCTTCACTATTTATAAATTAAATTACAACGTTTCGTAATCTTTTCATATTTTTTAACAGATTCAATACTCTAATGATTCCCAAATTGAGGAGACGCTTGAAAGAAAATTAAGATGGCACAGATTACTGAAAGAAAATAAATTGCTAAATTATTTTTACACTCTAAAAACGTCAGATATTTTTTATTTTCAACTAAGATTAGTTAATCTTTGCACTGAACAATCTTCCAATTAAATATTGAGATTTTATTTAACTGATTCCAATATGGAACAGAAACATGGACATTATGCAAAAGCGATGAATATATATATATATATTGGAGGCTTTCGATAAAAGGAGAAAATTAGCTGGGTTGAATGGAAAACGAATGACGTGTTAGAAATAGTAGCAGTAGGGAAGAAAAGTAGAATTTTAGATGTAATTAAGAGGAGGAAAAGGAACGGGTTGAGGAGGAACTTTATTATGAAGGACATACTAGGGAATATGGTGCTAGGAAAGAGAGGGAGGGGACAAAGGAGACTGTAGTTGAAGGAAGGTATTAAAACAGAAAATTGCTACATCAAGACTAAAAGACTAGCTGAGGACCACCGTATATCGAAGCTTTTGAGTTGCAACAAGTGATCTGCCAATAATGGCAGAATAGCTATGATGATATGTTAGCAAAATTGGGCAAAAAAGAGAGAGAAAAATTAAAATAATAACGATTATAATCAAACCTCTTAGTATTTTAGTATAACTTGAGTAAAAACTGAAAACGACTCAACTGTCCATGTCTTTTCGGTAAACTCAACTTATAAAATACTTTTGACCTACTGTATATTAGAGATACAAAAACACAGCATCAAACTCCAAGTTATTCTAAATAGCTGTACAAAATCACTCTCACTTGTGAATATGGATTATTTATTGTTGTATAATGTTATATCGCTCAATCCTCGTGTGCCATATACCTGAGGAGACTAAAAGTTATATTGATAAACAATTATTTAACGTAATTTATAAGCACCCGCCCATGAAATCAAACTTGCGGTCACATACAGAAGTTTTTGTCAGTGTCATGAAAATGTTATTTCGATATTAATGTTTTAAGCACACATTAAAAATTTCTAATGGATGCTTGATCCTTGGAACCAAGGCCATATCCATATAGTCGGCACCTATGGTGTACGGAATTACCGATGTTCAATACTACACTTCTCTTTAGTTTTAGAAGAAGAACACCACTAATATGTTTTGAAATGATGTAATATCTTGTTTTACGAGCCATGATTATGCACCGAGGCTAAGGGAGATGATGATGATGAGAAATGAATGAAATGGTGGAATGAAGGAAGTGGAAGGAAACGGGAAAACCCCGAGGAAACCTACGCACACGGTCTCTGTCCACCAGAAAAGCTCACATGTTGCAAGCTGGGATCGAACCAGGGACCGCAGCACCAAAGGTGAACGCTCTACCACTGAGCCGGTACTTGTGCAAGACTCTTGCGCAAGAGTCTTGGTCTTGCATCGGGATTCCTGGTCTTGGTCTTGGTCTTGCATCCAAGACTCTTGCAAAAACTGCAAGACCAAGACTGTTGCACTCATCACTACTCCATGTATAATGTTGATGTTACAATTTTTCGGTGTTGGAAAAGTTTATGATGTGCATGGTTACAAAAATTATAATTTTGAAATAAGAATAGTAAACTACATAACACTTCATGTAGAAAATATTCATAAAAATTGAGTTGAGTTTGGGTTTAACGTCTCGTTCAACAGCGAGGCTATATGATATGAGACGTGGACCAACTGATTAACGTGGAATCAGAACCACATGAGCTCCCGCCGGCAATCGAACCCGGGCCTCCCACGCCAAAGGCGCGCACGCTAACCGCTTAGTCACGGAGGAGCTCTCCATAAAGATTTTTGTCATCCTCCCAACATTTATTGTGAAGTATTTCTTGATTGTGCGAAACACAACCTTCACCAACATCTTGTTCTTGTTCAGGGCTGTTCCGATAATCGAGTAATCGATAACAATTCGATAAAATTTCAAAACCGTTTCGTCGATAAAGAATTTTAATTTTATCGAATTATCGAACTTTCGAGACTCTCGAATTGTTTTGAGACTCTCGAAATGTTTGAGACTCTCGAAACATTTGAGACACTCGAAGTGCTTGAGACACTCGAAATGTTAGAAACATTCGACGAGTTTGAGAGACTCGAACTGTTTGCAAGCAGCAAATACTAAAAGATCTGGAAGAAACAATGCAATCAATGTTATCATAGGTGTAGGCCTACATGTGTACTACATATACGCAGGGTGTTCATTTTAAAAGTTGCCTCCCTTGAAATGAAGAGAAAGAAGAGTTTCTACCCACATGTCTTTAAGACCAATGTTTATGTATGTACTAGGATTAAGTAGTCTGTCAGGGAAGGGAGAGAGAGAGAGAAAGGGAGGTAAAACATGCATTACCCGAACAGGCTTGGAAACCAAGACACCATGGACCTTATGCAGAGTCGTTCTAACCCGTGATTAGTGCCATATGAAAGAGTTCGACTAACATGTTTCCTGCAGTAGTCAGGCATTTTGTATGACGCTAATCATACGTCAAAACGACTCTGCATAAGGCCCCATTAGTCTACAAACTTCCACTTTACCGATTGCGTCAACAACAGGGTGGGCAGAAAAGGAAAATTTTGTATCTGGTTTCGAGGATTTAAATTAAAGTTCTGGATGGAGACAGCTTCTGATATAGGTAGAGGTAAGGAAGTTCGATAAGGCTGAAGACTTATCGAACTTCGGTTTTGGGAATTTATTATCCGGTACTTGAAACCCTTCGTGTATTTGACTAATATCTGAACTTCGAGCATCATTGAAACACGCTTTGGGAATTTTGGGTGCGAAGCTCCCTATAGATCGTGCTGTCTGTTTGTATGTGATGTCCGACGATAACTTTCGAACTGATTGCACGGTTTTGATAGAACTTACTTTAAAATGTTCCTCTTTTTTCTCTTTGTTGTTTTTGGTTGCCGTACGACAAGGGAAACTTCCTTGAATTCGAGTATGTAATAATATTACAGTACTTTACTAAACAATACAAACACACTATGCTTAATTAAAGAAAGAGAAAAAAATTTGGCCACGACACAATCCGTTCTCAAGTTCATGAACTGTATTGTTAAGCACTAGCTCATCGGTTTACCAGCCATTCTACCAATTACTTTAATGCTTCTTCATTGTTATCTGGAGACATATCAAGTAGGTAGTAGGACTTCACTTTGTCTCTTTATTTCACCTATTATAAATACCAGATTCGTAAATAGAAGTTTGATTGTAGCCACGTAAATGTGTGTTGCAGATAAAGGATGAGCAATTTGTAGTAAGGATGGCTACAGAGACCAAAACCGTTTTCTGTCTATAAGTACACTGTTGTTTACCACAGTGTAAGGGAGAGCAATTTCGCTTTGAATATTTTGTTTTTCCATTGTGCCCAAAATTGAGTTGCGTACGAGTTTTGGAGCGAAGAAACTTATACTCACGTGGGTACTGTATATTTTCAAAATGTATAGCGTGCTTGTATCTTAAAATTAATAAGACTACTAATAAATAATTGAATTGCGCACATTGAATGGATAGATGCTGTATAATTTAAAGGAAGGAATTTTCATAACTCAGTTTATTAACAAGTCATTGTACTGAAAGTTTATTTTCTTTCTTTCTTTATATTACCAGGGAGGAAGTTGTCCAATCAGAAGGAGAGGTGGTTTTTGTAAGTTGTAGGCATGATGTTTTCTGTCCTGGTGTAACTTACGAGTGAATTTCTCGCAAACATTAATTACATTTTTGTTTCTGATTGACAGACTGAAGCATAGCACGCAAGATATATTTTTATTTAGACTGATGATAGACAGTTTGATTTTTGGATATGAAAAGTATTAAATTAGTATCTGCGCTTAGGATTTGCGTTTGGGTTACGATGGCAGTTGTGTGATTAGTAGTTAACAAACAGCTAGAAAGGGATTGTACAGTATTTACTCAGGTGGAATAATTTTCATATTCTTCATTCCATTGTTGATTTATAGCTATAATGGGTAAATGAAATCAGTTTTAATAGGAAAAATCTGAATTGCGTTGTGCAGTATTAAATTCCAAATGAGCAACACTGACTTCGCTGCTTAGAAATGATGAAGTAGAATGGATCTAATATTGAAGATGTTGAATGGAAATTCCCTTTCACGTCGCGAATGAGGTTGGTACTGATTGACCAGGAAAGAGAAGGAAGGTGCTTTTTCGCTTCAGCTATTGTGTTGTTGCACAGGAAGGATGAGGTGTTATTGTCGACGTCTGATGCTTTCAATCAATAAATGGAAAACTGTCATCAGGTATGTTAAAAGTTCTTATTTTTGGAAGAGGTGGGAAAGTGAAATAAACTTGGAAGATAGACGATTTGTGGGATAGGTACGAATCACTCAGTTTCAGATGAGATTCGTAACTGAGCGTTGTGTCGGAAAGTGCGATGTTAAATATAACGAAATATCAAGATTAAAGCCACTCATAACTGAGAAAAAGTTAATGATGTAGGCCTCCAGGCTCTAGTACTGTATAGAACTTAAACACTACAGATATTACTGTACTTAAATCATGATTGTTTGTTAAATCTTTCATTATTATTATTATTATTATTATTATTATTATTATTATTGCTATCAAGGAACCGTGATTCGTTAAATGTTGTGATCGTATCATGAACTTGATTAGAGCTGATTTTTATATTAATAGTTCCATTATGTTCCATACACAAAGTATTCAGTATTATGAAGAAATTAATCCGAAGTGTGTACGGGAGGAATATATCCTATACAAATAAGTAAAACATTTAATATGTAGTGCTTCTGTAATTGAAGCAATTGTATTCACATCGATTGTTAGCACGATGACCGTGAGGATAAGCTTTATGTGTATGAAATGTTCGATTTCTGTGTCGTTAGTGTGATGGTTCGATAGCAGCTAACGAACAAAAAAGCAGTGATGATTGTTCTTGTTTTGTCGAGTGAAGTATGAATTAGTGTGTGTTGAATTGCTTTCTCGTGCCTTATAAAGTATAATAAAAAGATTCTTGTATTTGAAACTCACTTTCGTCTTCGGAAGCAATATTCTAGTTTCAACTTAAATGGGAAGTTATAATATAACAAAGGAAACGTGTGATTATGCAAGAGAGAACTTCGTGCATTGTCAATTGCTCTGGGACATGACAGTCCGTTGTGCTTCAGGAGTTCATTATTGTTCCGTAGGAGGGAGTCGGGCAGGTAATAGGTATCGAGCAGTGTGTACATAGCTTACTGACTGGAGATAATGTACAATTAGACCTAGACATTTCTAGTACTAATTGTAATATAATTAGCGCTGTTTTTCGATTATGTGTTCATATTAATCTTCTATTTAAATAGGAGAACACGGTAACACACCGGTCAAGTTCCACCTTTAGTGCTTAAGATTACAAGTTTAATCCTGAATCATACGAGCACATAGTGAACAGCATTGTGTTCTTGTGTTCTCTCGGGATACTTCTTCTTTTGTGCGACTTTAGCATCGTTAACTTCATTTACCATCCTTCTTCGCTGCTTACCCAGCACAATCTTAACAGCGTTAAACCAAAGATGCTGGTTGACTTCGTTTACAACGTGATGTGATGTAGTTTACTTTTTTCAGACCTGTAAAAGGAAGTGGATACCTTACCTGAGTAATATGTCTTTTTATAAGTAACCTACATAAATAGTACGTTGATGATTTTGGATTGAAATTTCAAAATAACCGAAAATTATGGTCAATTGAAAAGCTTCGCTTAGGTTTTCAGTGATGAGTAGATTGCACGAGTTTCCACTGAATGATAGAAGTGTCAGTTAACTTCGACAATATGATTGCTGTGGTAGACATATTAATTGTTCATATTCATTTGTTACTGATAGTACAATTAACGTTAAAGTAGTTATAAAACGTACCATCTACACAAAAGATCAACAGAACAAATACATATATGGCTAACTAGATATTACTTATATATTTATATATTATTTAGGACTCAACAAGGAAAAGTGACCCTCTGTTTAGCACTTAAAGATACAGCTTAATTATTCATGGAATATAATTCTTGTAAGTTCTATAGAAGGGAATATTTGTGTTTGATCAAACGTTGTTTCAAACACCCGTATCATAAAGTTAAGAGTTAGAGAACTGATATCATAGCGACTAGACGACGAAAAATAATCCTGTCTCCCAAATGTGGTCAACGAAACTAAATTGTATGTCTTCTCTTGTTAATAATACGAGTTTTTTGAATCAGTGTAATATACTAGGTACAGTCAATAGTAGTGATATAAAACGTGTTTCCTGAGTCGAATATAATTACTTGAGATGACACTGCAGAAAACGAAAGACGCATTGAGAATTAACAACGTTAAAATCCTTTGTCATTTGTTTAGGTTAACTTTTGAAGAATGTTTTCTGTAAGTCAATGGCCACTTGTAAAATGTAGGGAAAAGGTAAAAGGCTTTGAAGAATGTAACTGTTATGAATGGAATTGATCTGCTTGCTGGGAAAGGAAGATTTTAAATTGGCTTTGAGTATTAATAGTAAAATTTCAAAACATTAATAATTTCCAAAAAGAAATCATTATTACGATGGTGTCTAGAACTATTTACAGTCAGTTATGGTTCGAATTAGTTGCAATAACAATAAAAGAAATAACTTTCCTAAAATAGTAAAAAAATATTTTATTTCGAAAACGGTCCGGAGAAAATAATTTGTTATTTCTTTAATTAAAGCTATAGTTAATGAACTGGTATAGTGTGTGTATCATGTGCGAATAATGTAGCATAGCATTATTTTTCTTTTAACTCTGCCAAAATTGGATCTCAATCATTGCAAATATGACCAAAGTCATTTGGAAATGTAATTAATGATTACAGGTGTGAATATCAATAAAAATTAGTTATTTCCAAAATGAAATAGGTAAGATTTTTTGAAAAATGCTTATGGTCACGACAATAAGAAAATAATTTAGGAAGCAAAAGAAGTAGACTAATTTATAAACGTTGTATATACAAATAATAATAATAACAGGCAAATGCCAGAACTTAAATCATTTGTAACAAGCGATTTCTACGAAACTTTCCAAATTTAGTAAGTGGGAAAAGTATAAGAGTGACAGTGATCGAATCACGATGAGTTGGTCACGTGATCTATGCCCTCTCCCGTCTCTCCCAGCGCGGTCGCGTGCTCCCGTATACATGCCACAAGAACTGGAGCATCAATTTCTGGGGGAAGACTGGAAGAAGACACCTGAAGACAGTGTTCCGCCAAACTTGATTGCGGATACACCTATCTCTTCGCAGGAAGACAATTTTTACTGCGGGACATCAACAGAAGACGGCTTCATGCCGAGGGTAAGCTTCTTTTATTTCCTTGAAACACGTTTTCATGTATTCTGCCTATACATTAGTTTCGAATTTATTGGTTCTTAAATTATTTTGATTAATTTTTAAGTTAAAACAATCAATAATCTTTGAAAGTGCTACTAGCATTTATCTGATGTGATTTATCAAAATCTATAAAGATCTCGGCTGCTAACTTTGTTTGTTTGTTTTTTCTTTATTTTCTATACTATTACAAATGTTATTGTCTTAAGATACTGTTATTGTTCATAATATCTTGCTTTTCTTCTATATATTTTGATTTGAAAAATGTTAATGTAATACAATAAAATATCATCACGTTTACAGCCTACATATATCTTCACTTGTTTTACTAGCAATATGCGGATGTTCCAATAAATTGAGCACACAATTTGAAAAATTAAAAACTCATTGTCACATTCACGTAATAAACTTTATAACGTAATACAGAAATGGAAAACAAGAATTTTAAGTTATGTAACCAAAGACTGTAACCGAAATAAACTCTTATTTCTCAGAGACATAATAGACCAACATTGGCATGAAGATCATTGACGTTATAAAGTTATTTAGATATCCTGACAAATTTCTTTTCGATCTGTCAGTACCAGATTCCCAGTTTATCCAGTTTAAAGGCATAGATGCGGTCTTAAATATCTTAACTGCTAAGAAAGACTAAAGGACCGAAATCAGATTGAACTTCATTTCTTAGGAACACTTAACCGATTTGTAGCAAAAATTGCATGAAAGTTATTGATCTTGTAATTAAGTAATCTGCCGAAATTTGTTAAGATGTATCAAGTTGCAGGTAAAATTTGATTAGGGCCAAGGGCGGAAAACGATGCGAGCATTTTAACCAACTTTAAGAAGTTCTCAGTTCGGCTCGTATATTTCCTTCGTAAACCCATGTAAATTTTATTAGAATCTGATAGTCTCCAAGATAGATCATGAAACTTTTTGATGTGTGATAGTGCTAGTACGGTAATTACCGACTTCGTTGCGTGTATGTTCAATTCGACATAGGTGAAACGATTTTGATATGTATTTTGAAATATAAAATTAGGCTTCACAGTGATAGCTTTGACATCAGAATAAGATATTGACGTTACACTACAAGACAAATTCGCAAGTTGTTTAACTATTCTTCTTGTGAGAGAAACCACCCTTCGCCTGTTACACGATTCACTATCCAGAGCATGCGTTGTACAATTTTTTGCAGACATTCATTCGAAATATTATTCCAGGCGTTCTGCAGAATGTCAAACATAACATCAGCAGATGGATCTATTGGATAGTCATTTCATACACTTCTGTCCACCTCTTCCCAGAGAAGTTCCGTGTGGTTGAGATCTGGAGGCATGAGAGGCCATTCCATAGTACAAATATCTCCTTCCGCTTGTTTCTTCTGAAGATAGTTAGAACAAAGTTCGGACTTTTACTCGAATCATTATCGTGCTGAAGAGCGAATCTGCGATCAATCAAACGCAATCCTGAAGGAATAACATGCTTGCTTAAAATGAAAAACTTTCAGTTTAACATCCAACGATTATGTCTTTTAGGCTAAGCGAGACAGATGATGAAGGCAAGTGAATGATGATGGAATAATTGGTGGAAGGAAACGTAAGTACCCCGACAATACCCATAGACACGATGCTATGCACCACAAACTTACTTCACCGAGCATCAAAACAGAAATCCTACGCACCAGAGGTAAGCGTTCTACCTGCTTAAAATGAAGTGATAACCATTTTTGTCTAGATGTCCTTATATGTAACCATTTTTGTCTAGTTGTCCTTATATGGTGTAAAACAAACCAACTCCAGAATTTGCGGAATCCCCAAACGATTACAGAACCTCCTCCATGTTTAGTAGTCAGGGTTACGTAGTCCGTATGGATCTATTCTGTAATAGACCTTTTAACATACGTTCGATGTCATCGATCAGAAAGTTAACATTTTTACTAATTCGTCCGTAACACACGTTTCCACTGCTCTGATGTTCATTTTTGTACTTTAAGGCCGATTGAAGTCTCTTGTGTTGGTTTTCATGTCGTAGCATTGAATTCCGCATCAACTCTCTACCCTAGTGTTCAGCTACTTTCAATCGTCATTGCATAGTACTAACTAAAATTTATGTAGGGTGACTACTATTAAATTCTGACTGGAGTTTCAGTGCAGTTAGCTTCCCTTTTCTTTTACTATATACTACAATATTACGACTTTTGTCCGTAACGTAATATGACGCCTTATAGTTCAGTTTTTGTCCGTGTTCTTTCCTGCTCCCCGAAAACATTTAATCGAATCACCAACAAACAGTATATGCAGTTTATTTCAGTTTGATTAGAGGTAAAAGTGGATCTGAAAAGGTAGGGGGACGGTAGAGGCATGACGTCACGCTGTCCCCTACCTATCCTTGCCCGTTGTAATTTCTTAGGAACTGGGGGGACGCCATACATATATTTTGGAGGTGGGGGACAGCATCTCCCCGCGTTTCTCCGCACTTTTACTCCTGAGTTTGATACCTATTTGTCGAATAGAAAAATCCACATTATGAAGCGCAGTGACTCCAGCGTATGTCTCAGTACTTAAGGTCTTCCCTCTGTCCATCTTTTTCAACCATCACAGCAATGAACACTTAGAAAACAACAACAACAACAAAAAAAACTGTTCAATACGTCACCGCAACGTATTCTAACTATAATACATGAACTGACATAAAATAAAGGGGATACTTCCAGTTGAGGTAGAAAGTTGAAATTGGCATGATTATAGATTTCCGGGACTAATCTACAGAAAAATTGCCAAAAGTGAATATTTTTAATTTTTAGGGAGTCTAAAGGGAGGATGAAGAAATTTTCCATGTTATTTAAATGGGCCGTTTTTTGGACTTATAATCTCATATTTTACGTACTTGGAATTGTAATAAAAACTTGAAATTCAGTATGTCCTACGTTTTCGTTGGGGTTACCTAAGTGAATCACAAAAAATAAAAAATTTCAACTGTAGAGTGGTTTCATGGGGAACTGACAAATCTTCTCCATGTTATTTATATGGGACACAGTTTACACCCCAAAATTATTGGACACTTTCTGTAGGGTTATGATGATTAAATTTGGCATGGTTGTAGCTTTTCGGTACTAACACACAGGAAAATCGCCAAAACTGAGTATTATTAGTTTTTAACGGATCTAAAAGGGAATGGAGAAATTCCCATGTTTTTTAAGTAGACTTTTTTTTTCTTTTTGATCTGTGGTTTTATATTTTAGGTACTCGGAATTTGAATAAGAACTTGAAATTCGATATGCTTGTGTGTTTTCGTTAGAGTTACTTAACTGAATCGCCAAAAATAAAATTTAAAAAATTTAAAAATCCAACTTTAGATTATGGGAAACTGAAAAATCTTTCTCATCTTATTTATAATGGTCATCATCTGCACCCCAAAATGTTAAGGTACTTCCGACAGAAATAAAATTATGAAATTTGGCATGACTGTAGACCTTAGGAAAATTGCCAAAAGTGAATATTTTTAGTTTTAAATGGGTCTAAAGAGGGATGAAGAAATTCCCGTGTTGTTTAAATGGGCGTTTTCTTCGAATACAATATCTCATCTTTTAGAAAGTTGAAATAGGAAAACGAACTTGAAATTCGGTAGAATTAAGGATTTAAGAGGTTCGAGGCCATAGGCCGAGTAAACGCCCGGGTGAGGGGGCGAAGTTCCCAGCTGGGCCAAATTCAGAAAATGTTAAGAGCAAATGCACGAAATTTACACTTGATGCAAAATCTGATACATAAGAAATGCGAGACCGTAGGCCGAGCAAACCCATGGGTCTGGGAGCGGAGCTCCCAGCTAAGCAAAATCTAGTCTTATAATATTGTTCCCTACTAGCAGTGTATCCTCAGTAGCACTAGTTCACTAGTAGCAGTAGCAGTAGCAGTAGTTCACTACTAGCAGTGTATCCTCACTACTGCAGCACTATTGGCAGTGTAACCTCCTAACATCACCTAAGTCTAATAAGGCACATCTGCCACACAGTTATCTTCCAGAAGCTGCTGCTGTAAATTAGCTGCCAACATTTAATGTGCTTCGATCGAACAAAATTGTTTCATGTCTTAATCGCGTTATTTTTTTATTTAAAAAAATCACCGACAAGTTATAATTGAATAATCTTTATCTTTTACTAGGTATAAATATTAGCTACAGAATTAAGAATCACAAATTATCCTTCTTAGACTTTACAGAAACTTATACAAAAAAAAAAGTTTTTCAAATTAGTAAATTTCTGTATCGAAAATACATTGATTAGTTCATTGAAATGTAAGGTCAAGCGCCTATCCGGAAACTTTTGACGGACAGTGTTATATATAATATTAGTTTGAAAGAATATTTTTTTGAAGTGATCTCAAGTAACTTCTTAAGGATCTGATGATAGTCTTCAGAGGAAGACCATGAAATTTCTCAGCGGCTGGCAGTTTTAATATCATAAACTTGTGTGCGTGTGTGTGTGTGTGTGTTCACGTATTTTTTTTATAATGCTTAGACTAATTAGAAAAAAAAATCATTCCTGCATGTTTTGTAGCCCGACCCAATTTAGAGGAATGTCCTCTAATTTATATACTGATGGAGTAACGAAAAAGTGGAAAAATAAAACAGACTTTAAAAAACAGAAAAAATTAAAAGCGCTAAAAGTTACAATAAACATTTTTGAATTATTTGCCAAACCAAACCAATTAATTGCCTACTAAATTACCATGAAAACTTATTTTTTATTATTACGCATTAGTTTGTTTGACTTAGGAAAAACTTCAAAAATTGTTCTTGATGATAGTAAGTTCTCAGCGCTTTTTAATAATTTTTTCTGCGTTTAGCAATATATTAAAATTAGTTTCTTCTTTTTAGTGCATTTAAAATTATTTCCTTCTTTTTGGCATTCTTTTCTCAAGTCGTTTATTTTATCTAAAGTCTGTTTATAGTTAAGCGGCTCTGGGAAAGACAGTAGTATGTCAGAATTTCTAACTTTCAAGTAAACTGGAAAAGAAAGTTTAACATGCCGATGCAATGCAATGCAATGTAATGTAATAGTACATACCAAACAAGCTTCCTCTGTCATCTGCAGGTAAATTTCCGAAATTAAACTACCTACATACTGTCCTATAGTCTGGTCCCAACCCATTGCATTTAATAACTCAATGAACCCTTTTTCCAACATTTTGTTTTAATTGTTCATTAGAATTCTTTTTAGAACTCGGGACTAAAATTCGTAATAAAAAATCCCCATGTGTAACATAACTATTGTGAGTAATCTCATTTGGAAGTGATATTCCGGTAATAAAAGGGTGGCCAATTGCTTTATGATTGAGACTTACTTTTCATTTCAGAAGTCATTGCAGATCTACTTATCTGCTCACTAATCCATTAAAAGATATCATAAAAGAATAACAGTGATCGATACAGATCGCCGCGGGCTACCTCTCAGAACTTGCCGGTCGACCAGTAGACCACAGTCGATGAGTTGGCCACCCCTACTGTAATGAAATTTCTCTCGCCAGTAACTTCGAATGAATGAGAAACAGCTATGTCAAAGGGAACTTGAACATGGGCTTTCTTTCCGAAGTCCCATCTTTGTTCATGTAGAATTCTAGCAAACGTAAGCGCATATTATTCGTCTTGTTTAAAATGCCTGCATATTTATGTGTCCCTGCACTTTGACTACAGCGAAGAATGGCTTTCAAAAAAAATGTTAAATACGTATGAAGAACATTCAGAATTAAATCTGGTTACTTTTATTTTACAAACTAATATTAGTTGCTTAAACAAAAATGACCATTTCTCAGTTTTCAAAACCAATAAACTACTGATCTCCAGGAAAACTAGATTATCTAGTACGCAGTAACTAATTTCCAGAGCTCAAGCAACATTGTAGGTAATTTTTACTAGTTGGAAAAAATTAGGTTCCATAACTTGTAAATTGTTAAAATTCAGGGAACCAACAGGAATCCTCACTGCAAAGTTAATTTAATTTAATTTTTATCGTTATCGTACATTATTATTTTAAAAAAAGAATCAAAGAACTAAAAAATTATAGAAAGAAATTGACCTTGACTTTACGGTATTTGTAAAAGAGATATTGCTGATAGATGCGTCATAAATATTAATAGAAATCTACTTTGCATTTAGCTTCGATAGTAAATTAATTTTTGAGGAATCTTATTTATACTTTAAATTTTATCACTACACGAAGTAGCTTAGTTCACACAAGATGAAATACAGTGTATAGGAGCGAAAGTCCATGCAAAATTGTTAAGGAATGAGTCACGATATAAAACAAGTGCAACACGCAAATACATGCTGAAATGGATCAGCATGTTTGAACATTCATAAAATAATAAAATAAAACACAAAAAAAATATCAGGAGGCAATCATCATACATGAATCAAGACAAATAATTGCACATTCTCAAAGATGATATCAAAAAGTATAGCTTCAACTCAAATCAATATGAATTAAAAACACAGTTACTTTTAGTGTCAATCGATAGATTTTTTGAATATCCTTTCAACAAAGTTGCTCCCTTTCAGTAGATGGCTGTATTCTTACAATAAAATGTTGTCTGTAGTTGGTTTCGCTTCCTATTAAACATTTTCTTAATGTTCGTAAAGTGTTGGCATTTGTTAAATTTCGTAACAATATTCGTGTTTCTATATGTTTTTAGTTTTTACTTTTCTTTCGTTTAGATTAACAAAGTAAAATGTATTGATGAACACTTTCAAAATAGGAATATTTACATATTCCACGTTATATGGTGTGTTTAATATATATATATATATATATATATATATATATATATATATATATATATATATATATATATATATATGACACGTCCATCCGTCGTTTATGAGTCCTAGCAGTTTCAAATCCTTATTGAAATGGGTTGTTTCTTTCTCTTCCTGTGATCTTCGTTAAGTTAATTTAGTTCAAACCAAATGTTAAGATATTCGTGCGATTTTGTCTACATTTGCTGTACAAATATGTAACTGAAACAACTTTCATGCGTTTCATCACTAATTTCCCATAGTGAGTAACATCATTGACGTCAGTAAGCCTCTCTTAACGTACTGCATATCTTATTATTGCTTAAAATATTAGAGAAAACAATAAAACATAGCAAACCAAATGTTTTGTTTCGGTTTGTTAAAACTGATGTTTTCTTTGAGTGTAGTAGTACTTTCATGTATTTCAGTACAGTACAGTAGAACATATATAATACGGTGCAAAAAGCACTTTTTTTTTTATAGTAACTTCTACAGAGAAAAGATCGAGTTGGAGGGTTCAGAGCGTTTCGAGATTTCGATGTGCGGTATCTTAGTGCTCTTTCATACTCAGGCAACTGAATTGTACCACTGAGCTGCGCCACTAGTATGAACGGAAATAAAAACCAAGCAACTTAATAGGAGACACCGTCACTTTTTTCTTTTTTTTTTTTTTTTTTGCTTTATGTTTCAACACCCATGTATTTTTTCTGTAGCGAGACGGGGTTGCCTGGACACAAAAAGTATATAGAAATATATAGCACCTAGGTAGTTGTAGACTATATTAGAAGTAATAGATCCGTGGCTTTAATTCAAACCATAGTAGGAGACACGACGTCTTAGTGGTAGAGCACAGTAGTAGGCCCCGACGTATGGCGAACTGAGTCAGCAAAAATTTTTGTGACGTCATAGGTCAGAGGTCAATGACCTTGGCCCGGGATCAATGACCTAGGGGTACTTAGGACCACCCCCTCTAAAATTTGGCAGGGGTACCATGGCCCACCCCCTAAATTTTGGCAGGGGTACATAGGACCACCCCCCTTAAATTTTGGAAATTGCCAAATCTAAAAATTTGGTATGGTAACCTAGGACCATAGTATGTACCTCTATTAGTATTGGGTGTCTATGTCGTTCCCTTTCATGGGTAAAAAATTGCCAAAAATTCAAATTTCGAAGGTTTTTGACCTAATTTATCCCCTTGTATGAGGTATTATTACCCTATATAGTTGTATGGGCGTATACAGGGGTCCATTACCTTTCATAAGACATGGGTATATTAATGCACCCATTGAAAATTTTGGGAGGGGTACCTTGGCCCACCCCTTAAATTTTGGAAATTGCCCAATTTAAACATTTGGTATTATAGTACAGGACCCTAATATGTATTATGATAAATTTGGATGGTCCACCTCGTTCCCTTTTAGGGGTACCAAATTGCCAAAATATAAACGTAAGCAATACGTAGTACCACGTGTTTGGTTTTGACCTAATTTATCCCCTTGGATGAGGTCCTATTACCTTATATGTTTATATGAGCGTATATACAAGAGTCTATTACCTTTCATAAGACATGGGTATATTGGTGCACCCCTTTAAAAATTTGGGAGGGGTACCTTGGCCCACCCCTTCAATTTTAGAAATTGCCCAATTTAAACATTTGGTATAATAGTATAGAACCCTAGTATGTATTACTATAAATTTGGGTGGTCCACCTCGTTCCCTTTCATGGGTACACAATTGCCAAATTTTAGTACAACCACGTGTTTGGTCTTTTGACCTAATTTATTACCTTTGATGAGGTGTTATTATCTTATATCGCTATATGGGCGTATACAGGGGTTCATTACCTTTCATAAGACATGGATA
Source organism: Thermobia domestica (assembly GCF_964235325.1). Taxonomy (NCBI): domain Eukaryota; kingdom Metazoa; phylum Arthropoda; class Insecta; order Zygentoma; family Lepismatidae; genus Thermobia; species Thermobia domestica. Next base: position 204,465,307 of record NC_137458.1, on the reverse strand, counting down.
TATTAATGCACCCCTTGAAAAATTTGGGAGGGGTACCTTGGACCACCCTTTAATTTTGGAAATTGCCCAATTTAAACATTTGGTATAATAGTATAGGACCCTAATATATATTACTATAACCTCGTTCCCTTTTAGGGGTACAAAATTGCCAAAATATAAACGTAAGCAATACGTTGTACCACGTGTTTCGTTTTTTACCTAATTATTCCATTGGATGAGGTCCTATTACCTTATATGTTATATGGTTACGTATGGGGATTCATTTCCTATCATAAGACATAGGTACATTTGTGCACCCGGGAGGGGTACTTTGACCCACCCCTTTAATTTTGGAAATTGTCCCTTTTATATGTTTGGTATTATAGTATAGGACCCTAATATAAATTACTATAAATTTTGGTGGTTCACCTCGTTTCCTTTCATGGGTACGAAATTGCCAAATTTTAGTACAACCACGTGTTTGGTTTTGGCTCAATTTATCCCCTTGGATGAGGTCCTATTACCTTATATGGTTATATGGTCATGTATATATTGGTCCATTTCCTATTATAAGACATGGGTACATTGATGCACCCTTTAAATTTTTGGAAGGGGTACCATGGCCAACCCCCTTAAATTTTGGAAATTTTCCAATTTGAGCATTCGGTATCATAGTACATGCCTCAACATGTATCATGATAAATTTGGGTGGTCCATCTTGTTCCCTTTCATGGGTAAAAATTGCTAAAATATAAACATAAGCAATATGTTGTACCATGTGTTTGGTTTTTGGCCCAATTTCTCCCCTTTGATGAGGTTCTATTACCTTATATGGTTATATGGTCATGTATATGGGTTCATTTCCTATCATAAGACATGGGTACATTGACGCACCCTTTAAAAATTTGGGAGGGGTATCTTGGCTCATCCACTCGGTTTTAGAAATTGTTTAATATAAGCATTTGGTATCATAGTACAGGACTTCAATATGTACCACTATAAATTTGGATGGTCCACATCGTTCCCTTTCATGGGTAAAGAACTACCAAAAATCAAATTTCGGAAGTTATTGACCCCTATTTAGCACGTTATATGGGCATGTACAGAGGTTTATTACCTTTATATATTTATGTTCCCTTTTAAATTTGGGAATTATCAAATAACAAAATTCGGTAAACGTTTTCTAGGACCCATTGGTATTCCTCTTATGACCAAATATTCAAAATTTAAAGGTTATTGACCGGCTTTATTATTGAATAAGTACAGGATTTATTACTTTTTCATAAGACACAGGTGTATTTGTGTACCAATCTTAAATTTTGGGAGGGGGTACATTTCTTATTGTCATATCAATAATTGGTAATTGTTCTTAAAATTGGATAGTATCTCATTCATTGGGTAAATCATTGTCAAATATGAGTATGATCACGTGATCAGTTATTAACCTATGATGGGATTAGGAGTCCAGAACATTGGTACATTGAAACTTTGTAGGATAATTTGAGAATTGTCAAATGAAATTACGTCATTGGTTTTGATTATTCTCGCCAAATATAAACGTAAGCAAGACGTTGTACCACGTGATTGTCCTTGATGAGGTAGTGTACAGGGATTCATTTCCTTTGTTGTGGTACTTCTTAAGTTTGAGTACACACACTTAGAAAACAGTTGGTTCTACTCAGGTAAACAATTGACGGACATTATTGACCTTATTGAACATATAATGATATGATTAATTCTAAGACTTAGGTATATCAAGAGAAGTATTCTTTAAATTTGGGAATGGTGATAAACAGAATTTTAACATAAGGCGCGAAATTTGAAACAATACATTGAACTTTAGTCACAGCTCATAGTCTAAGATCATTGGTGGTGATTGATTTGAAATCTGATAGCTAACCTTATTGAATCTTATGACTCATAGACGAAAGGCAATACATGCTACAACAGTTTGAAATTTAATCATAAGGTGATGTAATCTGACACTAGCAAAGTTATTGTTAATGCAATTTGATTGGCTGATCACTATCTTTCCTGCAATCTGATTGGTTGATCACTATCTTTCGTGCAATCTGATTGGTTAATGATTTTCAAATCTTTGCTGCATTCAGTTTTAAGTTTTGTTTAACATTTAAAAATCTTGGTTTCGTTCAACATTTTGCACTCACTGATAAATATGATCAAAACCGTTTATTTGTTAATCGAATAGTTAAAAACCGGATAAAGTTTGACGGTTAACCGTGAAACGTAAAATTTTTTGAAACTTTTTGTTTGAAAATTCTTGCTTTCAAATTTTTGTTTGAACTTTTTGTTTCAGAATTTTATTTGAAATTTTTTTTGACAACTTTCGTTTCAAAATTTTTTGTTTAAAAATTTTTCGTTTTAAATTTTAAAAAATTTTCGTTTCAAAATTTTGTTTAAAATTTTTTGTTTGAAATTTTTTCGTTTCCAAATTTTTTGTTTGAAAATTTTTGTTTCAAAATTTTGTTTGAAATTTTTTTCGTTTCAAAATTTTGTTTGAATTTTTTTCGTTTGAAATTTTTTTGTTTGAATTTGTTTCGTTTCGTTTCCAATTTTTTTCGTTTCAAAATGTTTTTCAAACTTTTGTTTCAAAGATTTTTGTTCGAAATTTTTGTTTGTAAACTTTTTTGTTTGAAATTATTGTTTGGAAAATTTTGGTTTGACATTTTTTAAGTTTGTGCACTCATTAGTAAAGAACCGGAACTGTTTAGAGCAAAAATCTTTGACAACATTGTTTTTTCATGATGCAATAGTACACGTCAGAATATGGGGTTGTACTTGAAATGAAAAACACAAATCATTGAAATGGATCATTTTATTACACTCCACATACATCCATATCAGATAGTGGTTCTGGATATTGTAGATACAAAAATCTTTGAAACAAAAGTTTGAAAAGAAAATTGAAACGAAAAAAATTGGAAACGAAAAAAATTCAAACAAAAAAATTTCAAACGAAAAAAATTCAAACAAAATTTTGAAACGAAAAAAAATTCAAACAAAATTTTGAAACAAAAAATTTTCAAACAAAAAATTTGGAAACGAAAAAATTTCAAACAAAAAATTTTAAACAAAATTTTGAAACGAAAATTTTTTAAACGGTTTTGATCATATTTATCAGTGAGTGCAAAATGTTGAACGAAACCAAGATTTTTAAATGTTAAACAAAACTTAAAACTGAATGCAGCAAAGATTTGAAAATCATTAACCAATCAGATTGCACGAAAGATAGTGATCAACCAATCAGATTGCAGGAAAGATAGTGATCAGCCAATCAAATTGCATTAACAATAACTTTGCTAGTGTCAGATTACATCACCTTATGATTAAATTTCAAACTGTTGTAGCATGTATTGCCTTTCGTCTATGAGTCATAAGATTCAATAAGGTTAGCTATCAGATTTCAAATCAATCACCACCAATGATCTTAGACTATGAGCTGTGACTAAAGTTCAATGTATTGTTTCAAATTTCGCGCCTTATGTTAAAATTCTGTTTATCACCATTCCCAAATTTAAAGAATACTTCTCTTGATATACCTAAGTCTTAGAATTAATCATATCATTATATGTTCAATAAGGTCAATAATGTCCGTCAATTGTTTACCTGAGTAGAACCAACTGTTTTCTAAGTGTGTGTACTCAAACTTAAGAAGTACCACAACAAAGGAAATGAATCCCTGTACACTACCTCATCAAGGACAATCACGTGGTACAACGTCTTGCTTACGTTTATATTTGGCGAGAATAATCAAAACCAATGACGTAATTTCATTTGACAATTCTCAAATTATCCTACAAAGTTTCAATGTACCAATGTTCTGGACTCCTAATCCCATCATAGGTTAATAACTGATCACGTGATCATACTCATATTTGACAATGATTTACCCAATGAATGAGATACTATCCAATTTTAAGAACAATTACCAATTATTGATATGACAATAAGAAATGTACCCCCTCCCAAAATTTAAGATTGGTACACAAATACACCTGTGTCTTATGAAAAAGTAATAAATCCTGTACTTATTCAATAATAAAGCCGGTCAATAACCTTTAAATTTTGAATATTTGGTCATAAGAGGAATACCAATGGGTCCTAGAAAACGTTTACCGAATTTTGTTATTTGATAATTCCCAAATTTAAAAGGGAACATAAATATATAAAGGTAATAAACCTCTGTACATGCCCATATAACGTGCTAAATAGGGGTCAATAACTTCCGAAATTTGATTTTTGGTAGTTCTTTACCCATGAAAGGGAACGATGTGGACCATCCAAATTTATAGTGGTACATATTGAAGTCCTGTACTATGATACCAAATGCTTATATTAAACAATTTCTAAAACCGAGTGGATGAGCCAAGATACCCCTCCCAAATTTTTAAAGGGTGCGTCAATGTACCCATGTCTTATGATAGGAAATGAACCCATATACATGACCATATAACCATATAAGGTAATAGAACCTCATCAAAGGGGAGAAATTGGGCCAAAAACCAAACACATGGTACAACATATTGCTTATGTTTATATTTTAGCAATTTTTACCCATGAAAGGGAACAAGATGGACCACCCAAATTTATCATGATACATGTTGAGGCATGTACTATGATACCGAATGCTCAAATTGGAAAATTTCCAAAATTTAAGGGGGTTGGCCATGGTACCCCTTCCAAAAATTTAAAGGGTGCATCAATGTACCCATGTCTTATAATAGGAAATGGACCAATATATACATGACCATATAACCATATAAGGTAATAGGACCTCATCCAAGGGGATAAATTGAGCCAAAACCAAACACGTGGTTGTACTAAAATTTGGCAATTTCGTACCCATGAAAGGAAACGAGGTGAACCACCAAAATTTATAGTAATTTATATTAGGGTCCTATACTATAATACCAAACATATAAAAGGGACAATTTCCAAAATTAAAGGGGTGGGTCAAAGTACCCCTCCCGGGTGCACAAATGTACCTATGTCTTATGATAGGAAATGAATCCCCATACGTAACCATATAACATATAAGGTAATAGGACCTCATCCAATGGAATAATTAGGTAAAAAACGAAACACGTGGTACAACGTATTGCTTACGTTTATATTTTGGCAATTTTGTACCCCTAAAAGGGAACGAGGTTATAGTAATATATATTAGGGTCCTATACTATTATACCAAATGTTTAAATTGGGCAATTTCCAAAATTAAAGGGTGGTCCAAGGTACCCCTCCCAAATTTTTCAAGGGGTGCATTAATATATCCATGTCTTATGAAAGGTAATGAACCCCTGTATACGCCCATATAACGATATAAGATAATAACACCTCATCAAAGGTGATAAATTAGGTCAAAAGACCAAACACGTGGTTGTACTAAAATTTGGCAATTGTGTACCCATGAAAGGGAACGAGGTGGACCACCCAAATTTATAGTAATACATACTAGGGTTCTATACTATTATACCAAATGTTTAAATTGGGCAATTTCTAAAATTGAAGGGGTGGGCCAAGGTACCCCTCCCAAATTTTTAAAGGGGTGCACCAATATACCCATGTCTTATGAAAGGTAATAGACTCTTGTATATACGCTCATATAAACATATAAGGTAATAGGACCTCATCCAAGGGGATAAATTAGGTCAAAACCAAACACGTGGTACTACGTATTGCTTACGTTTATATTTTGGCAATTTGGTACCCCTAAAAGGGAACGAGGTGGACCATCCAAATTTATCATAATACATATTAGGGTCCTGTACTATAATACCAAATGTTTAAATTGGGCAATTTCCAAAATTTAAGGGGTGGGCCAAGGTACCCCTCCCAAAATTTTCAATGGGTGCATTAATATACCCATGTCTTATGAAAGGTAATGGACCCCTGTATACGCCCATATAACTATATAGGGTAATAATACCTCATCCAAGGGGATAAATTAGGTCAAAAACCTTCGAAATTTGAATTTTTGGCAATTTTTTACCCATGAAAGGGAACGACATAGACACCCAATACTAATAGAGGTACATACTATGGTCCTAGGTTACCATACCAAATTTTTAGATTTGGCAATTTCCAAAATTTAAGGGGGGTGGTCCTATGTACCCCTGCCAAAATTTAGGGGGTGGGCCATGGTACCCCTGCCAAATTTTAGAGGGGGTGGTCCTAAGTACCCCTAGGTCATTGACCCCGGGCCAAGGTCATTTACCTTTGACCTATGACGTCACAAAAATTTTTGCTGACTCAGTTCGCCATACGTCGGGGCCTACTACTAGCACTTACCTCTGACGCGTGGGGCTCCGTGACTAAGTAAGTTTGTGGTAAACAACATCTGTCCGTACGTTTTCTCGAGGTACTCAGTTTCCTCCCACATTCTCATTCTACCAATTCTTCCATCATCGTTCATTTGCTTTAATCATCGTCTCCCTTAGCCTTGGACGTTAAACTGAAATATTTCATTTTTCAAACCACAGTACTTACCACCTGGAATCAAATCCGGCCTCCTCATAGGCAGCGAAGTTCTAACTATGCTACGAGGAATTCCATTGATGTATGTTTGGTTTTGTCTACAACATATTTCCCTTCTTTACTTCTTTCCTTAGTGGTTGAATAATAGTAATAATAATAGATCCGGAAATGCTTCTTTTGGTAAATAGGGATGGGTGGAAATTGGATTATTATTATTATACAAATAACAAAACATAATAGACGACTAGTTAGCTTCCACGGTATACGTTTCACGTTACAGAAAGATCAGGACTATATAGGTAATTTGGAAGATGGTAGATGAGTTGAGTTGATTTTGAGTTTAACGTCCCGTTCAGCAGCGAGGCTATATAAGACGTGGACCTACTGATTAACGTGGAATCCGAACCACATGAGCTCCCGCCGGGAATGGAACCCGGGATTTCCACGCCAATGGCGTGTACGCTAACCGCTTAGCCACGAAGGAGCTCTGGAAGATGGTAGTAATATAAAGAAGCATGCAACAATCCGTTCCTGGTATCCACTGCGTTCATCACAGGGATGATACTGCATTTTAACACAAAATATAGGAATAGTCTAATAGTTGTTTTAAAATAATTGAGAACTTCAGTATTGTAAAATAAGGTAAATTTTAAGCGATAAACAATTGTGCGTTTTTCGTCTCTGATCAGTAATCCAACTAAGTTTATTTGTATGTTGTTATATTTTATTTATTTATTTTTACAAAATATACACTGGCAATCTTGTACAATTGCGGACTACAGTTGCCCCGTACGAAAGCTTTCATTTAAGACAATGCTTCTTCACGAGTTGCGAACACTGACAGTTGCTCGAGACGGTTGCTCTAGAGCAGACGGTGGCAACAACTGTTTTAGCAACTGCATTTGCCCGTACGAAGGCTCCAATTTAAAGCAATGCTTCGCAGGCAGTGGTGCAACTCGGTAGTGGGACATTCCATGTGAAATCAACCAATGAAATGGCCAAATCTGACCTGACGATCTTAGATTTTTGTAAAAATTGGTGCACAGCTTTATTACAGTGAGAGATGAAAAAATCCCAAATATTACCTGTCTCCTCGGGAAAGTGTCCCCATACAGGGTGTTCAAAAATTCCAAAAAACGACATTTTTTCAGTTACAGTGATTATTAAAAATTGTCACAAAATGGCTAATATGTGCACTAGAGACGTGGAACAAACACCATTGGAAAGCCTAAGGATTGCTCAACAAGTTGTACTATATTTTAAAAAAAAACTGTAAAATAAAAAATAACACTTCAAAAATTCAAATTAAGATTTGAATTTTGAATTTCGCATAGAAATGTCCCTCTGAATTTTTCTCAAAATTGTCCAGATTGTAGTCTCATATGTGTACTAAAACACCACAAAGTTGCATTTTGGGCACTCAATGGGATCTGATTCAAAATTCAACATAAACCAAGCATTGCACGATATTGACTTGTGAATATCTGTGTTCAGATCGATAACCATTTGCCTGGAGTTATTTACCTGCAGCATCAAAGGAATTTATATTCAATTTCACTTGTTTCTTGATGTACTCATTTGAATTTACACAATTATCCACCTTTTGAGTTATTTAGAGAGGTATTACGTTTCCAAACAGTACTTAATACAGGTCATTATTCTTGTTAGTCAGTATGGATGTTTCTAAGTTTATATTGGCTACATTGCTACATGTTATTTTCATTCCTTTGTTTCAGGATTGCTATTACAGAACATATTATGAAAGGGAGGGATATATTTTCCTCCCTTTCACAATATTTGTATCAAATGTGTTATGAAACACAGTGACACTGCTCCCAATCACTGCACACACTTTCAGCACAAACAATTAGTCAATAAATTCTTTTTCCTAAGGAGTGCGATTTAAGTTAAGGGAATTTTGAATTTTTGTAATAACTTTTTTATTTCTTGAGAAATCACAACACATTTTAATATAATAAACAAATGATATCTGAAAAAAGAAGTAGTTTACTATTTAGCGCTGTAGACACCCTTGCGGCCAATTTCTCGAAGCTTGAACAGGAACTTCTGGAAAAGCGCTTGTCCTCTACTTTTTGCCACTTCTTTTGATATTTCCGACCACTTTGTTTTGCATATCTTTCACATCCTTGATGAAAGTAAGCTTTTTAACCATTTCGTGTTTAACTAGAGCCCAAAAATGCTCAATGTTTCTAGCCTGAGGAAGTTCTAGCTCGTTCTCATTTTTACCGACAAACCCGATACCAGCATCAGTAAGCGCGTCTCGGACTTTTTTCACATAATGCGAGGATGCCATATCGAACCAAAACACAATGTCATGTCCGGTGAACTCTTTTTGTATCCATAGAAACAAAATCTTTTCAATGTACTCTAAATACTGGTCACCGTTGATTGTCCACTTCGAACAAGAGCAGACGAAATTATATCGTTTGCCGCAATCGCTTGCCAGATCAAAAACTTTTTCGTATACCTGTCCTTAGGTTCTACGAACTTGTTATGATTAACTTGACGTTTACAAATGTACGATACATACTTGGAAACAGGTGCGAATGCTAAGTTTTGGTAATAGTAAGTTTCATCATCCATGATCACAATCTTATTCGCGAACTTCTTGTCGGAGAGTTTGCGGCAGTTGATCTTAGCGCGCTTCTTCTGTTCGTCTGTATAAAATGGTGCACTTTTACATGTTTTAACCTTGAATCCGTATTCTTTCTTGAACTTCCTTTCACTGAATTCTGAAATTTGATATTTTCGTCCTAAAAAACGGTTTGACAAGTTAGGGTTCTTCAAGAGTTCTCGTCTAATCGAACTTTTCACTTTTTGTGTACATTTTGAAATTAAGCAACCAGATTTTTTCTTTCGTGATACTTCACAGTCTCCACATAATTTTTCAACATTCTATGCACTGTACTATAAGGATATTCACACTTAAAATGAGTTAAAGCTGCCATAAAATCACATGTGCACTGGTTCTCGTAGAATTGGATAAGCCTCTCGCGGACAGCCTTGCCCTGTTCGGCTGTCATTCACTTCCCGTTTATGTTTATGCGCTCACACTTATCATACACTCGTGAGATACTAAGACTACCAAAGGGTGAAAATTTCATTGAGATCGAACGAGTGGTTTTTGTTTTATGCATGCTTTTTGCCAGTAACCTTAACTTAAATCGCACTCCTTATTTCAATTATCCACTTCCACATATCTGTGACAGCAATCCTCTTGCGTGGGAGGCCCGGGTTCGATTCGAGAGAGCTCATGTGGTTCGGATTCTACGTTAATCAGTAGGTCCACGTCTCGTATAGCCTCGATGCTGAACGTGACGTTAAACTCAAACTCAACTCAACTCAGCAATCCTCTTGGGCATATACGGTGGTCGCATGCTATATTAATAAAGTATATTCTTTTCATTTATTTCCATTATTTTGATAATATATATAACGATAATAATTAATACTCTCTCTTACATAAGAAGTAACATTAAAAATGTTGACTACTACACGTTTGTTCTGTATATTTTACGAGAAACAGTAAATTCTGCTATCAGATAGTTCTTTGTTCACCATTAGCTAATTTCCTTATCTCCTAAGTTACTATTATTATTAAATACGGGCTTGTAATCATCGTATATGAAAACTTCCGAATGGAGTTAATGAAGTTAGCTAGTTCCGCTAAGATGTTAAAAGAGTGTTACAAAAATGAAACGTAAACTGCAAAGATCTGCAAGCACGTGCAAATCTCGTGATTTGTTTCAAAGCGAACTACCAACACGCGACCCAAAGTATGCGTAGGAGTGTCGAGAAAACGTGTCCAACACATGCAGAACAGTTAATCAATGAAATTCTTCTACACAATTCGTAGCGTGAAAATCTACTCAGTCAAGACAGGTGTGTTCATTTAGACTTGTCGGGACGTTCTAATTTCCTTCCGTTCCGTGTTAATAAGGTCATATACTGAAGTGGGTAACTTACTTGCACGCTTTTATTTCCCTTTTATAAAACAAAAATAAATTCTTTGAGTGATATTCTGCTATGTGGTGAGTAAAAATGCTAAGAAATGAAAATAAATCCAACTTCATTTTAACGTTAGGAAGCATGGGTTCGATCTCCGATACGAATATGTGTGGTTAGGATCCCTCCGGGAGAAGTTGCAAAGTATAGCATAGTTAAGATGTACTAAAATCCGTAGAGATTTTAATCATATTGCTTACGATATATTATTAAAAATATGTTACAACAAGCATATATTTCAAGTGAATATGGACCTACCATGGTTCAGTACGTTACGCAATCACTGTCTAGCAATAATGCAACCGAATTTACTCTACAATATGGGGTTTAAAACCGCGTTGCTACTTCGTATATTTATATTTTCACTCTTTTCTTACACGCATTTCAAATGACACTTGAGCCTTTAAATATGAATAGATCATGCGAATTTCCGAGGGAGATGAAGAAATCTCCTGTGAAGTTAGCGTTTTCTTCTCCGTAATCAATGAAAATTATCGCTTGGGAGGTGTGGATGCACGCGTGTACAATTCAACATTTATATTCGAATTCTAGGTGCAAAAGTTTATTTTAAAAAGGTGCAAAATTTTGAAGAAAAAAATTGGTGCCAATCGCAAATGTAAACATTCATACAAACGTACCAAAACTAATTACATCGTACATAAGTAAGGTGACCAGACTAGTGTTGTAAAAAAACGTTTTTTTTTCTGTGAAGTTTTTTTTTCAATAAAAAACAACGTTCTTTTTCATGTTTTTTTTCAAATGTCTGTTTTTTTTCTGGCAACTATTATTTATTGATTTATGTTGCAGATTGTTGAAATAATCAACAGAACTTGAGTCGAAGCCCTCGTAACTTACAAATCGTTTGTTTCTTTGTACCTATATACTAGCAAAATTGTGTGATTATTCCTTTTTGGACCGAGGTCATTTTTGGCGTGTTCCAACATTTTCAGTTAGTGACTTATTGCTCAAAAACCGTTCATTCGATTGATATAGTTAAGGCCTTGTTTTTTAAAAAAATGGATGTGGCTATTTTTTGGTGTAAGTTGCATTGCAGTCTTGCCAACGGGTGGGAAATTATTGAGGGAAATGTAGGGGTGAAAATTTACAAAAAATTCTACAACTGAAGTTCAAAATTTTTTGTATCTAGCACCACTGCTGCCATATGGGTTCAAGTCACCTAAAAAAATTCTTTGGTGTGTTGACAAGGTACAGTGAAATCCTGAAGTCGCTGGCTTCCATTCTAAAAATTCTCTTTCATCATACACATGAAAATTTGACACTTTTTACACCACAGAAGCAAAAATCAACAGATATACCGGTGCTACAGCTTCTCTAATTGAAACTTTTTATGCTGCGTTCTGTAGACCAAAGAGGAAGCTTTCAGGTAGTGGTACGTTTGTTTCAATGTAGCCAGCAAGAGGGAAATAATAGAGGGGAAAGGGAAATTTTCCAAAATTTTCACCTAAAATGGGGAATTAATTGTTTTGGCTAGAAACACTGCCATCAGACAGACAAAAGCTATCTGAAAAGAAACCTTGGTACCCCAATAATATATCCTACAAGTATCATGACGATATCTAACAAAGTAAACATGAAATAAAAAAAATATCTCATTCTACCTCAGGAATCCACCATTATCTTGCCATTTACAGAACATGGTTTATTGTAAACCTCAACTGTAGTTTCTCTAACAACTCGAGTGAAACTTTTTATGGTGCGTTGTGTAGGTCAAGGTCGAGGCTTTTAGACACTGGTACGTTTGTTCCAGTGTAGCCAGCAAGAGGGAAATAAGAGAGACCAAAAGGGAATTTTTCAAAATTTCCACATAAAATCTGGAATTAAAATTTTCTGTAGCTGGTAACACTTCTATCAGATACACACACAAACTATCTTAAAATAAGCTTTGGTACCCCTTTAATATATCCTACAAGTATCGTGATGTATCTAATAAAGTAAGCATGTCAATAAGAAATATCACATTCTACCTTTACAAAAATCACAGTTATCTTTCCACTTAGAGAACAAGGTCTACTGTAAACCTCAACTGTACTTCCCCTAATTATCCTATTAAAACTTTTGTATAGTGCGTTGTGTAGGGCAAAGACGAGACTTTCAGGTACTGATACGTTTGTTCCGATGTAGCGAACAAGAGGGAAATAATAGAGACAAAGCAAATAATTTTCCCAAAATTTCCCTCTAAAATCTGAAATTAAATTTTTTTGTAGCTGACAACTCTACTACCAGACAGACGCAAACTATCTTAAATTAAACATTGGTACACCACTAATATATCCTACAAGTATCATACCGATATTTAAGTAACAAAGCTTCTAATTATCAAAAATATATTACGGTAAACAGAAAAGTAGGGAAAAACTAGAAAAATCAGGGGTTAGAACCTAAATACGAATTTTCCGTGCGCCCGCTAATTACCCCATTGTAACGATCTGTACCCGCGTTTGTTTAGTAAGAATAAATGTTCGACTGGCGTAAGTTGACTTGCACTCGGACGTATACATACGGATTTATAAACAAAAATTTCGAATTTTTTGTCCAAATTTAGGGAAATTTTAATTTACCCAATTGACAAGACTCCGTGCAGCCCCGTCTAATTGATGTGAACAATTAGGTATCTCTCCGAGGTATCTACCTGGCAAGTCTTAAGAAGTTCTCTCTACAATGAAGGAAGCTACAGGGAATAAAGAATTAACGGAAATTAGAAAATTCTCGAATTTTTGACTGCGATGAAATTTGAGAAAGAAATTCGACCCCGAGAAGAAAAAGAAATTAATGTGATAAACTATGGTCCAACCATATTTGGCAAAAATAATATCTCAATATCTTAATTAGTGTCCACACAGAAGCGGATTAAAAAAAGTGACACACCCGTGTGTGCCACTGGCCACCTGGGTCCGAAAGAGCTTGGAATGTACATTTAATTACATTTTTTGACTACTAACTCGTGTTGTTGTAGTAATTATAGTCTCGACTAATAATAATATCGTTGTTGAAAAAATAACTTTATAAGGAAAATTTTCTCTCCTTTTTACATCTTAGTTCCAATATTGTTGTTGAGAAATGCAGGTTGTTTCAAAATGAATATCGGGGTTTTAAGTCTTCGTAGTACTTATTACATGTTACGTACAATTATAAACAATACATAAAGTAAAAGAGCACCTCTAACAGTCTGTTACAAGTGTTCGATGTGAGCTTCATGTCACACGGCACACATCTAGTCGATAGGCGAGAAAGGCCCATAAACTTTCCGCCATACGGCACAACACACATTCAATTTAGGGAAGTCTCATTTCAGTTGAACGATCTCCTGAGGATTTGCTGACCGCCAGATGCGAACATTATGAGTATTCACATTAGCTCTTAGGTGAAATGTCGATTTATCACTGATGACACCATCTGGAAAATCTTCGTTTTTATGCAGCAATATTTCATTTGCGAAATTGGCACCTGAACCCTAGTCTATAGGCTTTAGACCTTCAACAACTGCAAACGGTAAGGACGTAGTTGCAGGCTACTCCTTAATATTTTTCACACAGACGGTTGCACTGTAACTACAGATTCAGTCTTTATTAAAACACAAAAAGCTTTCTGCTCTCTAGTCTCCATCTTTGCTACTAGCTCTTTCTAACATCAGACAGAGGAAACAATGCATGTACATGCGTGCGTACACAAAACTGCTTGAGTTGCTCTCTTATTTGATAATATTTATAATTGTAAGTTAATTGTAATAGATACTACAAAGTTTCGAAACCCTAATATTCATTTTGAAACACCCTGCATTACTTCAAATTGAGTCATCCTGTATTCATGTCTTTTATATACATATCATCAGGTGCAGCCCTAGGCAGTTTGTCACCCCGTGCAATGGCATAATTTACCGCCTCCCCTTTCTCCAGAAATATCAAATCTTAAAAGTCACGATTTTAAGTATGCTACTCTAGCATGACCAACGAAGGGGAGGGTAAGTGCAGTCGCACTCAGAAAGACTTAAATACTTACTAAAAGTACAAACTCCATGTGTCTGTTTTTTCTTTAAATATTAATCTCTAATAGTGAGAGAAAGGAAACACACCTGCAGAGGAAAGATGGTAAACATTTTTACAGAATTCAATATCGAGCTTCAATCTCAATGTATCAGTTTGCAATTCTAGTGCAACTAGCTCTTTTATCTTTATTTCTTGATTTTTCTTCTACATCTGTTACCAATTTTTTTTAAATTGTTTCTATCTTCAATGATAAAGAACTTGTTTGTGACAAAAACAAGACTAGTTGTCATATCAAAACTGTGATAACTAACTAAATGGAACATATATTCGCTAGTATTCGAAAATTGAATTCTTGCATTTGACAACAATCAAGCAATTTGTGCTCGGATTTATTCGACCATTTGCTTTAGCATTGTCCATGTAATCTTAAACTAATGCAACGTAAACATAATTTATGAATGTAGTATTCAAATAGATCAGCTTAGTAAATGTAACTACCATAATCATGAAGTCTGTTTCCAACAAGAAATATTTAATTTAATAATATACTTATGACAGATTTTACCGGACCCTCCAAACTTGCCGCTCCATGCAAATGCACGTGTTTCACATATGGTAGAGCCGGGTCTGCATATCATATATATCTAGTCGACAAGTTATTTATTATATTTAGAAAAATACTAGTAGGCAAATTAGTATTAGCTTTTACCTTTAGACAAGTTATTTGAATTTTATACTGTTCGTGACATTATTTTTATATTTATTAAAGATCTGCTTTCACGAAGAAACAAAATTTCATTTCTACTTTTATTTCTAAGTCGATATTGATGAAAACTGCTGAAACCCGAATTGTTAGTAGGTATGCTATTCATATAAATTGTAAAATATTTGTAGCGTATGAATATCGAGCGTTTAATTTAAGTTGCATTTTACGGTAATTACACCCACATAAACATATTTCATACTTAAATAGACGTAAGATGCATTACAAATGACTATTTAAAAAAAAAAAAACGAAATTTAGAAAAAAAAACGAGAGGCAATGTTTTTTTTTCTAAAAAAAAACGTACATTTCTGAAAAGATACGAACGGTTTTTTTTTTTCTATTTACAACACTAGACCAGACGTCCCGTTTTAGCCGGGACAGTCCCTTTTTTCAACCTCTTTCTCATTTTTTCTGCTTCTGAAAAGGAAGGATTGTCCCTCTTTCAAGCAGTGAACAAAATGTCCCGTTGTTGTTGTTCAAAATTAAATTATCAGAGTAAATTCTACACTCTTTCGTTAAAATGACAATGTATAGAGCTATGTTTAGTACTAACACTCATTAGGATATTTTATGCCGTGCCTGGAACTTGTGAATGCTCTTAAATGCGTCATCATTCCTATTTGTTTATTTTCAACTTGAAAACACTGTTGGTGGTCAAAATATAATCGGGGAATTAGAGATTAATCTCCCCCATTCAAATGTATCCCGTTTCTGCAAGTTAAAATTCTGCTCAACTTATACATAAGGACTCAAAATTCACACGTGTATTAAAATGTCTGCCTAAAACAAGTCTTAAGTCCAGAAAACTGTTAAAACATATAACATTATTATTATTATTATTATTATTATTATTATTATTATTATTATTATTATTATTATTAATATTATTATTATTATTATATCTCCGGTCACAATAAATATTTGCAGGTAGAAAAGCACTTAACAATACCGATTAGTGATAAACGAGACTGGTCCGCAGCTTGATCTGCTACTTTCCTTTACTTCCTATGTAACAACTTTCTCCGAACGGAACTGCACTAAAGCAAAACTAAGAAGAGCAGGGCTTGTAATTGTTAAAATAAGGTCGGGCCGTATCTCGAGATCTACTAAAAAGAAGGACATGTTAATTAAAGACTCTTATTTGAGC
This sequence comes from Thermobia domestica, assembly GCF_964235325.1. Lineage (NCBI taxonomy): Eukaryota > Metazoa > Arthropoda > Insecta > Zygentoma > Lepismatidae > Thermobia > Thermobia domestica. Next base: position 204,448,890 of record NC_137458.1, on the reverse strand, counting down.
ATTCTTTTTATGTTTTTCTTAGAAGGAAGAACAAGCTGGGAAGAAAAACAGGTAGGGTTGCAATTATCATAATGAAATGGCCTTATCTTAACATTCCTTAAGATTACAAATATGTTAGTGATATGAGAAGTTCAATGCCGTAGACCGAGGGTTTGAGTCGAAGTAGCGGCTAGTCGGAGGCTAGTGTATATATTAAAAGTATTAATTATAATTCCCTTAATTTTATATTGATGCTTGCAGAAATGTCCGTACTTCGCACGAGAAGAATAAAATTTCATGAGTACAGGGTGTTCCAAAATTATCTTTCCAACTTTGATGGCGTTTAAGTCGGAAATGGGGATAGATAGGTGCGGTTTGCGGCATAATGTTCACACATACCCAGTGGCGGCGTAAGGGCGGGGCGAGCGGTGCCCCCGCCCCGGGCCCCACTGCGTGAGGACCCCCGACGGTAGGTAAAGAATAATTACTAACAAACCTTGTTAGTGTGAGCCTTACAAAGGCCGTCAAGTTTTATAATACACACCTTCCCTAAAAGTAAACGCAATTAAAATCAATATTACACCAAATAACGGATGAAAACTGAAATATCTGTCAAATAAAGCTAATCAGTGCCGGATTTCCATATAAGCTAAACAAGCTATAGCGTCGGGCCTCACTCTCTTAGGGACCCGAAAAGAAATTTAGAAAAAACAATGTAGATTAAAAATAAATAAAATAAAAGTGTCATTACCTTGGAGCCCCCCAAAGAAATCTAAAGGAAGAAGCTCTGAATATAGGTGAAAAATACTGTACATAATGTAAACGTTTCACGCTTTTGGGGTCCCCCAAGGACATTTAAAGAAAAAATGTATATTTATTAAAATATTAGTAAAATAAAAGTTTCACACTGTTCAATAACATCAGTGAAATTTAAAGGAAAAAACTGAGTGTGGATTAAAATATAATAATAGAAAGTCGAAGTATATTGTGTTGTTTACATTCTAAGGTTTTATGATGCAAGTAATGGGACCCAGTCTGCTAGCCTGCTTCCTAAAATATCACTGTTTATTTATCTATTCATTTATCAGTTCAAGTGAAGGGCAGAAAGAATTGATCAACGCACCTAATGCTTTATTGGAGTACTAGCATTCTGTTGCTAACTAAAAAGCTTTTTGGTACAGACGCTATAGTCGCTGATTCACTTGTTTTCCTTCTGTCTTTTTTCTTTTGTCCTTTATAAGTCGAATTTTCAGCGAGCGAAACACCTTTATTTAGTTTTTTTTTCGTTTTTCGTTTTTTTTTTTTTTTTTTTTTTTTTTTTTTTTTGTACGTATGAATTTACACTTCAGCCCACAAATTTAGAGTGAAGAAAATGTTCAATAAGAAAACAAGTGTTCAAATATTCAAAATACTTCAACATTATATTTAATTCAATTTCTAATATTGTTCTTATGCGGAACAGTTGCCACAAATCATTCAATTTGTTGACATACGACGACGCAATTCTGTTCAAGTTCGGGAAGCATTTATTGATTTCATCTCTGTCGAAGGAAAGCCTGCTGAGAGTATCTTTGCTTAAATACTGAAGAAACTTCAACGTGATAGACTTGATATTAAGATTGCAGAGGCCAGTCTTATAATAATCAGGCTACAATGGCCGGGCAATATTCTGGAGTTCAAACTTTGATACGAAATATAAGTCCTTTGGCCATTATCGTTCCTTATAACAATAATTCATCGAACATTGCGGCGTACATGCTGCGCACATTAATGTTCTGGCGGTCACTTTGTTTGGAGCAATGAAACGTTTGCTTGTATTCTTCACTAGATATACTTACCAATGGAATGTGCTGCAAAAGCACGTAAAGATTGGTCTGAAACGTGAAAGTGACACCAGATAGAGTTCAAAAGCAGAAGCTGAGACGGCACTTTTTAGCCAATTGGATGAAGTAATTGATGTGTTGGAAGAACTGCGTGACACTTCGACTGAAACGTGAGGAGATACTGGTCTTCTCCTTGCAAGCATCCAGTCATTTAACTTCACCGTTTTACTGTATTTCTGGTCTGCAGTTCTCTCATATATTGATCGGATCCAAAAATGCCTTCAATCTCAGGATATGTGTTTCAATCAAACTCTTATTCAGTTACAGAGTCTGGTTGACACCATTGATACCTGAGACTTCTGCTGGCTAAGAAAATCATATCCGCAACTGAAGGAAGTTGCAGGGCATGTAACATAACTGTGGGTACACAAGTAGGAGAAGGAGATGAAGAAGCAAAGAATGAACCCCTGACTACACAGGCCGAAGTGAAACCTATCAATGAAATTCTAGATGAGATTCGACAACAAATGTATGACCATTTTACTCAGATGCATGACTTGAATGATAGATTTAGATTGCTGTGTTATATGGCCAACTTTGTGCAGCAGCTAGATGATGAGAGCAAGGAAAGGCTAAGAGCATGTTGCTCTGATTTGGCTTTGTTCTACCCGAATGCCCAAATGACCTGGATGGTGTAGAATTATTTCAGGATTGTAAGGATTTAATTCGTTCAGTAAGTGTGCTCAGAAATCTAAAGAAGAACTTGACTTTTTCCCCGCAAGGCATACTGAAATGTGTGTTTTCAATGGGGCTTGAAGTTTACTAAAATTTGGTAACCGCTCTTCAGATTTTGATAACACTGTCCGTATCTGTCGCATCATGTGAAAGGTCTTTCACCAAAATGAAATTGATAAAATCATATTTGCGCTCGACAGTAAGTCAAGAAAGACACAAATCTGAACATTCTTTCTATCAAAAATTAAATAGCATCCACTCTGGATTTTGATAACATAGTTGAGACTTTCGTAACTACCAAAGTAAGGAAGATATCGTTCTGAATGTTGGTGGAACACAGGCTAATATGGTAGTGAAACTACTGTCGAAAGTAGTTTCATGTTTCAACTTAAGGCAATAAACATACAAAAGTACCAAAAGAATAATAAAAAGCCGTCAAGATCTGTAAATTGACTGGTAGTAGATGATAATGAAAAGTAAAATGGTATAACCCACAGTAGAATTCTATGCTCACATATTTAATCTTTAATATATCCCGAATTATTTAATATATTCAGGACTTTTTGTTATAATATATTCTAATACTAAGTATGTTAGTAAGTGGTAATGGAAATAGTTATAAGTGACAGAATATAAACATGACTGAATTATTAAATACAAAATGATATAACCATAAAACAAGTGTGAAATCTGGAAACAATAGTAAAAAAAAAAAAAAAAGACAAGCAGAAGAGAAACATTTTAGTGCTTAACTATTCATTGATATTTCGGCAAAAGCAGTGGGACTAAATAGATCGTACATTATCACTGGAGAGAAACCTAGTAAAAAATAAGTAAAGAGGATACACAGGAGAGAAATCTATTGTAGCCATTATTTACTGATATTTCGGTTAAAAAAAAAGTGTTTATACTAGGATAGTATAGGTGTAGGATAAATTCTGGATTCTTTGTTGTTATGTTTTGTTTGTTCTTAAGATTATATTTCAGTCGTGGGTTGTACTTCCGTTACACTTCTATCCCTAATCCTTTTTCTATCGTGTCCTTTTTTTAAAAAATCAATAAAAAATGAAAAAATGCAATTATAGTCCTGGTCCAGTTTTATTTTTAGGTACCAGCCTGAAAGCGGTTCTAAGTACTAAAAAAATAGATAGGAATGCTGAATGTTATACCCATTTATTTAATATATCCCAGATTAAGATGGTCTAAACATACATACTAACGGAAAAGGGGGCAAAGTAAACAGAAAGAATGATTATGTAAATGAATGTCAAAAATAAAAGTGTATAAATCATGATTGTTCGAAAAGGTGTGCCGATCTATTTCACTGGCCCCGGGCCCCAGTTTGCCTTCCGCCGCCACTGCACATACCTAAAGCTTTACTAGCCGTTAACAGAGTTCAATGTGTGCGCCATCTGTAGCACATAGGATATCTAAGCGACATTCCAGTTTGTCCACGTCCGTCCTATTATGTCTCCATAACATGTTCAAGTACTGTGCCGATGCGAGTTCGTAGTTCTGCAGGTCCTGCACTGGAGTCTTGTAGGCTACGTCCTTCACAAAGCTCCAAAGAAAAAAATGGGTTGATATCCGGAGACATTGGAAGCCAAGGAATGGGCCCCCCTCGACCAATTCAGCGACCTGGAAATGATTTGTACAAAGCTCTCCTAACGGTCGCGGCCCAGTGAGGAGGGTCACCGTCCTGCTACAACACTATGTCAAGTTGCAGGTGTTCGATCTGTGGAAATGCAAACTGTTCCAACTTGTCAAGATAAACAGTTGCAGTGATTGACGCTCCTCCAAAGACAAACGGTCCCACCAGACGGTCAGGAATCAGACTGCACCACACGTTTAACTTTGGACTGTCGCGCAAAATTTCAGGTCTGTGTGGGGGTTCTCGAAGCCGTTTATTCTCACGTTGTGTTGGTTTACCATCCCGGACACATGAAAAACACGCTTCGTCCGAGAACATCACCTTTGTCAGAAAGTCTGGGTCCTCGTGTCCTCGACGATGCGATTCAGAATCTCAATTGCAGATGCTTTTTGCTTTGGCCTGTCATCACATTAGAGCCCATCCAGCAGCTGCAACTTGTAGGTATGCAGTTTTAGTCACTTGTGTAGCAATCTGCGCACTGTGGTCGGTGGTAAATGCAACTTTCGAGACGCTTGACGGACTGATATTGTTGGGCTCTGGAGAGATGCTTGTTGCTCCCGTTCCACATCTGGTTCACTGGTGTTCGAACATCCGAAACTCGTCCTTTTCATGATACTTTCGGTTCCGTTGAACCTCGTGTACCACTGCCGGATGCTCGGATGCGATGGTAGTGTGAGTCTGTAACGCGTCTGGAAGTTCAACTGGACCTGGGTGGCAGATTTGGTCCCTGTCTACCATTCCACACATTGTGTCATATCTTGGGGCGTGGCTATTTTCGTCAGTACCTCACTTGCAAAGACAAAAACAAAAACAAAAGAAGTTCGAGAAGACAGATTTGTTCGAACAAAAATTCAGGAGTGTGATCAATATGCCGTAAACCGCATCCCCAGTTCTAACTTATACATGATCAATTTTGGAAAGATCATTTTGGAACACCCAGTGTAATACCGGAAATGAGCATATTTTAGAAATTGTCACCTTTACCACTCTAGATGTTGAAATTTCTAAACCGCTACTAAATATATAGACGTATTTTTAATTAACATTTGCACACTTCCAATTTAACCGAATCCCCACATTCGACATTTTCTGAATAGAGAAACAAAAATTTTAATATTGTAGAAAGTGGCCTCTTTTCATACTTTAGAAACAGGTTTTTGAAGAAAGAAAAAAAAAGCTATCACTTACTTTTAGTTACAAGTTTTTGTACCCAATTTCATATCTTCAATTTAAGCGAATTCTCACGTGAGCATTTTCTGAATAAAGAATCGAAAATTTGAATATTGTAAAAATTACCCTTTTCCTTTTTTAGGAGCAAAATTTTCGATAACGCTTAATCCTGGAATATATTGAGGGGTGCTATGCAACCTCACCAGTTATTTGTTTACCTACAAATATTACATGCAAGTAGTGCTTCTTTGTTTCTTTCTTGGAGTTATTTATAATCTACTTGTGTGCTAAGATATTTTTTGAATTAAAATTTTAGTTGGGTTTTTATGGCTTGTAATTACTTTGAGGTTCCCTAACACCACATCTGTGTATTGCTATTTTTTTATTATTATTATTAGAACACCACTCATTCTAGCTTTGGAACTTCTTGTATAAAGTAAAAACTAATTCTGACCAAAGCATATACTGTTTAATAAATAATATAGTTATAGTTTCGGCAAAGTACATGTGCCTTTATGAGACACATTATCCACTTATGTGGATAAGGCAAATATAATGTGTCTGATGCAGGCAAAGATACCTTGCCGAAATTGTAACGATGTCATTTATTAAATACCTCGTAGTATATGTTTTGGTCAAAATTTGTTTTTTATTACTATGGTTTGAAGTTATGAAATAACTGCTCATTTTTCAAAATAATAATAATAATAATAACAATAATAAGTTGCTGTGGATCGTTTGGATCCAACAGACAGTGACTTTGGAGATACTATACGAAATATTATCGTTAGAATAAATGACTGTCAGTTTTGAAGACCTAAATGAAGTTGAAGATAGGGATGCGCACGAGTCGAGTCGAGTCGAAATTTAAGCCTTGTATCGACTCGAAAATATGTTTCTGTTTCGACTCGACAGTTTCTGTCTCGACTCGACTCGAATTAGAGACGAGACGTCTCGAAATTCGAGTCGAGACAAAATATACGAGTTAAAATATACGCACACATCAGCCAGAACATTATGACTACCTACCTATTTGTCAGTACGTTAACCTTTGGCAGTGGCACGGATAACAACGGCAACGCGTTTTGGCATGGACGCAATGATCTTTGGTAGGTCGCTGGAGAGAGTTAGCACCACATGTGCACACACAGGTCACCTACTTCCCGTAAATTTCGGAGAGGGGCGATGCGCTCTGACGTAACGTTCAATCACATTCCAGATGTGTTCGATTGGATTCAGATCCGGCCAGTTGAGGGCCAGCAAATCATTTGGAACTTGCCCCTGTGTTCCTCGAACCACTCCATTTCACACCTGGCCTTGTGACATAGTGCATTATCTTGTCGAAAAATGCCAAATATCACATTAATTATTAGTTTTAATTAAGTGAATTGAGCTGATAATTAAATCTTGATGAGACATTTGAGTCGAGTCGAGTCGACATTTTTACGGCTTTTCGACTCGTGTCTCGACTCGAAAATTCGAGTAGAGAAATACGTTTGTCTCGACTCGTCTAGAATTTTACAAAGTGTGTCTCGACTCAAATTCGAGTCGACTCGAGATTCAAGACGTCTCGGTTCGTCGCATCCCTAGTTAAAGATAAGCTCGAGATTCAGTCCGCCGAAATTCAGTTCAGAATGAATGCAATATTGTATATGTATATTTCTTTTTAAAATAATGACCTACTTAATTAGTAATTATTCCTTACTGACAATCTCAGCGTTTCCAAACATCATATTAGAATTTAAGTAAAAACATTTATGCTAAATTTACTCACAAAAATATGAAGTAACTACTTCGGACTCACCAGCATTTCCACCTAATATCAAAGTATAGAAATTGTCTTTGTATTTCAGAGTTAGAAGCACGTTCTCTCTTTCTCTCTCTCTCTCTCTCTTTTTTTAAAACAAATTTATATATTGAATTTTACACCTACAACTTAAGCAAATCCTCAAATTAGGCATTTTATCTATAAATGGAATGGAAATTTTAATATTGTAGAAATTACCTCTCTCTGTCTTTCTCTCTCTCTTAGGAGCAGAATATTTGGAAACGCTGACTCTTATTTTTTATGAGTATATATATTAAATTTCACACCTCTAACTTAAGAATATTCATGTGTTCGTTTTCTGTATAAAGAGACAGAAATTTGAACATTATAGAAATTGAGAGTTTCGTCATTCATGAGCTAATTTTTTTAAACCATTGCAATACATTTTCAGTAGTTTTTGGTGAAAATTTATATGCCGTGTTCATCTCCTTATCTTAAATCAATCAATCAATCAATCATCATAGGTATTCTGCCATAGACAGGTCACTTTCCGCAACTGACAGTAAGAAGCTTCCGTGCTCCATGGTCTGCAGTTAACCTCTTCGTCTTGACGTGTGATTTTTCTATTTCAATACAGTCCATAAATTGTAGCAACCTCCGTCCCTTCTCTCTTTCGTGTCATCATATCTTCTAGCTCGTCCCTCATGATACAGTTCCTTCTTAGCCAATGTTCCAACCCGTTTCTCTTTCTCTTTTCAATAATTGTTCTTTTCTCCCTTGCTATTTTTAACACCCTGTCATACATTTTTCATTCGACTTTTCTTCCTTCTAAAGGCTACTTTCGCCATTCCTACCCTTGCTTTTATTTCACGTTCGCACTTCATTTCATCACTAATAATACTACCCAGGTATCGAAAATTAGCCATCTTTCTATTTACTCCCTCCTGCTTCTATATTTGACTCAACCGCTTCGTTCCAATCACCATGGCTTTTGTCTTTCCAACATTTATTTTCATTCCATATTCTTCACAGCTTTTCCTCAAGTTTTCGAAGATCTTTTTCATTTTCTGGAAACAAGCGCCATATCATCTGCAAACCGTATACATTTAATCATTCTGCTTACTACCGAGATGCTGTCTTCTTTGTGTAGGCTCTCTTTCACCATCTCTTCTAATTAGATATTAAATAATTGGCGAGAAACAGCATCCTCGTAGAACTCCTCTTCCAATTAGATTCTCCTCTATCATTTCTTGCCCTATTCTAACATTTACTTGTTGGTTAATATATAACTTTCTTATGAGTCTTTGATCTGTCCATTCCAACCCAGCTTTCTTTTAGAACTTCTAACAACATTTCCCAATTTACGCTGTCAAAAGACTTTTGTAGATCAATAAATACAGCATACACCTCTTACCCTCTTTCTATGAATCTTTCGCCGATCGCCCATAATAATCCAGTAGCATCTCTAGTGCCTTGCCTCTTCTGAACCCGAACTGTTTCTCCTCAGCTTTTTGATTTGTTAACCATATAACCTTCTGTTTAGTATTCAAAATATTTTTTTCTGTATGCGATATAAGTAATAGTTCTATAATTTTAACATTTCTCTGGATTCGATTTCTTATCCACCGTTATCATGATCGTCTTCAGGAAATCTTTTGGCCATTCTCGTGTTTTATATATTTCATTACAGAGCCGGAATAATTCTTTCATCCTCTTGTCTTCAATACGTTTAATGAATTCGATTGGTATACTGTCTATCCCGGTTGTCTTTCATTCCTAATCTTGGATATAGCTTTTGAAACCCATCCCGAAGAAAACTAAACCTTTTATCATATTCGTGTACTTTTCATTTACTATTACAAATAAATAAATAAATAAAAATAATGCTTTATCTTCCTTTAGGACCTTTTTTATCTCTTTCTTTCGTAAGAGAAGAAGTTTTCTGCCCAAATATCGTGTCTCTATTTTTAGTAATATTATCTGGACGTTGTTGAGTGAGTCATTTCACTCTTATATAATAGTATAAATTTTATAAAAGAAAATGTATATTAGTTTCTTTGTGTGTGTGTGTGCGTGTGTGTTAATTCAAGGCAGAGTCATAAGATTTCCAGTATTCTGTATTCTCTGTCAAGAAAGTTTATGCATGTTTTGAGCGGGATAGTATATTGCACCTTGCTGCTATGAAAATAAAATACTACACATTGCCCCATATTATTTTGCCAGTAGCTTCCTATTTGCTCATCAGTTAAAACAGTATTCCTGGGCATCGTTTCGAAAAATGTATTTGTTTTTTCGTGCATTCTACGAAAAACACAGAGTATACGCAATTAACACGAAACAAGGAAAAAACACAGTGCGATGAGTGCTTGGACTCTTTCGACAAATCACTCAATGTAGCGCTTTCCTTGCAAGCAAGTCTTGATGGTGTAATCAGTACCACCGTGGGCTCAAGTTCACGGGGTTCTTAGATAGATTCCCCCTGAAGACATACTTTTTATTTTCTTTACAACAATAGAAGTTTTTTTAAAACTATCCAGTCACTCGAGAAAAGGAAATTATGTAGAAACACAACATTTCACTTCTGTATTCACATTATTGCGAAGAAATATGATCATTTCTTGGAGTTCAAACCGTAGACAATAAGCTAGTGAATAATGTTTTTGGGTCTTTTTATAAACAATGTCCAGTGTGTTGTTGTCGTCAGAGCTCTACACTGTAGACCGTAAAGTCGCAAGTTTCTGAGGAAAACAGTGTCCATTTACTATTATTATTATTATTATTATTACTAGAATGAGAAAAGAAGGAAAGAAAAAGACACAGTAGAAGCTATTGATAGGAACAGAACAGATATACTTTACGTCAGATTCTTTTCAGGTTTACACATGAACGTAATAATATTATTACATTTATGGATTGACAGATAGAATTATTATTTTATGAGAACAAAAATGGAGTATAAATATGTGTTAGCTAGTAGCATTAATGAATTTTGTTTCGCCCTTCTTCTAGATGGGTTGAGTTGATTTTGAGTTTAACGTCCCTTTCAGCAGCAAGTCTATATGAGATGGAACCTACTGATTAACATGGAATCCGAAACACACGAGCTCCTGCGGGGAATCGAACCTGGGTCTTTTCTAGATAGGAAGGTGAGGTGACACCTTGAATAGAATCCTTCTTGTGACTAGAGTTGTAAGTTTGATCACTACTTGTAATTTGTGTTATTTCTCTAATGCTTGAACGTAGCGTTGAAGCTAATAATAACTTGTTAGCGAAATCACGTGTAAAATTTGAAGACCGAGCTAGTTGTGTAAATTTGCACACAGATCGAGGTAACGAAGCCAGAGTAATGTGCGTATGTCTCTTGAACAAAGAAATAGTTCCTCTGCTCTGACCATCCTCCCTCGTAGAGTATTCGATAGCAAGGTAGTCTGAAGATCTTGTAGTCCAGGGATGGATTCCCGCGCGCGTATTTTCGAAATACACTGAACTCCAGCCATAAGGGATTGTGAACGGGTTACGCTTGGCAACAATGTAGGAAAAATAAATGACGTCTATATCACGATCATGTTGGTGACATCACGAGTTATAGCACAAAGTAAATGTTAGGTGCGGTCGACGCTCGTAGCCGAGTGAGCTAGCGCAACATGGTAGTAAAGAAAATCGTTTTGGCGTGGGTTCAAACCCTGCCTCAGGAAAGTTTTTTTTATTATTTTTAAAAATATTTATAACACTTCTTTCGTTAAAATGAAATGAAAAATAATATTCAAAAAGTGATTTAACGATTATTTTTTAAAAGTTTTCATTAAACTTCTTTCATTAAAATAAGTTTGATCTTGTACTATAGATCCATAGCAAAAGTAGTAGTAGTAGTAGTAGTAGTAGTAGTAATAGCATTACTAGTAATAGTAGTAGTAGGAACAGGTTAGAATGCAATTCAGCATTCATTTGTTTCCATGCGATGTTGCCAAATGTAACCCGCTTACAAAGCCTTCTGACTAGGACTGAGTGTATTTCGAAAACATGCTTCATGCGCACCCAGAACCATTTTTATTTCTTCAGCACAAGTAGAAAAGAAAAAAAACACAAACGAATCGAGACGCATGAAGTTTAGAGCTAACAAGTAAGACCTAACCAAAGGTATGGGCCATTACGTGATTTGTTTAAAGAAACAATAAAATGGAGGGAAGTAATTTTGTCTGTGTCTAGAAATGGAATATAAATAAAAGAAGAAACTACACTTCTGTCCAGAATTTCTGTCGCATGTCTTTCAAAATTAAATAAATAGAAATAACTCTTTCTTCTGATAGAAAATATTAAATATCTTCTTTGAAGTATGCAGAAAAAGGAAACCACATACTTAAAAAAATCTGTAAAAAAATTAAGAAATAAAGAAGTTATAATTAATAAAAGAAGTCTCCGAAACTCATCGCCAAATTCTAAGTTCCATTTTCCTACAGAGAGAGAGGGGATTTTATGCTTGATTAGAAATACAACGTAAATCTTTCATAATGCTAGTTACTATACATATTGCACAGCTCAAATAATAATAGATATTAAGCATTTTATACATAAACAAACCAAAAAAAGGAAATAAGCCACAAAATATGCAAGCGACCAGGCAGTTAGTGGCAGTGATTTTCAAATATGTGTTTACTAAGAGAATGACCTTAACATACCTTCCTAGAGTAGATAACCGTAGAGTAGATAACCGTTAGATACCAGAACCGCGTATTTAGCTCCTATGAGTAGGGTCGAGTGTGATTTAAAAATTGAACAGTGGTCAATTTTTCTACGTTTTACTATCAAGACTTCCATTTCCCTTTTTCATTTGTTTCTGTTTACCTACTTGTGATGAGTATCTGTAAGTGAAAAAAGAACTTGAGGCATTTTTGGATATTAATATTTGAAATTGTAATAAGAGCAATAGGACGTATACTACTACTTGGCTTTCGAGACACGCAGCCTGTGAGTTTTAGAAGAGCCAACTACTAAAAAAATACATTTTTGAATCAGTGTAATATATAAATTATTATATGAAAAAATTGAATGTAACCATGTATGCCTAATCATCACAGCCGAATTGCAGTCAAATGAAATGACTTTTAGTATATAGTTAGGCCTTAATCCAACTGGGATGTTATATTGCTTTCATTATAATAATATTCTAAGGGATAGTGGGGAGCCGAATTTTTGCGAAAAAAATTGAATATCTCACAAGCCGTTAAACTTACGGTACTGAAATTCAGTATATTAACTCTTTATTGAAAATGAACGGAACGTCTAGCATTTTTTTTTAAATTCTCCTTTATAGGGATGGGCGCACTTTCTATATATGGTAAATTGATTGTGGGTTAGTTTGTAAAATAATCGAAAACGATCGATATTAGTTGAGAAACAAGTTTAGAAACAAAAAATACCGTGCTTCGCATCACATATCCATATATGCTTACCATGCGTTTTCTATTATAATAATTGCTGAAGCTTGTTTATTATATGGAGCGCTTAGAGCACAGATCAATCAACCCAAAAAGCTGAGAAAAATAGACAAAATTTGTAATGCAAGCTTCTGTACGTTGGTTACTTACTTTGATTTGGGATTTTCAAAATTCCTCTGTTTCTTCACTGAAAAGTATCGATAATTCAACAAGGAAATAAATAGGCCATGATAATTTAATTGAAATTCGTCGTAATTTTGCCCATGAGGAACACTTTACTATTTTAAATCGTAAAGATCAGATCCATCATTATTGTAACACAGTGGTGCTTGAGGGATTGACCGTAGAAATTCAAACTCCGATTATAATTTCAGAACCTGGTTTTATTACTCTGTAGTAGGTAGAGAAGAGGCCGTGGATAATGTGTCAGAGTTAATGACGATGTGATTTGGTGGGTCAGAGGTTCAAGGTAAGTGGTGGGTCACGGTGGGTGGTGGATCAGTAGGTCGTGTGTCAAGTTTTCATTGACCCATGCCATCTCTGGTCAAATCTGAAAAACCAAACCAAAGAAAGAGCAATATTAATACACAAAACGCTCAACATCTTAGCTATTCATGACAACTATTGCATGATCCGAATAACTCTTAGTATATCCACAAATCATCATTTCATGTTTTACCGAAATACAGCATCACTTTTACGACAACCTGACACTTTAAATGTTGTTAATACGCAAAGTTCATTAATCTCATCACTTATTCACTTTCTTATGATTATCAAAACCTTTAGGGTACTTCCCTTAGATATAGAAAGGTGAAATGTAGTATCCAGGTTTGGTGTAGCGTGCAAGTAAACAAATAAAAAGCAACAGGTTGATATTTGCAAACCTCCTACAATAGAGTGTGTTGATTATTCAACGAAAAGGCTTGAAATCCAATCAGAAAGTTCATAAAATATAAAATATGTAGCCAAATCTCAACTTTGCATTAATAATAATAATAATAATAATAATAATAATAATAATAATAATAATAAAGGAATAACAGAATTATAATATCCATTACGTAAACAATACCTTTCAATAAAGAAAAAAATAAATACCACAACGGATGAGAACCCGGGTTGCTGTAGTGACAGTTCTCTACTTTCACACTCTGCTATCAATTCCCCACTCAAAGATAAGAAAATAAACTAGTAGTTATGTTAGACAAACATAGCACACACTATTTCTACACATGTTGATGTAATTCAAAGAATGTGAAATTAATTTCTACTCTCTTTTCTTTGGAAACTATAAGGTAAAGAAGAATTGTACTGTAAATCGTGACATCGCTGAAAACGATGACGTAACCCTAACTTGAAAAACGTTTCGTGATATATTCCTGATTGAGGAACGTGTATGTAACTTGTTTTTGGGTTAAAGAAGGAAATCTTGAGCAAGTCATCGTGACTCATAAGGAACATCTCATTATACGAGCATTGGTATTTTGTATAGTCTTACATACAATGATTTTAACTAGCAAATAGTTTAGGTGAAAGATGAAGTAACGCGGTAGGTAAGTAGTTAGCGTATTGAACTTCTATTCGGCGGACCCAGGTTCGAATCCCGGCCATGTTGAAACTTTTTCAAATGTTTCAATTTCAATACAAACTCAGTGTGAAAACAAATAAAACACAGTTCTGACCAGAGCAGAATGAAATATATTAAAAACTATACTATATTAAAAACTAAACTATAATATAATATATTTCATTCTGCTCTGGTCAGAACTGTGTTTTATTTGTTACTCTACTTATCCAGAGCCATGGAGTTTGTTCAGTGTGAAAAGCAAGATCTTATCTCCTTCAGAAAGAAAAAGATGTTGGAATGAGGAGAATTGGAGAAGGTCTCTCAATGGAGTCAATCATTTACAAACTTATTTTCAGCAGTTGTTCTATATTTTATATTTTCAGCTACTTTCAAGCATTTACTGATTCATGCATGGTCAGTATTTTTATATCTCTAAGCATACAGTATTTAAAGAAGTAATACATTACATACACAGCATTATTGAGATTAATATATAGTGTTCTTTTGGAAATACGATCCGAACCATAGAGCTTTATCTTAGAATGGAGAACTGTTTCGTTAGGCACCTAATTTACATTTTATCTGCATAAACACCTGGATCAAGGCTACCAACCTGTTTCAATGCCGAGAAAAGTTACGTGTAAGTTGGGTTGCATCTGTCTAGGCATTCTCACAACTGCAAATGACCTGAACCCCAAGTAATGGAATTATAATAGTCGGGAGTCCAGGTACTTATGTGAGTGACTGTACCTTGATCTGGAATTCTAGTTCTCATCCGGCTCATATTTAATGTTATGTGTTTTTTTTCTTTTCGTATAATTTCTTCATAGTATATTTTTGTAATCTTAATTGTCTGTATTGCCCTTACAAACTTTTCCTTTTTCGAAGGAAAATCTGTGACACTGTTCACATCGAAATAAAACAACCTCTCGAACTATGAAGAAAATATTCTATTCTGTTAGGAAGTGAGATTTTATGTTTGTTTTTACAACGCTTTGTTTTGCAGTATGATACAAACATCATCTATGCCGAAGGTTCTCAACATTTTCCGCTGGCCTAGTACTATAAGTCACACATACCACCCAGCATCAACTCGCATACCACAGGCTGAGAACCCCTGATCTGTGCACAATTAAAATAATTTGAAATTGAATAAAATTTGTTAAAGCTATGTTAAAATGCTTTATTATGCTAAATTATTAAAATTTATTTTTTAAAAAACTATGTCTAAACATGCGCTCTTAAAATAGTTAAAAGAAACAGTAACATGCCAAATGAATAGGAGGAGCATTTCACCCTTCTCTTCCTTCTTGTCCACAAGTATGCTCCCTCATCTAGAGCGACACTCCTATGTTTTCATACTAATTATAACTGTCAACGAAGTGAATACTTTCAGTTAGGATTTTTGTGGTTACATAAGCAGAACATAAAAAATTGAATAAATTTTATGTATTTATTTTTTAAAGAATTTTCTTTACACGTTGTGTTTATAATTATTGCGTCTTATTGCCCAACAGAGAAAAAATGTATAATTCTGGCGCACATGTGGGAGTACATAAATTACAGGATGAAGATTATAGTGCAAAAGTGTTCCTTTGCAGCTGGCTTGTAGACAAACTGAATAAAAATTCGATTATTTTTCTAATGGATTCGTGTCTTATACCCCAACAAAAAGCAAATGCAAAACTGGAATAATATCAAGGTTAAATTCAACATAGGATCAAACGATATGAAATCATATCATTAATAACTGAATCTACTCTTTACCGAAAACAATGTAAATTAATGCAATATGAATATCAATATATGCAGATTGGTAACTAATATTGTAATTAAGTCTACCACAAACATTGTACCCAATAAGTGAGAGGCTGACAACTTATTTACTGCCAAAATCGTCATTTTTGTAAATTTCTAACATTGGTGAATTATATCAGGTGGACTGTCATGTAGAAGATTGATGTAGTATGTTATCTGTATCAACTGTTGGCCTTTGTAACTTTTCTATTGGGAAAATCACTAACAATTTTTATAAATTGGCCAACGGAATGTGCTGTATGGACACGTTCATTTCTGCGAATGTTCTGAACTTAGAACGCTAACGAAATATAAATATTGTATATCTTTTTTACAATCAACGGAAATTAGATTAAATAGCTTTAAATTATACATTTTCTATACAAAATCAAGACGATATTTAAGTTTTGTATGTAGTATGCAAAATTTGAAGATTTTTGTCAGTATTTCATTCAGTGGGAAACAAAACATAAATAGTCAGTGAAATTCAAATTATTTATTGCACCATGTTCTAATCAGTAGAGACTTACATACTGTTGGAAAAAATCGTTATCACATAAAGTAAGAAGGAGCAAAATAGAATACTCTTCAGTTTGATGAGAACTTGTTTTATTCCTTACACAGACGTTCAAAGTTCTTGGTTTTCTGTTGCCAAATGGATCGCGTAATCCAAGGAAGAAAAAGTATCACATACTGGTCGTGAAGATCAAAGTTTTCTGTACTTTCAAAGCAAATTTTTTCCGGTCGTACGTGAAGAAATAATTATGTCATTCAGGTCAGACGATCTATACTGTGTACTTAAATCCCTTAGCCTTGCGCTTTGACATGTCTTACGAAAACCTTTGTACCACGTATTTTGTTCACTTTTTTATTTCAATGTTTGTTCCTGTTTCTGTAGTCTGGGTTCACAGTTACACCAAAAAAACTCTGTTATGTTAATTTTCTTCTCTAATTTATTCTCTTGAGATTGGAGCAAAGAGAAGTTTTCAAGTTTATTTTAATATTGTTATGGGTTTGGTAGATTAATTAATGTAACTATTCTCAGTAACAAACGCGTGAGAATTTCATTTCCTTTATTAAACGAGGTGTTAAAGTTCTACTACATTGATAGGTAACTATTATACTGCTGAAAGAAAACTATCACTGTTTTAATGTGAACTAGACACATTAGATTTTGTTCGACGTCATATGATACTTATGAAACTTCTGCGCAGTAAATTTGTGAAGAAAAACACAGTAAATTCGCGATTATCTGCTGAATTGGATGGAGCAAAAACTGCGGATAATCCGCAAAATGGTCAAATCAACATAAAAATACTTGTGAATAACTTTTATTTACAGTAGGGGACCTACACGTTTACACAGGGAGCTTAATTAGAGAGTACTTTTCTATACTTCCAGGTTTGTTGGTTTATTTACCACAAAAAAAAAAAAAAAAAAACAGTCAATTGGTTTTGCTTTTTCGTGTTGAAACATTTCTTTATTTGTGATTGAAGTTGTTTAAACGAAGTTTTGACAGAAAGAACAAGAAGAAGAGGAAGAAGTAATAAGTAAAAAGGAAAGACTGCGAATAATCGAGAGGTTATTGTATATGCTTTAATAAGGTGAAGGTGAATGAAATGGTTTGGTTAAGGTATTTGATGTGCTGTAGATATAACTGTGCAGTTACCTTAATTTCAAAAATTAATTTAAAATTAGACAAATTAAGACTATGGAAGAAGGAATTTATTAGGATTACAAATTAATTGAAGAAGAGTAATGGTTAAAAGAAATTTTAGTTCAAAATTAATCTATTAAAATATAAGAAGGTAAAAAATTAATACGATTGTAGAATAAGGTATGCCTAATGTAAAATTTGAAAGATTAAAATTAATCTATGGCAAAACAACTTATTGCCAAATTACTATTCAAAAAACTACTCGTGTTAAAATTAATCTAAGAGGTATTAGCTAAAATTGCAACGCTACAACATTAAAACATCTATTTGATAGCATGTAAATTAACTTCTTTTTGTGCGGTGGTTATGTACGGTTATTATGCAGATTTTAGTCAGAGTGACGTATATTAAAAGATAAGTTGTGGAAAGTACTATGTCAATACCATAGCAAATTGATACATCAGTGTATAAAGTATATGCATATTTAGTAATGGAAATTCCGTTATTCTACAACCCATAAGAAATTTCTGGCAATAGAGTATGTACCATGAGTTTGTTATTGGGAAAAAATTGAAAACTACTGTAAGACTTCGCACCAGATTTAAGGAATTATTAAGAAAATCGCATGTAACCTACAAACGTAATGATTTAGAACACTGTATTTTAAATATATAATAGCTAGATATATAAGAAAAACATTCATGCAAGTGCATTAGTAAATATTCAGTATGACCATAGTTATTCAAAATATAAACTGTGGTGCAACGTTACCCGATAGGTGAGGATACTTTGCACAACGTACAAAAAAGTATGTTCAACATGCGAACATAATGTTTCTGTGCAATGTTTTCTCTTCAGTATTTGTACATTTCACTTCCTACACAAAACTGCATGCAGTCTACAAATAGTGATATTAGAATGATGGTACCGGTATCAGTACTTAGTCTGAATATCAATATTTGTAAAGAAAATTATGTATTTTTTGGTACCGGCACAAGAACCACATTCTGATAGTTTAGCATATGTTCCACAAAAGTGCCAACTCAGCAAAAACTTTTATTGATTTGCCTTGTTTGCTCTTTGTCCAAGAATATCAACCCAAACGTAATTAGTGAAATATTTACGGGGTTTGAAGCTTT
Source organism: Thermobia domestica (assembly GCF_964235325.1). Lineage (NCBI taxonomy): Eukaryota > Metazoa > Arthropoda > Insecta > Zygentoma > Lepismatidae > Thermobia > Thermobia domestica. The sequence goes on along the minus strand of NC_137458.1, from coordinate 204,430,166 downwards.
CAGGCTGAAGTCCACTCAAATTGCGTGATTTCTTTTTTCAAAAATAATAATAATAATAATAATAATCTAATGTTAGTCATTCCTATGCGTATAAACTTCAAGCCCCACAAAAGTCTAGTAATTTCTAGAAAAAAGAAAAGAAAAGTTTTTCTGAGTGAAGCCCTTCTCAAACTATTTTTTTTCTGGGCCCGCCACTGTTCGTAATTTATTTTCCAACAAGAAATCCATTCCGGCATCTACCTAAATAGGAAATTTACCTAAAATTAGAAGGCAAGAGGTACCAGCAGTAGTAATTTCCTCTGTAAGAAGTTACTTTGGACCGGTGCAAAGTAGCCCCGATTAGAGGCTGAAATTGCCTTCTTCCCGTTTGCTTATTTTTTTTTAAATGACTTTAAAACGTATCACCCTTCAATTTCAACTATTGCTTCAAATTTACATTATACACATTAGTATTCTACGAAACTGACTTAACTTGGACGGAAATTCTTGTAGGTGATATATTTCAAATTTTATCGGCCTTTACAGTGACTGCTTTCCATACCTTTACAACAAAACTCTCCGGGCCGCCAACATTATACCCAAAATACAGTATACAGTTATATGTTCTATCTTACGGTAGCAGTTGAAACTTTTTCTTTACAGTTCATGGTTTTACCGACAGAGGACTGTGCAACCAGGCACGTAGCCAGGATTTCGTAAAGGGAGGAGGGGAGCGTGACATGAAATACTGTGGTCATCAGAACAGGAGTCGATCATTCTAAACTATTTTATTGGAAGATATATTGGTTCGTTTAGCCAGGATTTCGTAACGGGGGGACATGACATGAACAACTGAAGGCCCAGGAGCTCGATCAATCTAAACTACTTTACTGGCAACATATATTGGTTTGTTAGGATAATAAAATTAAGATATGTTAGTAAGTATTTTAATAACAAACTATGAAGAAATCTCGAGTAAAAGAATAAAAAAAATATTGAAAAATATTTTACAATATTTACGTTCCTTCCTCTGTTCATTCAAATATAACAATTTTCCTTTCATTATGACCTCAACTGTTATAAAAAGTACATATTCAATAATGTCTTGTAAAATATTTTACAATATCTGCGTTCCTTCCTTTGTTGAATCAAACGTTAACAGAACTTTCTTCCCACATAACGTTTTTGTTTTCATTATTCCGTCAACTACTATCTGTTCCAAATTGCAAGTTAAAGGAGCAGTAGAAAACTTTCTGAAATATATTTGATGCTGCAGACAAGCCATGACGAAAAATTATAATAAAAATTGTCTACACTATTACAAAACGGCAATATGCTTTCAAAAGCTAGAAATTATCCTGAATAGTAGCAGAAATCCTGAGAGTTCCGTATCTTTTCTAGAAATTTCTAATTCCCTGACTTTTCCAGGATATCGCGCTCATTCGCCACCATGTATTGCAAGTAATACAAATGTTCTCATTTATTTTATTTTATTTTAGTTCAAGCACAACACAACAGGCTCTAGGCCCAATTATTGTGTTGTCTTTGACAACGAAATACATATTAGTACAAAACAGTGAGATATACAAATAATTAAAAGAAATACACATTACAAAATAGACAATTTTAAAATACACATTCATATTGTCTTTAGCATATGTGCTCTTTATATGCCGTTTCCAAAACATGCCTGTTTAATTGTTCTTTTGTACACACTTTCCGACATGCTAAATATATCAATATTGAAGTCTTTTTCGACCTCATTGTGGAAAGTGCTTATTCTCCATATAGGAGATTTCCAAAGGATATTTGTTCTTGCCTTTCTTTGTTAAAACGTAGATGTGTTTCCTATCCTCGTTCTGGTTGATGGGACTTCGAAACAAAGCAACGAACGCAGCTCAATAGAGTCAATCTTATCATGTATTAATTTATATAAAAATATTAGATCATTATATCTTCTTCTTTCGTATAAAGTGGGTAGTTGATAATTTTCCAGTAACACTGTAAGAGTAACCAAAAGCTTGCTGTAGCTTTCTATTTTTAACGTTGATTATTCTTTTTCTTCTTTCTTTTTGTTTCATCCTTTCTTAATTATTTCATTTCTAGTTTCGAAGGGAGGTGTCCGGACTCTTGGACCCCCCTTGGCTACTTGCCTGGCGCAGCTCTTGCAAAGTTACTCCTGAAGTGCAAAGTAACTCCTCTTACGGTATTTTCTGCTTCGGGACTTGCGTTATTCCAATTCAAATATCAGTTTTAGTTTGTTATATATAGGTTTTTATTTCAGACTCTGCATTCAGATTAAAAAGCATAGGCAGGATTTATGTGGATGACTAAGAAGACAACTTCCTTTACATTACCAAAATTCAGCAAGTATATACGAGCGCCGTGATAATATTTCCCGAGTCTGGGAGGACTTTAAACCTCTGGCTATGCTACCGCTCTGGTGGTTCCCGTTATTTCGGTAACGAGTAAAACTATAACATATGCTGCTAAATAAGGATATATAATATCCTAGTAGCTGTAGCTGTAGATTCTAGTAATGCATAGTTATTATTATTATTATTATTATTATTATTATTATTATTATTTGATGCCGAACATGGGGCTATAATGACTAGATACATTAGGGTTTTCACCCCGTGCATTAGTATTGTGACGTGGAGAAATCTCCGATAGGGGATGTTAAGCAGTCACGACACTGAGAGGCTATTGATTGACTGTCGGTGCCACGCCGTGCCGGGAGGTCTTTTAGATGGTCTGCAACTCTTGTTGCCCTCGCACACCGTTACAAGACATACGTATCCAATGGCAACAAACAGCTTGGACCGCAAAACGCGGTCGAGAAACAGGTATTCATTTTCGCACGCTGCTTCTCACTTAACTTGCTGTTTGCTGTTATTAATTTTGTAGAGCTTTGCTGTGTAACTCTAAATTTCCTTTTGTGAGGTGTCTGCAGATAGTATGGTGTAGTTTCCGTAGCAGGAGTACAACAGGTTGGTGTGAGCTCTATTTGAAGTTAAAACATAAACTTGACCTGAAGTAACACAATATGAAGTCTACCTAGGTTGTACATAAATGTGGTCGTGTCTTAATTTTTGCTGAAATTATATGTTAAGTAGTGGTAACAAGTAGCTCTCCAATTGTCTTATTTTGCTGGATTAACACTAAAAGTTATGTCTTTCCATACGAAGTTGAACTCGGTACTCGATCTGCCGGAATCATGCATATGAAAGACCGTATGAACAATATACTGTTATTATTGGGCTCCTTAGAGGCTAAAGTGTTAGTGTACGCGCATTTGGTGCGGGAGCCAATACCGGAAGCTCAATTTCCGGTAGAAGTTCAATGTCCGGGGTGAAGAGTGTGGTTCGGATTTGACAATAAACTGTAGGTCCACGTCTCGTATAGTTTCGGTGCTGAAAGGGGGTGTTAAACTCTAAATCAACCAAATTTGTTATTATTATGTAATGTTCAAAAATACTTCTAAATTTGAGAGCTCATTTTGCACCCACTCAATTTTCTCCGTTTTCTTGTAACCGAGTGGCTAACACACACTTTTTTATGAGTGTGGTCCGGATTCGATTCCCGGAGGGGATATTTGTGTACAAACCCGACTAGTTTTTAGATCCTTACACTTTAAGTCTCTCCTTAATTAGCCTTGACGTGTGATGTAGCGTAATCACCAACACTTTCGCCTTTGGTCCGAGCGGTCTCGGTGGAGATACCCAGTCGAAAAGGTCCAAAAGCTTTCTCAGGCCAGCCAGCCACCCTGAGTGAAGTTTTCCTCATTGAAGATAAATGCTAGGATTGCGTCTCAGATAATGGTCCCAGGCCGCTTCCTTCCTTCCCAGATTACATGATCGCCAAGGAACGTCATCACTCATACGTGACAGGCTAATATTGCTATAGATACCGAAAGCTCAGAAATCTTAATTCCTAATTAAGCTTCGATGTTGAAAAGCAACCTTAAATCTCAACCAACCAACCAAAGTTCGAAATTTAAGAATTTGGAATTCTGCTGCACAGCTTATCATTACTTTCTAGATATTGTAGACTATTAACCACGTTTTGAAAATGTATGGCATAATTAAATTAAAATAGTATCACTGAACCTATAAAAATCTAAGTAATAGTATTTCGTGTTCACTAATAAGCTGTGCAGTGAAACTACGATAGTAAGTTTAAATTTGAGATACTGTGATGAACACGAAGTGTTAGTGGAAGCAAGGAGGACTCTTTAAGCTTTTAAACAAGTGAGAAACCGTTACTTTTTGTCCATTATTGTGCATAAATAGGCTTAATAATTCAAAATCGTTGTATAAATCATAATGTTCTTTGATTTCCATAACTGGCCCAAGTTAATAGCGAAAGCGATTACATGTCATTGATTTTTGTCGTATTGCTACATAAACACGCTTATATAAATTTATTTATGTATACTTTTCACTGTAATGAGGTGCAAAGATCTCATTTACGTTGGAAATTATAGTTTCCTCTGTCAGTTCTTTTACCTATTGGTTCATATTATGTATTTGAAATATCCGTAAGGTACCAGTATATGAGGACATCTCTATTATTCTGAAACCACATATCGAACAGTAACTGCTTTAATAAGCGAACATAGGAACGAGCATTATTGTATATGACAAGAGTAACATGTCTGTTCAGTGTTGGAAATTTCTTGTGAAAAATTTGCAGGCTTATTTTTCGCCTTTCAACACAATAAATAGTCCAAATTTGCACTGCGTCACATCTTTTGAGGGTGAAAGATTTAGTTTCGATAATAGCCTCGAAAGTTCTTTAGTAACCAATCTTGATCTGACTTGCTGCACTGGTAACCAGTGGCGTATGCGAGGAGTATATTTCGGGGTTTTAACTCACCTCCTTGAGCACGATATTATGAAAACTAAACAAAATGACAATAATCAAAATTATAATATAAAAATAATGCACATATAAAAATCACGAGTGTCTTGAAAGGATTCGAGATAGAGTGCTTGAACACTCTTTGATGAAACTCTTCAAACACCACTGCTGGTAGCAATCTTGCAAAATACCCTTTCAATAATTCCTCAGCATGAGAAACGTGCTTGAGTCGATGTCATGATAAAAAGCATCCATGTATCTTCATGGCACAGGGGCACCCAAGATTCTCATTTTGCTTATTACCGGTACATGTTAAACTAAAGGAAAGCCGAAAGTTCCATTGATCCTATGTATGTTCTGAATAAATCTGAAGTAAGTATAGTATGACAACAAACGATACATGTTATCTGATGATGCTATAGGTAACATTTTATTCTAGAATGTACAGAGTCCAGAGTGAGTGCGTACTCTGTTATTGTCATAGCAGAGAATTATTCCTCTCTATATATCTATTAAAATGCTACAACAGCCATAAAAGCGCCTGAACTCCAAGTTCTTAAGTTGGATTTCAAACCTTTGATTTACGGTTATTTGAGATTTCACTTTAATAAACACAATTTCTTAAAATATGTGTACTTTAAAGAAACTATTTAAATACCTCTTTTTTTTAAAAAAAATAAAGTTTATGTTTTAAAATTATTGTTCAAACCGTTTGTATTTTAATAAGTTTTTTTCCAAAATCAATGCAAATGAATTGTGCTGCCACCTTTGGAGTTCTTTTAAACTATACGTTTGTGGGCGTTTATATGTTTGTGGCTAATCCTTTCGACAATGAGATCTCGGAAACTACAGGCTCTAGAAGGATGACTTTTTCACTGCTCGATTGCAAATTTTGTGTAGATTGTCCAGTTCCAATTGAATATTATTTTTTTAAAAAAAGCATGGTAATTATTTCTTTATTACATTTTTACGGGCACACTGGAAGTGTTGAAATTAAAAACGAAAAATCTAAAGCATCATGTCCTACACGTTATACATTCCAACACCACATAATTGTACATAGGGGTTGCATACATCTCAGGCGTTTGTATCATGTCCAAATGATCATGAAAAACTAAGGATAACCATTCCTGCACTCTAACAGTAAGTTGAATCTTTATTGTTTGGAGTGTTTTGCCCAATGAACACCATATATCACTGACATTATAATTAATTGTATCAAGACGTTTTTCACTTGTGTCTGTAAAGGGACATGTACAGATGTAAGGAATAACAAGGAGATTCATGCTCATATATGAACGATGCGCTGTGTAGGGAGCGCAGCAGGGCCTAAAATTCAACGAAATCACAGCTCCACACTGGTAAAAATTTTATATAGTATAGAGAAACTAGTTTAGTCAGCATTTGTTTAGACATTATATCAGTGTTCTGTCCAGTACATCATGTTTACCTGCGACCAAAAAAGTATAAATATTATTATTATTATTATTATTATTATTATTATTATTATTATTATTATTATTATTATTATTATTATTATTATTATTTAGGAAAATTTTGGCATCCAGAGCAAACAAAATTAAAGGCACATTAGGATACATATTTAATTGTATTGTATTAAACCATAAAATACAGGAAACAAACCGGTAAGAAAAATAGTCACACTGGAAGAAAAAAGTCACTTACATAAAAATTTCACTGTCATTTTTCCGTGATCATCATGCTGTCTCAGTCCGTTTTCTGCCGCGGCAAATACACCGTTATGCCAGGGCTGTTCCTTTGACTTCCTACCAACTTCAAAACGCCTTTCCTTTCTGGTCAGCCTTTTCATAACAGCAGGGGTTGAGCTAAAATCTTGCAACGGACCCATATTTATATTAACGTGAAGGTAATTTTTCAAAGTAGTGGGAGCTAAAGACAGTCTCTTGTCTGTTTTCAATATGTTGTAGTCACTTATAAGTCTTTCAACATCGGAAGAAGATGGTTTCGAAGCAACAACTCGGGCTAGACTTGTTGACAGAGCATGAAATGACTGATTTCCACAGATTTTCATGAGAAATCTTTTAGCGTCCAGACCTTTCAACATACTGCACGATGATGCCTGTCTATATTGCATTGCGAACTGCAAAAGATCTGTATCAAGACAAATAACTTTGTGGCATTCTCTTAGGGCATCATCAGTTACATCCTCTTGCAAAACATGCAAAGGCTCCAAAGCAACAATACTGTCTTCATACAGCAAACGCTGACTAACAAAGTTAATTATGGAATCCAGGACTTCGTAGCGTACTACATTAAAATCTCTTTTCTCACTGACATATTTGTTATGGGATTTTTATGCGACGTGTGTTACGATGAAGTTGAATGCCATGTAATGAGTACTATATTTCTCCGTTGACGTTTCCTTGCACACGTTCGTTTACAAACGTTTTTTCCCCACCCGCCTAACAGAGGTTTCTCTTTCATACTCTCCAATTGTGCTATAGTTCTATTTTCATTTGTTATTATGTTTAAAAGAAACATTTCATCACTCTCAAACTTCTGCCGGCAGTTCTTGAAAACATATAGACACAGACACAGAAGACGAAGACGATCTACTTCTATCCATTTACGCAGATGACCATTGGCTTCATTACATACATGGCTTTCCGTTTACAAGTAAAGGCAGCTTGGATACCAATTTTTTAGGAGAGTAGTGAGCATACTGAATGAAAATTTTGTCCACCTGACGTCAACATATTTTGGGTAGTGCAAAACTGCTAAGTTATTTTCTGAAGCTACCATCGTTAAACTTTTCGTTCGCTGCCCTGAAGAGTGATAGAAAGCACACAGTCCAGATGCTGCTTATATGAGAGATGAAACTTCTTGGACATTCTTGGTGACATCTTTCCATGCTAAATTAATGCGATGGGCAGCATACCAAATTTTCAACAGAGGTAACGTTTCACCTGAAGCAACTCTTTCATCAGTTAACAATTTCCACATTCCTTTGTGTTCTCCTGTATTCATGTTTTCACTATCAGTAACTATCGAAGTCACTCTGGGAAACATTACTCTTTGTACTGATTTTCGTAACGCTGTACTTCGGCTAAATTTTTGGCGGTTATTGATGTATGTTATCTCTGGTAGTACATATTTCTATAACGGGTTCAAAGAATCGTGTAATTTTTATCTACAAAACAACACATTTCATTATATCGGAAAAGTGTAATGTCTTATTGATCAACAGATAAACGTGCAGTTAGTTGCATATTTTAAAACTATATGAATGCAACCGAAAACGTTTGAAAGCTAAATATAATTAAAAAGTTCCTTCGCCTCAAAATTGGCAATGGTTTTCTCTACCATCTAGGAGACACCTATACGTATTAACTCTGGCTTAATGTCTATACTGCCAGTTATATGGAATTGAGTAACCCATTGCATAATGAATGTATTGAATCAGTAAAACATAGTTTGACACACTAAACGCGTTTAAATGCATAATCCGAGAAAAATAAGGTACTCACATTAACACCACTCCACACTTTAAGAATTACAGTTCCACACTCCCTTCCTACAGTTCCACAAAGTGTGGAGTACTCCACTCAATTTTAGGCCCTGGAGCGCAGGTTCAGTTAGTCAATATATTAAAATGCTAGGTTTATATGTTTGTCCCCAATCCTTTTGACAATGAGACCTCGAGAACCAGAAGTGCTAGAAACGTGCCGTTCTCGCCGGTCCGTTCCAAATTTTGTGTAGATTTCCTAGTTCTAATTGAATATTTAAAAACATGGTCGTTGTTTCTTTATTACATTTTTAAGGATACAATGGAAGTGTTGAAATTTTAAGAAAAGTTAAGCATCATATTATAAGAGTTATATATTCCAACAAAACACAAATGTATATAGTGGTTGCGTATCTCTCAGACGTCTGTTTAATGACCAAATGATAATGAAAAACGAAGGATAACCATTTCTCCAAGCTAAGATGAATCTTTATTTTTTGCAGTGTTCTGCCCAATGAACACCATATATTACTGACATAATTAATTGTATATGTAATGTATTTGCTTATTACATACTACATGCAAGAAGAAAGAAAAAAAATACTGATCATACAGTGAATGAGAAACTCCAACCGGAAGTAAGCTCAAATCTTGCAAATGGTGAGAGATGTTGAAAAAAATAATCGAAAAATTAACCCCTTTATGGTCCCTCTTGCCGATTTTTATCAAGATTTCTTTCACTTGTATCTGTAAAGGGACATGTACAGATTTTGTGAGGAACGGCAAGGAGATTCATGCTCATATGTGAATGATGCGCTGTGTAGAGAGTGCAGGTTCAGTTAGTCTTTATATTAAAATGATAGGTTTATATGTTTTTCCTCAATCTTTTCGACAATGAGATTTCAAAAACTACAAATGCTAGAAACGTGCTGTTTTCACTGGCTGATTCCAAATTTTGTATAGATTGTCCAGTTCTGACCAAAATATTCAAAAACCATGTCGTTATTGTTCTATTCACCATTTTAGGGGCCGTTTGGAGCCAATAAGATTAACATTGTTGAAGGCCGAAACTACAGTTTTAGGCAACCAGTAGAGAAGTTACGTATGGCGGGTTGATGGACAGTGTAGGCGCTTTGCTTAAATCCGAATGGCAAAAGCTATTGCGTGCTGGCAACTTCAAAGGCCTCAAGAGACGCAATGAGGCGTACTTGGACGGATATGGATTTAGTAAATATATATTTGCTACATACTCACTCCATACATTTGCTTCCATACATTTGCTACAAACTCACTCCAACATCTATACGTAGCAATTCAGTTTCTTTGTGAGTCTCCTATCGTTTACTTGAGTGAGTAAGAAGACATGCACAGTGCTGACACGGGAGGGTCCCACAAGTTGTCACTAAAATCTGATTGCCACATAGCACATCTGACAGATCATCATGAGAAATGAACATGAGCAAAATTTAAGGTGCTATGGACCAGAAGGATAGGAGCTAGGGGGTTTCAAAATTTTGAATATCCAAAAAATTATATCATGAGATTATGTATGTTTAAAGTAAATATCTTGAAAACCGTTAAAGCAATCCAATCAAAAGTTACACGATATAATTAGAACAAAATGCCCTATCGAAAACCATAAACAGTATTGCCATAGGTGAAACAGTGTTTCCAACTCAGCATAACAATATTTTATTATAAAGTGGTTTTCAAAGCTAAACCAAGTTTTCTTATCAGCAGTAAAACTGTCATATGGTTGTTAGCGGCCACGTGCGGTTTGTCAACCAGTTGGATGTTGCCGGTATTACAAATGCTTAGCAGCTCTCCCTGTCGCCAGGGCAAACAATGAAGTATCGAACTATTCTTTGTGAGTGTTGCAAACCAATAAGCAGATACATAAAACCAGAATAACCATTTAAAATAGGGATAAAATACGTACAGGTCATTCAACAAATAATTTGCTCTCCTATTAATATAATAATAATAATAATAATAATAATATGATGATGATGATGATAGTTTTTACGTCCGAGCCGTTTCGGGCTACTGTGCATTTTCGGAAATGCTCGGAAAATAGAATAGATCCTGGACAGCACGTTGGACCAATTTTGTATTTTTACCCGTATGAATCGGGTTTGCCCGATTGAACCGTATGAATAGGGATGACCTAATAATCCCGTTTTTATGAAAACAAGCTTAGTGTGTCATTATTGTAAATGATGTGTTGTTTCACTTTATTATCATAACACAAATTGTTCTAATTATCATGTACGAACTCACAACGAGTCTATCGGGTCAAACGGTCCAAACAGGCCAAATACGGGTCAAACGGGTTTATCAGGTCTAAGGATCGAGTAAACCAAACGCAATGGGTATCGGGCGGGTACAGTTTACCCGAAAAGTTCAAGCACTAATTATAGGTTAAAGTCAATACTTAAGATCTCTAATTGTTTGCATTCACTTTTTCCTTTCTTTTTTTTTAGTTAGCCGACCAACGAACTTGCGGATACATAAATATAAATGCTCAAATCTAAATTATTGCATTATGAGCATCAACGTGATTTACTATTAGGAGTTAGCGTGATGCAATAATGTTAGTATTTTATAAATATTATTATTATTATTATTATTATTTGTATTTGTTTATGCCCTTCATGCAACTTGGAATCAATATTACATAAAGCACTATATCAGACCTGATTGAACATTATTTTGAAAATTCTCACATAAATAGATAAAATAAACAATTGGAACTTAACACTTCAAGAGTTCAAAACATGTCCTCGTTTTCGTTTTCCTCAGTTTCTGAGGACGATTGATCTATCTCGATGACAACATGCTCTTTGTCTCCATCAAAAATATTTTGCAAGACACGATAACTTTGTTCAGTGTCCTGGGAAAACATTATTATTATTATTATTATTATTATTATTATTATTATTATTATTATTATTATTATTATTATTATTATTATTATTATTATTATTCATATTATTATTATTATTATTCGACAGGCCATCTGTCTATAATGAAAATTTAAAACTTTTTTCTTTTAAAAAAAAGAAATGATTAAAACGCATTCTATTAAGCACCTAAATCCTCATATGTATTAATGTATGCAGGTTAATATCTGAGTAATAAAGCTATCATTATTAATTTCCTGTGTATAGTATCCTAATTTGTAGTTTGTCCAGTTTTTATACACGTGACGAATCACATTAGAAAGAAACTGATCAATTATATATTGACCTGTATAACAATATCTTAAAGTTAGAAATAATATAGGCCTACTTACAAGCAGATCAGATAAACAGGCAGAATCTTTATTAAGCCTATTACTAATATTACATATTATTATTAGCAATAATAATAATGATAACTAAATTCCTGGCGCAACAGCCTTTAGAAGGCCTGGACTTATGGCACTTATTTCTGTGCGGTAATGTGTTTAGAGATCTGCACGGGCTCGGGCTACTATGATAATCGTAATGGGGTTAGCCATACTGAGAGCTTTATACAGTTCTACCTGAGTTGGAGCGGCAACGCCGGAATCGAGTTACAATGAAGGATTTATGGTAGGGACAAGTAAACCCTTAGATCTTGACCTTCGAAAAGAAAATTGGTTATGTTTTGTCGCGTACTATACAAGTATGCACAGATTTAAAATACACTATTATCACTAAACATAACAGTGAAGTGTAGTGGTACAGTGTTGCACACTATTGGAGCTACATGTGCTAAAAATGTACAATGGAGAAGTCTGATATGTGGGAACAGAGGGTAATAAAAGAATGCATTAGGAAAAGGTGAGGATTTTGCAATACACTTCTGTAGTCTCGATGAATAAGCAGACAACTCGCGAAAAGAAAATGATACCCGCGAGGAAAGAAACACGTGTTTTCTAATTCCGTAAACTGGTTCTCCAGGTTATCTTATCAGCATTTGGAAGAGTACTTTTTTGGTTTGGTCTTTCGTGTTAAGTAACACATTCTTTTACTTCTTCTCCCACATATCATATGAATATGTTTGTACACCGTAATATTACTATATTCACATTGAAAATATAATTATTTTGTTACTACCTTATTTCATTTTTAGTCGAACCGGAACGCGGTGTGGTCTAGAAGGCTAGACAACCGACATATTAGATATCGCGGGTTCCAATCCCGCCTCGGACATGCTTTTGTTGTACTTTTTACCTTACATTTCATTGTTATATTTCTATTCATGGTGATTCGAATCCCACTTTGCACTCCTATATAGCTTCGAAGCTGACACAGGACGTAAAAATGTCATCACTCAATTTCGTTTTTCAAATGCATCAATATTTTGTGACACTGCTGACATTTTGCTATGCTATACTATCATTGTTATGCATTTGAACTAAATTCACAGTATGAGACCCAGTTCCATTGATCCTATGTATGTTCTGAATAAATCTGAAGTAAGTATAGTATGACAACAAACGATACATGTTATCTGATGATGCTATAGGTAACATTTTATTCTAGAATGTACAGAGTCCAGAGTGAGTGCGTACTCTGTTATTGTCATAGCAGAGAATTATTCCTCTCTATATATCTATTAAAATGCTACAACAGCCATAAAAGCGCCTGAACTCCAAGTTCTTAAGTTGGATTTCAAACCTTTGATTTACGGTTATTTGAGATTTCACTTTAATAAACACAATTTCTTAAAATATGTGTACTTTAAAGAAACTATTTAAATACCTCTTTTTTTTTTAAAAAAAAATAGTTTATGTTTTAAAATTATTGTTCAAACCGTTTGTATTTTAATAAGTTTTTTTCCAAAATCAATGCAAATGAATTGTGCTGCCATCTTTGGAGTTCTTTTAAACTATACGTTTGTGGGCGTTTATATGTTTGTGGCTAAAAGATGCCGTTTTCACTGATCGATTGCAAATTTTGCGTAGATTGTCCAGTTCTAATTGAATATTTAAAAAGCATGTCAATTATTTCTTTATTACATTTTTAAGGGTACAATGGAAGCGTTGAAATAAAAAAAAAAAAACTAAAGCATCATATCCTATGCGTCATATATTGCAACACCACATTGTTGTATATTGGGGTTGTATATGTCTCAGGCGTTTGTTTCATGGCCAAATAATAATGAAAAAGGAAGGATAAACATTTTTCGAGTCTAAGATAAATCTTTATTTTTTTGAGTGTTTTGCCCAATGAACACCATATATAACTGACATTATAATTAATTGTATATGTAATGTATTTGCTTATTACATACTGCATGCAAGAAGAAAGAAAACACTGGTTATACATGAATTAGAAACTCCAATCGGAAGTAGACTCAAATCTTGCAAACGGTGCGAGATATTGAGAAAAAATAATCGAAAAAATCTCCCCTTTATGATACCCCTTGCCGATTTTTTTTTTTTTTTTTTTTTTTTTATCAAGACGTCTTTTACTTGTGTCAATAAAGGGACATGTACATATGTTGTGAGGAATGAGAAGGAGATTTATGCTCATATGCAAATGATGCGCTGTGTAGAGAGCGAAGGTTCAGCTAGTCTATCTATTAAAATGCTACAAAAGCTATAAAACGCCTGAACTCCAGCCTCCAACTTTGGATTTCAAACCTTTGACTTACGGTTATTTGTGATTTCACGTTTAACAAAGTATGTGACAATATTTTTTAAAGTATGTGATCTTTAAATAATATTTAAATACATCTTTTTTTCTATAAAGTTTATGTTTTAAAGCTATTGTTCAAAGCCTTTGTATTGCAATAAGCCTTCTCCAATATCAATGCAAATGAATTGTGCTGTCATCTTTGGAGTTCTTTTAAACTATATGTTTGTGGACGTTTATATGTGGCCAATCCTTTCGACAATGAGATCTCGGAAACTACAGGCTCTAGAAAGTTGACGTTTTCACTGATCGATTGCAAATTTTGTATAGATTGTCCAGTTCTAATTGAATATTTAAAAAACATGGCCATTATTTCTTTATTACATTTTTACGGGTACACTGGAAGTGTTGAAATTTAAAAAAGAAGTAAAGCATAATATCCTATATTATGCATTCCAACACCACTTTGCTGTATATATGGGTTGAATATGTCTCAGGTGTTTCTTTCATGGCCAAATAATACTGAAAAAGGAAGGATAATCATTTCTCCAGTATAAGATGAATCTTTATTGTTTGGAGTGTTTTGCCCAATGAACACCATATATCACTGATATTATAATTAATTACTAGCTGAACCTGCGCTGTCTACTCAGCGTATCGTTCTGTTATAACCAAGAATCTTCTACCCTCTGTGCATGTCTCATTACTCACAATAGTATTGAATATAGGAGACTCACAAAGGAAATGAATTGCTATGTATAGAAGTTGGAGTGAGTTTGTAGCAAACTTGTGGAAGTAACACGTTATCAAGTGGAAATATTTTTTTCTAATAAATCCACATCCGTCCGAGTACACCTCATTACGTCTCTTGAGGGCTTTAAAGTTGCCAGCATGCAAATAAGTTTTGCCATTCATATTTAAGCAAAGCGCCTGCACTGTCCGTCAACCCGCCATACGAAACTTCTCTACTGGTTGCCTAACACCGTAGTTTCGGCCTGCAACAATGTTAATCTTATAGGCTCAAAACGGCACCTTAATGTTGAATAGAGCAATAGTGAAACGGTTTATGAAAATTCGAATGAGAACTGGCCAATCTAAACAAAATTTGAAATCGACCAGTGAAAATGGCACGTTTCTAGAACTTGTGGTTTTCGAGATCTCATTGTCGAAAGAATTGCGGACTATCATATAAACCTAGCATTTTAGTATATACTAGCTGAACCTGCGCTCTCTACACAGCGCATCATTCGCATATGAGCATAAATATCTTTCTCATTCCTCACATCTGTACATGTCCCTTTACAGACACAAGTGAAAAATGTCTTGATTAAAAAAAAAAATCGGCAAGGCGTATCATAATGGGGACCTCAATATTTCGCACCGTTTTCAAGATTTGAGCCTACTTCCGGTTGGAGTTTCTAATTCATGCATGACCAGTGTTTTCTTTCTTCTTGCACCCAGTATGTAATAAGCAAATACATTACATACGCAATTAATTATAATCGCAGTTGTATATGGTGTTCATTGGGCAAATCACTCCAAAAATAAAGATTCATCTTACTGGTTAAACTGGAGAAATGGTTATCGTTCCTTTTTCATTATTATTTGGCAATGAAATAAACGCCTGATGCATATGCAACCCCTATATACAACAGCGTGTTGTTGGAATGTATAACGCGTAAGATATGGTGCTTTTTTTTAAATTTCAACGCTTCCATCCGTACTCTAAAAAAATGTAATAAAGAAATAACGGCCATGTTTTTAAAATATTCAATTAGAACTGGACAATCTACGCAAAATTTAAAATCGATCAGTGAAAACGGCATGTTTTTAGAGCCTGTAGTTTCCGAGATCTCATTGTCGAAAGGATTGGCCACAAACATATAAATTTCCACAACACAAGAACTCGGAAGATGGAAGCACAATTTATGTGCATTGATTTTGGAGAAGGCTTATTAAAATACAAAGGCTTTGAACAACAATTTTAATCATAAACTTTATGAAAAAGATCTAGTTAACTGATTTTTTTAAAGTACTCGTACTTAAAATGTTTGCCTCTGTTAAACGTGAAATCACACATAACCGTAAATGAAAGATTTGAAAGCCATAGTTATACGTTGGAGCTCGGGCGCTTTTAATTGCTATTGTAGTATTTTAATAGATAGATGTATGTAACGTATTTGCTTATTACATACTGCATGCAAGAAGAAAGAAATCATTGGTCATACATGACTTAGAAACTCCAACCGGAAATAGCCTTAAATTTTGCAAACGGTGAATGATATTGAGGAAAAATAATCAAAAAAATCTCCCCTTTGTGATACTACTTGCCGATTTTTTTTTTAAATCAAGACGTCTTTCACTTGTGTCTGTAAAGGGACTTGTACAGATGTGAGGAATGAGAAGGAGAGCTCATATGTGCTGTGTAGAGAGCGCAGGTTCAGGTAGTCTATATATTAAAATGCTAGGTTTATATCTTTGTCCTATATGTTTAATATGTTTGTCTCCAATCATTTCGACAATAACATGTCGAAAACCACAAGTGCTAGAAACGTGCCGTTTTCGCTGGTGGATTCCAAATTTTATATAGATTGTCAGTAGTACAAAATGGATCGATCTGGGCCAACCTAGCTCAGTGTTTAACAACTCACAAGCCACTGGAAAAATGACCACCGTGCACCGTGAGCCCACGGTCTTTTACGACCTCCATTTTAGGGGTGAATTTGTTCCCTTTTATGAGTACTTTTTAGGGGGTGTATTCGTTCTCTTTTACGAGCACATTTTAGGGGGTGAACTCATTCCCTTTTATGAGCATATTTTCCAACCCCTACGAACACATAGCAGAACATCAGACTACGTAACACACAGGAGAACAGATAACAGATAAGAATATGAAACATAGAAGGGGTGTATTCGTTCTCTTTTATGAGCATATTTTCCAACCCCCTATGTTAATTACGAACAGATAGAAGAGCACATAAAACTACATGGGTGTATTCATTCTCCAACCCTTACGAACACATAGCAGAACATAAGACTACGTAACATAACGAACATACAGAAGAGCAAATTGAACTCGTTCCCTTTTTCAACCCCTATTTTAACATAGCAGATAGCAGAGCTAATAAAAGAGCATGGCGTATTTTCCAACCCCTATTTTAACATAGCAGAAATTACGAACACAGAGAAGAGAAGATAACACATAACATAGAAGGGATGTATTCGTTTTCCAACCCCTATTTTAACATAGCAGAACAGATAATACATAGCACAGCTAATAAAAGAGCATGGCTTCCAACCCTTATTTTAACATAGCAGAGCATAAGACTACGTAACACACAACAACCTCCATTTTAGGGGTGGACTCGTTCTCTTTTATGAGCATATTTTCCAACCCCTATTTCAACATGACAGAGACTACGAAACATGGCGGACATAGCACAGGGGGTGTATTCATTTTCTCCACCCCTAATTGAACATAGCAGAAATTACACTGAGAGTACGTAACACACAAAAACCTCCATTTTAGGGGTGTATTCATTCTCTGTTATGAGCATATTTTCCAACCCCTATTTCAACATGACAGAGCCTATGAAACATGGCGGACATAGCAGAGGGGGTGTATTCATTTTCTCCACCCCTAATTGAACATAAGCAGAAATTACACTGAGAGTACGTAACACACAAAAACCTCCATTTTAGGGGTGGACTCGTTCTCTTTTATAATTACTTTTCCAACCCCTATTTTACCATAGCAGAAATTATATAAATTTTTTTTTCAACCCCTATTTTAAGACAATGAATACCTATGTAACATAGCGATTGGATACGCTCTTTGAACCGATTTGGATGAAACTAGGCATATGGGGGTTTTCGACCATGCTGAGTACGAATATCATACCTATTTTTACCTGGGTCCTATAGTTTATGTGGCATACGCCCTTTCTATGACAATTTTAACCGATTTGGGTGAAACTCGGTATATGAGGGTTTTCGGACATGCTGATTACAAATATCATACTTATTTTTATCTGAGTCTGATAGTTTATGTGGGATACGCCCTTTGTATGACACTTAAAACCTAATAACTCGAAAACGGAGCCAAATATCGAAGTGGTGTTTCCACATTTAGCAATAGGTCATCAGGTACTACAAGTTCCAAAATTAGTGGTCATCGAGGTCAAAGGTCAAAATACTTAAAACCCAATCACTCGTAAACTGCGCCACATATTGAGGTGGTGTTTCCACATTTAGCAATTGGTCATCAACTACTACAAGTTCCAAAATAATGACCATCGAGGTCAAAGGTCAAAATACTTAAAACCTAATAACACGAAAACTGAGCCACATATTGAGGTGCTGTTTCCAAATCTAGTAACTGGTCATCAACTACTACAAGTTCCAAAATTAGTCGCCATCGAGGTCAAAGGTCAAAATACTTAAAACCTAATATCTCGAAAACGGAGCCACATACTCAGGTGCTGTTTCCACATTGAGTAATAGGTCATCAGGTACCACAAGTTCCAAAATAATGACCATCGAGGTCAAAGGTCAACATACTTAAAATCTAATAACTCGAAAACGGATCCAAGTATTGAGGTGCTGTTTCTAAATCTAGTAACTGGTCACCAACTACTACAAGTTCCAAAATAATGATCATCGAGATCAAAGGTTAACATACTTAAAACCTAATAACACGAAAACTGAGCCACATATTGAGGTGCTGTTTCCAAATCTAGTAACTACAAGTTCCAAAATAATGATCATCGAGGTCAAAGGTCAAAGTACTTAAAACCTAATAACTCGAAAATGGATCCACATACTGAGGTGCTGTTTCCACATTTAGTAATCGATCACCAACTACTACAAGTTCCAAAAATTAGTGGTCATCGAGGTCAAAGGTCAAAACTCGAAAACGGAGCCAAATATCGAAGTGGTGTTTCCACATCTAGTAATTGGTCATCAGGTACTACATGTTCCAAAATAATGACCATCGAGGTCAAAGGTCAAAATACTTAAAACCCAATTACTCGTAAACGAAGCAACATATTCAGGTGTTGTTGCCACATTTAGTAATTGGTCATCAGGTACTACAAGTTTCAAAATAATGACCATCGAGTTCAAAGGTCAAAATTTAAAACCTAATAAGTCGAAAATGGATCCACATATTGAGGTGCTATTGTCACATTTAGTAATTGGTCATCAACCACTGCAAGTTCCAAAAATAATGAACGCCCAATGAACCAATGAACGCGAATAACTCTTAAACAGAGCAACGTTTTGAGGTGCTGTTTCCAAATCTAGGAATACGTCATCAACTACTACATGTTCTGAAAACACTGACCATGGAGGTTAAAGGTCAAATATTTAAGCTTTAATAACTTTAAACAAAGCCTGTGTGACCTATTCAGTTTTGTACCAAGCAGAGAGAAGTGAAGAATGAAAAAATATGACTGGCTTACTTCGAGAAAGAAAGCAACGATATACATTTTAACTAGCTGCGTATTTTAAATCATTTTGTACTATTTAAATAAACAATCGGATAAATTTAACCGGCTCAGAAGTTCAATACTATTTTATACTCTTGAGTGAGCTTTCCAATTTTGTAGCAAGAAGGACCATTTTTTAAACTAACTCAGAATTTCATTTCATTTTGTAATACTCAAATTTGGATGGAGTGTTTAGTTTTGTACGAACCAGAAACATTTGATTGGATTATTTCCTTATGTACCAACTGGAAAAAGTGAAGGGCCATTATTCAAATAAACAAAGGAATAGAGTATTTAGTTTTGTACCAACTAGAAAAAAAGAAGTGAAGTATGAATAAAATTTAGATGGACTATTTTCTTTTGTACCAACTGGAAAAGAGAAGAAGAGCTACTTTAACTAGCTCATTATGTACTGTTTAAAGAAACGAAAATTGACTATTTAACTAGCTCAGAATTTATGTAAGAATAATTTCGATGTTCTACTTTTTATACCAACGAGAAAAAATGAACTAGCTGAATATACGAAAGAATAAATTTAAGTGACCTATTCAATTTTGTACCAATGAGAAATGGCATTGCGCCATTTTGAAATATTCAAATAAACAAAGGAATTATAATTTGTGTCAACTCTAAAATCAATTAAACGAAGTAATGCATTTGAAAAACCGAAGCTGAGTATTTTATACCATTTTGTATTATTTCAACAAACAAAGGAATAAGCAAAAAAGGATCATTTTATATCATTTTAAACTAGTCTAATAAACGAAGACAAATATGAGTGAGCTATTTAATTTTGTAGCAACCAAAGGATCATTTTAACTAGCTGAGTATTTCTGTACTTTTGTGCCATTCAAACACTAACCAGAAAAAAACCGAAGAAGGCCCATTTAACTAACTGAGAATTTCTGTACCTTTTTGTACTATTTAAACAAACGATGGGATAAATTTGAGTGGCCTGTTTTTTGTACTAACCAGAAAAATCGAAGGAGGTACCTTTGTACTAGCCCAATGAACGAAAGAACAAATTTGGGTGTTCTACTTTTTATACCAAACACATAATAACCATTTTGTACTACTCAAATAAACGAAAGAAAAAGCGAAAAAAGACCTTTTTAACTAGTGCAGAATTTCTGTAACGCAAAAATTAATTTGGATGGAGTAACAAGAAAGAAAGCAAAGATATGCCATATTAAATGTTTAAATAAACGAAGGGATAAATTTAAGTGATCTATTCCATTTTGTACCAAGGAGAAATGCCATTTTTATTTAACTTTGAATTTCTAGTACATGTTGTATTATTTAAACAAAACGAAGGGCTAAATTTCAGAAAGCGAACATGAACCATTTTACTCAAACTTGGATGAAGTATTTAGCTTTGTATGAACCAGAAAAAAAAGTAAAGAAGAACCATTTTAACTAACTCAGATCTTTATACCATTTTGTACTACTTTTTGTACCAAACAGAAGAAAATCAAAGAAGGGTCATTTTAACTAGCCAAGCAGAAAAAAGGAAAGAATTAACACTTTGTACTAACCAGAAAAGGAGAAGAAGGATCAGCATTCTATACTTTTCGTGCCATTTATTGGGGTGTCCTATTTCCTTTTGTACCAACGAGAACCATTTTTAACTGGCTTAGAATTTTATGCCTTTTTGTAAAATTTGTATCAAATCGAAAAAAGCAAGGAAATACCATTTTAAATAGCTCAGCATGTTATAGCTTTTTGTTTTTGGTCTACCCAATTTCTTGACCATGTTGTACTATTTAAACAAACAAAGGAATAAATTTGTGTGACCTATTCACTTTTATAGCAAGGAGAAAAAGGAAAAGAAAAATTTGAGTGGCTTAAGCAAAGAAGGTCAATGGTAACTAGCCTATTGAAGAATGAATAAATTTTGTTTGCAATTAAAAAAGCGGAGAAGGTCTACTTTCTGTACCAACCATAGAAAAACAAATTTGTTTGACCCATTCACTTTTATAGCAAGCAGAAAAAGCACGAAAAAAAGGGAAGAAGGTTCATTATAACAAGCTAGGTATTTTTATACCATTTTGTATTACGGGTGGTCTATTTCATTTTTGTAACAATCAGAAGAAAAGCTCAGAACGTTATACCTTTGTGATGCTACATTTTGTATTATTTTTGTGTCATCCAGAGAACAATTTAAATTGCCTCTCCCGTCACTAAGTAAGGCTTATAAAATATTTCAACGTAAGATTTAACAAACCTGAATTGCGTCATAATTGTGTAGAAGAGACTCCATAGTTATTTGCGTAACATCATGCATGGCCATTTTTGATCACAGCAGAAGAAGAGATCATGTCAAAGTAAGAAAAGTTTTCAAAGTTCCATGTTGCTGCAGATATTTAAGCAACGTTATGAATGCGTTACCTAACATTTGTACTGCTACTATAGTGAGGGTCCTAAGGTATTGCCTATTGCTCGACGATTCAATTATTTATAGACTTTCCTTCCTCGTCTGTCAAAAAGACAAATATATATTTTTGCATTTATGTATTATATTATAATGGAATATAAGTTTCTGTAGTATACTTGGAAAATAATAGGACATACATCATGATGTTATATTGCCTTGAAATATATTATTAAACACGGAGAATACATTGAATGTTTTTATTTATTTGATTTGTTTTTGCTGAAGAGCAGAAAAATGACTAGCATGGAGATTGTTTATGTTTCACCTAGAGAAAAAGAAATTCAGCGTGAAAACGAGAAACCTATACTGTTAATCCAGCCGTCTGACCCCGATTTGCCAGATGAATTACTTGATAAAGTGAGAATCATATATCCAACACAAGAAATAGAAGAAGTGTATTATTTTAGACGCTATAACAGATATAATGATGAAATACTCCCGGAAAGTGTTTCAAATATTACCTGTTTTGAACTGGAAGCTAATGAGTGCGACTGTACTAGAGAAATTATTAGTGATACATGTGTTATACAATTATTTAATGAGTATACACCAAATTCAGTATTATTATGTGAAGCATGTTCTAAACATAATGAAAATGAAAAAGATCACAACTGTTTGCTGCAGTATGATTACGAATTATTGCAAAAGGTGTGGACAATCTTGATTAAACGTGAAATGAGAGAAAAAATCTATAAACTGACGACCCAAACCTTTCAAACTTCACCACCCACTTACAATTCCATGTTTAATAGGCGTATAAAAAGAACCCGTGCCAAAAACTTCGGGACCCCATTTTTCTGGAGTCTCATGGCTGGGACCCGGTTTCTGTTATCACCACTGTGCTCAGGAGACCCGGACTTTTCCAACGCCACCATCGGCATTCACTAACTCCATGTCTAACACGGCTTCCCTATTAGAAGATTTTTAATTTAATTGCTCTTTACAACTCTCCAGGCTCTTTACAACTATTTACAACGTTTCAAACTATCCATAAGAAATGAAATTTCAATACATTAGAAACTATGTTCTTTTAAAATATTCGAAATGGGTGACAGCATTGATTTCCAGTAATAATTGTAAACTTTCGTAATTTTATTCTCTATTTGAATAGTATTTTAATTTCGAATCTTTTACAGTAAAACATGTTTTTGTGAAATGTAACGGAATACATACGGATATATAATGTGTGTACATTTTGTATGTATGTAGATAGGTAAAAATATCAAACAACTAGATACATATGCAGAAAAAATATCCATGGAGAAATGATTCCAATAAAAACATTCAGATTGGAAGCAATTCGTATGTCAATTGAATTTTTAAAAATCACTGGTAGTGATCAGTCTTTGGAAAAGACAAAATCGTTGGTTAAGTTCTGATCTCTTAAGCCCCTATTATACAACTTCATCAAGTTCGAAAATATTATTATTCTTGTTTACTTTCATTTTAGTATTCCCGCGCAAACAGCAGCTTGCATGTTCTCTTCACTCCTCTACCTTTCATACCTTCATTCTCACCATCGTGATTAACCCGATTGGGTAGAAAGGCGTGATTAACTAAGCAAATTCATCACCATCAAAACACGTTTCAGAATTTGACCATTTGACTTTGAAAATGCTCCTGCGTAATCTATAAGATATTACTCGGCACCATGATATTACATCGTCATTAATAAATCATATATAATAACTTTTTTTAATAAGTGAAAAACTTGTGACTGTTATTGAAACGTTTGAGTTGCGAGCGGAGCGAGCAAAAAAATTTTTAACAAATCCATTTCTTTGCTAACCGACAATATTAATTTAATAGGGTGCCACAACTTTTACGGGGCGTCGCGTCTTATTCATTTTCAACACTTTTCCTTTCTTCTTGCTCGTTCGGCGCCCCCTTGCTATCAGCGCCCGGGGAGAGCGTCCCGCTAACTAGTGCTCTCAAACGGGTCAGATCAGGTCAGTCGGGTCAGCTCGGGTCGGGTTGTCGGGTCAGGCTACTCGGGTCGGGTTGGGTCGGGTCAGCTCGGATCGGGTTGTCGGGTCAGTTCACTTTGGTCAACTGAGTTTAGGTTGAGCTTAAACTCGGCTGGAGTCGAAAGCTGCTGTTTTTCACTAGCTGCCTAATTAAAAATAGCAATTTTCAATTGATTTTATAGAAGCCATAAATCTATTTTGAACACTTACAGCTAGTGTTTTTATGGTAAATGCTTATTTTTATACTTGTGTGTACTTTAATTTTTAAATGTGGAAGATTGATTTTACCAATCGACTGTAATATTAATATCTACGCCAATATGGAGTCCGGATTTATAACAAAACTAGAAGTTGTTTAAGCAAGGCCAAAAGAAAGATTGGATATGGACACCAAGCCCAAGCAGGCCTGCGGTGGCTCAGTGGTAGAGAATTCATCTCTGGTACATGGTGTCCATGGTTCGATCCCAGCTTGTGCTAAGTGGGCTTTGTGGTGGAGAAACTCCGTGTAGTGGGTTGTCTCAAGGTTCTCCTGTTTCCTCCCACTTTCTTCATTCCACCATTGCATTCATTTCTCATGGTCGCCATATCCGTTAGCCTCGGTGAAGAATCGAGAGACCTTAAACTGAATATTTAATTTTATTTCACCAAGTCCAAGAACATCAATACAAGAATAAGATAAAGATTGGATATGCAAGACGAAGTGCATAGTAATCTTGCTCTTGGCCTTGTTTTGGTGATCACGAAGTAGCGATAAGCATATTTTCTTGCTTTCCGTATAGTATGAAAGACCATAATCAAAATCACACTTGGTCTTCATTTGTACCGATGAGGCGAGCATTGTTGGCTCTTGTATAGCATGAAAGACCACCAAGACTACGAAATGCAGGACCAAGACTTGACTGTGCAAGACAAAGAATAAGACGCAGTATTGATGTCCAAGACCCAGGGTGCGAATTGTTTGAATTTCATTTGTTGGCCTGAAAGTCATACTGTATTTTTAAATTTTAAATTACAAAATTCATATTATGTATCTTCTTACTTGCAACTATATATACTGTAAAATACGTTTTAATTACCGAGAAAGAAAAATCAAAGTGGCGCGGGTCCCGGAATCATAAGAATCTATTTTGGAATGAAAGTTGAAGAGTTGGAAAAAATCACAGGTGTTCTCTCGTTTCCTCAACCCTTATCATTGTAGTTAAACGATTTCCTTTTGTCTCCGCCAAGGGACTTGGTACTGCCTTCTGAGAAGACACCCTGCCGTCCGTCCGAGCAGGTGAGAACACTGACCTTGAATAAAAATTTCGTCACATAGAACTAAAGCAAGAAAAATATAAATTTCTCCCACGTTGGACACTGGTATCAGTTATAGAAAGAAATAACCAAACCTCAAAAGTGGCAAATATTCATTAAGATGCATATACAAGTCCCCCGCTTGATCTAGCTAGTGGTTAACGTGTAAGACTTCGGTACACGTGGTCCGTGTTTACTTCCCAATGGGAGTGCATTTTGGCGTTCACCCAGTGTGTTCACCATAGTGCTCTCAAACGGGTCGGGTCGGGTCAATCGGGTCAGTTCGGGTCGGGTCGGGTCAGCTCGGGTCGGGTTGTCGGGTCAGGTCAATCGGATCGGATCACGGGTCGGGTCGGGTCAGTCAATTCGGGTCACGAGTCGGGTCGGGTCGGTCTTCAACCCGACCCGACCCAACCCGTTGAGAGCACTACCGCTAACCCACCTCTAGCTACGGCTCTGTGTATAGAAACTATATTCCACCGGTGCTGTATTTGTGCACAGTGTACAGAAGTTGTGAACACAGCCCGCGAGTGTTTCATCCTGCTTTCGAATAAAAACGAAGAAATGTATGATTTGCTTCTTCTGTCACTCCGTGCATAACAAGGTGAGTGTAACTGTCTGGTTCGAGAGCTGACTTAACCGTTATTTTTTTTAATTGTTTTGTTATCAAACCCATTCTGCAAGGCAAGGCTGTTAGGACCAGGTCTTTTCTTTCTTTTTAATAGAAAAATGCAATTTCGTAGAGTTACTTTTAATCTTCGTAGTTCAGACCCTGGTTAACCGAGACAGGATAAGAACAAAACGAAAAGCCAGAAAACATGACTTCTGCACATTTAACAACCCTTCGCATCATGAGGGAGGTGAAGCAAAAAGGGTGAAAAAATGGCCCCAAGTATAGTTCTTATTTAGTC
This sequence comes from Thermobia domestica, assembly GCF_964235325.1. Lineage (NCBI taxonomy): Eukaryota > Metazoa > Arthropoda > Insecta > Zygentoma > Lepismatidae > Thermobia > Thermobia domestica. The sequence continues at coordinate 204,404,134 of NC_137458.1, read as the reverse complement.
CTACCTAGAGTGCATTATTAATTGGCCATCAATGCCTTAACTGAAATGAATGCCCTGCCGAGCGATCGCTATGATCAACCGTTGCACTCACGTTGTTACAGCTGCAATAAGAGCTAACCATGTGAGCCGTGATAAGTATATCTGGAGTAACCTATAGCGGTATTGTCAGGTTCTGGAATTATTTCTGAAATACATGCATGAGAGGGATTGTTCGGGTTTTATTGGCGACGTTTAACAAGGTTCATAAGGCCGTTATCTTCGGATATTTATCCGTAAGAACTCTACAGGTAGAAGTACTTGATTAGGGAACCATCTCAACGAGATATGGAACTTTTGCGTCACCACGCGGTTGACAGCTTTCTCCTACAGGACGAGAAATACGGAGTTTGTCGTGTGGACTTCCGATCGGAAGTCTTTGGAAGGATTCTCCATTGCATTCTCTGCATTGTCATTACATCTGGACCTCGTGGACATCTAGATCTACATCAACTCAGAAAAACTTACATATGGTCGTTATCGACAAGCTAATGGAGTGAATGTTGTGGAAGCTGCAGGCCTACTTCACTTCAAATTACATAACTCAGTATTGGCACTCCGTATGCGAAGATATTTGTACTGCGAGACGTACCGCACTGTAGCATTATCGGTTTTAGGCATACTATACTGTGGCATTATACGTCTGTTTTATTTAGCTGTTTGACGTGTATTGTGTTTGTTTGTAGTACCAAGGTTATGCTGCATATTTCTATTCATATTCAATCGTCCTATCTGCGGCTGGACTCAATTAACATGTTATAATGAATAACGACATAATTTAAAATAAGTTGTTCATTCCTTGTCATCAAATTGTCGATTTTTCTGTTTATTTGTGTGCCTTAATGTGTGAACTCCGTAAACGGCTCACAATTTACAATGGCTTAATATGTTGTTCAGCAAGTTTTTTTAAAGTTGCTTGTATGATGAAATAATGCGCACATTACAAAATGAAATAATGCTCACATCTTTTGGGTTCATCTTGCACATTAGCATCATGACTTTCCACAACAAAAGTAAATTCTTTGATTCCTTCGTCCTCTTGAGATAAAATTTGATGGATTAAAGCAAAGTGTGTGGGATCGACTAAATCAAATTACTATTTACAGTGCTTGTCAGAAAAGTTATAATAAGGACTTATTGATTCTGGTTTATATTAGTCGAAGGGATGACACTTCTGAACTCCTCCCCCTAAACCAACTCGATCACCAATTCCAAATTTTGTCTTCAGAAGTATTTTCTTTCTTTTCTTTTCTTTTCTTTTTTTTTTATGAAAAGAGATTATTCAAGAATTTCTTAAAGGACAGGTAAAGTTGCCTGTTGCCGGACTTAATATTCTGTACAAAGTGATGAAGAATGATATGGTACAAATGATTTTTATACCAGGTAGAAAGCATGGGACAGAAGGGGGAATAAATTGGTGACGCATCGCCCAGTTGGAGTATTTTGAAACATATTTTGTTGCAGTGAACGCAGAGTATCAGTGAAGGTGTATTCAAACATTTTACCAACGTTTACGTGCCTTCAACTAGGTAAAAATTGAAAGGGGGATACTGTCCAGTTACAAGTATCGACGGAGCGATGGAAATTATATACACCTATCACGCAGATAATAGTGAAAAATGCGAGTTCTTTTCCAAGACAGTTACTTCATGAGGCTGAGGAAACCTGTTGACCAGATGTTAGAAGTGGAAAGATCGTCTTCAGTAGAAGTACGCAGAGAATATAATATTTTTAAAATTCACCCAACAAAGAATGTATCATCGTTTTAAAAACATTGGCACAAAATTCTGTCTGACAGTTACAGCAAAATAGAAAATTAATTCACAGTTGCAATTAGGAGGGATGTGAACACCATACTGGGTTGAAGGAGCGTGGATTAAAGGGAGGCATACTATTTTAGAACATTCATAATTCCTTCACTTGTTAAAAAAAAAAAAAAATAGTGCCAGGCAAAAATAGTTTTGTAAAACCGGGAACTACTTCCCATACAACCAAGTGATATCAGAGGCAGACAATTTTATCTGAACAGTTAATTTCTACAACTTTTATTTTGACGTTTTGCAATCCTACACTGGTCGGTTCGAGATGTACTTTCAGTTTTAAACATCTAGCTTACCAATTATATCGGATGCTTAGCACATTTTCAAACGAGCTACCCCTGATCCACCGCTGACTGCGTCTGAAAGAGTCACTACATAATTACACCCATTATATGAAAGATGCCATATCCATCCAGCGTACTAACATCAAAGTCAGCGTTATAAAAACTAAACTGCATAACCTAACTTTTTGATTTCGGCCTTCTCGGCCTGCAGAAAGTATGATATTCCAAACCTACCAGCTTTGTCGTAAGAAGCTGCAAAACCTGAAGTTGAAAGAAGATCCGGTAAATGTTTCAGAGCAGATTTTTAATGAAGATATACAATTTCAATCTTGACGGAAGATAAACAAAAAATATTTTGGTCACACTCCACTCATTATAGCGTGTGCCAAAGCAGTACATGTACTCTTCCATGAATCTAGCGAGTTCCGTTTATTCGTTAAAATAATCATGTGAAGTAGAGAAACAATATTTCGGGGATAACACAATCCAAAGAACCCAAAAATTTATCTGTTGGCGGGTAATCAGAAGTACTGAAAGTTCTTGGGCGAATATCCTCTAAAATGATTATGCCAGCAGTTTTCACAACTCGTATGCTTCCTTCCTGTGAATTAACTTTCCTATTTTGATACCAGTTGTCAGACAGAATTTTGCGGCCAGTGTTTTTAAAACAGATGGTACTTTCTTTATTGGTAAATCTAAAAAGATATTATCATCTCCGTATTTCTCCTGAAGATTTTTTTTTATTCTATCATTTGGTTGACAGTTTTCCTCAGCCTCGTGAAGTAACTGTCCTAGAATCAGTGTTGGGTAAGTTACTTGTAAAAATGTAACGCGTTACAAGTTACTTTACTTTCTCTTAAAATGTAACGCGTTACTTGCCCCAAAAAAGTAATTGTTACTTTACTTCGAAAGTAACGCGTTACTTTTAGGTCCGAAACTTTAAAAATCTGAAAAAATCATGACTTCAATTTTCCGTGCTACTATTACTACCGCTATTATTATTATTATTATTATTATTATTATTATTATTATTATTATTATTATTATTATTATTATTATTATTATTATTATTATTATTATTATTGCACGTTCTGAATCGCTTTATGTAAATGCAAGAACAAATTTTTACTTGATATATGAACATTTATATAATGTAACATTGATAAAATGCTATACTGTGTTACTCCTAGGGATGGACACGAGCGAGTTCCAGCGAGTTTTCTTTGAAACTCGATTCGACTAGAAACAGACATCTTTGAGCTCGACCCGAGAACTCGACTCGAAAAATTTCCTCCAACTCGACTCGAATTAGGGTCGAGTTTCGAGTCGAGTTGAACCAAATCCGGTGTGCAGTTTCGAGTACATTCTTCAAGTATATTACATACACAGTATAATTATTATCAGTGACACTACTACAATTATTATTATTATTATTTATTAATTATAACAAGACTGTATATAAAAATGAAAGATAGGTGGTTTGTATTTGAATACTAAAAGACTAGTTGATTGCCAACCTCGGTAGTCGTGAAGTCTAGGAGTCAAGGACATTGTTCAACACGAGCTTCTGAATTTGGGTTGAGTATTTGGGCTCGAGTCAAACACTGTTAAAAGTTATAGGACACTGGCTAAATATCTTCAAAACTGCTCGGCCCGGGTTTAGAATTGTCAACGACTCGAGCTGCTCGGCTTACAGGTCATTCACTATCGACCCGAACCGAGAAGTGAGCCGAGCCAACAGCTCACCCAACCGACTCGTCTAGAGCCCTCGGCTCAATTGAGCCGAACCGAGCAGATGGCTCATCCCTACCAAGCCAGCTCAAGCCGATGGTTCACCCCAAGTGAGCCGGCTCGAGCCATCTTCTCAGTTGAGTCGAGCCGAGCTGAGCTTGTTATTAAAAAATCTCTTGTGGTTTCATTATCGAGACGAGACGAGCTGCGAGCAGTGTCCTCTCTCGTGAGCAACACTAAAAGTATTCCATATTACTGTTTAGCTTACATTTCTTATGGCTTTCGTTTTCCAGTGTAATCAGGCCGTGATTTCAAGACGAGTTAAAACGAACGAGCCATTTATCAAACTCGACTGGACTTGAAACACGACGCGAAAAACTGAATCAGCTCGGAACTCGACTCAAGGATATTACCTTTCACTTGACTCAAAACTCGACTTGAATTCGAGTCGAGTCTAGTTTTAGCTTGACTCGTGCCCATCCCTATGCGTTAGAAAAAAATGGTTGCTTATTATTATTCTGCTAAACTAATTATATAATAATAACAATGTTATGTAAAATTAAAAATACAGAATATAGAGAATCACTACACTACAAATAATACAATGAGAACACATGAACTGGGAGTGAATCAAAACTTGCCAGTAACTCTAAAATCGATACATGCTTTATAAAGCTAGTTTCAAATTCTATAATCAACGGGACTCTAGGATAAGCAAACTGATCTGAAAGAACTCCAATATTAAATACCATCAGCAAACTATTTTCTAGTAATAAAGTAAGCCTGCTCATCAGAACACAGTTTATTCATATTAATCCCTTACTGTAAATCGTTAATTATGGCACCCTAGCTGTTGACAAATATTTTCCGCCGGGGCACTTCAGACACTTTACTTTTAAATTCTGTCCACCATACCCTCAGCTCTTAAGAAAAAAGTATTCTTTCAATTGTTCGAACAGTAAAATGTTCTCCATCTTTATAAAAGCAACACCAATCAAAGTAAAATAGACTACCGGTATCATTGCACTCCTAGTTCTCTCACTGAATGTATTGATTTGGAGCTGTCAAAATCTACGACAAAATCTTCCAGGTGCTTGCAATCAGTACACGTGATTTCCCTAAGGCTGTCCTCATCTTCAAAAAACAGCAAGTGGCACTACGAACTTATCTGTTTCTCTGTGTGTCTGTGACTGTCGGTCACTGACATACGTAGTTCATGCTCGATTGTTTCATTCTGAGAAATTCACTTCAGGAAAGAAACATTTGTTTCCGAAAAAAATATACATATATTGTAGTTACTCATCCGAAATGTAACGCGAAAAAAGTAACGCAAACTAGGTACGTTACTTAAAAATTTGTAACGCGTTACCGTTACAGTTACTTTGAAAAGAATGTAACGCGTTACTAGGAAACGTTACTTAAAAAGTAACGCGTTACTTGCGTTACGTTACTTCCCAAGACTGCCTAGAATAAACTGGCATTCTTCACTATTATCTACGTGATAGGTGTATATAATTTCCATTGCTTAGTCGATAATTATAGCTGGACGGTGACCCCCCCTCTTTTTTTTTATCCAGTTGAAGGCACGTAAACGTTGGTAAAATGTTTGAATACACCTTAGGTGATACTGTGCATTCACTGTAACAAAGTACTCCAACTGGGTGATGCGATCCACCAATTTGTTTCCCCGTCTATCCCATGCTTTCTACCTGGTATCAGAATCATTTGTACCATATCATTTTGTACAGAATATTACGCCTGGTGACAGGTAACTTACGTGTCTTTCAATAATCTCATTTTCACAGCAAAAGGATGTACTATTTAAGTGAAAATTTGGAATTGGTGATCGAATTGGTGTGGGGAAGGGGTCAACCCCCCCCCCAAGTGTTCCAACAATGTATTTTGGTGCTTTAATGTTTGTATTTTTCTCTTGGAACAAACAGCAATTGCCTTTCTTGTACTCTATTTCAAAACAAGATTTGTCACTAAAACCTTCCTAGGTAAGCTGTTTTTGCCAACATCGTCTTTATTCTTTAAAAATATTTGCATTTTGGGGCAGGTATGGAAATCGAGTTTTCCAAGAATCTCTGCTGTTCAAAGGGAAGAAAGGAGAGTGAGGAGGGCCTATATGCATATGGTGACATTGAAGTTATTATTCTGCTGTTTGCAGGGCCGGCGTTAGCAGTTTTGCCGCTCTGGGCGGTACTTTCTCATGCCGCCTCTTTAATCCGCAAACCTTATTTTGACACAAGACGTTCAAGTGTCATGAAAAAGTAAGATGCCCTATTTAAAAACATGTATGAAATGGAAAAGTAAACAAAAAGTGAACTACCTCTCTCGAATGCTTTTTTCTACATAATATTTAAACACTATACGTGACACAATATTCAGTATGCTCGATTTCGCTGTATATATGCAGTCTTGGTATATATGTGATATACAGCAGCGCATACAGAAAATAATTTTTTTAAAATATGCTTTAGTCACGACAAAGAATTTTAATTTTTAAGCCTATTTTATATCAAAAAGTGTTTCCAATACAGTATGGAGCATAAAGATAATATAGTGAATCAAATATTACGGCAAAATTAAGTGATTAGCCTAAGCCTTATGTAATAAAACACAATAGAGATACACAAATTTAACATATTTTAATTGAAAGAAAGTTTTCTTGCTTCGATGTGAGCAAATTCCTTGATCACATTCGCGTAGTTCAATGTTGCAGCCAATTCACGCTCTATTGATATCCTAGTTAGACCATTCAAGCGTGTTTCAGACCTGGAAGACTATAGATAGTTTTATATAACTTCCTTCTCCACTTGTCACTGTTACCTGTAAGGTTAACAAAATCGTAAGTGCAGCACTAACATTGGGAACAAAGTCATGCTTCTCAATTAATTTTAAAGCTTATTCTTTAGGCTTAATTATAGCGGATAACATGGGGTTAGTATCTTTCGATTCTTCGTGTTAAAACGCTGACAAGTTTACTACACTTTTCAGACAAAAGTTCAGGTGGCATATCTTTAAGATTACTTATATCGTAAAGAAAATCGAAATACTCGCTGTAATGTTTAAGTTGCTCAAACCTTTCTCTTAAAGCTAACATAATCAGGTCTAGAATTTTGTAATAAAAATCGATCTTGTATCTTGTTTGTGGATTTTCAATAGCTTCATCATCTGCCTCGTACTGAAACTGTCTCTTCTTACGACTTCGAGCTTGCACTGTATTACTTATCCGTGGATCGTCCATATCTAATACTGATGGCAACTAACCAAACCAGACTGCATCCAACACATGAGAATCAATGCTATGGAGACTTTTGCTTACTATGTTTGTATGGAGTAAAAAGTCATACCAGATAACGAGTGAGCAAAAGAAAGTAGTCACGCAGCTGGTTTGCTATACAAAAAGCATTCTATCCAGTCGTTCTTTCAGTAAAAAATGTTCCGGGGGGGTCACACTTAGTGTTCCGGCGGGGCACTGCTGGTAATATTCTATTTATTATTATATTATAGGCGTATTATTTTGGTCTCTTCCGGGCGGCACTCTCAGAGCTCCCAGAGGCAGTGCCCCCCAAAATCATGTCTGGAAGAAACACTGATTCTATCTGTTCTATTATTGTTACTTATTTGAAGTAAGACATCATAAACCTCGCCTATTTTATATGTAAGTGGAGTCAGATCATCAATTCGGTTCTCCTTCCTTGTGGTGCCTAATGGCTTTAAAGTGAGACTGCTAACGTGTTCCTTCCTGACGTATACTACACTATTTTGCAACTCTCAACAAAGACAGTATTTTACTTTTAATTTATTCACTAAGAATTTGAATAATTTCATTTTGGACATCTTTTCCTAACTAATGGTGGTATTTAATTGTCCTCCCATGGTTCTTTTCATGTGTTCGGCCATGACGCTGTCAAACTTTGCAAAAAGTTCTACCAGTTTCAGAAAATTACCATTATTACTCGTGTAAAGTTTATCAGATGTTCTACGTAACGGTAGACATTATTCACCTAAAAACTATTATTGCAACTAGTCGTTCTATTACGTTCTTCCAATGTTGTGCTTCGGCATTTAACATTTTCTCGTGTTCTGCGTCGATTGTAAGACCACTCTTCAGTCGTATCGAAAGCTCCATCTACCTTCTTTGCGACTCAAGGTGAATAGGAGACCTATCATGACTAGCAAAAGCTTCAGAAATGTGACGCCAATTGTTATCATCAACTGTGAAAGATATTTTACTTGTGGATCTTGGTCTATAACGACATCACTATGTGTGATATTTGTGCTCGCTTTTGTGGTAAGATCGTCATTCATTGTATCTATATAAAATGTGAAAACGAAGGTGTATCACTAACAGAGAGCAGTCACTGAATTATATTTCCTGACTGACTGAGTTCTTCATTTAAATCTATTTTTTTTTTTTTTTTTTTTTTTACTCATTATCATTTGGAGGAACGTTAAGAACTTATGCAACCTAGCTGATAATCTTATCTACATCGCTGCAAGAGAAATATTGAACGAGATACATGTGGCTAGTAGTTTGATAATTGAAAGTGATGAGAAGTGCTCTGAGTTTCCTAAATGAGTATTTTTCTAAATGTGAGTGAAGTAAGTTTAATTACATTCTCAGGTGAACACCATGTGGACTTAATACGAAGCATTATATTTTGATAATATTCTTTCTTCAAATTTTGCCGCCCTGGGCGGTGGCACGGCTCGACCCCCCGTGGCGCCGGCCCTGACTGTTTGACATAGCACTGACCACAGCCTTCACGTGTCTCCTTTGATCCAAAGCCTTTTCAGACTGAGCCAGGCAATACTGAAAACAATCAGCTCAATCAGTTCCTTTGTATTCATAAAAGGGGTTCCGAAAAAAATAAGTTTTACCTTAGTTCAAAAGTTATGAGGGAATGGACATATTTGAGCCCAAGAAATCATTCACCTGGATAAAAATAAAACACGTGACCTGTCACATTCTATTTTGAATTACTCACCACCGTTCCCAATAGGATTACCTACAACAGAAAACCTCGGTTTAATACCCCTAACATGTGCATTTGCATGGGGTGGCAAGTTTTGAAGGGCGGCAAAATCTGTTATAACTATATTATTTTAAATAAATATTTCTTGTGAAAACAGATTTCATGATGATGGTAGTTACATTTACTAAGCTGACCTATTTGAATACTACATTCATAAATCACAGTGCTAAACCAAGTGGTCAAACAAATCCCAGCATGAATTGCTTGATTGTTGTCAAATACAAGTAGCGAACACCTGTTCCATTTAGTTAGTTATCATAGTTTTGAAAACTAGTCTTGACTTTGTCACATTGAAGGTGGAAACGAGTTTTTTGAAAAAAAAAATTAATAGATGTAGAAGGAAAATCAAGAAATAAATACAATAGAGCTAGTTACCATGGAATTGCAAACTAACCTATTGAGATTGAAGCACGATATTGAATTCTATAAAAAAGGATTACCATCTTTCCTCTGCAGGTGTGTTGCTTTATCTTTCAACCATAATAGATTGTCATTTAAAGAAAAAAACAGATACAACGAGATTGAATTTTTAGTGTTTAGTACTTTCTCAGTCCTTTCACTCCTCTTCGTTGTTCATGGTGGTGGGGTAGCATACTTAAAATAGTGGCTTTTACGATTTATTCTTTCTGGAGAAAAGGGGGAACAACAAATTTCCTAGGGCCGGCCTCTTGTAAGGGTTGTTCAGAGGCTACATTTAATGTTGGTACACATCTTCCAGCTGCAAAATTCGCGTCTGTGGTATATTAGTTTTATTTATTGAAACTTGTTAACGTGTTACATTACAACAACTACAGCACAACCCATTACGTAATAATTTATTCTTTAGTTAAAGTCAGATAGTTTAAATATCAGGGAAATAAGCGAACATATGAACCACTCTTGGGAAAGATTACAATTGTAAACAAGGCTGTTGTTACAGCAACGTGAAAAGATAAGGGGGAAGCATAGTACATGGAAACTTTTAGTCTGCTGCAAGTGATCTACTAGTAGTGACATAGTATTATGATAATAATAGGAATACATTATTTCCATTCATTTGTATTTTCAAAATGTTACACAGATAACGATTACATTTGATTTGGAGAATTAACGCTACCTGACCTACTGAAGAAGAAAGTGGAGTTCATTGAAACATTGGTGATATTTATGTTAAATTTTGCCTGTTAATATCATTATCTTATAAATGATAATAAAAGGTGCGGGCGGCCACACTAAACTTTCTGGCCCTTTACGTTATGCAGAGTCGTTCTGACGCGTGATTAGTGCCGTACTAAAGAGTTCGACTAACATCATATGTTTCCTTCAATAGTTAGGTCTTTACTATGACGCTAATCATACGTCAAAACGACTCTGCAAAAGGCGGTCTTAGTCCAGTACCTTAAACTAAAACAGATTATGCTTCAATTATATTAATGATAGCTACTTTTTTTGTGAAATACGAACAAAGCTCTAAGTCGTTTTAGGGAAACTTCGCCCTAAGAAAATTCAACCCAAGAATAAACTATTCCGCTGATACGGTGAACGATATGGTCTAGGTGAGTAAACATGTTTACATAGAACAAACGGACAGACATTCAGAAATAACTTTTTCGCATACAGAGGGCATGAAACATGTAAATCCGTTGAATTCTCGAATTCGATATTTATTCACGATTATCATACTTTCTTCTCTCCTATTGTCGGTCGAAAGTAAAAATAAAAGTTGAATTGGAAAAATCGAGAGTTAATTTTAGAGCTATTTTCTTAAGAACCAAAGAACATCCCAGTAGTCTGCAATGTCTAAGTGAATACGTTCAAGACAACTTCTTTCTTATTCCTTGTAGAAAATATGATATTCAACATACACTGTTTCATCATATCTGTGAGAAGACACTATGATAGAATGAATACGATTCTCGAGACTAAGATATTGCTGACTTTTAGTTCAAGTTTGTTGAAATATGTAAGAGAAGAATATTCACAAACGCTATCTTTTGCTATAACTTTTCAGTTTTCATATAATTTGTCTTAAAGCAATCTTTTAAATTTTCTAAACTCAACTTCAAATGTAAGATGCTACCATTTATCAGATGTGGATTTGTCTGGAGTTAATCTGTGACAGAGTAGGGGAATCTCATACAATCGTAGATTTCCATAATATCGTGCCGTGTGGTTTACGAGCGCAGATGTAGATAGTAGTTAGCAAATTCGTTCATATATCATTTGTTGTGACATCGGACGACAGGTGTTCTTGGTACGAAGAGTATCTGCTGTCTTAAATAAATCTGTATAAGTGTGTTCAACATTTTTATATGATAGTCTTCGCTAATCTTTCTTTTTCTCTTTTAAAAAATAGATTAAAATGCTTTCATTAAAGCAAATAACATATTTTTATATTTTCAAAGAAAATTCATTTGAGACAGGTATCGTTTCTGACCTTAGTAACGTACAAAAAAATCGAAATAGAGCAATAAGAACACATTTTATTATTATTGGTAGTCTATGTAAATGTGTTATGAAAAACTGACTATATTTTCCCTTTAGAAAATGTGTATTTTTTTTTCTGTCGATAAGCAATTCGTGTATTAGGTTGGTGCGAATGAAATGCCTACCTAAGAAGCGACAGAAAAAAAAATACAATACGTGGTTGATAAAAATAGTCACCGTCTGCAACCACATACTTGTGTTATCGCTCAGCCAACGATTGGATTCCGTTGCGAATGAAGTCTGGGCTCTGCGATGCGAAGAAGTCCTAAACCGCACTTTGCATGTCCAATCGTCAGAGTAGATCTTCCTTTCCAAGAAGTGACCGAGGTGACGGACGTAGTGGTAGGCAGTAGGAGAGATATCGGGAGAATACGATAGGTGAGGAAGGCTTTTATATTTTAACTCATAGAGAGTTTGCATTTGCCTTTGCGCGACAAGTAGGCGAACATTGTCTTGTAACATGAGTACACTACGTATGTTGACAATGGCTAGATGGTTGCGCACAAGTCTGCGATGCATTTAATGTAGTTCAGCATTGTAAGGATATACATTGATTGTTTTACCTCGCTTGAGAAAATCAGTGATGAGTCACTCTCATCGTAGACCACCATACCAGCTACAACAACTTTTGCGGGTTTTGGAAACTGTCCTGGAGGTTGATCACGATCCAGCCATTGTCCTAACCGTATACGATTATCATTGTAGATCCTTTTTCATCCGAAGTGACAGTCCGATGCAGGAATCTTTCCCGAGTATTACTTATACTCAGAAAACTGCACCTCTGTAGACAGGAGTTCTAATTGGCCGGTGTTAATTCATGTGGCAGTGGCACCATGACTACAAAATTTTCGCCAGCTTACCATTGCACGGAGTCACCGAAACACAGTGGTATGATGTGTGCATAACTCTTCTCCAATGTCATGAACACATTTCGTAGATCTGCTTCTGCGGTGCTCCTGAAGAACACATCTAAACATGGTGCTGGTTGGTGCCCACTCGGCTCATTTTGTAATGCTGTCATCGGAACGAAATGTGACAAATCATAGGCTAATGGTGCGCAAATTTTCTGTTCCTAGCCGAAACAGTATTTTGTTGCGGCTTGCTGAGCAAAATGTCCCCGTTTGTATTTTTTCAAATGGGATCATGTCAGGTTCCGACATATTTCAGATCTACATATTAAACGAAAAGGTACAGTTCAGTGTTACAGACTAAGGGCGCTACAGTATAACAAAACTTTGGAGGGTTCTACAACAATAATAACAGAAGAGAGATGGACCGTGCAATGTGTCTCCAAAGTTCCCTATGTCGAATGCTATGATCATGATACTATGTATTTCGAATGAATCTGAGCTAAGGTAAGAAAAACTGAATATTTGACTCTTTTTTTATTTTTGAAAGAATGTATTTTAAAAAGGTGCTTCGATTATTATTACATACAATATCGTATATTTTTTCCCAACAGAAGCAAAGATCATAATGCCGTTTATTACAAGCCAATATCTCAAACCGTTCCGAATATATGACAAACGTGGGTAGAGATTGCTATATTGCTTAAAGTGTCTTAGTTGTAGGCGCAGAGGAGGTTATATACTCGGTAGAGCACGCCATAGTTTAAGTTTGGACAAGGAGGTAAGGAATAAGATAAGAAGAAAGGCTAAGGTGATTGTGGAAAGGAACATAAAGAAGCCAGAGGGGAACCTTTCAAAGCACGAGTACAGTGTGTTGAAGGATATAAAGAAAACAAAAGACATATGTGTGCAACAAGCGGATAAAGGTGGCGCCATCGTAGTGATGGATAAGCAGTGGTACAAAGCAAAATTGAATTAAACCTGTGATGATACGAGGTGATAAGTGAAAAGTCTGTGTGTGTGTGTGTGAGGAAATTAAAGGAAATTTTTGGTGCCACTTACAAAAGCATATTTTGAAAGGGATCTCAATAAAAAAAAATGTAGGATGCCAGTAATGAAAGGTTTTTCAAAAGTTCATAAGAAGGAGAGAAAACTGAAACTAGTATTAAATTGCCGAGGAAATATATTAGGTCTAGGAATTAATTCGTGCGGTTGGTACGCACACATTGAAGCTGTAGTACAAACACAAAATACATAAATACCTTAAGAAAAATATTGTCCATCGCTAGCCACCACTTTCGCCCATCTGTCAGGCAATGTACGGATTCCGTGGTGAAAGAAGTCCTCATCCTTGGAAGCGATCCAGTCAGAGACCCATGTTTCGATATCTTCTGAAGAAGTAAACCGCTGTCCAATCAAATCGTTGTTCATGCAATCGAACAAGTAGTAGTCCGAAGGAGCAACGTCTGGTGAATACGGCGGGTGGGGTAAAACTTCCCATCCGACATTTTCTAAATAGGTTTTGACCGGTTTTGCGACATGTGGGCGAGCGTTATCATGTTGAACAATAAGTTTATCATGTCTGTTCTCCCATTCTGGTCGTGTTCTGGCCAGAGCTTGCTTCAAACGAATTAATTGTCGTCGATAACGTTCTCCATTCATAGTTTCACCCGGTTGCAGCAGCTCATAGTACACCACACCTTTCATATCCCACCATATGCACAGCATAACCTTTGCACAGTGAATATCTCGTTTTGGTTGTGATGGACCTGGTTCACCTGGTTTCACCCAGGCCTTTTTTCGTTTAGGGTTCTCGTAATGGATCCACTTCTCATCACTCGTAATAATTCGATGCAGAAACCCCTTTCCGCTCTGTCGTTGAAGCAGCAATTCGCAAATGGTTTTTCGTGTTTCAACGTCTCTGTCTTTCAATTCATGTGGAACCCAATGTGACATCTTTTGAATCATTCCCATGGCTTTCAAGCGTTTTGGAGACTGTTGTTTGATCAACGCCTAATGCTGCTGCAAGCTGTTCCTGCGTTTGACACGAATCCTGCTCGAGCAATGCTGTCAATTCTTCGTCTTGAAATTTTTTTGGCTGTCCAGCTCGCTCTTGGTCTGCCAAGCCGAAATCACCACTTCTAAACCGTGCAAACCACTTCTGACACGTTCGCTCAGCTAGAGCATGGTCACCATACACTTCCACCAAAATACGATGACTTTCAGTCGCACTTTTCTGCATGTTAAAGTAATGCAGCAGGACACCCCGCAAAAACACTTTATCAGGCACAAATTGCGCCATGTTCACTTAACTACAAACTGGTGTTGTTGACGCTTTAATCCACTGCCCTATACTACGAACGATACGCGATGACAGGGGTTTGCAACACATGTGTGGATACACAGAACTGTGGGACGCTCCGTTCGTTGCGCCATCTCTTGTCCACCCGCACAAATTAATTCCTAGACCAAATATTTGAACCACTCAAGAAAGAGTTAAAGAAGGTTGTAGAAATATCAAGGAGGCAACAAGACAGTAGTAGTGTGAAAAACTCGGTGGAGTTAAAAAGAAGGCTGGAGAAAATAGGACAGAGCAAAGCTAAAACACTCATGTTCAGTGTTGACGTGAAAGCTACTTGTATGTTTCCCAGTCTAAGAAGGAACTGAACAACATTGTTAAAGTCGTTGCAGAATTGATGAAAGATAGGAGGATCAGTGGTTGAAAGGGAGAAGGACTGAAGGACGCTCTGAAACTATATGGGATAAGAGTTACTGTCTTATAGGTGATAAGTTAGTAAAACTTAAGGAATAACTAAGCATAGGTCCCAGGTTGAGTCCGGTGCTAGCAGAAATTACTATGAATGACTGGGAGAAGAAAGTAAGGATGACAGGAAGTGACAAATTAGTGTTTTTGCTAGACTTGTTGATGATTGCTTGGGGATTTGGAAAGGAACTGTAAGGCAATTGGTAAAGTTTGTAAAAGAAATTGAGAATATAGAGAAAAGCATACAACTGGAGCTAGATTTGGAAAAGGAAGAGGCTATAGTGTCCCTGGATATCAGAATAAGAAGGAAACAAGGAGTGATATACACAGTCTCTTGAAGGCAGTTCGACTTTTTCTGACCAGAACTGTACGAGGAAAGGAAAACGGAAATTCTCGAAAAGTGCAGGGCCGAATCACACCTTCTTGGACGGAGGTTGGTTTAAGCGACACGAGTCACGTTAACTTAAGTCTGTGGCTGTGAAAAACAAGAATAATTCGAGCGTAGGAACGTGGTCATTCTTCATTTTTAGGAAAATGAGGAATACGTTCATTTTGCGGAAAGGAAATATGGACGGAACGAAATTACTTTTAAAAAAAAATCTTTCTGAACACTCTTATCGTATTTACTCAAAATTAGTTTATATTTATGCTTGTTACTTAATATTGGAATCAGGTAAATAGTAGAATGAGTTTTTTTTTCATAGTTAGTAATTGAAGGCTGGTGGGTTTTATTCTTTTATCCGTTAACCAACGATAACCTTCTGCTCTTAAAAGTCAATGGCCTGTAGCTATGGCCCTGATAAGTAGTGGCTTGGTGCGTCTTTCTAGAATTGTTCAATCGATGAATATAAACTCATGACTAAATATTTATAACAAACACATAATTGTAAGCGGTGACCTTCATTTTTGCCAGTCCTTTGAAAGACATTCGTTAATAGCATGGAATTTTCAGGGTCATATTATTACAACTCTTGGGGACGCAGATTAGATTTAATTTTAATGAATAGTTATTTCTTTCTCTTTCTTTCTTTTTCTTGAACTTAGTAGAATGAAAAAGAAAGGGAAGTAATTAGATTATGGGAACACACACATTGTAGATTGTTTACGAGACAACCACATTGGCATAATTTAGTTGCTGCTTAATACGTGTGTGTCATCTAAGTAAATTTCTTTTCTTTCTTACTTTCATGAAAATAAGCTTAGATTGGGAGGTAAATCTAAAGATTTATAATAAAATTTGTCTTCCATTCCCAATATGATAGTAAAAGAAGAAAAAAATAGTATTTGTCTATGTCTGTTTAAAAAACTCCATTTCTCTTGATAAACATAAAATATATCTTGAAAAATAGATAATTACATTCACTGTGACTATTGTGTAATAACCTGTGTATCTTTAAACGTTGACCAATGCGTTGTATTCGTACAATCACTTTATCAATGTATAATATTTTTACTATTAATCATGTAACACTAAGATAGCGTTTGCGATCTGAAACTTGATTGAACTAGTGTTGATCATGGGCTTACATACTTGTCCTTTATCTAGTCTCACTCTCTTCTTCCAGAGGCATCCACAATAGTAGAACATTTATATACTTCAGTAGTAAAAATGACAAATGTTATATCACACTCTTCGTGGACTTTTGTGACACAGAAATATTCTCATTAACTTCTAGACGAAATTAAGAACACCAGGGTATAAATTTTGCAGATAAACGCGACTAGAAAAATGTCGAGAGTAGACGAGAAAAGGTTTTCGAGAATCGAGACGGCAAATAATTGTTCGAGCATTGAGACGAAACGAGAATTTACAAGACAAGACGAAAATACCTCATTTCTCGTCTCGTGGGCAGCACTAAGGATGTATAACTATTGTTAAGTAATAAGATAAGAACAATAAATAGTCAGTAAACTTCAGAAAGTAAGCAAGTTCAAAAACTGCAAAGATAAACTTTATTCCTATAAAGAGATATGAATTTCTTTTGAAAAGTGCTTCATAATTCTTCCCAGCTACTAGTTGATCTTAGTGCATGTTTTAATTTCATTTTCTGCATTACTGATGTTGAAATTGTTCAAATAACTTGTCTGCAGTTATTTGGATATCCGAGTATTCGTTTCCAACATTCGGATAATTATTCGTTATTTGATTTTTGATTTGATTGTAGTTTAGCGCTCTTTTCAACAGTGAGCCTATGTTAGACGTGGACCTACAGCTAGAGCTGTTCCGATAATCCAGTAATCGATAACAATTCGATAAAATTTCAAAACCGTTTCATCGATAAACAATTTTAATTTTATCGAATATCGAACTTTCGAGACTCCCGAAATGTTCGAGACTCTCGAAATGTTCGAGGGACTCGAAGTGTTTGAGGCACTCGAAATGTCAGAAACATTAGACAACTTCGAGACACCCGAAATGTTCGAGCTTCTCGAAATGTTCGAGGGACTCGAAGTGTTCGAGACACTCGAACTGTTCGAGAGTCTCGAATTGTTTGAAAGCAGCAAATACAGAAAAATATCAATATAATCGTATTTGTCGAGTCGCTTGAATATTTTGAAAAATTCAGGATTATCGGAGTGTTCGGAAGAAACAATGTATTCGAAGTTATCATAGTTATATATAATATGTATTACATATATGCAGGGTGTTCATTTTAAAACTTCTCTCCTTAGCAATGAAGTGAAGGAAAAGTTTTTTACCCACAGATCTGTACAAGGTTTAAGCAGTCTGTCAGAGGAGTCAAATAGGAAGACAAAACATACATCACCCGAATGGAATTGGAATTCAAGACACCATTAGTCTACTAATAGTCACTTTGCCGATTGCGCCAATAACGGGACAGGCAGAAAAATAATTTTACATTGATTTCGAGGATTTAATTTAATGTTCTGTATAGAGACAGCTACTGATATAGGTAGAGGTAAGGAAATCCGATAAGGCTGAAAACTTATCAAACTTCCGTTTCGAAAATTTACTATCCTGCGCTCGAATGCCTTCGAATATTTCAGATTGTCGTGAAACAAACCTTGAGAATTTTGGGTGCGAAGCTCCCTATTACAGGCCGTCCTGTCTGTCTGCTTGTATGTGCCATCCGACGATAACTTTCGAACGGATTGTCCGATTTTGTTGGAACTCATTTTAAAATGCTCCCGTTTGCTTTCACCAGACACCCATTGTTTTGGTTGCCATACGACAAGGCGAATTTTCGCGAATTCAAGTATTTGTTCTTACTCTGGGCGTAGTCGTGTGAAAGCTACGATAACTTTCGAATAAATTGTCCGATTTTAAAGGGGATTGGTCTAAATGCACATGTCAGATATCTGTTGCTCTTGGTTACTTTACGATATTTGATTTTGTACATAAGATGCCGTGCGTCTCTGGGACATTACCAACCTCAGATTCAATGCGTACAAGGTACGGGGTGGGGGATGCGGCCGAAGCGTGGTGCCGACAAGCAGGGCCGGCGAGAGCGGTCGCGGGCCCCGGGGCTGAGCAATCCCGGGCCCCTTGCATGTTCCCTTATAACTTCTTACGTTCTTACCACTTTGGACGGAAATACACTAAAATGAACATTAAGGCTTATTTAGAACTCTTCATTAGACCATTAATGCGTTTAATTTACATGTTAAACAGTATTGCTATATCTCCAAATAAGTGATTAATAAGAATTCTGAATTTAGCCTATGTTTACTATTCGCTGGATAAAAAAAAAAAAAAAAAAACCTCATTAATTCACTATATATGATTTTGTTTAGACCCGGCATTTAGTAATTCTTTATCCTCGGCCGTCGGGCCCCCTTTGGAGCCATGGGACCCAGGGCTCTGGCCCCTCCTGCCCTCCCCTCTCGCCGGCCCTGCCGACAAGACAACATTCATCTATGACTGAGATCAAGGAAGTCTGGAGACTTAACTCCACACTCCCTATATGCCCTCATATGGCATGGTGCTATACACAAGGGAGAACTAAAGGAAAATGAAAGAAAATGAGTTGAGTTGAGTTGATTTTAGTGTAGCGTCCCTTTCAGCAGCGAGGCTATATGAGACGTGGACCTACTGATTAACGTGGAATTCGAACCACATGAGCTCCCGCCGGGAATCGAACCCGGGTCTTGAAATAAAATGAAATGAAATGACCTACTATTATATCTGTTAGGCTAAGGGAGAAGGATGATTAAGGCAACTGAATGATGATGGAATAATTGGTGGAATAAGAATGTGGGAGTAAACGTGAGTACGCCAAGAAAAACCACGGACACGATGTTGTCCACCACAAACTTACTTGGTCGGGGATCGAACCAGGGAGGGACAAAAGGGATGAAGGGGAAAGGGGAGAAAAACATACATGCTCTGACTTACATTTCAATGACTCTAATTCAATTTCCATATCAAATTAAAATAAATTCCGATCAGTTCTTAAGGAAAAAAAGAAAAACATTATTTCCTCAAGCGTTCTCTCAGCTGCTTCATATATTGTTGCAAACAGACTTTCAAAGAAAGATGGTCGTGCAGCTACTTGCTTTGCAGTTGTTGAAAGAAATATTAGACCCTATCTCTCCTGTTGTGTCTTACATACAATAGACTACTTATCATTGTTTCTTTCTTTTCCGAAACAAGAAGCCAATGTCTTTGAAACCGATTGCGATTACATTGCACTTCGGTTGTGATTAGATTTTTCTATGGGAAACAAGGTTATACTGCTAATTCAAGCTGAAACGGTGCTGGAAAGTGTGTTTAAGTTACTGTAGTGAAAATGTCAGCGAAAAGATCATATGGGATATTTGGATCATTCTGAAACTTGGATATTTGGATAGGGCACATACTAGTTCCTAAATAAAATCTTGATCCGGCTACGGTAGATCGTATAGTATTGGAGCTATAGACCTATAAAGTTCATTTATTCATGTTTTCGGCAGCCTATAACTCTAAAAGGAAGCATTTGTGCACCCAGGTTGTTCTATACGTTTTCTTTTATCTTGGTCTCGGGATAGAGTTGCCATATTTTGAAATTAAAGGAGCGGGGGATTCTAAACCGTAAGTACTGATGTGAACTTGTGTACCATATTACAAATACTGACGATCCTTCTGACCATTTTTTAATGATTTCTTTGTTAAGTGGCACTTCCAACGTACTTTTCTAACAAAACTAAAGTAAAGCAAATTTAATTTTTGCCTTTAATGTTTTATTAAGTTCAACAAATGTGAATCTCGAATTGTAAAGTAAGTATTAAGTAAGTAGCTATCAAAGATGGAGTGGGTCAGTGGGTCAAGTTGGTCAAGTTTTCTGAATGGGTCAGTGGGTCGTGGGTCAACAGCATGTGATCTACTGTGACCCACCACCCACCGTGACTCACTGCGACCCACCACCCACCATGACCCACTGCGACCCACCGACTCTACCGACCCTCTGTGCTCACTGCATTGTAGACAGTATCTTCTGAAGACTAGTAAATTTGTCTTCGTTTTACTTCCAAGACCTTCATTTCCCTTCCTTTTTTACTTGTTTCTGTCTACTTACCTGAGGTGAGTATATCTAACCAAGTGTAAAAAGAACTTCAGGCACTTTCGGATATTGATATTTTTAATTGTAATAATAGCAATAGGACTTATACTACTACTTGGCTTTAGAGATCTGTGAGTTTTTAGAGGAGCTAACTACTGAAAAAAATACATTTTTCAATCACTGTAATATATAAATTATTATATAAAAAAATTGAATGTAACTATGTGTGCCTGATCATCACGTTCAAATTGCAAAGTCAAATTAAATAACTTTTGGAAGAAGGAGGGAAATTCCTATTCACCTCTGAACACTTTCCAGAAACCTCGTTCCCTTTCGCTTTCTAGACGGGAGAGGGAACTTGGTAATGACATCAAACCTTCATGTGTAATTACAAAAATTAAATTTAAAAAGAAATAAGAAATCATCTGTTTATCAGGCTTTAATTGATAATTTATTCACAAGATTCCTATCGAAGGCGTGGTAGATGTTCTCCATGAGTCGATATTGCCAACTGACATGGTCGATATGGAAAAGGTGTATGGTGATAGAGAGATGATACTTCTTGCTGAGTACTTCAAAACTGATCAAGAAAAATCGTTATAAGACTTAAGTCTAACAAGCAGATTGTCGATGAGGAGTTGCAGAAATCAGGTAGAAGTATTATCAATTTCCACGACAGAGTGCGAACGGGGATTTCCCGTTATAAATTGACAGATGACTGATATTAGAAATAGACTAAGTGCTCAAATATTGTCTAACTTGTTCATCAATGTTAATGGCCCACCGCTAGACAAGCTCAAAGTAGACGAGCTAGTTATTTCTTGGCTGAAGGATGGACATCATTCCA
The DNA here is from genome assembly GCF_964235325.1 of Thermobia domestica. Taxonomy (NCBI): domain Eukaryota; kingdom Metazoa; phylum Arthropoda; class Insecta; order Zygentoma; family Lepismatidae; genus Thermobia; species Thermobia domestica. The sequence goes on along the minus strand of NC_137458.1, from coordinate 204,382,792 downwards.
CTGCGGATGATTTACCACGAAAAAGTTCCGGAGGCCAGCAGGAAATAAACCCGATTTCAGATTTGTTTTAAGGTGGAAAATCACGAGTTATAGAAAATGTATACTTGTATTACTAATGGCTTATTTGTGTTATTCAATTTTGTACCTATTTTTTTAGTAAGTCTCTGCTTTGCTTTAGGTAAACTACTTTGAATAAATATTCATAATAATTGCAATTATGCATATTTGTAACTTAAATTTAACGTGGTGTTATAGTGATTACACAAATTACAATTATGAGCATACTTTATGGAGATGCTCTCACATAGGGTACCCGAGCACCTCTATACACTATGAAAAACTGATTTTTCAAGTCTTTTGTGAGAAAAATACTGTGAACTGAGAAACTATAACCTTTTCCATATTGTACAGGGGTATTTTCGTGCGAATAGAAGTTTCTTTTGAAAAGCGTTCAGAAATTAACACTTGCAAGAATACTCTTTTAGTACAAGTATATTTTAGGCACACACTAATTTCCCCCCACCTTGAACTGTTTCAATTTCCTCACTGACAAACACTACCATTTTATATCATAAATGTCAGATCCACCGTTATTCTAACAGAGTGGTGCTTGAGCGATTGACTAGAAATTCAAACTCCGATTAGTGACAATTTCACAGTCTTGTTTTATTACAAGTGTAAACTCTTTAGTCAGTACAGAAGAGGCCGTGGATCGTGTTCAGAGTTGATGATGGATTTCGGTGAGTCAGAATAGGTCACAGTGGATGAGAGTGGTTCATGGTGGGTGGTGGGTCAGAGTGGGTCACCGTGGGTGATAGGTCACAGTGGGTCATGGTGGGTGGTGGATCAGAGTGGGTCACGGTGGGTCGTGGGTCATGGTGGGTGGTGGGTCAGTGGATCGTGGGTCAAGTTTTCATTGACCCACGACAACTCTGGTAGCTATTACAGTAAGATATCTCTAATAAGGATATCTGTAAAACAAGTTTTTTTTTTTTTTTTTTTTTTAAGCGATGTATGGCAGATGTTGTTCATACGATTTTCTCTCTAAGAAATAAAAAATAATTTCTAAACTTTTATAGTAAGAAACATATTTAGGAGTCTTGGTCCATCTCTTATAAAATTTCTAATCATTTTCAAAGATTTATACTTGGAGTCATAGTAACATACGAAATTACCACAGTTTCACAATATATGAAATACAGTATAAACATTTTAAAAGAAAAAATACTAATATAATGAATCTAATCTAAACAAAATGCCAAGGATACCGTAGTTCAATTTGCAGTCATTTCTGAATATATAAAGACTACTTAAACATATAGATTACGTAACAACATAGACTTGTTGAGTTGAACTGGACAGAATATTATCAAAGAAATACGCACCCATGAGATCATACATTAGTATTCATGGGTTGAACCAAAATGTGTATGATTATGCCATTTTTTATTTATTTATTTTACATTTTTCATCCCTTTAACTTTCTTTTTAAAAAATCTCTATTGCGTAAAATCTTATCATAAAATTCTACGCATGATACGTCATTCATATTGTACAATCAGAAACTTTAGAACCTGGAGGTTGGATATATAAGAAATGACAGCTTTTCCAGTAGCAGCATAGTTTCATTGTATGTCTGATAGTTGGATAACCAACATGACAGCAAATACATGCCCAAAAACATAGTATGCCAGGATATTCCTCCACTTGGAGGAAAAAGTATTGCTATCTGAGAGCATCACTTAGAGAAACAACCACGAGATAAATCTGCAGAAATTCCATTCACGTTAAGTTCAAAAAGATAGGAATTAGTGCAAAGAAAACGAAAAGAATAATACGCATCATGCAGAGATCGAAAAAGTATGGAAAGCTAAACAAAATGAGAAAACAAGGAAAGAGGGAAAGGAAAAAGTAAAAGACATGGGAATAAATTAAATTTTAACACTTAAGGTTAAACAGCCTCCGTCTTTCCCCTTGCATTGTCTTGTTTTTTCTCCTTTCATAGGATAAACCTCTTTCAGTATCAAACGCGAACATCATTTATAGTGTTTAATTCCTTGGGGAAAAAAACTTAGTCTAGGCTGAGACTCGAACACAGAATTCTTAGAACGACAATCACACACGATACCCACTTATCTACACAGGCTCTCTTTATAAATCAACCATTACACACGCTGTTATCAAACGTGTAAATCAGCCATTGTCGATGAGTTACCCCAGTTACACTTGAAGTTTGAATTTTATTTACGGCCTTTAGCCATCTACGCAGGGGTGTAGCCACGGGGGGACCCATCGTGGCCAGGCCCCCCAAATGATTTCCTGCCCCCTAATGACCAGATGTTAAAGCATCATCGTGAAATTCCCTCGCTTCAGTCATTTAAAAACAACAAAGTTTACATATAAGTAATAATTTACGGTAAAATAGTATGGAAAAATAATATTTTACCATACCGATCATAAAATAGTATGGTGTACTTTTTGTGACAGCAGATTACACAATTTACGGCGATTTGTATTTGACAGTTTGAAGACAAACGTTTTGACAGGGTACTATAAATTCTACCATAAAACAATGGTACTAAACTAAATTGTAAGTACATTATATTATTTATATGCTGCAATTTGTGTTTTAAGAAAACTTTTTTTTATCAGATGAAAAATTTGGTGAAAAATGTTTTTATTCAGTTTTTCAGTTTGGATTTCATTCGCATATTTTTAATTGCTATTTCGTGTAAAACAGGAAGTGAGACATAGCTGTTAATAAAATAATTATGTCTTTTTAGTCACGAATAATAAACATTTTTGTCAGAAAATCTTAAATAAATCAAGTGCAATTTCAAAGAAAATCAGTCTTATGTATAAAAGTAACCAAGAAAGTTCTGTCGCTTTTTGTTTAGGTCTATGGTAATTAGCCCTCACACCGTGAGTTGAATGTGAATGGAGATAAGATGAAAGTCAGTTTCTGGTGTTTATATATATCCAACATACTACCTGGTTGTGGCAGTTCAGTTACACCGTGAACTTGCATAAGGACAGACTAAACATGGAACCACCACAGAGCGTCATAGGGCATATATGCTCTACGAGTTCAAACTGGGGTCAAACGCCGCAGCAGTGTGGTGGAAGTTATGCCAGGTCTTGGTGAGGGTGTTGTGACTGAGCGGACAGTGCAGTGGTGGTTAAAAAGTTTAAGGACGGTGACGAGACACTCAAAGGCGCACCACGTGCCGGAAGACCAAGGCATGTACAAAATGTAGATCTTCAGACAGCAATTGAGCCGAACAGTTGCTAGACATGTGAGGAACTGCGCTACCCTCATGCCGTAAACGTCGCCAACACTTAGTGGCCCACTTGCAGTAAATGTCGATCGTCGCTATAACGACGCGTCCAAGAATTGCCGCTAGTGTCCCACTGACGGCAGGGTTTCGTCGAGTCGAAACATATATCTCTAGTCGAGGTGTTGAAGTTACCACCGCGTAGCAGGGAGAACTTCGTTTTGGTCCACGCTCCTTAGATTCTTCGCGGAGAATCGCGAAGGGACCAACACGAACTATCGCTAGTCATGTGCATGCAGTTATTATTATATATTATTTTTCCTGACGAATTGTTCCTAAAGTGAGCTCCGAGGGTCAAGAATAACCTCTGCCTCAACATCATGAAGTGAAAAATCCTGAGATAAGTGCGATAATTGTATTAATTTAGGTGACAACTGTCGTCGATCATTAGAAAGTGAGTATGCGAGAAGTATGAAATAAAGTAAATAGACACGCGTCATTTTGTTTCAAAATTACATGGCGAACACATGTTATCTAATTCCAAACAGTTATCGTCGAATATACACGGTTAAAGGAGCACTCGGATTGACCAAATTAAAGATATCTTAATGATTTATCCCTTTACAAGCGACGTTTCCTTCATTGCCTTCGTAGCGAAGTAGGATGAACACTTGCCTAGTAATCATAAGATTGGTGGTTCAAGTCCCCTTCGGGACATTGTTTGATACTTTTTTACTGTTTTTTTACTCACCTTAATGTAAAGAAACCACACATATAGCCGATTTAACATATTTTCGGGAAGTAATTTTCTGCTTCATTGGCGTTTTGTCGCGTCTCTGCTGCTGGTGATATAATTTTCAAAACGGAAGAGGGGTCACCGGGGATCGTCGCTGCGGCGCCGCCAATGTTTGGCGAGATGTCGCTAATTGCCCATTTGTGGTCCACGAACGCTTACGGCATGGAGACAATTCAGTGTGAGTGGCGAAACCATTCAGCAGCACCTTCATCAACTAAGGAAACACTAGAAGTTGGGTCGATGGGTCCCACATAACTTGACTCCGGATCAAAAGAGAACGCAAGCAGACACCTGTGTTTCTTCGCTGTCTCGACTGAGGAAGGAGTCATTTTTGGACAGGGTGTTGGCATGTTATGAGAAGTGGGTCCTGTACGAAGTTCTACGGCGCCGTCATAACTGGTTAGCATCCCATGAACGGTTCCAAGACAGCCGAAACCAGCACTGCACCGGAAGAATGTCTTCCTGTGTGTTGATGAACTGCTTGCGGCATCGTGTATCGGGAACTGCTACCAGCTGGTCATAGCGTGAATGCATCTGTGTACTGTCAGCAGTTGAACTGTGTTCAAGAAAAACTCAAAACTCTTTACCAGCACGTCTGAATCCCAAAGGGGTCCTTATCTTACAGGACAACGCTAAGCCCCACGTGGCTAGGATGACCCGGGATACCATTTTACGCCTTGGATAGGAAACACTATTGCATCCGTCATACTCCCTGGACATTGCACCGTCCGATTATCATCTGTTCCCTTTCTTGGACAATCACCTTAAAGGATGCCAGCTCAAATCCCTAGTAGAGGTGCAAAATGCACTTGATACCTTCTTCGCTTCACGGCCCACCAACCTCTACCGCGATGGAATCCATGTCCTTCCACAACGTCTGCAGAAGGTTGTCTATCTATTCTTGATCTTCCAGGTATGTGCTAGGTGACATATGAATATTCGGAGGTGGTGGGTGAGAAAGCGATAGAACTTTCTTGGTTACCTTGGTGAAAAATTATTATTATTATTATTATTAATAATAATAATAATAATAATAATAATAATAATAATAATAATAATAATAATAATAAGAAGAAGAAGAAGAAGAAGAAGAAGAAGAAGAAGCTAAAAACAATGTTTTTAGTTTTCCGGAAGGAAACCAAAAATTTCCATTTTTTTCAGGCTTGAAAAACACTAGCTGCAACATATATTTTTGTAGATTGTAGCTGGGCCCCCTTCAAAAACGACGGGCCCCTCCTACAGAAACTTGCTGGCTTACCCTTGCATCTACGGCAACAGTCCCCTTGTTTTCATTAAAAGCATTTGTTCTGTAGATTAAAATCAAGAATAAATTAATCTATTATGAATTAATCTCTTGGGTGCACCAACACTCACAAACAACCCACAGACACACACACACACACACACACACATACATACATCGTATATATATATTATCGGATTGATTAAGGATTAAATGAGTTATTTCGTAAATTTACGAAACGGGTCTTGAAGAAGGTCGTCGCAAAAGTAATGACATCTCCTAGCGTTGTTACGTAAGACACGCAACATAAATAAAGCTTGAAAACCAGACGTTACAAGTTGTGGCGTGGCTAAGTCGGTAAGGTGTTTGCCTTTTGAGTGGGCAGCGCTGGTTCAAGTCTCGAGTCTCGATTACTTTTTCTTTCAAAATACATTTCCATATTTTTATATATGTTATTAATAATTGGTTTCTTGAATTTTTTGTAAATTATCTTAAATTAGTGGAGGTTAAATAAAGTCAGTAAGATTAAAACACATAATTGCTTTATCCGTATGTGAAGTCCAGAGATGGAGCGGATCAGCGGGTCATGGGTCAACAGAACGTGACCCACGACCCACTGGGACCCACTCTGACTTAACAACGCATTACGACCCACCGACCCATTCCGCTCAGTGGGTAAACAAGTTTCCGACCATACTTTTTTGTATGTTGTGCAAAGTAACCCCAGATATGGGGTTACTTTGCACCAAAGTTTATATTTCAATAACTATGGTTATATTGAATGTTTACTAATGAACTTATACTAATGTTTTCTTTATATATCTAGCTATTATATGTTTAAAATACAGTGTTCTAAATCATTACGTTTGTAAGTTACATGCGATTTTCTTTAAAATGACATACCTTGTACAAAATAGGCCCGTCTTACGGTACTAAGTTTCATCTCACTAACGCAAAGTACTCTATTTGTTATGTATTTTTAACCCTCTTTCCTCTATTATGATACGCACTTTAATAAATATGACGTGACAACAACCCAGTTTGAGGTAGGCGTTAACTATGTTAAAAACTTCACACCGAACGGTTCAACCATTTCCTTTACGTTAAACAATGTCTTTTTCATTTTGTATAATACAGACGTACCCTCATGCAAAAAAAAAAAAAAAAAAAAAGTGCGTATACTGTAACCCACGATTTTTCGCAATTATTCCATTTTCCTTACGTTCATGGGTAAAATTCAGTTATTAGTATGTGTAGATAATAGAAAGCAATCCATCCAAGATATCCCCCCCCCAAAAAAATTAAAAATATAAGCAAAAAACAAAATTATGCTCGATTTTGTGTATACTGGCAATAATGCTTTCGAGAGAATTTTGCAGTGACAGAGCACGACTGCAGAGGGAATTTCACGAGTGGTAGTATCGTAGTATCCAGAAGTTGAATCAAGGAACTAGAAAGTGCAGTAAAATATTACATTTATTGGTTTAAACCTAGGGTGTAAATTGTCTGCCAAATATAAATTAGCTTTTGTAACCAAGATGTACGGAAATATAGAAAAAAAAGAGAAAAACTGTTTTCTTAAATTTGGAAGTGACATGCTCTATAGCCATGAGCATTTATTTCTTAAGAAAAAGACAGGCAACAAAATGTAGTCTCTGTGGTCAAGTGGATAGAGTGGCGGACTGGTAGTTCTTATATGTTTTGACACCAGGTTGAATTCCACCCCATGCCATCCATTTAACTTTTTTTTTTTTTTTTTTTTTACAAAACATTATAGAAAGTGTATAATTTTTATGTTAAATGGGAACTGAAACAATATAATAAGGAAATAACTTTTTGTTTCCTCTAATGTCGTATTTATTCAGAATTAGTGTACTATTAGTAATAGCGATTTTCTTCAGTTTATGGTAATGTATGCCTATTCCTCCCCTCTCCGTTTTTGCACACCAGAAGAAACTTCAACTCACTTCGAGTGTGTCTGCGAGTCAGGAACAGAAAAAAACATGTGCGACATGCAGCCTTACAGTCACAGCGAATGAAACTAATAGCTCGTTGTCATAAAAAAGCGGATGTTAAATTATTGTTCTAGTTTTTGTGTGTGTGTGATTCTTTTTAGACTCTCTCTGTCTCTCCTTTTTTTTCATATCCACATGTGCAAGAAATGCAATCATAAGTGTGTGTAAGGAATAAAGAACGCTTTCTTTAAACAAAACTAAATTATACAGCTCTATTTGTGAGGAACACGAATGCTTCCAAAATATGCCATGGATATTAACTATAATCATATCGTTCTTCCGAATTATAAAGTAGCGTGAAAAACTGATAATAAAATTATGTAACATGCATAAGTTTTTTTTCGAGCGTGACAACACATTAAACATAACAAATTAAATTTTTGGAGTTTAAAATTAACACTTTACGTGTCGGTGTAGGCCTGTTCGTTTTCACATTCGAGCGACGAAAGAAGAAAGTGTGGTGATAGTTATAACAATCGAATACGCGATTTCAATGAATTCAAGTCACATGGCCCCTACATATCGAAAAAAAAAAAGATTTTTCGATGTCTGCCCATCTATTCGTCTGTCAGTTCGTCACGCTTTTACATGCACTCAATTAGAGGCCATACTGTTCAATGTATCTGGACCGAATTCTAGACATAACGTTTTAATAACATACTATCATTTTGAATTTTATATCCTTCGACACCTAAAAGTAAGGGTAGTTTATTGAAGGATGAAAATTTAAAATTATTCAAATTTCTCAACAAAAAAACACGTAAAAAACTGTGACGATTTTATTTTTTATAGATATACATTTTATTAACAACTCTCCACCGTGGTATCAATCGTTTTTCTAAAAAAAAAACTACATATGGTGTAATTTACTGTATGGTATGCGTTCTTTGTGCACAATTTTCTCAACCACATTTCATAAATAAACGTTTCATTAATAACCTAACAATATGACAACTCGTTCGCCATGTAAACATTCAGAAGGAGTAGCTTTCCCCCGATGATTTTACCATTAACCCTTTCCGGATCCTGGCTTTTTGGGCTATTTTTTAGACTTTCAGTCAAGCAGCTACTGTATCGTCACTATTTATCCTAGGATCATGGTTCATACCTCATTCTCTTCAGAATAGAGCTGGCTTTCGAATGGTACCACTTGCATGCTCATACTATATACCAGAAGCGGGAAAAATGTCAAAGTGAAAATTTCGGAGGGAAAATTTTTTTCTCGAACTTTGGCCCCCCCTGTGTGATCGTAGCCATCAAAAAAATCTGATAAATAGTACTTGGTATACTGAATGTGTGTGCCAAATTTCAAGTTTCTATCTTGAATAGTAAGGGCGGGAGAATTTTTATCAAAAATTCCCACAATGCCCCAAAGTACCATAAAACACTATGATCTCAGGGGAAAAAATTCTTGAGACATTCCTAATTACCCTAGGACTATAATCCGCCAATCATTCTCTTCAGAATAGAACTGTCTTTCAGGCGGTACCATTCACATGTCTCCATCATGTATCTAAGGCGGGAAATTCCTGAAAAAAGGGATTTTTTGGGGCAAATTTTCCCTTTTTTCAACTTTTGCCCCTCTGAACCCCCCTGTTTTTACGCAGAAATAAAAAAAACTTCTGGTAAATACTACTCGGTGGACTGAATGTTTGTGCAAAATTTCAATCTTCTACGTGAAAAAATAGGCCCGCCAGAAAAAATTTCCCTACCATGCCCCACTTTTACCCTATACAGAAGTATATTTGGATAAAAATTCACTGAGACGGCCTTAATTACCCTAGAATAATAATTCGACCGTCGTTCTCTTCAGAATGGAACTGCCTTTCAGACGGTATGACTCGCGTGGTCCTATCATGTATGTAAGGCGGGAAAATTACGAAAAACGGGATTTTTGGGGTAAAAAATCCCTATTTTTACCCCTTTACCCCTCTGGTTCCCCCCTGTTTTAGCACTGACATCGGAACAAAAAATCTGGTACATACTACTCCGTGGACTGAATGTTTGTGCAAAATTTCAATCTTCTACGTAGAAAAATAAGCCCGTCAAAAAATATTGAACATACGCTTAGAAAATGAGAAAAGAAATTTTTGACTTATGACGTCATCACCTCCTATGTCTGGACGCAGGACGGTCTGAAACCATACGTAATGTCTTCTGCAAGGCCTCTGGACTTGGAAAAAAAAACGGACGAAAAAGCTCAAATAGAAGAGAAATAACGCAATGTACCATGAAAAGTGCATATGGTACAAATTGTACCATAGGATCCCGAAGGGGTTAACGCCTCAGGCAATTTTGTTCATATTTCGTAAAGAAATGTTTCAGTAATAAACTAAAATACAGCATAAATCGTTTATCCCGGTAACATACAGAAAAAGACGTTTTCTCAAAGGTTGATTTTTTTTTTTTTTTTTTTTTTTTTACAATTTTCTCAGTAATAACAGACAAATTTCTTGTAATTTCAGTATGGTATAACTCGCTTGTTCCGAAAAGAAAAATCGAAGAGATAATTTACTTTGACAGTGAAATTTTTCCTGACGATTTGCTTAAAAATTACTCGATATACTTGGTCCAGATTATAAATAATTTACAATATGGCATAAATCGTTTATCCTCAAAATTACAGATAGAATAGTTTACCTTTGTGGGTAAGTTTTTTCCGATGACCTTCCCAAAAACAACTCAGAAGATGTTTGTTGTTCATATTTCATAAATAAATGTTACATAAATAACCTAGCTATATGGTATAATTCCCTCATCCTGAAAATCTAGAAGTGGTATATTACTTTTGACAGTAAGTTTTACCTGCAATTTTCTCAAGATGCACTCAGGCGATTGTGTTCGTATTTCATAAATAAATGTTTTATGAAAACACTAACAATACAGCATAGCTCGTTTGTCCTGAAAAGATCCACAAGGGATAATTTATTCTTGGGGTGACTTTTTTCATGATTTTCTCAGAAATTACTCAGACACTTTTTCTTATAGTTCACATACAATTATATCCTTAATAATTCTAATATATGGCTTAAGTTATTTCTAACGTAAATATGACCAGTGGGTACTTTACTTTTGGGCCTAAAGTTTCTTCTAACAAAGTTTTCCAAAACACATTATTTTATTAGCAATTTCCCAAATAAATGTTTCATAATAGCTGCAGCCTAACATGAGTCAGTGTAAAAAATTCCAGCGAGAAAGTACAGTGCGTTTGTTCCATACCCTTTCTTAAATATATTTTTAAATGTTTCCTAATCACAATTTTCCGAACAAAATCGAAACTTCTTTTTAAATGTGCCTTGTTGTGGTCAAATGGTTCAAGTGCATTGGTTCTGGATTTGATTTCCAGTGAGAGCTAGTGTATTTTTGTCCAAGAGGTGTGACACGTCAATGCAAAGAAAAAAGTCCAAACGATGATTGTCAATTCCAAAGGTAAAAACGTGAAAAATACAATGCCAGGTTAATCAGTGGCCTCTAGATAAAGCTATCCTGCGAAGTGATTGAGATACCCTCCTGCTAGTGATTGTAGGTAATCCTCCTGCTAGTGACTGTCAAACAAGAAAGAAAATCTGATGGTCTAGTAGCATTCAGGGAAAAACTATTGCTATTATTTATCACTCAGTTGTACCAAGTATTCCTCTTGTGACTACGGTAGTATCTGTTCTCTTAGTCTAGTAACGAAGTAATTCTTGTGCCCAGTGTGCCCACTCGCTGCCTTAGTTCAATGGTGGAACGATTACCTTTTTGTGTGTGGAGACCCTGGCTCGATTCTAGCTCGCGCCAAAATAAATTTTGTTGTGGATATCATCATGTAAATAAGTTTTCTCGGAGGTCTCCACTTTCCCCGTATTTTCTTTATTTCACAATTTCATTCATTGTCATCTTCAGTCTCCCTTAGCCTCAGTACATAATAGTAAGACACTAAACTAGAATTGTAATTTACTTTCATTTGAAGTAGCTATACTTTCTGCGATGACACCACCAAAACTAAATAAATTCATATATTTTATGCTATTATAAAACGTCATGTTGAGTTGAGTTGATTTTAGTTTAGCGTCCCTTTCAGCAGCGAGGCTATATGAGACGTGGACCTATTGATTAACGTGGAATCCGAACCACATGAGCTCTCGCCGGGAATCGAACCCGGGTCTCCCACGTCAAAGGCGCGTACGCTAACCGCTTAGCCACGAAGGAGCTCATAAAACGTCATGTAAAGTTGGATTTCTTTTTGAAAAATGTCCCGATTTCACTTCTGAAAATATAGTAGTCTTAGTATATGCCGCTTATTTAGGTTCCACTCTAACATCCTTTAAGTCTTATCAGTTTTAAACTCTTTATCTTTCTTTTCATCACACAGGGCTGTGTGGAAACGTGCGAAGTAGCAGCTGCGAGCTGTTTTCGTAGTAAGCAGCAAATGTTGATATGCTCGAAGTAGAGATATGATGTTGAACATAGCGGTTGTTTTGAGCTTACGAGTGAAATATCGAAATTAAGAACCGAATTTCGACTAGCTACCTCATGCATGAACGAAAGAAAGTTTTCCGTAATTAACTAGCTCTAGAATGTTTTCTAGCGTTATATAAAAGAGATCTAGTAAAAATGTGAGTTCTTTTAATAAAACATTGCGTCATAGATAAGATCAATGATACACATTAATATTTTCGCTTCAGAAGTATATACAGGATGTTTCAAAACAACACCGACAACGTTTGGGAGGTGATTCCTAACACCAAGATAAGTCAAACAGTATAGACCAACCTCGGTGCACAAATGCTTCCTTTGGGAGTTATAGACTATCGGAAACATGAAAAAAAGGAATTTTAAAGGTCCATAGCTCTAAAACTATGTTGCCTACTGTAGTCGGGTCAAGACTTCACTTAGGAACTAATATGTTCCAATCCAAAAATGCGTTTCAGAATCATAAGGCACTTACGCAACAAATTTTATAGAGGGAGTTTGGCTACGGGTATACAATTTGAAGTATTCACCAACTACCTCTATAAAAAATTGTTGCGGAAGTACCACAAGATGGATACTTGGATGTTTGGATATGAAACACGGATATTTGGATAGAGCACATATTAGTTTCTAAGTGAAGTTCTGACTCGACTACGGTAGGTCCCTATAGTTTTGGAGCTATGGACCTTTTAAAGTTCATTGTTTCATGTTTACGGGAACCTATATCTTCGAAAGGAAGCATTTGTGCACCCAGGTTGGTGTATACTTTTTGTCTTATCTTGGTGTCAGGAATCACTTCCCAAATGTTGTCGGTGTTTTGAAACACCCTGTATAGTCGAAAGCTATGTAGTATGTTTTAGCCTAATGTTGTTTTTGTAGTCATAATAAAGTATATACTTCTCCTAGACATGTGTGTCAAGGAAAGTTAATCTATGTTTTTTTTTTTTTTTTTTATCCCTTAAGGTATCCCTTAAGGAGGCCCCTCTTTTGACAGAAGGGAGAATGGAGAGGAGGAGGCCAGCGTTTATGAGGTCTGCTGGCAGAGCTGCGGGGGGAGAGGTAACTAAATATTATTACGTTCAATGATTTGCATGTTGGTAAAATGTGCTTATATTACAAATATTTTTTTCAAGGAAAGTAATCGTTAGTAATTATAATTGCAGGTATTTTAAGTGTAGACATTAAATTATTAATTCTGCAAATAAAAATATATAATCCAAAATCTGATGCCTTGTTAATCAAAGAGCTATACAGAATAATGGTAAACAAAATTCTAAGGAATTGAAAAAGATTATAATTAAAATATGTAAATGAAAGACGTATAATTTTAAAAAGGAGCAAAAACCAAAGATGCACAGAGGTTTTATATGATAAACAACAGTCTAAAGAAATGGTTTATTTAATGATGCTATATGTATTTGAGAAAGTAGCAAAATTGCCTGATTCATTTCAATATTTCGTATATTACGATGATATTCTTTTAGTGGGTGATCCTCAGTGGGCGTTTTACTGTTAACGTCCACATCTGTGGTAATTAATCGCAATAAGTCTATCGTAACACCGAGTCGTATTCTTACATATTTGGGAGCGCAAGTGAATTTTGATCGTAACATACTTACAATTAATACTCGGTATCTTAACATTGTTAAATCTTGCCCATGGCATACAGGGTGTATGCGGAAAGTATCGAGACTTCTCTCATATGAAATACATTTATTGACATTTGTGTACAATGAACCAACAGTCTTCAAAATAAGCCCCTTGGACAATACACCGCTGCCAGCGGTTTTTCCAACTTTCATAGACCACCCTAGAACTCGACAACCGGAACACTGTTGAGGCACCTCGTCGAAGTTGCTTGTACCGCGTCAATCGTGTCGAAACGCTGCCCTTTCAGGGCCCTCTTGATGCGACAAAACAAAGAACACGGGCCCAGATTGGGACTGTAAGGTGAGCGCGCTGCCACGTTATTTGTGCCCAACACTTCAACGACAACTAGCGACGTGTGACTGGGCACATTGTCATGGTGGAGTGTCCACTAGTCGGCGATCTCCTGTCGCACTCGACTAATGCGATCCTTCAAACGACGGAGCACTGCTGCGTAAAATTTACCAGTAACGGTCTGTCCAGTAGGTACAAACTTCTTGCACACTACTCCTTTCGCGTCGAAAACCACGATGAGCATGGATTTGACGGGCGAATTGTTCATGCGAGCTTACTTCGGTTTTGGAGACTGATTCATATGCCACTCACTGGCGGATCCACGGGAAGGATGGAAGGGGCGGTTGTCCCCCCCAAAAGGTCATTTTTTTCTTGTTTACTTCCAGCATTTATTGTTGGGAAATACAAATATGTTTTTTTATCGACCGATCCACTCTGTGTGACAAGCCTAGTAGAGCCTATCCAAAATGTGTGGTACTTAATTGAACTTAATACATATTTGAATTGTGAATACTTCTGTCCCTAGTTTCTTGAGGTGGTCACGATAAGCCCCAAAGAAGCGAGAATATGATTCATTCGTTGGACGAACAGCTGTAGGAGGATAAGACGGCTCATTCTTTGAACTAAAAATGTATGTTTTAAAATTATGTCTTAGAAAAAGAATATGTAAATTAAATTCGGGTCCCAACACTTTAATTTCCTTTACCTTGATAAAGAGAAATATAGAATCTTCAGCGCTCCTTATCGAAAAGCTCTCTGAATGTGAGATGTGACTTTTCGTTGGCTAATTGATTGATATGTATTTGTCGTATATGTCGTTTGACAAATGTGACGCTTTACAGAACGAGTACTAGAGTTTAAAGTTGGATCTGATCCACTGTAGTGTGTTCGATGCTCACTCACCGGGGATCAAACCACAGAACCTCATGCATCAAAGATCAAAGGTACTTTCGCTAGCTACTAGACCAACAAAGAGGGCCGTTACTTTTGGGGTTCAACTCGGAAACATTAGGAAGAGACCAAGGATTCATTGTGACGTTTAATGGCATTTCATCTTTCCTTGGGAAATAACACAAACTATTATTGTAATCTTATATATAAAAGAGAACGCACAAATCCTTTGTTCCCTCATCACGCTAATACGGCTGAACCAATTTCTTTCATTTTTGGGGGGTTATTAGGATTTGGACCCTAGATGGTTTTTATCATATCACTTTAATTTTCAATTACCAGTGTCTTGAGATAATTGACCATTCAAGTGTCCATAACGTACAAATCCTTTGTTAGTTCATCATAGGTAAAAATAAACGTATTTATATGCAACCCGCATGACCGTGTCACTCGGCGGGTTAACATAAATGACAGGCGATATAATGTTAACATTTACTGCAATCTACTATGGTTTTTATCATATCACTTGAAAGCGAAAAAGTAAAAATTATCTAAGTAATAAAGTTTATTGCGTTCCGGGGTGACCGCAGCGAAGCGGGGCGGGTTAACATAAATGACAGGCGATATAATGTTAACATTTACTGCAATCTTCTATGGTTTTTATCATATCACTTGAAAGCGAAAAAGTAAAAATTATCTAAGTAACAAAGTTTATTGCGTTCCGGGGTGACCGCAGCGAAGCGGGGTGAACGCTGCTAGTTCATATATAAAGGACGAAATCCTGAGTGAATAACTGATCTTTGCACAAGCCAAACCGCTTAAGCTAGAAACTTGAAATTCAGACAGTAGATCAGATTTGTGTCGTAGGGTGTCACCATGGAAGGATTTTTTGGAAATTCGAAGAAAGGAAGGAAGATGGAGTAGAAACTATTTTAATAAGATGGCCATCTCTCCGAATCCCTTAAGGTTAGAGACTTGAAATTTGGTATTTGGATTTCTCATTTAAAGTAATGTGATACACGATTCAACGTTTTTTTTTTTTTATACTTTAGTAAAATGGAAAAAAAAGAGGTGGAAAGAAAAAGCCGGGGATTGCAATTATTATAATAAGATATCAATATCTATGAATCTTTGAAGTTTAGGAACATGGAATTTGGTGTATGGACTTCTCACTTAAAATAATTCAATACGTATTTCAGCGTTTTTGATATTTTACCTAGAAAGGAAGAAAAGAGGTGGGAATTATTATTATTATTATTATTATTATTATTATTATTATTATTATTATTATTATTATTATTATTATTATTATTATTATTATTATTATTATTAAGATGCCCATATCTTGGGATCCCTTACTGTTAGACAGAAAATTGGCAGTTTGATTTGTCATTTAAAATAATTAAACACGTATTTGAGCGTTTTTTTTTTTTTTTTTTTTTTTTGCCACTTAATGTAGAAGGGAAGGAAAAGAGATAGGGGTGGTTCACTAAAATGCCTTACGTGGTGTTTGAATTTCGTGACAGACTTTTAGCTCAATCCAATTCTATATGAAAAACAGAAGAAAGAACGCGAAATACTGTGCCACAGTAGCACGTAGGAGCATATTGTTCAAGGCAGTATGCCGAGCAAATTGGGGGTCTTGGGGCGAAGCCCCACCTAGGCGAAGGCTAGTATAATACATTGTTGTTGTAAGCATAGCTATAATTATACTATGTTTCTAAAAGCTCTATTTAAGAAATTACCTAATAGAGCCAATTTCCAAACTCCTGTTCCTAGTCTGGTCTAATGCTTTACATACTCAATTACACCACTGCAAAAGCGGTGTATTCGGACAAAATACCCTATACGGTGCTCATGGCCCGGTTCGATTCCCGGTGGGAGTACATTGGAAAGAAAAAAGTTGTTCGGATTCCACTATAACCAGTAAGTGGACGTCTCCTTTAGCCGCCATGTCATTACCGTGGAACGCTAAGCTCAAGCAACAAATCAAAATGCCTATGAATTCACTTTTGTAACAATGTCCTATATTTATTTTTCTCGCTCAGTGGTGGCTTTAGGGGGTAGGCCGGGTAGGCACGGGTCTACCCAAAAATTTTAAAAATATATAAACGCTAAAACATACAATAAAAAGTAAATATATATTTCCACTATTTTTATTAAGCTTGATAGTTATTTAACAAATAGCATCAACTATTACTGTAAAAGTAATTTCGTACTGTCATTAATCAATGAAGTGTGTATACGCATCCATAAGCGAGAGAACGGGCCTATCCAAAATTAAAATCCTAAAGCCGCCCCTGTTCTCGCTCTCTCCTGTTTAAGTGAAAAATTCCACAATGTACCAGCAATTTAAGTCCTGATACATTCATCTTTAAATGCATCAATTGAGTACAGAAAACAAGTTATACGCACTTTATTCCCTATTGGTAATTTCGTTATAAGGTGAGAATTTTTCAAAATTAAATTTTAATTTGCAACTTTTTTTAGATATCTGGTACTAGTCCAGTCAAGATAAGGATTGACCTTGAACAAATTGTAATAGAAATTAAACATGCGTCAAAATGATGCTGAGCACATTCTAAGCAAACCTGAAAAAGTCCTCAAGAATATTCAGTCTGGAAGGTTGTTAAATTCAATATGGCCGCTGTTCGTGGTCATCTACAGCCCTGCACAATAACAAACGGAGTACTTATGTGACTGTAACAAAATTCCGGCTCAACATCCCTAACGAAAGTTCTTCACCATTATATGTCCTTTATAATGCGGCATTGAACATACCCCCAATATACAGAGTGTCTCGAAAGTCCCCCGACATAGAGTAAATTTGTTATTATCAAAGTTACAACAAAATGTAAGGGGGAAACCGTCTCAAAATATAATGTTTTCAATCTAAAGTGAAGGATTTTTTAAATCACACGACACGTTTGTGCTGTACAGTCTTTATGCGCCCAATGTTAAATAAAAATGCAACGTTGCCATTTACCGGGAGGTGGATAAATTTTGTAAGAGTACGATGAATGGGGGCATGTTTGAAATGAGGGCTGGCCATCGACACGTTTTAGCGTAAAATACAGTAATTTCATTTACTTTTGTTATGGGTTCCGGTAAATTGCAATGTTGCAGTTTCATTTAACAATTTGCGCATAGAGTGTATAGCCCAAACGGATCGTCCAATTTAAGAAAAATTCTTCACTTTAGATTGAAAACATCATATTTGGAAACGGTTTCTTCTTACAATTTGTTGTAACTCTGATAATAACAAAGTTTCCCTATGTCAGGGGACTTCTGTGACACTCTGTACTTTATTCACTATCTACACATAGTAGGCTCTTTATGCTTCTTGTAAGTGTAAATGTAACTCTGTTTGTGGTTATTGTTCAAATGGCTGAATGGTTGAATACTGAACTGTAACTGATGATTTTAATTTTACAATGCAAATTTTTAATGTTCGTCCGGTTGTTGTGTCTTACAGCTAGTGGAAACATTGAATATGATACTGCTCACTCGTCATGGAGAGTTGCATTATATGAAAGAAGGTATTCACAGAAGATGAAAGACCCACATGTTTATCACATAAAGGATGCCAAGGAATTCAGAACGTGAGTGAATTATGTACAGCTGCGCTGGCAGCCAAGTCTGGAAAAAAGTACATAAAAATGCCGAAGGAAGTATGTGAATTCCAGTCAAATCAAGAAGGATACGCAATCAAGAATACCGCCCGATGAAGAGACATCTGCAAGTATTATGCGTTCAAATTCGCCTGCATTTCATTTTGCTCTTAATTGTTTGTTTTGCGGTGAGCCTGAAAGATATGACGGTAAATAGAAAGACCATTGTCTAATTCCACTGAGAGCTAATACTTTTCCAGGAACAATATTGAAACGTGTGAAGAATACAATGGTAATTGGGCCATGACTGTAAAGAGTCGTATTGAATATGCTAGAAATTTGTTTCCGAACGACGCAGTGTAAATTTTAGAAAAGGAAAGGGGATTCCAGGAAAGATGAGGAAGCGGATGTCGTCAGGTGGATACGAACCGAAGAAAAAAAGCAGGTCTATGTATACAGAAAGAGAGGATGTTTTCTTGCGAGTAGTTGAGTATTTGGAGATGAACGATAATGAGCAGGTTACCATATGTGATTTAGTAAATGTTATGGAACAGAAGGTGTGCTATTCAGAAGAGCAAGCGTATTCTGTCAGACACATGAAAGCTAAACTATTGAAACTGTTGAAGTGCATGAAGACATCAAAGAATACTACCCTTCCACTGACGAGTACAATTTTGAAAGTGCTATTTCATTTTTCCTGAGGTGTTAAAATTATGATATTTCAGAAAGAGATCGCAATAGTTGTAAAAATTGAAATGAAAATTGCTTTGTTGGGTCAGTGTATAATCCAGTTAGCTTGGCCAAAAGTGATGCAAGCTCCACTACAGGTTGATTTGGGCTTGCAGATGCACCACGATTTTGATTCCCGCTTTCTATTGGATACCCTGTACCGTCACGGGTACTGAATTTCATATTCTGTGGTGCAGTATGTTTTCTGATGTTCTCATAAAAGTCTTGAAGGATTCTAGAAGTGTTTTTGAAAGTATCAACTCTACCTTTCCATGCATTTCAATTATAGTGATTCTTTCCGCAAATAATTTCAATAGTTTAGTTTTCATGTGTCTGACAGAATATGCTTGCTCTTCTGAATAGCACAGCTCCTGTTTCATAACATTTACTAAATCACATATGGTAACTTGCTCATTATTGTTCATCTCCAAATACTCAACTACTCGCAAGAAAACATCATCTGTTTCAGTATACATGGACCTGCCTTTTTTTCTTCGGTTCGTATCCACCTGACGACATCCGCTTCCTCATCTTTCCTGGAATCCCCTTTCCTTTTCTAAAATTTACACTGCGTCGTTCGGAAACAAATTTCTAGCATATTCAATACGACTCTTTACAGTCATGGCCCAATTACCATTGTATTCTTCACACGTTTCAATATTGTTCCTGGAAAAGTATTAGCTCTTAGTGGAATTAGACAATGGTCTTTCTATTTACCGTCATATCTTTCAGGCTCACCGCAAAACAAACAATTAAGAGCAAAATAAAATGCAGGCGAATTTGAACGCATAATACTTGCAGATGTCTCTTCATCGGGCGGTATTCTTGATTGCTTATCCTTCTTGATTTGACTGGAATTCACATACTTCCTTCGGCATTTTTTATGTACTTTTTTCCAGACTTGGCTGCCAGTGCAGCTATACATAATTCACTCACGTTCTGAATTCCTTGGCATCCTTTATGTGATAAACATGTGGGTCTTTCATCTTCTGTGAATACCTTCTTTCATATAATGCAACTCTCCATGACGAGCGAGCAGTATCATATTCAGTGTTTCCACTAGCTGTAAGACATAACAACCGGACAAACATTAAAAATTTGCATTGTAAAATTAAAATCATCAGTTACAGTTCACTATTCAACCATTCAGCCATTTGAACAATAACCACAAACAGAGTTACATTTACACTTACAAGAAGCATAAAGAGCCTACTATGTGTAGATAGTGAATAAAGTACAGAGTGTCACAGAAGTCCCCTGACATAGGGAAACTTTGTTATTATCAGAGTTACAACAAATTGTAAGAAGAAACCGTTTCCAAATATGATGTTTTCAATCTAAAGTGAAGGATTTTTCTTAAATCGGACGATCTGTTTGAGCTATACACTCTATGCGCAAAATGTTAAATGAAACTGCAACATTGCAATTTACCGGAACCCATAACAAAAGTAAATGAAATTACTGTATTTTACGCTAAAACGTGTCGATGGCCAGCCCTCATTTCAAACATGCCCCCATTCATCGTACTCTTACAAAATTTATCCACCTCCCGGTAAATGGCAACGTTGCATTTTTATTTAACATTGGGCGCATAAAGACTGTACAGCACAAACGTGTCGTGTGATTTAAAAAATCCTTCACTTTAGATTGAAAACATTATATTTTGAGACGGTTTCCCCCTTACATTTTGTTGTAACTTTGATAATAACAGAGTTACTCTATGTCGGGGGACTTTTGAGACACCCTGTATATTGGAGGTATGTTCAATGCCTCATTCGAAAGGACACATAATGGTGAACAACTTTCATAAGGGATGTTGAGCCTGTAGTTTTGTCACAAAGTCACATAATTACTCCTTTTGTTATTACGTCTGCGGTAAGTGACCACGAACGGCGGCCATATTGGATTTAACGACCTTCTAGACCAGCGTTTCCTAACCTTTTTCAACTTGCGGCACACTACGGGCGTAATTTGAATTCTCGCGGCACACTAATAGATTTCATTATATGTAAATATAAAATACCGTGGTCTTTTTCTGTGATTACTGATCTCCTCACAGAGTAGAAAGCTCGATCACTGGCTTTCCACCGCGGTAAATCATTATGTTTATTTTTCATTCTAATTTAAAAATAGAAAACAATTACAATGAAATATAGGACTTAGGTTTTCGAAAATACGTTTTCTTTTTCGAAAACTGTATCCAACCTTTCACTAAAAAGGAAAATCATTAAATAACGAACGAACAAATCTCTTTTACTTTTAAAACAGAAATGTAGGTAATTCGTATGCATGTTTGTTTTGTCAAAAGGATTGAATACTTAAAATTTCAGGTTACGAAATAGTCTGCATCAATAAAGAAGGAATAATGGTCATAACAATGATAACAAATACTTTTTTCAATTTTAAACATGTACAGAAAAGTAACGCGGTATGAAACTTAAAATTGTAGATTCATATTAGAGGTTCATAGTAATGTGAAATACAAATATACATTTTTCCCTATGTCTTGCAATTTCATTGCTATAAAATTAATAATTTTGTTTCGATTTACTCGCGGCACACCAGCGGACCATTCACGGCACACCGGTTGGGAAACGCTGTTCTAGACTGAATATTCTTGAGGACTTTTTCAGGTTTGCTTAGAATGTGCTCAGCATTATTTTGTTGCATGTTGAATTTCTATTGCAATTTGTTGAAGGTAAAGTGTATTTTTTACATACGTTAACTGAACTATATTGTCAAATAATATCGCCAGTCGGTATTATAAAGGAAATATAGTTTGTGTGCAGTAATGAACGGAAACCATTTTGATTTTACATTTCTGATCTTTTGTTCATTTTATTGTATGATTTGCTAATCTTTCAGATTCATTCTAATGGGTTATATTGTGATTCTGTATAATTTTAATTCATGTAAAATTTATGTGCAGTACATTTCGTCCTAGATGTGACAAAATATCTGTTGAGTTTATGTAAGAGAAAGTTTATTATTGATATTTTTGTTATTTCAGTATTTTATTGAATAAATTGTGCATTTACGTTCGTAGTGATTTTTATGGTAAGGAGTACTACAATATATTATATTTATATTGGATTTATATTCACAACTCATTTCTTGATATGTTACTGCTGCAGTTTAACTTCAAACCGTTGTTTTGGTTTCCTGCTAGTAGTGCAGTACAAGGTTTAAATGCAGTGATGATTAGTATTACGCATTAGAAAGTATATCGATTTCATTCTCTTGTACTTGATCTGTGCCCTTGAATGAGCAGGACAGTTCTTTTAAGAGAAAAACCGTAACATTCTCATTTCGGGGGAAAGCAACGAAATTCGTGTTCGGGCAATCACCACCACGGGAAGTAATCACGGCAGGGTTGCAAACCATCCCGATTCTGTCGGGTGACTTATTTGTACCACGTCCCGACCGGACACTCGTCGGGGCTCATATTGTCCTGATTTATCGATTTTCAAAGTTAATATTTTATTGGCCCATTTTTACATGTTACACGCACAGTTTTATGTATAGAATCAATTTAAGAAATGTGTGTTTTAATTTGACTCATGAAAAAATAGCAGTTCGTCTTTATAGTTGTTCCCAAATTGTTTTGAGTTGATAACCCTGCCGATTATCATGATAGTAGACTTATACTCCATCCAGCGCTAAAAGTATTGTTTTTGCAACCTCTACATAAAAGCGGCTGCTACCGCAGTGGCAGTAACACTCACTTCAGCGAGTGACCGACCCCAAGCCAACTATAACTCATTTGTTTGTGATAAAAACCAAATATTCTATATAGTTTTCTTTTTAAACGTTGTTAAGTAAATTAGAATTGTTTTAATTTGAATTTGTTGTATGATGATAGCCAAAGAATAAGACTTGATTTTAGTAAAACTTTGTGTCAGTAATTCCTTAACAATGTTATGCACTCATTTGTGATTAAAAAATTCTGTATAGTTTTCTCTCTAAGTTTTGTTTATATTAAATAAATTGCAGTTGTTTTGGTTTGAATATGTTGCATATATATTGCTTATACCTAGTGATGAGCAGTGGATGGGAACATTAAAAAAGAAAAATAAGGTGCCGCATTCATTTAGGTTCGTGTTATTCAGCTGATTATTTAATAGTTTTCAACGACTCTCCGTACATGTAGTCGTCTTGGGGGGGGGTCCTCCAATATTGATTGTCCTGTCCCGATTTTTTCTTAAGAAAGTTGGCAACCCTGAATCACAGAGCCACTAAAACATCCTTAAAGTTCAGTTTGAATATTATATCTTTTCAATTTTCAATTTGCTGACTTGCATATCCTGATATAAACAGAAATGAACGCAACATGTAAATTGCTCTCCTATATTTTGGCCCACTTGGGATACTATGTGCCATATACTATCAAACATCACTTTATAATTATGTATAGGGGAAACCTGGGTATTCGCGAACACTGAGGTAATGTCGAACACTTAAGTTTACGCCCAAGGAAGCTTGTTAGAAAACAGACGATTTTGCTGCACGCTAGGGAAAAGGCCTAGAAAAGTGTAGCATAAATTTGGTAATAGTCAGTTGAGTGAATTGCCAGGAAGAAAACGTTTTGTTGTTTTCGTCGATTCACTTACAAAGTTGATTCAACAATCTGGGCAAGATAAATTGGCTCTTATCTTATCTACATTGTTACAGGTAAGGCTATATATTCCCCTATATGTGAGCATTAATTCTTTGTAATCTTACTAGCCTGTATGCAGTCAACAATTAGTTTCAACTATAACAATAAAATGGCGTCTCATGGGGAAATGCCAGACAGAATATTTGCCATTACCCCGGAGTGTTAGGGATCGCCACATGATGTGAAATAAATTATCAAAAATGTTTAAATAGTTGTTTTTATTGAAAAGTAAAAATAAGTTAACGAAATTGGTTTTGGAAATAGGCGTAGATCATGTCTTGGTAATAAGCGTCATTAGTTTTATTAATTAGAATAGTTTGCTATATTTATTATTTGATATATTTATTAGTTATCTTTGTAATTATAATTCTTATTAAAGATTTAAATACTAAATTACGGTCTGTTTTTTCATATATTTTAATGCATTTCGCTCATTCCAAATGGAAAATTTAAAGTAAACAGTATGTTCGGGATTACCCCGACCACTGGGGCAATCCCGAACATAGGTACATTTTTAAAACATCTAACAGATTTGTTGAAAAATGCTACTTTGACTTTCCTCTGCACTTTAGTAAACAGGAAAAACTCCAAGTTTTCTATAAACAAGAAATCTTAATTGTATCTGCAAAAACAAAAGAGTTATTTATAATCAAAGCTTAAGTGTTCGTGAATCCCCCGGTCTCCCCTACTTTTGTTATCAATTTTTGCGTAGACCGAGCCTATTTTTTTTCCAACTGTTGTCTCCCAATTGTTATACAAAATATAAACAATTAGAGCAAATTGTATACTATTTCGTTAAAATGAATGCCATCGTCAATACAGTATTTTCTTTTGTGCAAGTACTGTGCAAGACAGCGCATCTGATATATTGCGGTGACTATGTGTGAAGTGAATCATGACACCGCCACGCTTCCGAAACGGAAGTGCATATTTAATTTAAATCTACAGAAAGAATATACTTTCATTGAAAAAAAAAAAGAAAAAAAACTTACAAATTCGGGTCCCAAAATGGAATCTGAGAATCAGGTTTATACTCCCCCCTTCCCATCCAGCCCCGAATTCACATGCGCCCCATTCTTGCAAATTAAAATTCTGTCACCTTGCGGCTACGCACATCTTCCAGGAAGTGAACCGCCCCTTCCAAACGATCCTCCTGGATCCGCTAGTGATGCCACTCCGCACTTTCGCTTTGTTTCTGGGTCGTACTTGAAGATCCACTTTTCGTTATAAATGATAACTTTGTCTAAACAATTTAGATCCTCTTTCAAACATGCAACCATTTTTGCAGCAGCAACCACGCCGCCCCTTCTGATCGTCAGTCAACACTTTGGGCACAAATTTTGCTCATACTTTTCTCATGTTCAGCATTTCTGTGATTATCTGGTGCACAATCGTTTTCGGCAAATTTACTGCGTCGGCAATCAAGCGCAAACTGAGCCGTCGGTCTGCATGTTCCCGCTCTTTCGCCAAATTGTCTCCAAACGTGATTTATCGTGATGAAATGGACTAGTTTGCCAATAATAATAATAATAATAATAATAATAATAATAATAATAATAATAATAATAATAATAATAATAATAATAATAATGAAGCAAATTATGGAAGTTGGTTTCTCTTTAGCTTTTAGCTAAAAATATTTTTTTTCTTTATAAGACTATACTTGATAATGCAAAGTGTGTGATCATACCCACAAATTTAGGTAGGGAGTGAAAGATAATTGTTTATACAAACATTTTACAGGTTTAGGTGCGTGAAACACCAATACACCATGGTCTCGCTTATCCGATCTTCGTTTGTTCTACATAACGTATGATCCGACATGTCACTGCAGATAGTATCAATCCGCAAGAAGAACAGCAAGTTGTGGTCTTAATCTATTTTTCATGCTCTGGAGTCTATCGCCTAGCGCGCCCGTCTACACCATGACTCGTATGTCTATCATTCAGTGCAGACATGTATCCAGATTTTGTATTCGGAGGGGGCCCAACACGAATCCACGTAAGCACGTAATTCTAATGTTTTAAAAATATCAATACAACAACAACAACAACAACAACAACTACTACTACTACTACTACTACTACTACTACTACTACTACTACTACAACTACTACTACAACAACAACAACTACTACTACTACTACTACTACTACTAATAATAATAATAATAATAATAATAATGCAACAGTTCTGCATTTCTCTTAAACTTTTTCCTACTTTTCATTTATAAACCGGTTTACTTTGAACAAACCGCATTATAGCACAAACAAAATGAAACATCTTTTCGAGAGAAATGTAACTAAGGAAAACTGTCTGCTACGTATATCACATAAGAAAAATAGTAAGAAGGCAATGATTATATCGTTCGAATATATTAAAGTTAAAAACAGAATGAAAACAAAATGTTAAGCCTATTTAAAACTGTTCTTAATTCCATCTGGTATCAATGGCACTACGGTATGCTCTTAGAATTATAAGAAGACAAGAACACATTGTCCAAAGTTTGGACACTGACTCCAAGTAAACTGATATAAAAGAACCTCAAAAGGGTAAAAGCAAGTTTATTAAAAAGTGCTTGAGTTTCGGAGGGGGACAGCCCCCAGGACCTCACTCTGGATATGTCCCTGATTCAGTGCAGTGCATTTATTTCTTATAAAACATGATTATTAGATGCGTAATATGTAAAATTATATTATAGTTTTACTTTTAATAGGTCTTTTCTTAACACATCCATATTATCCGGCGTTCTCCCTGCCTGTTTTATGTCGGATAAGCAAAACTCTACTGTATTTCCAAAGATAGCATATACATGAACTAGAATTGTATCGTTCTAGAACAGACAATAGTGTAACTACTTATATTAAAAGGCTGGAATAATTAAAAAAAAAAAGCGTAAGTACTGTTTTGATAGCGTGAGAACAAATTAAAAACAGTTCAATATATTTCCTAGGTATCAGATTATCATCTTGTATGTCGACGTGCATTCTCTTTTAAACACAGTTTTAAAAATCATACCATTCGTAATATTCCTAAGGAAATCGAAAGAAGAACTCCTATGTGCCTCTTGTGGCAAAGCGGCTTAAGTGTATGGTCTGAAACCGATTCCCACGTTAAGGTATAGATAGAGTTCCCATATTTCAAAAATGCGAATCCGGGATGCTACTAAATTACGGGAATCTTTGAAATGCTTAAAATGAAAAGAAGTGTTAAATACTCATTTACATTCCTCCATTAGATAGAGTTGTTCAAGTATTACGTTATCACATTTTTATTCATGTCACTAGACCTTCTCCCTAGTTAAGCAAACGTAACAGATGATTTATTCCCTCCCCTTGGTAAGCAAAGTTCTTTTTTTCCCTTAAGATCTATTGTGTTTCGTGAAATAATAGCTTCCTGATTACTTAACTATCTAAATGAATGTTTTCACTTAGAGCCATCCCGTCGATTCGCATTGCCTAGGACTAAAATAAATTAAGGGTCAATAATGAAGATGAGACTTCCATATCAAACATGAAGAGACATGTGGATCGGAGATCTTTCTTTGTTCCAACTTTGATTTTTTCAAATCCATGATGGAAAATTATATTATGAGTACAATTTTTGAAATGAATAGTATACAATCGTAAAAATATCTTACAAAACGATGGTTTATTGCAAAATACTTTGACTCAAAGAATAAATTAGAAGTAATAAACTTGTTACTTTTCCTAAAGAGTCTAAGTCTTGAATGAGACAGGGGCTCTCGAGCGTAGTGCTTGGAGCAATTGCCTCACTTTTTCTACCTTACCGTGGGGCAGCTTTGATTCGACTTGATCCTAAACGGATTATTCAGAAGTCGAAGTCGGAATATGTTCCCCATTTTTCCAAAACACTCTTGGTAGATTACAAGCTGCCTCACTTCTGAGGGGACAACCCCATGCCGTAAGGGTGGGTGGACCACCGATAGGCAACCAACGACATGTCGCCAAAAATTGGCAGCCCCGCAGCGACGATCGGTGGTGGCCCCACTTCTATTTTGAAAATTATACCACCAGCGGAGAGAAGCGACGGAACGCCAACGAACCACAAAATTATTCCCCCCAAAATACGTTAAATCGCCTATATGTGTAATTTGTTTACATTAAGGTGAGTATAATTTAAAAAAAAAAAGAAGTAAAATATAGTGCCCGGAGATGGGCGCGAACCACCAACCTTAGGATTACTAGTTGCATGCTCTTCCGAATTCGTCACGGAGGCGATGAAGAAAACACAGCTTATAGAGTGATAAATCGTTGAAGTCTTTTCTAATCAGAAATAATAATAATAATAATAATAATAATAATAATAATAATAATAATAATAATAATAAGAAGAAGAAGAAGAAGAAGAAGAAGAAGAAGTTGTAGTAGCAGTATCATTGATAATTATATTGACTATGTAGGATACTTAAAGAGAATACTTAAAACTACACACAG
Organism: Thermobia domestica; assembly: GCF_964235325.1. Classification (NCBI taxonomy): domain Eukaryota; kingdom Metazoa; phylum Arthropoda; class Insecta; order Zygentoma; family Lepismatidae; genus Thermobia; species Thermobia domestica. The sequence continues at coordinate 204,354,722 of NC_137458.1, read as the reverse complement.
GGTTTAGCTCGAACTGACTTGTTTTGGCTCGACTGGACTTGAAACTCGATCCGAATTCGTGTCGAGTTGGAGAAAATTTTTCGAGCCAAGTTCTCAAGTTGAGCTCAAAGACATCTGTTTCGAGTCGAATCGAGTTTCAAAGAAAACTCGCTCGTGCCCATCTCTACCCGCGGCCCTTGTCTAATCCCGATATTCTAATGTTTCCTTTTCAGGTTGGTGTACTTAAAACATTAGCCGTTCACAGCGTTCATTGGTTTCTGCATTATTTTACAGAACATTATTTTACCAGCACTAGTAGGCACATATGTCTATATTACCGTGACTTGGGGATACTTTGATCAAATTTTATTTGTAAAAGTCAATATTTCTGTATCTTTCTACATTAGAAAGAACATAACAGATCGGTCTGACTGTATCTACGCAATTGTAAAGTCAAATTGTTTTGTACTTGCCGAGAAAAGAAAGAAAATGTATGTGGGGATACTTTGATCATTTTTGATTTTGTTATGCAATATCAAAGAAAACTCATCGTAAAAGCTAGAAAAAGGAAAAGAAATGTCCGTTAGTGTATCGTAGATTCATATGTAGATGGAGGCATGCGCGCCGACTACGTGGTTGCTCCATGGCTCCAGCACCCACACAAATAATCTTGAGGGTGCGGCGCGCCCACAAGATTTTTAGTTTAGAGCCGAGTTTGAACCCGTTTCTTTTGCGTTAGCCGGGTTACCGACTGAGCTAGGGCACCCCAACTTATTCTTATAGTATCGGTGTATTTTACTTTATCACAGCACAGACCTTTATGACAGTATTCATAAAATATTTTAACTAAAAATAAATCAACCAAATATCGAGACTTTCCTGAAAACATATAGGCTAACACTTCTCGCTATTGCTATGCACCCACATAAATTTTGGAAAGTCGGTGCCGTTGGATGGAGGTAGTAAATAACCAAAGTAAATGACATTGCAAATATGTAGGAACTGTTTATAGTGAGAATATAGCTGCAATAGTGCACATTGGATGATTCGGGAGCTAGAAACATATAACGATACTAAACAGTGAAGCATGTGAAAAAATACGTCGTGAGATGTTCACATAGCTGTAGTTCCATCTAATGATTTGGCTCCTCTTTCAAAGTAACACAAAACATGGTAAACAGAAGAAGAAAAGGTAAGAAAAATGAATAAAAACAACTTTAAATTTCAATCACTTGGACATCTGTATGAAAGACATAATATATGGTCCTATCGCAGTCTACATCAGGAGAAGGGTTCGAAAGGATCTCAACTATATCGTCTGGTTGGATGACGCATACATCAAGTTTGAACTTCCTTTTATTTGTGCCAATCCTTTTGAGGCCTACGACGATTATTTCAGGGTTCAGTGTCTGTTATTTGACATACTTGCAAGTTTTTTTGTTTTGTTTTTTTTCCTTGCTGCGAAGCAAACTTTGTTACAATATACTGACCAATTTCGTAAACCTGAGATGTTGGCTGCTGGGAGACAGATGTTGCGTGTGCGGCATCTCCGGAAAAGGGATGCTCTTTTGTCCCAGGCAAATTAGTGTCTCCTTCTGGTGTAGTTATAGCCGTTGATATGATACATCCAACTGCAACATCCTGTCTTTTCTTCTTTCTGGGTAGTTTGCTTGACGTACCGGTACCGAATCGCTGCTCTTTGAGCAGAGTGGTTAAAGCATCTTCGACACCATGGGCAATCTGTCTGTTAAATACTTGTTCACGATCAATGGGATATATCCAGGGCCGGCGCGAGGGGGGGTCGAGCCGTGCCATCGCCCAGGGCGGCAAGCCTAATGGGCGGCAAAATTTGAAATAGAAAAGAATGCTATCAAAATATAATGCTTCGTAATAGGCTCACGTGAAAAAATAAAATTGTGTTCACATGAGAATGTAATTGAACTTACTTCACTCACATTCAAGAAAATACTCACTCAGGAAATTCACAACATTGCTCCTCATTTTCAATTATCAAACTTCTAGCCACAGGTATCTCGTTCAATATTTCCCTTGGAGCGGCGTAGACAAGATTTTGAGCTAGAGTGCATAAGACTACAAGGTGTATTTTTCTATTTTTTTCTATTCAATAATGTTTTAACGCTCCGCTCCAAGTGTGCGAAAGATACACTCCCACTTGAGACAGGCCGTTCTAGCCTGTAGCATCTAGAGACATTTAGGTTCTAACAGCGAGTTTTTGACCAATTTACAAATTGTTTATTCCGAATATAGTAAATCGTACAGCATATTTTTTCTTGAGAAATGTTTCATTTTTTGTATAGCTAAAAAAAGTTTGACTTTTTTTCTGCGTCAGTTCAACGTTGGGCCATACTAAAGGAACATATTAGCAGTCTCACTTTAAAATCATTAACCACCACAAGGTGGGAGAGCCGAATTGATGCTCTGACTCAGTTATCAAATAGGGGAAGTTTATGATGCCTTACTTCAAATAAGTAATGACAATAGAACATATAGAATGGTCGCCCATGATTCTCTGTATATAGCAAACCAGCAGCGTTACTTTCCTTTCCTTTACTCACTCGTTGAAATGACTTTTTACTTCACATAAGCATAGTAAGCAAAAATCTTCAAAGCATTGATTCTCATGAGTTGGATGCAGTAGGATTTCTTGAAAATATGTCTGGGTACATTGAGAGAAGAAATGATGCAAAATTTCGTTCTTACTCAGTTGATGGGACAGAGTTGGCATCAGCATTAGATATGGATGATCCACGGATATGTAATACAGTGCAAGCTCGAAGTCGAAAGAAGAGAGTTTCAGTGCGAGGCAGAGGATGAAGCTATTGAAGATCCATAAACAAGATACAAGATCGATTTTTATTACAAAGTTCTAACGCTTAGCTATAAGAGAAAGGTTTGAACAACTTAAATATCACGACGAGTATTTCGATTTACTTTACGATATAAGTAATTTTAAAGATATGCCACCTGAAATTTTGTCTGAAAAGTGTACTAAACTTGCCAGCATTTTAACAAACGAAGAATAGAAGGATATTAACCCCATGATTTGAAAGACGAACTAAAAGTGTTATCCGCTATAATTAAGCCTAAAAGTTCACCAAAAGAGACTTTAAAAATAATTAATGAACATAACTTTGCTCCCAATGTCAGTGTTGCACTTAGAATTTTGTTAACCTTACCAGTAACAGTGGCAAGTGGAGAAAGACGTTTTTCGAAACTTAAGCTTATTAAAAACTATCTACGTTCTTCCATATCTTAAACACGCTTGAGTGGTCTAGCGATGATATCAATAGAACACAAATTGGCTAAAACATTGGACTACGCGAATGTGATAAAGGAATTTGCTTATATCAAAGCAAGAAAAGTTCCTTTCAATTAAGGTATGTTAAATTTATGTATCTCTATTGTGTTTTAGTACATTATAAGGCTTAGGCTAATCACTTAGATTTACCGTAATATTTGATTTACTAATTATCTTCTTGCTCCATACTCTATTGAAAACGCCTTTCGATATAAAATAAGCCTAAAAATTAAAATTCTTAGTCATGACTAAAGTATATTTTTTAAATTTTATTTTCTGTATGCGCTGCTGTATATTACAGATATACAGCGAAATCGAGCATACTGAATATTGTGTCAGTATAGAGTCGTTTAAATATTACGTAAGCATTCCAGAAAGATAGTGCATTTTCTTTGTTTACTTTTCCATTTTATACGTGTCTTTAAATGACACTTGAACGTCATCTGTCAAAATAAGGTTTGCGGATTAAAGGGGCGGCATGTGAAAGCACCGCCCAGGGCGGCAAAATTGCTAGCGCCGGCCCTGGATATATCCCACACGTTCGGAATCCATTGATCAAATTTATCTTGATTGCTGATGTCATGTTGCAATTGTGATCGTGAGTATGTGTCGCACGTGCTCACTACTGCTTTATTACTGCTCGATTACTGATTACTACTACTCGTCTACTGCTTGATTAATGTTGCCTCTATGGTGTGATCGAAGTTTCTCCTTCAATTTAATCTTTTCTACAACGTACATGAGCACATTCATTTTGATTTCATGTTTTTTTCTATAGTCCCAGAGCTACCAAACACAAGCTATACTCAATTTAATTGGTATATATTTTGTACATACCTTTGTAGATGGGAAGTTTTGCAGACGTTAGTTACGCTTACAAATTTATATGTATTTTCACTGAAGATAAAGCACTTTCTCGTAGTACACATGCGAAATGGTCAACAGCTGTGCCGTCAGTACGTGACGTTATTATTAGGGCTTCCACTTCGCAGAAATAACTACGATAAATGTTCTGTTGGTGCTGCTAGGTTACTCTCTATTCACTTTGGAAGTTTTGATCAAAATATCCCCATGTTAAAACATATCTCCTTTCCCTTACGTTTCATCTATGTAATACTTATCAGCCGTTTGTACGCTTTCAGTTCATGGAATCGGGAACTTTACACCGGGTAATAAAAATCGTAAATCGTTAAATAGGTATGATTACATAACGTCATGTAAGAATGAATACTGAGGGAAAATGATGAGGATTGTATAAAATGACTTCCCAATCAATATCGTACTCAGGGGTGAATATTAGATGTAAGAAGGCTCTCTTTTCGAATTTAAGAATTAGGACAGGGTAAAATGAATTAAATCACTTTCAAGTCAAAATATGTCTACCAAATGCACTCTACATTGTAAAATTATTACATACTTTTTCCCTTTTATCATAACACCAGATTCATCTTTAAGATTGTATTTTATGTATTTAGCCAGTGATTCCCTTCCCAAATAATCCGTACAAATAAGCGCCACTGCAATCAAATAATGTGATATTCAGAAGTGCGGTCAAATTTTAAATAGGAGAATTAAGACTATTATTTATTTATTTATTTTTATTTATTTATTTATTTATTTATTTATTTTTTGCTTCAAAATGTTGTTTAATTTGTTTCAATATTTAAAATGCTTGAATGTATACTGTGATTTTTAATCAGGGAGCTGGAAGAGCAGGCGAGGATGAAAATGCTGATAACTTACTAAGACAGAACCAAGAATTGCGCCGGAGGCTGGAAGAGGAAGCAGCAAGCTACAAAAGACGGTTGGAAACCTACCGACAGGCTCAGCAACATCAAGCAGCTTTGGTTAGCCGTTTGCAAGCCAAGGTAATTCACTTCCAAGATAAAAGGTCATTACAATTTAGAAACAAGAATTCATTGTTTGTTTATTAAGTTTTGCGTTTCATTCCTATACTCAGTACTAAAATACTGTAGAAACTTAATAATTCAATATTAACAGTAGTATTCGCAGATGTGTAGGCATCAAGTCAGTTGCGACAGTTTCCTACAATAATGTTTTTTTTCTTTTTCTTTCTTTTTTTTTTTAATTTCAAAATGTGTGCTATATTTCACTTTTGTAATGCAGTTGAAACTCAAAATCTCTGATTATAAATGGAATGAAAGAATGAAATCTTTCAGTTTAAAGTATCACGATTATGTCCCTTACGCGAAGACAGACAGATAATTAAGACAAATGAAAGATGATGAAATAATTTGTGGGAAGATAATGTGGGAGGAAACGGGAGTGCCCTGAGAAAACCCAAGGACACGATGTTGTCCACCAGAAACTTACTTTGCTGGATATTGAACCTAGGACCTTACGCACTATAGTTAAGCGCTCTAACACTGAGCCACTGCGCTTCATAAATGTAATAAAGAGATTATATCAGAAAAGCAGAACATACTACCGCTGTCCCCCATTTCGATTTTCTTTTTCAGAGAAATGACGTATTAATGAAATATTGATTTATCAACAAAATCGTTAGAGCCATTTTGAGAAAATCGCAGTTTTTTACTTTTACCTTTCAGTAAAGTACCCTTAGTTTTAGGGTAGGAAGAATATTTGGAAAGCTCCTCTGGAGCATCACACGAAAACCTTAAGCTTAAAATTTGCATTACCTCTCCTACAGGAGGCTCAGATAACTGTCAAAGAGTGGAAAATCAATTCTACATTAAAGAGTACAGTAGAAAGAAAAGAGGAACCAAAGAAGCAGTCAAGACTGCTCTTAATAAATCCATAAGAAATGACAAATGACAGGGCAAATTGGGTGCTATGAAACGAAATAATAAATAAATGGGGCAAGTATGTGTCAACCCGCTGAAATTGTAAATGTTCGTGTGCCATACTCTTCTATTCAAATCCTGTCAATTTTGACGCATTGCTGTCATTCGCTGCTTGATATTGCAATTTTCAGAAAGAACAGTGTACATTAGAGTTATAGTACTAATGATAACTGGCGACTTTCTTGGGGGTTTCAAAACATTTAATGAATGAAATGCGTAATGTGCACTCCTCTGGGCTATGGAAAATTATATCTCTACTCAAGAAAGCCTACTTCTATAATCACTAGAGACAAAATACATGCTGCTAATCAGTTCTATTTCCTCGTAAAAATGAATTAACAAAGCTAACTGGTTCGAGTAGGCAGTAAGTATTTGGCTTCAGATGAACTTAGATATGGATCGGATTATGGCCGACTATCAATTTTCCTTTTTTTTTTTTAAAAAAAAAAATATACATATGTAACTTACACGATATGTATATGTAACGATAGACTTTTAAATAAATTATATTAAATAATATTAAATTGCTAATTCGTTCGATGGACTTTTTTTTTATAGATATATTCATGAGGTTACACAGCAACTTATATGACCACCTTCTTAACATACTCTCTTTATCGTTATACACTCCTGCCAGCGGTGTGTCAGCTTCAGAAAACCTTCCTGGAACCAATTGTTTGGAGTCCCACGCACCCAAACTTGGACACGTTGTTCAAGTTCATGAACATCTGCAAACCAACGACCACGCAGAAGTTTTTCAATTTTCCTGAACAGGTGGTAATCCCTGGGAGCCAAGTCCAGAAAGTAGGGACGATGACAGTACTGTAAACCCTAGTCTGGGTGATCAATGGCAGTAGTGGTTCCCGGCTGATTGGAGGATTTGAATTATCGTGTTGCAGAAGCACTCCTTTCGCCCATTTTCCTGGTCGATTCCTATAAACGACACGATGTAACCGTCTGATGGTCTCCACGTACACTGCACTGTTAATCGTGGGTCCATCTTCCAGTTAATCGGTCAAGATAATGCCTTTCATGTCCCAGAACACTGTAGCCACACGCTTCCCAGCTGAAAGTGTTGTTCGAAATGTCTTTGCCAGTGGATTATCATGAAGTTTCCACTGCATTGATTACTATTTCGTCGTCGGCTTATAGTAATGGAGCCAGATCTCATCACCAATCATAGGCCTAGACATGCAATCTTCGGGATCATAATCATGGTGTTGCAAAAGTTCCGTGCACACGTCCACACGACTTTGTTTTTGCTTTGCATATAAGTTTGGGAACCTATCTTACACTGACCTTCCCCAACTATAAATGGTTGTGCACGATGCGCTGCAGGGTGTTTCTGGCTAGTCCTGTGGCAGCCTCCATTTCAGAGACTGCACTGACTATAATACTTCCTTTATTTCCATTCGTACACATAATTATGTTATTAGTTTTAGTACGAAGAAAAATAGCTTACAAAAAATTGTTAAATCATCAAACTGACTCACAATAATCGAGTTTTGTCTTGTTTAACTCTACTTTTATTTTAGAACAAATTTGAATTTTCCAAATAACTCTTTATATAATATAATAGTTTAGTACTGAGTTATGTAATAGTTTAATATTAAGTTAATTATTTTATTTATGTTACATTTCTATTCTTATTTTTCCGTGTTTCATTTTTAATGGTAAAATAAACCAACTTTTAAGTTTAGTGTATCGATCAATGGTGCCAAAGCACGACTAAGTGAAAAGATTTCGACTGAAGAATCGAACAGGGGTAAAAGTGAGGAGGAATGCGGGATGATGCTGTTCCCTTACTTCCAAAAATATCTATTGCATCCCTTCACTTCCTTAAGATAAAAATAGGCAAATATAGGAACGGGAGACGGCGTGACGTCATCCGTCTCCCTACCTTTTCAGATCCATTTTTAGCCGTGGGATTGAATAAGTATTAAAATATAGCTACTGAATGGAAAAATGAAGTACTACAAATTTATTTTATTAGATTGGTGAAGTATTTGATACTTTTTACTCAAAAATGCTTTTGCTTTGTAATATTTTTACCTTAAATAACTATAAGTGTATTGTTATTATACAGGTACTACAGTACAAACAGAGATGTGCCGAATTAGAAGGTCAAATGTTGGAAACAACCCACTTGCCAGAATCACCAATCAGACCAGTGCCAACCACACCATCAGGCTTGGAAGCTGCACAAGCGCACTTACGAGAAAGAGATGACCACATAATGGATCTGGAAAGTGCTCTAAGGAGACTCGAAGAGGAAAGGAAAAAGTAAATATGCCAGTTTTTAAAATTAAAAACTATATAGGAGCGGAATATTGAGTAAAAATATTTAAAAGTGAACACTCAATAATTTGTTTATTTTATTTGTTTCACTTAGAGAATAGGTCGAAATAGATGAGGAGTCTCAATCATTGCAGTTAAATTATGAATGACAAGCATATCAACGATAAACAGATGATTGTCTACAAGATAAAGATGTTTGTACTTGTAGGTTTGAATTTTGGGTTTCTGAATAGGCAAATGATTAGCATATGTTTTATTTATTTATTTATTTATTTATTTATTTATTTATTTATTTATTTATTTATTTTTATGGAGTTTATCATGAGTGCACGTGCTGGAAAAATGTAATTCACATTTCGTGTTGAATTTTAGATGAACATCACATGTTGCATCTCGGGTGAAAATGATTAAAACCTGACAAATGGGTACTTGTATCGATTATGTGTTGTAAATGCTACACTCTATGGGTTGTATATATGGAACAGATACTAACTAACTCTAACTAACTCTAACTAACTCTATGGACTATGGAACCCGGGGGTTCAATACCGCGTTCACAAAAGCTCTCCACTGACTTCTATCCTTAGCTAACTGCATCCAGTTTCTACTTTGTATTCCAATCTCTGCGAGATTCATCTTAATATTGTCCTCCCATCTGAGCCTAGGTCTTCCTAATGGTCGTTTTCCGATTGGTCTTCCAGTCAAGACTTTGAAAGCGTTTCTACTTTCTTCCATTCTAGCTACATGACCCGCCCACCTAAGCCGCCTAGACTTGACGACCCTAACAATGTTGGGTAAACCGTATAAATTATGTAGTTCCTCGTTATGAAGTTTCCGCCATTCCCCTTTCCCGTTCCTGTTGGGTCCGAATATTCGTCTCAGGATCTTGTTCTCAGGATCTTTCAGTCTATGTTCTTCCCTCAGAGTAAGCGACCATGTTTCGCAACCATACAGAACAACAGGCATCATTATCGTTTTGTATATTTTAAGCTTCAGATTCCTCGACAGAATTCGCGACGACAAGAGAATTTGAACCGAATAGTAACACGAATTCCCTGCTTTTAGTCGACATTTAATTTCTTCGTGAATATGATTTTCCTCTGTTAATATGGATCCTAGATATTTGAAAATATCCACTTTATCAAAAGTATTATTTAATATTTTAACGCATCCATAACTTGCTGTATTACGGTCCCGACGCACTTCCATGTATTTAGTTTTCTCTGCATTTACTTCTAAACCCATGTCCCTGCAAGCGTTTAGTAAGATCTCTGCATTTCTTTCTATTGGTCTCCTATCATCCCCTATTAAATTTATATCATCAGCATATGCCATCGTTCAACTGTAGGCTCTGGTTGCTATCTTTGATTTTCCTTATGGCGTATTCCAGAACAAAGTTAAATAATAATGGCGACAAAATGGCGACAACGCATACAACGCTGGAACAGATACTTGAGAGAAAAATAACTTTAAAAGATCAAGAATTGAGATGTCAATTTATGACTGGAGGAAATATCGCTCCTTGCACGAAACTTCTTTGTCAGATTTATGAAAATAGTGAGGTGTAATTAGAAGAGATTTTGGGGTATTTATGTCGTTTGAATTTGGCATGGACAGCAATTGAGTGTATAAGTTGCAAGAAATTCAACAAGTCTCTTTTTATTTATTTACAATATAGTTCACCTTTTGTTTCGTGAAGAGAAAACGGTTTTATTGAAAATGAAAGATTGAGAAGTCATGAAAATATTAATGTTCCTTTCGATTACAGTTACAATTTCCCTTAACTGAAGCAAGTCGTATCCAGGGGAAAAAATTAGAGTGGACGATTTGTCTAACAACAATTATCTTTGGAACTAATATGCAGCAAATTTATATGTTAACCAGTCAACGTCAAGTGAAAATTTGCTCTTCTGCTAATGCTAAACATGGACAGCTTTTTTTTTTTTTTTTTTTTTTTTTTTGTAAAGTTTTGTTTTTGTCTATTATAGCGACTAAAATTTGCTACATGGGCGATTCAAAGATTTGTTTATCAACTCTTATGATGTTCGCATGTTCGGTAGAACACGAATGGGATCATATGTATATGGTATTAAGCATTGCATCTTTGGCGCATGACTTTTACTATCCCCCATTTTCTGTCTTCTCTATTAAATTCAACGAAATCGATGAAATGGAGATAGGGGCATGGGGCATGTGAAATACTAAAACAATGGGAAATTTCCTTGAAAATTCAATGATATGTTAGTTGTACCATTTATTTATTTATTTATTTATTTATTACGTTATTGCATTTTATATGTTAAATGGTATATTAAAACTTATTAAAAATTGCTTGCCACCCATCTTTCTCTGAAAACCCCTGTACTCTTATCCATAATCTGAAGTAAATGTAGTAAATATGAATCTGAACATCTGTTAAATCCAGTATCTTCTTTGGTTGTTTGTTTCAAGCCAAAATACTAAAAGAACTTGCGTATAGTTGTGAAAATAGGATATTTTAAAGAGAGATGTATGACGAGCTTTTTTAAACAAGTCTGTACATGAGTATGTTTCAGCATGTGTTCAATATGTTGTGTTTTTGTAATACACGAATGCATAAGCGTCAGCCCCAAACCATATGAAATTTTCTTAACGTCTTTACTTGTTGATAGGACAATCTCAAGTAAAATTGTGCTTATTTCTTCTAATTCGAAAGCACTGAACTGAATGTATGGGTTTCCCTCAATAGGGAGATGAAAAAAAAAAAAAAAAAAAAATATCTACAGCACTTCTTCAAAATTATTGGGGGGTGTTGATATTTTGAACTCGTACTTCTAGATTTGTGGTATTGAGAATTGTGATAAATGCTCTCCTCTCCAGAAAGTGGGGCGAGAACAATATCAGGAAAGCCAATTGTTTGCAGCAAATTGACTTTTGTGTATTAAAACTTGAGATAAACGAATAACTGATTATGTACGGTGCATCGTCGACACTTAAATTTCAAAATGTTAAGAGCCATTTACCATCAATTGACAGCTCCTGATTGTCGGAACAACCTCCTATACTCCAGGGGAATGGGAATATAAGATTGGATCAACAGTCGATACGTACAAATCAGTGAATGGAATTGGATTCAACATTAGATACGCTTTTTGTGACTATCACGAAGGTGACATCTGTGCCTTCATCAATTTTGATCATACACTATACTTCACTGGTTCGATTATTTTATTGAGCTGCCTCACCATCATCTTGATTCATTATATACAAAAGTACCCCTTGTAGGGAGTAAAACCCTTCATAAGAGCGATACCAAAATTACTTAAAGTATTATTTCATTCCTAAGAATTTCAGGGCAGTGGGTCTGACCTCCAACATACCCCACTTGGTGCGACCTTAGTTGTGAAGATGAAAGTAATTAATGAAACTACGAAAAATATATCTTTTAAAATCGATTTATTTGTTTGAGTGTAACATTGCCATTTCAGCACCAAGGCTATGTATTACGTTGACCTACAGCTTAACGTGGGATTTGAATCACATGTATCCTCAGAACACTTACGTCGGGTCTCCAATTACGAAGTCAGGAAAAGTAGTTATTCTTCAAGTTGTATTTATTAACAAAAATAAAGTAAATACTAACTGGTAGAGTGTTTCGATACGCGACTGATATCGCTCAGTTCGACTGATAAACGAACAAAATGGACGGAGAGAGTAACAAACGAAGATGTTTTAAAACGAGTAGAGAGAAGAGGACGCTTTTAGCCAGCATCCTTCGTAAGAAGAGAAACTTAATTGAACACATCTTGCAAAGATATACTCTTCTTTATGCTACCATAGAAGGAGGGAGGGAAGGAAAGCGAGGGCTAAGAAGAAGAAGAAGAAGAAGACAGCTTATCGATGATTTGAAAAATAAAACAAACTATTGGGAGTTAAAAGAGGAAGATGAAAATCGAGAAACGTAGAAGAAACTTTTTCAGGCACGAACCTAAACAAGAAAGAATTCATTAGCCCCAGGATCTGCCAAAAGGCAGAATACTGGGTCATTCCATATCAAATCATCCACAGAAACAGGCATTCTGCACCCGACCATCTCAGAATTGAATGAAAATTGGTAGACTGATAGATTGTTGGATGCTGATTCCAACGAGCCCAACGGTTTTGAAATCCGTCCACTGGATCAAAAGTTATTAGCTTTTGAAATTTAAGCTTAAACTGCAAAAAAGCAGTCGCGAATCGCGTTTTTTGCTTGAAGGTCATAGAGGAAAATGGGTATAACTTCCTTTGTAATAAAGATAGAGCCATGATTTTTTTTTATTTTGAACTCATGTAATTTACTTTCAGGTAAAAAAAAGATTGAGTTGTAATTCCTCCAATGGAATTTATTATGAGTGCTAATGCACAAGAAAAGGAGAGTTGAAAAAGATTAACGTTTTTTAATCTTTAAGTTCCCATAACTCATGAGCCCCACTCCCAATTTTTATGAATTTTTTTTAAAGATAGCTGACAACATGTACAATAATCTCAATGAAAAAAATTGATGGGATCTCTAAAGAAACACAGAAAAAAATAAAAACTGAAAATTCCTTATTTTTTTATAATGAGATGAATATAGGCCTAGTTAATTAACGTAAAATAGGCCTAAATACCACATTCCTTGTTAATAATGCATTAAAAATAGTACTAAATGTTCTTAGCAGTGTCCACTACTTACACATCACACTGCAAGAAACTTGTAACAGAAACACATAAATATTGTTAAAAAAAAACATGTTTAAAGTGTAGGGTACTTACACTCTAATGCCTTTGCACATATTCTGCCCATTTTTTGCCACTATTTACTGGAAGCATCTGACAGCTTATATGTTCTTCCTGTAATGGTAGTGATATCCACAGGTGTTAATATGTTGGTGAAAGGTACAGGCCATGCGTCCGTATTTGACGGCCAGTAAAAAGAAGGAGATGGCCCATGAGGGTGCATGAACAGGAAATCAGCATTTTCATCATCTTCCTGAACTTTTGTTATGATTCCAATAAACCAATTACCCATATAAACACATGCGCAATAGCTATTCACTGACACTGTTGGCATAGGAAGGTCTACTGACAATGTAAAACTGGATGTAACACTGAAATTCTCATCACTGCTTAACATTTTAGCACCTATCTTCATCTCTGAAATGTGTTGAAAATAGTGCAGACTTCTAGTGCCAGGAATTGTTCATGCTGCCGTGAATCTCTTCTTCAGTTTTTCTCGAATGGGAGGCATATCTTCTTTTGCTACGTAATAAAACAGAACACCTTTTATGTGATCTCGACAGTATTCATACATGGCTGCTGTATTCATGATATGTCCACTTACAGTCCTTTGTAGACTTGCTTTTGTGACAGAGCGCTTGATAGTTCCTCCAATGCCATTGCAAGGCGATTTGCCATGGCTTGTTGCGAAGAATGACCACTTTGCTTTCAAATTAAAGTCTTCCTCATGATGGCACAGATTCAAGACGATTTGCAGTTCTTCTTCTGACCCGCACAACCGTCTGTGAAATACTCAACTTCCACCACTTTTGGAAGTTCGTTTCTGATATACACTGAGAGTAGCCGTTGTGTCTCGAAGACCATTGGAACATCATGTTCCAAATCATCGCTGAGAATGGAGATATTCTTGTGTTTGAGAGTTCCGTCTTGTAATAAGTAACGCATGTGTGTAGAGTGTGTAGAGTAATATGGGATGAAAATAAATGTTAGAAAGACAAAAACCATCGTGATTGGAACGAAGGGGTCTGTGTCAAATATAAAAGTAGGAGGGGAGAAAATAGAACAAGTGAATAGTTTTCGATACCTGGGTAGTATTCTTAGTAATAACATGAAGTGCGAACGTGAAATAAAAGCAAGGATAGGAATGGCGAAAGAAGTCTTTAGGAGGAAGAAAAGTCTGTTTTGTGGGACCTTGAATAAAGAGTTGGGAAAAAGACTCATAAAGTGCTTCGTGTGGAGTGTTGTACTGTATGGAGCGGAAACGTGGACATTACGTAGTGACGAAAATCGACTGGAAGCCTTCGAAATGTGGGTGTGGAGAAGAATGGAAAGAATTAGTTGGGTCGAGCGGAAAACGAATGAGAGGGTGGGTGAGAAAAGAACACTTTTAGATAGTATTAGGAAGAGGAAGAGAAACTGGATGGGACATTGTCTAAGAAGAGATTGTATTATGAGGGACGTCCTAGAAGGTATGGTGGCGGGAAAGAGAGAGAGGGGGCGAAGAAGACTACAATTAATGGATGATATTAAAACCGAAAGATCATACGCGAAGACGAAGAGGTTAGCGGAGGACCGTGGAGCATGGAAGCTTCACAGCTGCGGCAATAAAGGCAGAATACCTATGATGATGATTATGAATTTACTGAATATGAATTTTTAAAATAGTTGTGCTTTAAATAATGAATTAATAATACTGGTGGTGTAGCATTGATTTACATCCCATAAGCTTAATTTCTAACACCATATTTCTTTATTTGGGACCTATTCCTGGAGAACAGTTCTCCTAATAGAACCTCTTTAAGACATGTTCTAACATTTTCTTTACACGCATTGCAAACATACTGTTTTGGTAGCAAAACTTGTAAGGATTTTGTATGCTATTGGCTTTTCTCTGATTGGAATTTAGAATTTAGAGATTTTTTTTGTGTGTTCCTTTAGAGATCCCATCAAAAAATGGGCAGAATATGTGCAAAGGCATTAGAGTGTAAGTACCCTACACTTTAGACATGTTTTTTTTTTTTTTTTTTTTTTTTTTTTTTTTAACTATTTATGTGTTTCTGTTACAAGTTTCTTGCAGTGTGATGTGTAAGTAGTGGACATTGCTAAGAACATTTAGTACTATTTTTAATGCATTATTAACAAGGAATGTGGTATTTAGGTCTATTTTACGTTGATTAACTAGGCCTATATTCATCTCATTATAAAAAAATAAGGAATTTTCAGTTTTTATTTTTTTCTGTGTTTCTTTAGAGATCCCATCATTTTTTTTCATTGAGATTATTGTACATGTTGTCAGCTATCTTTTAAAAAAATTTCATAAAAATTGGAAGTGGGGCTCATGAGTTATGGGAACTTAAAGATTAAAAAACGTTAGTCTTTTTTAACTCTCCTTTTCTTGTGCATTAGCACTCATAATAAATTCCATTGAAGGAATTACAACTCAATCTTTTTTTTTACCTGAAAGTAAATTACATGAGTTCAAAATAAAAAAAAAATCATGGCTTTATCTTTATTACAAAGGAAGTTATACCCATTTTCCTCTATGACCTTGAAGCAAAAAACGCGATTCGCGACTGCTTTTTTGCAGTTTAAGCTTAAATTTCAAAAGCTAATAACTTTTGAACCAGTGGACAGATTTCAAAACCGTTGGGCTCGTTGGAATCAGGATCCAACAATCTATCAGTCTACCAATTTTCATTCAATTCTGAGATGGTCGGGTGCAGGGGTGTGGATGAGGTGATGTGGAATGACCCTACTACTAATAATAATGAAGTTCAAGAGGAGACCCTTTCAAAATAATATTAAATATAGGAAGACGAATATAATGTAGTTGAAAAACCTAGAGATTCTGGTGATGATCAAGAATTTGCAGAAATTAAGGAAGCCAATGAAGAAGAGAGTATTGTGAAAAAAAAAAATTGTGCGAAGCAAATGTTACAATGAAACAGAGAAAAAATATCATCTTAGGAGAGTTCAACTGTTTAGTAAAAAGTTTAGCATCGAGACTATATGAGACATAGATCTACAGTTTAAGGTGGAATCCGGAATCCGAACTACCCTAATGCATCCAAATTTTAAGGCTTTCCCACCGGGAATCGAACCCGGGCCCCGTACACCAAAGGCGCGCGCTAGGCACTTGATCAGCAGGGAGGGCTAGACGAATTCAAGCCTGAATATGGGGGATAAGCAAATGATTGCACGTGAAGAGCGGATAGACGTGAAAAGCGTGAGAAATGTGATACTTTGATTTTGGCTTAAAAGACTAATGATGTATACCAGAGGACGATGTGAAGGAAATAAATATTAGAAAAGCTTCAGAAAAGAAATTCTAAGCTTATGAATTTGGAAAAGATGATTAACAAGCGAACGCACGATTAAAATAAGGAAATCAGAAAGGAGTCGGGGAAGAAAAACTCAAGGATATTGAGTTCAGTAGCTGCTGTCAAAGCAGTTACAGAGAAGTTTGTTCATGGAAGAGAGAAATTAAGTAAGCTCAGAGAAAACCCAAAATGATGGCAAGTATTTGATAGAAAACGATGGAATCACTTGAATAAACTTTTCTTCTTCTTTCTTTCTTCCTAATGCAGAGCGAGAAGAGAGATTAGAAGCTGGAAAGTCAGTGATTGAAATTGTTGTATCTTTTGTACACTAATCTAGGATTTGGGCGAGAAAAGAATGAAGTGTTTCTATGGAAAATTGAATAACGATTTGTTGCTTACATTTCTAAGACAAAAGTTATTTAAAGTTTACAGTTGTGAGAATTTAGGTGAAAGTTGAACATTAGTATTTTGTTATGGAGGTAAAAATTAGACAATTAGTTATAGTCTACAGTTCAATAGACGGTTTATACGTTGTGAAAAAGAATTCGGTGAGAAAATTATAGATAAATTAGTAATATTAGAATTGGTGTTATAATATTCTGCATCTCTGTTACTTTCTAAAGTTTAAAATAATACTTAAATAAACTTTTAATGCATATCCCTCCAAGAATAAATTTTTCTCTTTCTTTGCAAAACCTGAGTGACGTTTTGAAGTTCTTAAAATAATTTTATTATTAATATTTATTTACCAAAAATATGTATATAGACTGATTAACAACATATTTTTTAGTGAGTTTTGCATATATTATGTCATATAAGTATGTTATTTTAATTTTTTCACCGGGCAATTGTTAATTGTTATATATTTTAGATGTGAGAAGATCATACAGTTAAACACAAAATTACGAGACCAACTAGAGGAGTCTCATCAGACAAATGAAGCTCTGACGTCCGATTTACAAAAATTGACCAATGATTGGGAGCAAATGAGAGAAGAAATGATCCTGAAAGAAGAAGAATGGAAGGAAGAGGAACAGGTAGGAATAAACCCTGTACTTAAAAAACTTCTTATCCTGTAAAATTCTATATTGGCGGGGAAAAAAATAAATGAAGTCTTTCAATTTTAGGTCCCATGATTATACGATGTAGGCCGAAAGAGACGATGGTGATGAGAACGAATAAAATAATGAAATAAAAGAAGTGGGAGGAAACGGGAGAACCTCGAGTACACCGACGCACATTGTGTTTGTCCACCACAAAGCCCACTTGGCGCGAGCTGGAATTGAACCAGAACCTCACGCGCCAAAGGCAAGCGCTCTACCACTGAATCACCGAGTCTGTGTTAGCGGAGTAAATCATGAGGCTTTCAAATTAATCTCACTTTCTATAAACACCTGGAAGAAGTGTCCCGATTGCATGTGATTTTCTGTAAACGCCTGGAAGAAATGTCTCGATTGTATGTGATTTTCTATGAACACCTGGAAGAAATGTCTCGATTGCATGTAATTTGAAAAGGTTTGCTGGATACTGGATTTTACTAGGTAAAACAGTGTGAATACTTGACTTGTGTGTTTAGTATTTGTACTCGTACGTAGTATTCATTTCTAAAATTAAACTAAAATAGAGTAAAATCATGACCCCAATGTACTAGAAGAGTCTTTGTAGTGCGTGTATGTTTAATATATGTATTTTAGATTACGATAACTTTTGATTACAGAAGAAATACTCTTACTTTTTTAAAAATTTTGGTGGGAGAAAACAGTGACTTAAGGTGCTAATACTATCACCTAATCTATACTAGCAGGCTTTGTCGTTGACAAATACTGTGGTTTGGATTCCACGTTAATCAGTATGCCCCGTCTCATATAGCCTCTCTGTTGAAAGGGGTGTTTCAATAAAAATCAACTCAACTCAAATACTGTCTGCGTGGGTTTTCTCAAGGTTTTCCCGTTTTCTCTCACTTTCTCGCATATTTCGTGCATTATCATCACCACCGTCTCTCTTAGCCTCGGAGCATAATCATAGATCTTAAACAAAACAAAACAAAAAAGAAATTGACACTACAAGATATCTTCTAAAGGAAAAATAAGGATATTTCATTTAATAGATTAAATATACATATGTATATTCGTTTATTAATAATCCAATATGGATGTTTTCATATACTTATCACATTGATAAACTTCATTGCAGAATCAATATTTGCTAAAGTAATAAATGTATTTTTCGACTTCTCGTATAGTAGACCACGAAGTCCAATAGTCATCTAGTCTCTTTTTTTAAATTTTCTTTACTGTGTATGAGTTTCTTCGTCTTTCTCCGTTTCCTTAATTTTTTCGGCATTTTCTTCCCGTACATGATGCTGCTTTCTAAAATTAATAATAGAAATACGTATGAAGAATGAAGTAATAGTATATAATAACTGGCATGATCTATTATGGATGAGTATACATCATTGTGATATAGAGAAACTCAATGGTAAATGTATCATGTTTTTAAATAAGGTCCACTATATGGGCTATTCATAGATAAACACTATATATATATGTGTGTATATATGTATCCTTTAAGTTCTTCCGTTTCCTTCTACATCATTTCACTTATTAATAGCATCATTGCTATTAACAGCTATCTTTGTCTCTTTTTTAATCTGTAGGACCTACATAACAAGGAACATACCTAATTGCTGTGTACATTAGGGTGTATCGAGAAAATCCTTTTTTCTAAATGTTAAGATGGTTAGTGCGAAAAAGTCGCCATTTGTGACCCAAAAGACGTCTGTTTTTCAGATTTATTGGAGGTCGTTTAGATGGCGCGCATCGACCTTGAACTTATGATAGTCAATTTGTTATGCAACATGCACAACAATTTCACAAAAAATGTCATTATTTGACTATTTTATGTATCTTTTTCTGCATTATGGTCGTATTTTGTTTTGTTTATGACAACTATATTAAATTCGTGCCTCAGGGGTGGTTTCAGGTGCTGTTTACTTATGTTTTTGGTCCAAAATTGTCAATTTTAGGCTAAAAAAGCATTTTTCTAATGATGTTTTTTAATTGGTTTTAACTTTGAATTTTATTCGAAAGTTTAACAATATACCCGTAAAAGACTAAATAAAATATTTGGCTTTCTAATTGCTAACAGCTCCTCAATTACTGTCCAGCGCTTCGCTTATTTTCATAGCTTATTATGCTTTGAAAATAACTCAGAGCTCACCATGAGAAGGTGGCTAGACTGTGAAGCTTTCTCACTAACCCCAAGTTATATTGACAAACATGATTTTACTAAGGAGCAGGCCAAGATTTTCGTCTAGTTTTCTCCTTGGATTTTGTAGTCCCTTTTTGTTCGAAATGTCGGCATGTTCCCCTAGATTCCAGTATCGCTTTGATGTAGCCATCACGTGCACTGACGCCGAAATCGGAAGAAGCAGACTGTGATGATTTTCGTAAGTCGTTCCACTCCTTGATTATTGCTGGAAATGTCTTGATTTTTCTTTTCTTTCTTTCTTTCTTTTTTTTTTTTTTTTTTTAATATAGGCATCTACTGTTTTGTTTGTAATATTATTGGTCAACGGAGGTTCGTGAAGAGTGAAGAGAGCATGAAACCCAATCATTTATGTCATAGTATTGTTCTTCATTAAAATTGATGCTTGATAAAACAACAGTGCGAAGTATTCTGTCTTTTCAATCCTCTAGCTTTCTTAATTCCTCGTTAACAGATTTAATGTCTGGCATTTTGTCGGTTATTAAAGGCATCAAGAGATTTTCAGGATGAGCGAAAAAGGCGTTTTGTTGAATGATCCTATCGATCGGATCTCTCAAATGATGTGGGAGATCGGGACAAATGAATTATATTCCAGAAGTGTCGTGCTCTGTTATTTATCGACGGTTCTTCCTTGATCCCAAACTACACTAGTGCGTACGTTTTCATTACGTATGTTGCAATAATCTGCAGTTGTTCAGAGGGGTGGGACGTACTTACATAAGCTGCAACACTCGACATGCCGTTGTTAATCACCGCGACTAGATAAGTAATCCAAGCTTTTTCTTCACTAAACTGCGCAGACAAACACCGTTCGAAACAGATGAACAGATATCCAAAATATATTGTTGGTTCATGCTTACATCTGTTGTAAAAAATCTAGTTGTGGTGGATAACGACTGCATACCGAGTGCTGCGACTATATGTAAGCACGCCCTACTCCTTTAAATAACTGCTGCTTATTGCAGCGTACATAATGATGATGTACGCACCGGTGTGTTTTGGGATCAACGAGGAACCATCGATAACTGACGTAGCACGATACTTTTGAAATATGATCCACTTGTTCCGGTTTCTCCCACACCATTTGAGAGAATTGATTGATAGGGTCATTCTACAAAACGCATTCTTCACCCTTCCTGGAAATCTTTTGCTGGCTTTTAATAACCGACAAAACACACATAAAAAAAAAAAAAAAAAACTGTTAGCGTGAAATTAAGAAAGCAAGAGGATTGAAAAAAGACAGAAGACTTCGCACTTTTGTTCTATCAAGTATTAGTTTTAGTGCAGAACAATACTATGACATGAATGATTGGGCTTCATGCTCCCTCCACGAACCAATATATTACAAAAGAAAACGTAGAAATCTATATTAAAAAAATAAAAGCGAATATTCAAGACATTCTTTTTCCACACCCAAGGAGTGGAACTACTTGCGAAAATCATCACAGACTACTACTTCCGTTTTCGGCGTCAGCGCACGTGATGTCTACATCAAAGCGAAATTGAAATCTAGAGGACATGTGCCGATATTAAAAACAAAAAGGGACTATAAAGTTCAAGGAGAAAACTAGAAGAAAATTTTGGCCTGCTCCTTGGTAAAATCATGTTTGTCAACATACCTTGCGGTGTTTTGTCATCGCCGCATCTCCCGGTACCGGAGATCTCAACACTGCTAGTGATCAGATTGTAAAGAGTTAACTATTATTTTTCTGGCGTACTTCCTAACTTTTTAAACCTTTCAAATATGCTTTTTAAACCTTTTGCTGCTATGAATGTATTAACCGAAAGGTTTTTGTTTTTAATCCTTGCTTAAAATAACTGGTAGCAAAGTAATTTGTCACAATAAACCACTCATTGTGTGTGAATGTCAATACTGTTAATTACGGTAATCCAAACTTTTGTTAATTCCAAACAGGCACCAGTTCGGATTAGCGAGGTTCCAGTGAATTTAATTGAATAATGCTATGTTGGAATTTATGAATTCAATAAATGAGGCAGTAACGTTATTCTTGGTAATTTTTAAAAAATGTAATTTCTAAAAAAAAAAAATCTAAACAGTGTATTTGCTATGCAATAATACAATTTTGGAGTTGAATGTATCATTGTGTCGTCTAATTTTGTCTGTTTCAGACTTTTAATGAGTATTATACAGCAGAGCATAATAGACTTTTAAACTTATGGCGAGATGTTGTTTCTGTGAAGAGAATGTTTGCTGAAATGCAGTCTGCAACAGAGAGAGATCTTTCAAAAATAAGCTCAGAAATATCTTCAGCTTCCAGAGAAATGGCTAATGCTGTTGGTGATGCAATTAACAATTTAAGACAAAGTCAAAGAAAAGATGTAAGTATTACATACATTAATAGTATTTAAGATATACCTAATCATTGACACATATGCACTTCCATCAGTTAGTTTCATAATTGAAAAATGAAATATACTCACTGCAATTTCCAAATAGACAGGTTAAGCATGATGTATTTCCGCCAGTATTTGTTGTTCATTTCTTTCCGTTGGTTTCTGAAGTTATGAGTTGCTTATCGAACTTGCAATGCTTATACCTTGTATTAATTTGCTGCATAAATATTATAGTGAAAGAGGGGATTGCAGTTTCTGTTTAAATTTCTGAAAGAGGGAACTTTAAAGAGCAAGTAGACCAAGGAAAAGTGAAGGATTTAAAAAAAAAATGAAAATAAACTAAAACATACATCGGGTTATGCTTTGTTTACCTAGCAGGCGTATTATTTGAGGTCGAAAATGAGAGTTTTAGAACCTTGCATTTAGGTTGAGAGTGGAAGTAACGAAGTCACTTGATTTATCCTTTGTGACTCAATGTTTCAATGTTCGTATATAATCTTCATGTGTGTATTTTTTTAAATTACTGTCCTTGTTGGACTACATATTTTGAATATTTTCCCCCCATTGTAGAGACAGTTTTAATATTTCTTGAATCACCACTATGAAAATATTTGTCGAGAACAACTTTTTCCTCTTCTGTATCTTCGAAAAAAAAAAAAAAAAACCGCCTACATCCAACCGAAGTTAATAAATATTGGTGTTATCAGTCCAGTATATTGTGAAATTACTACATTCAACCTTAATATAATTTTTTCCTACAACTTGGTTTAAAAATGACGTTTGTCATGTGACGAAATCACTGTTTGTAAAATCTATTTCAGATTATATTTTCACACTTCTATTTTTTCACATTTTGAACTTGCAGACGCAGTCATTTGTCCGAAAATCATCGCAAACATTGCCTCGCAGTCTACGGATTACAAAGATACAATATTGGAACATTAAGAAGCTACACCGAAGCCGTAAATCAAAATGAAATTATATATGCCGGCACAAAATTATTTGCCTAATTTTATTTTTGCGTATGTTATTTTATGAATAATGCTAATCTTCTACTTGCAAAAATCGTGGTGCATTTAATGGTTTCTTTTGGAGGAAGGGGGGGGGGGGGGGGTTGTCATAAGTATCCACAAACTAATACTCAATTATTTCACTCGGAGGATACGATGTGTTTACACAGTTCCACTAGTTATTTTACACAAAGCTGCAATTGACACGTTCTTATACTTAGTACCGTTAGTATTTCGGGTCCTTTTTTCAACATTGACCTCGCAGTAGAGTTTCATTTTCATTAGTATGTACGTGTTAAATTCAAGTCCTTCCACAGAAGTATGTACGCGACTTCAAAGTGCTCTAGCTTTGAACAATTTTCACAGTTTTCACAGTTTCACAGTTTTCACAATTTTCACAGTTTTCAGTAGTGTAGATTGATTGTACTACTGAAAACATCAACAAAAAAAGTACAGTTTCTGTAGACCTTACCTAGGAGTCTTCGAAATTTAAAATATATACTGGATAGAACAGCATTTTAAATTGGTTCCGAGATGCTTTTTCTTTTTTTGGATTTATTTATTTTCTTAGTCTGAGTACATTATTGACAGTTTCTGGCAAGATGTTTAATTTACCTACTTAGTCTATTAGAAGTATCTCATATTATCTATTTAATACACTATTAATTTTGTACTAGATTTTATAAAGACAGTATTTGTGCAAAATATGGTATCTTATTAAAAATGTTGTACTATAAATGTGTTATCCTGTACAGTACAAGCTACAGTAAATGTGTATGGTATAGACATTCAGAATACATCCCCAAATACATTCCTTCATAAATACCTATATCCATATAAGTTTTGCACAATACCGGCAAATAAAAGGTAATAAATGGAAGATTTTGTGTTTTTAAAGATTGATCACTTGACGTTGTACAGAACACGGAGGAATGGAAACTAGTCACACCACACACCTGGAAGATGCAAATAACTAGTACATTCCTACTCTAAAATATATTGGCTTTTTCTTACAAGGAAAATACAGTGGGTTGCACCTCCTAAAGCAAAATGTGAAAAAAATATTCCGTTTTTCTTCTGTTCTCGACGTAAATTCTCAAGAAATGTTTTTTGTTACTGCTCTTTCTTTAAATGCATTTGCAAGATCAATCTATGCAATTACTAATGCTTTTGGAATAATATTCTGTATTACGATCTTTTTTTAAAATTATATTTTCAAAAAATAAGATTTCAGAACCTAATTTATTGTAGATGCAAAATGCTAAAATGAAAGTTAATAGAGAAGAAAGTGTACTGAATATAAAGTATCAAAGTAAATTTAATACGAATTGTATTGCTTATAATATCAGTAAATTCAATATCTAACTTCAGAGTAGACTTACTTGTAAGAAATGGCTTATCATTTGTGACATTTCCTTTTGTTTACGATTTCATTGAAGCTTTATATATATTGGAAGCTGGTAAATTTTCGTTTTCTTTGTTTGTTTCTTTCTTTCTTTCTTTCTTTTTTTTTTTTTTTTTTTTTTTTTTTTTTTTTTTTTTTT
Organism: Thermobia domestica; assembly: GCF_964235325.1. Classification (NCBI taxonomy): domain Eukaryota; kingdom Metazoa; phylum Arthropoda; class Insecta; order Zygentoma; family Lepismatidae; genus Thermobia; species Thermobia domestica. Next base: position 204,330,068 of record NC_137458.1, on the reverse strand, counting down.
AATATTATCACGCCCTTTCTCACAGCAAAAAGAACAAACGAATTCTGTGCTAAAGTTGTAGTACAGAAACTAATATGCATTTCATGTTGTTAAAGGTCAGTAAATTAAAATGGGTATTGGTTTCGTTGTAATCCGCAAATTTATTTTCATCATTCTTCAACATAGGAAAAGCATCAACAACAGCAGGGTCTTGAACAGGCTGAACTACGTGCTCAAATTGCAGCTCTTAAAGCACAGCATGAAACAACTTTAGCGGAAGTCAGACAGAAGGAGGAGCGCATACAACAACTGTTAAGGGAAGTGCAGGGTTTGGTAAGTAATTTGTACTTTAGTCGTTTTTAAGTTCTTTACCCTGTATGGGAAGGAGTTAATTAAAAATTGTATTCCACAACATATGGTAGACATAGCTGTAGAAAGAATTCTGAATTGAATCGGAGGTGCTTGAACACATTGTTACATACATGTGTAGAAATCACATATAATATGAGTTTGTTGATTAATTTATGTTTTAATGAGGACAGATAATGCATTAAAAGTCTATGTTTTAAGCCATGAGGCACAAATTTGCATACTTACATATTGTGCTGATATTGGTTAGGATATAATCTATCATATTTTTAAAAGATTATTAACTTTTTCTTTTTAAATTGCTCTTACTTTTTTTTTTTTTTTTTAATTCATGTCTTTGAGGATGCTGTAAACATTCTTCACAGTCTGTGAATGTAATTAAAAATGTAAAACAAAGTTGTATTAACTTTTCTAATACGCGTATGCTGAATTCCGGTTACGTACTAACATTACCGCTCATGTAATAGATTACCTGTTACATGAATAATCTGAGATAGTTTCTGTCACTGCCAACGAATTTCCAGCCACAACATAATTTTGGAATCGAGGATATGTGTACAGAAGACACCAATGAATATTTGTTGTGATTTTAAAGTTATATAAAATGTAATGTCTATTTTGAATTGTCAATCAGACAGAACTTGAATTTGTTGCCTTTGAATGAAGCCGGATTTTGATTTTGCTTAGTCTTCGAGAATCATAAAGTCAGTATTATTTCTCTATAGACAGGCAGATGCATTATTGAACTCTTGACTGTAACTATTTCAATATCTTCGTGATAGCTCCCGTTATCCGTAACTTCGAACAAAATAGCTTAACTACAAAAGAACCATCTTTTGCGATTCAAGTCATCTATCCAGTGTAAGAAAGTAAGTGAGAGAATATGTCTTCAGCGTAATAATGCGGTATATAACTACCTAGATAGAAACAACATACACATAATATGCCTTTCAAGTAATTCATGAAATGCACAGAAAACCTTGAAATCTGTTTTTGATTCACTTATAAATTGCTTAATTAATAATGTATTTTACTGAACTTCATTCGGTAAAGATTGTACCTGTCTATGGTTCGAGTTTATGATAAAACCATAAAACCTCTCGCAAAGCTGAAGTGAATTCACTCCCAAGACTGGGACCATATTGAGGGGACGACAATTATTTATTATTAAGTGTTCTGCCTTTTGGCAGATTCTGAGACTAATGAGGATTTTTTTTTTCTTTTTTTCAATTTTAGATTTGGGCCTGGAAATGTTTCTTCCACCTTTCCCGATCTTCAGCTTCCTCTTTTAACTCCCAAGACAATATGATCCACAAATACTACTTGTAGTCGAAATTGTTGTGTGGTAGCATGTTTTTCCTTCCCTTACTACAGAACTTCAACCAATTACTCAATCATATACGTAGAATATAAAGCTCTTAAGATTATTTTCCTACATTCTCACTTATTTCTGAAAATGTTCTTCAACTTCAGAAGAAACAGTCACCAATTCTTGTGATATTTGGAAAAATGTATGTTCTCTCGTTTCATGTGTAAATAGAACACGCAATTTTTAGAAACAAGGATGATCTGTACGTATCAAGCGGTCAATGTCGATATGAAGTATATATGAAGTATATCAATGTCGATAGAAACTACGTGGAAAATTGTCGAAGGGTAGCTTTTTCTGTCCATATTGTATCCCATCTCTAGAATAAAAGTCCACGCTGATAGCAAAATAAAAGAACACTCTTTTTTACTGTGTTTCACAGTTGATAATAGTATGTTGAATTTTCGTAATCAACCAGGAATTGTTTAACACAACAGATTTAATATTCTAGTATATTTTCCTGCGACGCACTCAATTAATGTTAAAAAGAATATATCCAGTATTTCCAGTAAAAGAATATATCCAATATGTCACACATTTTATCTTCTACATTTTACAATGCACTCATTAAAAAGAAAAGTTTTACGGCGTCCAGTTTTCATGAATATACGCAGTCAAGTATCTCATGCCTTGTTCGCGGTTCTCATTGCTGTGCATCTAGTCTTGCACAAGCCTCTTTTGGCGTCACAAACTAGCCTTTCGCCCACAAAATATATACAAACTATAATGATTAGCTAAAAAGGAATTTGTCTCGTTACTTGTGCAACTTGCATTGGTAGGACGACAGGAAGTTTTCATGACAGGTTGGTGCCAGCAAAACGAAGGAGTAACGTGAGAGAAGAAAGAAGTTAGCAAACTTTTCCCGCCTGTAACTTATTTATATCTTTAATTTATACACAGGATTCCCAAAAGTAATGGCAAAAAATGAAACCACAATTCCTGGCACCAAACCAAATAAGAAGTTTATATGACAGTCCAGAAGTGGACAGGGGCGGAGCTAGACAGCTTTGAATGTACGGGGGAGGGAGAGACTTGTCGTCTACTTACAAAACCGCATTGAAGATGCGTGTGAACAGTTTCGCAACACACTGGGAGTGATAGAACGCATTCGAAACTGACGATTAGCATGTTGCATAGATGTGGGAGGACACCACTTTGAACATCTTCTGTAGGTACGTTTATTGTTAGCAAGTATGACCTAGTAGTTTGTAGTGCTACTCTGTGTAAGATACTACTTAAAAATACAGTACCTCGTTGTGTGTTCTCCTATTATTTCATTACATTACACGACTAGTTATACTTGTTATTATTTTAACATTTCTCTACAAGTTTCTATCAGATATACCACTTTCCATTGCCCCTGAGATTATGCAACCATCTAAGTGGTCTTTGCTTTGATTGCCATTGTACATGTGCGTGCAATGGTGCCATGGATAACAACTTTTTTCTGTATGCTTTCCATATTTACTGCACTGTTTCATTAATCCTACCGTACAGACATTTGATGAATCCCTAAGTGACGTATGGAGATTATCTGGCGCAGTTATGTAACATGCATTTAACATGTCAAGCCGATATGATTTTTATGTATTTATGAACCCCTTCCTAGCTCCTATCACTCTTCCGCTGGCAGGTATGAAGTTCTTTCCTCCTCTAACCACTTCTGCACTATATGTTATATAAACTTTTTTTTCTTTCTTGTTTGGGTGCCAGGAATCTGTGGTTTCATTTTTCGCCATTACTTTTGGCGTGTGTTTTGTTTCGCAGAAAGGGGGGTTCAAACTGGTTTTTCACACTCAGCGTTACTACGTTTTGAAGAACAGAAAAATAATCCAAAGCGTGTGTTCCTGTTTCGCAGAATGAAAAAAGCCTGTACTGCACCAGAAGTATGCTGATATTTGTATTTCATGTTGAGAAATTGATTCCATCGTAATATTGTAATCACGTATACAAATTGTAAGTAACAAACAAATTCATAAATTATTGAGAAAGTAAAGTTGGCTGGTAAGCAGCACATCGTAAAGTGAAAGGAACGGAAAGATAGAGATGGGTGGAACATTTAAAAATTTGTCCACTTCTATTTTCATAGTTATATGCATTGCACGTAAAGTATTTCGGACATTTTTTCCACTCCTCTTCTTCTTATTGCAAAGCAAAATTCAGTTCTTGTACACACTCAAGTTCCAGTAAATCAAGAAAAAAGTTGATGATTGTTCCTTCCAGTTTCGTGTGCAAGAATTTATGACTGAGTTTGAACAAGTGGCAATAAACGCTACCAGAGAAACACTCCAGTAAGCGAGATTATGCATTTATTTGTTTCACTTTACCTAGGGTTGCCAGATTTTGTAAACGAAAAACCGGGACACTAATCCCAGGCTATATATAAGGTCAAAATTCCTACTCATTTGGTCAGAATTAATTAATTACCTGTCTTTTCCAGGTTACTACTCACAGTTTCCCAGTTCATTCTATACACAGTTAACACAAATGAAGCCCCACATGAAATGTAAAGAATGTGAGAAGTAACATAAGAAGAGCTGCCTGGCCATTATTCCGAATTCTGATATTTTTGTGTTTAACATTGCGCCAATTACGACACACCCTCTTCACATTTATGATTGAAGAGATACTTTTTTGTTCGTTGCGTCATCACCTGAGTCAGAAACACTTCCCTAACAGAAACACAAATTTAGCATTTATCAAGAAAATATACATTTGCTCCAAATTTAGGACAATAAAAAAAAAGTAAACCTCTTTAAAGACGTACACAAAGCTCCCCAAAAGTTTGACCAAAAAAAAAAAAAAAAAAAATCCGTTATCAAATTTAAACGACATAAATTACCTTTATGCGTTTAACTGCCACTTGTGCTACAGTAAGTTGTTATCGAATTTTAACTTGATAATTAGTGTAAATTTTATCAGATAAAAGAAAAAAGTATAAATACAAAATTATTGAATGGGTGAACAACATCTTTAGAAATATTCATCCACACATGGGGAAATATACCGGTATTAGACAACTAAGTTCTGTAATCGTTGAAGTGGGATTTCACATGAAACTTCGAAAACCTTTCGTTGTTATGTGAGACATACTAGTTCTTGCAGGTTGAATTTCTTTTCAATCTGAAGAAAGAAAACCGGGACAAACAGGCGTCCCGAAAACTTTTTTCGGGACAGTTAATTCTTTCATTGAAAACCGGGACGTCTGGCAACCCTAACTTTACCTAATCTATATGGAGAAAGGTACAAGATATTGGGTTGGCTCCACTTTACAAAGCTTATAATGATATCATGAAATAGGTTAGGAGAGCAGATGCACTTCCACTCGTTCCTCTTGAAGACATTCCTGGTGCATTTCATATATGAGGAGATGCACCCAATATCCCAATATATCCAACTAACTAATTATAGTTTTATTAATGGTTCAGGGCAATAAGAAACAAGTTTGATAAGAACAGTGAAAAAAGTACGAACAATGCCGAGGTTTAGCATTTCAAGTTTAATAGAAAGTAGACATAAATCATCCCTGTATATACAGATTGATTGTACTTTTGAAGCAAGAAGAGTCCAAGAATGTGGCTGCTGGAAGCAGAAAATTTAACTTTGCAGAGAAGATTATGGAGGTGTTTAAACAGTCGTGCTCGGGTTCTTAAGAGTAGGTTTAGGCATGGCGAGGTTGACCTTATTCCGTACTTTAATGCAGTATCTCATTGCATTTATTTGGATAGCGGAAATTACAATCAAATGAAGACAAGGTGGTTTTAAGTTTCATCTGTATACTAAATTTATTAAGGTTCATGCCATTATTGTTCAATGCAAATGATTTTTTTTTTTTATTTGTGTCTGCGTATTTGTAATTTTTCTTGTTGCAGTAAATCACGATTACACTTGTGCGTCAAGGCTTTATTGCGAGCCTCACCTCTTTAGATTTATGTTGGTGTTTTCTTCCTTTCGCCAAATATTTCTAATATTGAGGTGCTACCAAAACTTTTAATGCGATTCTGCAAAACAAGAATGGGTAAACTTGGTAACGGTGCACACTGATAAGGCATTCTGCGAATAACCACTTTTGGGACACCCTGTATATTAAAATTTTAATTGATTTAACTCTCATAGTGTGAATCTGTGTATATATATATTACAGGAGGAGCGATGTGGAGAGGCAGAGCATGAAGTTGGTCAAGTAGTGCGTATGCAGGAAGAAGTAGAATTTCTCCAGAATGCGCTGCGAGATATTGCTCATGCTGTTATTCAAGATGCTGAGAACATTGAAGTGGATCATACTCAGGCTGCACCTCATGTACATCTATCGCCTACAACACCTATCCCAACAAGGTATATCCTATTGTAATATTAGTTGTCGCCTTGCTTAATATCCTAATCTCCATGCATTCGTTCTAAAGGCACTAATTGAAAATTCTATCACAGTATTCACCTGGTAGTATTTAGAGCATGCCCAGCGGAAATGCAAAGCAATTTCAGTGTTGGCTCGTGAAGGAAACGACATCAGTTTAACTCAAACTTTTATTTCTTCAAAATAATGGAAAAAATCGTACCTAATGTGCTAATGTATACTAGAATTAGTATACTATTATATACAAGTTAGTACATAGTACATAGTGTTCTTTCTTTAAATATCAGTAGACGTACTTTATACCATGGGAATATTTTCAAACATTCTGTATCTTTGAGATATAATAAAGTTTTACAATGCAGATTGTCGAACTTAAATAGGATTGCTTTGGCCTACAACCAATCTGAAGCTATAGAATATATGGTACATAAATATCAGTAGACCTACCGTTGTACGACAGAGATACAAAGGTAGGTCTATTAATATTTATGTAGTATGAACTCTAGAGCTTTAATCAGTTAGTTTTCTTTCCTTAGTCTGAAACGATAAAAGTTTGATTTTTACCAATATGACTTCCCTCACGAGTCGCCTCTGACCATTGTTAAAGACTAATAGGAATTGAATCATGCTTTAAAAAAAAAATGGAGATACCATCTGCCAGAACAAAATCCACATTCTTCTTTTAATAAATTTTCGAAGCGAGTTTCAATTTTAAAATACATTGTTTTAAACGTCCGTCAAGCTGGCCCGCACAAATTTCATATTCAAACTAAAACAGTACAAAAAATTTGTACTCAATATGTACCAATTTGTACCACTAAAATTAAAAATTGTACCCCCACCAATTTCGAAAAAAATGAAATTTTGATGGCGGGCCAGCTTGACGTCAAGCTGGCCCGCACAATTTATTTTTTTTTCCAATTCGAACAAACACGGTACCAAAAATTTGTACCCAATATGAACCAATTTGTACCCCCACCAATTTCGAAAAAAATGAATTTTTGATGGCGGGCCAGCTTGACGTCAAGCTGGCCCGCACGATTTATTTTTCTTTCCAATTCGAACAAAAACGTTACCAAGAATTTGTACCCTATGTGTACCAATTTGTACCACTAAAATTAGAATTTGTACCCCCACCAATTTCGAAAAAATTGAATTTTTTATGGCGTGCCAGCTTGACGTCAAGCTGGCCCTCACAATTTATTTTTCTTTCCAATTCGAACAAAAACGGTACCAAAAATTTGTACCCATTATGTACCAATTTGTACCACTAAAATTAAAATTTGTACCCCCACCAATTTCGAAAAAAATGAATTTTTTGTGGCGTGCCAGCTTGACGTCAAGCTGGCCCTCACAATTTATTTTTCTTTCCAATTCGAACAAAAACGGCACCAAAAATTTGTACCCAATATGTACCAATTTGTACCATTAAAATTAGAATTTGTACCCCCCACCAATTTCGAAAAAAATGAATTTCTGATGGCGGGTCAGCTTCACGTCAAGCTGGCCCGCACAATTTATTTTTCTTTCCAATTCGAACAAAAATGGTGCGAAAAATTTGTATCCAAGATGTAACAATTTGTACCACCAAAATTAGAATTTGTACTCCTACCGATTTCGAAAATATGAATTTTTGATGGCGGACCAGCTTGACGTCAATCTGCCTTGCTCAACGCATTTTTCTTTTTAATTCGAATGAAAACTGTACCAAAAATTTGTATCCAACGTGTACCAATTTGTACCACGTAAAGTACAATTTGTTTCTCCACCCAATTCGAGAAATTTGAATTTATGTAATTTTTAAAACTATACGTTATTTGGTCAAACCAGGAGGTAGTGAACAGTACCAAATAGACAATATTCTAATCGGAAACAGATTCAGAAACCAAGTAAAGCTATGTACAAGTTACTCAGGTCTAGATGTGGGCACAGATGACTCCCTCGTGTTGGTTATCGATCTCTATAAGATGACGCGAATATTATAACCGTGCATCAAGTGGAATTCACTCAAACTAAGAAAGATGTCAAGACTCATAAAGAATTCTGGAGAGCGACAGATATATGAAATGAAATGAAATGAAATTTTGAGTTTTACGTCCCACGATTATGCCGGTTAGGCTAAAGGAGACGGTGATAATGAGTAATGAATGAAATGGTGGAATGAAGAAAGTGGGAGGAAACGGGAGAACCCCGAGAAAACCCACGCACACAGTGTTTGTCCACCACAAAGTTCACTTGGTGGGAGCAGGGTTTGAACCCGAGACCCCTAGTACCAGAGGTGAACGCTCTACCACTGAGCCACCGCGGCCTCGACAGATAGATGAGTTACCACGACAGATACTGCGAAAAATATTATGTAAGAGGGGCTTAATGGCAGGAATAATTAAAAGCTGTGATGATTACATGGGGAAACAGGAAAAAAGAACTACAAGGCATGGATAATTGAAGAAATATTGAAATTAGTGGAAAAGCAAAGAAGTTGCAAACTAAACAAGGACGACGACGTATACAAGCAATACAGAAACCTGATAAACAAGAAAGGCAAGAAAAGAGTGGTTAGCAAATGCTAGGAAATTGATGAAAATATGAAGACTGGAGACATAGAACAAGCTTACAAGAACGTGAAAAATTAAGTTTATCACATCAGAACCACTGCAAATGTAATAAAGGACAAAGACGGACACGTTCAGGTATAGGAAGAAGGTAGAACACATCGATGGAAGGAATGCGCAAAAGTTTACAAAGAAACTGAACCGGGAAGAAACGGTGGTAGACGAAGAAGTACATGAAGATTACTTGGGACCATCAATTTTAAAAGTGGAATTTGAAGAAGCAGTGCAAACACTGAAGTCAGATGCAGCAACCGGACCGAATGAAATACCAGCTGAAATTATAAAGAATTTAGGATAAAGAGTGAAGTGAGTTTTGTATAAACTAATAAACAAAATGTACGTAACAGGTAAAGTGTCGAAAGATTTTAAGCGTTAAGTGTGAAAACAATAGCGTTTGATATTACTTGTGTCAAAAATACTTATAAGAATACTTCGAGGACGTGTGGAAAAAAAGAATAGAGGAGAACCTGTCCAAAGACTTATTTGGCGTCAGTTAAAGGAACAGGAGAGGCTATACGACTGATAATCGAACATTTTCTAAGAGTAAACTTTAGTGGTTGTAAGAGCGTTCATCGATGTAGAAAAGGCATTTGATAACGCGAAATGGAACACACTGTTTTAAGTTCTGAAGAAGAAAGGAACAGACTAGAGAGATAGACGAGTAGTACATGGACTAGAAAACCAAACAGGTCTTATAGGAAGACAAAGAGAAGAGAATAAAGAAAGTTGTAAGACAAGAATGCGGACATTCACCATGGATATTTCGAATATGATCAAATATGATCAAAATGATCGAATATAAAACGAATGACCTACTGTATTGTCAAATACTCTGTCTGCTTTCTTGTAAGCGACCATGTTTCGCAACAATGTAGTTCAACAGGCATGGTTATCGTTTTATAAATATTTTAAGCTTCAAGTTTCTCAGCATAATTCATGAAGATCAAAGATTTTGAACTGAATAATAACACGAATTCCCGGCTTTCAGTCAAGATGTAATTTCTTCTTACATATAGTTTTGGTCTGCTAATGTTGATGCTACATTTTTGAAAGTATCCACTTTGTCGAAAATATTATTTCATATTTTGACATATCCATATGCAGTATTATAATCCCAGCGGATTTCCATGTATTTAGGTTTCTCTATTTACTTCTAAACCCATGTCCCTACAAGCGTCCAATAAAACCTCATTATTATATTCTCATTTCTTTTCGAGTATTAATCGAATGGTAAATTGATTAATAATTAAATTGATCAATTGAACCTAAATTTACAATGTTAACGTCCAGCAATTTCATCCGCGTATGGCGTCAGTCTTGCTATGTTTGAGAGAATTTTGTAGCATGTTGACAGAAGACAGATGCCTTGATCAGTGATATTTAAGGGGGGAGCTTCCGGGCTTAAGCCCTTCCCGAAATCTTACTTACTATAGTAAAGTAAATGAAATATCTTGCAGAATTTTCACATTTCCAGGCAAAGCCCCCCCGAAAGTTAGCAAAGTCCCCCGAAACAAAATCGAAAATATGCCAATGGCCTTGATAATTATTACAGTCGATCTTGTCGCTTTTCTTGGAATCGGAACAATGATTGATTCGTGGTGGACGAAATCGTATCCGTGGGTTTTCTCGGGATTCTCTCGTTTTTTCCCTGTTTCTCATTCCACCATTTCTTCCATCACACAATTTCATCCGTCTTCTTTAGCACTTAGCTTGCATAAAAGTGGAACTTTAAGCTAAAAAGTTCATTTCATTTTTTCGGTGATTGATCACTTCTAATCTTGTGGCAATTCCTCCCTCTTTTCAGATGAGGAAAATGAGTTTCTGTAACTCGTTTCACAATTCCCCCCCCCCCAGCTAAAATTTCGTCTACGCCCAGAGATTTGTATTCCTTCCATTCTTTAATCAATCTGTTGAGTAGTTTAGACGTAGTAGATGTATTTTCTTTCTTTTTTCCTGATTGGCTTTATATTAGAGCGAAATTATTATTTTTAACTTAGTTATTTTCCAAGTTAAATGATACGTTCAATAGAACACACAAAGTTATGCACAGAATACATAATTATTAGTATTAGGGACACCAGTCTATGTAAGAAAATTCGGACAAACTAACAGACACTGAGCAGTGTTTATTTCAAAAAATAATGTTCCGGGGGGAGGCTCAACGGTATTCGGAAGAGCACTTATTATTTTCACCTGGTACCGGTACTGTTCTATTTCTTATTATATTATAGACGTATTATTCTATTCTCCTCCGGAGGCACTCACACAGCTCCGGGGGGCACTAGCCCCTAAAAAACATGTCTGGAAAACATGTCAGCCCCGAAAAACATAGCAGAGTTCCGGGGGACACTAAGTATCTAGTTAAAATTATTACAACTATTGTAGATACACTTTAGGTTTTAATTACGGTTAAAAGCAATCGGGCCCCTGACAAAATCCGGCCCTCGAAACCATTTCGTCAGGCCCGTTGATCGGTTATAAATTTTTTTGTGATATATTATACTAAATTGAAATTTTTCCAACTCTCAATTCTATAGTGTTAAACTACGTCAGTCAACTTCCCTCCTGCAACTTGACCATGATGATAAGACTTAGATAATGGGAGTTGTTAGCGGGGGTGATGGGGAACGTGTCCCCCCAAATTTTTAGGTAAAATACCAAAAAAGATAACGCAGTAATATGAAATTTAGTGAACTCCATGCATCTCCCCCAGAATTGAAAAGCTAAAAAAGAGTATGCTCAGAGGCCAACGTTATCTTCTCTTCACTCCAACTCATTCCCATTGCACTGGAAAATGCCCTCGACGTTGGTTATCCAACCTGCGACGCCAGCACGACCCATATAACTGGTTCGCTCCCTCTTTTAACTTGCTTATGCTAATTCAGAGACCTTTCTGTGTTTCATTTACTGGATGGAACTATGGGACACGGGAGGCATTGCCCCTCCAACTTTTTGACAAAAAGTAAAAATGCCACTTATTAGATGGCCATCTACCAAGACCTGTCAAAATTTGCGAGACTGTACTGTAGGTCTTTTCCCCCGAGGCAGACGATTCCTAACTCCGCTTGTACATGTTTCTACGTTTTCATATGTGTATCTACTCAAATTTATAATATATATTTGATAAGTAATAGAATTTTCATCATTATTACAGTATTGTATACATGCATTTTTATTTAAATGGCTTTTAAGTTGACAGAAACAATTCACGATGCGAGTTTTCAAAATACAACTCTTTTTGTAAGTAAGTTGGTGTTTTTATCAATTAAGAGAATACGTACCATCTTGAACTACTTCCTCCTTATACTTCATGATTTTCTTTTCGATATAACGCTTCTCAATAGAGGGTGGTTTGCCTCGTTTTGGTTGCATGATGAATTCTTGGTCGACCTATTTCTATTCCTCTAAACAGAAATATGAACTGGATACAATTAAAAAAAAAAGGCTAGAGGGGTGAGGATGAAGTATGCACTTTCTAAGTCATATGATGTATAGAAGCAATCAAAAGCTTTAACCTTATCTCTAAACTAACAATGGAAGACTAAACTAAAGATTACACTATAAGACGAATTATATTCAGATTGTGAAATCTCACAATGAACCTCAGTTCCATAAAATTGTTCCTCAAGACGGATGAGGAATTAAATCCAGGATGGGAAAATTAAACAAGTAATTGACAAAAAAGAATAAATAATGCTTTGTTTTTAAACTAAATGTATACACACTGAAGAGAAAAATTCAAATTTGTCAAAATTGGTGGGGGTACAAATTCCAATTTTGGTGGTAAAAATTGATACACATTGAGTACAAATTTTTGGTACCGTTTTTGTTTGAATTGGAAAGAAAAATAAATTGTGCGGGCCAGCTTGACGTCAAGCTGGCCCGCCATCAAGAATTCAATTTTTTCGAAATTGGTGGGGGTACAAATTCTAATTTTAGTGGTACATATTGGGTACAAAGTTTTGGTACCGTTTTTGTTTGAATTGGAGAGAAAAGTAAATTGTGCGGGCCAGCTTGACGTCAAGCTGGCCCGCCATCAAAAATTCAATTTTTTCGAAATTGGTGGGGGTACAAATTCTAATTTTAGTGGTACGAATTGGTACATATTGGGTACAAATATTTGGCACTGTTTTAGTTTGAATATGAAATTTGTGCGGGCCAGCTTGACGGACGTTGTTTTAAAAGATTTTGACGTCATCATAACCTATATACTTTTGTTTTGAGTGCATATTGAGAAGCTACACTTTGGAATATTTGTATTTCTCCACGCTTACTTTTATAGGAGTTTCTCTCTCTCTCTCTGTCTCTCTCTCTCTCTCTCTCTCTCTCTCTCTCTCTCTCTCTCTCTCTCTTACTATATTTACAACTATGTATATTTACACCCGACGAATTGATATACACAAAAGTTACAAATATTTTTCTCCTCTAAGTTTTCCAATATTGTTTTCTGATTACAAAGATTTCTAGTATTGTGAAAAATAACTATGTCACTGATGAAAGATTAGATAATTACTCTTTATGGACAAGAGAGATAATGGTCGAGTTCACAACACGATGCTCAAAGTGATCAATAAACTATAGTACGTTGAAATTACTCTAAAATAAATCACTAAACAAGAGTAGTTCACGAGAGGTACAGTTGTGGTGGAGACTCCAGCATGTGATAATGAAGGAGGAAAAAGATCTGTAGTGGTGTAAGTGTAGTGGCTCCTTCAGCCGAGAATAAGTTACTATATCAACCGTGCACTCAGTCATGAAAGAGGACCTTGCCGTATATAAGGTTTATAAGTTAGTATCTGTTCAAGACACTTGTATATAAGTTGCCTACACTCATGGTGGATGGTATACTTTCATACGTACATTCGTCCTTGGTTCGTTTTCCCTTTTTCGCTTGACCCCATGCCCACGAGTAAGTCTAACCAATTTGAACTTCGGAAGAGTAAGTGTACACTCGATACAGGGTTAATTTTTCCAAATAATTGTGGACAGGAATTGATAAAATTATAACATTACCACTCCAAAGTTCGGAGGGATTTATAACTATAATTCAGACCATATGGGAGTAAGGTGGTGACATGTAAGATTGCACAACCTTGTTCTCCAGTGTACAGAACCTAAATCTATATACTTACACGGAAGTGTAATAAAAAATTTGCTTACTTATTCTAATTATTCACTGTCGGTAATAAACACAAAACCTCACATTACACTTACACTTAAAAATTTTACTTAGATATTTTTGTAATTTCATAGTGACGGTTTGTTGCCCCGATATCACTAAACTGCTACGAGTTTTATGACGGAAAATATGATAAGTTCGGGAAATTCCATAAATAACATAGTATTTCACATTTTTCAATGCACTGCAATAATTTTAACCTATTATGTAATTGCTGTACCGATTAGTTATTATGATAACCATTAATATGCTGATAAGCTCCAGATATTTTACTTGATAGTTACAAGTCAGTCCATCACAACGTCCCAAGCCCAAAGGTAGCATCCCCCCCCTTCCCAGTTATTACGTAGTTAACAGGGAATTTTAATCTCGTGCTTTTCGAAGTAACTAAATAACTTACTATTAAATGGGTTTATTAACATTATTTCGACGTTGATGTTATTATTCACTACTAAATCGCTCAGTAAGTTTTGGTATGTCCTCTGGGAGGATTTGAGTTTAAAACAATTGGAATGTCCTTATTTGGCTTCCAACTCTTTCGATCTCAGAATTGCTGAATCACTGTATTTCCTAATTTCTTTCAATTTATCACTACTACCTTCAGGGATCACTCTGATATCTCACTCTCTATACATCGAATAAAAAGTTAAAATTGTTCCTTCAATCCAATGATAGTGATATCAGCGACCCTGCCGTCTGCAGTCCTAATTAATTGTATCGTCTGCTTATGGCAGTAGCTAATTGGATCATTGGTACCTACCGGCATGATATCGTTGCAGTTTAATGTTAGGTGTTAGCAGCGCATATTTATTCTATATCTGGATATCAAATGTTATCTATGAAAGTTTGGAAATATTATGTAAACACTATAAAATTATAATAATTTATATTAACATTCTTTCTGAGTACTTTCATTTATTATTAGTCTTAATGTGGCTACTATCGAATATATAATGTGCAGACATGCACGCAGCGTTTGTGTACTAAAATAAATTTTCAGTTGTTATCCGGTTTTAAATAATTATACAACGTATTGTGCAATATAACATTAAAATGACCGTCATCTACTAAGCGCAACCCCCTTTCTCTCTCTCACACACACATATCACCACAGTAAGTTCAAATAAAAAACGAAATTAGGTCTAATCGTCAACAAAACATGATAAAGTGAAATCTTTAATGCCTCACGTTCTTGGAACGTAGGATGTAGTTCGAACCAGAAACCCTTCGCACCAGAGGTGATCACAATTTACCGCTGAGCCACTGTGCTTCATCTTTCTTGAAGAAAGTAATGTTTTTCGATTAAATTAATTTTTGTGCTGACGGGAAGGTGAACAAACAGAACTTTCTCTCCCTTTACCCGGTTCACTGACAAGAAGCAGCAAGGTTGTCCAAAACTATTAATGATGTCTGGTGTATGAGTTGTACACATTGTTGGTCTATTCTTTGGATTGAGAGTTAGCGCAAAAAAGTAGCTCTGGATGTTAGAGGATGAATGTTGGTTCGAGCACTTGGTGTCATCAGTGACCGTCCTGTGCAAGACGGACTGTAATCTTGTTATACAGAAATGTTCTGACACTGTTTCTATTAGATGATATGTTTCCCAGACGCTTGGTTCTGAAAATAGGACATGTGCAATGAGTATTTACACTATAAATTAATAAAGCTCATTAGAGAAATTATGAAAACGTGATATTCCAGAAAATAAAAAGTTTCAATTTCCAACGTTTCTGCTCCGAAGCTAAGGGAGACAGTGAATTTGATAGTGAACGAAATAGTTTTATGAAGAAAATGGAAGATAACGGGAAAATCCCTAGAAAACCCACATGTAGAGTATTTACCATAAATTTTGTGGCATCTCTGCTTTTAATGATCAACTCACGTTGTTCTCTTTAGATATTTTATTTCCTCTAATTCCAAGGTAAAAATTAAGAATATTATTTTCAAAGTCGAAAGAGTTACCTATTAGTTGTTTTAATTGTTATTCAAAAGGAAATGGATAACTATATTTCGTTTAAGGCCTGTGTCATGCTTGTAACGTGAACCCTTTTAGCACATGAGAGGAAAAATAATTTGTTGAAAGATTCAGAAGTTTCTTTGTTATACAAGTTACATTGTAATAAGGCCAATAGTATATTCATCTGAATATAGATGTAAATATTTGCACTGTTTCTGAGAACAGTAAAACAACTCATCTCACAAGAATTTCTTGGATAAAGAACTAGTCTATGTTTTATGGTGATTTGTATGAAATGTTTGAAACATATTTGTGCTGTATACATCTGAATGTTTATTGTTATCAGAACTATAAACAGAACTAGATATTTCATTATATATTATTGCACATATATCTGCAGTCAGGGAGAAATCTTTTCATCAAGCATATACAGAAATAATTTTAGACAGCTAAATTAACCTAAACATTATTTCCTCTAGAATTCAAAGTATATATGTTTAACGTCTCTCGTGATCAAGTCTATACTTGACTGACAAGACTAGATATTTTATGAATACTTCGAATCTCACAGAGTTCTTTTTCTGGAGAAAATGGCTTAAAATTTATAAGCTAAAAACGGACATAGAGGAATGTAATATAAACCGAAACACATTGCGGAATGCAGACTATAGTCAAAGAATCCTCCATTTGAAGAAATTTTCTGCTTTTAAAGTAATAGAACCATCATGTGTGCATGTTTAATCGCGAAAATGAAATTCGAAGTATAGACGATGAGCTTACAATTGAGTTCTTTCATTTCTGATCATTTTATGTATGTTGTTATTGAATTGGAAGACATTCACTTTTCAAAAACTTTTTGAAAAATTAGTGATAAAGTTGTAGGAATATACCTTTGAGAAATGCAGGCTACTATATTTCTTTTTCTTTTTCAATTTTTTTAAACTAATTTTTACTACATTGGATTTCACAGAGTGAATATGTGCAATTGATTCCGGTCTCTGGCTGGCCCTGCCGGTTTGTTAGCTAATACGTTACCCAATCCTTCTTCAGACTAGTCGAGATATTCACTCTTTACGGTAGTAAGGACCCAGTCGCGCTTCCATCACTTGAAATAGATTGGGTAAATTTGACCGAATCTTTAACTTGTGTTGGATCATTTTCCCTTCGTCAAAAGAATCAATCATGGTTCCAATTCACAAGAAAGACGACAAAACCGATTGCAATAATTATCAAAGCATGTGTCTTTGCCAATATTTTATAAAATCCTTTCAAACATTGTGTTAGCAAGATTTACTATATACGCAGATGAAATTATTGAAGATTATCAGTACAAATTTAAGCGAATCGATCAAACCAGATATTTACAATTCGCTTAATACTCGAAAAAAAAATGGGAATACAGCACCCCGGTCCATCTATAATTTATTGATTTCAGAAAACCTACGACTCGGTTAGGAAGGAAACATTGTATTTTATCAAATTTAGTATATCATAAAAGCTAGCTAGATTGATAAAGATGTATTTAAATGAAACCCAAAGTAAATTCCGAGTAGGGAAATAATCGTTCACGAGCTTTCACGTTAAGAATGGTCAAGTTGTAAATGCAGAAGAGAGCGCGAGGCCCCTCCTTTTTTTTTTTTTTTTTTTGTTTTTGTTTTTGTTTTTTGTTACTATCTAAGAATATAGAAAAGTTTTAAATAAACTATGGCGTTTATTTAAGATAGAGAGTAACAATAATATTATTAAAACCATTTGTCTGTTAATCAGCCTTCCACTATCATCTTGTAAGTAGTAAATAGTAAAATAAGTTCGTGCTATTGTGCTGGCACAGTTATCGGAAGACGTTATTTCAATGTGAACAATGAAAGTAATTTTGTAATGACAAATTCTGAAATCGAATGGAGTTCCGATAGGAGATCAAAACAAATTTTCTTCCCACCACGCTCACCCACGTGGTCTGATAAACGTGAATTTTGGCTTGTGTCTCTTTCCACCATCAATCCTCGCAGTCATAGAATGCATATACGATTATGATGAAACGTGGATTTATGCATACGAACCGGAAACAAAGTGACAATCTGCTGTGTGGATGTTCCGCGATAAACCTAAACCAACCAAAGTTGTTCGTGCACGCAGTGTCTCCAAACAAATGATTGCATCTTTGTTTTGGTAAATCATATCATATTGCAATTGTCACACTGGAGAATCGTAGAACAGTCAGTGCAGAATGGTACACAACCAACTACCAGAAGTACTAAATGAGAGCAGACAGTTCAACCCCAACCGTCGAATCATTCTGCATCAAGACAATGCCAGCTTGCCCACAGCAGCTGCCACAAGTGATTTTCTGGACCAGAAACGTTGAAGCCATTACACATCCAGCTTATTATCCTTATTTAGCCCGCAGTGTTTTTTTTTAAACAATCAAGAACATGTTCCGTGGGAAGCACTTTTGCACGCCATCGAGGCATACAAACTACGTGTTTCACAGGCACCAACTTCAGAGTTTCATAACTTTTTCAAGATGTGGTTCTATCGCATGAAACAATGCATTGCTGCAGAGCGAAAATACTTTGAAAAGCAATAAAAAAATTGCTGACTTTGATGTTCTTGCGTTTTAACATTTTCCCGAAACTTTCAGTGCAACCCTCGTACCACCAACTTCTGTATTGGAGAAAGACGATAACCATTTATATATCAACAAGAGGGGTAAGGGGCCCTATTGCTTAGCTCTTGGGACATTTGAAGAAGGGTCAATGAATTATGAAAGTTCATTTTGAATGACAATCAAAACTGTTAATTTGCAGCTGGAACCTGACACTAGTCAAAGTGGTCCTCATAACGAAGCCGACGTATGTGAATAATTAACATTCTCACCTAAAAGCTCAGAGACCCTGGCTTCGAATCCAGTAGCAGGCTGTTCTACCTGAGATGTTTCCAGAATTTTCATTGTCGTATCAGCAAATGTCAGGATGGTATCCGTAATATATCTACGTGTAGATCTCAGTCGACTAGCTTCCTAGTATTTCTGTAGAAAATAAATAATATCAATTTTTAAAGGTATTTTTAAACACAAACAAGCAATTTTTCAATAATCTGATTTCTAATTATGAGGTGTGTCTATTTTATTGAGAACAAGTAAATGAAGTAGCAGAAAACTGAACATTTGCAGACATTTGGTTTCTTAACCTTTTGGAAGAACAATTACTTGATGCAACAGTGAAATATTATTCGTAATATTGTATTTTGTACTTTTTTTTGACAATGTTATATTATTTTTAAACTTTTTAAAATTTAGGTCACCCAAGAGAGGTACACCGCGACAACCTACCTCACCTGCATTTGCAGAAAGCACCATTTCTGCTGTCCAGGCTGCATTACATAAACATCAGCTGCAGATTCACGAGCTACAGGTATTTTTATTTTCTACCTTGTAAGTTAATAATACAGTTATATGAATATGTTTAATACTTTATAATCATTGATATTTTGTCATCATTAGGTCACTTAGCGGGTACACCTTCCAGCAACCTACTGTGTTACGAATTATCTAAATAAATGAGAGCAAGGTACGACAAGCTTCCATGTACATTCAACTTTAGCTGATTTTGTTTCGACGTAGCAATTGCCCATTTTAATACGTGTAGCAATTATAATATAGTTCGCTCTCCCTCTTTTTCCTTCCATTGCATCTTCTATCACATAAAGGGTACAATTTATTTCAAACAAGTCTCAGGTCGTTTCTCTTGCTCTTTCTAATTAAGGCAAGATTAGTTTTCCTTACCATAATATTCATATTTCTACTTCATTAGTTTTCCTTTCAACCCAGCTAATTTTCTCCATTTTTTTTTTTTTTTCATATTCTTTTGTGAAAACAATTTAACGAGTTTTCGTCACGTACACATAGTATGCATGGTTCTGTTCCGTAGAGTTCAGAATCCTGCTGGATACATTTTAGCTCTCCTCGCTCGTCTCGTGGCTAGCACTTGGCACTTTTGGTGCTCGTGGTTCAGGTTTCGATTCCCGGTGGGAGAATTTTGGAAACGAAATTCCCAGAGTACTTCATGAACTCTTTTGACACGAAGTTTAGCATTTTTTTCAGTACACATAGATGAGGCGGATTGCAGTTAAGACAGATAAGAAAGAAGTTACATTCTTTTTAGTTTTCTTTAGTTACATAGTATTGAAATACTGATGACATTTGCTAAGAGTAATAAATTAAAGTTAATGACGCTACAGCCATAAAAGACTATGTTTAGCTACATGCCTAGACGTTCAACTAGGTGATGAGTGGTCAGCGTGTCGGATCCGAGGCGCCATTATTTCTGACCTTCTGGATCGAAGTTCTGACCTCTTAATTCAGGTAGCTCCCCAATTGCCTCATGTTGTTGGGTCAATACCAGGAAATTTTAGTGCTCCCTGCGAGATAGTACCAGGGACCATGCATATCGAGGTCGTGCACGCTAACAGTGCGGCTTAACCGCAGCTAAATAATAATGATAATAAAGTTTAAACTCATTTTTTTATATTAATGCTCTCTATTTACACCAGTAGATGATAAGTTTTGATAAAAATCTTGTGTAGGGCTAAGAATTAAGTTTATGGCAAGTAAGTTTTTCTTTAAGTATGTCTGTGTAAAGTTTGTTTTTCGTAACAAATTATCTATATAAAAGAATCATAACATGTCTATATAAAATAGTTTTAAATGAAACATTGCATGAAAGCAGAACCATTTCAGTATCACTACTAAAGGGAGAGGTTAAATCTGAGGCACGCCCTGCTTACGCCATTGATACTGAATAATCATCAACTTTGTTACTTTCATCTACTTAACTGGATGTACACAGTTGTTATTTTGTTAGCCTAATATACTAATACATAACTGTCTGAGAGTTATCTTATTTTCTCTTCAATAGTTCTCTGTTTTAACCATTTTTACTTTCAAACGACGATAGGAGAAAGGAATAGTAGTTATAATGAAAAAAAAAAAAAAAGAATTCAAAATTTCAGCGGATTTATACATTTCGTGGCCTTTACTTGCTGAAAAGCGATTTTTGGATATCTGTCTGGCTGTTCGTCCATCTGTCCGTTCATCCCGATGTAAATTCACTCGCCTAAGGGCCGTACCGTTCAAGGTATCGAGACCAAATTTAAAACTTAAAGTTTTTAAAAGATTCCCTAGGGGAAGTTTTTTGAATTTTCTTCCTACCCAAACCTTTTTTTCCAACAATAAGGATAGTTGAGTGAAGGGTGAAAATTAAAATTTGCGATTTTCTCAGAAACAGCTCTAACAGTTTCGTTCATATTTCGTAAACTAATATTCAACTAACAACCTATAATATGGCTTAAGTCGTTTTCTCTTAAAGCAAAGCCAAAAGCCATAAGGGGTAGTTTATTCTTGAGAGTGAGTTTTCAGGACTATTTTCTCAAAAACGATTCTGCGATTTTGTTCATATTTCGTAAATAAATATTTCACTAATAACCTGACAGTATGACGTAACATTTTTCTCGGAAAAATCCACAAGTAGTAGTTATTCTTGGGGGTGTTTTTTCCCAGCTGATTTTATCAAAAGCAAGTAAGGTAATTTTATTCGTATTTCATTAATAAATGTTTTATTAATAACAATAATATGGCATATTTTATTGACCTTGAAAAAAATTCACAAGGGTAGTTTATTCTTGGGGTGTTTTTTTCTTTTTTTTTTTTAAAAAAAAAGATTTTGTTTATATGTCATTAATAACTACATAATGTTGTGTAAATAACTTGGTCACGAAATTATTTACAAGAGTAGTTTCCTTTTATTACTATTATTATTATTATTATTATTATTATTATTATTATTATTATTATTATTATTATTATTATTATTATTACTTCCTCAAGGACGACTCATACAATTGTGTTGATATTTCAAAAACAAATATTTCATAAGTAACTCTAATATATGATAGTAATTTGCCATAAAAAAAAGTCCACAAATGGTAGTGTATTTTTGAGGCTGAGTGTTTTTCGAATCAAGTTTTCTGTAAACATAATTTTCTTCGTATTTTAGTAACAAATGTTTCAGTAATAACTGCAGCATAACATAATTTAGTTTAAAAAATTAGAACGAAAAAGTTCAGTGCAGTGGGTTCAGTATCTTTTATTTGTACACATAAAGGCGGTCAAAAAAGAAAAAGATCCTCAAATAACTTTTCATTTCCAATAAATAGATTATTGACACAAATTTCTTTACAACCTGTGATTCTAATTTTGGTCAATGTCAAAACCTTTTTCAACTGCAAATAATATTAATATGTAATATATATATATATATATATATATATATATATATATATATATATATATATATATATATAATGTTGTATTATGTAATATTAATAATATATATGTACTCTATGGATGGTGAGTTATTAATGCTTTTTTTTCATTCTGAAACAGGACTTTAGGTTCAGTTTTAAAACTTGCTAGGTACACTCCTGTATATCTATCTATCTATCTATCTATCTATCTATCTATCTATCTATCTATATATATATATATATATATATATATATAATGTGTGTGTGTGTGTACATTATTTGTCAAGTTTTTTGTTAGTTTAACGTCCCAATATGCACCGAGACTAAGGGAAACGATGATTATGAGAGAGATTATAATGGTGGAATAACAAAAGTGGAAGGAAACCGGGTAATCCCGAGAAAAGCGACGCACATCCTGGGGGCAAACCAAGAACTCCACGCACCCGAGGTGAGCGTTCTACCACTGAGCCACCGTGGCTGCCCTAAGCTGGATAGGTGGCAAATGCTGCGCAAATATAAATTGACAGAAACTCCGAAAATCCTATTTAAAAAAAAAAAAAAAAAAGAACAGATTTCAAACTCCGCTGAAACCTCAACTAAGTAGAGCAAGTTGCACGATCATACAATGAATATTCTGTAAGCCTACACATTTATATTACACAAGAAGGAATAACTATATTTGTGATTTGTCTGTTGTTAGTGCGTAATCTTACCACCGTTGGTCATTAGTCCTCCCTCCATTGGATTGCTATTATGACTTTATTAAAAAATAGCCCTGAAACTATCAGTCAGGAACACATAATAAAGCAACATTCTCAAGTCTTAAACAAATTGAAAGATTGGTCAAACAATTCCATCTACTTTTCTTTGTTTCATTTCCAAAATTTTCACGCAACGAAAAAATAATTCTTCGAAAATGCTATGTGAATAAATACAGTTAAACAGATCTCTTAAAAATACCACACACTAACCTTGAAAAAACTGTCTCGTCTGTTTGTTAAAATCAATTCTTTCCTCTTTTACGTGAAAAAAGGGAGAGCGCTACTACTTAAATTTTTCGTAAGAACTTTCTATACAGCCGCAGATCAAGGGAGGGGCTATATACTCTATAGCCCTCCCTTTGGATCCATGCATATATAATATTTGTATATCGTAAAGTTAAATTGGATAAAGTCCTCCTCCAAAAATTACGGTATTTATATGCGTTTCAAACACACGTCTCCCTTCCCTTTTTACCTTTTGCACTTTCCTTCAATGACGATCATCGCGAAAAATACAACTATTGTCACGTTTCCACGTTGAGCAAAAATATGTAATAAAAAATCGCACTCGGATTGATTGACTGTCAAATTTTCTTCGCTACTTCTCAAACAAAAAGCCCATTTCGTGAAACAATACGGAGAACAACTAACGAAAAAAATTAGACAACTTTTACATTTCACAAATGCAATTCTCGGAAGAGACCACCCGGCGTGGCAAAATCGCCAAACCAACTCATCAAGGCAAACGGTTTCGCTCGGAAAGAAAGCTAAAAGAGAGGTTGCCAGATACTCATTACTTCAAATTAATCATATTCAATAGCTGTTACTTGTTATCAGACTCGTAATTGTTCGTTTGTTTTATACATCACACAACTGAAGATATGTCAAAGTATTTTATAATACAAGGTTGTTAATGTTCTTAATTTTTACAAATTCCAACTTCATATTTCCATTAACCTAAAATAAATAAATAAATAAATAATATTATTTTTCATTGCTTTTTACATTTTTTAAATGTAATGGAATAACTCCTCTTCTTTCGAACCAAGACGGATTTATTAGAATATGTAGCTTCTTTACAATTGTGTCAATTTTAGAAACTATGTGTGCATTAAACATGTACAAATTAATATATATTGTATCTAGACCCAAAATAAAAAGGTTGTTCGTTTTCTATTGGATCGAATTAGGAACACGACTGTTATTTGGGGAATGATGCTAGAACTGTCGTGAACAGTAGTGTGTCTGAAGTCGTAGGTGGGTCGTGAGTGTCGTGAAATGGACCCTAAATTAAATACCATTGCTAGGCGGGAAAACATAATCGTTTTCCATTATCGTTTTTCTACATATACATAGTGAAACAGTGTTGTAAAGATAGGTTCTTACTTGTGACTACTGCAAAAGGTATTGTGGTCTATTACTTAAACCAGGAGTCCATGGTGAAACAATCGCTCACGAAAAGCACCATAAGGGGCGCTCTGACTAAAGTGACATCCACAGTGCTACAGGAGATCCGCTGCTTCACATTCCAGGAAGATTCATCGACTAGCATGAGATATGCCAGCGATTGCATTTGGCACATTCAACTGTGAACACAGCTATTCATAACCAACTTAGCTGAGGTGTGTGCATAATACCAACATATACTATCTGTGTCCGCACTATATTGCAGAATGAAAAACTTACTGCAGGAAACAGTATTAAATGCACTGACGGGATCCAAATGTTAGATAGTCGTTAATGTATGACTTTCACTGCTGGTAGTCACATTCGGCGCTGACATACCATGACTGCGATATCACGGACTACTGAAACTTCGCTCGCTACTGCCGGCAAAGTTTCCCCGTGGATTCATGGTTATTACGGGATTCAGTCATGTGAAAATATTGCTAATACACAAGGTTGATAGAAACGCGAAAATGAGTGCAAACTACTTTTAGAAAACCATTATATCACCTATCTTTCGAATCGACATAACACAATAGTACGATGAAGACTAACAAGGGAAGATTCATATGGACAAGGCTTCAAGTCAACCACCAGAACATGTCTCTGCTTTTATCAGGAAATGGAAAGGGAATTATGAATTTGTATAATTTAATTTAAAGACACTCGCATGGTAACCCCTGAATTCCAGTCTAACAGATTTCTGCCGCTTTGATCTGTTGAAATAGCGTAAACAGCGGTCTCCGCACATTCTCACTAGTCTTTGGAAATATTGCAGAGAGAAATGGGACCGAAACTCCTTATCAATGTTTCGCCGTAATTTTCTTCAATGGAGACTTCGATGTCAGGCTATAGTCCACAGTGTTTGGGGTCCAGTAGAACATTATCAGTAGTTGCGGCGAAATTTTTTCGTAAAGTGAGTACTCTTCAAAATAGGTCCAATATTAACTGAATGATTTTCTGTAAAATAATATTTTTTAAATTTACATGTAAATACTACATTTGGGTAATTACACATAGGCTATACAAACGAAAAAGTTACATTAAAAAGAAAAGAAAGTCTTATGATAATTGTAAATGCACAAATCAGTCCTATTATTTGATTTAAAAACACTTCGCTTAAAAACTGAAATTACTCAAAATCCACTTCTGTTTTTCCAACACCACACTACCCAGACACACACACAAATGAAAAAGAACTGCATTAAAAAGATCTGGAAACTTCCGAATTCTTCTTGTGTGGGTTATCTGATTGAGTATGTGACATATAGCAGGATTATCTCATGTTACGCAAAGATCATTAATCTTTTTTTTTCTTACACGTTATTGTGATAAGCCTCGCAACAGCATCCTCAAACCTTCGCCGAGATTACAGACAAAAGATCTCCTCCAGTTCCTTACCAGAGGGTAGCGTTCCCAAAACTGATGCAACGTTCCCTCTTTGTACTGCCATGCTGATGCGTTGCAGTAGAAAAGAGGTTGCTCTAGCATCTCCTGCCGATAAAGAAATGCGGTGACCAACTTCTTTTATAAAGTTAAGGCCTTCGGGACCCCATGAACCACCCGATTCAATAGCTATAGCGACAAAATGATATTTGTCGAGTAAATTGCTATACTTCCTGCGTTTTTCTGTTTCTCGGCGAGCAGCCACGTTGCCAGCTTGTGCTGAGGAAGAATGTAAATTTGAAGGGGCGAAGGTGTCGGAACAAGTAAAATCCCATAGAAGTGCTTTTCCTTTCTTCCACGGTATTAGGGTCATACCATCTGGCCTCTTGCCGTCTGCACGACTGCATCCCAACGGTTCACATATAGAAGGAACGCCTGCTGAAATTAGTGCCCTCATGATAATGTCGTTGACGCTGGAGTGGCGTGAATGTCTGCCCGCACTACTGGCACAGGAGAGTCCATGAAGGCCCTTCTTGTCTACGACACTTCTACAGGCAGGACATCTGTGTTGCTCGCAAACATCTGCTCCCAAACGCAGTGCACTGGCAATTCGAAAACTGTCATTGGGAAGATGTAATCCTAAAGAAGGTGACGGGATAGCATGGAGCCAAGCTCCTGCTTCTGGAGATGATGTAGCTAGAAGTCTGGCCTTATCTTCTGGGTTATCGGATGACTGAAGTAGTGCTGAAAAGTGATGACTTATAAGAGGATCGTCCCAAGAGGATTGTAGTCCTCTCTTATCAAGGTCAGGTGGATCTGATCCCACTATAGATGACCACTTAGAAATGCTATCGTTGACATCCGAATCCGATACTAGGCTAAGATCTTGTTGGAGAATGGTCTCGATCAATGGCTTAGCGCCATAGAATGAAGACAGGAAGGATGAAATAGCCAGATCCATGGCGCGACGAATGCCGAGACCTCCGTGGTTAACAGGAAGGGACGCCTGCAACCAAGAGTTATTGTTGAGTGAACAA
Organism: Thermobia domestica; assembly: GCF_964235325.1. Taxonomy (NCBI): domain Eukaryota; kingdom Metazoa; phylum Arthropoda; class Insecta; order Zygentoma; family Lepismatidae; genus Thermobia; species Thermobia domestica. The sequence continues at coordinate 204,303,316 of NC_137458.1, read as the reverse complement.
TTCAGGATTCCTGATCCTGTAAAATAAATATATCCTTTGATTGTTTAAGAATGACAAAATTAGATTATTGTAGACTTACTCTATGTATAATAAGTTCAAGAATGTAATTGACTCATGCCGTTGAATAATCTGACTTAACTAGCTAAACTCAAAATCACAACGCATTTCTGGGTAAGTCAATTTCATTACTGTTTGTATATTCCTCTACAATCATTCAAATATTATTTCAGGTGAAGCTACAGTCAACGAAAGAACAACTGCTTCTTGTGCGTAAACAATGTGAAAATGCTGATGAAGCGCAACAGATGCTGGAAATCAAAGTCACAGAATTAACGGCTGAACTTGATTCTGCCCGGTCAATGGGGGCACAGCTGCAGCAAGAAAAGGATATGCTACAAAAATCTTTAGATTCCATACGCAACGAAAAGAACAACTTAGAGAAAAACAAACAAGAATTAAATACCATGGTATGATTTTCAAATGTATATTTATCTTTGTTGATTCATACTTAAACTTATTGAAAAGTTTATTTGAGTGTCTCTTCCTGTTTTATTTATTTACATATATATATATATATATATATATATATATATATATATATATATATATATATATATGACTTATCTCCCTATTTTAATTTCAAATTTCTCTAAGAAAAGAAATTTGAAATTAAAATCATTCCAGATATTTATTGCATTAGAAATCTCTTATGATATTAATGAAACTGATATAATATAATTAGTTTTATACCACACTTTAACTGTTACTAAGAAAACCAAGAAATTCTTACTCATTAATTTTTCCTCAGAAATTGCATTTGAGACTTTGCATTAGCATGATTTTTTTCTCTTAACAATTAAAAAGTCTTTGTACGTGGTGCTATATTTACACTTTAACAATTAGGTAGAAAAAATACATAACATTTTCAAATGTATATATAAATAATTCAAACTTAACTAGAGGATTTTAAATGTATAAAAACAGCTTAACTTGAACACGCTCTTAAAAATCTGTGTTTCGGTTAATCAAAATTGCTTACATTCCAACTACGAGTGAGGTACGATTACTGAAAAGCAAATCACTGTATATCACCGCAAGATCGAGAAATAAGCAAATCAATGTGGCCTTTCCCATCATTCCTTTCTGCCAAATGATGGTATCGTATATACTAATGTGCATTTCAGTTTCCTCACCAATTCTTGTTTAATCTTGCAGTGACATATACTTACGGTAATTATTATGTTTTTTTTTTAATTTTTGTTTTTCAATTCATCTGAGAAGACATAGTTGAATTAAGATAATATAATAATGTTTATGCTTTTAAATATTTGTCCAAATGGCGGATAATAAATTACTTCCCATCATACACATGCCACACAACTATAATTCACTCCTAACTTCCTACACGAATTGGCTCTTCGGGAAAATAAAACACTTTCAGGTGACAAGCGGGCGAGGAAAGCCTGGTCATGTATGTTTTAGCTCTGTAGAATGTTTGTTGTGTTAATGTTTGCTGGGCGGATGAAAACGAAAAATGATCGCTTAATAAAGGATGCAGGTGCTTTCCAGCTTCGCCGGTGTTCAGGTTGAGTGTGGTCGGTTAATAGAAGTACACAATAAGGAGATTACACATCGGCCCCTGAAAAAAAAATAAATAAATAAAATAAAATAAAATAAATAAATAAGCGGCATGGTTGCTGAGAGAAATTTCACTGTGTATACATGTAATCAATATCTATGTATATGAAATTTACGAAATTGTAATTCTTGTCATTTTCTAGCTGGAGTCTTTAAATAATGACTGTGAAAAACTTCGAAAAGCGAACAGTAGATTACAAAAATTGTCTGATGGATTGGAAGATGAGAAACTATATCTTCAAAGTGAGCTTGACAGACTCACCAAAGACGCTGAGATCAGGTAATAAAACCATTTATATATAAACATAAATTCATAATAATAAATTCATAATTCATTTATGTATTATCAATGGTTCCTATTTCTTTTCCATCTCATACCTTTGTCATCGATTGCTAGGAAATTGGATTTTAACCTTTCTTTCACTGCTCTCACGATTATGGTTGGTTTCACATGCAAACACGAGTCACAGAATAGAATATTCCCTCATAACGATTATTTATGATCAGGAACGAATACCGAAAAATATCAAATTACTTGAAACGATTTTCCTGGTCACCTATTCACAGGTAACTAGATTTTAAAATTGTAAAAAGGAACATTCAGATTTTTTCTTTATTTCTTCAACGACCAATTCAATACATAAATACATGATACTTTTCAGATATACAGCTGATTTAAAGAAAAACATGTCATTGAGTCTTGTCTAACGTATTAAGGCATACGGCTGAATAGCGATCTTATTAAATCTGTCTAGTTCTGAAAAAAAAAAAAAAAAATGAAATCATATATATCCGGTAGGAAGTATGTACAAACTAAAAGACCCATATTGAAATGAAAGTATTGTAAGCATTGTTCAAGAGTATAATTCTTTGAAAATATAACGCCAACACTAGAGGCATCTATTCAACTTAAATTTAATATTATCAGACTGGATTGTAGGTCGTTATCTGTTGCCATGGTACGGTTATTGGGGAAAAGGAGATAATGAGAAGGACTGCAATTGAGAGAATTCTATTTTGTGGTCAAATGTCCAAAACTGTTTTCGGACCATATATTCTTTTTTGAAACTCAGTAGTACATTATTAGTGCTGATAACTATAGATAAGTTGAAGACATTTTATTCTTGTACAACTACACTCTTTTGTTAATTAGTCAAGAAAACAGAGCAAAAAACTTGGGCATTTACGTCCAAAGACCCTGCTTAAAATTGAGTATGTTTTTTTTTTCTTTCTTTTTTAAAGTTAACATAAAAGCACTGTAGTTTAAATAAAATATTAAATTGTAATTAAGCGTCTTTTGCAAAGTACGGAAGGAAACAGTGACTTTAGTAAGCAAATTGAGAATTCTTTCTTTTTTAATTAATTAAATTACGCAAAATATCCTTTGGTTTTCCATTCTACCAGAAGTATAACACAACACATTCCTTGAGAACTGTTAGACAACAGATTGATATATATAATGACACTTGTTTGTAGAGAAATGAACCTGCGAACGGAAGAAGAACGTTGCAGTAGATTGCGAGAAGAGCTGCTGACAGTAAGGGAGGAACTAAACAAAACTTACCTCGCAAGAGATTTGCTCGAACAACAGAAGATAGAATCAGATGGAGTCATCGCACAAATGGAAAAGAATAAAGGTATGTAGTTTATGTCTGGAAGTCCGAAGAAAAGAAAGAACGTTAACTCTTTGTTCTGAATGTTTTTTGACTACAGGCAAGAAACGTTTCTATGTATACAGAGTGTAGGAAAACAACATCATTAAACTTCAGGAGGAGATTCCTTACTACACTAAATATTTTTATTTTTTTTTAAAATCTAATAAACATTGATCGAAAAGCTCTCCTTTCAGAGCGATAAGCTGCTAAAAATTTGAGAAATCAAGTTTTAAGTTGCTCTAGTTTGAAAACTGTGGGTCTGATTCAACCTCGATTTTTTTTTTTTTTTTTTTTTTTTAAAGTGCAAATTCTATCTAAATGTTTACGTTTTTGAAACATACCATAGCTTTACAACGATTTTCGAAGTGTACGTTCAAAACTGTAGGAGCCCTTCTGATACCCGCCTTATCTTCTGAAATTTATTATGTAAGTAACGTGGGGCGGTGGTGTTTTTCTACAACCCGTATATTAATCCATATATGAGCGGCTCGAGGGAAGAAAAAGGTAGGTGCTACTTCCGGGGAAATTAAGTTAGTTGAAATGGATTGGGATCGAACCATAGAACAGTATGTAAGTAGTTTATTTCGAAGGAAGTTTGTTTGTTATGTGTCGTTGCATTGCATTGCATGGAAATATTGACCTTTTTTTTTCAATTTACTCGAAAGTTAAAAAATGTGACTTATTTTGTCTTCCCCCTAGCCGCTCATATATTTACTATCGTCTTCCCCGAGCCTCTCATATATTTACCTTATATGATAGAAGTATGGGTTAAACAAAATTCACTTTAAATTCCTCTGTGATTCTTTATGATCAAGTTCAGAAAATCTTAGACTTTTTGTACATTATGATTAGGGTCGAAAAGTGAATGTTTTATATGCAAATAGTGAACATTTTCTTTGGTTTCTGATTTCTGATATTGAAAAATTGTGTGTAGGCTCACGTGCTTGCCGAGTGGAAATATCGTGTGCCATATTTCCCAGCCTTGCAGGAACAACGTGTGAAACATAAATTGTGAGCCGTACTTGGATTTTGACTTTTACTTCACTCTTCTGTAGATTAAAAGCTTGAAAGCGGTTGTTAAATTCCATTGAAAATTTACGAGAAAGTGAAGAGAGAGTGGCCAAAGTAATTTCACTGTTATACAGAAAGGTTTATTTTATCCCGCTATATCTTAACAAACTGAAGCTAACTTGTGCTTAATATTATAACATAAACTAACCTTGTAACCAGGAAAGAAATGTTCGGAGAGCACCTTCTAAATACCCAAGTAGTATCATCAGGGCTAGCAAAGTACACCATTAGACGATTCATAACTTGAAGCAGTTGACAATTAATTTGAAATCAACAAGCAACTGCGAAACTTAAACCTAAACTTGGAGGATTTTTTTTATTCAAAAGCAGTGGCGGTTTCTCTTAATGTTTGCATGTTTGTACAAACCTTCTCCTAATATTTTCATTTTTTATTTATGCTAAATCACTTTTCGTTTTATTGTCAACATCATCTTTCCTTAAAGAAGTGCGTTTGAAATGGGGCTGGCTAATAGTTTTCTGCTTGGGAGTTTGACAAACTCCCCAGTTGGGCTACTGCGGGGGTTGCGAGGTGCGAGGATCCTTATAGTGCCTCATAGGAATCTATATGTTAGCAGATCTTTTGCAAACAAGTCTACCAACAAAAACAACTTTTCCAAAACAAAACGCTTTGGAACTACTGGAAATTCTCCACCGTTTTTACCCTGCAATATTGGTTGACACGGTTCTCGCCTGAAGGGGAATGGTCCGTTTTCTCAAGTCGTACACAGAGGAAAAGAAAGAAACCTTGCGCCTTGCCTAAATGCGAGATTGCCAAGTGGTCATAACTATTGGTTCTGTCAATCAAGTAAGGTCAAGGCAGCTATGGAGACAGTAAAGGCGACCCCGTGAAGAGTGAAGACAGATTGAGGGTGTTAATAGTTAATACACTCATGTTTGAATGAGTAGAAATTTGGCAGCATAGAGAGAATGTTTTTCTTTTCATATGTGTGTGTGTGAATGAGAGAGTTGGAGAGCTCAGTTTTTAGAAAAAGAGCATTAATAGAGGAAGGGGTGAGATTTTCAAGGGGACTGCAATCCCTGTCCTCAACTCGACTGACCAATGTCCAATGTAGGAAACCATTGTCTTTCTTCACTTTCCTTTTTTAACTCTTTAAAAATTAATTTGATGTTTCATCTGGTGTGTATTCAAATTAGTTTCTTTTTCTTTACGTCGAATGATCTTATTTGCCTGTTTTTCCTTAGATAAACAAACAGGTTCAGTAGTTCAGCATTTCAAAAGTGTAATCAACAACAAATGGACCTAGTGGCAAACGATATATGGCATTTTTATTAGTTCATCATTTTTTAAAACAGCTTCAGCTGTTTCTGTATACCTTCTGTGATATGGACACAGAGCGTTTCGTTGAAATGAAAATACTATTACGGTAAATTAAATTTCATATATTAAACAAGAAAACAACCAAAGCGTAGAGCCTATGCAGAAATCTATAATTATATATCTTCTTTTTATCTGTCTAAGCTAGTGTGTCTCCTTACGTTTTAGAACAGTGATTTAATTGCGCGATCCACATAACTTTAATGATCTGACTTAACGAGCGAAGGAGTTACTTTCAACTTTTCGTATCAATTCATTTTCACAAAAAAATTCAAGTCAGCTTTTGAAAAACTAAAGTTTCGTAGTAGTTTGTAGTAAACATGTATGTTTCTTTTATTATATGAATATTTTAATTAAGATGAAAAGAAGTTTAACGACAAATTTATCTGTAATCCACTTTTTTTGAAAACTTAAATCCTCGATTTCACGAGCTGAAAACATGAGTGCTTCTTTATCTCTATGAATGTTTGTGTTGTTTTAAAACTGGCCTTAAATTTCTGTAAAGCTAAAATCTATAATTTAACTACCTGAAACCTCGCTTTTGTATAATTTGCAATTTTTCACGAGACATTAGTATATTACTCATAGCTCCTTCAGTTGCCATTTGTATATCTTGAAATTTGGATTTATGAAAATTTTATTCTTATACTGTAAATGTTTTAACTGAACATACGACTCTGTACATAAGCACTTCTTTTATTTCTTGAAAATGTATTCCCTAAAGGTCATCTACTATTGTTGTTTTCCGGGCTAATAAATCAAGGTCAGTAGTGACATAACAGGGAAATTTGACTGCTAAGCTGGAAGGGATTAGTACCCCTTTCTCCTATTTAACGGGCAACTGCTTTGTTAATAATGTTACAACCAATATTATCAGGTTCTGTGCTTTAGACGCTACATTCCTCGTGTTCTATTTTACAGAAGCAATCCACTTTTTCTTTCTTTCGGTCAGATGAGGAAGTTTCAATTCTTCTATATATAGTCGTTTAAAATTATTATATTTACACAAGTATCAGCAGGTACATAATAATAATAATGGAATAAAAGAAAATCTGACCTCTCTCCTAGTGGGAACTTTGAACCCGCACCAAAAGGAAAAGGAAACTGGTCGCTGATAGACCAATTTGTAGATCACTCGATTTTAATTTAAGTTTAATCGGTATTTGATATTAATTTCCCTTCATACTCATTTATAATTTTCAAACCATTTTACCGAATGATAGCACATACTAGGATATTATACAGATTTCTTCACTGTGATTGTTTTCCTCTTTTATTCAAATCATTTTCTTTTCTGGAAACATTACTACTTACATCAGAATCTAACACATGACGAACGGAATCATATTGCGGAGTTTGTATCTGTATCTATTATTCCCTTCAGAAAACATAAAAGAAATAAAAACAAAAAAAGTACGGTAACGCCCGTTTGTTGTAATTAGTATGTTGAATTTTAAAAATTATAATACTGTACATGCAGTGCTGGGACCTATTTCAAATGAATGTATTTCAAATACCTATTTAAAATACAAAATACCATTTTGTATTTTATATTTTAAATACATTTTCAAAAACTATTTTGTATTTTATATTTGAAATAGGTTTTGTAGTGTATTTTGTTATTTTGCATATTATGCAAAATACAAAATAGGTCTGATCTTGGGAATATATTATTACGCAGTTTAGGAACCTGCACACAGTATACTAGAAACTAAGTTATAAGCATTACATGGTGGCGCCGTTGTAGATTACCTGCTGTTTAGCAACCAGTTTTCGGGCTCTGGTGCTTGGGGTCCCGGGTTCGATCCCAGCCCCCGCCAAGTGAACTTTATGGTGGACAAACACCGTGTGCATGGGTTTTCTCGGGGTTCTCCCGTTTCCTCCCACTTTCTTCATTCCATCATTTCATTCATTACTCATCATCACCGACTCCTTTAGCCTAACCGGCATAACCGTAGGACGTAAAACTCAAAGATTTCATTTCATTTCATTTCAGTTTTCGGGCATGCTCGGATACAGTCGACTCGCGGCGGCACTGTACTCAATTGTATTGATTTTAATACATTCGAGTGCATCACCACCGCAAGGTGGTTGCATCCTAGCATACTTCGAAGAGCGAAAACAATATATATTCATTTGGAGTTAATACGTCAATGAGTGCTGTAAATTGTGTTTTTGTTATGGCTGTGGATCCGTAAGGGTTATTATCTTTATTATGAACTGAGACTATTCTTTGGCTTGAATGACGCGTTGAAAGCACATTGAAACTCTGTGTACAAGCTTATAAGCTTATAAGGCTTTTAGTGATGGATCAAGGAATGGACCATCTGAAGTGGAAGAAAATGTTAGTGATGAATCTGATGATGATGAGGTGGAATCTTCGGACTCTTGATATTGTGGATGAGGAGAAACTTTAGATCCCCGAATACTACTTCATTTGCATTGCCAGCTCATCAGCGTTTTGTTCTGCTCATAGTGATATCTCTGTTGTATATGTTGATAGCAAAGATGGTTCCAAGAAAGTAGGTCGAGGGAACTACAACAGACATCAGCACTCTGTCTTCTTAAAGCGTAATGCTCTCTGGAACTTGCTGTCGAAATACCCGTAATCATGGGAAGTTTTCAAAGATATTGTTGGTGTGTCTTCCACAGTGCGTTGTCGTACAAGGTGGAATTCATATTTTGATAGTTTAATGAAGCTTGAATATATAAAAAGTAAGTTAAATGATGCGTGCCTTGCACTGGGAATTCCCACTTTTAAAGATGATGAGTTGGAATTTTTGACGAATACTTAAATTGTATGGAGCCGATCGCACAAAGACTTGATAGACTTCAATCATCTGACTCGTTCTTTTTATGACGAGCTCATCCCAGAACTTAATCGCATGAAGAAAGTTCTAGAAAAACTGGAACTCCGTTCATTAAAGTACTTTAATTCGCTAGTGAAGGCATTGTTAAAGGACATGGACAAAAGATTTCAACCTTAAAGTCTTCAGTAAACGATCCTATCCTTGCTTCTGTCACTCATCCGTTTTCTAAACTTAGATGGGTTCCCAAGGAAAACAGATCATCTGTGAAAGATGCATTTATGGTATGCATGAACACTCAATTGACAAGATTGTACCATCAAATGAGAAAGCAGATGATCTTAATGATGAACAATACTATTTGTTCGAATAGGACACGAGCGATCACGAGAAGAATATCTATGCGTCCGCCAATGCTTCTTGAGGATTCAGATACTTCACTGTGTGTACTGGAGAAGTACCCGCTTGTTCTTAAATTATTTAAAAAGTTCAATACATGTGTGCCAAGTTCAGCAGCTGTTGAGCGACTTTTCAGCGACTTTTCTCATTTGGGGGTCTCAGTATGATATCCCACAAAATGTTAGAGAAACAATTGTTGCTGAAAGCGAATACGAGGGCAACTATTTATGTTTTGAACCTAACAATGAAAAAACAGTAATTTGTTATTGGAAATTGATTTATTGTTTTTTTCGAAATATTCTCGTTTATGATCAATACACTTTTGCATTCGTTCGAACCATTTGTCAAAGCATTTTTTCAAATCTTCTTAAGATACCTCCATAATATGGTTTTTGAACGCATCAACGGCTTTTTCCGCCGACGAAAATCATTGTCCACGCAATTTATTCTTGACATTCGGGAACAAGAAGAATTCATTGGGTGCCAAATCAGGACTGTACGGCGGATGACCCATAAATTCGATTTTTTGAGTGTTCAGAGTTGGTTGTTAGACGAGAGGTGTGAGAGCCTCGCATTGTCTTGATGAAGAAGGATCCGACGGCGCTTGTTTGTTTTCGGTATTTGACCGAGGACCTCCGGCAAACAAATTGTTGTATACCATTCAGAGTTGACCGTTCTACGTTCCTCTAAAGGCATAGTTGCCACATGACCAGTCCCCCCCCCCAAAAAAAAAAAAAAAAAAACAGGCGACTATTTATTTCGATGTGCTTCGAGCGCGAACAACTTTTGTTGGATTTGGTTCATCTTGAAACACCCATACAGTCGACTGCTGTTTACGTTGCGACTCGTATGCATGTATCCATGATTCGTCACCTGTTACAATCTTATGAAGCACCGCCATTTTATTTATTGGGCATTTGTGTGCACCAATCGACGTAAGCTTCTTTTTGAGTTTTTGTCAAATTATGTGGGATCCAATGAGAACAAACCTTTCTCACAGCTAAATGATCATTACTATTTTATATATGCTGGCGGAACTAATGCCTATGGGTTGCTTCACTCTCACAGTATGTCACATGATGATCTTGCAGTATTAGGTTTTGCACAGCATCAATGTTTTCTTGAATAACAACTGATTTTGGACGACCTTCGCGAATTTCGTCAGTGAGCGAATGGTAATCACGAGTAAAATCGCTATACCAGCGTTTCACAGTGGCAAATGATGGGTCTTCATCACCAAATGTGGAAGTAAGTTGATCGATGCACTCTTGTCTTGATAATCGACGTCGAAAATCGTAATAAATCATCACACGCAAATTTTCACAAGTTAATTCCATTTTTCTGTTGTCACGCAATCTTGAAATCAACGTAAACAGCATAAATAAAGCTATTGACAAAACATTTGAAGTACGTTATGGTCAACAGTGTGAAACGTTTCTATGCAAACAAAAAATAGCGCCTAACTATAATCAGTGTTGCCAAGGCTCAAATTATAAATAGTGGCCCTCGTAAGCATTTCCTTAAATGAAAGAATCGTATTTGATGTAGACCTAATGGATGTGTTTGATGTCTAAACTGTTATATGAACCATAGTCAGTACAAATATTTTGCAGATCACTATATGTATAAAATTAGTGATACCTATTTTCTATTTTGCAAGTGTATTTGAAAATACGTATTTTGTATTTTATATTTTAAATACATTTCTGAAAACGATTTTGTATTTTGTATTTTAAATACATTTTGTGATACTATTTTGTATTTTGTATTTCAAATAGGTTTGCTTACCTATTTTGCCCAGCACTGTGTACATGTAATAAACTAAGAGGTATTTAGTGCAGGTTTTGATATGCTGTACATTTTGAATATAGAAAATTGTTACACAAAAAATGCTGAAAGTTAGCTATCTGCCTAAGTTGGTCAATTTTCAATAGAAGCAAAAGTGTTGTGTAAGACTTTATTGTAAATTTACATATCAGATCTATCCATAAGTACGCAGGGGTGAATAATGTAAATAATAAGATCATGCAAATACAATTTTTATTTAAATTCCAAATTTTGGCAGCTGAGAGCGTTACGTTTTTTTAGGTGACTGACCTATATGATTTATCTGTAAATTGTGATTTATCAATGGATTTCACAAATTTTATCTCAACTCTCACCACAGTAGTGTTCAAAATCCGTTTTCCATATTTGAATTAAGCCAACTTGAGTTTTTTTTTTTTTTTTTTTTTTTTTTTTTTTTTTTTTTAATGTGGATTCAAACTTTCAAGTACTTTTGTTATCAACAGTTTGGAAATAGGGAATAGATTCCATAACTGATTTGGTTACATAAAATATGATTCCCGTATCCTTTTCTTTCAGGTGATCTGGAATTAGAACTTGAGAAGATCTTGTTAGAAAAATCTGATATCCAAGAGGCGCTTGTTAAATCAGAGTCATTGTGTTCCAGTCTAGAACAAGAGAAAAAAAGATTACAAAATGACTTGAAGAGGGTTAGTGTCTTGGCAGTAATGTAACAAAATGTTTCCTGTACTATCTTTTTGTTCTCATTTTAATAAAGTAAGGTATTACTTTATTCAACTTTTTACCGTTTCATTTTAAAATATGTTATTATTACCGATGATATCTCCAGAACAGAGACAGAAATATTATAGTGAAAATTAAAGACTTTTAAGTTAGGAATTATTAAACTATTCGATTATATTACGTTGATCCTTTGCGTAATTTACAAATGTATGTTGTTTAAGTAATAAAGTGCTGAAAATTAGCTAAGTAATCAAATATGGTACCGGTAGTACAAAGATAAATTTTACTAACAAAAGAGAAGGCCTTCCACTATATTTTTCTTTAATATTGTAATGAGTTATTTTGGAAAAATTTCAATCCAAATATTTTTAAAATACCTATTTTGTTTCGATAATATCAAACTTTTCCTTACATCTAAAGATAATACTCAATTAGATTTTCTGTTTCAATAACTAAATTCGGTTGATTCAGATATGAAAATTACACTAGAAATGGAAATATTATAAACTATCCTGACATAGATACAGATAGTAAAGAGAAAATTTTGGATAAAGCTACAACAAGAAAGGTACAGTTAGCACACTATATATAATTCATCTTTTGATCATTCAGAGTTGTTAAGCTAATATCTGGAAAATGTTAGTTAAAAAATTATCTAAAATGTTTCAAAATAAAACTAGACTAAAAAGAAGAAATCGAATTTATGCCCAAGGTGGTTATGGAACTGAAAGCAATAAGTGAAAGCATAATTAGTTACGTATAAACTTTACAACATAAAATACAAGATTGAATTGGCTTTCTATGTAACCATGTATTATTAGCGATTTTTATAATGTACACAAGACAAACAGCATCAAAGCACCTTTTATATCTCCAAAAGTACTGAGAGAAATTCTAGTTTCCTAAGCATTCTTTTTAATCCACTGGATGCAGCAGGAGTTCGCCGCTCATTTCAAATCTTCTTAGACTAACAGTGGTTGTAACAAAAGAAACAGCCATATCTTAAATAAAATTAAAAGTGCGGCAAAATCAATGGTCCGTCTGCTTTTGTGTTATTTAAACATTTTAAGCAAAATGAGTATTTCATATTTCAAAATTTCGCTCTCAAGAATTCTAAGAAATAGAACACTCTCTTTGAGTGGCAAGAAGAAATATATTTTTTAGATAAATGAATGTCGTTAATAATTTTTAAATTTTAGTATTTTTTTCTTTTTTTTTATAAATAGTTCACTTAACTTGATCTTTCACTTGAGTTCCTTGTTTTCGTTAGTTTTTTTCTTTTTAAGTCTTCCAACTTCTTCGCGTTTTCTTCTTACATTTTGTACTACAGAAAACATCCACAGCTGTAGTCAAAATTAAATGGTTTTAATTGAAAATTATTAAGATCGATTTCACCATATTATACATTCTTTCTACTTAAGCTTAACTTTTTAATTCTAAATTATAATCTTTAACTTGAATGAGAACTTTTACAACTCATAAATTTATTTATTTACTTATTTCGTTTCGTTTCGTTTTATTAAATTATTCTTCTGTCATGCCTATTGCAAAGAAAGGTATCAGAAAAACCAAGTAGTTTTGTACTTCTAATTATAAAATCAACAGACAGAAATATAGGTTTCTCCAGTCGTCATTATTTTCACTCTGCTGCAAAGCAAACCAACAAAAATGTCGGAAGAACTTTCTAGTAACAATCTCTGTAGGAAGAGTTCAGAAGAGACCTGGGTTATTATGCCTCAGAATCATTAACTATCAGTACATACCTGTCGTAATTTTCATCTGCATCCAAATAATTAAATATCATTTTAGGTTTTACTTTTGCTTCCATATTCATACCATGGTTGCATTTATCATTGTAACTAGCATTTTCTTCCTAAATTAATCTCTAATGAAATATTTATTTGACTTTTAGAGCTCCTGTCTTAGTTCTGCTTTTGTCGAACTGTCGGGTATAAATCATTGATCCTTTTTCTAACATAGCAGAAGGGAATTTTAATACTGTAAGTTTAAAATACCAAGAAAAATAAATGAGTGAAAGTTTAAAATTGTATTAAAATTGTGTAACAGCTTTCGAAAAGTCAACTTTATTGTTCCAGGCACGATTGCCAAATACAAATTAAGATCAAATTATCACTTTTTCACTGGTTCGAACCTTGCTAGTTTCACTAAAATATTATGATATTTCAATAAATTTAATTTGTTTCTGGAAACTAAATCAGTGACAATATGGTAAGGGGCAGAGAAACAATGCATATGCGTGAATTATTCTTGTATATGTAAACAGAGGTTTTGCACTAATTTTTAACGTAAAACCAGTAGTTTAAAATCTGCATTAGGCTATATATTAGCTACTATAATGCTTGTATGAGAATTGAAATTGGTTAGTTTGTAACGATTAAAAGCGTAGAAGTTGGTCAGTTGAATATTAAATTAAAGGGAAACATATAGTTTTCACGTTATTAACACATAAGCAGTAACTTTACTGTACAAAATTGGAGCTATATTTTTAAAAGCCTATTTTGCTTTACCAGCTTGTAATGCGCCGCCATTATAGACCTGTGCTATAGCGCATTGCATTATATGTAATATGGATTTCAGTCCGCATTGGAAGATATAAACTTTAAAATATAAAATTTTTCGAATCGAAGTCAGCAAGATATACATATTAAAAAGTCAAAATGGAGGTTAAAGAAGATAGCATTGTGATTTAATTTTCCTAAAGTATAAATATATAATATGAATCTCTAATATATATATACTACGTCCATTGTATTAATATTTATGTTTTGTGTTGTGATATAAATGTAGATAACCAGTAATCTGACAAGATAATGTGCAATTTGATGGGGACATATATCTATCTATATATGTATATATACATCTATCTCTCTCTCTCTCTCTCTCTCTATATATATATATATATATATATATATATATATATATATATATATACGTATATATAGGGTGTTACTGAACTATATCTACAAACTGTAATAGGTGATTCCTTACATCCAAATAAGAGAAAAAGTTCATATGAACCTGTGGGGAAAAGTGCATAGTTTGAGAGCTAGGGCTGTTCAAAATCGCGAAAAAGTCAAATTTCAAGAGGCCCCATTTCGAATTCGAGAAACTGTGAATGGTGGTCCTTATCAGCGTAAAGGAAGTCACGCATATGCAATCCAAATATGCATATTTCATTAATGTTTAATTGGTGTACAAAGTATTCCCTGCAGGATGAAATTCCCAGACATGCCATCAACCGAATTTTGAGATATGGTCTGACTTTATGATTGGTCCAAAGTAGGCAAATGATAAGCCTTGATAGCAGTGAACACGGAATCATTTGGCGCGATATCGAAAGTGTTAAGAATCGTCAGCAGCACGGTCTCTCGTACTCGGGAAAACGCATCCTGCGATGTTTTCTTTCACGCTTTTAAATGAAGAAAACGTGAAATATGCTATGACGAAATACATCGCATCACACGTTATTCCGAACACAAAAAAACATGGAGCTGCCGGTTCCTAACACTTCCGACTTCCCTCCAAAGCATTCGATGTCTATTGTTGTCAAGGCTTACCTCCTGCCTACTTTGGACCCTCCTTGAAATCAGGATATATCTGAAAATTCTATTGAGAGCATATCTGAGAATTACACCCTTAGGGAATACGCCGTACACTTATTGAAAATTGATGAAATATGCACTTTTGAATGGTGTATGCATGGCTTCCTTTACGCTGATAAGGCCCACCATCCACAGTTTCTGGAATTCGAAATAGGGCCTGTTGAAAAAGCTTTTTCGCGATTTTGGACAGCCCTAGCTCTGAAACTATGAACTTTTCGCCATAGGTCCATATGAACTTTTTCTCTTATTTTTTTGATATGAAGAATTGCCTCTTACAGTTTGTCGGTGTAGTTCATATACCCTGTGTATATATATATATATATATGGAGAAGATAATTTCAAGTTTTACCTTGACAGCCTCTATGAATTATAAAATACGTTATAATAATAATATCAATATGATGAAATGATAGAATTGAATGTAAATATAAGTGATTAATATGATGATGATATATGATGAATATGGATGTAATCATATTTAGTTTGGATATAAGACGGCTGTTAAAAAGATAATGAATAATCCTGAATAAAAACACTATTTAGATATTTATATGCTGTTTCTTAAATAGTTGCATTATATAGTCGGTACTAGTTAAGTTGTACACCAGGTAGAAAAGCAAAGGATAGCTGTTTTAACTGTAGAAGTGTCTATGTCAGTACCCGAATCTGAAAATAATCATCAATCTACAAATAATATGAAAACACCCTTTTACTGAAACCGGAAGAATGGTGAGAGTGATGAGTTTCAAGCTCATCAAATATCCACACACAGAAAGTACATTTTACTTTTCGAACAACCAGTTAATTTTATTTGGTGACCACTTGGTATGAACTGGTTTATATACATAGTGTTTCTTTAAGTTAGTATATTAACTTGATATCAAAAAGGTTAGAGATATCAATGTAAAGTGTAAAATATAAGAACCAATCAGTACCGGTACTGTGCATGATAAATTTGCCTTGATCGCAGAGATTTCTTTAGTGCTACGATGAAGGGTCTCTGACTGTTATTCTGTTTTTGTTCCTGTAAGAAAGTAAAATTCACAACTTTTGTATCTGAACTAAGTTGGTCATTTTCATATCTCACATCGATAAAGGTAGTTGAAATTTTTTTCCTGAATTAAAGCATAAATCGTATATATTGTGTTTATTCATGGCATTAGCATTAAGACGGTACTGTGAAGGTGTGTGTGCTTTTAAAAACTACCCTTTAAACAGATTAAAAAGAAAGGAAAACGTACAATATATATATAGTGGGTGATAACACTAATGTAATACTGGTTATGTTATCTCTACTTAATGCAGTTAGAAGAGGATAAAGCAAATCTTCAGAGCCAGTGCACAGATCAGCAAAATGATATGGGGTCTTTACGAAGAGAATTGCTCCAGGCAGAACAAACACGTCTGGACTTAGAGTCGGACAAAGTCTCCCTCCAGGAAAAAGTAAAGTTTCTGGAGATGGAGAAAGAAAAGGTAAGTATAACATTTTCCCTTATAATAATTGAAAATCAAAATTTGTATAACGAAAATTTTCATGAAAAATACATAATGTGTCATGTAAAATTAAAATCAACTATTTTGCATTTAAAATCAGCGAAGTAGTAGTAACGTGGTTATTTAATTTGTGTAGTATCTGTAATACAGACAATGTTCAAACTGTAACCAGTTGAGAATGAACCAAAAGCATTGCCAGAACGAACTTAAAGAGAATGGAGATATGAAGCGGGAAGGATAACTGTCATTGTTCCTAGATGTAAAAGTAAATCTTCCGCACCTTTTTATCCGCACCTTCTCTTTCTCGCAAAAATTAGCAAAATAAGATCTTGGCCAATATTTGGGGAACGGTGGGCAGTTAGCCAGTGGCCACCGGTTACTATTTGGCACCAAAATATTTACCATCCTCTTAGGTATTAATCAACATCAATATCATCTCTCTACAACCTATGGTTCCCGAGCTATGGCTCGTTAAATATCTAGAAATTGGTCATTTTTTGGCCAATATCACGGAAACGGTAAGTCATAGAGAGATTATATTGGTGTTAATCAATACCTAGAGGATGGTAAACATTTTGGTACCGATATTAATTGGTTGGCCATTGGCCAAACCAGTGGTCAGTTGGACAGTGGCCACCGGTTACTATTTGGTACAAAAATAATTCCCATCCTTTTAAATATTAACAGCAACATGATCTCTCTATGACTTACGGTTCCCGAGATATGGCTCCTTAAATCTCTGGAAGTCGGCCATTTTTTGTCCAATATCTCGGGAACGGTAAGAGTGACGCGAAAAATGTAATCACTTTCTCAGATAGTTTTTGATGTTTTATCGAATGCAGGGCTCAAAATTGAAAAAATCGCAATAACAGACAGACAGACGCACAGAGAGAATTCAGAAACGAACTTTTTAAGTTTGTTGAAAAATAACCTGTTTCAGTGTTTAATTTTTACGTTACGTAATAGATTCATTGCTGTCGATTTTTTTTTTTTCATCGATAATTTTGAAAATTCACATTTTCAGCATTATGATAATATGATTAGTATATAAAATTGTCTCTATTATATCCTTGATTTTCCATTAGCAATTCTTGAAATTTCCGATTACGGCGGGCAAAAAAATTGCTAATGGTAACCATTGGTAAAGTGCGAATAATAATGCCATCAGCATATATAACAACACAGGGGACGACAGTTTAACGATTCCGACCAAGAATTTCCGTTGATTCGCTCAATCGCACCAGACAGATCTATATCTGGTAGGACATCTGATCATTTCGGTAACCAATATGAAAGTTTTTGATGCATGTGTATCGTTATAGGTAGTAATTGAAAATGTAATAGGTGATATTGCTGGTCAGGTTCGATGAATGTATTGAACGTATCTGACAGTTACAAAACAATCATTTACAGTATTATGAAAGAACACATGGATATACGAGGACAATAAGTACAATCTACATTGTAAACATTCTCTCTCTTTCTCCAGCTCCCCCTCCCTTTTGAGGTATGAGCGTGAAAGATTATCACAGGAAGAGCGAAAAGAAAGTGGCCGGTAAGTTGAGTACATGTTATTTACGGATGACTTGCTGATTTATTTTCGCTCTTCTGTGGTAATTTCGTATGTTCATAACACAAAAAGGGGAAGAGGAAAGTTGAATGGATGGCTATATATTCCAATATAGATTGTACTCGTTGTTCTCAGGTATATCCATGTGCTCTTAAATGATAATGTAAGTGATTGTTTTGATCCTGTTTGATACGTTCAATGGCATTGACTACCGTACTTGGCCAACAAGACAACCTGAAATATTTCCTATCATTACCTACAACGTAACGTATGTGCACTACGGAATCTTCCATGTCGTTTACCGAAATGATCAGATGTTCTTCCAGGTGCTGCTGTCTGATGTGAGTGAGCGAATCTATGGAAATCCTCAGTAGGAATAATTAAATTGTTGTCCCCTCATGTTGTTTTGCATCCACGAACAGTTCACACAAAATGTCCCCCATCTTGCCTCAAGCTACGATATCGGCTTGCCGTCAACGCAATGCGTGTTAAATGTTGCTAAAACTACTTTATTGCATACTTGGACTCACCTTTACGTCAGAACAAGTCTGGGGAACCCTTATGTCCTCTGAGAAATCCCTTGTGCACCTATTGCACATTGCTGAAATATGCATTTTTGGACAGCGTAGATGTAACTTCCTGTACGCAGTTACGGATCACCAGCTCCACGGTTTCTGGTGTTCGAAATAACGCGTGTGTTTTCCCATGGTTTTAGACAGCTCTACTTCTGCAACTATATACTCGGTCTCACAGGTTCATATGAACATTTTTTCTTATTTATTTTGATATGAGGAATCATCTCTTACAGTTTGTCGGTCTGGTTCATTAACACCCTGTATATCTAGTATCCCTAATTCTAATCCTCAGTTAGCCTGTTCACTCTAACTTCTCATTTTCATGAATTATTCATTTCCAGGGAAAGTAATCGGCTATCCTACCCGACTTTACTGGTCTAATGCTCCACATTAGTTTTCCTTGGCAGATAGCCCAGAACACCAACATATTCGCACACACACACTTAGAAATAATTAGTAAAATACTCATACTTTGGTGATGGCAAGTACACGTCATCAAAACACACTTGTGCCGTTTATGAATTGTTACGAGAGTTGCAGTTGGATTAAAAAATCCTATATACCTGTTAGGATACATTGTGAATGATGTCTGATTCCTCTGGTACGTTATCAGTAAGAATCTTGACTGTATATGTAAATCTTACTGTACTGGAAGTAGCATAGTAGGATCGTGACACGTAACCCAAGATTTGATTTGACATTCTTTAACAATTAATATCCGAGTTTTTCAGGATAGAGACAAGTTATGCGGCAAATGTGTACACAACAATCTAGACTGAAACATAGTTCACATTTAGCTTGGTGGGCCTTGCACAACCGTAGTGTGCAAAATTTTCGTAATGATGATGATGAAGAAAGAATGAAAGAAACGAAAAAACAATTAAATAAAATTACTAAATCGTGAATGAACTCCATCTCATATGGTTACAATAGTAAAGTTTTTCTGCTTTTTTTATTTTTTGTTATTATTTTGAATTAAATTCATAAAGAAAAAGTTGAAATTAAAATGCGTACTATAATTTTAATTTGACTTTGCAAAAACAAGTTAAAATTCTAAAACTGACCAATTTCAGCTTTGTATTTATGTCTTGTTATTTAAATAAATGTTAATAAAGAGATTACTGACTAAAAGCGACAAGTATAAATTTGAATATAGCTTTGACCTTATACTTTTGAATAATAGCGATTAAAATATATAAAGATGTATAAGAAGCCAATGATAAGTTGAAACAGTGAAAGATATCAGTACTTGGGTGTTATTGTATTCAATTTAAAAGATAACTTAGAAATTGCAAATGCTTTTAAACAACACTCTCAAAAAATCGTCAGCAACTCGTCACCTACCTATGACATACAAAATACTTCAAATCTTGAAACTTCTGAAATAATTGACAACCTAAATTTTCAACCCATACATCTGACCGAAGTAGAAAATGCAATTTAAAATCTCAAGCCTAGAAGCTCCCCTGGCCCGGACGATGTACCTCCATACGTAATAAAAGGATGCGCTGAAATCCTAAAATATCCACTACTAGCTATATTTAATAAATCGCTATCGTCATCCCTGTTCCCATCTAAGTGGAAAATTTCGAATATCTTACCAATACCAAAAGCAACTATGACAACCATGACGTTCAAAATTATCGGCTCATTGCCTTAATATCTGCTCCAGCTAAGATATTTGAATCTATCGTTTATCAAAGAATTTGTAACCATATTCTTCCTTTAATATCTTCATATCAGCATGGCTTTCTGCCGAAGAGATCTACAACAACTAATCTTGTTGAATTCATACACTTCATTGCGGAGCAAATTGACAGTGGAAATCAAGTTGATGCAATATATACGGATTTCAGTAAAGCTTTTGATACACTGGATCATGATATCTTATTGAACAAGCTTATTTCATTCAACTTCACTCTCAAAGCTAGACAATTTCTAATGTCATATCTCTTTCATCGCAGACAACATATAATATATAAAAATATAGCAACTGCAAGTTTCATTGTAACGTCAGGGGTCCCACAGGGCTCAAACCTTGGTCCATTATTATTCTTAATTTTTATAAATGATCTCGCAAATGTGCTACCAAATTGTACTAAATTATTATTTGCTGATGATGTAAAACTATATCGAAGAATTTCCCAGCCGTCCGATCCTCTCGCACTACAAGAAGATCTAAGCGCACTACATACTTGGTGTATTTCGAACAAACTTAATCTTAACATAAAAAAATGTAACGTTATTACATTTACGAAGAAAATTGATAACCTAAAATTTAATTACAGTATAAACAACACTCCCGTACAAAGAGTTGACACTGTAACTTATTTAGGGGTCACTATTAGCTCCAACTTATCCTTCAATAAGCATATCCATCGCATTGTTAGTAAAGCCTACAGAAACCTCGGCTTCGTAATCAGACTTGGCTTTGACTTTTCAAATACTAATGTTCTTAAAACCCTGTTCAATAATTACGTTACATCCAAACTTGAGTACTCTTCAATCATATGGCATCCAAACAGTCAGAAAAACAAAAGCACGTCTTGAAGCGATTCAATCTCGTTTTGTGAGGTACTTAACTTATAAGGAAACCGGACTACATCCAAAATTCGAAAAATATACCGACCTCCTTCGTAAGCACGATATCTCATCTCTCGAAGATAGACGTACCACCCAACTCTTGATTTTCTTAATGAAATTATTGCAAAATAACATAGACTCTGAGTATTTACTATCCCAGATAGAATTACATGTTCCAGGTAAACGTACGCGTCCTAGAAATATTACTTTTCATTTACCTACAGCTAGAACAAATACGCTATACATGCCACCTATTAGGAGAATGTGTTATATTTTTAACTCCTATGCTGAAAGTCATCCTGAACTTGACGTATTTACTATAAACGATCGTTCTATAAGAACTATTGTGCAATCTTTTTGAAGATTCATTAATTAAAATTGCCATATCTATAAATGTGTATTTGTAATTATGTAAGTGAATTCATGCATGCTCTAATTATATACAAACTGACTAGGTCACTATCATTAGGTAATTTACCTGTTGTGATCTATATGTAACCATAAATAAATAAAGATTATTTGACAGAGAGCAATGTTTTGAATAGGTGGATCTGGAACTAGGCCAAGTGTCAAGAGAGCGGACAGACTTGACCAACCAGCTGTCTGTCCTGGCTCGTCAGAAGGAGGCTATCAATGAAGAACTGCAAAGAACGCGACAACGACTGGAACAAGCTAACGAAACCAACGGCCGAATAAACAGGGAATTAGAGGAACTTGTTAAGGAAAAAGAAGAAAAACAGGTTAGTACACACACTATATAACTTAGCATTGAAAATATCAATGAAGTCATTATATTTTTTATTTATTTATTTAGTATTATTTTACATAACGAAGTTAAGGCTAACCATGCCTTGTCTCCCACTCGACCATGCAATGATCAGGATATAATATCAAAATAACAAGTATTTATAGAATAATCATTGAAATGACACACTCACAGATACAGATACAAAATTACTATACATAATCAATATGTATAAAATTTGAATATTTACACACTGTAGTAAATAATACAACAAGCAAAAGTTACAATCACACACACAAATAGATTACTACAAATAAACATATAAGATATTCAGATACATTTAGGTAATAAAAGAACAAATGAAAGGAAAGAAGAGTAAAAAAGAATCATCATTTTTTTTCAAAATATCAGTAAGCTTAGAGTGACTCATGGAGGGTCTGCTCATCCTACTTCTTAAATAGATAGCTTGAGTGAGATTATCGTGTGTTGGGTGGATGTCATTCCATTCACGGATAGTGGATGCAAAGAATATTAAAATAACATTTCAACGAGTGTAGGGGAAGAGAAAGGAGTTTATTTATATCTGATCTTGTATTGTGATCGTGGTGAGCATTTAATGGTTGTAATCATTGAAATGTATATCGGGACAGCCTTAAAGGGTTCTTTCCCCAACCACTGCTTCTTTTCACCTCCACGACCCTCGGTTAGTCCTCGCAAGCATGTAAATTGTCATTGTTCTTAGCATTGCCGTACCTCTGATCCACTTGTGTAGTTAAAGTCCGGCAAAATAAGGAGAAAGCTTTCCTTCCTGTTTTCAGTTAACAACAACAACAAAAAATTAAAAAATATTTCAACTAGGAAAAAGGAAAGAAGGAAAGGAATTGAAGCAACATTGATTTTTAGCCACAAGGGATCATAAATCTCTACCACGTGTCGCAAAGACTAGCAGCGGAAGTTTCAGAGGGGTGAACAGGGTTTTCAGAATATTTGGAGAAAGAGCTTTCTAGGTATGACCCAAAGTATAAGTAAGAAGGATGTTGAAAGCTCAAAGTCTTACAGAGAAGTATGAGTCTATGCAAACAACGTCTATCGACAATTTTCAGAAGGCTCAGCTTTCTGTAGTATGGAATTAAATGGTTTGATCGTTTGAGATTATAAGTAAACTGTATACAGGCATTTTGAAATATACCGTATATAGGCATAATTGACTGTTTCTATTAGCTTTTTCCATTTTCAGAATGAGGTCAATAGTTTCAATGGGCTTACCCAGATCGGTCGGTCAGTCAAACTATAATAACTACGTTTATTTGATTCCTAAAGAAGCTTCTGTCAAGGCCAAACCAAACTTTATTATGTATAGTATCCTTCGTGACACACAGACCTTTTTTATAGCCTTGGCTATTATCCCGGTTTAGTTAGTGTATTATATAATTAGTGAATTATTTGGTATTTCGACATTGTAAAATGATAATTATGAATATGAAATGAACGACGTGCGTTTTCATCTGTAATAATATTTTATGTAATGGATGTTCAAGGTAAGGTCACTTTGATTATACGTATACAGCATCGCGTGACTTTGATTAAAGGGCATATTTTCGGAAATGAAAAATGAAATGAAATCTTTCAGTTTTATGTCCCACGGTTATACTGGCTAGGCTAAAGGAGACGGTGATAATGAGAAATGAATGAAATTGTGGAATGAAGGAAGTGGGAGGAAACAGGAAAACCCCGAGAAAACTTACGCACACGGTGTTCATCCACCACAATATCCACTTAGCACGAGCTGGGATCGAACGAGGGACCCCACGCACTATAGTTTAACGCTTTACCACTGGCGTGTTTTCGGGAGAAAGATTCAAAATTTATGCCGAAAATAGAGTATTTTATGGATGTTTACCATTACACTTTCATTGAAATGCATATCCAAAGGGGCAAGAAGATTCAAACATTTTCCATAAATCTATTCTTCCCGTGCAAAGAATAGGCATTGCAACAAGTTACACATACAACGCGTCGGGTAGTTTGCACAAAGAGAGTTAATAGCTAAGTCTTTAGTACACTTTCTACATTTAGCGAAAACATTTGTAATCAGAATTCAATTGCTTCTGCCTAAAATTAAACGCTAACTTCTAATTCTTATTTAAAATAATAATAATTTTCTTTTCATTACTATTGATTTACAGAAATCTTTAGTTTCCTTTGTGTTCTGAGATTAATTACATTTTAAATCGTACGAGAGCTTCAAGATTCGTTCTTTATTTTCCATGTACCTCGAATGATTTTTAATTGTAGTATAAAAACACACTTGTTTTTATGGGAATACTTGATTTTATGATACCTATATACATTTCACATGAACAGAAACCTGATATATCACTTTGTAAATTATGCTTAAAGTAATTTATAATCTCTAAGATATTCTTCAATATTCTCGGTTTATTCCTTCCCCAATATTTCTCCTTTGTTATTCCCCACCTATCTATTAAATACTTTCTGTTTAGTTATCTTTGCTCAGATTTTATTAGGCAAAAATATTGCAAATGGGTAAGCTCTATAAGGTAGCAAATAACTTGTGGCTTTGTTTTGTCCAGGTTTATCCGGTTTTGATAAAAAGTGACCTGCTGAACAGTATAATCTACGCATTAAGATATACCTGTACAAAAAGTACAAAAAGCTTAAGGGTGAAATAACAAGGTTAAGTAGAGCTCGGTTGTATAAAGGGAGCAAAAGCGGATAAAAGAAAGCCGACAGGATAGAATTTCTGTTCATACATTTTTTCGATGTAACGATATCAAAGAAGAAGAAGAAAAAAAAGATGATGATGATGATGATGATGATTATTATTATTATTATTATTATTATTATTATTATTATTATTATTATTATTATTATTATTATTATTATTGGAAAAAACTACAAATTAGCCAGTTCCTATTACCGGAGCTTATGGGGCAATAGAGAAGGATAGAATGCGTGTTAAAAGAGAAGACAGAGACATATTCAATAATAAATATACGGTATGTATGATTATTGCTGAATTTAACACTCATAAGTACTTAGGAGACAAATTTCTAGTCACTGTATGCAAGGTTTTACAATTTATGCTTACAGAAACGATATGTTGTACAGTTGTGGAAAAAATCAAAACTGACAGTTTTAATAAAAAGTGAATAGAATCCCAAACGAAGCAATTGAAGTTTAATATTTAATCTGTTTACTTAACATTTCCGGGAAGATTTTTTAAAAGGTTATTAAACATAAAATAAGTCAAGAAACCAATATTGTTTTACAAAAAAAGAAAAATACTGAAGAAACAATAGCTAAATTACTAGAGATTCTGAACAGAAGAAAATAAGGATACCAAATATCAGTGGTAATTTTTATTGACATTTGGTGAGCCTTTAACAATATCTAGTGGCTGCCATGTTTGACAACTTTAAAAATTTACAAATCCGAAATACTACTTGTATGGCATCCTAAAGAGCTTTGTACCAAGTAGAAATCTAGTTTCATCAGCTGGTGCCAGAATTATAAATAATAATAATAAATAAATAAATAATATAAAAACGAGAACTTATGAAAGGATGTACAAGGATCCATCTGCGTCCTAGTCATGTGGAAACTTACAGTCCAGCCATGCCTCCAAATCCTCCAAGATTTAAAGGACACAGCTGGAATGGTTGGGTATCTGGATAACATTGCTACAACAGTATGTATATTAGTGAATTTACAAAATTGATTACAAAATTGATTTGATTACTTTTACCTTTTATTTTTCATTCATTTACTACTATCTTCTTCTCTTTACAGGTAAATGTGTTGGGAGGAGATTAATTTAAAGACTGTTTTTAAATGTGTGTTTATTTCTATATATGAGACATTCCAAATATAAAATAGAAAGTATAGATCACCCTTTGATATGTTGGTCGAAGCATTGGCGTAATGACTCTTTAGAGCCGTTCTGTGATTTTTTTTTAAATAGAAACAGAATATTATCAATGTGCATTATAAAAATAATATTTAAAGATTACTAAACAAACTCGAAAAACATTTTGTTTCCAAATAAAAGAAAACAGTTATTCAAATCCTATTTTTTAAAAAATAAATATCATTACATTTTTGTTCTTCTGCATTATAGGTTATGCTGGAGGCAAGTGAGAAAGAATTGCAGAGAGCTCAGGAGCAATTGGCATCATTGCGAAGTGAAAAAGAAGCATTAGAAGGCGTTTTGTTTGACACACAGACTAATCTAGAAGCAGCTGAAACGAAATGTACGCAGTTAGAAAAAGACCGTCAGGATCTGACAGTAAGTCAAGAAAATCTGAAAGGCCAAGTGGCCCGACTAACTCAGGATTTGGAGTCTTCAGAGAAACGTGCTCAAGATATCAAAACAACTCTTACGCAGCAAGCAAGTGCACAAGAAGCTGAGTTTCAACAGATGATTCAAAATCTTAAAAAAACTAACGAAGAAAACGCCAAAAAATTAACAGAAGAAAAGGTATAGTAATTTCCTAGTTTATTATGTTATGCAATGTAGAAAGTATATATAGAATAATGTACGAAAGTATAAAATAGGAGAACACACAAATTAATGACAAGTATAAGTTTAATATTTTTTTTTCTAGGTACTTCATTTTCAAGACTAGAATTGTCTCAGATTTTCAGAAATGTTACATCTCAAAAGGTATAAGGTATTGAGGGTAAGTTAGGGAAAATAAGTTTATTCAAGCCATGAACTACCATGAATAAGGAATCTACAAAATCTAAGTTGTCTGTTTATTTATAGTCTTAAAATACTATAATTAATTCTCCGTAGGTCAATGAAAACTGAAAACATTCCTTCCGAAAATCGAACGTAGACACACAAACATATTAACCATTCAACCACTCATAAATCCAAGTAAGATCTGATTCGAGGTAACTGGTTAGACCTTAGTTAAATTTGTTTCATCTTTCCATGGTTGAAAGTATTTGAGAGCAAGATACTGAGACGAATATTCGGACCCAAGAGGAACGAGAATAGGAAATGGCGAAAACTTCAGAACGAGGAACTGCATAATTTACATTGTTTACCAAACACTGTTAGGGTCATCAAATCTAGGAGACTCAGATGGGCAGGTCATGTAGCCAGGATGGAAGAAAGTAGGAACGCTTTCGAACTCTTAACTGGAAGACCAATTGGAAAACGACCATTAGGAAAACCTAGGCGCAGATGGGAGGACAATATTAATATGGATCTTGCAGAAATAGGAATACAAAGTAGAAAATGAAATGAAATGAAACCGGTTATGCCGGTTAGACTAAAGGAGACGGTGATGATGAATAATGAATGAAATGGTGGGATGAAAAAAGTGGGAGGAAACGGGAGAACCCCGAGAAAACCCACGCACACGGTGTTTGTCCACCACAAAGTTCACTTGACAGGGGCTGAGATCGAACCCGGGACCCCAAGCACCAGAGGAGAACGCTCTACTACTGAGCCACCGTGGCCCCTACAAAGTAGAAACTGGATCCACTTGGCTAAGAATAGAAGTCGGTGAAAGCTTTTGTGAACACGGCATTGATTCTTTCCATGGTTAATCAACATTTATTTTAAATCTTTGTTGATACGAGGTTTATGTTAGGTTGTCTAAAAAGTATTGAGCCTGTAGAAGTCAAAATTGAGAACATATTTATTGTGATTTAAACATAAAACTTTGAAGCCACATATGGACGTTTGTTTGATAACCGTCTGCCATTTTTCGAGCATTCAGTCGCTATAGAATTTCTGTAGTTTCTGGTCAAAATAATGTGACACTGATTTTCACAGGCCTCTTTTGAAACTAATTCAACAGCATTCAGAAAGTTCTGCAGAGACTGAAACAAATGAGAGCCTGGTAGATACATTAAAACGTACCAGCCAAGTTCTCTTAATTTCTGACAAGTCATTAAAATTGTCTGCGATCTGGCATTGTCAGCGTGGTATACGACACTCTTTCTGTTGACCAGTTCCGGTCATTTATTTTGACTTTCTAGGTGTGTTCGCGTTAATTGTCGACAGAACAGATCTGAATCTATTGTTCTATCTAGCGGCAGATGATGCGCGATCCTCATCTAATCAAACCAAACGCACAGAATGACTTCGGGGACGTCGGTGGGTGTGGGCTTTCCCACAGACTGTGAAGCTTCTCCTTGCTTCGCCCACGATCTTTTTCTCACATTGTTGTTCTAGGTTATGCATTTTCATCACTTGTGATCAACCGCTTCAGGAATGATTTAATTGCGTTATGTTTCGGTAGAGATCTGCAGATATAAATTCGATCAGGTACGAATGTTTTTTTTGTCAAATCATATGACACCCGAACGTCAAGCTTCTTTTTGTGGTCATCTTTCTCCAAATAGTTTAATACTGTTTGGTGATGGATGTTTAGGTCATTGGCGATCTTATGACTGCTTACATGCCAGTCTGGTTCGATTTTTGCCTGTCTTGGACGCGAAATTTCCGGAACATAAACAATTGAACTATCTTTTGGCTGTTGCTTTTGATAACGTATCTTTTCCATATTCAGCACAAATTTCTTCACGGGCCTGCGGAGCATTTGTGCCTTTATTGAATTAAAATTGTAAAATATAGCGGAGTTTTTTTTTTTTTTTTTTTTTTTTAACTTCATGGTATTTTGCAGTAGATATGGTCCAAGAATACATGAAATCGAGAAATAACAGCCTACCAGAGTATCACTT
This sequence comes from Thermobia domestica, assembly GCF_964235325.1. Taxonomy (NCBI): domain Eukaryota; kingdom Metazoa; phylum Arthropoda; class Insecta; order Zygentoma; family Lepismatidae; genus Thermobia; species Thermobia domestica. The sequence goes on along the minus strand of NC_137458.1, from coordinate 204,274,568 downwards.
TCGGCTTACTCTGTAACTTTCAATCGTATCTAATGCATTATCATCTTCCCAACAGTAGTGACTGTTATATCTTTTAACAAACCCCTTACAGTAAATGTATAGTAAACCTATACTAATTATAAACAAGATCTGTCAACACTTAATAATAAATAAATAAATAATATACGATGTAACGCTTCGATACTACAGCAGATTTAGTTGGATGGAGAACAACGACAAGGTTCTCCATCGACTTTAGAGTTTCACGAGTTTTATTAGAATAATAGTGTACAATAATTTCAAAATTCTTATTCCTTAAACTGTGGTGGGGAACCAGTTACTCCCCGTTTGCCATCCTCAAATGATGCCCGTGAGGAGTGTATAGATCAGACAAGAAAATACTTCTAAAAATACCATAAAGCGCATGAAAAAACTACAATGTACACACACACACACACACACATATATATATATATATATATGCAGGGTGTTTCAAAACAACACCGACAATGTTTCGGAAGTGATTTCTGACATCAAGATAAGACGAAAAGTATAGACCAACCTGGGTGCAGAAATGCTTCCTTTTGGAGTTATAGGCTGCTGAAAACATGAAAAAATGAACTTTAAAGGTCCATAGTTCCAATATTATCGTAGTCGGATCAAGACTTCACTTAAGAACCAATATGTGCCCTATCCAAATATCCCTCTTTCAGAATCCTAAGGTACTGCCGCAACAATTTTTATAGACGTAGTTGGTGAGTACTTCAAATTATATGCTCATAGCCAAACAGCCTCTACAAAAATTGTTGCGTGAGTACCTTAGAATTCCGAAATATACATTTTTGGAATAGCGCACATATTTTTGGTCCGTAGGTCCCATAGTTTTGGAGCTAAGGAGCTTTAAAATTTATTTTTTTTTTTTTATGTTTTCGGCAGCCTATAACTCTGAAAGGAAGCATTTGTGCACCCAGGTTGCTCTATACTTTTCGTCTTATCTTGGTGTCAGGAATCACCTTCCAAACGTTGTCGGTGTTGTTTTGAAACACCCTGTATACATTTCTTGTTTGTGGTTAGTATCAGGTAGTATTTTCATGTAGTATATTCACAAGATCATATAGTGATTTAATAGAAAATGAATCCCATCTTTATTGCTCCAAAGAATATTATAGGACCGGTCGGCATAATCTTGCTTCTATGCAAGCATCATTAAAAAAAAAAAAAAAAAAAAAAACACTTCTGTCAAATCTTCTCGGAATAATTCTTGGACATAATGAAGTTTTTCTTTCAATACTGTAACTCTTCATGGAAAACAACATGCAGTGTAATGAGTGTAACAACTTTCTCTTGTTGCCTCTTTTTTTAATTTTAAGAACTTGGATCAAGTATCTCTTTCAGTGTCAGTTAATAATCTATCTCTCACAACTAAAATATAGAATTATAAATCAAAACTTGATATATAAAACATGAAGAAAAAGAAATAAATAGTGTCATACATGATACAGTAAAACAACGTGTCTACATTATTTTATGAGGTATAAGCATTTGAAGATTTAGTATTTGTTTATTTTATAGTTACTCGCGAAGGTATTCTTACTGTAAGAAATCAATGCTGTTACTTTTCATCTGTGAATAAATGAACACATTCTATTTTTTAAGCATTTAATTTTAATAGAGAGAAAGGTTTTCAAATAATGCAATTTTTAATTCTTTTTACAGGATCAAGTAAGAATATCCCTGGAAAAACGTTTGCAACAAGCTGTCCAACAACTTGGAGGTGAGAAGGATAATGAAATTGACCAGTTGAAAGCTCGCATTGAAGATCTTCAACAGCATATAGAAAATATTTCTCAGCAACATGAAGAGGCTTTGTTGAGAGCCGAAAATGAGAAACAACAGTCATTACTGTTAGGTAAGGATTTTACGTAAACATAATTAGAATTGAAATGAACTAAAATAAGACACAATCATGATTTAAAATGTAAGAACAAACTGATCCTTAAGTTATATATTTTTATATGATATCAAATTTAGATCAAGTTTTGAATAATATACTATTATAATATTATTCAGATTCGAGTGATTTTAGAAAGTCAAGTAAAGTAATGTAAATCTTATCTTTTAGTGTCTGTCTGGCTATGATTTTAACTTCTATTTTATTGTTATAAAAATAAAAGTTTTGTTTGCTTGAATTAAAGAACATAACATTATAGATATCGCTCATTTTACACTGTTACCGTTTTCTCACTTCACTGTACAATACCGTTCTATCGCTCCTCACGTAAGAGGTACACCTTGTCTCAAAAAGGTTGAGCGCATTCTTTATTGGTGTTTTGAGGCAAAAAATTTCTAAGTCCAGCTTCGGGTATCTTCGGGAAAAAGTAAGCCAGGTTCGAACCTCCAAGCCAGCCTTTGCAATCGGGAAAAAGTTTGCAGATGTGTTTTTCTTCTTTTCAATATAATAAGACTTGTTACCAAGTGTTTAAAACAGCAACATTGATTGAAATACTTAATGATACAATATTTCGAAACTTTTTTTTTTAATGTCAGCACATGCTTGTTTGTCATTTAGCTCTCCATACGTAATGGAACATTTAAATACGTTAAAGAATCTTTCCATATGTAAAAGAATGCTCAAAGTTAAGAAATATAACATAATTATCGCCTGAGTACTAAAATAAAAGTCAAAGTAGAATAGAAACAGCGTTTGTAATGGATATGAATGTCATAATTATCTTGAGATCCGTTATACATCGCTAGAAGCATACTTTTGGAAGTCCTTGTGCTAGCTCATTGGTAAGCTGTCGGATTTCAAATCATAAGGTTGTGAGTTCGAATCCCGTCTCGGTTAATCTATTTTTTAAAATTATATTTTCCGCAATGCATGAAAAATTATATAAAATAATTACATTAGAATACATAAGTTGTGTATATATAACATAATCATTGCAGAACATAGTAATTATTATGTTTAAAATATAACATCTGAGATAATTTTCACAGTAGGTCGGTATTATATATGAGGATGTAAATACAAGTTAAGAAACTCGTTCAATAGCAATAAATAAATCATGTAGTGTATTTATTTGCAGCTATTTGTCATATAGAGGGTAATTCTCAACATTCATAATACAGAATGCCATTTATGTTCTTGAAAAGGTATTCGATGCATAAACAGAAGGTATAAACAGAGAATCCAAAGTCGGAACGCTCGCAAAAAAAAAATCATGAACCCCAAAGGTCACGTGAGCAGACTGGAATTGTCCTTATGAAGCATGCCACAGCAGAAAGTCTTTACATAGATTTTCAATTCAATTCCTGATATATGCTTTTGCAATGTGGAAGTGGTGATGCCTTGAGTCGCCCTCTCTCGCTCGCTCGCTCACTCTCTATTTATACAGAATATAAAAGTGGATTTATGTGTGCATTTCAACATAATTCTGATATATCTAGAGCAATTTTAACTATATTTCTTACAGTCTGGAAAAAGAGTACTGTCGGGATACATATCAAAAATGCTAGAAACGGGTCGATATTAGTATCGAATCCATAGTTTCGTGGTCGCTTAGGTGAATAGTTCTACTTTCAATTCAAGTCCAATTAAGCTCCCATTAGTACCCAGGGTGGTTACGTAGCGACATAAAGATATCGAAATCATTCGATATTAGAATCGAATCGTAAGTTTTCAGCGCCGCTAACAGTGCAGCATTTCCCATTAGTCCACACTAGTCCACATTTCACATTGGTCCCATTGCCTAGAGGGCAACATATTTGCAGAGAGCAAAGTTTAAAACTTGAATAATATTTTATTTTTTTCCGTATGAAAAAGTTATAAATCAAGAGCAAATATACTATTTCACGAACAATCCTCTTTTACTATTCTAATATGTTTAATAATAGCGTAAGAAATCTAATAGTAATTCAGAACATGTTTCACAGTTGTTATTTTTTGTTACATAGTTGTAGCTGTAGCATGTAGTGAGTGGAATTTAACTGTAATAAATTCACTAATTAACCATATTCGAATTAAGTTTTATTTTTAAGTTCGGGATGAAGGGGCGGAGAAATATGTAGTTATTGGGGGCACCGAGCTTTTCTACATTTTACTTTCAAGATCTCCATTTTTCTTTTGTCATTTGTTCTTAATAAAAAAGTTCAGTCACTTTTGGATTGTCATAGGATAGTAGGAGTTGGATTTTGGGATGCAGCCTGTGAGATTCTAGAGGAGCTAACTGCTTGAAAAAATATTTTTGAATCATCTGTAACATATGAAATAAGGATATGCATCATAAAAAAATTGAAAGTAACTATGTCTGCGTAATCATCACGGTCAAATTGCAAAGTCAAATGAATTGACGTTTGGTATATAATCAGGCTCCAATCCCAACTGGGAAGTTATCATACGCGTGTCACTTTCATTATAATACATATCCTTAGGGGGAGTAGAAGTCCGAATTTTTGCGAAAAATTTAGTATCTCACAAGCCGTTCAACTGAGAGCTGAAATTCAGCATATAACTCTTTATTAAAAATAAAGAGAATATGTCCTGGCATTTTTTAAAATTATCTTTTATGAGCGGGGGGACGGGGGTGCATTTTCTATATATTGGAAATTGGTAGTGGGTTGATTTGTAAAAATAATCGAAAACGATTGATATTAGTTGAGAAACAGATTGAGTAATGCAAACTAAAGTTCTTTTTGAATTTTATACCCACTGCTTTCTATTTATAATTGCTGAAGCTGGTGTTTAATATATGGAGCGTTCCGAGCATAAGGCAATCAAGCCATAAAGTTAGAGAAAAATGGCCATAAAATTTGTAGTCTAAACTTAATTACATGGGCATTTTCAATTAGTACGGCGTGCTTAATTATATAGAAAATTAGTTTCTCTCTCTCCCTTTTTTTTTTTTTTTTTTTTTTTTTTTTTTTTTTTTTTTTTTTTTTTTTTTTTACGTTAGTCTACTTTTCCTTGATTTGAAACTTTCAAACTTCACCCTATTTTCTACTGAAATGTGTCTGTAAGGCAACAAAGAAATAATTATATATGATAAATTTAAATTCATTTTAATTTGGAAGATGAGAAACACTTTGCCATTATACAATATCGTAAAGGTCAGACCCACCAGTATTGTAACAGAGAGGTGCTTGAGCTATAACGGTAGAAATTCAAACTCCGATAAGTGATAATTTCACAGTCTTGTTTTATTACAAGTGTAACCTCTTTAGTCAATGGAGAGCAGGGGCGGATCCAGGACCGACTTCTGGGAGGGGCGGTGGGTTGTCATACTGCTACTTTTAAGGGCTTCAAACTTTGGGATGGGTTTTATTTATATATGTAAAATAAGAAAGTTTCCTCTTCTGGGGGGGCGATCGCCCCCCCTGGATCCGTCCCTGATGGAGAGGATGACGTGGGCCATCGGTCAGAGTTGATGTCGATGGATTTTGGTGGGTCGGAGTTGGTCACAATGGTTCAGAGTGGTTCATAGTTGGTGGTGGGTCAGAGTGGATCACGATGGTTGATGGATCAGAGTGGGCCAATGGGGCATTTGGGTGGTGGGTGATAGTGGGTCATGATGGGTCGTGGATCAAATTTTCATTGACCCACACCATCTCTGGTTAAAATTGTACTAAAGATAAGAGGCACCGAAGATGCATGTCGGTTATTATGCTCAAATTTTGCTCATGGATAGTACTCCACCAGGAAGCAATAAATCTGAAATGGTTCACGGTATCACCTTCTAGAACTCGAGATGTAGGGGTTTGTCTGATTGGCTAAATTAAGACGTCAATGATTTATCCTTCAACAACCAAGCTTTTTATGATCGTTTCCGTGGGGAAGTCAGAAGAACACGTGCCTAGTAATCGTAATATTGATAGTTTGCGTCCACCCCGGGTATTTGTTTTGTGTTTTTTTTTTTTTATTCACCTAAATATAAACAAATCACACATATAGGCATTTTGACATATTTTGGGAGAGTAATTTTGTGGTTCGTTGGCGTTTCATCGCGTCTCTGCTGCTGGTAGTAAAGTTTTCAAAATGGAACTTGGGCCACCACGGATCGTCGCTGCGGGGCCACCAATTTCTGGCGAGAGGTCAATAGTTGATCATCTGTAGTCCACCGACGCTTACAGCTTAGAGTAATGAACGATGTTTTTGCCTTGTAGAATTCATGAATACCGACGTCGGCAGTCAACTAGCTTTTAGTATTCCTTTACTAACCATCTATTGTTCATGTTTGTACACGGTGTTGTCATAATAATAATAATAATAATAATAATAATAATTATTATTATTATTATTATTATTATTATTATTATTTGTAGCAATAGTAGTATAATTGATGATAGAATAATTATTGTCTATGTATTGTCTAGGTAGGACTACACACAGGATTTGGCTCGTTTTGGTTCGACTTGACTCTAATCCGAGTCGAGTTGGAAGATATTTTTCGCGCCGAGTCCAAGAGTAGACCTCAAAGATGTCTGTTTCGAGTCGAGTCTAGTTTCAAAGAAAAATCGTTCGTGCCCATCCCTATTAATGAGAGCTTAATCGGAGTTGAGCGAAATTGAAAGTCTCACTATTTATCTAAGCGACCCCGAAAACTATGAATCTAATATCGATCATTTTCTAGCAATCTTTTATATGTATCCCCCTCCCATTCACCATAGGTAACCCGACAGCACTCATTTTGAAACCATAAGAAATGTGGTTAAAATGACTCTAGGCCAGTGGCTCTCAATCTAATTCCTATCACGATCCCCTTTTATCACACGCTCTTGCCAGCGACCCTTTTATAATTTGTTTTATAATAAGCTTGTGTGGGATTTTTAACATACCTATTTCTATAATAGTAGAATCCATTTTTTTATATAGTGAACAGTGCCATGGAAAATCAGCGCCCGGGGCGAGAGTATAGTACGATGTCACCGTATATATGAGTGACGTCGACAGACTAGCTACGAAGCACCACCATGGTTGGCACGAAGCTCAATAACATTTTCAAAATAAACCCTACCTTTCCTTAATTTTGAGCACATTTTATTACGTTTTTCCTTATATTTTACACATGTGCACATGCACTTTCCTAACATGAGTAACACACTTCCTCCGAAATGTGTGGCCCCTTTTTTCGGCGCCCGGCACTGACAGTGGATACAGTAACTGTAATATCTATATTCCCAACGACGAAGGTGCTGGTTCAAGATGGATGTTAAACTCCTTCATTGAAGAGACCATTAACGTATCCGATCTAAGTCCACAACTTCTTGACCAAATAATAGAATGATCATGCGACAAGTCTTTGCAACTGGTTTTTTGTAACGAAGACTTGGACAAGTTCTGCCTGATGAGGAGAGAAGAATATCCTGGTCTGGGCATTGCTGCTTTAAAAGTAATAATTCCATTTGCTATATCGTACTTGTGCGAAAGTTTTTTTTTTATGGTAAACATTAAAACAAAGATAAGAAATCGCTTATCAGTTGAAAATGGCTTGATAATGTTCGTCATGAAGATTGAACCGGACATTGCTGCACTAGTGAAATTACACCATGCTTAGGTGTTTCATTAGGTTTTAATTTTAATTGTATTTCAATGTGCAAGTTTTGTTGCATGTGTATTTTTCTAGTATTTCTATATACAGTTCTTATTATTTTTGTATCATACCTCTTTGATTTAAATTCATTTTTAAACAACTCTACTAACTAACTAACTCTATGGCCTATGGAACCCGGAGGTTCAATGCCGCGTTCACAAAAGCTCTACACTGACTTCTATCCTTAGCCAATTGGATCCAGTTTCTACTTTGTATTCTTATCTCAGCGAGATCCATCTTAATATTGTCCTCCCATCTGCGCCTAGGTCTTCCTAATGGTCGTTTTCCGATTGATCTTCCAGTCAAGATTTTGAAAGCGTTTCTACTTGCTTCCATTCTAGCTACATGACCTGCCCACCTAAGCCTTCTAGACTTGACGACCCTAACAATGTTGAGTAAACCGTATAAATTATGTAGTTCCTCGTTATGAAGTTTCCGTTCCCCATTCCCGTTCCTCTTGGGTCCGAATATTCGTCTAAGGATCTTGTTCTCAAATACTTTCAGTCTATGTTCTTCCCTCAGAGTAAGCGACCATGTTTCGCAACCATACAGAACAACAGGCATGATTATCGTTTTGTATATTTTAAGCTTCAAATTTCTCGACAGAATTCGCGACGACAAGATACTTTGAACCGAATAGTAACACGAATTCTACACCCTTTGATAATGTTCAGTAGACTTATTTTTTTATTGTTCTTTACAGTGTGTATAAAAAATAAAAGTATGCCTATCAGAACAAAATTAAAACTAATATTTAAAAATAATTTCTGGTATTAGATTCTAACTGTATTTATCTCTTCTGCCTATCTTCGCGATCCCCTAGGGGCCGCGACTTCCAGGTTGAGAAACCCTGCTCTAGGCATGCATGAGTTATGTTGGAACATACATACATACACTTTTATGTGTATAAATGCAGATAAGAGAGGGTTGAGAGAGAGCGATTAAGGAATTACCGCTCTCAATCTCTTCACTTTACTTTTGCGATTCGCGAATTTCTTATGTGACAGTTTGGGGCTAGCTAGTTTTTTTGTCTTGGACCACGATCCGATTTTCGATATGCTCTACCTAAATGCTGTAATGCGAATATTGAGAAGTTATCTGCGATGAAAGTAGCTGCAAATAAATACATTACGTAACTTATTTATTGCTATTACACGATTTTTTAAATTTGTATTCAATATTCACGCATAACACACCGACGTTCTGTCAATACCTCAGATGTTATATTTTAAAGATAAGAATTACTTATGTCGTGAAATGATATGAATATATATATTCAACTGATATATACAACTGATGACATGAATATATATATTCAACTGATATATACAACTGATGAATTGTAATGTAACTATTTTACATAATTTTCATGCATTGAGGAAAGTAGAATATCATAAAAGAATTTCACCTGAACGGGTATCGAACTCACGATTTAAACGCTCGGTGGTGTACCACTGAGCTAACATGACCGCTTTTCGGAAGCTGCTTCTGAAATATAACTGAGCTCATACGTAAATGCTCTTTTCCGTATGGAAATCACAATGACGAAACGAGAGTGGGAATACATAGTCTCGAAATATTGTATCATTAAGTATTTCAATGTTACTTTTTTCTACACTTAATACCATTTCAACATGTCTTATTATATTTAACAGAAGGAAAAACATATCTGTACATCTTTTCCCGATTACTAAGGTTGGCTTTGGAGGTTCGAATCAGCAGCTTTAGTTTACTGTTTTCCGAAGATACCCGAAGTTGGACTTCGAAAGAGTTTGTCTCAAAACAGCTATCATCATATCGCTCAATCTGTTTGGTATATGGTATATGTTTTTATACGTGTAAAGTCAGTATAACAATTCATTCTTTAAACAGCTTTTCGTATGTATTAATATTCCTTTATAAAAACTGTTTTTGATATCATTATTACGGCGCACCATTTTCAGATTTCTTTCGCGAGTCGTTGACCAAGTCGTTCCCCACTAGCGTTGCCAGACTCACAGCTCGGAATTATTACAAAACCTGATCGAACTTATGCTAGATTCGGTCAAATTATGCTAGATCCTCATAATTACTAATTCAGCAGTTTAAAAAAACGAAGTTGAGATACGATAACGTAACTTAAAATACACAGAGAGCAAGAATGCATGGATAGAACTCAATACTTCACGCACCAAAATTTTAACTCAACTAAATTAATGCAGTCGTTGCCAGACTCAATGGCGTATATATCGTATAAATGAATGCAAAGTTTTTGTTTACATATTTTGAAAGAAAATTACTTCGCAGCATAAGCGGAGTTGGGAATCGTCTGCTGGGGGGGGGGCAGATTTTTGGTCGGTCTCGGAGCTGTCATTTCAGGAATAAATATGATCATGAAGTCAGAAATAAAGATGGTGAAGTTGTCAAAAAGTTGGGGGGAGAATGGCCCATATAGCTCCGCCCATGCCTCGGAGTTAAAGGATTAGAAAACCCTGGGTGGAGCCACAAAATAGCCCAAAGACGTTTCGAACTTACTTCGGAAAATAAGACTGCCTGTATGGTTTACCGACTGTATGAATCAATGGAAGAGGATACATTTCTGCCGTTCTTTTTCTTCCCACGACCAACTTCTTTCTCATCTCCAGGTTTTACGACTTTTTGATAAACTTGCTGAAATTGTGCTAGATTTGGGCAGGATGCTAAAAGCAAGATGCTAGATGCTAGAGACATGCAAATTATGCTAGATCTAGCATCATTATGCTAGATCTGGCAACGCTGTTCCCCACAATAGGCGTGTCGTGCAAGTAACCAATCACACGTCAGGTACTAGCTTTTACCTATTGCTTCCTTCTCACAGCTCAGAACATTGGTAACTATGGATAGACGTACAGCAGTAATTACTTTATGGGAGTTGGAAGGTTATTCTGCAACTGCAGCTAGCAGGCGAGTAGGTGTCCCGGCCTCTACAGGAAGGCGATGGATTCGGAAATATGGCGCTACAGGTCAGACTGATACTTTACGATCTCCTGGTCGTCCGCATGTGTTAACCGAAGCCCAAGATGCGAGATTAGTAAACGAAGCCCGGTTAGACCCACTAAGGACGTCTAGACAGCTAAGGGAAGTTTCTCTCTTTCCTGGTAGTAAGCATACAGCTCTGCGAAGACTTCGTCATGCTGGGTTACGTGGCCGTGTTGCTGCCGTGAAGGAAAAACTCTCAGACGACCACAAAATTTACCGTCTCGCGTTTGCACAGGCGAATGTGGGTCTCAATTGGGAAAACGTAGTTTTCTCAGATGAATCCATATTCACAACATCAAAGGAGGAACGCCGTTTTGTGTATCGTCCGAGAGGCACCCAATATGACCATGGATATGTGGCTGCTTGCAATCGCAGTGGCCATGTATCTATTTTATGTTGGGGTTGGATTTCCAGTCGCGGAGCAGGACAGCTTCATAGAATTGAAGGACATCTGGACAATGCTCAGTACTTAGACATTATCAGTAATATCATGGTGCTATCTGTACGGGTATTTCAGCCTGATGGTGTAATTCAGTTCCAGCAATACCAGTCGCCAATACATACTTCCCGTGTGATTCAGGAATGGTTCGCAGGGCACCCTGAGATTGATTTAATCGACTGGCCGCTCGTGGAGCAGACCTCAATCTCATGGAAAATATGTGGGCAGAAGTGGAGCGTACTCTAAGGGAAAGTTGGCCTGAGGCAGATCCACCAAGAACTCAGGATGACCTGTGGCATCTTGTTTCCGAAGCATGGCTGGAGGTAGGGGAAGGAGATAGATTTGTCACCCATGTAATAGATTCCATGCCCAGAAGAATGGAGCGTGTAATAAATTCAGAAGGGTCTTGGACACAATATTAATGTCCCCGCCTTAACTCCCGAAAACAGCCCTTTTCAGGGCTCCCTAAACGCTTCTGAAAATATTTCTAGAAGTAAACCACTCCTTGTATCCGATTTCTGTGCAATCCTACTAACAAAAGAATGATAATTAGCTGTAGGCTTTGAACTCAAGACCTCTTTATTGGCAAGTCAGTACTCTACCAGTGAGCTAACATGAACACGCAAACCCAACCTGAAGACACACGACTTTCAATTTCTGGTATTCGATGACAATGATGCTCATATACTTGGCAAATGTTGTATTCAACTTGGGATATTCCGCAACACACACACACACACACACACACATAAACAAAGCGAAAGAGAGAGAGAGAGAGAGAGAGAGAGAGATGAATATACAAAAGCATATTCAACGTATTGGAATGAGACTCTAAGTAACGACATCCCGTTCTAAAGAGAATTTGTGTTTCTTCCCGTGACGTTAAGGGGATCGGGAAAAGTTATGTGTCTTGAAGCAGGATACGACTTTGGATACTCTGTTTATACACTTTCTATATCCGTAGGAATATATTGTATTTCACGAATGTAAATGACATGCTGTAATGAGAATATTGAGAAGTTACATCTGTATGACAAATAGATGCAAATAAATACACTACATAACTTATTTATTGCTATTAAATGATTTTCCTAACTTGTATTTACATCCTCATATATAATACCGACCTACTGTGAAAATTATCTCAGATGTTATATTTTAAACATAATAATTACTATGTTCTGCAATGATTATGTTATATATACACAACTTATGTATTCTAATGTAATTATTTTATATAATTTTTCATGCATTGCGGAAAATATAATTTTAAAAAAATGATTAATCTAGACGGGATTCGAACTCTTAACCTTATGATTTGAAATCCGACAGCTTACCAATGAGCTAGCACAAGGACTTCCAGAACTATGCTTCTAGCGATGTATAACGGATCTCAAGATAATTATGACATTCATATCCATTACAAACGCTGTTTCTATTCTACTTTGACTTTTATTTTAGTACTCAGGCGATAATTATATTCTATTTCTTAACTTTGAGCATTCTTTTACATATGGAAAGATTCTTTAACGTATTTAAATGTTCCATTACGTATGGAGAGCTAAATGACAAACAAGCATGTGCTGACATAAAAAAAAAAAAGTTTCGAAATATTGTATCATTAAGTATTTCAATCAATGTTGCTGTTTTAAACACTTGGTAACCAGTCTTATTATATTGAAAAGAAGAAAAACACATCTGCAAACTTTTTCCCGATTGCAAAGGCTGGCTTGGAGGTTCGAACCTGGCTTACTTTTTCCCGAAGATACCCGAAGCTGGACTTAGAAATTTTTTGCCTCAAAACACCAATAAAGAATGCGCTCAACCTTTTTGAGACAAGGTGTACACTCATGCCTAAATTATTGTCGCATATCTATTAGCATCGGTTCAGATAAGCAGAAAAGTCTGCTGCGAACCTGCGCGAGAGCCGGAAATACATTGGTTCTTATCATTCATGCCCCACGAGCAGACTTTCCCCCGCGACTCTACTGCGGACTCGCAGCGGGCAAAAATTGAGTTGCGGGGACTGCTGGCCCGCAACGAGTTCGCGCAAGGTGTAGCGGGTCGGGAAACCATTACTGGCAATGAGTCAAGCCACACGAGCAGACTTTTCCGCGCCCGCAGAAATGGAAATCGAAGAACTCGACGAATAACTCTTTATAAACGAAATTCAAAAATATCCTGAGATATGGTATTTAAAGTGTGAAAAATATCGAGACAGAAATAAAAAGCGAGAGGCATGGAACAAAATGTATGAGACCGTAGGCCTATGCGAGAAATTTAATGAAAAAACAAAGAAGAAAAACAGCATTGATATGTATTGTTATTACTTTTTAATGTGAGAATCTAATATTCATGGTGTGTTATTAGTGACATAGTAACACCTTAAAACTAGAGTCAAGATATCGTTAAGTTTTAATTGTTTTGTTTTTCGTTTGTTTGGTTTTCTTTTTGCTTTGTTTTTCGTTTGTTTGGTTTTCTGTTTCCTTTGTTTTTAGCTTGTTTGGTTTTCTTTTTGCTTTGTTTTGTTTTTGTTTATCAATCCTTTGTCTCTGGTTGTCCCTGACCTTCCCTTCTCTTTCCTTTTTTCCTCCCTTTTTCCTTTACTTATGAAATAAAGGACAACGAAAATAAAAAAATAAACATTCCCAATGATGATACCTCGCCGGTTTTGAATGCTCAAGGCACTGACTGAGAGTTACGCGGCTGAACGAATGTATTATTATTATTATTATTATTATTATTATTATTATTATTATTATTATTATTATTATTATTATTATTATTATTATTATTATTATTATTATTTCATGCAGTGTTTGCATTTCATTTTCGTTTAGCATCCCTTTTCAGCAGCGAGGCTATGAACACTTTATTGTGATATTAACAACAATAGACAACAAATAGGTTTGGAGAACGAGCCTCTATTGTTAATACAGTTCCTTGATGAGATTTCTTATATCACTCACTCCGGAGTGAATGGACCATTTGTAACACAGCATTATACTTTAGGTCGAGGTCACTTATTATATAGTCTCTGGGCTGAAAAAGGACGCTAAAGTCCAAAACAACCATCAACTTAATAACAGTACAGAAAAGAAAGAAAAAAACATCGTTAATCGGCTGACAATTTGTCGTTCATTGTTAACGTATTAAATTTTAAAAGTATTAGATTTAACACGAAAATTAGTTGAACATCAGGGTACTCAGAGGTTTAAAAAAAAGCGTGCTGGATGCGTAAGAAAAATATTATTGGTTCTCGTATAATTGATAATATTGCGCACATCGTTGCTATTTTAGAGATAGCAACTGAATGTTTCTTGACATAAAGAACAACTTAAAATTTTGCCATGAAACTCTACCTATGTAACTTACAAAACAATCAGCCCATCTTTTTCTGTTTTCGTTTGCTGCATTGCCTCCTTGTGGTGTGCTACACATATTGGGGATTTTCTCAAATCCTTTTATAGTTATTCGTAAAATATTTGAACCACCTTCCCCCTGATGATCGCATTTCAATAAAAGTGTAATTACAAAACTCCATTAGATACTCTATTTTTGGCATAAATTTTGAACTACTCTATCCACTTAGACTGTAAATAAATAAGTGGAAATTTCGATATTATATAAATGACCGCCCTTTCTCTTTTAGCAGTGAAATATACGAAAGCCTTGAAACATGTTCCATTGTTTTATGTAAGAGTTCATAATCGGAATTCACATCTTGAATTTAAGAGACTCTCACACACGGCACTGTGTGAATAAATAAAGAGGAATGTTACAATTATAAAAAAAATATTCCCCTTTTCCCACCTTAGATGGGAACTATTCGGAAACACTAAATTCAATATTTTTATTTAAGACATTCGGAATTTCACATCTCCAATTTAAGCGAATACTCACATTGAACACTTTCTCAATATATAAAGGTAAATTTCACTGCTATAGAAATGAAATGAAATCTTTGAGTTTTACGTCCCACGGTTATCCCGGGTAGGATAAAGGAAACGGTGATGATGAGAATGAATAAAATGGTAGAATGAAGAAAGTAAGAAGAAACGGGAGAACCCAAGCACACGGTATTTGACCATCACAAAGCCCACTTAACGCGAGCGGTTTATTCCATATCAATTCAACATAGTGATTTAACCTCACCATCTCAGATTTTAATAAAATTTTGTATATAGATGCCCTCTAGATAGACTTAAAAAAATACCAGATTTCAATTTTATATATCGACCGGTATTGAAGATAAGGCTATGTAAAGTTTGGAAAAAATGCTCAAAATAGCATGTTCAATGTATTTTGAAATTGGAATTGCAGCTCTCCTAATTGAGTTAGCGAGCTGGTTGAGGTGTCATTTTACAGCATTTTCCATGCCCTTTCTTGTGGTATACATCATCATATAGGCTAATCCAAATTTTTATTTTAAAAATCAAAATCAAAATCTTATTTCAAATGTTTCAAAAAGTACATGCTTTAAAATTTTGAAATTAATTCAAAAATAGATAATATTGTTGTAAATCAATTGGCAAAATATGAATTTGGGATGATAATGGGTTCATTGTTAAACAATTCAAAACTAATACTTATTTTTCAAGAATACTCTGTACGTAGGGAAATAACACAAGAATACTGTTTTACACTTCTGTGAAAATAAAAATGAACACTAATCTGAAGAAAGTGTACAGATGATTTCATAGTAAAACTTTTCAATAAGTAATAGGATATGTTTAACACTTGAAATTTGAAAAAGCCACATTTGTTCGGCATACATCACTTTCAAGAAGAACATCTTTCATCGGGAGTTACAGGCATCACTTTTGTCAGAACATCCACTACAGACATCCACAGAACATCGGCGTTTCTTGGATATGAGAATGATGGAGATGGCCAGGTGGATGAAGAAAAGTTATTTTTACTTCATCAAGTTCTTCATTTTTCCGTAAAACATACACGAACCACCAATTTCTTTCATAGACAGCGGTGACATAGCCTGATATGTATTCTAATTGAAGTTTATTTGGAGATTGTGACACTTCCGTTTCCCAATCCTGCAAACCATCTGAAAAGTGTTTCACCAATAATGTTGATGTTTTGGGAATGAATGCATCATACAGAGGTTGTTCAGCCTACGTTTGGCCAATTTTGTTGCTTCCCCCTCCCGGACAGAATGGACTCACCCGACCTGGCTTGTGGCGTCCTGCAGTTTGTGCAGTGGCTTCCTGGGAATGGAGTTGTTTTTCCGCTCGGACGACAATACGCACAAAACAAGACCATTGTTGTGAGTGTTGTGTTAAATTTGTTTCCAGGTGTACGGGTTTCCACTCTGTGACCAAAATGCCGTCCAAAGTAAGCCGGTTTTGGGAAGGCTATGTTGTGGCTCTTTATGACGCCCACTTTTATGTTTCTGTCATTAGAAAACTGTGCAAGAAGAATGGTTGCAACATCAGTTTAAGTGGAATAAAAATGTTATTAAAAAGTACAAGGGTAACGAAGCTCCACCATTTGGATCACCAACAAAGTTGCCTAAGAAGCGGGAATGCACCAAGGCCATCTCCATCATGCAGAGGAAACTTCGCAAAATGGCAATGCAAGAAAATCCGCCAACACAAAGGTGTATGGCTAATCATCTTGACGTGTCTTTGGGGACTGTGAGCCGGACGTTACACCATCAACTCAAGCTGGAAAAAGTCATGAAAGCCCGCGGCCATCTTCTCACGAATGTCCACCAAAAGGAACGCAAGTGTAACGCCCGAAAGCTGTACGAACGGCATCTAGCAACACAAAGGTGGATGTACGTCGTAACGCTCGATGAAGCATGGATTTACCCTTCCGACTGCGGCAAACCGAGAGCCATCATGTATCGAGAGAAAGGCGCCAAGAGCTTCAGAAGGTGGGTCCGTGTTTGTAAAGAATCCTTCCCAAAAGGGTTCATGGTCGTTACTGGCTACTGTTACCGAGGTAAAATGAAAGATCCGTAGGGTGCCGAAGAACTGCAAAATAAATTCGCAGTACTTTCAGGAGCAGATTATGCGGCCGATCTACGAGCATGAGATTCCAACAATGTACGGAAATGACGCCAATCTGGTGCGCATTCACATGGACAAGGCCTCATCACATACCTCACGATCGTTCCTCGCATTCTACAGGGAGATGGAGGAGGCAAGTAGTATACAGGTGATACCTTTCAATGAGGTACCTGTTAAATCTCAGATGCAAGTCCTGTGGACTATTGTAGATTTGGATTGCTGAAGCGGGCTTTGGGAAAACGCCGTGTGACAACTGTGGAAGGACTTTGGAAAGCTGTGCAAAGGGAATGGGACAAGATTCCCCTTCCAGTTCTTCAGAGAAGCCTATTACAGTGGAAATTACGCTCTCTGGCTATTGTTAAGAACCAAGGGAAACACATCGAGCACTTACGGACCTGGCGCCATGGATTCTTCTAAATTTTTAGGTAAGTCGAAATTGGCCAAATGTAGACTGAACAACCTCTGTATTGTTGTGTTCCTTTGATAGTCAATGCTTGATCGAAGGGACTTTCCAGGAACATTTCAGCTTCAGTATATTAATCTTGGGTTGAGTAGGCAAAATTTACTTTGGTAATGTTTTCTACTGCCCACTCATAAAGTTATCCTGGGGTTTGAATTTGATTGCCATAGGGTCCTTCAAACTACCACAAGCTGCCAGTCTCTTTACTGAACTGCCTACTCCATCGTAAGGTCCTTTTCTATGTGCTATAGCCGAGAAGTACCACCCTCGTTTCACTTTAAAAGCTGCCTCATGAAATTAGAGGCTCAAAAAGTTTTTCTTATTTTTGTATTGCGCGGCAGACCTGTCGGAAAAATAAAAAACCTTGTTTGGAAGTTTTTGAAATTTGGATGTCAGAAATGATATGTCATTTTTTGAAAAGTGTAAACAGCAACTGTATTGTTCTCCAGGCAATCGGAAACAACAACACATTTAACATCTTCAACTTTGTTTACCTGTTTGAAATATAAAACAAAATGATGGATTGTAACCTGTAGCGTTGTGCTATAATTTTCAGAAAAATCACAGATGACAGCAAATTCTGATTCTTTGAGATTTTCTTTTGTGTAGTTAAGGAAGGCTCCCTGTTGCTTGGCAATGAACTCAATCCTACCCGCTAAAGCTGCTTCAATTCGTTTGGTTTGTTTACGCTTAATGTCCTTATGTAACAGTGAGGTTATGAAGGATTGGACATATTACTTGAAATGGCATCTGAACCACTGCTCGGTTTCCACCTGGGAGAAATTTTGTGGGCTCATTGGGCTCCTTAATTACAAGCCAAAAATTAGATTCAACTAACAGGATGATTCAACATATGTGGAAATGTCACTATGAAATTCACGTGGGATTTGTGATTACGATTTGTGGCATTTTTGCATTGTTTTTTACACCAATTGTTTTTTCTATTAAAAAAAAAAAACACCTGGTTTAAACCAGCCAACCCTGCTGTTGTACCAGTGCTATGTGTATACTTTTTACTAACCACGTGTGTTTACAGTAACATTTTTAATTGTGAAACTTGTATTTATTCAAAAATATAAGCACTTTAACTTGCTTTAAGTTGGTTTTTAAAGTATGAGATAATAAGTATAGCCAGTAGATTACAAGTCGGTATGATATGTTTTAGACCCATTACTGTACTCTTTATGTTAGTGTTCAGATTTATTCCCACAAGTTAAAAATAAATAAATAAATAAATAAATAAATGCATTCGTGTATTTTTCAGCTAGGTACTGGGTATTAATGAAAACTATAGTGTTTTAATTTTTTTAACAACGAACCCATTATCATCCCAAATTCATATTTTGCCAATTGATTTACAACAATACTATCTATTCATGAAATTAATTTTAAAATTTTAAAATATGTACTTTTTGAAACATTTTGAAGTAAAATTTTGATTTTGATTTTTAAGATAAAAATTTGGATTAGCCTATATGATGTATACCACAGGAAAGAGCATGAAAAATGCTGTAAAATGACACCTCAACCAGTTCGCTAGCTAAATTAGGAGAGCTGCAATTCCAATTTCAAAATACATTGAACATGCTGTTTTGGGCATTTTTTCGAACTTTACATAGCCCTATCTTTAATACCGGTCGATATATAAAGTTGAAATTTGGTATTTTTCTTAGTCTATATGAATAGTACCCCTGTGCAAAATCTCATGACAATCTGAGATGGTAAGGTAAATTTTGTTCTCAAATTGTGTTGATTTGACCTAGAATGGCTCGAGCTGGGATCGAACCAGGGACGCCACGCACCAGAGGTTAACACACTACCACTGAGCAACCGCTACTCCATTACTATAGAAATCCCTCTTATCCTCTGCATGAGGAAAAAATTCAAAAACGCTGGAACTTGTGCTCCATTATTTTTATTTATGGGTTTACATTCCGAATTTTACATCTCTAACCGAAGTGAATTCTCACATTCGGCTCTATGTGAATAAATAAAGGGAAATTTTACTGTTACTGAAATGCTTCTCTTATCCCCCTTAGGAGTGGAATATTTGGAAACGCTCAAATAAATGTTTAATTTTTAATTTAAAGTTGCCAACATATGTCAAAAAATCTAATAGTCACGCGATAGTTAAACCACGCTTGTGGACGCTAATAACAACTTAAAATGTCTATGAATAGGTCCCCGAATGTCTTACTTTCTGCATTCATACAAACAATAAGTAGTTAACATAATTAGCTTACATTTATTTATTTATTTATTTATTTATTTATTTATGACTTCTTTTACGTGGCGAAGTTAAGGCTTTGCAGCCTTCTCCGAGCACTTAACCACGTGCATACATTAAAAAAAGCACCAATACATAGAAAATATTAACAATTACAAAAGAAAAGTATTGAACCACATAAAAAAAGAATATACTACTTAAGTAGAAAAAAATAGTTAAACACTTCAAAAACAAAAATTGAAAATAATATACAATAGAGGAAACAAAATAAATGGAAAAACCTAGAAGTATGATTATATAAGCAATACAAATTAAAATAGGTTACCTATTGGTTGTGTGTTCATATGTGGGTTATTAATAATCTGGTAAAACGAAGATGTCTCATGTGCTACCAGTATCCTTATCTTTACTTAAGAGAAGGGAATTTACAGATTTTTTAAATTTGGCAACTGTGGAAACGTTATGTATTAATTGAGGTAAACTGTTCCAGAGGCGTGTAGTACTTACTGTCAAGGATTTTGAGTATGAATCACAAATTGTGACTGGGTATGGAGAGCAAGAAATTATCTTGTGATCTTGTGCTTCTAGTATGAAAGTCTGATAAATATAAAAATCATTTAATGTGACAGCTATCATTTGAAGTGGTGGTATCGGAAGTCTTATGATAGTGCCTTCTGCTTTAATTTTATCACTTAACTTATTTTCGTTAAGAGTTCATCAAAGGAACTGCTACTCATGCGAAAGTAATTTAAAAAACTTCTCTTCGTCATTGCGTAAATCAATAAACATGAAAGACAACTGTAGCTGAAAATAAACTATTTTCTATGTTGGACTGAAACGCCCGCCGAGTTTGTTGCGAGCCCGCAGCAAACTTTCCTGCTCGTCTGTACTGGATGATCTGTGACGCCTGCGCGAGTCTGTTCGGCTGAACCAAGCCTAACTGTCTTCTTGTAAGAATATAATTTGATTATTTTTAGTGTGCTTTTAATTCTGATACTATGTGTATAATCGGGAAATGTATATTTATGGTAAATTTCATAGGAAAAGAATTATAAATACGAAAATTAGAATGAGTAAAACAAAATGTTGCTAAATGGATAAGAAAGTTTTATTTTCGTTTTATTGCTCTTATTTACTGCTCTTTTGAGATGAAATTTTCCACGTACATGCCTTTGCCGATTATACACATACTAACATTATAAGAAATACCGGGCGAATTCGTTATCAAATTATATTCCTACAACAACATATTTATAGACATGTGACAATAATTTTGGACATGAGTGTTCATATCACTCCCAAGTGTTTAGGGAGAATCCATCCAATTTACAATTCACCCCTCCCCTTCCTGAAAGTAGTTAAGGAAGCAATAGTTGGTTCTGACAAAACCAAGAAGGCTTGGCGTGTAGACTATTTTTATTCATTTCGAAACCTTTTTCGTTCTTAA
Organism: Thermobia domestica; assembly: GCF_964235325.1. Lineage (NCBI taxonomy): Eukaryota > Metazoa > Arthropoda > Insecta > Zygentoma > Lepismatidae > Thermobia > Thermobia domestica. The sequence goes on along the minus strand of NC_137458.1, from coordinate 204,253,398 downwards.
AAGCGTCCTTATGGTATAATTAAAGTTTGATCGTACAGTTTCCAATGAAAAATTGTTCCCCTAAAGTGTCATTGGTGGTACCTGCACTCTAAAACCTATCTGTAGACATCACTGCCACACGTAGTTTGAAGTTTGCCCTAACATATCACCAATAATAGCCTGACATTGCGATCGCCGCTTGACCGTTACCAACTCAGATCTGACCTGTTTTCAACTCCAGATGTCTACATTAAATTGATAAATATGTGTATTTCTTATTAGATTTTCTCATTATGTGTATTTTAATTAAAGAATTCAATTTTTGTTTGGTAATGTGTAATTTTTCAAATGATATTTTGACTACTTCAATTAAACTCTAATGTTAAGTAACGGTGTATTGGTGTAACGGTGAATTTTGTACTTTTTCTGATACTTGGATTAAAAAAAAAAAATTAATGATTCCGAATTTATAGTTCAGTAATATGAAAAAAATCCAGCACTTATCTTGTTTCAGTCAAATCGTGTAGTCGAGAATACATGGAATGTCTTTAAATAAAGCGAAGTAAAGTCATTTGTTGACATACAGTCTGTTTTCTTGTTTATAGCTCATCATGATCAACAAGCACTGCAAGAACGTCTAGAAGCTATGAGGAGAGATTTAGAAGAGGAACAATCTGCATTGGAGAGACTTAAAAGAGAAGCAGCATCAAGAGCGGAACAAGATCGAGGGAGCCTAAATCAGCTGCGAGATGAGTTAGGAAAGCTCAAGACAAAACTTGAGGAGTCAAAGTACGTAAGAAACACAGACACACACACACACACACAAACAAACATATATATACTTTCTTCTTCAATTTTCATTTTACGTCTATCATAATTTAATTACAAGTCAAGGTTGATTATCATATTAATTTTTTACGTATCTTCTGATTTTTTTTAGAAATATGGGAAACAATATTTCCTTTATTTACATAGGTATATTACTGGATTGTGCTTTTAGCTAGAATGAATTATTTTCTATAGATCATTATTCTGTGACAATTTGCTAGATTTTCTTCACAATCTAGTAAAGTTTATCAAAAACTACAGTTACAGTCACATCATACTTTACATGCTACATAAAATCTCTTTGGGAATAATGATGAAATGCATGTATGCTTTTCCAAAAAATAAATAATTAAAATTTAAAAATAAATAAAATTTAAACATACACTGTATTAGATTGTGTAAAATACATAGTCCTATGTGTATTTATCTGTCTTTTTTTAAAAGCGGTATCGCATCGCAGTTTGCGACAAAATCATGGAAGTGCGAATTAAACGAAATATTGCATCACCAAATGCGACATATTTATAATCATAATTTATTACCAAATGAGCTTCTTTGATAAAAAAAAAAAAAAAAAAAAAAAAAAAACCATTATATCATTGTCTTACCTTCAAGGAGAACGGTTTTGTTTCGATGTCACATAAACGTTTAGTAATAAATATCTCATTGCTCGAAAACCCGACCTTTCTTCTTTAAGTATATTATAAGTTATCAATAATACAAACCACCCACTACGGACTATACACAATATTACTGAATACTGGTCAAGGAATTACCACAAATTATCTTGTACACTTTGACATCATATTGCATCTAACAATAAAGCATTTTAATGGGATTTCGAGATGCAAGATTCCATCTTAAGTTTCGAAAACAAGATCACTTGCAAAACGCCCATCTTCCGCCAAGTGGACATCTTTGCACGTGTCAAACAGAAACATCCAACAAACAGTGTTGCCGACCCAATATAAAGTTATGTTTTTCAAATAGCACTACGTCAGATTATTACATATTTCAAATTAACATGTCAAACGAAAACATAAAATACATTTATTATTCAGTGCTGCAAACTAAGGTTGTTATAGTATCACAAACATTCAAACGTTAGAAGCCTCTATCAAACATATGGCACAACGGAGGTGGACAGGATAATGCACATCGAAAGAATCTTAGCGTTGGATACGATGATCGTGGTGTGACTTTTTCGAATGAATAGGAACGAAGTTACCAGGATTTGAAAATTTGATTTTTTAGAGGCTTTATTTCGAAAAAAGATACTTAGATAAGTATATCTAGTTATTTGTATGGTTTACAGTGAACGTACAAATTATTTTGCTGTTTATAGCACTTCGATATCTCATATATCGGAGATATGATAAACATTGCTGAAGTTTGCAACACTGCTTAAATCATGTAATTGCGAGAACATGTTGTACTATAAAAGAGAAAGAAAACAACAGTCATTTTAGATATTTTCCACAAGTACACCATTTTCAGCAGTGTTGCAAACTTTATCAATGTTTATCATGTCTTCGGAAGGGATTGAGAAAATGAAATGAAATCTTTGAGTTTTACGTCCCACGGTTATGCCGGTTAGGCTAAAGGAGACGGTAATTATGAGAAATGAATGAAATGGTGGAATGAAGAAAGTGGGAGGAAACGGGAGAACCCCGAGGAAACCCACGAACACGGTGTTTGTCCACCACAAAGTTCACTTGGCGCTGGCTGGGATCGAACCCGGGACCCCAAGCACCAGAGTTGAACGCTCTACCACTGAGCCACCGCGGCCCCGGAAGGGATTGAGATATCGAAGTGCGGTAAACAGCAAAATAATTTGTATATTCATTGTAAACCATACAAGTATCATTTTTCGAAATAAAACCTTTCAAAAAAACTCAAGTTTTGAAGCCCTGGCAACTTCGTTCCTATTTATTGGAAACAAGTCCTACCATGACCATGGTATCCAACGCTAAGATACTTTCTATGTGTGTTATCCTGTCCTTCTCGGTTGTGCTGTATATGTGATAGATGCTTCCAAACTTTGGATGTTTGTGATACTGTAACATCTTTAGTTTGCAACTCTGAATAACAAATGTGATATTTTAAGTTTTCGTTTGACATGTTGATTTGAAATATGTAATAACCTGACGTAGTGCTATTTGAAAACATAACTTTATATTGGGTTGGCAACACTGTTGGGTGTTTCTGTTTGATACGTGCAAAGATCTTCCTCTACTTATAGTTGTTTCGGGAAAAATTTCGCTTTTGTCCCTCTTTTGGTTCCTCAGTTATTGCAGTTGAACATCATGGTACACCCTGTATATATATATACTATCAAAAACAGACGACTTATGCAGTACCCTCTTTTCTATCTTTTCATGGTTGTTTCTAGCTCTGAGCTACTGGTTTCCTTGTCTCATCCATTAAATCCCGAATTTCCTTTGAGGTCCTTTTTTTTTTCGTGACCTAATACTTTCTTTGTCGTAGTAAGAAGGCCTATTTTTATAAATAACCATTATTTTTAATTTCTTGCTTCCTTGGTTCTTGTGCTATCTTGTCTTCTATCTTCTTCGCATAACTTTTTTGACTTTCTTTGTTCATCAGCTTGCCTGTGTCAAGTCTTCCATCTTTCTTCTTTTTTCTTAACTTTTTAAAATCCAATTAATTCCTTATCATGATTAAGTTGTGGTCGCTGTCCACATACGTTCCTGGGTAACTTCCACAATTCTTAAATCGGTTTCTAAACCTTCTCGTAACAAATATATAATATATCTGGTATCTGTTTAGATCTGCTAGCATTTTACATAGCTAAATTCTACACTTACGTTTCGTGAACAAAGTATTTGCTACTACTAGTTTGTCTTTCATTAAAAAATCAATCAATCTTTTTTTTTCGCTTTCCTAGTCCGTATTTTACTACTGTTTTCCCTTCTGCGCCTTCTCCTACTGTAGCATTCCAATCTCCTATCAGAGTAAGATTTTCTTTTCTCCTTCTACATCTTTCGATAGCTTCATAAACTTAGTCTACTTCTTGGCCGTCGGTTGCTAGTATTGGTATATATACGTGGATGATAGTCGTAGCTTAATTTGGTAGCAAGTTTTAGTACTGACTTTCATTTATATGTTGCAACTTCTTATTCGTTGTCTTGTCTTCTTATTCATTATATATGCAACTCCAATGACTTCGTTTTCTGTATTCAAGTTACTAATTCTATATTCATCAGACAGATATAATCTTGTTCTTTCCATTTTACTTCGCTGATCCCTACTGTATTCACGTTCAGTCGTTCTTTCGCTATCTTCATCTTTCCAACTTATATGCTATATTTAGACTTCTGACATTCTATCCTCCAATTTGTATTGTCTGTCCATAACCCGTAACTAAGCGACTTCTTACTCCTTCCAAAATCCTTGAAGTGACTGCTTTTGCAGTATGGGATTCTGAGTTTATTCGTCTATCCATTTGAAGTAATTCAGGTTTTAAAAAAGATGCAGTGATGGTTTCTCGTCGCTTTCCACCGATTAGGAATGCACTTATATATATATATATATATATATATATATATATATATATATATATAGGGTGGTCCGGAAGTGGGCGTTAGTTTCAACAGTATAGTGAGTGTTACTTATGGTAGAATGTCTGTACACAATTACCTTGAAGTCTTAAGAGTCATAAACATCGGTATGATCACCATCCATGTCAATGCTGTATGGACTTTGATCACACATTGTTGATTATTTCAACTTCATTACAAATAACTGTTACCAAGCAGGATACAGCAGAAAACAAATGAACATGGATAGTAATGTTGCCAGACAATGCCAAGCAATGTTACCAAACAAATGTGGGTAAAACCTAAAACCGTCAGAAAACACCAATTAGGGGTACACCCACTTCCGGACCACGCGGTATATATATATATATATATATATATATATATATATATATATATATATATATATATATATATATATATATATATATATATATCAATACTCTACTGGTTGTCGCCGTTATCCCTGCTGCTGCTTGGATCTTTCCTGTAAACTGGGATCATTACTGTGAGAACTCTCTACAGGCCAGAACTACCATGTAAGAGGGATGTGCGGTATCCTAACACACCCGAGCCCTTTTTATTGTTATGTATTTTTTCCTTGATCTATAAGTAGCTAGTATCAGCAGTTCCAGTGTAAAGTAGTAATTCGTTATGACTGAAACTCTTCAATTAAATATTATGTCCAAAATTATTGTCTCATGTCTATAAATATGTTGTTGTAGGAATATAATTTGATAACGATTTCACCCGGTATTTCTTATGATGTTAGTGTGTGTATAATCGGCAAAGACATCTATGTTGCTTTCATGTCAAAAGAGCAGTAAATAAGAACAATAAAACGAAAATAAAACTTCTTTGTCCATTTAGCAACATTTTGTTTTACTTATTCTAATTTTCGTATTTATAATTCTTTTCCTATGAAATTACTACAAATATACATTTCCCGATTATACACATAGTATTAGTATTTAAAGTTCCCTGCAAAATCATTATCAAATTATATTCTTACAAGAAATCAGTTATAGATATGCGACAACTATTTTGGACATGAGTGTACATGTGTTCAGGATAAAGAGAGAAATAATAAGGAAAGAAGACTAACAAATGCTATTTTAACTGCTTGTATTTAGTATTATTACGGTGATATTTTTCAAGTTTTTGTGTACTATTTGTCAGGTTGAAAGCTGAACAAGAAAAAGCTCAATTGGAAGCAAAGATTCAAGAAGTAAAGAAGGAGCGAGACACAGTACAACAGGAATATGAAGAACTGAAAGTCCAGTTACATCTAACAGAAGATCGCCATGATAGTTTGCAAGTACAACTACAAGATACAACCCGCAAACTGAAAGAAGGTGCGTATCCTAGTACCTGTGATGTGTAATAATTAGTTGAAGTATATCAGAAGTACTGTAGACTGGAGATAATGTAATGTAGTTAAACCTATTCGTTGCCCTTTAAAATTTTGGTATAATGTGCGCAGAAAGTGAGTTTTAAATCTAGATAAATAAAAAAAATGTAGTGATGTTTGTCTATATAAATAAAAATGATTGTAACGATGTGTGACGGCTAACTCCTCGTAGACCGTTGAATTAATTTTGGCGATTTTTGGTACATGAGTGGACTCAGGCCTAACTTTGATTTTTCCATATTTTCATCAGGGAAAGGAGGTAACATGTAGAAATAATCGGAAACGACCGATATTAGTGTCCAGTTCATAGTTTTCGGGGTCAGTGAGGTGAATAATGACTCTCTAGATTCCATTTAAGCTCAAGTTCATATCCCATTAGTAGGACGTAAGGGTGGTATGGGAAGGGAGTGACATAAAATAATAGAAACCGGCTGATAGTAGTGTCCAATCCATAGACTTTCCAGTCGCTAATATGAATAGTGACAGTCCTAATGCGGTTTAAGTCCAAGTTCAGCACTTGATAGTATGGGGATAAGAAGGGGGTGTAAAATAGCATGTCCAAAATCTACGTTATCTGTTGTTTTCCATAAATCTATTCTCTCCGTGCGAAGAACGTTCAGTCCAGCTATTTTTTCAGTTCAGCTTTCGTGTTCATTTTCTTTGACCATATCGTAGGGCAAATTTGTATGGTTCGTGGCTTAAATGACAGTAGTACAATATAACACTAATGTAATAGTTCTTTAAACGCAATACCTGTCTAGAATATACAAGTGCGACTCACACAGTATATCATAAGCCAAGGTATAATTATACACTGGTGATATCGCTATACAAGTAATCCAGCAGGATTCCCTCATGGGTATGCGAGACTTACGAATTCTATTTCCGGTGGATTTCGGGTATTTCGAATCCTACGTTAAATTAAAGATTTATGTCTAACATAATATTAATAATGAAAAGAGATGTTGAACTCCGAACAAACAATAAGTTCTAAACAACTGAAGTACTGTTGTTTCAAGTGAAGTCATCAGTAATTCCTCGTCAAAACATTCGTACAGTTTATAACAAAATTAAATACCATGTTTATATAGAATTTCTGTTATCTGATTCCATTGCACACTTTTACTGTAAGGCATAATGTAGGCAGCCAAACCTTTTAAATGAATTCAAGTACATTAATATCCTATAGGATATATATCTTTTTTCCATCATTTAAACTAATAAATTCCGTAGTTAGTTAACTGTCTGTTGGGGAAATATAAATTACAGCAGAAGGACATGAAAAGCTACGGTGAAAATTCTGCGTAGACTAGCATATTCTAAGTTAAAAATACTAACTTACAAACACATAAGACCTCCATTTACTTTTCATATTCAAACATACATGCATGAAAATAATTCAAACCTGAAAGTTTCTTTCCAGGAAGTACAACATTCTTCTCACCTTTTGTCGCTTGGCCCTACGACAATTTCCAGTAAGCTAATTCCTTTTTTTCTCACAAACAGTTGTTATAACTCAAAGACTCGATGTTGACTTTATTTTCCGGAGGTGGAATTCTTCTTAACACCCTCTTTCTCTCTCTTACCTTGTCAGGTGATATGCTTCTTTTCTGTGGTTTGCGGTCCTTTGCCATGACACGTGAAAAAGGTTGTCTCTCTTCGTTATAAGCTGTCTTACACTGTACAAAACTTCTTATGTCCCGCTTGCATAGGCGAATACACTTTTTTCCGGGTGAGGTGCACAGAAAGAATATTAGATTTGTATCTGGACTCATTACTAAGACGCTTTATCAGTACCCAGAAAATTGTCAATGCGTTCCCTCGTTGGACAAAGAACTTTTACGAAATTCGTACAACTTATCATATGGTGCGATATATATAATAAAACGAAAGGAAAATATGGACATAACAATTATCACAAGAAAACGTCTCAATTAATGATTTTCACCAAAACACCTTAATATGTAACTATCACTAATTCAAATAAACATTATCATTTACAGGTTAAAAATACAGGAAAAGATAGACGAAGTATTGTGTATGCGTGTATGTGTATGTACAGCGTAATTATACTTCTGGTAATTGCTCCAACATTTCATGATTACAACTAAAGTGAATACAAATGGAGCAGGAGTAAGGACAGGCTCTGCTTCTAGTAGACTTGCCCGCCAGGTACCTTAGCCAGTTGCTGGTTATTGAGACAGCAGAACATACACAGAGAAAATGATCGGATGATAGAACATAACCAGTGGTAATGCAGACGTTCAATCACTAAACACATGATAAAGTTTGGTACATTTTTTTTCATGCAACAAACGTGACCAAAAGTATGCTAATCGTGTGATACTCACACTATACCCTTGTATAGAACAATAGCGACTGCCTGATCTTAATTTAGAAAAATTTAAAAAACGAACAAATTTACAAAGAAAATTAAACAGACGAATATTTTTATCTCTATTTCTTTTAGAAAAATATAAAATAATTAAATATACACAAAACACTAGTATTTAAAAATATTAACTCAAAATAAAAATCATCATACGTAAACCAACTGATCCTGAAGCAAAAGATCACACTTACAGATTGGGTAAGAAGAGAGAAGAGCATTTTTTGGTAACAGAACTGTTATAGTTTTAGCTTAAGGAACATTCTTAAAAGCATTTTAACCACAATCATATTATTTTAAACCACGCAGTGGAAAGCTGTATTTTTCTAAGCATCTGAATTATTATCTATGAAACTTAGCGAAGGAAAAGTAAAGGGCGCATTATACATTAGTTATTGTGTTCACTGTAAAGATTTTTTTTTTTTTTTTTTTTTGATAAATTGTCATTGTTTAGAAAAGAAAATCAGCTTGATACTCATAATATTGGATAAAAATCACAATCTGACTATCATTCATTCTGTTTTCCTTCATTGCCTGAGTGCTTCATTGAAGTGGTTAGAGAACATACTGATTGATGAACCTGCGGAACGAATAAATAAATTTTGTGCAGCGTGGCTAACGAGTAAAAAATAATTATTCAAGTGTCTTCTTAATTTATTATTAGTTATTTCACTATGGCACCCTCTTTTGTCTTCGTAAGACTAATTAGGAAGACGTTTTTAAGGTTAAAATGAAACGAAATTTTAATTCAGCATCCTGCAGTTATGCCTTATAGGTTAAAGGAGATTATTGAAACTCAAATGAATGGCTCATGAATTGATTCATTGGAAAAAAAAATAGAGGAAACGGAAGACTTCCGCAAAACCCATATATGCAAATCAATCACATTGTCGTATATCTTGGAATCTTACAATTCTTCATATCAGAGACAAGCGTTTTACCACTGAGCTCCCATATCTACTTCTCTCCACATTCACATTATTTTAAAGCTGAATAAATGTGTATTAAAATCTCTCTTAAGTTTATCAGGACTTAGTTGAAATATTTGTTTTAATTGATTATTTATTTCTCTTCAGTGGAAATCACGAGTGAAACTCTGAGAAAAGAGTTGACAGATGTAAGACGACAACTAGCAGACAGTAATTATGAAAAAGAGAAATACAATAGCTCAAACAAAGAACTGAGGGAACATGTCAAGAGAATCGAAGGAGAAAAAAGAGAACAGGGCAGATCACTGGAAGAAGCTCTCCAGAAAATCAGTAGTAAGTGTTCCTGTTGTTTATGATCAATTTCTCTAATTTTTCGTAGGTTTGTGTGCTTATGCAATAACGTTTGCTGTTTGCAGTTATCATTCTGTACTAGTAGTGCTTTAAAACTGTCGTTTAAAAATTTTTAACATTGATTTACGTTATCATTATCAAATATTATCATTATTAAGTATTCTGCTTGTTGGCAGGCCCTAGGACTTCTTCTTCTTCTTCTTCTTCTTCTTCTTATTATTATTATTATTATTATTATTATTATTATTATTATTATTATTATTATTATTATTATTATTATTATTATTATTATTATTATTATTATTTAAGTTTGAGCTTGGAAATGTTTCTTCCACGTTTCTCGATCTTCAGCTTCTTTTAACTCCGAATATTTTCGTCTTTTTTCCAAATCATCGATCAGTTGTGTTGTTCTCCTTCCTACTCGTTGCTTTCCTTCCATCTATCTTTCTACGACGGTATGAAGAAGACAATTCCTTTGCAAAATGTGTCCAATCCAATTGGCCTTCTACGAAAAATGCTGGCTAAAAGCGTGCTCTTCTCTCCTATCTATTTTAAAACATCTTCGTTTGTTACACTCTCTGTCCATTTTATCATCTCCATCTTCCTCCAATACCACATTTCGAAGCTCTAAATATTTCTTCTCTACCTTCTGTAATGTCCAAGTCTCTGAACCATACAGTCCAATACTCCATATATAGCACTTGACCAACTTCTTCCTTTGTCCAATATTAAGCCTACTAGTTAAGAATAATCTTTTCGTGTTGGAATGCTTCTTTCCCTATGGCAATTCTTGATTTCATCTCTTTGCTACAGTAATGTCTCTTATCAAAATACTTCCAGGTAATTCAAATTATGGACCTCTTCAAGTTCTCTTTGTTCTACTCTGACCCGTAAGAGCTCATTTTCACGTGATATTCTCATGAGTTTCGATTTTTTGATATTGATTTTCACTCCATATAATTTTGCAGTGTCCACTATTTTGTCACTCATCTCCTGTAGTCCTTCTTCGCTTCTAGCTATAATAACCGTATCATCTGAATATTTGATCTTGTTAATGATCTGTCCTCCAATCTTCAAATTTCCAATTCCCATTAATGCTTCCTTCATTAAATCTTCACTGTAAATGTTGGCGCTTGAACTAGCCGTTTTCGACCTTGGGTTTCCTATCTCAAAATGCGTATATTGGACTCCTCTATCACCTGTATAAATTTGACCCAAAAGGTTATGGACACCCTGTGTGTATATTTATTGCAGTGAATTGAAGTTTGGAACATATAGTTTGGAAGATTGAGTATGCATACGCTTTATGCTGTATATGAACCATACATCGTGCTCAATTTTTTATTGCCAGGACAAAAACAGAAAAGCACTGACATTCTGATATTCCTTCGTGTGTTGTGAATTTTGAAACTGGAAGTAGCTTTCATTGCTCTAGTTTAATCTTATGTTTTATATGCAATGTTGGTCGTTCTATATGGGGGTGAAATAAATAAGTATATGGAATTATATTTCTCCTTGGTTAGTTTACTTAAAAATGTTTCATATGAACTATGTATCCACACATAACTCATCCTATGTGATCAGCTGAACACCAACTTTTGCTTATGTTTCGCAGATTTTTTCATATTTTTATTCTTCCGTTTAGTTGATCTATTAGTGTATTACATGTACATATCAATAAAGGAATCCCGACTTAGGCGGTAAAAGTTAATTGCCATAAATCAGATCCGACATTGTACTTGAACACAAATAAACGTAAACCATAAGCACACTGGTGAGTCTTAAATGATTTTTCAGTCACGTGTATCAACAATTTTCTATACGTCTGTGCGCTTAGATTCTCTCCTTACCTATCCCAAAGTACAAACCATCGCAACAGTGCTCTTCTACAATTTCTGTGTAAGTATTTCCAAACTCCTTCCCTCTGACTCTTCCATATCCGACAGAGTTAGGTAGATGGGAGGACCTTTACATTACCATCTTATGTGTGAACTGAACTCCTCTTCATTTTCTGTTACATGCCACTCTACCTTCTCAATTTCTCATAAACTTATTTTACTATTATTTTAGATTTATTTTCGTTACATCTTGTTTATTTTTATTTTCTTATATCTTATTTTTTCCTTTTTCATCCATTTTGTATTAATTTCTCTTGTTTAGAAAATTTAGTTCTTTCACCATTATTGCTTTTCGCGTACACACTGTTCAAACCGTCCCATGATTTTGTATCTTCGTTCACTAAACTCCGAAATTATGGTCTGGTAACCAATATGGCGCCAAATCTGACGTTCCTTAATTACTGCTCTTTAATATTTCCTTGTACCTACTCCTTCTGCTTTTTTTGTCTGATGAAGCATCAGCTAAAGACACTTGTTTAGTTTTATTTTGTGTGTACAGTGTTTCTGGCTATTACTGGCAATTATCCATTTCCTCAAGTAAGATGAAGTGTTCTTGATAATCCTCCCATCTTTGTTTTAACTACTCAAAGGCGTCTGAACTGTAAAGTATACGCTACACCTGTATTTGTCATGCGAGTGATTTACCTCACCCGAATTTAACGTTTCACTCGCTATACATTCAGTTCATTTCAGTTATAAATGCAATAAATGAGGATCACACTAAAATATTTTATACGCATCGATGTAATTTGTTTTTATAGCTTTGGAGGATACGAAGACTGCCCTGGATTTGGAACGAACAAGGTTGCAAGCACAAGTTCGAGATATGGAGAGGCAGAACTTACAGTCTGGCCACCAGCTCCAAGCAATGGAGGACGACCTTCAGAAGGTCCAGCAGCAGAATTCACAACTGAAACAAGAACTCGAAGAGGTTAATGCTCGCCTTAACAGTGAGACAGAAGAGAAGGATAGAACTCAGCAGGAGCTGCACCAGCTCAAAAAGCAAGTAAGTCAGTAAACATGTACTAGGCTCACCTTACTCTTAAAACTTATTCCATTATTGATTACATCTTGAGGAAACGCAGAAACAATCTTGCGTGTTTCCTCTTTAAAACACTTATTTCAGCAAAGTACTCTTTGGAAGTGTTTTGTTGTGTTAGATACTCCCATTTGCAAAGCTGTTGTGCTATTTTCTTTTTTTTTTCTTTTTTTTTTTTTTTTTTAAAGTTACAACAGAACAAAGTAAACATGTAAATATTTTTCTAAAGTGTGAAGAGAAACGTGTGCTAATAGTATTTCCAATTGATACTACAAATTACAGTTGAGTGTATGTAGTTCTCAAGCCAAAATTGTTTAAACTAGAAATTTGAAATTGGAAAAAACACATGATTTATTACGTAAGATACCACTAAGGAAGGATTTTTAGAAATTGGCGTGGAAGAGTGGTCGGTTGGGTATTGTAGTTATTATAATAAGATTTCCATATCTCGGAATCGATTGAGTTTGAGACATGAAATTTGGTATTTAGTCTGTTCATTTAGAATAATTAACCACCTGGTTCTGTGTTTTTGATATTTGACCCAGAAGGGAAGAAAAAGGTGTTGGAGATTTCGATGTGGAAGTGGTGAAATCGAGAGTTCCAATAATTATAATGAGATATCTATAGTTCGGAGTCTCGTAAGGTTAGAGATATGAAATTTAATATTTGGACTTTTAATTTAAAATAATTAAATACGTGTTTTAGCGTTTATGTAGATGACCTATAGAGGAGGAGGAAAGATGTGTTGGAACCTATACTAGGTGTTCTAATTTCGTACGAGACTCCGGGATCAGACGAATTTTGGTGTGAAAAATGTAGAAGGATGTACGCAAAACATTGCTCGCGTTTTAACAGTAACACGTGGGAGCATAAAGGTGTAATTTCGATTCTATGTAAGTGAATTGATGAAAAAATAATTATAGTCTGACTTACGAATATTACAAAATAAAACTTATTCGGAGTAAAATTAACCTCAAAAAATCTACAAGGGAATAAGACAAGACAAGAATTATGGAACATATCTGAAGGAATCATTGTAATGTATGCGATAAAATTTGTTGATATCTTCTTAACAAGTTCAAAAGCAAAATAACTATATTGCTTGATACATAATACAAAACTAGTTTAGATAAAATCAGAAAACGACCGATGCATATTTTTTTTTTTTTTTTTCTGCTTTTGGGAATAGTGATTACATCTTGATAAAAGCAAGCCAAATAAAGCTACTTGAGTACACCGAATATACTTTTTCTCATTTCAACTATTTCATGTTAATTTTTAGAGTTTATTATTTTTGTAGAATGTTGATGATAGACATTGAGCTATATTTTCAGGTAATGGAGCTGGAGAACACTTTGGAGCTGAGCCGACAGGATCTAGGTCGACTTCGTGTCCGAGGAGACGAAGAGGAAGAAAGATGGCGAAGAAGAGAGCAAGAGTTGATGGTTCGTCTTGAGGATAGTCGATCAAGAGAAAGAAAGCTTGAAGATCAAAAGCATAATATGGAAGTATGTTTAGCTGATGCTACGCAACAGATTCAGGAACTCAAGGTAAAATCAATCGCCTTTTATTGTAATAATATTCTATGTATAATATGTTGTTAAAGGTTCATTGCATTTAGTTGCAATGTTTATTACTTTTTCCCTGAATTCGAAACTGTGGTTTTGTGGTGTGTGGTTTTATTATCGTCTCAGTGTGCGGGTAGTTTCGGCTTCCATCCGCTATTCGAGGTTATTGACACATCACACATTGATAATCAGTAGATTCATATCATACACCAATGAATTCAAATTCTTGGATTCCTCGCACAGTGGTTATGCAGCACAGTATATTACTTTGAATACGCAGACCGTCACATTCTACTATGTCATGTAAGATAATTGTCTTCAGTCGCTTGTGAGAGCGATGAGTGGTCAGAAAGTGTCTTGATCCATGGAGCAAATAAAGATTGTTAAGTTTTTACGGAAAATGGTATCTCAAATTTAAAAATTTTGACGAGACTTCCAGGACTGTATGGAGAATATAATATAAGACCTTATGGAGTAGGAAAATATGAATTATTAATGAGCACATTTCAGATTTCCATGAACTTCATGAATCACTTTCTAATTTTCAAGTCCTGGCGACACTGTTTTGAGACTGGAAGGAATCATTTATATCGATATTCTGCATGGTCGCAGATCAACTTTTACAAACTGCTATTTCCATACATTTACTTCCAGTGAACAAATGCCAAGGAGAAAGATTAAGAAAGACGTGGCCGGAATTCCGACCCCAGGTCTTCAGTGTCCAAGAAACAAACATTAACCATTAGGCACGACTGAATTCTCGAGAATTGTGGGTTAGCCCACTGTTTCAATAGAGTCTCAAGTGAAAACAGTTATCAACATTTTATACGAATAATGTCTCAAAGTATATTGTTATCGTTTACAACAGAAATGAAATATTTATATCTACGTACACTTGACAAATGAGTAAAATCACGTAAAGGCAAAATCAAAAGTAACAATAGAAAACATTTATTTTTAAAATATTACGAAAGATATTTGTCCCCTCTGAGGGTTGACCTTTAATTTGATATATTATTGTTAAATATGTTCTAAGTTTACTCTCCAGTGAATTCTCTACAATTTCCTATCCATGACCTATATACTGACTTCCTGCAGGCCAAGTTGCAGCTGCCGAAGAATATATGGAGAGAGATCTTTCAGTCTCCTTTCCAGATTTTCTATTTGTGTTATTCTTTTGTAAAATTATACGATATGTACTGGTAAAATTGTAAATTATCCCTAAGATTTAAATAGCGTACATTTTATTGCTAAAACATATAGAGGCGAGATTTAATATGTGGAATATGAAATTAATGGCTCATCGAGAGAAAGAGCAAGAGCTGATGGTTCATCTTGGGGACAGTCGATCAAGAGAAAGAAAGCTTGAAGATCAGAAACATAATATGAAAGTATGTTTAGCTGATGCTACGCAACGCATTCAGGAACAACCTTGATTGTCCGCATCTCATACTCGTAGAAGACAAGGGCTTCCATTAGACGAATCTTTGTAATGAAGATTATTCCCAAAGCGGCATGTCCTGGAACAATTCCTGTTCTTTTTTCTTTCTCAGAGCCTTCAATATGACTGGTGCTGACCCAAAATAGACGAGACCATCCACTATATCTAATTCGCTCAAACACCCTTTATGTTTATCCTGTGTTGATCAACCAGTTACCATGAGTTTATAATTGTTTAAATTAATTTTCAACCCATATTCTCTATTTACCTTCTTGACTTTTGCTATCATTACTGATACGTAGGTTGGATGTAAAATAAGTGCAACTCTGTTCTCATGTTAGAGGTTTGTGTCTTAGCATTACAAGAGTTCCATAGCTGATAAGGAAATGTGAAGCGGTAAAGTGGAAATGACTGTGTGTTATTCAGTCAAAAGCAACAGTGCCGTAAAGTAGAGGAGGAAAGCGGAAACTCCATAACAATATGTTTCAAAAAATGAACATCACGTGTGGAACAAGATTGAAGTGTACGTATGCGCAGTGCATAACAATGTTTCCAGGGACTTCGTGAGGACCTTGTCGCCAGAATGAAGGAACCATTTCACTAAAGCACTACGACACAAGAGAATCGCCTTGCCATGTGGAACATCGACAGAGATTGATTCACTGACGCTGTACTACGCTTTCTGCACGTGTGACAGAAGATGATAGAGATGGGAGACGATACATTAAAGGAATTTAACAGATGTTTTTCTGTGCATAAACGCAGGTTCAAATAATAACAATGTTGTCATTATTTTTTATCCAGCTCTTGTAGCTCTTCTTTACAGCTAGCCATTAGAATTAATGATGCCATCTTCAAATTATTGATTTTTCTTCCACCGATTGAGATAGCTCCAGTCATACCATGGAGTAGCTTTCTCATTATATACTCACTATAAATGTTGTTAAGCTGTGGGGACAAGACATAGTTTTGCTTGACACTTCGAGGTACACTAAAGAAATACGTTTATCTTTATAACCACAACGTTGCAGCCCATGTATTTAATAAATTAGATAATGTGGGACCCCAATTTCGTCAGTTGCTTATCACAGCTACTTGCAGTTAACACAATCTAAGCTGCTTCTGTAATCAAGAAACCAAATAAACATAGGAACAGAAAATTCCTCTAGTTTCCTCAGATGTTTGTCTTACATTCTTATCTGCTCTCGCGCTCCTTTTCCTTCGACGAAACCTGCTTGTTCCTTAGATGGCATTAGTTGAAAGTGAGACTTCAGCTTTGATTCAGAATCTAAAGGAGTATTTTGTAGGTATGTGAAATCAGGGAAACTATTCGATAGTTAGAATGGTTTTCTACTTAGGCATTCTTGTGTAAGGAAATGAATATTGAGGTTATCCAATCCTGTGGCCATTCTCCATCTTATTACACAATGATGGAAATATTTCAACACCTTCCTCATCTACGCGTACTTCTTTAAGCATTTCTACTGTTATATTGTCCACACCTGTGCTTTATTGCCCTTTAAGTGTTCCGTGACATTTTGTATCTCACCTCGTATGATTAGTGAGTCTCCCAGGCGTTCTGTTTATCCATTCTATTAGAGGAATTATTTTTTTCATGTGACTTGTTTATTGAGTATTAATCGTAAGTTTGAAGTATGTAATTTGAAGATTCGATTATTAAATCGGTTCGTTTTTGTTGATGTATGGTTAATGATGAATTAGTATTATCTTCATGTTTTAACTTCAGGCAAAATTGGGTGGTGCTGAAGGTAGAATCCGTGCTTTAGATACTCAGTTGATTCAACTGGAAACAGCAAAGAAAGAGGTAGAGCAGAAACTGGCCAGTGTTGGATCCACTCTAAAGAGAATAGCCGGAATTCAAGTCGATGGCAGTGTAAGCCTTCCTTTTAAACTTCTGAGTCCCACTAGAAGATGGAGTCCAGCAAGAGGTAAGAAATGTGTAATAATAATAATAATAATAATAATAATAATAATAATAATAATAATAATAATAATAATAATAATAATAATAATAATAATAATAATAATAATAATAGTTAAATTCCTCTTTAGGGGAATACCTTTCTTCTTTTTCTTCATATCTGTCAATCGAGTGTTTCTTCCAACTTGAGTCGCCTCTCGCTCCTTTCTCGAGCTTACATCTCAATTTTTTTTTTTTTTTATCTCGTCTTTCTCCAGCCGGTAAGA
Organism: Thermobia domestica; assembly: GCF_964235325.1. Classification (NCBI taxonomy): domain Eukaryota; kingdom Metazoa; phylum Arthropoda; class Insecta; order Zygentoma; family Lepismatidae; genus Thermobia; species Thermobia domestica. Next base: position 204,235,800 of record NC_137458.1, on the reverse strand, counting down.
CTAACACGTTCTCATTTCAGGAGCACACCATGATGAACACCTGATTTTCAGCAAGATCATGATATGAAATTTTCTTGTAAAATATGGAATAAAGTAAATGCCTTTTCTCAAATTTTGCTTTTCGCAGCTTCCCCTCACACTTTATTCAGACAGGACTGGCAATGTACGAATTATTTCTACATTAGCGTGCTTAAAAAAGCTGTGGAGCATTTTTGAGTATTCTTGTCATGCATGATTTTATATGTGTAATATATACAAAAGCTGTGGAACAATTGAGTTTCTTTGTCAAATACTCATAGAAATACATGGAAATTAACTGGAAGGTTTCTACTGCCATGATTTAGTCCAACTAGCTGTTGCCACAGTCTATGTTATTATGGGTAGAAATACTCAATAGCATGAAGAAGGTCTTTAGAAGTTCAAGAAGCTGTACGATACCTGCTACGACACCTTGAAAATTGGCATTTTTGGAGAAGTAGAAGAGATTACATATTACAAGTTACAATTCAAGAACATGTGTTCATTAACCACTATTGCGGGCTGCTATTTAAAAATAAATAAATAAATATATAAATAATAATAATAATAAAAAAAAAACGCATTGAGAGTTTCTTATTTCGCTAGACGTTTGAAAATCTGCAACCTCGTGTGGAGGAAAATGAAATAGCAGGATTTCCGGAAATGAAAATGGTAAATAATATTTTCCTGTTGACCATTTTGGCATGGAAAAACTGAAGGTTGTTGACCAATATTCACTCTGCGCTAGTAATAACGAATTACTTTATATTAAAATTGAACACTGAACATACTGAATTGTTTCGTTTTACGTTAATACGGCTACAATCAAAGTAATAAAAAGAAAAAGTCAACATTCGTAATCGTAATACGTATAAATGCTAGAGTGCATACAAAAATTTTCAGATTACGGTGGTACACATCAAGTGCCATCGTAAGGTCAGGGGCGCACCCGCCGGGTCCAGACCCTCCCCTAAACTTCGTAAGTTGACATACATTTGTACATTTCCTTAATTAAATTTAGAAAAGATTGATATTGTATGAAGATTCGATATTACATTTCATCTGTTCTCTTTCTTTTCTTATGAAAAAAAAACTAGTTCTACATTTTTCTCTGAGAATATAGATGATAATACTTAACAATTATTTATCGTCTTTTCGAGTGTAGAATAACATCAGTTCAATACCACGCGGGTCAGTCAGAAAGTTAGTTGCACTCCTTCGTAAATGTTTTCGGACAAAGGCTATTTTAATGAAACTGTGTGGTAACATTGTAGATATGTAGCTGTGTCGTGTGACGTAGCGGCTTTCACGAGGCAAGTGAAAGTGTTCTGATAATCAGTCGTAAACATATATCGACAGCTGCAAGTAGCGTCCAATGTAGTGATTTGTTTTTTGTTGGAGAAAAGGTGTAACTGCGCTAAAATTTATCGGCAGTTGTGGAAGTATATGGTGAAAATGCAATGTCACGTCAAGCTATCACGAAGTAGTTCAACATATTTGAGAACAGACGTACAGATATTGACAATGCTGAGCGCGGGGGAAGACCATCAACTGCGACAAATCCGGAAATCGCTGCGCGTGATCACCTTCCTTATATCCCAGACCTTATGTCCCATGGAAGACGAATTTCAAAGCGACGATACCACTCGGATGACGAGGTGAAAGCAGCAGACCAAGAATGGTTATCGGACATTGGAAAAGGGCTTTCTTTGCAGAAGGCATAGAAAAACTTGTACCACGCCTCGACAATTGCTTAAATAACGGAGGTAATTACGTTGGAAAGTAGATTGTGAATGGAGCTTTACGGTACAAATAAAATTATTGTAAAATTTCTACTCTGTTTTATTTTCTTCAGCAGTACAACTAACTTTTTGACTGGCCCTCGTACATAGACGTAGTGTCTTTTAGTATTGTATCCCCCTTTCCCAAACTTTGGACGTCTCCCAACAAAAAATACTGGGTGCGCGCCTGGTAAAGTCCTACGAAAACTTGTTCTTTTTTCCTTTGGACTTAAAACAGAAGGTAATTACTTTTCTAATATTCAGAAACTATCACTTGTGTCCATTTTCTTTTCTGGGTTACTAATACTGCTGATCTGAAGGGAGTGCATAGTTTTTATTCAATAGAAAGAAGTCTTCCTTTCACAGACATTTATCTTTCCTTTATTTAAAATTAAGAGACTTAAACAGCCTGGTTTAGAATGTTCTTTTCTAACTTGCAAACACTTTTTTTTTGCTTCAGTGCTTAAAGTAGATGTTTGTTCTTTTTTCTTTTAAAAAAATGTGTTAGAAAGTAAAGTTTAAAACAACCATTTACTTTATTATATATTTTCCAAGAAAGTTTTATATTGAATCATATATTCATTGTGGTGTCCCACTGGAAAGGGAATTATTATTATTATTATTATTATTATTATTATTATTATTATTATTATTATTATTATTATTATTATTATTATTATTATTATTATTAAGTAGTAGTAGTAGTAATGGAAGGAGGACGAGGAGAAAAAGGAAAAGAAAATAGGTAAATTTTATACAGGGTGTTTCAAAACAAAACCCACAATGTTTAGGAGATGATTCCTGACACCAAGATAAGAAAAAAAGTACTGACCAACCTGGGTGCACAAACGCTTCCTTTCGAAGTTATAGGCTGCTGAAAACATGAAAAAATTAACTTTAAAGGTTTATATCTTAAACTATGGAACCTATTGTAGTCGGGTCGAGACTTCACTTAGGAACTAGTATGTGCCCTTTCCAAATATCATTGTTTCAGAATCCTGCAGCACTTCCGCAACAATTTTTATAGAGGTAGTTGGTGAGTACTTCAAATTATATGCCCATAGCCAAACTGCCTGTATAAAAATGGTTGCGTGAGTACCGCAGGATTCTGGAACTTGGATATTTGGATAGGGCACATATTAGTTCCTAACTGAAATCTCGACCCGACTACAGTAGGTCCCATACTTTTGGAGCTATAAACCTTTAAAGTTCATTTTTTCGTGGTTTTGGGAGCCTATAACTCCAAAAGAAAGCATTTGTGCACCCAGGTTGGTGTCAGGAATCACCTTCCAAACGTTGGCGGTGTTGTTTTGAAACATCCTGTATATATATATCCTCCATCTTTTAATAAATAATAGTAGTTGTGTCATGCGTTAGTGCCTTGTTGAATGTCATAGCATTCAAACAAAGACTGTTTCAGAAACTTTTAAAGAAACAAAGAAAGAAAAAGGTTAAAATATTACATGTATGTATATTGCCATGTTGTTCATTGTGTACAAATTTTAATAGTCAGTATTCTGCAATTTTAGTGCCAGTTTTACACTGCTATAACATATAAGTTCATTTCAAATACCGTTTATTGTATACAAATTGTAAAAGAAAAATTTTAACCGAATGCGAACTGTTTTATTTAAATGCTTGTGTCTTTGAAAATATTTTAAGAGGTAGAAGTGCTGTTATAAACTAACCTGAAATGTATTTCGAAATTCATTAATACTTACTCTTGCATCATATAAAGAAAATAATTGAAGATTTGCTCTACTGTAATACTGAGTTATATGTTTTAACATCACTTAAAGTGAATACACAGTTGTCATTTGAGGATATAAAAAGGCTGAGAAAAGTTTACTTAAGCCAAAGACAGATTTGATGTACAGAGGCACACACAGTCATGGATGACAATTTTAGAAGTTTGGTATCAGCGTTATTATTTCTGCATTCATTTCAGATAATTTAACTGGATAGCCTAATTATATTCCGGTAAGGTAAATGGTTTTATTATGGTAATTAACTTATTTGGTACTTTAATTTGGATTTATTTAATTCGTGCTTGATTAACGTAACATCAGGCAAAGTTAACTACTCTACAAATGGATAATTTAATACCATCTAATTTTACAAAATGTTAAGGCAGTTCGGAGATTATCTTAGAAATAAAATCTACCTAATTCGAGAAAAAATATTAACAGACAGGGACAACTATATAAAAATTGAAACCTCATCTGTTTGAGATAAGAGCTACAACTAACAAGATGAACAACACCAAAAGATAACCTCAGGGGAAGTTACTTAAAGCTCTTCTCTGTGCGCCCCACAATTTTCTTTTATTTTAGTGAATAAGTCAAAGTCAATAAAAAATATAAGAAATTGGATAGAAAGCCAGGTACTACCTATAAATGTGCTATTAAATAAATAATTATTATTCCAAGGCCAGTTCTTATAGGAGAAATTTATGTGTGCAGTTTATGACGTCATTATTGCAGGTGACTGAATTTTTTTCATAATATAGAAGTAACCATTAGTTCATTTGATAACATTTTGAAAGCATTAAATGATCCATTTGCCAAAATTATTATGTCGTTTTTCGTTATTAAGTTATTTACAAAAATTTTGAAAAAGTGATCAACGTAGCAAAGAGCCTTTAACTTACTTTTTTATGCCACGCTATGCATCGAAAGTAAACATCCAACCAAATATAATGTGACAGTCTTGTTTCGTTTCAAATATTGACAGTGTCAAATGCGTTACATGCTTGTTTATAATGTGTTTTTATAGCCAATGAGATTATCTTACCTTGTTTCATACTTCCAGTTCAAGATCAAGGTGATGTCAAGAGTGAAGCAGTGGATATTGATCCAGAAGTTGTCAGAAAGGGAGTGCGCTCGTTAATGCAGCAATTTGCACAGATTGAGCGAGAAAGAGTAAGTACACAGAAGCGTGAAGGAATAATATGTCATAGTAACTCAGTTTCTAGAGCAATCATTCAGCAATCTTAGACTCTAGGCCTTCTTGTCCGTTGCCAGATTTTTTGGTTATTCCACCTTGTTTCGAGCTGCTTGTACTAACTATAAAATAATATAAATAATTGTACTTACTTAAAACCTGTTTAGTGGTTCATCTTCTCTGTATTAAAAATGTTTATTTTATCGTATTCATTGGTTAGTTATTAGCGTACGCGCCTTTGGCGTGGGAGACCCGGGTTCGATTTCCAGCGGGAGCTTATGTGGTTCGGATTCCACGTTAATCAGTAGGTCCATGTCTCATATAGCCTCGCTGCTGAAAGGGACGCTAAACTAAAACTCAACTCATTGGTCAGTTGGTTTCATGTAAGATTTATTTAAGAAAAGAAAATTGTTTTAATAACATATATATATACTCCAATTCGACTAAAATTAATTGGAGTGTGACATAAATATAGAACAATGAAACACATATACTCTGAGACTCCCACCCGGCAGCGTCTAATTGATGTTGTTAATGTGCAGAGTATTTAACAATAGTAAGGAACAAGATGGAAATAATGATTCCGTAGTAATCAGTCATTCATTTGAATTAATGATTTCTGTAGTGATCACTCATTCACTTGAATTAAGTTAATAATTTCCCTGTGATGTCCATACTTATTTATTTATTTTACTGTTGAACTTTACGTACCAGACTACAGTATTTTTGCTAAGCTTACGTGTTATTTGTAATTTCTCTTTTCTCCTGACATCTGTTGTTCACTTTAAAGTTATGTTCTGCACATTGTCAGAGTTTCTAAGTAAGGAACGAAGGCTGTAGATAAAAGCCATAATTTTTCTGTGTTTCAGTTGAATGATGAAATTATGATTATTCATTATACCGTTTTTTGTATGTTAGGAATTGTTTTGTTAATAGGTGATTTGTATAGATATATCTGAATGTGGTCCACAAACAACGTGATTCACATTAAAATTAAACTCTGTATCTAACTCTATAAAAGAAATACCTTCACTGTTTCTGTTCCTTTCTGTGGCTTAGATAAGCAAATACATGTCTTCACATTATTACTACTTGGAATAATATAGATTATTTTCTTTTATCAACTTTTATTTTCTTTTATTATCTTCTGTATTGGATCATTCTTTTTTTCTACAACTACTAGTAAGTGATTGGTTAGTTGATTTAGTTTAGCGACACGTTCAGCGCCCAGGCTGTATGACATATGGATCCGTAGCTTAACGTGGTATCCGAACCACATGAGCTTTCACCGGGAATCAAATCCAGGTCTCCCACGCCGAAGGCGCATACGCTAACCATATAGCCATGAGGGAATACAACAACTAAATAATGAGATATAATTTATAAACCAATACACAAAATCCATCTAGTAATAACTGCATATTTCCGTAGTGTAATCTGTAGTGTTGTTCATAATTGATCGAAATGTGCTTCTGCCAACACTTCATAGCAAAAATGCTCAGTGAATCAGAAAATACATTGTGATACGTTAACATATCGTGTAGCTAGTACGAGAAAATTGTTACAAGAACTCTGTAGAACAAATGCACATGCACATATGCGAGAGAGACATGTGCATATGTGCAAGAGGCTACTACTGCCTTTTTCCCGTTCTAGCCACTTTTCTCAAGCGTTTTTCGAGTCTTTCTCTGAATTAATATCTTGTTTAGAATTTTCTCCGTTGTTTCCTGGTTTCTTTGTTTGCACATGTTCCTCACCGAAATTAACACACTTTAATGACTTCGCTTTAACCACTTTCGCAAACCGTTTTCCGCTTTTACCACTTTCGTGAAACGTTTTCAGACATTTTGCAATTGCAAAGGAAGTACTTATTTCGACACCCTAAACACGTATAACTCAAGCAAATCTTCTGAACTACTCTAACTGAACAAACATCAGAGATTGCTGTGGCATAGCCACATGCTACAAGATTTTACTATTGTTTTCCACCCTCTCCTGTTAACAATTTTTCCTCAAATATTTTTTTATCTGAATGAAACCAAAACAACAAAGGAAAATCCTCACTTTTACCCCTCTTTTCTTTCGTTTCTTTCTTTCTTTGTTTCTTGTCTATTCTTGTGTTTTTCCTTGTAAATTAAGGAAACGAACTGCTGAGCATTTGTCGAAACCAATTGATCGTCGCTTTATTTAATGACAATGGCGACTAGAAGTGAGTGGTATTAAACCGTTGTTTCCTGTTATGGTTAATCCTATTGGGAACTGCGGTGAATGATTCAAAATAGACGATGATAGGTCTCGTGTTTTGTTATTTTTATTAAGGCCAATTATTTATTGGACTCAAATATGTCCATTCCCTCTTAACTCTTGAACTAAGGTAAAGTTCAATTTTTTTTCGGAACCTCCTTTTACGATTGAAAAGGAACTGATTCTTTTCAGTATTGCCTGGCTCAACCTGCAAACTTTGGCTTTGGGTCAAAAAAGACATGTGAAAATTGTGGTCATTGCTATGTCAAAACAGTAGAACAATATTTCAAGGTGTGGCCCCGCGTAGCATAGTCGCTAACGCTCTCGCCTTCGGTGCGAGCGGTCCCGGGTTCGATTCCCGGTGGGGGCACGGCCGAAAAACTGTAAAAACGCTTTTTCAGGCCAGTCACCCTGAATGAGGTTTTCCTGGGTTTTCCTCGCATCAAAAGGGCCAGGGTTCATACTGAAATAAATCCAATCCCATAGACTCAATTTTGTTACCTGCATCACATAATTTACACGAATTTCTGTTCACATTTATTCTGTTTTCAGGCATATAAAAACATGTGTACCTCTCAGATTTTGCCGAGGACAATAAAAGGGTAATCTACTTAATAAGAATACGTTATCTTCCTTGTCATCAATTAATTTTTTTAAGATATAATACTCGCTGTATAAATCTCCTATTTTCAAGTGACACTAATTCGAATTTTTTTAAAAGTTCATCATAAGTAACATAACGAGTTTGGATACCATGTATTTTATATGCAGTATATCTCAATAACTTATTTTGAACTTTCTCTATTTGCTGTTTCCGACACTGATAAAATGGATCCCAAACAATCGATGCATATTCTAGTTTCGATCGAACAAATGCATTATACAATAATAATATAGTCTCTTGATTTTTAAAATAACGTCTTGACCTCCTAATAAAACCCAGCATTTTAAAAGCTTGGTTAGTTATTATATTTATATGATGTTTAAATTTCAAATTAATATCAAACCAAACACCTAAATCGCTTATAATTTCCTTTCTTTCTAACGTCTGATTTCCAATAGTATATTCAAATATTGTGCGTTTTTTATTAAGAGTAAAAGTCATTACATAACATTTTCAAATATTCAACTGAAATTTATTTCTCCTACACCACTCATTAAGTCTATTAACATCTGTTTGTAATTTAATACAATCACTTTCCGTGCGGATTTCTTTGTATAATATGGTATCATCTGCAAATATTAAGCATGAACTATATTGAAACATTTTGAGTAAATCATTTATCATAATAAGAAAGAGTAAAAGACCCAAATTCGATTCTTGAGATACCCCAGAATGCACTGTGTATTCCTTAGATTTAATATTATTAAAAATAACATATTGAATGCTTTCATTCAAATATGAATGAAACAATTTGACCAGTTCTTGCAATATACCAAACGTTCTCAGTTTACTAAGAAGTACCCCATGGTCAATCAAATCAAAAGCACGTTTGAAATCTGTATATACTACATCTACTTGAGACCTTTTATTGAAAGAATCATTAATTACTTGATTTATAGTCAGCAAATTTGAAATAGTTGATCTATTGCGTCTGAAGCCACATTGAAAATCCGATAAAGAAGTAGATACATGATTAAACATATGTTTATAAATGATTGCTTCGAATATTTTAGCAGGAGATGATATTAGATTTATTGGTATGTGATCTTGCATTAATCTTACCGGATTAACCTTAGGAACCGGGCAAACCGCTGATATTTTAAATTTCGTAGGAAATTTACATTGAATCAAAGACAAGTTAAACAGATAAGTCAATGGTTTAATAAAATATTTTTACAACCCTTAAAAATATAGGACGATATACTATCATGGCCAAACCATCTTTTACTTTTCATTTTGTGGGAGCGCGGTGGCTCAGTGGTAGAGCGTTCACCTCCGGTGCTTGGGGTCCCTGGTTCGATATCAGCTCGCGCCGTGTGGACTTTGTGGTGGACAAACATCGTGCTCGTGGGTTTTCTCGGGGTTCTCCCGTTTTCCCCACTTTCTTCATTCCACCATTTCATTCATTTCTCATCTTCACCGTCTCCTTTAGCTTAACCGGCATAACCGTGGGACGTAAAACTTAAAGATTTTATTTTTTTTCATTTTGTCTATTGCTTCTCCAACTTCAGCTTCGCAGACCTTGTCTAAAACCATTATATCTACAGTTCAAGGAATTTCAATAGAACATATTTCATGTAGATCTATATTAGATGGTTCACAACTATAAACAGATTGAAAGTGTGTAGCAAAAGCTTCACATTTTAAGTTAGCATCAATAATTTTTCGTCGTTATACTCAAGGACAGATTGATTCATATTAACTTTTGAGCATCTTCTATTATTTATGTAATTCCAAAATTCCTTAGGTTCATTAACAATATTCGCTTCTACCTGATGATTATAATTTTGAAAAGCTAATTCGATGTTACATTTAATTTGTTTCCTAATATCTACAAAGTGCATGTAATCAAAGTAACGCTTAGACTTTCTAAATTTACGTCTAATGAGATCTTTTTTCTTTAAGATTTTTATTATTTCAACAGTGAAATAAGGCGGGTAGGAACGTTTACTCTTAACCTTTTCTGGTGCGCTTTCATCAAGTGCCTTGTACAATTCAGAATAAAAATAATTAACACCTTCATCTACATCATTAATTACGTATAAGGAATCCCAATTCTTTTCTTTAAGAAGCTGATACAGCTTCAGAAAATCACATTTGTTAAAATTATAAACTGCGTCACCAAGTTCGTTATAGATTTTACAGTGTTTTAGAAACTGAATACTAATACTCAAACTCAGGTGATGTCTATCTTCTTGGACAAAGCAAACGTCGGATTTGGAAACTTCAATATTAGGTATGTTAGTTAATACTATATCTAAAATTCTATTGTTTACATTTCTAACAGTATTTAATTGCGAAAAGTTCAAAAAGTTCAATTTGTGTAAAACATTAGTTTCCAAATTAGACAAAGTTACGAAATAATTACCATTCATATATTCTGTTAAGAGCCCAAGATTGAGATAACCGATAATGAGAACCTTATGGGACAATGATAGTTCTTTGAATCTTTCAATATTTCTAAAAAAATCTAAATAATACTTTTCTTTTTCTATAGGGAGGGAAATATATTACACAAACGTATATAAAAGTTGAATTAGATAACTCAATTCTGACCCACAAATCTTCATAGTTCGGTAATTCAAATTCATTTAATCTCTCTGAAGTATAATTATTGTTAAAAGCTAAGAGCATACCACCCCCATCACGCGTTCCGCAACGTTCCAGATCTCTATCCTTCCTAAAAACTTGGTACTTGTCATCAAACAGTTCAGTACTAAATATTTTAGCTTGTAACCATGACTCAGTAATAGCCACATAATCAAAATCATACATAGTTGAGCTCAGATAAAAATCATTAACTTTGGTTTTTAAACTGTTAACATTTTGGTAGAATATATCAAATGTGCTATTAACTACTGACATACTGCTAGAATAGTTTGTAATATCAATAAATAAATAAATAAATAAATAGTGATGTGAATTTTTTTGAACAAGTATTCGAGCTCTTCTTACACAGCAGAATAACAAATATTTTCCCATAATGCTATATAGATACATAAAAAATACAATGTACCAGTCCTCATACTTAAATAGATTTAAATAGTATAGTATCATTAAAAATATTGAAATTACTAATCTGCTTATTATTCTAAACATTACACCTTTCAATTCACTTCACATAATATATTTAATTAAATATGTATATTTAATACACTCTTTAGACGTAATTTTCGTTTACTTACTATCATCATCCAAGTATATTACTCAATTAATGGGCAAAGTGCTGTCTCCTTCATTGATGGAATTAGGGAAACCTGGCAAATCATCTTCAGTTTTTATAATCATTACCGGACTACTTTCATTTTTTCTAATTAAGATTTGGCCACTAGCACTAACCCAACAAAATTTGTGGTGAATATTTCTCGCAGCGTTTCTTGCCGTTCCAAAAATGTTGCTTATTTCTAGGGGATAAATTTACATTCACAAAAATGTTTTGATCATCATTCCCAGAAATCAAGTTATTGCTAACCAACCCTGTATTTCTTTTACTTAACCACCTATCCCTTACCGATCGTGTCTTGAACTGCACAATTATTGCTTTTTTCTTGCTTTAATTAGTACCACTAGCTGAAATGCCCGTTCTTCGCACGGGGGAAATATGTTTATAGGAGATAGGTGACTCGCTATAAATTGATTTGTGACTATTTAATAAGTTTTGTATTTTTATGTATGAAGTGCACGGTTATGCAAAAATGGAAAATTTGGTGAACGGAAATTCATTTAAAAAGAAAAGCAACAATAATGATATTAAATTCAAATGATGAAAATTGTAGTGAAAGAAAAGTCTAGTTTGTATTTAATGTTATTTTCATTTTATTTCATACTTAACCAAGTTGTTTTATTACAATACTTGCTTATAAACATGTGTTATCTTATTGTTTGGTGTTGTACACTAATGTTTTGTTCATGCGCCTGCGATCGTTGTCTTTCACCAACTTCACTCATTGTAATTCTACGTAGTTCTTTTTTTAATCTTGTTTCTTCAGCAGTTTCTCTGTGTCTGTTTGTTGCATGTCTCACTCGATCCTCTTCTTTAATTTCTACTTGTTGCACATATGTTAAGCTTTTCCTTAATGTATTCATTCTCTTCCGTTGTCACACTAAACGTGCTTCGTGCTTCTCATCTGTTTCTTTTCTTTGCTGTTCTTTCTATGTCCTTCTTTGAGTCACCAGTGTCAAGATTACCTCCTCTTTTACGTTTCGGCATTCTGTTTAACGTTATTATTACTTAACACTCTTAAATTCCATTTAATACACTGTTCGCTAAGTTCTACCTTTAGCACTTTACTTTCACTTGTTACGTTTTAAACATATCACTGGCATACAATTAACTGTCTGGCAATTTTGCTTTTCCTTGATCAGATCTTATATTTTAAAAGTTTCTCTGGCATATATTAATTTCCAATTTATAGAGAGTAATTCATTTCCTATAAACGTATTTTCCTTGTGCGAAGAACGGACATTTTAGGTACTTTGTAATAATTCTGAAACCATCATTATATTTTCAACGATGTCTGTAGACATTATATCTTCTTTTTTTTATACAAACTTGTAAATAAATGTAATGACTCAGACTCCGGTCCATCGTTGCCTGTTAACTTTCTTTGGTGTTATTTGAGCACACTGGTGCCAAAGAGCATTAAGTAATTTGAAGGTGAAACTGACATGTATTTAACTTTCTGTCAATGTACCTCCCAGAAAAGTTGTTTCTCAGTAATCTATAATTTTAGTTAATTATGCTTCTGAACAAGTAATTCTTACCGTAACTCTGAAACATGTTTCTTTGTGGAAATAGTGTCGCTACTCTATATAGACTCTTCTTGTGTTGGCGCATGGCGATACTCAACCTGGAACAGGTAAACTTCAGAGGCGCCACAGAGATAATTGTGTTTAGATATGGGAGACAGCCTTTAGTAGAAGTAGTAGTAGTAGAAGTAGTGCAAATAGTAACAGTAGTAGTTGGTAGTAATAGTGGTAGCAGTAGTAATAATAGAACAAATAGTAGCAGTAGTAATAATAGAGCAAATAGTAGTAGTAGTAGTAGTAGTAGTAGTAGTAGTAGTAGTAGTAGTAGTAGTAGTTGGTAGTAGTTGGTAGTAGTAGTAGTAGTCAGTGATGAAAATTTTCCGATTCATAAAAACATACTCCACTTATTCCTACATCGTTGTTTAACCGTGATATGAGGTGGAAAATTTTCTTCTATATTTTTCCGGAAAATTTTCCGTTAACAAATATCAGTGATCAAGTAACAATTCCTCAGTATTCATAAAATTGATTGAATTCATGTATAGAAATGTTAAGAAGTGAAAGATCGTTTAAAGAATCTGAAAATTTTTATGGCTCAAACAATTTTCAGTACTATGTAGGAACAAATGAAACATTGTTTCATGAGTCGAAAAATTGTTTGTCCTGTACAGTGATGGGAAAATTTTCCGATTCATAAAAACATACTCCACTTATTCCTACATCGTTGTTTAGCCGGGACGTGAGGTGGAAAATTTTCTTTTATATTTTCCCAGAAAATTTTCCGTACTAAAAAAATATCAGTGATCAAGTAACAGTTCCTCAGTATTCATAAAATTGATTGAAATCATGTATAGAAATGTTAATAAATGAAAGATCGTTTAAAAAATCTGAAAATTTTCATGGCTCTCACAATTTTCAGTACTATGTAGGAACAAGTGAAACAATTTTTCATGAATCGAAATAACTTCTGTCTTATATGGAAAAATTGAAGAAATTTTTATGAGTCGGAAAATTTTCATCATTTTGAAGCAAAAAGTAAAACAACTTTTTGTGAATCGGAAAGTTTTATTGCTCTGTAGAAACAAATAAAAGGAATTTTCATGAATCGGAATATTTTCATCACGATGTAGAAACAAATGAAAAAACTTTTCATAATCCGGACAATTTTAGATATTACGTACAGCGATGTTAGGTGGAAAATTTTGCACTATATTTAACTGCACATTCAGCTATATAATTCAATTTCTGTAGAGGAAAGTTAGGTAGCAACAAATTATCATTTTCCAATTAGCTTTCGGAAACCAAAAAATTTTCTAATATTTCAAGTTGGGAAGTAAAAATATACAGTGTTTCTCTCTCTCTCTCTCTCTTTCGCTCTGTGTGTGTGTAAAGTGCAGGGAACATACATCGAATTCGTAGGGAACAAATATCCCATTCCAATATTTAAAATGTAACAAGAAATTGAAAAGAAACCTTTGTGAATTTATCAATTTCAGAAACAGAAAATTCCACTATTTCTTCACATGTAGGCCTGCCTATGTAATGAAATAACTACATAAAAGTTCCTTATGAAGATTATTTTTGTAACAGAAAATAAGAAAAACTGATTTTATTGTGTTTAACACTTGTAAATCATAATTTCAATATTGGAATTTTGTATAATCAACATCTTACAGCATATATTTGTATTGTAAAACTACCAATATTATGTATAAAAATGTATTAGAAATAATGACGATTCGATAGAACAAGTACATATTTTATATATATATATATAAAAGAAATATGTTTTTTATTTTGTAAATTAAAATAAAATTATTTGTTGCTTTTAGAAAGCAGCGCTAATAGTGCAGCTTTTTATATTTCTTTTATTATTTTATTAGAAGAACAACTACACAAATCAGCTTCCTTATTTGTTATATTTCACTGTCTCTCCTGAATGAATATATGAATAAATAAATGTTTATTTCCAGAAAATGATCAGTATTTGCTTTCATTAGTTACTTAAACTCGAATTTTGGGTAGTCAAAAATTTACAGTAGGCACTTTATATTATATGTACTTATTTATAAATGTTGCAGTATGTAAATCTATAAAAGTAGTAGAGCTATGAGAAAACTGTCCTATGCGTATTAAACTGACGAAATCTAATATTGTAAGATCAAAGGTGAATTCTGAGGGAAGAACGCATTGAAGTTTTTGAAACATTCTTGAAATGAAGAATCGTTAGATTTTCACTTCATAAAACTTTTTAAGACAATATTTATTACCAATAAATTTTACGGCTAAACAACGATGTAGGAATAAGTGGAGTATGTTTTTATGAATCGGAAAATATTCATGACTTTTAATAAATTGAAATTTTAAATAATAGAATCCGGTTCCCGAAAGATAATTGGAAAATTATAATTTGTTGCTGACTAATTTTCCTCTACAGAAATTAAATTTTGTAGCTCTATGTGCAGTTAAATATAGTGGAAAATATTCCACCTAACATCGCTGTACGTAATATCCAAAATTGCCCGGATTATGAAAAGTTTTTTCCACTTGTTTCTACGTCGTGATGAAAATTTTCCGATCTATGAAAATTCCTTTCACTTGTTTCTACAGAGCAATAAAACTTTCCGATTCACAAAAAGTTGTTTTACTTTTTGCTTCAAAATCATGAAAATTTTCCGACTCATAAAAAGTTCAATTTTTCCATATAAGAGAAAATATTTCGATTCATGAAAAATTGTTTCACTTGTTCCTACATAGTACTGAAAATTGTCTGAGCCATGAAAATTTTCAGATTCTTTAAACGATCTTTCACTTTTTAACATTTCTATACATGAATTCAACCAATTTTATGATTGCTGAGGAATTGTTACTTGATTACTGATATTTTTTTAGAACGGAAAATTTTCCGGAAAAATATAGCGGAAAATTTTCCACCTCACATCACTAATAGTAGTAGTAGTTGGTAGTAGTAGTAAGTAGTGCTAGTAGTAATACAAATAGTAGTAGTAGCTTGGATTCGGTTAGGTTAGGTTAAGGTAGGTTCTGTTGTCTGGGTCCCATCATCTAGACATAATCCCACTATTTTTCTTTCAAAACATTAAATAGGTTGAGAAGAACCTGAGCATAATGATAATGATACCTGTAAGCTTTAATAAAAATAACCCCGTATTCTAAATGCGTACCTTCCTAGTGGTACACATTCTAGAACATTTTCGAACATTCTGGAACATTCTAGAACATCCTGGATCATTCTAAAAGGTTCTAGAGTGTCCTGAAAATTCTAGAACATTCTCGAACCTTTGGGAATCTTCTATAACAGTCTGTAATATTTTCCGAGA
Source organism: Thermobia domestica (assembly GCF_964235325.1). NCBI lineage: Eukaryota > Metazoa > Arthropoda > Insecta > Zygentoma > Lepismatidae > Thermobia > Thermobia domestica. The sequence continues at coordinate 204,220,063 of NC_137458.1, read as the reverse complement.
TTGTTGATAATTCTAGAACATTCTGGAATATTCGATCAATAATGATTTATGTAGAAAGAAAAGCAACATTGAAATTGAAAATAAAGAAATGCACGCATTGTCGTTAAAATTTAACCCATTTTTTAAATCATAGTAACACCGTTGCTAGGACGTTTTCTCCCTCTAGGACCCTTGCTGGTCCAAACCGAAACCTTCTTCATGGATGGAAGATACAGAGCTACAATACTATATAACTTCCATGGGGCTCCGGGTCTTGGTTTCGGAACCTTTGTGGCACGCACGGACAAACCACACTTACTTTTATTATATATATATTGATTTGGAATTCGGTGTACTACATCTATATCTTGTTCTTCGCAATTTTCTTGCCATATCAATTACAAATTCTTTTAAATTCTCACCAACACGCTCTTGTATTCCATGAATTTCTATATTTTTGTTATGCCCGTACTGGTTAAGATCATTCAATTCTGTAGCCTGGTGTTTTAGTTGAGTTCTCAACTCTACATTTTCCGCTTTTAATTTCGTGATTTCTTTATCCCGTCTGACGTTCTCCCTAATCTCTACTTCAAACTTTTTAAGTAACTCATCATATTGATGGACATGAATTGGACACTTGATGTTAGTTGAGCAATCTGAACACACAACTCTTGAAGCTTTGTTCTTATATCTGTAATACTAATAGGATTACCAATCGTGTTACAAGTAGTAGAATCATTAACACCTAGTAAAGCTGCGGTACTCGCGGATAGTGCTTCAGTTTTCATAGAATTTTCACTTACATAACAGCGTTTACACTCATTGCAAATCCATTCACTTATATTACCTGTTTGTTTCATATCAATATACATTTCCACCGAAATATTATAGCATCATATGTGAAACAATATATTACTACTCTTATTTGAGCATTGTAATGCATCATCATAATAGCTAATTTTCGAATTACACCTCGTACAAGATGACATTATAGCTGTATTTAAAGCAGAACTCAGGATTCAAAATAGCGGACAATGAACGTAGTGAATGACTTGACTTCTAGGAACTGGCACCCTGCTTATTGGAACAAAATACTGTCTTAATGCAAAAGGAAACAGAACACTGCCTCAAATGAAGAAATATATATACTCTGAGAAGAATTGTTTTATATATAATAGTTCCTGGACAATAGTTTTTCTTTTGACGTTATATTTACATATTTAAATTTAAAAATTCAATGATGTTCGTATTTAACGTCAAATAACAATGAAATATATTTAAGTTCTATTCCAAACAATGATTCAACAATATATAATGGAATCTCAACAATGTTCTCGATTGCCGGCATTTGAGGAAATAGTAGAATGTATTTAAATGCTAGCCAGGCCTCCAGCGCCAAGCAACCAGCCTCAACAGAATGTTTGTTTACAATCTGAAGTCACCAAGTTTTCATTTCTAGGGATCAATCACCAGCGCTATATATCAACCAAGAACTGTTATTATTACCAGTAACACTTCATATTCACCTCACTATCTTCAACAACTAAGAAAACTTAGGAATTCCACTCAAACACAAATATCATACGGAGCTTTTACTCTGCAAATCCTCCTATTCCACGAAGACGAACGTAATCATGCTCTGAACGACTGAAGTTGAACAAATTCCACCGAAAGATAGTTGGGAGAACACACTAGATTTGAAGCTGTTCGTACTCACTGCAGATCAGAAGTTGTTTCATCGATGCCGCGTAGTTTATTTTATGGAACAAACCACGGAAACAATATTAGTTGACAATTCCTTAAATGAATAAGCGAACAATTTTTTCATACATTTGCACGCTGTCAAAGAAAGTGTGAATAAGACTCTTGTTCAAGACTGTTCAAGGCTATTTGATGAAAATGACTTCAGCACTGACGATATTTTTTATCTTGAATTCAATAACTTCGTTCAAGAGATTTCGTTTCGGTGCTGTTCTAAACAATCTAATTCAAGAGCATTCAATAGTCAATCAGCGCTCGAGTTCATTTCAGGAAAAGACAGAAGATTTCTACCAGGGCCCTTTGGAATCGGGCTCTACTGTTCTTGCCGGGCTCTACTGCAGAATTTAAAAACGTTTCCTTTAAATCTTCGACATTTACGAGGTCTGGCTAAAAAACTAACGGAACTAGTGGCAAAAGTACGGTTTATTGTCACAAATTTACAAATTGAATGTGATCCTTTCCAACATACTCCCTTCACCTCTCTATATACGTTTGCATACGAGTTTCCATTGTTGGAAACAGTTGTGGAAATCGTCAGGTGCCACCATCTCCAGTACCGCTGCCGTTTTCTGCTTCAATTCTTCCACAGTCCGAAGATAAATTCCCTTGAGAGATTTCACTTTCGGCAAAAGAAAAAAATCGCACGATACCAAACCCAGCGAAAGAGGTGAGTATTCCAACACTGGAGTTGTCTTAGCTGCCAGAAACTGCTTAATGGTCAAATCAGTATGCGAAAGAGCATTATCGTGATACACAAACCATTCACAGTTCTCCTACAAGAGGAGCCCTTTCTTTCTCACGCGTTCTCACCGCTTCAACAAAACTTGCTGATAATACTACTTATTCACTGTTTGACCTCATAGTATCCATTCCTCATGAGTAGGTCACTGATATCAAAGAACACAAGAGAATGAGCTTCACTTTCGATTTGTGTGCCTTTTTCATTAGCAGTGATGAAGGAGTTTTCAGTGCATGGATTGCCTTTTCGTTTCAGGATCATACTGAAAGAGCCACATCTCGCCACCAGTGACGATTGTCGTTATCAAGTCTGGTTCTGCTTTCAGGCGTTTCATTGTTTCAGTGCAACATTGTGTTCAACCGTCCTGCAAACTGTAGAAATTAATATGTTTTTGAAATTTATTCTAGCGGAAGATAATACGTTACATTTCCACTACAATCATGCACCTGAAGTTTTCATCTAAGTAGATGTTATTAGAATTATTGACAAATAAGAGAATTCTTTTTCAAAAGTTAAGATATACAATCACGTTGCTATGATAACAAAGCTAAAGTTACTATGATTTTTTTTTTTTTTTTTTTTTTTTTTTTTTTTTTTTTTTAGGATTAAACTATTGTATTACTCATTATTTGAGAGTTCTGTAAATGCTTGAAGAAGAGAATTACTCAATTATCAACAGTTAACTTGTTCTTAATTATAATGTATCGACTCACAAGAGAATACCTATTGAACTTCTGGTCCGAAACCAAGTCTGTGCTGAATTACTAATTCTGTGTACCGGATTTCTCTCTCTCTCTCTCTCTCTCTCTGCTATTATACTCTGTTTCTCAAGTTAAAGTTTTCGAAGAAATAATTTCGTTTTCTAGGCTTTGAAAATATCGCTGGGACAACTACTTTTCTGGTCATATTTGGCGAAGATGACCGAAGTTATTACAATCTGTAGTACTTCAATTTATTTGTTTTATTGCAAGAGAGATACGCTGTGAGTAGAACGCGTGTATTCTGCAACTGAATACAATATTGTATTGTTCAACTTATATCCTTTATTCCATGACATCTGTCGCGTTATTTCAGGTTTTCCGGACCACCTCTACTTTTTATTATTATTATTTTTCTTTCATAAGTGGCTCGAAGTTAATGAAATACCGCAATTTTAAAAACTAAGCCCTTGTTAAATACACAATACTATCAAATCTGTCCATATAATAATTAGTTTTCCTGTTTTCTTACATTTCAGAAATCTAGAAATAACAGATAGACTATAAAGATTTTTCAATGTGATTAAATCTTGGAAACATTAATTAGTTTATCTCATGGTATTTTATAACTAGGAGGTGGTTTAAACTCAAGAAAGGAGCAAAGAGTGGAAATGAAAGTATATTTTGTATTCAAAGGTACTACTTCTTTCATTTGATTGTTGTTACAAAGTTACAATTTTCTGCTAATAGTATGCAACATTTGGTCATATAAATGTGTGTATCAAGTTATTACACTTCTATCGGTTTTTGCATTTTCTCTGCATGTCCAATAATTACAACCATAATATATTTTACGTATATTTTTAAATGTACTATATTTCTACTGTAGGATGATTCTAAGACGCAAGTAGCAAGTTACAAACGACAGATTAAGGAAATGCAGGATGCACAAAAAGGTGTTGATTTGAAATTGACGCAAGCCCTACAGAATTTAAGGAGCTTACAAGACGAAAAATCAGATTTGGAAGCTAAGCTCACACAAAAGCAAAATGCTCTTCAAGCTCAGGTGAGTGTATATTATTTGGCGGATATTCTTCGTCCTCAATTATTTAATTTTGATGTGCAGAATTAATTAATTTATTTATTTGAAAATAATTATGATAATGATATTTATGATTAACTGTATTTTTCAGTGGCATTGGAATAATGTTAAGTATTGTTTGTAGTGTTCTGTTGAATTAATTTGATTTTTAACATTTGACATAGTTTCTTGAAAATTCTTTCAATACCTCTATACAATATTTCTTTAGTTCTATACAATATATATATATATATATATATATATATATATATATATATATATATATATATATATATCCATGGTTTTAAATTAACCCAAATCAAGTAACTCAAAAATAAAATAGCTTTTGTAATACTAAAGTTCTAAATATGTTCCTTCAGACTGAGGCGTTGGAGCAGAAAATTGAGGAAGCCCAACAAATGAGAGAAAAAGTTACTTCATTGGAATTAACCGTCCACAGTGGCTCAGAGGAAAGAGAACAATTTGGAGTAAGTCTAAAATCGTCTTCTACTTTCTTACCGACATTTATTCTAATAGGATTTAGAATTTTCAATTTTAAGATGAAAGCTGAATTGTCTTTGCCAGAGTTAAAGCTGTATGTATTAGTTTGTAAATGTTTTATTTTTGTAGAAATCCTTGAGGAATTAATGTTTACGTTAGTTACATAGTTTCCAAAATGTGTAGTGTTTTAAAGAGGATTTACATTAATAGAAAATGTAAACTTTTCATTTATAAGTATTTCTGTGTGATATACGTGTAATACTTCAAAACATAATTGTATCCTGTTGAAGTTGCTAAAACTATATTCGAACTTCAACCAAAGCAAGACGTGAATCCAAGAAATTTTCACTTTTTTTCATACAATGTAGTGTTAGTGATAAATTTGAAACACTCTTTCTTGAAGTTAAGAGTATTTCTCCAGACAATTACATTCTCTTCTGTGGAAAATAGTACATATTCACTGTAGTTGGAACTGAAATAATTCAATATATTATTTATCAAAGAGTTATTGTTGTTATCGGATTCTCAGTCTAAGTAGGAAATGTCCATTTGTAAAAGGACATATTTGATTTATATTACTACAACGAATATTGTTGAGCCTCCAAGAAAGTTCAACATATACCAGCAATTATTTCAGTGTACGACAAGGTATTTTAAGATAATCTTTCTGCATCATTCATTTAGTTCGGGATTGCTTAAAATATGACAGATATCTAAGAGACCTTCGATAAAGACACATGGCTAAAAGAGTCTTTGGATAATTTCAATTAATAAAAAGAGTCAATCTTGTTGACTGTCATAAATAAGTCTTAGTCCATCCAGTTATTTACTGACCAATAACTATAAAATGTTATTACATAATGAGAATATATCAGAGCTTACTGACTTATAATTTGTAATTCTTGAAATATGAGCCCCTCTGCCCATATAGTTCTAATCCCACGTTAAGCCGTAGGCCCACGTCTCACATAACTATAGTACTATAAAGGAACATTGAACTTCAAATCAGTTAATTCTTGAAACATCACTCCATTGTTTTATTATTTATCAAAATTTAATTGTAATATTTGTTCTATTTCGCTCTCCTGTCATAGTAAAAAAAATGGTTCTTTAACTTAATTTATGATGCAAACCATGTCTTTCAGTACAAAATAAATATTGGGTTGGTGCAATTGAAATGTTCGACTGACAGCCAACGTAATGTAAACTACTGTGACAAACTCTGGTTAGTCAGAGTAGTCTTGGGGTGCAGCCACATACTTTAGCCATTGCTCAGCCAACTATTGGATCCCAAGACCAAAGAAATCTAGAGTCTGTGATACAAAAGAGTCCTCAACCACACGTTCACCAATCAGCAATCTTCTCTGCCAAGAATTGATCGAGATGCCGGAAGTAGTGGTAGTTAGTGGAAGAAACGTCAGGAGAATACGATGGGTAAGAAAGGGTTTCATACTGCGGCTTATGAAGAGTGTTCACCGTCCTTTCAGCGAGATATGAGCATGCAACATGAGGACACTGTGTCTGTTGACCATTGCTGGATGCTTGCGGACGGACAAGTTTCCGGTGCATTTAGCGAATTTCAGCACTGTAAAGATCCGTAGTGATGGATTCACCTAGATGGAGATAGACGTAATATGTCACTCGCACCATAAACCACTGCATTAGCAACAACACCTTCTGAGATTGTAAAGTAGGTCTATAAACCATTCTTGACGTTCCATTCACTGTCCTGATCGTTTACAATTGTTGTAGCAGATGCTTTTATATCAGAAGTAACAATCGTCCCGATTATTCCATACACTCAGAAAACTGCACACCTCCAGACGGCGATCTTTGTTAGTCAGCGTGAACCCATGTTGCATCCTTGAGATCAACTTTTTCACTTTACCTATTATGCAGAGCCGCTGAACGACAGTGGCATGATGTATGCCTAACTCGTCCACAGTTGCACTAAGACTTTTGTAAGGGTTCTGTTCCACGATGTTTCTGAGGAGCTTATCAGAACATCCTCTTGGTCGATGGCTATGGGGCTCGACGAAATTTCACAAACCAACGAGGTATGGTGCATTTATTCGGCACTCCTGGCCCAAATGCACTGTTGATTTGTTTCGCTGTTGAGCTGTTGATTTGCAGCTAGATGTGCAGAATATCGTACTTTAAACTTAAGAGTCAGTTGTAGTTGTGTGTTCTATAATTTTACACGGCCCTCTTCAACAGCACTCTGCCTTCTGGTTGACTGGACATTCCAGCTTGTTTTTTGAACATGTACGAAGTTTGTGAAGTGCTCATGATCTAAGTCCATCCATTGATTACGTTACAGAGGGTGGTTTCCCACCACAGAAAATCCGGATATTCCAATCACACCAATGCAGTAGTAAAAGTATCTGTTTATAAATCATTTGTTTTACTTATCTGTGATATATTTGTTCCAAGTAGCTTGTTTTTTTTTTATTTTCTTATAAACAGTATTTAGGTAACTTTTTTCTTTTTTGTTTGTTTGTTAACAGGATAAACTGGAAAAGCTTCGTCAATCTGTTGCAAAATTAGAACAGGAGAAACGAGGTTTACAAGATGAACTAGCACGATCTGAATCAAGAGCTACGAAATTGGAGTTACAGCGACTTTCTTTGGAAGGTGATTTGCAGCGAGTGCAAATGGTGATGCAAGAGAAGGATGCAGCTAATCAGGTATGATTGACTAATTTATTGACAGAATATTAAGGTTATAAGTATCGTGTAAGTTAAAAGAATATTTCAAAAAGTAAGTCAAACGTTCAATATTTTGTTGGTCCGTTTTAGATTTGAACTTCTTACTGTTAATGTGTTTTACTTAAGGTTTGTCAAGCATATTTTTTTCAGAAATGTTTTTATGTTATTAGGATTAAAATTTTTTTGTCGATAACCTATAAGAAAAAGTACCCTTTAATTTTTCCGTACCTAAAACAGCATCAGTAGGATCATTTTCTTTCATAAGTCTACTAGTCCATAGATTCAAATCGTGTTTTGAAATGTACCATTAGTGCAGCATTCCTAGTCTATGGAGAATAGAATCATGAGGTGTCAATGCTTAATTTAGGTACAGACTGGGTGAATTCTTATTTCGGGATCTAGTTTCGAAATTCAAAACATTTTGAAGTTAAAATTTTGACTTGGAAGTAACATTTAGTCAAGTACATATATCTTGTATGTACACACTGCTATTTGAAAAAAATGAAACACCAACAAAGGTACATGTGAGCGAAGTGGAATATATACTACAAATTCGTTACATTACTATACAGAAGTGATTACAATTACAGAACTGTACAGACCTCTAATCTTGAGTTGGTCTAAAACTTCCACGTACTGCAATCAAACCCTGTATACGTCGTGACATCGAATAAAACAGGTATTGGATCGTAACAAACAAAATGCCGGTCAGCCATATTCCGCGTATGTTCGGTGAACGACAGGTCAGCTGGTCATGTAGGCCAGCGAAGCAGCGATACGCGTCATTCCTTGAAGAAATATTGCACATTCCAAGATACATATGACCGGACATTTTGCTCTGCTAAAATCTCTTTTCGAAGTTATCTCAAGGAAGGATGTAACCACATCTTGTAGCACCTCTTGGACATAGCGACCTTAGGTGACGTTTCTCTCAAGTAGTAGCAATATAACCGCTACCAGGTTATAGAAGGATTTTTTGTGGACACACTGTATATTTCGTAAAGACAGTGATCATTATTTTCGATTTATACCTTATTCTCCAACGCACATAAGTTCTTTCTTCGGTGGGAATTGCTTCTTTCCCACACAATTGGACAAAGAAGTCTTTCATCATTTTTTCATATATATATTTAAAACATTGCTTTTGGTGAGAACATTTCAGTTAGTGACGAACCATTTCAGTGTTTCTCCCTGACTCATTATATGCACAGTATATATTCTATAGTTATTGGGAACTGAATTAAGTGCTTTCTTTAATCGCTTATGGAAACATTACAATAGATTAGAGAAATACGGGCTGACCAGATGTCCCAGTGGCCAAAGTGGCACCAGCCTCACAGTTTTTGCAGTTCGTTATCTGTACTTTCTCACGCCAGTGTTATCGCCGTGTCTAGTGCATTATGGGCAGTTGACTAAAATTAACATAAATTGTTTTCTATATTCTGTTTGTATGTGCATACAGGTGAGTTAACTGAGTGATTTTTGAAATGAACTGCCAACACTTTTAGTTGATCATTGCAACCCGTAGCTTGAGCTTGGATGCTCAAGGAGTTTGACTCCAGGTCTGGAAGCCGTAACCACGCACATCGCGTCGAGCTTCAAGTCTGACTTTTGTTAAGGGGCACAAGTTATTTAGCCTGTGAAGGACGTTTTCTTACGGCTAGCCCCAACTAGTGAAATCCCAGGTCCGCAGACCTTGTGCGTACACGTAAGTTATACACGCGCCCTCCAACATCAGCATTCTACTTTGGAGAATTTCTTGTTTAATTGCTGAAGATTCATATTTACGCCGCGGGATCGTCGGCACAGCAATTGGATTCATCGTGGGACGATCCAGACAACTTTTCCCCAGTGCTAATCCCCCAAGTGTGTCAATGGTGTGAGAGAAGCATTTACTGTGAAATCCGAATTATAATCTTATATATTTAAAGGGCTATCGCGCACTGAAAGGGCAAAGTGTGATTTCAGTGACGAAAATTATTTTACATATTTAGTGTTCAGTGTTGTGTCCATTCCTCTTCGCTATTTTTTTTATACAATAGTGTTCTAATAAATAAGTATAGTGTTATCTAATCCAGTGTGTTTTCGTTGTTTGTATGAGTGATGTTTGTGTGCGTTATGGTCTGGATGACCGTCTGATCGTCCGTGAGGTTTTCGAGACGAGACACCCGAACCTCTCGGCGCCTAATGCTCATCTCATTATTGAGACCGACGAGCGATTTGGAAACAGTTTGTAACCTTTTCTTGGAGAGGTCCTTCATCGTCCTGTCCAGGTAAGTTAAAGTATCAGGAAGATACTTATTGGTAGTACCACGAACAGCGATTCGAACGCTGGGCGATTACAAATAAATGGCCGCCCGAACAGCAACCCGAACTCCAGGCGGTTACATATAAATGACAGCCCGAACATGGACCTCAAACCTCGAATGGTTACAGCAACCAAATAGTGTGTTGTACTTAATGTCATCACACACCATCACATCTGTCGTTAGAGCACTATCATGCTCGACAGTGTACTCTGGTAAATTGTGTTCATCATAATGGTGTCTAACGCGTATGTAACCATCAGTGGTAAATAGGTGAAGCGGCACTTATCTGAAGATACGATTCTCTGCCATTCAGGACGCCAGCGACGGTGTTGACATGTCCATTATAGCTTGAGATCTCACAATGGAAGTTGACGCAAAGTCATGCAAGTTGAGCGCTCAGCAGGCGCTATCGAACCGCCGATGCAGACAAGTTCACACTTTTTGCCGTGTTCCAGCGTCGAACTAACACTATGAACGACGCTGAGTTGAGTTGATTTTGAGTTTAACGTCCCGTTCAGCAGCGAGGCTATATGAGACGTGGACCTACTGATTAACGTGGTATCCGAACCACATGAGCTCCCGCCGGGAATCGAACCCGGGTCTCCCACGCCAAAGGCGCGTACGCTAACCGCTTAGCCACGGAGGAGCTCTGTGAACGACGCTGTGCAGTTTGTCACGGCATATGAACAAGGTTGCTGCAGTTCCGTGGTGTAGGCAAATTATGTGATCCACTCCCTAAATGTCGCTGCGTACGGTTCTGTTCTGTCCATTGCTTCCATACACGCATCACTATCCTGGTGACATGCCTTGTGTGCGTATGAATTTCGCAGCACGATAGGCCGCCTTCTCGTAAACCGATCAAGCAATTTCTTCCAATGAAGTCGTCTGTTTATATTGTGTCCTTTAAAGTAGACGGGGCATAGTGACATTTCTCCACATATTTTCTGTTTGCTTGTCCACGTTTCACCAACTGAGTACTATGTAAACCGAGCTGTTGCCGTACTACTTCGAGCACTGTACCGATGGTGTTGTTGGGCCCATGCATTTGCCATCCTGCTAAAATTTTAATCGTTCGTATGTTATAGTCTGGTGTTCAAAAATTGGAAAGTGAAGTTGATATAGTTGTTTGATACGGTTTTATAATTATACTAAATAAATTAGGCTTTATAGTTTTCTGCCAATAAAGGCAGAATACCTATGATGATGATGATGATGATGATTATAGTTTTCCGTATTTTGACCTTAATAAATTTTAAATAGTTATTTAAGATTCTCTTAACGACATATGTAAGTATTAGAACGATTTAGATATTTTAAATGATCTTTTATTTTATGTAAAGTTCATACGTTATTGGAATTCTTTTTCAGAACAGTATAGTTAATATTAACTTGTATTTGAAACACTTCATATATGAGGTATGTATTAAAATACGTACCGTTTTGATATAGGTCCAAAACGTGAAAGTGTTTTAATGAAGTTGCAGAGGTTTAAACTTTAGACTGTAAGGTATAACTGTGCCAAATTGCAAATTTCTGATCGCAGTTTTTATAAAGTGCGTCGTTGAAAACAAGCTCTTTTGGATACTGGTATTCTGCACTTCCGAAAGAACGTCTGGATGAACGATATCTGCTCCTCAAGGAATCCTTGAGCGTGGAAAATAATTAACAGTCACTGGGAGCATGAGAGGAGAATAGGGCGAATGTGGGAGAGATTCGATGTGTTTTTGCTGCAAGAAAATCAAAAACAACACCAGCTCTGTGGTGGTGCATTGTCGTAGTGCAAGAGAAGTCCTGAACTTGCAAACTGTGGCCGGTTTTCTTGCAATGCAGGAAGCAATCTCTTCTCCAAATTTGCACATACTACTAGTTAGTGATCGTTTGTCATTTTCATATAGTGTCAGCTAGAATTACTCCCTTTTAATTCAGAATATTGCGTAGAGAACTTTTTTTTTTCTTTTCTGACAGAACCATGCTAAATTGTTTGGATAGGGGCGAGGAGGTATGTTTCCACTGGTTTGATTGCCGTTGTGTTTCGGAACTGAACAAGGGAATAAACGTCTCATTCATAGTGGTTAAAGAGTTTATTGGCAGCACTTCACGCTGGTCAAGTGACTAGCGCGTGTGTCTGTGATGCACGTGGTCCCAGGTTCGATTTCTTGTTGGAGAGTTCAAAACTTTAATCTCACAATCGTTCACTTTCATTGATCATCCGTCTCCTAAAGCCTAAGGCGTAACAGTGGATCATTAAACTAAAAAGAAAAAAAAATCACTTTGGTTTTCCATTTGCGCCATTTTCTTGTCAGCAGGCCAGTGGCCATTGTTTTGCGGGACGTCTTCACCTTATCCAACTGCCTAGGGACCCAACGTGAACTGGTCTTCCTCAGTTTCAGGTTATCAGTCAGTATGCATTTCACGGCGCTGTGCGAGAACCCTGCTATGTTGCAGATATCCTCCACAGTTCGCTGTTTGTCCTCCGTTAACAGGCTCTCAAGACGGGAATGTTTTCAGGGCCTGTCACTCAACTTGGGGATTTAATCCTCGCGAAAGCATCCAATGACTCTTCCCCCCTCTTTCCTCCCCATGAATTCTTGCAGCCATTTCCGAACATTATTATCCGCAAGTGCACTGTCATCACACTCATTTTTCAGCTGCTGAGAAATACCCAGTCTTTCCACCTCGTGCAAACGAAAACTATATGACAACTCGTTGCTCCTTGATAGTAAAATCCATGAAGTTACACTAGTATTAATAAAGGCTTCTCTTCAACGACGTACCTGGGAAAAAATACTATGATTAGAAATTTGCAATTTGGAACAGTTATATCTTAAAATCTAAAGGTCAATCCTCTGTAGTTTCACTAAAATGCTCTCTCTCACGCGTTGGACCTATATCAAAATTTTTGGTAAACACCTCCTATTTTATAAGCACGAATCCAGAATTTGGGCAAGAGGAGCTACACACATCGTGCTGTGATTTCGTCCATGCAAAATATAATTCCGTCCAGTTTAGTGTAGTTTAAATTCGGAGCTAAAGGAGACAGCTTTCTTGAATTTGCCTTTATTTATTATTTCATACAAATTCCGCACTTTTTAAATAGTTAGCGTGTCTATTCCATTTTATACACATTCTGATTACTGCTTTGCAGTTCTGACGAGAAATATGTGGAATGATATTTATCCCAAACTATCAAATTTTATAGGAAGTAAGTGTTCTAATATTGCTTTTCGAATTACGTTTTCTGACATGAATGTGTACACACTAAATTTGTTACTTTATACATAGATAACTACATTAAACATCCTGGAGACTGAATGATATTCTTTATTTGAGAGTTGTACGTTTGTTACAGAAACTTCAAGATAAGTGTGAAACTCAGGCAAGGAACTTAGCTAGTCTAGAAGAGAGATGTTTGTCCCTAAAGTCAACTATCGATCAGTTAAATCTAGCTTTGGAACGAGCTGCTTCTGGAGAATCAGAATTACGTTCAGAAATCCAGAATCTCCACCGTAATCTTCTGGACACAAACACTTCGTCTCAAAGCAGTACTGAAAAATTGAAACAGGTATGGAAAGACATCAAAATTGATCATTGAACACTCAAAACAGTTCTCATATTTAACTTACCTCAAGTTTTGTATTTGAATATTTTCCTATTTGATGTCTCACAGTTGCGGCTTCACTTGAAAGTTTACTTCCGGAGCTGCGGCTTCTTACTTCAAATTTGTATCCATTTAGATTTATTCCATTAAAATTGAATTTTTTCTTCCACCTGCATAAGTTTGAAATACAGTACTTGAGGTAAGTTAATTATCCAAAAATTGATTTATTATTATTAAAACTAACTAAGTAACACCATTATTATTAACTGACAATACTATAAGTTGTTAGCGAAAATTCGACATTTAACATTATTTTTTTTAAAAGAAACAATTTCTATATATAAAAGTCGTCGTCCTGAGTGATTAACTACCGATCAACGTATAGCCCAAACTGCGTAAGCTAGAAACTTGAAGTTTGGCCAGTGCATGGGATTTGTGACGTAAGGTACCACTAAGGAAACGTTTTTGGAAATTCGACGAGAAAGGGGGAAAAATAAGAAACGTTCCTATCTCGGAACCTCTGAAGGATAGAGACGTGAAATTTGATATACGGAGTTTTCATTTAAAATAAGTAGGCAGGTGTTTCAGAATTTATATATATATTTGACCTAGAAAAAGTGGGCAGAAAAAAGGATGGTATTACTATGCGATTAAAGATGTCCATATTATAATAAGATGACCATATCTTGGAACTCATTAACGTAATAGACATGAAATTTGGTATTTGGACTTTTTATTTAATAGAATTAAACACGTATTTCAACATATTTTGATATTTGTCTTAGAGGAGAAGGAAAAATGTGGGTGGAAAGAGGGTTGGGGTTGCAGTTATTATAATAAGATATCCATATCTTGGAATCCCTTACAGTTATAGATATGTGATTTGGTGTTTGGACTTCCCATCTAAATAACAAATTCATAAGAAAATTAACTGAAAGTCAACTTTTTGGAAAATGTAATTTGGTGCCACCATAGGAAATTAAGATTGCTGTTGTTTTCGATATTCAGTTGGTATATTTATTATATCTGATACTTTTGCATTAAAAATTCGTTCAAGAACTTTAGAGGGAACTATTATTATTATTATGAATACGAAAATAGAGTTCAGTATGTAAGCATTTATACATACTGCATAGGTATGTTATTTAAAAAATCAACTCAATTCAATTTCTGAAGCAATATTCAGTTTGGGGGCCAGAGCCTACCAGCCAGTTTGTGCCACTCATGCCTTTAGAATGATGTGTGCTTAGCACATCGTCTTTCCTCGCCGTAAGCTTTGTAGACAGAGTTCGCTATTTCTTTTTTTCAAGTAGCTCTTCAGTTGTCTTCACGACGCAGAGTGGACGCCGTAATATCAACACCATGTGAATACAAACCGCAACCCATCTTTCCTCTGATTAAGTTCGAAAGTGTTTGGCTTCACTAACATCACGAGAAGCGTTATTCCAGTGCGACTAGGGCGTGGCATTTAAATACCTATTCAGTTACAGATTTTCTTATATGCATATATCATTCTGGTTTATCATGATATATGTATATACCCGCCAAGCACCAGAGGCAAGAGACACAAAATATGTAAGAGATCATTTCAGTAGAAAATTAAAAAAATCGGAACAGACATATTGTAATGACAAAGAAGCTTTTCAATGTTAAAAAAAATAAAAAGTTAACAAAATTTTCAAACTGTAATGAACTTGGAATGTAGCATGTAGTGCTTTCTTCGGAAAAGCCTCATAATATGTGCGTGTGCGGGTAAATGTGAATTTTAGTTTTCTTGTTGAGTTTCAGCAAAGCAAAATGATTCCTCTGAGTAGCAGTGAATACTTGGAGGTGTGATGTTACGTAGACAATGATCATTTTATGACTGACATTGTGATAAATGTAAAAATTGTTGAGTGCATTCTTCCAGATAATAATACAATTCATTTATAAAGTATTAATATGAAAATAGTAGAAAGATAATGAAAGTCACCCTAAACTTGTTAACACTGAAGTTACCGTCGTGGATGCAGTGAACGATTTCCAGTACCAACTTTGTATGTTTATTTTATTTTATTTTTTTTTTTTTTTTAATAAAGATCCAAACAAGAAAGCAAAACATTGGGGCTTGCCATGCAATAATTTTACAGAAAATTACAGCAGTATACTGTATCTCAGTGATCGCCAATCCGTCGCTTGCGAGCTACTAGTAGCTTGCTTGGACATCTTCGACAGATCGCATTAACCTTCTGGTTGACTAATCCTGATTCCTCCACTTGATAAGTAGTAAACTTTTTTTTTTTTTTTTTTTTAAGTTCGTAGTTCTTTTGGTTGGTAGCTCACAGTAGCATTTATAAACAGTGCGGTAGCTCAGAAACTTCATAAGTTTGGCGATCACTGCTGTATCTCAAAATGAAATTCAGACAGCTTATTGAAATAATGACCAAATAAACTTATTTACCTGTTGAGTCTTGTTAGAAGACAATTGTATTTGCTCATTCGTAGTTGTCAGTGATTATACATCTCGTGCCCAATTGAGTGTATGGAGCTGCTTTAAAAATATTAAGTGGACTTACGACAGAAGTCCCTTCTCTGCATAATATAACGGCACTTTTAACTGGTCGTATTGCACAATGTCAAAACAAATACACACTTTCAAACCCGTACTTTATTAAAACAAATTTTGACGTAGACACTGAAAAGTTTATTCCCTTGGTTTGCTCTTTCCAATAGAAAGGAAGCTATCGATGGGATAGAGGTCTCGGTTAACGTTTTATGTTGAATTACGTCAAGTGAATGAGTACTTAACTCAACTTGAGATGTATAAATATGTTGAGATGGTAAGCACTTAACACATAATATACTATCATAATACGTTGTGAAAAGCAAAAACGCTCTCCGTGACAAAAGGACAAAAGTACAGGCAATCCAGGACCTACATTATAAATACAATTTTCTTGAAATACGATTTTCTTATTGTTGTACGCACTACTATCTTCCAGTGGAGGGAACATGATATCTGTTTAAACCTGATTAACAATGATAAGACAATTCGTTCAACTAATAAATAAAGCGTGGTGCATGTGTTCAAGTTTAATTGAGTAAGCATTATCTGGCGTTCAATTCAATAATATTTATATCATGAGTTAAATGCAATATGTAGAGACGAAACTTTTTCGCTAATGCAATATGTGCGAAACGTTAAAAGAAAAATGCGTATATGTTTCAGGAAACCTCAAACTTTTCGTTTCAGAGCCAGAAATCACGTTTATATCACCGCGAATTTTTGCACAATTCGGCATTACTTGCTATAAATGCGAATTAAAACGAAAAAGTGGAATTCTTGCTAATTATTACTAATAATAGCTAAAAATATTATTTAACTTAAAAGTCGTTGCATTTTACCGAAAATGTG
This sequence comes from Thermobia domestica, assembly GCF_964235325.1. Classification (NCBI taxonomy): domain Eukaryota; kingdom Metazoa; phylum Arthropoda; class Insecta; order Zygentoma; family Lepismatidae; genus Thermobia; species Thermobia domestica. The sequence continues at coordinate 204,203,295 of NC_137458.1, read as the reverse complement.
CACGATGCTAAATTAAGTTATCCTAAAATCTGTAAGCTTAGATGTCACTTCCTGGGATTTGACATTGTTTAAGGAAGTTGACATTGTATCATTGTTAAACAGTTTAAAAGTTAACCACAGGTCTTTTGCTGTCAGCTTGTTACGTTCAATATGATTGCCAGTCTCGAGTGTCGAGAGATTCTTTTCCAAGTATAATATGATTGTTACTGACAGGAGAACAAACTTATGAGAAACATTGATAATGTCCTGCTACATGTCATCCTTTAATTAAGGATGATGTTAGAGGAAGTGTTGAAATTTTTGCAGTAATCTCTATATTTCAGTGAATACATTAGCTAGAATGTGCAGCGAATCAAGGTATATCCCCATTTTTGTATCAGATATACCTTACTATCAAAAATATACTGTTTTCAAGTACCATATTTATATATATATATATATATATATATATATATATATAAAACACGTTACAAAAAAAAATGCGACATAGATGCGAAAATTGTGATAATTAATGGTACAAAATATCAAAATTGTTGCGAAATATCAAAATATCAAAAGTTTCGTCTGTAGCAATATGCAAGATTACTTATGTTCATGATTTTGTTCTGTGTAATGTATGTAACAAAGCATTGTAACGTATGTAACAGAAGAAGAAAATTGAGGCTTTCAAAACTGACACTAATTTACCAAACCCATGGTGCTAAATTGAAGACCATACTCTTGTTCATCTGGGAAGAATAATCTGGATTCACTGTATTACATAATTCACAGAAGTTTCCATTACAGATGATGAATCTCCAATATTATGTCCAATTTCTGTAACGTACGTGACCTTCTTCAATGAACATTTCTTAAACTCGCATTTATTAAACATACTAATCTACTAGCATATCTTCAGTTCTATCTTTTCATATGTTTGGAGTTTCATTTGCTCTACTAGCTCCGGAGTTAGACGGATCTAAGTATTGTCCAAATGTAACGTACGTAACGATCGAATACTCCATAAACCAATTATGCTTGAGACTGGTAGTACGAATTTTTGCCAAATCCTGTCCAAACAAAATTATTACTCATATGTGATGCCTCTGAGCAAAAACGACAAAGAACAGTATTATAGTCTACAACTGAATAAAACTGATGTTCATGACATCCAAATTTTTGATTGAAACTGTTAATGATAAAATCGTTTTATAGTTCTGATACAGAATTACTGAAAATGTGTCTTTCGATAGTGAAGTGATTTTACGAATGATTTTTACTTGAGCATTCAAATACCTAGGTGTTTTGATAAGCTTGAAATTGCAGAATCTTGATCCTTCGCATTCCTGACATGCTCGTTTGTTCTCGTTCCAGTGTTTCTTTTGTTATATGAATATGTGTATTTGGTCTTTGGCGTCGAATTGAATGTGCCTGATAATTTCCAGAGTAGACTGTCATTAGAAAAATAATTCTTAAAACGTGAAAAAAAAAAAATTCTAAATATTCATTGGTACTTCATAGCTAACTTAAAAACCATATTTTGTAGCAGCCTTATTCAAGTGAAATGACAGTTTAGGCCATAACGAAAAAGGAATCTAATGTTTTTCTTTCTTTTTTTTTCTTTTTTTCTTTTTCAAAATATTTCACTTCAAATTGTTCGTTAGGTTCTTGACTAGTAAAGAAGAAAGTGAGCTTCTCACAGCCAGACTCTCCGCTTGTTAACATTTTGTTCTCGAAGATGAAATAATTAGTTGCTTAACGTATCTCCGATGTTTTAATTATTTCATATATATTCAAAGCATTAATGTAATTAGATTTTATCTATTGATGAGTAAATTCCAAAGCTAAAATTTGAGGAATCGAATTTAGCATGTCAATTGTATCATTGTATTAAAATTTTAACTTGTTCATTCTTATTTCATGTGTTCCACATTAAAATTTAAATTAAAGTTCAAAGTACGGTTATAATACAGTATTTCTGTTCGTGAAATGCTACAGATATGCTGGTGACACTATTATGAACTATAAAACCGAGTAGTAATTATGGATTGTTCTTCATAAACTAAATCAGGTACATCCAAAAATTAAATTCACAATAAAATTTGAAAAAAGATAATAGTTTGGATTGTATGAATTTGACGTTTGGCCGAAGATATAATAAATTCATTTGTAATTATACAGAAAACTAACTGACATCGTATTTATTGAATATACTGAAAACCGCTTACTCATAGAAAATTGAGATAACTTAGGATTAAATTTGTTTCTGCGAGTGTACAGATTTGGTTCATCCGGGGAAGAAAGGAAAGAATCAATTGGAAACTAGAGTATATTCGAATTTGGTGAGATATATATATATATATATATATATATATATATATATATATATATATATATGTGTGTGTGTGTGTGTGTGTGTGTGTGTGTGTGTGTGTGTGTGTGTGTGTGTGTGTGTGTGTGTGTGTGTGTGTGTGTGTGTGTGTGTGTGTGTGTGTGTGTGTGTGTGTGTGTGTGTGTGTGTGTGTGTGTGTGTGTGTGTGTGTGTGTGTGTGTGTGTGTGTGTGTGTGTGTGTGTGTGTGTGTGTGTGTGTGTGTGTGTGTGTGTGTGTGTGTGTGTGTGTGTGTGTGTGTGTGTGTGTGTGTGTGTGTGTACTAGGAATATACTGAATAGCGCTATAGATATATTGTGATATGAATAAGTGTAATTCAAAATGCACTTTCATATCAATTGTAAGGAAGGTATGTTTACCAAACTTTGCAGTTGATGTTTTGTATACTATAAAATACAACCGTAAATTGTCATAAGGTCTATTGTCTTTAAACGAAGGATTTAAATTTAAAAATTAGATAAACTTCATGATGTTTTAAGTTATAGATTTCAGTGTTATTGTCTTGTTGAATCCATGAAAACTTACATAAGACATTTTACATTGTTATTTTTTGACTATTGTTATTTTTGGAAACACTAGTTACTGAACATACTATAGACGTAACAATAAATAATGAAGAAATATCCAATGCATCATATGCAGAAGTTGATTTTCATTAAATCAGCAAAATAAGAAAGGTGTTTAAGAACTGTCAAAATCACTGTTTTGAAATGTTGATTTTCATATTTTCCTATGTAACATGTTTCTCTCTAAAACATTCTTTTATATTTTGCGAAATTCATTTTATAAATTGTGTTTTATTTTATTTTAATTTTGTTTTCTTATTATTCATAGCTTCAGAAATCTTTGATGAATGCAGAAAATGAGCGTCGTGTTTTGACGGAGCGAATGGATACATTACAACAGACAATTGCTGAGTTGCGTCGTTCTAACCAGCAGCTATCCGAGCAGAATCAGCGCTTACAAACTGAGCTGGCAAACAATGAAGTGCAGCGATCAGGTTTAGAAGCACAATTGCGACTGGCGTCGTGGCCAGAAGGCAGTGCCACGAAACCTGACGAAGAGTTAATGCGACAATTACAGACATCGCAAAAAGAAAGAATTGAACTGAAAGCCAAAGTTGATAATTTGTTGGATAAAGTACGACAACTGGAAATGGAGAAAAGGAATCTAGAAAGATCTTACGGGAAAGCAGGAAGAAGTAAAAGCTATGAAAGACCAGAAAAATTGTTGACAGGAATCACAGATAGCTCTGTTGCCATTCTTGAAGAAGAAAACCGAGAGTTAAGGTTGAAAAACAGAAAACTAGAGTCTCAGTTAACAGAAAAAGAAACTGAATTGCTACGACGTTATCCAGATAGACCGGATAGGACTGCAGAAATAGAGAGATTGCGAGCTGCCCAGTTACAAGCAGAAAGGTTATTGGAGGCTAGAGAACAGTCGCATAGGCAACAAGTACTTAGGTTGGAAAACCAGGTAGGTACCAGGTAATATTGTTGAAATCATTACATAATAAACTACCATGAATGTAGCGAAAGTGAATTTGGATTAGTATTATCCATTGCTGTCGATGATGAGCATTGCGTGCGTAACAGTTATCAAATTTAATGCCAAATGACTTACGTGTATTGATAGAAAAGTCGTTTTCATGTTGTATTAGTAAGGTCTCGAACGTAGTATTCCATTCGTTAAACGTTTATTTATAACTAATTGTATATTATCTATAATTTTGTACTAGAAAATAAGTCGAATAGAATGTGAGGAACATTTATTCAAATTAGCTTCAATTTTGCTTACCTTCATGTTCCTTTCAACTTCCAGACAATTACTTTTCTTTAAAGATTTCGAGTAACATACCAAGGTTATTCATCTTCATGAGTAGAACAAGAATGCTTATATTCCCTAATATTGACGAAATAAGTTGTTGTTTCAACTTCAAGTGGATTTAGTTTGATCTTCTATATATACAGTTAGTTCGTATATATATAGTATGGCTCTAAATTCGTTGTACAAAAGCAGAGGGGTGATTCCTGAGAGCAAAACAAGAAAAAAATTTCTAATAAATATAGGGCGAAAATCTCATCATTTACGTGTTATAAGCTGCCGAAAGCGTGGGAAAACAAACTTTAGAGTTAAATATTGCACAAACTACTGAGCGTAGACGTGATGCAGCATGATATTATCAAAGGATCCTAACCTGCTCTATCCAAATTTCCAGTTTTCAGATGTGTGCAATGGCGGCGCAAGGGATTCCCCAAAAGACGTTACGGATTCCTAGACATTTTATGACGTAAATTGAGTTGACAAGAGCACTGGCGCAAATTCCGGGGGACATGTCCCCCCCCCCCAATAATCTGACGTGAAAAGTGCTTTTTGAGATAAGTGTGATGATTTGTGTCCGACTACCACAAAGGAATGTAAGATGAAATTGATTTCTCTTAGCTTTTCCATTTCTGTAGTATTTCAAACTGAACTACGTGCTGTAGTGCGTTTAGTAGTCTCATCAATACGTATTAATTCCACTTCCGCTACTTGGGCACAAATTGCAATAAATGCCAGAGGAGGATATGCTCCTCTCCTCATGCTGGAAAGTTGTCTCAGCTATAGGTACGGGCACAAATTCCGAGGAAATGGGGGGACATGTCCCCCCAACATTAGAACTGGAAGTTTTCCCAATAATCCAATTTGAAAAGTGCTTTTTGCAGATGAGTGTGATGATTTGTGTCCATCTGCACAAAGGAAAGTGAGATGAAATTGGTTTCTCTTGGCTTTTGCATTTTTAATGAAAATGAAGGTGTACGACTGTGCGTGACGCAACTTGATGTGAAATCTTATCTCCTCCTCTCTCTAGGCCCTAGCACACGAAGAGTATATAGACTACACAATGTCATTAGAACCCATCTTTTCAGTAAATGCGCATTTCATCAGCCTAGGCATCTACTCATGCTTCGTAAGCTAACTAAATCTATGGCGTATGGAACAGGGAGGTTCAATGCCGCGTTAACAAAAGCTCTCCACTGACTTCTATCCTTAGCCAACTGGATCCAGTTTCTACTTTGTATTCCTATTTCTGTGAGATCCACCTTAAAAAATATTGTCCTCCCATCTGCGCCTTGGTCTTCCTAATGGTCATTTTCCGATCGGTCTTCCAGTCAAGACTTCGAAAGCGTTTCTACTTTCTTCCATCCTAGCTACATGACCTGCCCACCTAAGCCTCCTAGACTTGATGATCCTAACAATGTATGGTAATCCGTATAAATTAAGTAGTTTCTCGTTGTGAAATTTCCGCCATTCCCCATTCCCGTTCCTCTTGGATACGAATATTCGTCTCAGGATCTTGTTCTCAAATACTTTCCTCAGAGTAAGCGACCATGTTTCGAAACCATACAGAACAACAGGCATGATTATCGTTTTATATATTTTAAGCTTCAAATTCCTCGACAGAATTCGCGACGACAAGAGATTTTGAACTGAATAATAACATGAATTCCCTGTTTTTAGTCGATACTTAATTTCTTCGTGAATGTGATTTTCGTTTTTAATATTGATCCTAGATATTTGAAAGTATTCACTTTATCAAAAGTATTATTTAATATTTTAACGCATTCATAATTTGCCGTATTACGGTCCCGACGCACTTCCATGTATTTAGTTTTCTCTGCATTTACTTCTAAACCCATGTCCTCGCAAGCGTTTAATAACACCTTTGTATTTCTTTCTATTGTTTTCCTATCATCCCCTATTAAATTTACATCATCAGCGTACGCCATAACCTGGTTAACACCGTTCAATTCTAGGCCCTGGTTGCGATCTTTGATTTTCCTTATAGCGTATTCCAGAACAAAGTTGAATAATAATGGTGACAACGCATCTCCTTGTTTCAGGTTATTCTCAACGTGAAAGCTTGTGGACAAAAATTTTCCTACCCGGACTTTACTTTGGGATTCATTTAAACATGCCTTAATTAATTTAATTAGCTTTTTCGGTATTCCAAATTCTGTAAGAACGTTGTACAATGTTTCTCTCGTAACAGAGTCGTAAGCCTTTCTAAAATCAATAAATGGTTGATGTACCGGGCTACTGTATTCCCACTTCTTTTCGAGTATTTGGCGAATGGTAAATATTTGGTCGATAGTTGATCGATTTCGTTTACATCCGCGCTGATAATCCCCAATAATTTCATCTGCGTATGGGGTCAATCTTGCTAATAGAATGTTTGAAGGAATTTTATAAAATGTTGACAGAAGAGAGATGCCTCGATAATTATTATTGTCAGTTTTGTCGCCTTTCTCGTGGATTGGAACAATGATTGACTCTTTCCACTCTTGTAGCAATTCTTCCTTGTTCCAGATAAGGAGGATGAGTTTGTGTATCTTGTTCCACAATTTTTCGCCTCCAGCTAAAATTAACTCAGCCGGAATTTCGTCTACACACGAAGATTTGTGTTTCTTTAATTTCATTATGTCGATTTCTACGTCTATTCGGTTGGGTTCTGGAATATACGGTTCTTTGGTGTGTATCTCCCTTTCTCCACGCACATTAGTTTTTGGCTGCATGTTAAGCAAATCGTCAAAGGAATCTTTCCATCTATTTAAAATGCTATCTGTATCAGTGAGAGCTGTTCCGTCAGCTTTCTTTAATATAAGCACGAAGTTTTAGCCTTCCTTAAATTCGTTGATCCCCTTATGTTGTCCCGAATGTTTTTATTTTTACTATTATCTTCAAGTTCCTTAATTTTAGCTTTCAAAAAATCGCGTTTCTTTGTTCTAAAAGTTTTGGAAGTTTCCCGCCTGATGTCTACGAAATTTTGTGTAGTTATTTCATTCGGATTTTGTAGCCAATGTAATTTGACTTGTTTTCTCTTCTCTGCTAGTTTAATGCATTCCTGGTCGAACCATGGTTTGTTCCTACGTATTTCCGCGTGTCCCAATTTTTCTTTTGAGAGAGGATGCTTTGTAAGCAAAGAAAAGAATTCAATTACTGGAATAGTTTTCTCCATAATCTTAAGGTTACATCTGTTAACTAAAGAGTATATGACATGCGTCAGATTTCTGTAACGATTCCTGTAATTTTATTGAGATTATCATCATTTTGCTCAAATAAGAGTATTGTTGCGTCATACATAATTGATATTCTTTCTTCATAGTTTTGGGGAAGTCGTTATTTATATTATTATATTATTATAAAACAATTTTAACGTGGATCTTTGTAGATGCCTAATTAGAAACATACTAATTATAAATATGCATGTATTAAGATTTTAGAATGTGTTCACAGCAGTGATTTGTAATACTAATATGTACTACAAGTGTACATATCAGTATTCTACATCTACATCGCCTAATATATAATATTTTCTACAACAGGTTCACTTCAGAAATCTGAGTTTCATCTCCTTTCCCTAGAATAAGCCTCAAATTTACCCATCTCCCAATGTTGAAGACAAACAATGGCGTATTTAGGATTTTGTTTCGAGGGGCTATGCCCAACACAAAGAAGGAAGTGGGCAATTGCCCACCTGAGTTTGAGAAGTAAATATATTTTAATTTATGCATAAATTGTTATAATGGCTAGAATTTCAGACCGATAAATCCTATATGATATGATACAAAAATTTAGGAGTGAATCTAACCCTTTATTCTATTCATACAAGAAAAAGGAAGCACCCTCTTGGCCTACCTAATTTCCCGAGCTAATTATTCCCCCGTTTTGATTTTCTTTAATTCAAACATTTCCTTCTTTTAAAAATAACTAAACGATATAATTTTACCGTTGTTATAATAACTGAAGTCCCGTCATGTTAATATCCGCGGAAGTTGGTATGGAACACAAGTTTCGCTTATCAACTCCTCTTAGTTTTGGTGTTACTGATGACGGCCGACTTAAATCACAACTGACAACTGATAAATCACATTCATCATTCATCATATTCATCATTTTAAAATAAGTAACAAATATATATATATATATATATATATATATATATATATAAAATATGAGAACAGTCTTACCCGTCCACTCCAATGTTAAAGACAGATTTGCGCCGATGGACAAGAGTACGTAAGAGACGTCTCACTACCTGGAAATAATACCACATGGCAGGTCAATACACATACACGCAGATAAAAGATGGCGGATAAGATAATCACTGTGCATGGTTGCATACCTCCTTAAAGTTTACTAGTAAAGACGTTGTGCAAGATTTCACTGGAAACGTCACGTCGTCACAATGTAAAAATACGCATAACACAAGCCGATAGGTAACAGAAAATGAAGAAATTGAAATTACTAATCTGCTCATATTAATGACATTCGAATTCTTTTCATGACGATCTGTTATTGATTGAGAAAAAGAAAGTACTTTAGTCTCATTTGTGTGATGTACTGATCGAAATGAATGTACTCAAACAGTTATGTGTATTATTATTATTATTATTATTATTATTATTATTATTATTATTAGTAGTAGTAGTAGTAGTAGTAGTAGTAGTAGTAGTAGTAGTAGTAGTAGTAGTAGTAGTAGTAGTAGTAGTAGTAGTAGTAGTAGTAGTAGTAGTAGTAGTAGTAGTAGTAGTAGTAGTAGTAGTAGTAGTAGTAGTAGTAGTAGTAGTAGTAGTAGTAGTAGTAGTAGTAGTAGTAGTAGTAGTAGTAGTAGTAGTAGTAGTAGTAGTAGTAGTAGTAGTAGTAGTAGTAGTAGTAGTAGTAGTAGTAGTAGTAGTAGTAGTAGTAGTAGTAGTAGTAGTAGTAGTAGTAGTAGTAGTAGTAGTAGTAGTAGTAGTAGTAGTAGTAGTAGTAGTAGTAGTAGTAGTAGTAGTAGTAGTAGTACGCGTTCTTTGTTTGCCTCTTAATAATAGTTCTTGTTCAATTCCTGTAGTATTAAAGATAGACACGTGCTCAAAAGTGTTGCGATATCATTAATATGAGCAGATTAGCAATCGGAATGTCTTTACTTTCTGTTACCTATCGGCTTGTACTGTACGTATTTTTACATTTTAGCGACATGACGTTTCCAGTAAAATCTTGCACAACGTCTTTACTAGTACTTTTTGGGGAGGTATGCAACCACGCACAGTTATCATTATCTTATTCGCCATCTTTTATCTACGTGTATGTGTATTGACCTGCCACGTGGTATTATTTCCAGGTAGTGAGACGTCTTTTACATACTCTTGTCAACTCTGTTTACATCATATAATGTCCGGGAATCCCTAACGTCCTTTGAGGAATCCCTTGTGCCGCCATTGCACAAGTCTGGAAACTGGAAATTTGGATAGAGCAGGTTAGGATCCTTTGATAATATCATGCCGCATCACGTCTACGCTCAGTAGTTTGTGCAATATTTTACTCTAAAGTTTGTTTTCCCACGCTTTCGGCAGCTTAAAACACGTAAACGACACGATGTTCACCCTATGTTTATTAGAACTCTTTTGTTTGTTTTACTCTGAGGAATCACCCCTCTGCTTTTGTACAACGAATTTAGCGCCATACACTATCTCTCTCTCTCTCTCTCTCTCTCTCTCTATATATATATATATATATATATATATATATATACCGGGTGAGGCATTTAAAACTGTTTTTTTGAATATCTGGAAAACTAAAAATCGAATTTTAAAAAAGTTGTAATAAAAGTTGTTCGTCTCGAAGGGGGACATCCAATGATACCACACTCGACCCCCTGCCCCCACCCCCTGGGGGCGGGAGGGGGGGCAACTTTGAAATCTTAAATAGGAACCCCCATTTTTTATTCCATATTCTGATTCCCCGTGAAGAAATACGTAACTTTTGTATTGAACATTTTTTTCGTTGCGTGATAGATGGCGCTGTAATCGAGAAAAATCAAAATGGCTCACAAACATTTGAAAAATGAGGCATTTAAAACTTTTTTTTTTTTGAATATCTGGAATACCTTATCAAATTTTCAGTTATAGACGGTGATAACACAATATTCTTTCTTGAAGGAGAAATGAATGTAAATCCCGTGAAATTTAATTGTTTATCACTATTATCTTGCTTGCTGATGCAAAGCATAGCATTGGGACAAAAGACAATTTGAACCGAAAATGGCAACTAGTCATTCAATGGTTATAGAAAGGAGCCGTTTTGGAATTAAAAAATCCTTTCCTTATCAGTGCGCCATGTTGTTGTGGACAATATCACTTATGAACAAAAACCTACTTTCCAAATTACTTTTTTTTAAATGTTTTAGACAGTTTTGGCAAGAAACCAATTCATAAACAGAAAGATACGACCTGAAAGATTTCAAAGCTACTGATATCTCAATTTAAAAAAGAAAAAATGGACAAGATCCGTTTTGAAAATACTCGACAATTAAAACTACTTTTAGCGTTACCCAGGAACAACGACGTGGACGTAGTAGTAATTTGTTCCCTTCGGGGTGCTTTTTTAATGTGAGTCCCCTTGCCTCTCACCATCGGGGTGCTTGTTTTAGGTGAGTCCCCTTGCCTCTCACCATCGGAAGCTCAATATTTTACCGAAGCAAATGTCCAGAATGGTGTCCGTTTTCTGCAATACACATTACAACTCTGTTTCTGAAGGACAATTCTACTGCTCTAAGTGTCTCTTCGCTAATGTTTGCACATGCATTGATTATGCGCTGCCGCATATTTTCTGGGGTTGTTGGTTCTTCCGTGTAACATTTTGCTTTTAGCGTTCCCCACAGGAAAAAGTCGGAAGAAGTTAAATCAGGGGATCGTGCAGGCCAATTTTGAGGACCACCTCGTCCAACCCATCGATCAATATATTTTCTATTCAAAACCTCACGAGATATCCGTGAATAATGCGCTGGACATCCGTCTTGTTGAAACCAAATATTCATTCTTGTTTGAAGTGGGACATCTTCCAGTAGTGTTGGCAAAATATTATCTAAAAAATCGGCATACATTTGACCATTCAAATTCCCGTCTATGAAGTATGGGCCAATTATTCGAGTACCTAAAACACCGCACCAAACGTTCACACTCCATGGACGTTGACGCTCGGCTTGCCTTAACCAATGAGGATTATCTACTGACCAATAATGCATATTATGCCGATTCACTTGACCAGTATTCGTGAAAGTTGCCTCATCAGAGAAAAGTATCTGTGAAATAAAATCATCATTAACTGCTAATTGCTGTTGTATCCAATTGCAAAAGTTCAAGCGGTGTTGAAAGTCGTCCCCATGTAGTTCCTGATGCAACGAAACGTGATATGGATGGAATCTGTGTTCATGCAGTATGCGCAGAACACTTCTTTGCGACATTCCTGAACTTCGTGCGATTTGTCGAGAACTGATGTGAGGATTTGCAGCAACTGCAGCTAAAACATTCACTGCGGCATTTTCGTTCTTCACAGGCCGTGATCGGACTCGTTGTCTTGATTGAATACTTCCAGTTTCAATAAATAATTGAATAATACTGCGAAAAGTCGTTGCAGAAGGAACATTCCTATCAGGGAACAGGTTAGCATACCTTAAACGTGCTTCTTCTACTGTCTATTTGACTCAAAGTACTCCTTAACTTCGTCACCTAATGTTACTGATATCTTCAATTGATCCATAATAAGAATTTTTCTGTAACTAATGAACAACTATTTTCATCATTATTGATCACAGACTCCAACTACATAGCAACGTCCAACTTCATCATACGATACGGACTATTGTCTTGTTGCCCATATTCTTTTCTTTCAGTTAACATCCCATTAAAAGTGAAATCCACAATCGAACTCCACTCAATAGAATTACATCAAGAAACTAATCCTTGAAACTACATGTTATTCTCACCAATACAAACAACGACATAACCCTGAATGACATGTGAACGTACTTTGTGAGTACGTTATGTAACATTGTCTTTCTTGGCGCTGTCTAATAGATGGCGGTCTAATAGACAACAATCAAAATGAGTAAACACCGCTGACAAGTGATAAGAAAATGTTCGAAATTGTGACTATTTTTTGCGATATATTTTGCATTATTCAAACTACCGTCTACGAAGCAAGAACTGCTATCACGCGTAGCAGTCCATGGTTAGATTTCCTGTAGGTGTAACACTTGCAATTAGGGAGGGCACGAGCGAGTTCGAGCAAGTTTTCTTTGAAACTCGACTCGACTCGAAAAACTTCCTCCAACTCTACTCGAAATTCTACTCGAATTCGGGTTAAGTTTCGAGTCGAGTCGAGCCAATTCGAGCTAAATCCTGTGTGTAGTTCCAAATACTCTTTTCAAATATCCTACGTAGATAATATAATTATCAATGATATTACTAGAAATATACTACCACTACTACAACTTATTATTATTATTATTATTATTATTATTATTATTATTATTATTATTATTATTATTATTATTATTATTATTATTATTATTATTATTATTATTATTACTATACGAAAGATAGGCGGTTTGTATCTGAATACTAAAAACTAGTTGACTGTCTATCTGCGTAGTCGACAAGTCTTTAGGAGGCAAGGACATCGGTCATGAGGTTCTGGGTTTGAGTTCCGGAGGAGCAAGCCAAAAATTGATACAAGTTACAGGGCGTCGGTCAAACATGTACAAAACTGCTTGGTCCGGGTTTAGGGTTGTCATCGGCTCAAGCGGTCGGCTCACAGCTTATTCACTATCAAGCCAAACAGAAAAGTGAGCCAACAGCTCACCCAAGCGAGCCGGCTCAGCCATAGGCTCAGTTAAGCTGAGTCGAACCGAGTCGATGGGCTGCTTTTAATGGAGCTGGCTCGAGCCGATGGCTCACATGAGTCGAGTTGGTGGCTGATCCGAATGGAACCGGCTCGAGCCATCGGTTCAATTGTGCCGAGTCGCTGGCTCGTCCCAACCAAGCCGGCTCAATTGAACCGAGCCGATGGCTTTCCATTCCAACCGAGCCGGCTTGAGCTATTAGCTCAGTTCTAGCCGAGCCTATTGACATCACTGCGCAGATTGGGCTTCTTCTGGGGCTCAAAAAGTCGACCGTGCAGGTCTAAGCCTAGACGGTAAGAACTACAGTATATACTTATATTGGTGCTCACGAAATTTGAAGCTATCTCGTTATAAAAATCTATTGTTGTCTTGTTTTCGAGACGAGATGACATATACTAAACGTACCCCCACCAGATGTACCTCTGTCATGAGAAATATTAAAAGTATTCGACATTACTGCTTACATTTCTCATGGCTTTCGCTTTCCAGTCTAAACAGGCCATAATTTAAAAACGAGTTAAAAAGAGCTGAATGTGCGAGCCATTTATCAAACTCGACTCGACTCGAAACTCGAGCTCAAAACAGTGACTCGGCTTGGAACTCGACTCCAGAAAATTACCTTTGACTCGACTCGAATTCAACTCGAGTCGAGTTTAAGCTCGACTCGCGCCTATCCCTACTTGCAATGTGTAGTCTATTGCAGAAAAGGGAAACCATTTCGAACGTTTGTTCGTTTGTTCAGTAAACAATGAAGATGTGTGAGAGGCAAAGAGACAACCCCAAAACAAACACCCGAATGGTAGGATGCAAGAGGCTCAACTAAAACAAACACCTCGATGATGAGACTCAAGGGGACTTACCTGAAACAAGCACCTCCTTAGTGAGAGGCAAGGGGACTCACATTGAATCAGCAAACCCAAGGCAACAGGCTAATAGATACTACGTCCACGTAGTCCAATTGAAGTAAATTTCACCTACATCGGTAACAGAAATTACGCCAAAAATTTGGGCAAAGTAATGAATTATGTTCTGGAGAATCAAGTATTTTGCTTAAAACATTACAGTTTCTTATTAAAGATTTTAGAATAACCACCTTTCAGAATAACTGAGATAGCGTTACGGTAGTCAACTATGGTGTCATTTGATAGCATTTACAAAGATATCAAAACTATCTACTTTAATTTTCTTAATCTGATGCGTATTTCTTGGATATTTTTCAATTGTTCGTAACAAATTTTCGTCGATTACAGCGCCACCTATCACGAAACGAAAAAAATGTTCAATACAAAAGTTACGTATTTGTTCCCAGAGAATCCAAACCTTTTTTTAAAAAAATTGAGGTTCTCGTATAATATTTCAAAGTTGACCCCCTCCCGCCCCCGGGAGGTTGGGCAGGGGCTCGAGTGTGGTATCATTGGATGTCCCCCTTTGAGGCGAACAACTTTTATTACAACTTCTTTAAAATCCGATTTGTAGTTTTCCAGATATTCAAAAAAACAGTTTTAAATGTCTCATTTTTCAAATGTTTGTGAGCCATTTTTATTTTTGTCGATTACAGCGCCATCTATCACGCAACGAAAAAAATGTTCAATACAAAAGTTACGTATTTTTTCACTAGGAATCAGAATATGGAATAAAAAATGGGGGTTCCTATTTAAGATTTCAAAGTTGCCCCCCTCCCGCCCCCGGGCGGTGTGGGCAGGGGGTCGAGTGTGGTATCATTGGATGTCCCCTTCGAGACGAACAACTTTTATTACAACTTTTTTAAAATCCGAATTGTAGTTTTCCAGATATTCAAAAAAACAGTTTTAAATGCCTCATTTTTCAAATGTTTGTGAGCCATTTTGATTTTTGTCGATTACAGCGCCATCTATCACGCAACGAAAAAAATGTTCAATACAAAAGTTACGTATTTTTTCACTAGGAATCAGAATATGGAATAAAAAATGGGGGTTCCTATTTAAGATTTCAA
Organism: Thermobia domestica; assembly: GCF_964235325.1. NCBI lineage: Eukaryota > Metazoa > Arthropoda > Insecta > Zygentoma > Lepismatidae > Thermobia > Thermobia domestica. Next base: position 204,188,249 of record NC_137458.1, on the reverse strand, counting down.
AGTTGCCCCCCTCCCGCCCCCGGGGGGTGGGGGCAGGGGGTCAAGTGTGGTATCATTGGATGTCCCCCTTCGAGACGAACAACTTTTATTACAACTTTTTTAAAATCCGATTTGTAGTTTTCCAGATATTCAAAAAAACAGTTTTAAATGCCTCATTTTTCAAATGTTTGTGAGCAGTGGCGTATTTACGATTTTGTTTCGGGAGGGGCTTTGCTAACTTTCGGGGGGGGGGGCTTTGCCTGGAAATGTGAAAATTCTGCAAGATATTTCATTTACTTTACTATACTAAGTAAGATTTCGGGGGGGGCTTAAGCCCGGAAGCCTCCCCCCTAAATACGCCACTGTTTGTGAGCCATTTTGATTTTTGTCGATTACAGCGCCATCTATCACGCAACGAAAAAAATGTTCAATACAAAAGTTACGTATTTCTTCACGGACAATCAGAATATGGAATAAAAAATGGGGGTTTCTATTTAAGATTTCAAAGTTGCCCCCCCTCCCGCCCCCAGGGGGTGAGGGTAGGGGGTCGAGTGTGGTATAATTGGATGTCCCCCTTCGAGACGAACAACTTTTATTACAACTTTTTTAAAATCCGATTTGTAGTTTTCCAGATATTCAAAAAAACAGTTTTAAATGCCTCATTTTTCAAATGTTTGTGAGCCATTTTGATTTTTGTCGATTACAGCGCCATCTATCACGCAACGAAAAAAATGTTCAATACAAAAGTTACGTATTTTTTCACTAGGAATCAGAATATGGAATAAAAAATGGGGGTTCCTATTTAAGATTTCAAAGTTGCCCCCCTCCCGCCCCCGGGGGGTGGGGGCAGGGGGTCAAGTGTGGTATCATTGGATGTCCCCCTTCGAGACGAACAACTTTTATTACAACTTTTTTCAAAATCCGATTTGTAGTTTTCCAGATATTCAAAAAAACAGTTTTAAATGCCTCACCCGGTATATATATATATATATATATATATATATATATATATAGATAGATAGATAGATAGATAGATAGATAGATAGATAGATAGATAGATAGATAGATAGATAGGTAGGTAGGTCCGTCCGTCCGTCCGTCCGGATCCAGAATTGTCTGGGAGGGATGTATCAATAACTACCAAAATAACCAATCATACTGAAACTCTTCAAAGTGAAATGTGACAATCTTCTTTGCCCTTAAAACACTGATATAGAACGGAGAAAAGTATTTTAGAGAGAGTCACAAGTGGAATGCAGGGCAAAAATGTCCTTCTCTTCTCCTGCCTTCTGTTTTCTTCCCTATTTGACAAATGATATATTAATTTGGTTGGTGAATTCGTTAACTTCAACCTTCAGAAAATCAACTTAAACTAATGGTTTTGCAAAGCTCTGGTTTCTTTTAAGCCCCAAACGGAAACATGATGGCAGGATGGCAGAAAGTTTCGGAATGTGTTGCTATTTTTACTGCTAGCTTCTCATTTTAGATAGTGTACATTTACAATGAAGGTGAGGGTGGGAGGTGCACGTGTACCTTTGCACCCCCTAAATCTGGCCCTTATACTAGCTGAACCTGCGCTCTCTACACAGCGCATCATTCGCATATGAGCATAAATCTCCTTCTCATTCCTCACAACATTTGTACATGTTCCTTTACAGACACAAGTGAAAGACGTCTTGGGAAAAAAAATCGGCAAGGAGTTTCACAAAGGGGAGATTTTTTTGATTATTTTTTCTCAATATCTTTCACCGTTTGCAAAATTTAAGCCTACTTCCTGTTTGAGTTTCTAAGTCATGTATGACCAGTGTTTTCTTTCTTCTTGCATGCAGTATGTAATAAGCAAATTCGTTACATACATAATTAATTATAATGTCAGTTATATATATGGTGTTCATTGGGCAAAACACTCCAAAAATAAAGATTCATCTTAGACTAGAGAAATAGTTATCCTTCCTTTTTCAGTATTATTTGACCAGGAAACAAACGCCTGAGACATGTTCAATCCGTATATACAACAATGTGGCGTTTGAATGTATAATGCGCAGGATATGATGCTTTAGTTGTTTTCTTTTTTAATTTCAACACTTCCAGTGTATCCGTAAAAATGTAATAAAGAAATAATGGCCATGTTTTTTAAATGCTCAATTAGAACTGGACAATCTATGCAAAATTTGCAATCGATCAGTGAAAATGCCATCTTTCTAGAGCCCGTAGTTTCCGAGATCTCATTGTCTAAAAGATTAGTTTAAAAGAACTCCAAAGATGGCAGCAGAATTCATTTGCGTTGATTTTGGAGAAGGTTTATTAAAATACAAAGGCTTTGAACAATAGCTTTAAAACATAAACTTTATAGAAAAAGATGTATTTAAATAATAATTTCTTTAAAGTACACGTACCTCAAAATATTGTCTTTGTTAAACGCTAAATCAAAAATAACCGTAAGTCAAAGGTTTGAAATCCAAAGTTAGAACTTGGAAATAAACCGTTTCTATAGCTTTTGTAGCATTTTAATATATATTATAATAAATGATAATTAAGTGTTCTGTTGGGTACATTTTTTCCATATCGTAACCGTACTCACTCATCAAAACAAAGGTAAAGTTAACCTTTTCTTTAAAAGATAACCAGGTACATCTATTTTCTACAAACATCCTAAATTACTAAATTCTTGTCATAGGTCCACAAGATGTCCGTTTTTTTAATATTTCAATGTTGAATGAATTTTTCACTGAAAAAAATATATTAGCACTTCACAAAACAAAGATGACAAGGAAGCAGTCTCTGGCCTTTGCAAGCATCTTAAAAATTCTAAGCATGCATTTCAGGACATTACACTCTAACGTCGTTCTTCATCTGTAATCGAAAGCAGTGTATTTGAAACATATTACATAAGGATTAAAAAGCTGAGAAAGGGAATTAAGACAGACACTGAAATAACGAATCATCAAATATTAAAAATAATTATAAAATTCATAGTGGGAATTAGCAACGTCAGGACACGTCAAAATATTTGTGTGTTTTGTTTTGTGAAGTGCTCATATTTTTTCAGTAAACAATTTATCCAATATTGAAATATTAAAAGACTAATACTTCTTGTGGATCTACAACAATAACTTAATAACTTAGACACGAGTAAATAATAGGTGCACATCTTTATCTTCGTTATTTAATTATCAAATTTTTATTTTAAAAATTTTTTAAAAAAATGTAACTTATTTTTTTCTATATTATATAATAAAATAGCCTTGTCTTACTGAGGATAAATATTCATCTTGTTACTGGCAGGGACGGATCCAGGGGGGCGATTGCCCCGATCGTCCCCCCCCCCCCAGAAGAGGAATCTTTTTTTTTTGTTTGTTTGTTTGTTTTATATATAAATAAAACCCATCCCCGAGTTTGACGCTCTTAAAAGTAGCTCTAAGTACCAGTATTACAACCCACCGCCCCCCCCCCAGAAGTCCGTCCTGGATCCGCCCCTGGTTACTGGAAATATTTAGAGAAAACCAGTTATTTGGAATTGAAAGAAGCAAGTGGGATTACTTGAATTGCGTAGCACAAAATTGGTTAAGAAAGAATTTAGCAAAACATACAAATATTTAAAACTTAAAATTCATTTTGCGATATTTTAATTTTGTGGAAATATATTTTCTTACCAGTTTAATTACATTTGTTGATGTGTGGGTATGTTAAATTTTATGTGATGCTGTACAACAAACAATAAATATATAATAAAAAGTAAAAACGTGGTGTAAATTTCATAGCAAGATATTTTAATATTAAAGAAACAAATTCACGACATGCTTTAAGATATGCTTGCACCACATTATATAATATCTCTCAAAATTCTTCCAAATAAAATAAAGTGGTGTCAGTTTCAGTATTCAAGAGATAGTATACTACCTATGAAATTGAAAATGCTTTTCTTAAGTTTTGTGTAATAATATGTTAGTTAAATTTTGGCATACTTCATAGAGTAAATAGATAGTTTTCCATGCAGTTGTTTTAGTATATGCATGCAAGGTGTTGTTATTATATATAAGATCCCTAAATGTTCGAACACTGTTTCAATCTCACAATCATTGTACAGATAGTTGACTGAGGGTCGTTTGGCGTTTACCGTATCTTTTAAGCACCGGATATGAGATGTGGATCTATAACGTAACGTCGAATCTAAACCACATCAACTCAGGCCTCGAGTCAAATCCCATGGAAATCCAAATCGTACCGGCTGTACCAAAAATGCATATGCTAACTATATAAACTACGAGAGAACTCAACATTTGCACCGAGATAATTAGAAACGTCTATAGATATTTATGCTAAAACTGTTTTTCTGGTAGGTGACTAAAGAAAAACTGTACATCGTAAGAAAGAATGCCTCAAACATCTCGGCATTTGTTGTGCAGTATGGTATACCAAAATTACGAATAAGTTCGAAATAAAGCATTTGATAAGGTTTTATCGGGAATTAGTTGGAGAAGTTGAACTTTGCGGCAAAGCAAAATATATATTTTTGCAGTATGAAAGTAAAAAATAGAATCGTTCTGTGAAATATTATTGAGAAATAATTCGCTTTAACACTGACTCAACCATTTGAAACCAATGTGCGTATCGTTTCTTAGATAACACCAAAGGAGCTGCATATGAAATGTATAAATATAAAGATAATAATAAACATCGAATATTCTTTCGTCTTCTGCATGTGGGATGATACAAACTTTATCACCAATATGTATATTCAACCCTGGCAAAATTTTCACATGGACTACCAAGATTGAGCAAATGATTTTTGAGTTTACCCTCCTGTAATTAGTAGCATTTTTGAATCTCTTCTTTGTAACAAAATATGACTGTACATATTGTCCCTGATCAGATAATGAATGCAGGTTACCGATAAGGTATTCTTACCACGATGACAACTCATAGTGAATCTGAAATTCAGATTGTTAAGTTTAGAGTTACTAATCTTAAATACATTGAAACTTCTCAGTTTGCGGCAGGTGACCTGCCAATAAGGGAAAGTACCTATGATGGCCTTGTATCTTCCGATCAACTACTTATGAGCGCTACTGTAATCTTCCTTTGTTGTACTCAGGCACTTATCTGTCTCGAGTACATTAGAATAGAACTAAATTTGTTTGTGTTAAGGTCTCAAATTTGAAAAAAAAAAAATCATTCACAAAGGATATCTCGTAGATGTCTTGTACACAGTACTCGTTGGAATTAGGTATTCTAAAAATAAAAATATAGTGAACCAAACATTTCAGAGACATGTTCGAAATAATACGATGCGCCACGTTGATGTTTTCTCGCATATAAAGGTTATTGCATGCATTAATTGCTACTTTGATATGCAATAGAATAAAATAAATGCGCAGAATGGTTCCATTCTTTTCCTTGAGATTCATATAGTGATAAAAGCACTTTTTGAATATATATTGATACACCAGTTTCTTCTTACTTCGGTGCAAGTATTCTTGTGTCTGCAATATTGACCAATATTTCAATAACATCATGTATGTGAAACATTGTTCATTTTATGATAATTGAGATAATTACAGTACTTTTGTGTAGTTAACGTGATTTTTCTTTCTTTTCTTTGTCATTAATATATATAGATCCAGATGTTGAGAGAACAATTGAATCAAGAAGTGAAAAGGCGGCAATTGTATGTTTTACGCAGTACTCGAGCTGGTAGAGAAATGCAACAGCTGAGACAAGCATTAGGAGATTCTCTACGTACTGTGTCACAAGATCCTGCCTTGGATGCGTTGCTTTTGGAGCACGAAGCACGGAAACTGGATTCTACTTTAGCTTCAACCGCAGGTCTCGTTGGCTCAGGAGGTGGACATGATTCCCTGGCACCAATTCCTTTGCATCATCACAGTTCTTCTATGGATGATGGAAGAACAACACCAGCTCCTAAATAAAGTTCCCTTGGTAAAAATCTAATTCCGCATTAACCTGTATACTCTCATGAAAGGAGAGTGTTATCAATGAGAGAGGCTTGGTCAATAGTATTTGAAGGTGCTGTTAGATTGTTCACATGCTGTAAGGTAAAGGCGTTGCTAGCTGGCTGTAATTGTTCCCTTGGCAATTGTGAAGAGTGGATAGTAGCTCCCATTGATTGTCAAGCAGTGTTCGAAAGAAAGTACGCTTGCTAGGTATGATTTCTAAGCACGGATTTAAAGCTGTAGTTGTAGTAGTGTTGATGGCTGCTGCAGAGGCCCTGTTGATGTAAGAACACTGCGAAAAATACTTTGTACTGCCAGGTCTTGTAATCGTTCTATTGCATGAAGTAAATTTGAAAGCCAAAAGAAGAATATAGTTTCCACTATGATCTTCTCTGAAATATGTCAAGAAAACTGCCATTTTTAAATTTGTAATAAGAGCATTATATTTGTTTGTTGTTTGGTAGATCTTTTGATGTTAAAAATAGATATATTTCATATTATCCATTTAATGTACTGATTTACATGACAGAAGAAAATAAGGGTAATCAAAATAATTAGTCATTAATATGTAGAAAGAGTGGTTTAATACAGAATTATTTATACTACAGATTTCACAAACGAAAGTTTATATAATGAACTGCAAAAGATATTTTAACAAAGCTTCTATATATATTGTTGGTAATCGTGTGTATCAAATTGCTACACAAGTAAATCTGTTTTTTGTATTTTTATCAAGTATTCTGTTCGAAAGCATCATATAATTTTATTAAGTTTTGCTACTATCTGTTATTATTCAAGGGTAGAAGGATATTTGTAAACAATCCGTCCATTGAAATCCAATATACAATTAATCCTTCACGAAAGTAGTAATAAAATATGCGTACTAGAAAGACCAAAGAAAAAGAAAGTAAGTAATAATTTGGAGCACGATGTTTTAGTATTTTACTTGCATATTGTACTACAATTATATAGCTTCAGTTGTAATATTATTATACTTGTGTGAAGAGTAGAACTGCAATTAGTATTCTTTAAAATAAAATTTATTTATTCATTTGTTATTGTTTTTCAGAATATGTTTGTGCTAATAAATATACAGTGAGTAATATATTAACGTTGTTCTCATTGCAGCACTTTGACTGCATTAATTACTAGCTTCTACACTGGCAAATCAAGATTGCACTCTAGAATTCAATATAATATACGAATTGCAAATGAACGCTTCAAATAGAATTCCTGTAGAACAATACGTTTAGTTTTGTAAATTAAATTCATATTTTTAGAGGCAGTACTTCTTAAATAGTGTGTAATAGAAGATTGTGCTTTACTTGTCGGTTTTTTTCTTTTTTGTGAATATAATAATGTGGAATAATTTATGTTACCGTAAAATATATCTCTCGTATTGCTAAATATCCTTTTTCTTTAAACATTTAGAACAGAATAACATGTTTGTTTAGAGTTAAAATGGGAGGTAATGCCAGTGTGACCGCACTGTAATGAAGCTTACACATTTTATTCTTTAAATTTCGTATTTCATAATCATTTATTGGGTTATATATGGTAGCTGCTGTAATAAATAATTATAAATTACAATTTGGATGAAATGAGAAATGTATATTTTGATACTTACGTTGATACATAATCCGTTTACGTTGATACATACTTACGTTTATAGATGTTACTTTCATGGTCTGACATCCTTTCTGCCAATGAGTAAAACTTTTTTTTTTCTGTCAATAAAATTTGTCTCTTATTTTAAATATTGAAACAGGCAGTACTCACAAAATATTTTACTAATATTTTCCGTTTCTTCCTACTTGTTTTTGTGAGCATTTAGTTGATTATCTATGTTAAAAAAGATTTGTGCTTTTGTATATTCATATATAAATTGTAGATGTTAATGCTGAAAAGATTTTTTTTCTAAGTTAAAGATCTCTTATAATGCGTATTATATTATGCCTCAAAGTTTGGGAATAAATTTCCTTTATTTTACTAATGTAAACGATATGCTTTTGCTCTTTATTTATAAAAGGTCAATAGTAGTAAATGCAGAGTTTTATTTATCTCTATTATGTAAATATTATCAAGTTAAAGCTGAAGAATAATCACTAAAAGAATATAGTATGTAAAATTATTGAAATACGGCAAATTCATGCTTTTATTATCCTTCAAAGGGACGTAGAAGTATAGTTTTCCCCCAAAATAAGAAAAAAATTAAGTAATCAGTTAAGCAGTATATATTAGTACAGCAGTACCTTCAGCTAACAAGATAAAACACATTCCGCCTTATGCAGAGTCGTTTTGATGTATGATCAGCTCCTTACTAAGGGTCTGAAAACTGCAGAAAATATGTTAGTCGAACTCTTTAGTATGACATTAATCACGCGTCAGAACGACTCTGCATAAGGCTCATTGTGTTTACTTTGTGTATGTAAGAGAAATTAAGATTACGCGAAATTACAATAGCCCACAATCAGAAATATCAGTTTCCAAAACTTTGTCATAAATTAACGGTGATAAGGGTAGATTGGTAATAGAGATATTGTTGTTAAAAGCTAATAGTTTATGGAAGCGTTAATAAATACTTTAGACATCATTAAAATATACCAAAAGAAAGAAAAAAAGAGAAAGACATCACAGGAAAGAAATTTTTAACTGTGAATTTCTGTTCATGGTTATCAACAATTTAGACAATAAGAGATTTCGGATTCAAGTCATGAAGTAAAATCTTTTCACCAGACAGTATGTATTTAAGACGTATGACTCGCTAAAATTTTCAACGGCTCCCTACAATAATTCAACGCGTTATTGATTTAGCTTTATAACTCGATTTATGATAGTTGAATTTCACTGGGTCAGTCTGTATAAAACTCCACGGGCCATGAGATTAGAACCCACGACCTGCCAAAACTATTTATCTACCGCTTCATGGATATCAAGACATAGTAATCTTTTCTAATTGTTTTTGCGAAATGTTGATGCTTTCTGTTCGTTATTCATAGTTATCTTTGTTACAATTGTGGACTATTGTGATTTTATTCTTTTGTTCTATTATTTTTACAAAATCTCCGATTTGTGTATAACCTTCATAATGTTAAGAAAGTGCAAACGCCATATCTACGCTGCTTTACCAACATAGATACACACAAACAGAAAAAATAAAAGGTTATGAAAAAAAAGAACATTATAATTTCTTAAAAACAATAGAATTTCTGCAAGAAGTGAAAGTAACTACCACAAATGTTTGGGAGAAAATCCTATATCTTGTAATGCGGTTTTCAAGACGAGTCGTATGTTAAGATAGAAATGTAAATAAATAAAGATAGTAAGTCATTTTAATTTAATTATAGATATTTTTTTTTAATTTTTCATTATTGCACTGAAGCAATATAATTGTTTAGGTATGACTGCTTGTAAAATGTTCGTTGTAGTATTATTGTTAGTGCTTAATGTCTACACAAGCGTTTGTTTGATATAAAAGAATAGAAACATAAACATTATGATACATTGCAGAAGCAAGCGTACATTACGTGTCATTAGACATGCAATTCTATCTGACCCTACACGAGAAAAAATAAAAATAAAACTGCTGTGTTCGGTCTAAATACTTAGACCAAACTTATAGTACTATTTGAATGATAGATGAAAAGTTTATCAGTCTCTTTAACGAAGCCGCTGACTGCGTCAATTCTTCACGAACAAGAATGGACGTACAGTCTACAACTGTTGTTGGACACTTATACAAGAATATATATCAAGCTGTTCCAAAGGGATTATTCATGAAAATTAATGGGATTTATAAATTAATTCATTCAGAGAAACAGTTTGAAATATAAGTTCTTATTACTGGTGGAGACGAAAATAGTAAAGATTTCAAAAAAATGTCAGTGATTTTATTTCATGAGAAGCAAGTTCCTACAATTATTTTTATATTCGTGTATATTAAAATGGATATATCGCCGTTGATAATCTCTCATGGAACAAGTTGATGTAGTGAAAGTGGTTCTAATACGATACATTTGTCACTTTTAATGCTGAGCTTTTTAAATCATTACTTTCCTTAACATTTGTATTAAAAATAACATTTTTTTAGAGTATAACGTTCTGCTTTCTAGCAATTTTTCACTTTACTCTGCCTTTAAGCATATGTTTAGAATGTTGCGAAGTACAATCTCAATTTAATTGTTCCGTTTCTGATCTAAAAATGACGTAGAATTAATTAGTTTATTTTCTGAATTTTGTTTAATAAGCTATATTATGATCCCTCCTTGATGCAAAAACAACTTTATCTATTGAAGTCCTGTGAAACGTAATATTTCCAGCCATTTCAATTATCTAAGAATTACAACATAATTATAAACAACTATTAAAAAATTGAAATTAAATAGTATAAAAAAATCGATGGACACTTAAGGTATTAGAAGTGTTGTTGGAAAGCACTTTATTTGTTAGGAATCTAATGATGAAAAGATCTGTTAGCACTATTTTAATGCTTTGCGTACATTTATGTGCCTTAAATTACAGTATTTTCTCTAGTAACTAGGTATTCATGAGGATATCTTAACTTACAATAAATTTCGACTTTATCTATTCAAAAAATGTCCAATTTTTGGCCGAAAAAATAGATTACTTATCTAGAAATCTAAAACTCTAATCCCTTTCCAAGTAGTCCCCTTAGACTGCACACATTTCTTCAGCGATCGCATCATTGTTAAAAACATTACTGAAAGACCTCTTTGGGAATGGAACACAGGAGTCCTCTCTGCATATTTCAGCTTGGGAAACAGCCAAACCTCAGGAGAAGAATGTCATGGGAATAGATAGCGTCTGACAAGCCAGAATAAAGTTATGCTTGGTCAATAAATATAAGTCAAACCCACAGATACATTGTTATGATGCCAAGTTTACGCTGCTTACAAATACAGTTGTTTCCACTGCATAAAATCATGAAGGAGACAAACCTCCATGTAACATTTCTTTAGCCTTTATGTGCGTACTTACGTTTCACTACCCCACGAGAGTCAAAGGAACAGTCAACATGACTTCAACTTTGCTGAGTACTTTTTTTCCTAGCCTGAAGGATAGTAAAACATAGGTATTTCCCTGTGATGACTACTAATCTTCTGAGGGGTTCCTACTTGAAGAGCACTAAGCTCTTGGCAGAATTAGATGCAATACCGCTACTAAAGAAATTCCGTCATTTTAAAGCAAATTCAAATCTGATGGACGTTCGCTGCATTCACTCATAGTCTACCATACTCATGAAAGTACCGTAGACCATCCCATAATACGACACCTCTCGTTCTGCATTTCTTCCTGCGGGAAAAATTAAGGTAGAATACTTTCTGAATGAACTACATATGCCCACATCGAATTATATCTTCGTCATTAATCTGTTAAGAAGCATACTTCTGCTTCCTTTAGCTCAGACTAACTCACAAGCATTTTTCCTTCCAAAGCGTTTTTCAGTTTAGTGAAAAGAAATAAATAAATGAATAATAATAATAATAATAATAATAAAAACTACTTAGCCCCAGATCTGGTTTTAGGGTAGATAGCAGCTGAAACTTTTCAGTCTCTGCTAGTAAAACATGAGTGAAGGAAAGAGGTAGGCAGTACTATTGTGAACGTAAGTGTAGTGAAGAGCTATAACGTAGATATGTAGAAAACTTGTCATAAATTAATATAATTGGCTAACTGTTCATTGACTAGATCAAAAAATAGCTAATAGATACAATTTTTTAAAAAGGTAAAAATATTTTAAGGCTAATTTACAATTTTAAACTAGAGCTTTTTTTCTTAAGTGGCTTGTATTGAAGTACACTTTTCTTTATTTGTAACTTCTTTCAAAAAAAAATTAAATAATAATGGAAATAATTCGTAATCATTGTAACAATTATTACGAGGATCGTTAAATAAGTCTGTAGTAAAAGATTTTTAAAAATTCATTTTGGGTAGATTTTTTTTATTTTTCAAAATAATCTCCTTTTAACTCGACACATTTTTCCCAACGTTTCTCTAACTTTTTTAAGCCGTCCAAAAACTAGGATTTCGGAAGGTGCTCAAAATAGGCATCCCCTTGGACGATAACCTCCACGTTCGACTTGAATCGTTTCTGCCGAGCCATTTTTGGGAGACAAAGCCACTGGGAATCAAATCTAGTGAATACGGTGAATGTTCTAATAATTCGAATTTTAATTACATAGTTTTCGCCATCGAAACTTGTCTTGATGGAAGAGAATTTTTTTTCTTTGTCGAGTGAGGACATTTTTCTTGATTTCTTTTCTCAACCGATGCAATAACAACGCAAATATTCTCCATTTATCGTTCGTCTTTTTACAAGTAAGTGGCCATCACCTTGTCGGTCGATTTCACCGTCTTCGCCTTTTTCGGAGCTGGATCGTTTTTAAAATCCCACTGTTTCAATTGTTTCCTTGCTTCTGGAGTATAGTAGTATTTCCATGTCTCGTCCACTGCCATGTATCGACGCAGAAACTCGTCGAGTTTGCGACGAAAAAGCGCCAAACTAGCCTTCGAATCGATCACACGATTGCGTTTATTCCGCACTGAGAGCACATGCGACATCATCTTGCCGAGATTTTTTTCAAACTTAATTTCTTTTTGGTTCAAAATTGAAAACACTCTGGTATGCCTGTGGCCTCAATTATTTCGTGCAATTTGGTTCGTCGATCACTCAAAACCATATCGTGGATGTTGTCAATCATTTCGGAAGAAGTCAATTCCACTGGACGTCCTGTACGATGTTCATCATTTGAACTCATTTACTGAATTGTAAACAGTCACAGACACAGAACCAGATGCGTCATTAACTTCATCCAACTCAGCTTTGATCTCTTTCGGTGTTGAACCTTTTAAACAGAAGTGTTTAATAACCGCACGAAACTCATTTCTGTCCATTTTTCTAAATAAAAAAAAAGTTCATTTCTTCAAACGACTATGACAATGAAACCATGTGTTGGATATAGCTGAACAGTCTAGCAAGTAACGACGAGAAGAATTTGAGACAATCAATATGAAATGCAAACATTTCCAGATTTCTATGATTTATCAGAGCCAAGTTATAATTCATTATGCAACCGTTCCAGTATTAAGTAGACAAATTAAGAAAACGTAAGTGCTATTTTGAAAGGAACAAACAATTGGACAAAATCAGTAAGACACTCCCCCATTTGGAACAAACCACTATAATCCACGGGCGATGTGAAGAGAAGACTCTACACTTCAAATCATTCGGCACGTAGATGAGATGATGATGTCCCACCCGCACTTGCAAACGAACTTAGGTCGGTAGCTACATGCGTTATCACTACGTCATCCCGGTTCTGATCTATTTGCTCTGTATGACTAACGTCTGAGGTGCAGTCCAATACGATAGAAAAATATTTAGCTTTTTGAACTTAGGACAAGATCTCTCTATTTATGGCACTTCCCAACAATCGGATCAATTCATTTTGTGTATTTCCCCCAGGTAATGAGTATACCTTTTGTCATCACTTCTGATTCTTCGAAGATGCTCATTCATAATTGGGTCAAACATTGCCAAATATTCAATAATTTTCAAAAAAAAGTTTCCGTTATCTTGAGCATCCAGTTTTTCAGTTCTACTTCGAAATGTCAAGTTTTGGAATCAAGAGTTCTAACAAGAGCCATTAATCGCTCCAAAATTTGCTGCCAGTAGGTTTCTTCTTTTAATTTCCTTTCATGTACATGGTCAATGGTTGTGCCCTCTTCAAGGTTTTTCTTCAACGTTTTCCATTTCTGAAAATTATTTAGGTACTCAACAGATGTTTCGTGTTGGCTAAGAATTGCTTAAATGTTGTGCCAATCATTACAACCACTTTGTGCTAATACAGAGGAAACATTGATGCCAAAAACCTTGGAACAAAAGCAGAATGCTTTATTTGTTGATCTTGAGTATTGAAAGTACTCACGGTATATTTCGTCTTCATTCGAAGGTCTTCTTTTGTAATGAACATCAGAAAATTTTCTATTTTTCAAACTCTTGGGAAGTTACCTATTCCTTTAACGATTATGCAGGAAATCTTCTTTAGTCATAGAATGAACAGTGGGAACACGGAAAGGTACTATGGCCAGATAGATGTTCCCCTACTCCATATAGGTGAGCAGCAATCGGTCTTGGGTTATCCCACTTTTAATTAACTTCCTCTTCCTAAATGTGTAGAGCGCTGACACACGTATGTTTTGGCTATGTTGAAAAAACGCATTAAAAAAAAAAGAAAAAAGAAAGAAAGAAAAGCTTGTCATTCCGCCCTAGGCAGCAAAGTTACAATAAAACATGTTATTTTTGTACAGCGTAGTGCTACATATGCATTTCGTTACAATAAAATTACAGTATAACATTGTTATGACGTCAGATTGCATTCAGATTTAGAATATTAACGATTTTTCAGATTGAGTAAAATTTGGAACATTTTAATAAAATAAAGCACCATCGCTGTACAACAACAACTGATTTTGTTGTAACTCTGATTAGGAAAAGTAGGCAGTCGCCTTTGAAATGTCAGTTAGCATATATTAAACACAGATAGAACACCGTATTCAAAGACATTTTCAAGTATGATTAGCGTTGTACTAAGAGTCTGACTAACTTGTGATGCTAACTTCTGTATTTGGAAATACATTGGTTACGTTATTCACGATTTATATCGAAAAAGACCGGCACGACTTTTCCCTTAAGGTTGTCCAAACATTAGAAGAAATCATTGTGTCTTCTCTCTTATCCTGATTTCTTCTAATATGTTTGGACAACTCTGTGGGAATCAGGCTGGACTTCTTCGATATAAAACGTGGAATAATATAACCAAACGCAAGTTATCATCACGCGTTAGTCAAACGCTTAGAACGACTAATCCCATGTGAAAATGTTTCTGCAAACGGCTGTGAAAGTTTAGTGTATTTAATTAGATGCCTCCTAAAAATTATGTGAAAGATAGATTTAAAGTTATATGTACAGTAAAATTGAAAACAGTTGAAACAGAGGTGCTAGTTGCTTTCGTAGTAAGAACCTTTGCAGTAAATTTTAAGAAAATCTATAACTATTGCAGTCAAAGCCTTTTCTCTGTCAGTTCAGTCATTATACATAATTATATATATATATATATATATATATATATTAAAAAAATCATACAAGTAAGGGAATTTGTATGAAGATTCTATATACCTTTAGGACTCAAAATATATAAAGTCCCCAAAAATAAAAGTTGTGCTCAAGCCGTCATCTTGGAAAATGTCTGAACACCAAATATTTACGAAAGAAGTCGCAGACTAAAGCCCGTCTCACACGGATCTGAACTAAGGCCTCAATCCAGGCTACAACTTAACAGTGTTGCTTAACTCAAACTTCCATACAATTTCTTTTATCCTGAGGTGATGTAGGAGTCTCAGACGATCCTTAAAACTACAGTGCCCGAGAATTATCTTGGCAGTGACGTAGACACCGCTATTGCTCAAATGCAGTCCCACTGGTTAAAGCAGACGCTTCGTTCAATTCAACGTCCAATCTCAGGAAAGGGAAAATGCGCGACCACAAATATCAACTTAACAGCAAGCTGTGTTCTCTACAACAGGAAAGCGAAAGGAAATGATCTGAAATGGGAGATTCATTTCTGACAAATATACTTGTCATCTTTGTATAACGATAACTAGAGTTCGAGAAGACGTAAATGCTATATTTTTTGCTTTTCAATTTATATAACTTTCATGAAGAATATGATTATTTTACATTTGAATTTTATATTATAAGTATGTGGAAAATAATTTTAAATGATAGACACTTAGTTTTTATTCTGTTCTAACAACATTCAGATTTCAACATGCTACAAACTTCCGTTCTGTTGAAGATAGACACAAATATGGAAAGGGAAGTCCAAAGTTTATTTTAAAGAAACCCCCATGTTTTTACCTATCACGGTCCTTGAATTAGAGGATGATATGTGAAAGTGTTTCTTGTGCGCGGAAACAGAGCGTGGGGTTGTGAATGTAGCTTCGAAAATCCTCATATTTACTGATAGGGCACAGGAACAGCGCTTCCAGGAAAAAAAAAAAAAAAAAAAAAAAAAAAAACACACACACACAAGTGAAATGAAATGAACTGGAAAGCGCGTGTTTTCTTTGTGTAGGGCTTTGCTCACCAATGATAGACTAAAGGTAAGAGTAAATTATTTCTACTTGTTGTGATTTATTTTGTACATTTTAAAATATTCTGATAATTGTTAGTGTAATCTTATTTTTTTTCTTTGTTTGTCATAACAATGCACATATATACTAGAATTAAACAAATCAATTGTTATCTAAATTCTCCCATAGTTTGCTAACAGCATATTATTACACTGCAGTTTCGACGTGACGTGCAAAGCGTTCAGTGTGCTTTGTAAGTACTATTTGTGAATAGCGTAAGTTGGTAGCCTTGCAACTGAGAGCTCTGACGTCACTGCCAAGATAGTTCTCGCCGACTGTAGGTAGGTTTTACCAGCAGAGCCTCTCGTGGTCGGTGTATTAAACAGACAAAAACACTTGAAGAATGTGTTACACACAGGGCAATCGACTATCGTAATTGTAAATATTATTGTTTATCTATTTCAGAATATGAGTTCATCCGAAGATGAAATAGCCGTAGCAGTGATATTTGCTCCGCTGTTGACACAAAATCCGCGCTCCCCTCCCCCAAAAAAACGAGAGAGAAAGAGTAAAAAGGAGCTGCTGGTCAGGGAGTGAATTCTTCGCCCCAATAACGCACAGCAAAGCACCGTATTTTCAATGGTGAATAATGAACTACATACAGAAGATCCTCGTTCCTATCAAAAAAAAAAAAAAAATCTACAGAGTGGACTATTCAGAATTCCACATCCCATTGAAATCAGTAACTCCGAAAATTCGGCAGCGAGATACGAACAAGAGGGAGTCTGTATCAGCTGAAAAAAGGTCTGTAGATCCTTGTATCCACCAGATTGTAGAACTGAAAATCAAATGACTTATCGCTTTTATTGAATTGACTGTATATCTGGATCAATGGATCTTGTATCTGGGTCCTAGTTTAAAGAAGTTCTTGGTTCGGATATGAGTAAGACTATTACAAAACTAAGTTCTTGTACAATCAGGTGTAAATTTCCAACTCGATAAATTTCTTGTGAGCTACACTAAGAAAAAATGTAGGAAGCGTACTTAAAAAGGTAGGTTACTTGCGTAATTCCTGTAGTTTTTGAACTTAACTTACACCGGACTTATAACTGAAAACGGATGTTTTATAATACTTTCCGTATAAGTGTTCCATCAATACGTACTTTTCGTATGAAACAATATAGGCGGCCAGGATCTCACATACAAATGAACGTATATAACATATAGCTGAGGAATGTAACATAAATATATGCATGTGATATACGGAAAAACGGTTAGATATCAAACACCCTGCAACGGCATAAGGGCAGTACGTATGTAGCATATGGATAACGTATGCTCCATACTGATTTCTGTAGTAAGCAAGATGATTCCGTGTATTTGTACAATATACCGCTGTCCGGATAACGGATTTTTCTCAGTGTATCTTGAAGAATTAATGGATAGAAGCAGTGATCAGTAGTTTTCGTTGGTTCAAGTTAGTGAGGCTATGGCAGAGGCGGATCTAGGAGGTAAAAACTGGGGAGCGCAGTCGGAACCAAGATTATGATAAGTATACCTTGTTTATTATAAACTTTCAAAGATATATAAATAATAGTTTAAATTATTTTTGTCACTCAAAAACTGGGGGCCTAGGCGCCCCTGACCCCTGCCTGAATCCGCCACTGAGCCATGGGTCCCTAGCCCTCCCTTTTTGTATGACTCTGGTACTTTAAATCGTCTCCTTAAGGTGATCTGGTACCCCTAGCAACCTTGAAAGTTAGTCCATTTAAAAAGCATTGCAAAGTTTTTCACTATTTTCTTCTTTATTATTAAAGTTACAAACGTCAAAATTTGAACAAACCTAGATGAGACACATATCTATGCCTTGTGTGTTTTAGATTTTGAAAAAAACACAGTAAGGAAACTTTTATCTTAACTTTGAAAACATGGCAACAGTTAGACCTGAACTCCCTGCGACGGTATAGTTTTTCCTTTCCGCCCGAGTCGAGCGGCAAGTTCAGTTCTCTGCCTCGCTCAAGTTGTTCCAATCAGGTGACTCATAAACAGCGGTACAACCGAAACCTTCTTTTCTCATCTCTCTCCCTCTCTCTTTTTTCTTTCTTTTCATTCTGCGAATTCCTGGAAGGGTAGTTGTCACTTGTCAGCTTACCATTTCCGCAAAATAACATAGTCAGTTTGTGATCTTTGGGAAAGATTATAGAAAAAATATTGTTGGAATCAATCTAGGACAAAATTACCCTTTGAAAGCGAGGTCAAAACCCTCTCTTCAGAAATAATTGAAAGATATTTACATGAATAATTTTTGAGGGAAATATGATCAACTGAAATGGCATGTGGGCAAAATTCGTAGGGCCTGCTTTTTTAAAAATCATTTTCGTTCTTTGTTGCCTGTCCACATGGCCACTTCTATACTATCCCCTAGAACTTTTTTTTTTTTAAATTTTGCATGCACATGTCCGGTGACAATACAATATTGTATAAATTACCATATACTCATGTGTAATGTCTATATCTCCCTTTTCCTGGAAGCGGAGAAGGAAAAAATATAGATCCATGTAATGTTCACACTAGCATTTTCTAATTTTAGATTTTTTTCTAATAAATGAAGTTCGCAAGGCACCTGAAGGCTGTGAGATTCTACCTGGGTATCATGTGCATAGATACACCCTTCAAATTCGTATGAAATATCTTGTGCAAAGTTTCATTGTGAGTTCGAACAGAAGAGAACCAAGTTTGATAAAGCTGGGTAACGGCTCACGCAACATTTTATGTTCTTTGTAAGTAAATGATGTTGGCTTATTTTAAAATTGAGCATGCGCACGAGACAAGATTTGTGGTTGTCTCGTCTCGAAAATTTGCTGTAAAAGTGATGTCTCGACTCGAAAAATGTATATTTCTCTATTGGAAAAGCCGTGTCTCGACTCGTCTCGTGCGCATACCTGAGCATGATTTAGTAGTAAATTTATTTTGCATTATACAAATTTGTTTAAATTATGTAATATCTGTGAAAACCTTGTTGACCAGGCTCGCAACCAGCCACTGAAGTTTGGGGAGCATAAATATGCTAGGGGGCAATCGTAACAATTCTGGGTCTCCGTATCAATGTCATAGGATGCATTGTGGTTTGAGAGGCTAAAAAATTTAGGAAGGGAGCAGGCCCCCTAACCCCCGCCGTAGTTGCACAACTATGTAAGTAGATTCCTCAGTACCGGTACTTTATTTCACAAAATAAATACCACTACTTTATTTCGTAAAAAAATTCTTCACTACGTTATATAAAAATTGGATAACTCGACGGGGGAAATTGAATATTTTTCCCAGGGCGGATGAATTTCACTCATATGCGCACCCAGCCATCACACACGTAAGAGTGGGGAAAAGTTATTCCTGTCTGAAATGAAAATTTTCTCTTACAGGGGGATAAAAATTTCTCAGAGGAGAAATCCCTGGCATCCCCTCGTCAATTAGCACACTAGGACGGGCCTCACAATTTATAAGGAAATCGACGCAAAAGGCTGTAAGATGACATTTTTCATACCTTTTCTTTTTACATGACATATTTTCGACTCCAGACGACACAGGGACGGATCCAGGATGGATTCCTGAGGGATGGGGTAGCGGTGAGTTGTAACACTGCTAGTTAGGGTTACTTTAGTTTTATTATGTACAGACTTGAACTTTTGCATCACTGGTGCTTGTGCCATTGGAGGTGGCGAACGACCCTTCCCTCAGGATCCGCCTACAAGTCTCTATGCCATCCCTACAGGATAAAATAAGATACACAAGAATGTTTTCCACTTATGTTTGAAGGCATACGCGTAGCCAGAAATATTCGTTAGTCGGGTTTAAGTATAGAGCCTCTAATAATAATAATAATAATAATAATAATAATAATAATAATAATAATAATAATAATAATAATAATAATAATAATAATAATAATAATATAATAGACTAATAATAATAATAATAATAATAATAATAATAATAATAATAATAATAATAATAATAATAATAATAATATCCGCTTAGTATTGTGTTTCGTAGAACAGATGTAGACTTCTTCCTCTGACACTGTCCGTCTCCATGTAAACATTTCCCACCCCCACCCCCACATCTTTAGATTCCAATCAGTTTCGGTGGTCTGTCTCTCTGTTTATTGTTAATTTCACTGGAATGCATTTCTTTATAGTCTTCAATCTTTGCATAAAATTAACAGTCCTCACCTAAAAGATGTGTGGTGTAGTGTGCGACGCAATACTTCCCTGTGGGAAACCTTGGAAATGTACGTATTGCAATCGAGCATCTCACCTGAGTCTCCCGTTTAATCAGTAAGTACGCTGGGAATTTTATTTTGTGAGGTATTCAAAACCCAAGAGGGAGAGCATTTAGAATAGTGATACATATTTTTACAGAAACGCAAAGGAAGCAATATATTTTGTTACGCCCAGGGATGTGTGTAAAGAGAGTTTGGTTGGTGTTAGGGGGTGTTTATGGGGTTGGGAAAGATTGTAAACAAAGAAACTTCATTTCCTAGCCTTCTCTGGATTACAGGGGTGCCCACAGTCAAGTTTTGGGGCACAGGTTGCACTTTTTTTTTTTTTTTTTTTTTTAAGAGGAGGGACATAATTTGTCATTGAAAGTGGAACAATCGAATTTTAATTATACCACAATGATACTTTTATGAACACGAGTGGCGTATTTAGGAATTTGTTTCGGGAAGGGGTATGCACAATACGAGAATAAGCACTTATATTTTTCCTTTTAGGTGCCGACAAATTTTCATGAAGTTGTGAATATAACAAATTTATTTCGGGGGGGGGGGGGCATTGAGTTCGATAGCCACCGACTGATGAACACTAAGTATGAAGGAGAACTTAGCATGAATAACATTTTTAAATAAGTAATGTCATAATAAAGAGTGGTAAATTTGGGGGGAGGACAGTAAATGGGAAGAATGGTAACCTTCAGGGGAAAATAGGGACCTCTGCCTGGGTGTGTATATTCTCTACTCATTTACATTTTCTAAACATTGTGATGTGTCGTCGTACGTATATGTAAGCCCCTTCTCCACAGAGGAAGATTGTTGTTGATCCAAGATGAAAGCTAAAATCTCCTAATTTCAATAGATATGAAAGGAGGGATTACAACCTGTACCAACACATCTTAAAGTACGCCTCTGTTTGAAAGTATTTCTTTACTAATGTACATACTTTTCAAGAGCTTCAGTTTGATGTGTTAGGTCCTATATATCGTTTCTAGCTATTTATCATTTTTAGAAAATATTTTTTCTGCATTTATATGCTTATCTATCTATATTTATATCTATGTCTCTCTCTCTCTCTCTCTCTCTCTCTCTCTCTCTCTCTCTCTATATATATATATATATATATATATATATATATATATATATATATATATATATATATATATATATATATATGTATATGTATATATTACTTCTATCTGTTTACCTGTCTATCAACCGTTCGATTTATCATCTTTCATTCAACCTTCAAATACTGCATTGAAATAAAGCTACATAAAAACGGAAGAAATAACCACAGAAATATGAAACACAATAGCACTTCTTTCTTCTCTTTTCTTATGTTTCTGAAGCCGAAAGTCGTGCGATATTTTTCCTCGGTCGGCAGGAATATCTCGCTTTCCGTTGTCTTTTCACGGCACACATTTGTACTGCTATCCCTCCTGCTGTCACTCATAAAGTGATTATCCGTCGATATTCACATTTCAAGCAACCACGACTCGAAGGACAGGCAGAAAGACGACCGCTAAACGCGGACAGGGAGGTTCACACAGGAGTCAATAGACATTTCAACAAAAGGAGACACCAACTCAAAATTTGAGTGGGAGGGTTACATCTGCGTTGCCAAGTTTTTAAAATCAAACATGGAAGCTTTTTTACTGTGTTTTTTTCAAAATCTAAAACACACAAGACATAGATATGTGTCTCATCTAGGTTTGTTCAAATTTTGACGTTTGTAACTTTAATAATAAAGAAGAAAATAGTGAAAAACTTTGCAATGCTTTTTAAATGGACTAACTTTCAAGGTTGCTAGGGGTACCAGATCACCTTAACTTTGAGAGCTTTTTGCTCATACAGAATATCAACCGGAAAAGAATAATAAACTTGCTTCTACCGACTGTTCAAACCGAAGCAAGCAAACTTGTCGAGAATAGAGCCGCGACCGCACACATAGAGGGCAAGCATATTCGCCATTTGGCAGGAAAGAGGTAGCAAAAATGACCACTGTTCCCAGTTAAAGTTTCCTTAACGTAACAATTAACTTTCACTTTAGACCTATATACAATACTCAATTATAGATACAAACGCATACATAGGTAGCAAATGCATTCGTCAAGAAATTACGTGAATATAATAATAATAGAGAAACCTATAGGAGAGACTCAATAGATCTTAGGTTTAAGTGTTTATCACTCATCTGCTAACAACAATGCTTCGTGCAGCAATGTGATAGTATTAGAATAGCGGCAAGTTCAACAGTTGACATCTACATAAGGTGAAACAAAGGTCGAGTTTGTTTGTTCTATGGCCATTATTTTCTATTTATGACAGACCTCTTGTAGGATAGAGGAAACCTAAAACGGAAGGGGGAAAAGGAAGGTGAAGACAGCGAAACATTCTTTTGACAATTATCAGTCCTCGCATTTTCTCCCTAGTAAGATACCTTCAAGGAGTAAAATATAGGCCTTGTATAGTTCATTGACCTTACTGAAAAAAAAAAACTATGTGCTACACAATATTTTTGAGTATATTCTCCTACACTACAGAAAATCTACAGACCACACTTTTAAAAAATCTGGTTTTCCGTATTGCGACGAAAAATCCCTAGATATAAAAATAAATATGTAGATCTCTTAACCTGTTATATCCGCACCTGCAAATAGCGGTTATACTTTATCTGTGTTCCTGAGTCTTTTACAGTTGGGAGGGAGGGACTGGTTATGATTTACAACATGCTGGTTGGAACAATGTATTTACTCATATGTTTCGTATTTTGTGAATCTACCGTCGGCAAATCGGACAAAATGTTGTTCCTTTTTTGTGTCCTGTACGTTTGTTTAAAGCGGCAAAACCTCCAAACTTCTAGATAGTGAGAGGATTGGGCCACAAAAAAATCAACAGAAAGATGCGGAAAGAAAATACTTATAAGCTTGTCTAGGTAGCAGCCTAGCTGATTTGAAAGAAAATAAATTAAATATTTTAAGTTTTACGTTCCTCGATTATGCCAACTAGGCTAAAGAAGACGGTGTTGATGAGAAATGAAAGAAATCGTGGAATGAAGAAAGTGGGAGGAAACGGGAGAACACCGAGAAAACTCACGCACATAGTGTTTGTCCAACACAAAGTTTACTTGGCACGAGCTGGGATCGATCCAAGGACCCCATGCACCAGAGGTGAACGCTCTACCACTGAGCCACTGCGGTCCACCTAGGTGATTTGTCCAAAGGACATGCCTATAATATTTTTGTGGTAATAATACGTAGCGTTTGCCTCGAACATGAAAAAATATTGAATATTTCAATAGATCCTGTGGAATGAGTGAGCTAATCTTTTTCAGGACTAAGGATGTAAGAATATCTGGACTAATATGGGAAAACATTATTGGTTATGACACAAAAGGACACTAGAAGTGTATTTCATTTAAGTTTCCCAAATTTTGCCCCGAAATAGTGGTTGCCCTGAGTGACTCTTCGCATCTCCAGTTTTTTCGAGGGAGATACCCAGTGGCGGCGATATCGGCTTCGGGGCCCGCCCGCAAAAACTGAACCGAGTGGCCATGTGTTACTCGAACTTCACCTACAATTTATATATGCGTACTAATGTACCATTTTACAATGTTAACAGTATTACCACTATGATTACAGCTACTATGAATAATAATAATAATAATAATAATAATAATAATAATAATAATAATAATAATAATAATAATAATAATAATAATACAGTATAACCACGGTTAACCGATCTAAAGCAGGGGCTTATTTCGGATATTTTTTTGTTGTTGTTTGTCTGTTAAGTCATGGACATCTGTTACCGGGCCTGTACTACAGTATTTCTTATTTATCTGAAATGTTTTCAAGATCAAATAATTTCAAAACTCTCTTTGTATGCTACACTTATGTTCTTCATTAAAGTTAAGGAGTTCCATAATTTAGTGGTTACAGGTTTGATTCATATCCACGTGATCCTGGGTTCAATCATCCGCTGGAATACTTCAAATTTTTGACGTCTGCCCAGCGTCGTGAGGAAAACTGAGGAATGATACGCCTCTTGGTGGAGGGTGACGCAATGGGCTGACCAACTGTTCGTCACCCAAGTAGTTGTAGGCAGGGTGGATTGATTTAAATCAGTCTGATTTAAATCACGATTTTAATCAAGATTTAAATCATTTGATTTTTTAAAAATAAAAATCGTTGATTTAAATCAAAATCCGAAATAAATTAATTTAAAGTGAAAATAAGTAAAATTCCATTTCTGTTCTGTTATTTCGATTATGGAAGATAATAATCAGAATACAATCGGACTCAAATGTATGTAAGGGGGCGCGGTGGCTCAGTGGTAGAGCGTTCACCTCTGGTGCTTGGGGTCCCGGGTTCGATCCCAGCCCCCGCCAAGTGAACTTTGTGGTGGACAAACACCGTGCTCGTGGGTTTTCTCGGGGTTCTCCCGTTTCCTCCCACTTTCTTCATTCCACCATTTCACTCATCTCTCATCATCACCGTCTCCTTTAGCCTAACCGGCATAACCGTGGGACGTAAAACTCAAAGATTTCATTTCATTTTTTCAAATGTATGTAAGCACAGTATGGAAACGAGTATCATGCAACGGATGATTAGAGAAATCCCATTTTGAACGGATAACGGGTGAATCCTGCGGTGTTTAAATCGTTAACTATTCCAACGGGGAAATCACCATGGACATTTAAAGCGAAAATTTTCTTCTGTCCACGTCTATTTCTTTGTTTCCAGATAATAGGAGTGCATTTAGAGGGGTCCGATCCCCTCTCCTAAAAGTAAATAAATAAATAAATAAAACTAAGCGAAATTTATGGACTAAATACATAGAAGTTCCTCGGGTTCATAATACGGCAAATTTTGGATGCGTTAAAATATTGAATAATACTTTTGATAAAGTGGATACTTTCAAATATCTAGTATCAATATTAACAGACCTAAACCATATTCACGAAGAACTTAAATGTCGACTAAAAGCAGGGAATTCGTGTTATTATTCACTTCAAAATCTCTTATCGTCGCGAATTCTGTCGAAGAATTTGAAGCTTAAAATATATAAAACGATAATCATGCCTGTTGTTCTGTATAGCTGCGAAACACGGTCGCTAACTCTGAGGGAAGAACATAGATTGGAAGTATTTGAGAACAAGATCCTGAGACGAATATTCGGACTCAAGGGGAACGGGAATGGGTAATGGCGGAAACTTCATAACGAGGAACTACATAATTTATATGGTTTACCCAACATTGTTAGGGTCGTCAAGTCTAGGAGGCTTAGGTGGGCGGGTCATGTAGCTAGAATGGAAGAAAGTAGAAATGGTTTGAAAGTCTTGACTGGAAGACCGATAGGAAACCGACCATTAGGAAGACCTAGGCGCAGATGGGAGGACAATATTAAGATGCATCTCGCAGAAATAAGAATACAAAGTATAAACTGGACCCAATTGGCTAAGGATAGAAGTCAATGGAGAGCTTTTGTAAACGTGGCATTGAAGCTCCGGGTTCCATAGACCATAGAGTTAGTTACTTAATTTTAGGTGATATATATATATATATATATATATATATATATATATATATATATATATATATATATATACTTTATATGCATTTCGTGCCGCTAGCTAGTTCCGATTTCTTTAAATGTGCCCCTGCGAAATATCAGTAACTTTCGTGAAAAGAAATGTGTCATGCTGATAAATGTCGCTGTACTTTTTCCTTAATGCTGAAGAAATATTGTTTGGGATTGAAATAGGTTAACGACTGGAGATTAATTCAAAATTCAACCTCAATACTTTCACTTAAATGGCATAACTAACATTTAATACTAATTCCTAATGTTTTTCTTCAGTTTGTGACTTGTATTATACGAGGAGAAAGATTTGATTTAAATTTAAAAAGTCAATTTAAGTAAAAAATCAACAAAAAATATTTTTTTAAAATAATGATTTTTTTCAACCTGGTTGTAGGTCCACCAGTCGTTAACATATGGCATTGAGGCGGCTCAGGACTTAAGGTCTGTTACGCCAGTGGTTTCAATTTTTAGTTTTTGTAAGTTAAATGAACATTTTTAGGACTACAGTACATCTATATGTAGTTAGTACTGTAATAGTTTACATTTATAGCATATAGATTAGGTACAGCCTAGCGCGTCCCCGTCTTCTAGATTATTCCCGTACAGTACAGTACAGTACATGTTTATTGGATTTGCGATTTCGGATAATTCGGGCTTCGGTTATCCGGAATTATACTGTAACTACATTCCACACAGAGGAAAATTAACGTAGAATATTTTTTGTGTACTCGCGTAAAATACAGTGTTCTCATTGCCTAGAATAAAACGGAATGGAAACTCTTCTTGTATCGTTACACCGGAACACGTAACACACAAACCCACATGATAAAACTAAGGAGAGGTATTGTAAGCGTCACTATCACTATATTTCACTTTAAATGGAATGGAACACAAAATATGTAAGAACTGTTTACCTAACCTTCAGTTCTTTAGGAGCAAGAATTTGTCTATAATTTTATCCTTTTTTTTTTTTTCATGTTCGATGCTCAAAATGGCAATGAAACTGTTAGAATTAGTTATAGGCTGTGTAGAAACGCTTTCAAAATGCATTAAAATTATAAATGACATGTAAAATGAGTCTTGCTGAGCGTACTTTGTAGGGGCCCCCTCAGGTCCGAGCCCCCCCCCCCCCGCACCGCGGGGTCTGCGGGGTCCTTATCGCCTCCACTGGAGATACCATTGAAGTTATAAATTAAGTGAAGATCAAAAGCATCACAAATTATAGTTCTGAAATTAGAATGTAACTTCCAATTGTCTTACGCAAAGAAATCTCGTCTAACAGATTTGTCATGACCTGGACCTATCAGCCTTTTGAATGCTTCTCGATGAAATTTCAATCAGTGCGTGTTGCGGAAGTAGGGAAGGGAGCGCAGAACAACAGTCCACATGGCATTAGGTCTCTTTAAACAATAAAACGTTCTTTTATTTTAAGTGTGTTCTGCTATCTAAGCTATTAGGATAAGGGAGAGTGAACAGTTAAGAAGAGAAAAGGTGCTATAATTTTCATTGTGGATGGATTTTAAATTTCTGAGCTTTCGCCATCTATGGCCATTTAGCCCGTCACGTTTGAGGGATAACATTTCTCGACGAGCACAGTCTCCGGGGAAAGGGAAGGAAGGAAGCGGCCTGGGACCTATATATTAGGTACCACACCGGCATTGGGCTGGTGTAAATAAGAAAAACCTAATTCAGGATGATTGGCCTAAAAAAGCTTTTTACACATTTTCGACCGAGTGCCCCCAGCGGGAAGCAAACCCGGAACCGCTAGCACCGAAGAGAATTTTCATTGTGTAATACTATACTGTTTTAAATCATTACGAAGGAAATTAAGCTGTTCCGAGGTCTACCAGCTTCTGGTAGAGATGCCAAGGAATGCACTTTCCCTGGGAATGTACTTTATGTCTTAGGGCAATTAATTTGATGGGTCCTATAAACGTATGACCCCCATGAATACCATCACCCTCCTCCGAAATATAAACCCGGAACCTTGTGAACGAAGTCCTTGCCTCTTACACTTCACGACTACTGAGATTGGCAGTCAACTAGTTTTTAGTATTCAGATACAAACCACTTCATATTTTTACATGATGTTATAATAATAATAATAATAATAATAATAATAATAATAATAATAATAATAATAATAATAATAATAATAATAATAATAATAATAATAATAATAATAATGTGTTGTAGTAGTATCATTGATAATAATTATATTGTCTATGTAGGATACTTGAAGAAAGTATTTAGAACTACACACAGGATTTGGCTCGTTTAGGCTCGACACGACTCGAAACAAATTCGAGTCGAAAATCTTTGAGTTTTACGTCCCACGATTATGCCGGTCAGACTAAAGGAGACGGTGATTATGAGAAATGAATGAAATGGTGGAATGAAGAAAGTGGGAGGAAACGGGAGAACCCCGAGAAAACCCACGCACACGGTGTTTGTCCACCACAAAGTTCACTTGGCGGAAGCAGGGTTTGAACCCGGGACCCCATGCACCAGAGGTGAACGCTCTACCACTGAGCCTCGCCAACTCTGGTTTCTATTTCATAGATTTTTGTTTCTGTGTTTTCTGTTTGAAGTTCCTAAATATCCATAGCCTACTAACAACAAACTTAAAAAAGTAAATCATAATGGCTCATTGATAGAGCAATTACATCCAGTTCCAAAGGTTGGAGGTTTGACCTCAAGCACAGAGACGCCTACAACATGATCCCCTAAGATTAAAATATACCATTATAAATCCAACGGTGCCGACTTTCCAAAATGTATGCGGGTGCAAATACAATGGCGGGTCGTGTTATATGTTTCCAGGGGAGTCTCGATATTTTTTGATTGATTTCCTTTTAGTTTAAATCTTTTATGAACACTGTCATAAAGGCCTGTGCTGTAATAAAGTAAAATATACCGGCTGGGTTGTCACTTTTCAAGAATCTTGTAGCTGTCATTAAAAAATATTTTAACCTGATCTTTCTATTACACATTACAACTTTCTGAAAGCAAGAAAGATACGAGGGCAGGGTGAAAAGTTCGGCCTGACAATGAAAGACTGTGAATTTCAATTCAAGAATGAATTTATTTTCCCACATAATCTCCCTTAACTTCAATACACTTGGTCCAGCGTTTCTCCAACATCAGTATTCCTTCCCGGAAGTGAGAGTCTGGAAGGCTGTGATAATAGTCATGCACGACCCTCTCAACTTCTTCATTCGATGTGAAGCGCTTCACAGAAAGAAATGTCTTCAAGTTTGGGAACAGATAGAAGTCCGATGGTGCCAAATCAGGAGAATATGGGGGATGGCCGAGCAAATCGTACCCCAAATCCCGCAGTTTTCCCATCGCCAACGCACCCTTGTGCATAGGTGCGTTGTTCTGGTGAAAGATGATTTTCTTCTTCAAGCCAGGCCTCTTCTCGCGAATTTTGGCATCCAGCTAGTCAAGAACGTTGGAGTAATTGTACTCCCTTTTGCAAGGTAATCAATTAACAGGATCCCTTTCGCATCCCAAAACAAACTGGACATGACCTTTCCGGCCGATACGATCGTCTTCGCTTTCTTCGGCGCTGCACCACCGGCTTCCACCCACTACTTGGACTGCTGTTTCATTTCTGGCGTGTAGTGGTAAACCCATGTTTCATCCATCGTCACAAATCGCTGCACAAAATCGGTCGGATCCCTTCTGAATCGTTCCAAAGATTGCTGCAAAAAGCGTTTTCGCATTTGTTTTTGGTCGACAGTCAGCAAATGCGGCAACCATCTTGCGCAGAGCTTTCGCATCCCTAGTTCTTTGTGAAAAATGTTTCGAACCCATTCCTCCGATATCCCCACACTCTCAGCTATCTCACTCACTTTCACTCACCTGTCGTCCAACACGATATCAAGCACTTTTTCGATTGTTTTCGGTGTGGTTGCGGTTTTCGGCCTTCCTCCACGTGGGTCATCTTCGAGGGATGTGCGACCACGTTTAAATTCAACTGCCCATTTTTTAACGGTTGACATGGAAGGAGCAGAGTACCCGTAAACTTTTGTCAACTTCGGATGAATTTCCGTAGGGGTTAATCCATCGAAAACGAAAAATTTGATTACCACACGATATTCAACTTTATTCATTTTCACAACTAACACGCACGACGTCTAACTGCGAGAATGCCTGCACACAAACTACTTGAGAGAACAAGTTGACGCTTGTTATACGAACTGAAAAGCGCCCCCACCCAAGAACAATAGAATTTTGCTGATTGGAGTGCCATCTCTGGGTCAGGCCGAGAATTTTTCACCCCGCCCTCGTATCTCCACCCATGCAGCATTGCATTCTAGTGGACAAATAGAGAACTTCCTCATCAAAAACGTGTATTTTGGAGCGCTTCCCTTCCCCGTCCAAAAGAGTCCTTTGTTTCGGAAGCGGCGAAACTTTTTTTTTTTTTTTTTTTTTTATGTCAACGGGAGGGCGATAGCAGGTAGCAAGCAAAACGACCCAGAAAGTTGCAATGGTTCTGACTACTTGCAAGATGATAAAAAAAAAGTATGTCCCTTTCAAGACTATGATTACATGGAGAAATATTGTAGGGTTGCAAGATTTTTTTTTAATGACAGCTACAAGATTCTTGTAAAGTGACAACCCCGGCTTAAGGATAGGTTGGGGCTGCCCTAGCTCAGTCGGTAACACGGTTGACTTAAATGCAAGAGAAACGGTTTAAACCCGGGTCCAAGATTAAGGATAATTTAGTGTAATGAAACTTCTAAACATATACAGGGTGTTTCAAAACAACACCGACAACGTTTGGAAGGTGATTCCTGACACCAAGATAAGACAAAAACTATAGACCAACCTGGGTGCACAAATGCTTCCTTTCAGAATTATAGGCTGCCGAAAACATAAAAAAATGAAATTTAAAGGCCCATAGCTCCAAAATTATGGAACCTACCGTAGTCGGGTCAAGACTTCATTTAGGAACTAGTATGTGCCCTATCCAAATATCCATGCTTCAGAATCCTGCGATACTTCCGCAACAATTTTTATAGAGGTAGTTCATGAGTACTTCAAATTATATGCACGTAGACAAACTCCCTTTATAAATATTGTTGCGTAAGTATCTTAGGATTCTGAAATATGGATATTTGGAAAGGGCACATATTAGTTCCTAAGTGAAGTATTGACTCGTCTACGGTAGGTCCCATAGTATTGAAGCTATGAACCTTTAAAGTTCATTTTTTCATGTTTTCGGCAGTCTATAACTCCGAAAGGAAGCATTTGTGCTAGGGATACGCACGAGACAGGATTTGAGGCTGTCTCGTCTCAAAAATGTGCTGTAAAAGTGATGTCTCGACTCGAATAATGTATCGTTCTCTACTGGAAGAGCTGTGTCTCGACTCGAATTTTGTCAGGAAAATTCTGTCTCAATTCGTCTCCTGCGCATCCCTAATTTGTGCACTCAGGTTGGTCTATACTTTTTGTATTATCTTGATGTCAAGATTCATCTCCCAAACGTTGTGGGTGCTGTTTTGAAATACCTTGTATAATCGTAACATTAACCTTAAGTGTATAATTTAAACAGCTTACATGATGCATAATGATTACAAGAGGCAATTATATTTTCAACACGCTACTAAAAGAAAATACCACATTCATACTAATTAAAATGGAAAAATCTTCATAAAAGCAAATAATTTTAATGGTATTGCAGAAAGAACTATGCAAGAATTTTGTTGTGAACGCAGTGGCGGCAGGTGGATTGTGGTTTCGGGTGTTGCAGTACGAACGATAAGAGACAGAAGATATAAAGTTGACTCATTGACTAATCAGCATAATTTAGTTGCAAATGTTATGTGACTTGTTAAATTAAATAAAATTCTGTTTTTAAAAAATAAAAAAAGGCAGAATATTTTATCCGATTAATCACCTTAATTAATTAGTAGACTTCATTCTCCTCTCTTTGATTGGAGCAAATCTGTCTAATACATGCTGGTTGAACTCTGGTATTCTTATTGTCAGGTCTTTTTCGATGGAAAGCATAACCAATGATGATAACATTTCTTGGGACATTCAATTCTTTGAAAGTATCTATTCTTTGTCATGTGAAAAAAAAAAAAAAAAAAAAAAACTTTTCGTCTTTTACTGACGCCATAGGTACAGTTAATATTAATTTCAGAAGCTTTGTAGATTCACTAAATATTTTTTCTAGATTATTGCGAACGATTCATTCTAGTAAACTCAGTCCCTGACAGTGATCCGAATTCCTCTTCAGCGTTGACTGAAGAGAGTTCGTAGCAGAGATTAGTATTATTAAAAAAAAGGTACATTGAACACACTTTATTCTCAGTTTATCCAGGAAAATTTAAAATAAATTGAGGAAATGTATCTGGTGCAAACAACACTACTGCCATAAGATATTCTGTAAATTTAAACAGGGTTTTTTTTTTCGAACACTCTCCTGAATTGCCCTTTGCTTGTTTTGTCTAAGCCTTATGTCATAATTGCAAATTATTCCTCAGTTGAAAGCTGGTCAATATTTTTTGTAAGTTTTTTTACACACACACACACACACACAAAAAAAAAAAAAAGCCGATACAAAAGAGGTACTGGTATATGAATTCCGAATGTCACATATTCATACATCAACACACACACATTTGCGTAAAAGAAAAAACTACATTCCAAATCATCCGTCTTGGTTGTTACGCAATGCACGATGAACACAATATACTTCCACATGAGGCGAAACAATGCTTACCAATGTGATATGTTCTGGAAAGGAAACCTCGAAACCCGCCAAATGAAGGATCAGCATGTAACAGAAGCCAAAAATCAAAGAACATCAAAACAAACAGCACTGCCAATTCTACACCCAGAAATGTTAACTGGGAGGGAACCTGTCTTATACTGCACCCGAAAAGACGATAAGTAATTCTTAATTACTGTCACCTATATTTTTAGAAAAAAAATTATAGAATAATTATTTTTATAAGAAAAGAAAGAGTACATGACGAGGTATAAAATAAAATATTTAGCCTACATCAATCATTTCTCTGTTAAACAAGTATAGTTCGTTAAGAAACTCTACAAGTGTTAGTCGAGTTTCGAAATTTTTGGGAGGTCCGGAACCGGTGGACTCCCCTTGTGGCTATGCCCCTGAGCATTGCTAACTAGTCCCAAATTCAAACTGGCGTTTCCCATCATACAGTTTTATGTGGAGAGTTATCAAGATTATAAAATACATTTATTTTATAAAAGAAATATGTTTATACTAAAATATTATCCCTAGAGGGGAAGGGGGAGGAATTCTACATACTG
Organism: Thermobia domestica; assembly: GCF_964235325.1. Lineage (NCBI taxonomy): Eukaryota > Metazoa > Arthropoda > Insecta > Zygentoma > Lepismatidae > Thermobia > Thermobia domestica. The sequence continues at coordinate 204,155,000 of NC_137458.1, read as the reverse complement.
ACTTATTAATATTTGATTCACAAACTTCTGTAGAAGAATCCTTCATTACCAATATAAGCTAAGAATTAACTTGTAAATGCGGGTCTACTTTCATTTGTTTTCTCTTCTACTAGATATTTTCTTTCTTGTTTTGTAATTCTGGAATCACTTTTTTTATTGTCATTATATTGATTGGCTTCAGTATGGTCCCGTAATTTAAAAATATGAATGCATAAAAACAAATTCCATTTGTTAATTGCTAGTGAAAGAAAATTCAGAAAGCTTATTTAGCGCGAAAATCCAGGTCCGTGAACTTGCCCCCCCACTTTGAGCACTAACGATAAAATTAGTGTCAATCGTTAGTGCATCGTTAGTGCTTCTTAGTGCACCAACCCCTAACGTTAGTGCTTAATTAGTGTAGGAGCTACAAGCAAAAACCTTTGGGGGGGCCAAGTTCACGCTGCCCCCCACTTCAAGCACTAACGAAATAACTAGTGTCATTCGTTAGTGCATCGTTAGTGCTTCTTAGTGCACCAACCCGTGACGTTAGGGCTTCATTAGTGTAGGCTCTAGAGCCAAAACAATGGTACACGCTGGTCCCCCACTTCAAACAATAAGGAAAGGAATAGTGCCGTTCGTTAGTGCATCGTTAGTGCTTATAGAAAATACTAAAGGTTTCGTTAGTGTTTCACTATTAGTGTAGATATAGCTAATTAGATGTCACGAAACTCCCATAAGAAATGCATGGGGAATTTTTCATTGCGTCAAATTACCGCCAAATTCAAAAGCACTATTGACCTCTTCTAGTGCAATCGTTAGTGCATCGTTAGCGCTTCTTACTGCAAAAGCCGCTAACGTTAGTGCTTCATTAGTGTAGGAGTTATAAATAAAAAACATTTGGGGTGGCCAAGTTCACGCTGTCCTCCACTTCAAGCATTAACGATAAAATTAGTACCATTCGTTAGTGCATCGATAGTGCTTCTAGAAAACACTTATAGTTTCGTTAGTGCTTAAATATTAGTGTGGTTATGACTAATTACATGTCACGAAACTCCCATAAGAAACGCATGGGAAATTTTTCATTGCGTTGAATTACCGCCGAATACAAAAGCACTAATGAATTCTTGTAGTGTAATCCTTAGTGCATCGTTAGTGCTTCTTAGTGCACCAACCCTAACGTTGGTGCTTCATTAGTACAGGAACTACAAGTAAAAAGCACTTTGGAACTTGGCCCCCCCACTTTGAGTACTAACGAAAAGATTAGTGCCATTCGTTAGTATATCGTTAGTGCGTTCAGAAAATACTAATAGTTTCGTTAGTGCTTCACTATTAGTGTAGATATAGCCAATTGTAAGTCACGAAACTCCCACAAGAAATGCATGGGGAATTTTTCATTGCGTTAAATTACCGCCAAATTCAAAAGCACGAATGGTCACTTGTAGTTCAATTCTTAGTGAATCGTTAGTGCTTCTTATTGCACCAACCCTAACATTAGTGCTTCGTTAGTGTAGGAACTACAAGTAAAAAACCCTTTGGGCCTAGCGTGAACTTGACCCCCCACTTTGAGTACTAACGAAAAGATTAGTGCCATTCGTTAGTATATCGTTAGTGCTTCCAGAAAATACTAATAGTTTCGTTAGTGTTCACTATTAGTGTAGATATAGTCAATTATAAGTCACGAAACTCCCATAAGAAATGCATGGGGTATTTTTCATTGTGTTAACTTCCCGAACGTAATAGTAACCATTATACTAATATATGGTTATTAGTGCTTTTAAATTTGGTGGAAGAATTTTACAAAATGGAAAATGCTACGTGTCTAAATTTAGCCCCGCACGCATCTCAAATACTAAAAAAACGTTTGACATTGTTAGTGCATCGTTAGTACCCATTAGTACACTAAACTCTAACGTTAGTGCTTTGATTCAACTCTATATTAGTGAAAATTATTTGCAAGACTGAATTGAAGTTTTTCTAATTCTACAATTATTGTCCTGTATTGTTAGTGCATCCTTATTGCTTCCCGAAACACGAAGCATTAGTGATAGCGAGATTATAAGTGAATAACTCACTCTGTGCTAAATTTAATTTTAGCAAATTTTATAATAATTGTCCCACAAAGGTTGAATAAATGTCAAAGATTAGTACATCGTTAGCGCTCCGAAAGACACTAAGCATTAATGTTACTGCTATCATAGTTTAGGGGTTAAAAATGAATAACTCGGGGGGGGATACTTTAGATCTTTAAATTTTGTACAATTTTACGCTAATTGTCTGACAGAAATAGACAAACCAGCGTTTAGTCCTCTGCTGAATAAGCACTAATGCTAGTGTTATCATAATTTAAGTGTTATTAACGAATAACACGCACGAGCCTAAATTCAAATTTGTCGAATTTCACAATAATTGTCAATCAAAAGGTAGGATAATCGCTAAAGGATCGTGCTTTTTAGTGCTTCAAAAATACTAAGCATTGACGATAGTGCTATCACAGTTTAGGAGTTATCAGTGAATAACTCGGACGGAACTCAATTAAAATTTATCGAATTTTATAATACTTGTGTAAAAATTGAAAAGCCTGAAGTTAGCCCCGCTCGAGTTATTTGGTAAAACTCCTAAACTGTGACGGCACTGACGTTAAGTGATTAGTGTTTCATGAGGCACTAACAGTCACTAATCTTCGGTGGTTATCTTATCTTTGTGGGACAATTAGTATGAAGTTCGAAAATTTAAATTCAATCCTATCCGGACTATTCATGAAAGCACTAACGAAAATGCTTAATGTTTTATAGCTCTAGCAATGCAGTAAGCGCTTGTGTTTGTTCTACTTTTTTGTTACAATTAGTGTAAAACTATTTAAGTTGAAAAACCTAAAGTTAGACCGGGTTGAGTTTTCATTAATAAGTCCAAAAATATGATAGCACTAACGTTAGTACTTATTGTTTTTTGAAGCGTTAGGGATGCACTATCCTTTAGAGTTTGTCCTACCTTTGTGAGAAAATTAGTGTTTTTCGATACTTTTAAATTCAGTCTCGTCCGAGTTATTCATTAATAATTCCCAAACTACAATTTCACTAACGTTAGAGCTTTTTGGAGTATTAACGCTGTACTAACATTTGACGTTTATTCCATCTTTGTGAGACAATTATTGTAAACTTCGATAAATTTAAATTAAGCCCGGAATGTGTTATTCACTTATAACTCCTAAACTATGATAGCAATCAGTGTTTAATAGGGCTCTATTAATGCACTACCCACTGGTGTTAGTCCCACTTTTGTGACACAATTACTAAAAAAAAATGTGTAAAGGTTGAAAAATCTAAAGTTAGCCCCGAACGAGTTATTCATTAATAACTACTAAAGTATGATAGTACTATCATTAGTGTTTATTGGACTAATGTCAAATTACTTAGCACTAAACATGTAAATAGTTTTACTAGCACTTGAGTATCGTGCGGGGCTAAATTTAGACACTTAGCATTTTTCCATTTTGTAAATTTCCCACATATTTAAAACCACTAATAATCACATATAGTGTAATGGTTATAGTATAGTGTAGTGTTAGTACCTCTTATTGCAGAACTCCAAACATTACTGCATCAACAGTATGGATGGTAGAAAATAAAACTTAGGGGAAGCTAACTATACGCTAGCCAATAAAAGCATTCACGATGAGAAGTATTAATGTTCGGTCTTGGTGTACTAGCAAGCAATAACGAAACACTAACGATGCTACTAGAAGAGACCACTACTGCATTTGAATTTCGTGAGAATTTGACCTAATGAAAAAATCCCCATGTTTTTCTTATGGGAGTTTCGTGACTTACAATTGGCTATATCTACACTAATAATGAAGCACTAACGAAACTAAGCACTAACGAAACTAACAAATTGCCAGTGTGATGCAATTGATAACTTTTATATTATTATTATTATTATTAATCGTTTATGTACTGTAAAAGAAAAATATGAACCGTTAAGTAGTAGATTTTATCTGTTGTTTTTTGATATCTTCTAACAGTAATAACAAACTGCTTGTAAATACGCAATGATTATCAAGGACAATGACATATTAATGTAAGGACTACTCTGCAGACTCGCAATAAACAATAAACAATAACAGATAAAAAATAGTTGCAAAAAAAAGTAACTAACGTCAGAATGTTCGTGAGAATATAGGGTCGCATTGAGACTAGCAAAGAGCGTGGTGTTATTATTACTCAAAGGGTCGTACGATGGAGGCATTAACGTTAATGTTAATGGCACTAATGAGCACTTACTTGCTCTAACGGTTAACCTCATTTTTGAGATGATTCTTAGAAGTGGGCGTGTTGGCATGCAGTTAGAAGACTTATTATATCCATTATTTAAAAAGCACACGTTATCTATGGAGTACTAACGATTTGCGTCACTATCGAACACTAACGTAGCACTAGCGACGTTTAAAGTCGAAATTGGAGTCTGACATAAGTGGCTTGTCAACTTCACGGACATTATATTTTCCTTGAATGCGAGAATTTTGCGGCCGGGAAATTTGCGCCCTACCACAAAAATAGGAAAAAATGCGCTCGCAATATATTTGCACTGGGATGTTTGCGCCCTAACCCAAAAAGAGGGGAAAATGCGCCGGCTATATATTTGCACTGGGATGTTAGCGCCCTACAATTCAATTTATTTTTGTATTGTGTAAAGTAACTTCTACTCAAACTTGAACTAGGCTTGCCTCTCATCGTCTCAGTGAGTTACTCCATCCGTTATAATATTCCGAGCAAATGAAAAAATACAATTTTAGTTCACTAAAGGGCAATCCATACAAATACAATTTTTCATTATACTACAAAATTTACAATAAAAGTATAAATGACTGATATATAATTATTTATTAATATAATCAAAGAGTATAATTTAATCTACAAAAGGCTATTTGGCTCTACCCAGATATCTCTGTTCACAATCCTTGCGAGTTGTTTGGCTTTTCAGGACACAAAATATAGAAAAGAAAATGTAAAGTGAATGTAAAATCAGTTCAGTAATATTATCAAGAAAACTATGTACAGTGTGTTTACTTGCTGGAATTACACTTCAAACACACAATTGCGTCTAGTCGTTCTTTCAGAAAAAAATGTTTCGGGGGGCACACTTAGTATTCCGGAGGGGGGTCATTGCTGGTACTATTTTATTTATTATTATATTATAGACGTATTATTTTGGTCTCCTCCGAGGGGGCACTCTGAGAGCTCTGGGGAGGCCAGTGTTCCCCCAAAATCATCTCTGGAAGAAGCAGTGATTGCGTTGATCCGTTGTGTTCTTTTGGCTTATATTGAAGTTTATTCTCCCCTTGTATAGCCACAATGAAAATAAATCACAAATGGCATGGTTGTGGGGGGAGGATTGTTTATACTGTAATGTCAGCCCTTCCGAGCAAATGCGTAAGCTCCAATAGGTTCTTTATTTCGCAGGGCTCAAACTTCTCGGTGGAGGTACATCGCAGGCGCAATTTTCCCCGTTCTTGAGGTAGGGCGCAAATTTCCCAGACGCAAAATTCTCGACACCGTTCGAATGACCTCGGAAGACTATATCTTTTTCAATACTTTTTTATATTCTTTTACTAGAGATTTCTTCATAGCTTCTTATTAAAATACTAATATATCCTCATTTTATTGTCCTGACCAATCAATATGGGTATGTTGTCAGTAAAATATTTAGATTGATCGAGCCTCTGGTGTGTAACCACAGTATTTCGTATCATCCTCCCATTAGAAATCTTGGCTAAACGAACCAATATATGTTGCCAATAAAATAGTTTAGAATGATTGAGCCCCTGGTAAATAACCACAGTATTTCGTGACAGACCCCCTTCCTATTACCATATTCTAGCTACGTGCCTGACTCAGCTAATTCTCTACATTCTTTACCAAGCCCACATTTTCTAAAGCGGAAAATGCTCTCTAAATACCTAAGCTCATTATTTTCAGCAGATGCACAAATTCGAACTAAAAAAATTGAAACAAAAATTTTTCGAACTCAAAAAGAAATTTCAAAAAAATTTCCAACCAATTTTTAAAAACATGTTTCGAAATAAAGATGTAAACCGCATCTAAAAATTTTCAAATCTTTTTTTCGAACTAAAAATTAAAAATCAAATTTCAAAAACTAAATTTTCAAATAAGTTTTTTCGAACGAAATCATTTAAACCAAATCTTGGATATATTTCCCACCTTAAATTTTCAAGATTACCATTATTTGAAAACAAGTGTTCAGGGTTTCAAGAAATAATAAAACATATTTTTTTTCAACTTGTTGTTGTATTTTAACGAAAGGTATGTGCTCTTCTCATACAATTTTGTTAACATAATAAATACAGAATCTAGTTTAATGAATATTTTGGACGTGTCATCATTTTCGAATCCTGTAGACGTATCCGGTAAAGAAGAAGAAGAAACAACGGATTACTTTATGAATTTCTTTTTTCCTGAAACAATAAAAACGAGTAAATATTGATAAGAGAGAAATAAAGCTTACTCGTAAAAGCTGGAGGTGTTCAGTTCCATTTTCCTCCTCGGGTACGAGATGACAGCATTTCTTCCACCGATGGTGGTGGTTTATGAACTCTTGTGGTACTGCATTTTTCTTGGTGTTGCTACTTTATGGTCAAGGTTCCTCCTTGGATACGAGATGACTGCATTTCTTCCACTGATGGTGTTGATGATTTATGAAGTCTTCTGGGTACTTCATTTTTTTCTTGGTGTTACTGCTTTGTGGTTAAGGAGAGGGAAAAAGGAAAATGAAAAAAAGAAATGGAGGCCTCATTGGGTATTTACAGTTTTTTCTTCATCTTCTTCTTTTTCCAGTTCCAACTTCCGTTTTTTAACGTACCCGTACGGAACTGTATCATAAGAATTGAGTTCTTTAAATCGACGTTTTCTATATCGGATGCTGTACATTTTTCTTCTTTGCGTGACAATGGTATGGTCTTTGGTCCTGCATATTTTATGGGGGATGGTAATGGTGTCTTGTCCACGGCATTGATTTGTAATCATTTCTTTTAGCGTGCTACAATTTAATTGCTGTCCTGCATCATAGTTTAATGTAAATCCTCTAATTTTACATATGTAGCTGGTGACGTTGGTGTCTGGATTGTATATTTCTAAGCTGTAATTTTTTGGTCCTCCACTGACAAATGTCTTGATGTACGCTCGTTGTCCATAAGACTCCATCTCATCCGATAAGCATCCCAAGTACGTTGAAGGTTCAATGGTTGGCTCCCCGGGCTTTTCTGTAAATATCACAGAATCCGTGTCGAAATATAAAACACGTTCCTGCAACATTTCCAGGTACTTGTACAGTTCCAGACGTGCCTGACATGTTGTAAATGCTCCTAAAACAACATTGGTGTTTCGGTTTTGAACAGGCACATGTTCATTGTACTCCCAGAACGCATACAACATGGTATCATTGATGGGTACAATTTGATGGAGTTTAATGTCGGGGGAAGTGAATTTTTCACAACATTCTTCCGGCCGATCAATAATTGTGGTCTGGCTAAAGTTTGAACGTTGCGAAAGCTTGCCCCATAGAGCGTTAACACAAAGCTTAGATAAACTTCTTCGTGCAGGATTATTTTCAATTTTGGTCGGATCCAATGCAATACCTTCACGCTCCAGGACGGTTTGTATAAATTTTGATTTGTCTTCTTCGGTGACACAGGAACTGGGCCAGCCAGAAGCTTCCATTTTCGATTTCATTGATGTATTCTGTGAACAAGCCACCTGTTTTCGTGATGGGATCATATTGTTCAATGTCATAATCCCAAATTTCAAAGATTTCCACCGGTTGATATCCTAATTCTATTGCCTTCTGTATTTCATATGATACCCATGTTCCAGTGAGGCACCGCTCCTGATCGTTGTGCGTACACGTTGCTGTAGGGTCTGGGTTCATTTCTTCGGCACAAGCAGCATACAGTGGAAACAATAGTTTCTTGTTGCATCGGTAAGGGAGGAGACCATGATAAAGATGGCGACTTGGCAATATCGTCATTTTGATCAGACCATTGACTTTATTTATTGGTGGTATATTTTCATCACCCTGTAGATAAATTCTAGGATGTCCTACAGGGTATTTAGCACACTTATTTATGTAAGGATAAAGCGAAACAATATCGAAATATTATATTTTTTCTCCTGCTTTTTCGTCGACTTGGTGGTACAATTTCACACAATTGGTCCTCCCTCCAAAAAAGCTATCTCTTGGATTTAATGGTCTACGGTTCATGTACGGGTGATTCTTGAGATACGTCGCCATTGCTGGATTTTGTTTCAAGAACTGTTTAAATTCGCACTCCCACATTTCATGTACAATGTACCCCAATTCACGCAGTCTTGCAGTTTTGTTGCGTTCATTCATAACGAAATTCCATGGTGTCTTCTGGATTGCCGTAGATAGGCTGATTACGGCCTGTAGTAATACACACTTTACAGGCGTGATAAAAACAGCCGGCATGCTCATAGACGTGCTCCTCAACGTCTCAGGATCTTTGTAGTAGCCATCAACATGGAATCCCGCAATAAACACTTCTTTTTGTCGGGCCGCATGTAAGATTTGTTTTCCTTCGCTTTTTTCAATGTAGGCCAGCCCGTGCATTGCAGCAATCGATTGGGTACTTCTCCATCGAAAGCCATGTGCCGGTAGAATTCCAATGGTATTGGGTTTTAGGAAATTCCGGCGGAATACTAAATTGGAAGCACTTGCAATCGTTATCGTCTCCAAGAAGGGATTCACTTTGGTTTCTGCTTCAAATGACGTCATAAACGAAACACATGCTTGTCGCAGCACATTGACATCTTGAATACAATAGTTGATAATTTCCTTCTGGAAATCAAACGTGTCATTACGATGGTCGTTCTACCACTGCATGAACTTGTTCCTGTCTTCGACGCACATTTCATTTGCACCATAATACTTCGTTTCTGGAAGTGGTCCAATATACGATTGATTTTCTTTGGTGTTGAAGAAATGCGGGAAGTATCCTTTGGTTGCGGGTAAATTAAACGCTTAATGCCATAGGCAGGAAGTTCAAAGAGTCAATGAACGTCAGATTATTCAAGGTTAAACTCAATATCTTGGTCCCATTTAATATGACGTCAGGTCTCCATTGACATTGTTCTACCATAGCCTTTAGAATAAAATGTCCATCGTAACCCTTCGAATTGTGAGCGAGACAGAAAATCCTATTTATATTGGGACGACGTTCCCGCAAGTACTGGAGAAAATTATAAACTGGATCCTCTCCTTGGAAAATATGCTGGCGCTGACCACACGTACTGCAAGACTGCTGGATATTATCGTTTTCAACACACACATAACATACTTGTTGTGCAACCAATAAATTGGGAACGTGTACATACATATTATCGCCAATATTCGTGTTCTGCATAGATTCTATATCGTAGAAAATCAATAAGGCTCTTTCTGAGTGCATGAGTGAAGGAACACCAGGTTTCAAACATTGTCGATCAGGAAGCATAAAACATTGATGCGATCCCGGAACAATCTTCTTACAAACATTACAAAAGATCTCATTACAGTCATGAATACGTTCTCCACTTCGTACAAAAGAATATACTCTGTAACATCTAGTACATTGCTTCATCATTTTAATACAGGTTCCCCTTGATGATATATGATATTACGATGATTATTAAAACATTCTTCGCCGTAAAATTGACGATTGCAGTCCTTGCACAATATCGGCGTTTGATTCTTGTCGCATAGAGGTCTCTGTAAGCATTTGGAGCATGTTACAGGACAATTTTTCACATGTCTGTTACGTTGATCATACTTTTTATGGCACGCTTCACAGTAGAACTTGGTTGCAAAACAAGCCGTTAAAGATTGAATGATATCAAAGTGGCCAGCTAAACAAATCAAATTTATGGGAGTGCGATTTTCATCGTCGGGCCCCTCGTACATGATGTCATGGCCTGAGAAACTGGTGTACACAGTAATTTTATATTCTTTGAGGTATGACTGGAATTGCCGAATTTCATTTACACTGGAACCATGATCCAAATTGACTCCTGCATTTGCACATAACACATCGACTTCTTGATCTACAATACATTTTCTCTGATTTTGATACTGCTTATGTCATTTCACATCTACATTCTTGTATTTTTTCAGGCCAATAGCAATGACAAGGGCGTACGCCAGACACCTTGAATCATGATTTTTTACGCGTACAATCCCTCGCTTGCTTCGTAACAATTCTTCATTTTGAAGTACTCCTTGCCGCAAACCGCTGCCGTAGCCACGTGGAATATCCACACGATGAAAATGAACGGTGAATGGTTCGTGCAGGAGAAATGAATTGTTACTTTGTAAAACTCTTTCGAACGAGGCCCACATTGTTTCCAGTGTCAATTTTCGTGCTTGGCGAAAACTCACCCAAAATGGCTTATTGGTGTTGCGTGGCGATATTACCGATAAACCAACCATCGCCTCATCGTCGACATTGGCTAATAAATGGTCTAGCATTGCTTGGAAACTGTTGTGTACATACTGAATGATATCGGTTCCTACGGGTGGTGCGTTAAATTGAATTTCGAGCATTCTGCCCTCAATGTTAAATCGTCTATAATGACGAGTGATTTCGTTACGAACAGTAAAACCCGATTCGGCCATGGTTTAAAAAAGGAGAAAACAAATAAACAGGTACGGTAAAACAAATATGTAATGGGGAAAAAAGGAATTGAGCAGCGTGAATTTACTACAAAAAAAGAAAAAGAAAAATCTTAATCACCTGATAAACAGGAAACCATAACATTGATGATAAATTCTTAACTAAGTTATTCATGTAAAGATCCTGAGTTTGATTCCCGTTGGGCGCTCAGAGTCCCATTATTAAAGCACGTGTATTAGAAATTAAAGTTGTTTTTTTTCTAAATAATTATGTTACTGAAATGTGTGTTTTATTGCTGTCATATTGGAAATCAAACTCGAGACCATTACATCAGCATTTAACTGACCTACCATTCTATAGTGATAAAAAGAATGCATGAATGAATGTTTCATCAATGCTGAGATGTGACAAAGTACGCGTAAGCATTTTTTCCTTGACTTTAAAATGATGCGTTTGCAAGTTGAAGAGATTCATCAAACATTAACGTTACGCATACGTAATTGCCAAAACAAAATCTGTATAGCGTAAAACTTTTAACCAAATATTCATGCACTCTTTTTTATTTTCATCATGACTAAGCGGTTAGCGTACATGGTTCTAACGTGGAAGGCCCTGGTTCAATCCTCGGTGGGTTTGCTTTCCACGTCGGGGCGCTGTCAAGCTTTTTCTGAAATTTAATATTCTCATGCGTTATCATACATTCTTTTCAAACTAAGCTAAATGGTTGGCGTACACACCTCTGGCCTTGGTTCAATCCCGGGTGGTTGCTCGAATATCACGTTAAGTTGAAGGGACACTAAACTAAAACAAAGCGTTTGCAAGTTTAAGAGATTAATCAAACATTAACGTTACGCATATGTAATTGTCAAAACAAAATCTGTATAGCGTAAAACTTTTAACCAAATATTCATGCACTCTTTTTTTTCATCGTGGCTAAATGGTTAGCGAACATGCTTCTAACGTGAAAGGTCCTGGTTCAATCCTCCGTAGGTTTGCTTTCCACGTCGGGTCGCTGTCAATCCTTTTCTGAAATTTATTATCCTCATGCGTTATCATACATTATTTTCAAAACTAAGCTAAGTGGTTGGTGTACACACCTCTGGCCCTGGTTCAGTCCCGGGTGGTTGCTCGAATATCATGTTAAGCTGAAGGGACGCTAAACTAAAACAATGGTTTCAAAGGGAATCGAACCATATTATTCTCAGACGTAGTTTTTAAAATTCTGTAATGCATTCTTTTCGAAGCCAAGCATACACATTTTCTGGCCATGGTTCAATTCCCGACGGGCGCTCAGATTCAACATTAAGCTGAAGGGACGCTAAACAATATCATTTCTCGTGTTTAGTTTTAATGTGTGAGTTCCTAATTCGATCTCGTGAGTTTATTCGGGTACTCCCACTTTCCCATTCCACTAATTCCTTAATAGCTTAAATATTTCGTACTAAAAGTAAAACAGTGTATTCGTGATCCGTCCACAAATATTAAATAAACATGATTTTCGAATCTTGTGTGAAAAATAAAATCTCACTGAATTTACCTCAAATTCAATGAACAAAAAGTCGGTGCAATAGAACTTAAATGAAGACACTTTTAAAAAACAGATCTTCTCACTTCACAGTTGAGAGCGGTGTAGGATTTGAAAAATGAAATTTAGATTTTTATTTAGGTCGCTGTGAAAACGATGTCATTATCAACCAATCAGAAACGAGGAAATTTATAAAATGACATCACAACGATCCAATCACAACGTTGCTTTTGTCATGAATCATGAACGAAAACGATGTGTAACAATCGATCGTGACGTCATTCATGTTTCTTAATAGTTACAACATCTAGTATCGCAATTCCTATCATGACATTATCCCAAATGCTTTCTGTCAGGATCATGTCACTACCTGTCGTAAATTGTGACAACATTTCATTTTCCTCATATTCCGTAAGAGAATGTCAATGTTTGCTTTTTTCCATGAATCATGCTGACATGTTCGTAGTAAAACTAAAGTAATACGATACAACATTCGCTGACGTTTGCATTCAATCATATGTGGTTCTATGTCAACACACAAAGAAGTCTATCAGCATTTTATTTTAATCCACGAACGGAAGCGTTACACTGTCAGATTTATTTTCTTAAAGTATAATTGCATCCTTTTCAAGGACCATGGTTCGAAACCCACAAACATGATTAAATGCGATCTCATTTAAGCGGTTAGCATACACATCTTTGGTTTGAAAGATCTGAGTTCGATTCCTGGAGAAACATTTCTTAGGATTTTTCTTTTTAGTTTTTCTAAAACTTGGTTTAAATTTCTAGTTCGAAAATTTTAAAAGTTTAGTTCGATAAAATGTCTGATTTGAAAATTTAGTTCGAAAGCTTTTAGTTTAAAATATCTTTTAGTTCTAAACTTTTGTTTTTAAAAAAGGTTTAGTTCGACAAAATTTTGTTTCATTTTGTTTGTTTCAATTTTTTTGGTTCGAAATTTTTTTGTTTCAATTTTTTAGTTCGAAAATTTTTTGTTTGAAAATTTTTTTAGTTCGTAAAAATTTTGTTTTGAATTTTTCTAGTTCGAAAAATTTTTGTTTAAAATTTTTTAGTTCGAAAAATTTTTAGTTTGAAAATTCTTGCACTCTGCGGAACCCTTTCGAAAAGAATCGGAGCAGTTTAGGTAAGAAAAATCTCGCAACACTGTTTCCATTAATGAAGCGCTTACTGAGCGTTTAAAAAAAATCGTTTAGACTCACAACAATGTTTTATAAGAAATCTACAAGCGACAAGGGTGGACCCCTCTTTCATCATTGTTAAAATAAATGTATCCTTTCAGAGAGACATAGGGTACTAATTCAATGACATGATCTCCATACGTAAACATATAAGGCGAGCTGTCTCTCCATCAAGGTAAGAAAGCTGGTAATCATCTTATCTGTCAAAGAGAACGATAATATTTAAGGGGGAAGACTACTAAATATTTTTGAAAAACTAATAATTTTTCTTTTGCCCGTTTTTCGTAAGTGGAAAGAGGTAATAAAATGTAACTTACTACAATAATAGACAATGTTATTCTACACCCGAAAATTCGAATCGGAAGAATTTTCAGTGTTGCCATCCATAGAAATTACAGTGTGACCAGAATTTGAATTACTCAAAAATCTAGGTAAAGGCAGCGACTAGAAAAATGAACTCAACGGTAATTGATGACTTATCATGCTGTCTACCTTTCTTGTTTACTACTTTTTAAAAAATGTTTCTACTTATTTTGTAATAACTTATTTATTTTGTAATAATTTATGTAAGTTTTATAAAATAAATAGAAATGTTATTTAAAAAGTAGTAAACAAGAAAGGTAGAAAGCATGATAAGTCATCAATTACCGTTGAGTTCATTTTTCTAGTCGCTGCCTTTACCTAGATTTTTGAGTAATTCAAATTCTGGTCACACTGTAGTTTTTATGGATGGCAACACTGAAAATTCTTCCGATTCGTATTTTCGGGTGTAGAATAACATTATCTATTATTGTAGTAAGTTACATTTTATTACCTCTTTCCACTTACGAAAAATGGGCAAAAGAAAAATTATTAGTTTTTCAAAAATATTTAGTAGTCTGCCGCCTTAATATAAACTTCAGTACAATATCATGATACCAAAAAAAAAAAAAGGTATTTAAGGAGGGGGTTGAACCCTCCATGGGAACTTTAAGGTACCAAAAAGGATAACCATTAAAAGTGAACAAAATTCTAAAATCCAGGTCGAGGATGGATCGCTTACATATCACTCTGAATTTCTCGCATGGGCTGGGGGAGGGGGGCTAAGATCATATGACTTCTATTAACCAATCAAATTGAGGTACCAAAACAATCATCTTACCCGTAAAAGGAATCAAATGAGTGAGGGGTTTCCCCCACGTTATACCATGTAACCTGTTCACCGTGTGGCGGGTCTAAGATCATGTGACTTCTATCCTCCAATCAGAATCGAGATACCAAAGTACTCATCAAAGAGGATACCTGAATATCAAAAATCCCAAGGTCTAAGATCACGTGACAAGTACCAGCCAATAAGAATCAGGTATCAAAGCACTCATCTTACCCGTAAAAGGAAACGAATTTTAAAAAGTCCCAGAGCTTAAAATCACGTGACCTCTATCAACCAATCAGAATCAGGTATCAAAGCACTCACCCGTAAAAGGGAACAAATTTCAAAATCCCAGGTGAGGGATTTCCCCGCGGGGTGACTCATGACGTCATACCACGTGACCTGGAAATTTGAATTTCCCGCGTGGGCGGGGCCTAAAGTCACGTGACCACTATCAGCCAATCAGAATCGAGAAAATTTTTGCTGACTCGGCGAGATATACGCGGGTCCCTACTACTATAATGATTAACGTTATAAACGGAAATGGTTGATTTGTACCGCTTCCGGTTTGAATATTACATTCATCAGGGAACTCGATTCTTAACTATTGACTCTGTACATCATGGCCAAAATTGATTGGTAATCCATCAGATATTTCTTGAAACTGTTCGTTTCACTGACGGACAGAATGAATATATGGCTATAGAGTTTTGATAAACTAAATTCGTTAATGAGTGATGATGGAACAAATATAAGAAAGGGAACCAAGAGTAGGCCTACCACCGGGAAAATTTTCGAACACAAAATTAGCCATCGAAAACCCACATATCCTGGGTTAGAATACCATAGATGAAAACTCTACCACTGAGTCATCAATCACCCGCTTATTAGTTTTATTAATTATTATATTAATATAAATTAATGAATGCCTGCTTATGTTAATTATTGAACAATTACATTGTATACTTCGTAAAGTCAAAAATTATAAATTTGTATTTACTGTACATACAGTGAGCGCAGAAAGTGTTCGTACACCTATGCTATTGAAACGAGAATGCCTGCGAAAAAGAAACGGAAAATTTAAGAAGTGTAATAGCACAAACAATATGAATAATGAAAACTAAGCTTTATGAATATATCAATAAAGCACCACAAAGACAAGTTTAATGGTCAGAAAGTAAATAAATTCCGTAGAAAGTGTATAGAGTAGACGCAAAAAGTGATCGTACACTTGACGTACGAATACGAAACAAAGAAACCACAACTGGGGTTCACTAGTATTCACCTGAGTATACACCTCTGTATAGCATGACGAGTAACAGAATGAGTTTAGTTGTGAATAGGAGTGAAAAAACTGCACGGTGGGCTGTCAAAATGGGAAGTAACCGAACAGAAACAAATGAGGAAACAAGAAAAGTAATTATTAAATTGCATAAGAAGGGTAAGTCTTTGAGAAAGATAGCAAACCTTGCAGACAGGCCTCGTTCAACAGTACAAACAATAATTGCGATGTATAATGTTTCTATCACTGTGCGGAAAAAAAAAACCTGGAAGACCAAGAGTGTTGAGTGAACAAGATAAACGTTACATTATTAGGGAAAGAAAAAAGGTTCCAAAAAGTAGTGCTGTGCAATTGGCAACGGATCTGGAAACACGCGGTGTTAAAGTATCAGCCAGTACAGTACGGAATATTTGCAGAGAGAATGGATATCATGGTCGGATAGCCAGGAAAATGTTCTGGGTAAACAAGACAAATCGTATAAAGAGACTAAAGTTTGAAAAAGAGTATAAAGATAAGGGATCAGGCTTCTTTCTGGAATAGGGTCATATTTTCGGACGAAAGTAAATTTAATTTTATCGAGTCCAATGGGAGGCGTATGGTATGGCGCAAGGTGAATACAGAGATGAATCCTCAAAATCTCGTCCCTAAAGTAAGACACGGAGGAGGGTCCGTGCTCGTCTGGGGTTGTATGAGTGCCTCAGGAGTGGGTCGTCTCCACCTTATCCATGGAGTGATGATCCACAAAGTGTATATTAACATATTAAAGGAAAATCTCCATACTAGTGCGCAGAAGATGGTTCTTGAAAACAATTTATTGTTCAGCAAGACAACGACTCCAAACATACAGCGGAAAATACTCGATTGTGGCTACTCTATAATACCTTGAAACAGCTTCGCACACCTTCCCAATCCCCAGACATGAACCCCATAGAACAGCGTTTCCCAACTGGTGTGCCGCGGCACACTGGTGTGCAGCGAGGAAATCGAAACAAATTATTAATTCTATAGGAACCAAATTGCAAGACATAGGGGAAAATGTATATTTGTATTTCACATTACTATGAACCTCTACTATAAATCTCCAATTTTAAGTTGCATACTGCCTTACTTTTCTGTATATTTTTATTGTTGGATAACGTATTTATCATTGTCATGACCATTATTGCTTCTTTATTGTTGCAGACTATTTCGTAACTTGAAATTTTAACATATCATTCAATAAATTCAACAAAGCAAACATCCATACAAATTACCTACATTTGTGTTTTAAAGATATAGGAGATTTGTTTATTTGTTCGTTATTTAGTGAAAGTTTAGATACAGTTTTCGAAAGAGAAAGTGGATTTTTAAAAACCCGAGTCCTATATTTCATTGCAATTGTTTTCTATTTTAAAATTAGAATGAAAAATAAGCATAATAGTCCAGGAAATCTAGAGCAATTTTACCCTCAACCTGGGCAAAATTGCAACACAAGCTTTTTAAACAGTTTTCGATTCAGGAATTACTACTGCATAACATATTCAAAATCCGACAAAATCGGACCACGGGAACACCCCCAAAAACGGATTCAAAATGGCGGACCATGGTTTTTCGAAAAAATCGTAGACCTTTACGTTGGCGGCTCTAGTAACCCTCTTAATTGACACAGAGACATAAATGATACCTCGTTGGAACGCTCATAGACCAGAAATTCCAACGAAGTGACTTTTGTACCCATCATGCCCAACCCGTAGAAGAAGAAGAAGAAGAAGAAAATCGATTTTTGTTTTTTTAATTGATATTTCTTGGACCCTGGCAACACTGTGCGTCCTCATACGCCGGCAGAAAACTTCCTACGCGTAGACCAGAAATTGGTAACAATAATATTAAAAAATGAAGGACGTAGGTTCAACAATAAGGGAGATAAAGATTCGGAACCGCGGACCAAGGAGGGTTACTCTGTGTATTTTTTACTGTGGTCTAACTTCTGTTTCTTAGATCTAGCATCCTCCTTAATTGTCAAAGAGACATGAAGCATACTGCGTTGGAAAGCTTATGGAACCACCTTGCCAACGACGTATGGTTTGTGCCCCCTGTACCCAACCCCCTGTGCCCAACCTGTAGAAAAGGAAGAAGAAGAAACCTTTAAAACATTGGGAAAATCTACACTTTTACCTTTCTTGGACTCTGGCAACCCTGATAATCGTTGGGTATAGGGGGCACAAACAATACGTCGTTGGAAATGGGGTTCCATAAGATTTTCTACATATCATAGTCTTGCATGAACCTAGGCACTGAAGAACCATGAATGATTCCCTTACACGTTTGTGTATCATCTGCAGAAGCCTAGATCCTGACGATAACCTCATCACACTTCAAGAAAAGGGAGGTGAAGGAGTGAACAATGCCAGTAAGGCTCGCGGTAGTAACATTCTCGCCGCTACAAGTATGATGGTTCATGTCTCTTGTTACAAACGTTATATTGATAAAAAAGATATTGCGATTGCCCTAAAAAGAAAAACATCATCGCCAAATCAAAAACGAGTTACTCGCTCGTCGGATGGGTCCTTCAACAGGAACAGTGACTGCCTGTTTTGCGGAACGTCTGTC
Organism: Thermobia domestica; assembly: GCF_964235325.1. Lineage (NCBI taxonomy): Eukaryota > Metazoa > Arthropoda > Insecta > Zygentoma > Lepismatidae > Thermobia > Thermobia domestica. Next base: position 204,136,619 of record NC_137458.1, on the reverse strand, counting down.
TTATTTGATCACCGTCACATGTTGAAATCAGAAAATGTGCGAGTGAAAACACAAGCATTGCCACACAGTATTTTAAACTGTTGCAATAAACGAAATGATTCCGGGTCACAAACTGTCCGAGGTCGAATTGAGTACTTCTCATCTGATCTTCATGCAGGAGATTGTGTCTATCACAGATAATGTAGTATCAACTTTCAAACAGGTAAAGCAATTCCTCAACAATACTGCACCGACAATTAGTCAGCGTCAAAAAAATTCCGGGCTGGCCGACCTACAAATGATGAGAGAATCCGAGCATTTCAGCGCATCTGTAGTTATTTGGAAGAGCACGATGATGAGCAACTGACTGTGGGAGAACTTGTTACAAACATGGGCACATTTCTTGAAGGGACCGATCACATTGCATATGACAGACGGCACATGAACCGTCAACTAATGGAGTACTTCGGTGAAAAAATTATAATTTCTAGTGACAGTGGAAAAAACGACTTCATTACACTTCGAGAAACTGCCAATCACATTCTACGGGCATATCGTGATTTACCACGAGAGTATGGTGAAGAAAAGGAAAAAAATAGAATAATAGAAACCGTAGCTCGACTGATCAAAAGCGACATAAAATCCAAACTACAAACTGGAAGTAATACATATCCTTCACCCAGTGACTTGACCATTCAGGAATTCCTTCAGTACCTAGCCTAAAAGTATTCTATACCACACTTTTTGCCGGAAAGGACAATGAAACCAAAATAGCATCAATTGGCCAGTGTTTGATGCAAGCAGCCAGACCAAGAGATATGTTAGCTCCTCTGCAGTTAGGTGTTGCTGTGCAGCTGCACCAGCACTATCGATCGAAACACCTGATTGACACGCTGCATTGTAGCGCCCCAGAGGATGGCCCGGAACTTCTGAGTGCTACAGAGCGGAAGGCGTCTAACGTACTTAGAACGCAGACTAAAGAAAATCCAGAAAACTGAGTATCAAGGGGTCGCCAGTCTGTGAAAGATGAAATGGCAATGAAGTATAGGGCGCACAGACAACGTCCGACAACACGAGGCTTGCCCACACCAGCTCTACGAGAAGGCATGAACAAACCCCCCTTCCTCTTCTTGCTCCTGCGTATACCATAATTTAGAAATAGCTAACCTTAAATTAAACTTATCTAGCTACTGGGGACTTACACTTCAACAACAACACTTAAAATGGAAAAGATTATTTATTATTTTATCAAAAGTTGGTATTAGGGCCATGGAAGCTTGATATAGAACAGGTACTTTATGACAGGTACATATACTATCATGCACAAGAACATATATTCGTATATTTATAAAAACAATAAAAAAAAAGTCATGCGTGAAAATATTCAGTTACTGATGCATAATTACATCAAAATTCTTGCAGCTATAAACAATTGAGGAGGGACAACCATCTTCACCTCCCTTGTATAATGGTTGAAACATTAACACACTTCATAATAATATGCAAGTTAGATTCTTACCAAATTCCAGAAGAATTGTCACTTCTGAAGATGATGAAAGAAATAGTTTAAATTTATTATGCAAAAGATAATATCGTATCATAATTGTTAATTGTTGTACACTGCAACAAGACTTAAAGGATAATAATATAGCTATAAGGTACTAGCCAACGTATACCCACCATCGGGTGCGCGCCTACATGTGCACTATCCATACATAAGTGCAAAACTCAGTATTAAAATTGTTACCACTAAGAAAAGGTATGCAATAAAATTATACACATTCATCTAATAACCCATTGAGACTGATTACCTGTTACTATGAGTTTTACATTCCACATATGGGCATTCTGTGCCCTTTTCTTGATTGAACTGGCAACATTATGCTCCACCCCGGTGAGAGTGAAGCTGCCATGAACACATGTAGCGTTAAGCTTGTTTATTCAACATTGTGATTCTTACCTGAGAATATGCACAAAGCATACTTACTAATGAATGATGCATGTATTCAGGATTGATGCTCAATAAGATAAGATAAGATAAAGACACTTTTGTGTAAACAACACAACTGCACTAAAATGCGAGTGGCCAACATTATATGGAGATTATAAGGGACACCTAGCACCAGTGAGAACACAAAACAGCTATTCGTGAAGTAGTACTGACAAATAGTAGCGGGTACAGCTTACTGCAGCTATGAAGCAACATAAAAACAAGATAATTAAGTAGTGCACCACACTTGCAAACACAGTTCTTCAAAGAACACCACTGAAATGAGCTTGGAGAGATAGCTGGAGGATTCACTATTATTATGAGAAAGCACTGGCTAATATGCCACTTTCACTCAACTCAGAGAGCACTGAACATTATGAACACTAAAGAGAGCTTAGAAAAAGTAAGCTTTCGAAGAGCTTAACTGGGCCTGATAAATTAACAGGCTATATCAAAGATGAGCTTTAATACGCACCAACATGCTCAAACATAATTGAACATAACTAAAAACAACATACTCATCAAAAATGACGAATGTGGTTGCTACGAAGGCAACCTTTATCAGGAAAACACCTTTAAACTGCCCATCTTCATATAAGAAACACTAACACAACAGCATCTCATCTCACTACCAGTTGATCCTGAGCCAAGGCTGGGCGAAGCTAAACCAAAGGGGGCTCCAAGGTAACTCCTTAATAATGGAAAAAAGTATGGAAAACTCCAGAGAAATGTATTGTGGCGTAAAATGACATGTCCCAGAACTGCATTGTCGCTCGACTAAACACTGAGCGAGCGGCGGCGAAAATAACGGGTGGATTCTTCATGCTGCTCATTCACCTGGGCTATGGGCCACTAAAATGCCTCTAAATTATTCCAACTGAATATGCGTTTGGCATAAATCCTGCACCACTCTACAAGCTGCTTGTTAATAGACTAATACTGCTCACTTAAGAAACTGCACTGGTTCACAACAACACATATGAAAGGATATTAGTTTGGAATAAACATGCTACTTGCTACTAAAATGCCATAAGTAGCTATATAATCCAATACTTGGTACAGTAACAAGTACACTAGAATGTAAAGAAGCCACATTTGTTGAAGTACATGTTTAAGTTCAAGGAAGTAGTGTTGTAACAAATATATGAATGGGAATCAGCATTTAAGTCGTTTGTACGTGAAAACCAAGTTACTTCCTGGGAAGGTACATTGCTGATTCGTTACAATCCTTGTAAAGATCTGGACTCTTGATGATTCTGTGCTAGAGGTTGAATACATTGCTTCCTTCACTGATATGATACCGGACAGAGCGTGCATGGGGCGGGTTCCCACAGAAGTTTTTAGTGCTTCATTATGATTTCATACATTATCACAACTAAGAAAAACTTCATGAAAATTGCCATTATCGTATTAAATGGAGAATGTCACTAGGACGAACACAGAAACTTGAAATATAATTAATAGAGAGGCACACACTGACAGACAAAATCTTGTAGCTGTAACAAAACACGTGGGAGACCACTTGCTCTTCTTTATAAATTCCTCTTGGAAATTGCACACCAAAATTATGATGAAAAAGTAACCGTAAAGCTTCACTTACACTCAATGTTGCTCTGTCAAAACTGTTGATTACTAATAAAAGGAGGATGGCTACGAGAGACCTAGATTAACTATAATTTTAGGCTTCATTTTTACAGATATCGAGAAGCCATGCGGTACACAATCTCTTTCTTCGTAGTACAGCGGAAGTCACCCGCTCGTCTTCCCTCCACAGAAGCGGAAGTGTCAATGTTGCCAGATCTTACAAAAGAGAATTAACAATACTACTTAAAAATATTACCATTATAAAATAACACAATTACTAAGGGCACTACATCCTCGCCCTAGTTGAATAAAAAAAAGAAACTTTGCTGTCAAAGTTTTTTTTTACAGGTAAGTGTTTACCAGCAATTCCTGTCTTTTCTGTAAAGAACAGTTAAATAATTTTACATTATCTACGTTTTGAGTACCAACCCATTCATTATTTAAATTTACTAAATCTACGGTATTGCTTTCCACACCAATTAGCAAAAAAGGTCCAAGATATTTGACAAAAAACTTACTGATGGTTTTATCTAACAATGAGCTATGTTTACGATTTTTAACAAATACAAGGTCACCGATTTTAATCTCAGTGCCTGTTTTTTATACCTTGGTTTCATTCTTCTTATGACTTTTCTTAGTATTCAATAACACATGTTGATGCCGAAAGGCATGGTCTACATTACCAAATTCAGGAGGCCAATTTAGCTCCTTTTTAAAATTTTCCAAAGCTGAATGATTTAGAAAAAGTTCTGAAGGTGCGTACCCTGTGGTAAGTGACACAGAGTTGTTCAACAGCGTTTGCACCTCAGATAAGTGTTGACTCCATTGAGTGTGATCATGACTTATAAATACCCTTAGTAACCTAGATATCTCTGAATGATAACGTTCCACCGGATTAGCTTTGGGGTTGTACGGACTCAAAAGTAAGTGATGTATACCATTCCTGCGACAAAAACGTCGCCAGAGGGACGAGAGGAACTGGGCGCCTCTGTCAGTTATGATTTCCTGAGGGATTGGAAAATGATAAAAGTATCTCCTAGAGATTATAGAAGTGATTTCCTTGGTGCTAGCATTCCTAACAGGGTATAATACAAGAAATTTACTGTACACATCTAAGATAGATAATATATAATAATAACCATTACTTTTTGGTAACTTGCCAACGAGGTCCACACTCAGCTTGGCATGTGGGCTGTCAGCATCCACATGGCAAATTTGATGTACAAAGATTTGAGATTTACTTTTAGTTCTAGCACAAGTTTCACAATCATTAATGAACCTAGCTATATCTCGTCTCATGTTCGGCCAGTGAAATAACTTTTTACAATGTAGATAACATTTGCGTGAGCCGAAATGAGCTTCCTTGTGAATTTCTTCTATAACAATGTTTACTAGACTCTTAAGAATTATTAATTTCCAAGTATCATCTTGCTTAATATACACTAAATCTAATGCTTACAAAAGTTAGGATTACCCTTTTCCAGTTTAGCAGAACATCTAGCTACAAACTCATCAGAGGTTTGTTCTTCCAATAACAGCTTAACAAAAGAAGATTGACTTAAATTTCGAAATACAGCGTTTATCATGAAAGTAGAATTAATCGTATTCTCCTCGTCAGGAGGATTGCGTGAAATAATGTCTGCAATACGGTTCTCTGCTGAGGAGAGATGTTCAAACTTAAGGTTAAAATCTTGCAACTTTAATAATAGTCTGGTTGTTCTAACATCCAAATTTCTAATAGTTTTCAGATGAGTAATAGCTTTGTTATCTGTGTGAACAATTACCTCTTTTCCTAGAATGTAATCAGCAAAACGCTCGCATAGAAACACTACTGCTAATAGTTCAGTTTGAAAGATGGACAGAGATCTTTCCGTAGGTTTAATGCGCCTGCTGGCATACGAGATAACCTGAAAATCATCTCCTTCATACTGCCCTATATAGCCTCCAATGGCAATTATGGAGGAATCTGAGAACAAATGAAATGCCTTATTCATGTCTGGGAGTACTAAAGCTGGCGGAAAAACCAACGCTTTCTTTAACAGTTCAAATGAATGCATCTGTTCAGGACCAAAGTGAAACTTTACGCCCTTACGCAATAAAGTTACCAAACATTCAGTGAGGTCTGCGTAATTGTGAATAAATTTCCTTCTCCAATTTGCTAGACCTAAAAATTGTCTCAATTGCTTACGATTCTTGGGAATTGGAAATCTCTGTATGGTTTCATTAAGTTTAGGATTAACTTTAACTTCTTTACCTGATATAATGTGACCTAAGAACAACAATTCGGAAAACATGAACTTACATTTCTGAAAATTTAAGGAAAAGTTTAAGTTATTCAAGGTATACAACACGAATTCCAAATGCTCAAAATGCTTACTGATAGAATCAAAGTAAGTCATCTAGACAAAGTAAGTCATCTAGATAACAAGAAACAAAATGCTTAGTGCTTAAATCGAAAATGCTATTCATTACAAATTGAAATAGACTAGTGGCAGATTTAAGTCCCATGACTAAATATTTGAAACAATATTGCCTACCTTCGAATAAAAATGCTGTTTTTTTCATATGAATCTTCCTCTAAAGGCAAACAGTAATAACCGTCTCGGCAATCAAAAGAAGAGAAAACTACTGAACCTTTGAGACGTGCTAATATGTCTTGAATTGGCTCTACCTTAACATTAAAAGATACCACTTTAGTATTTAGATGTCTTAAATCTAAGGTGGGTCTTACTGATTGTTTGTCAGCTTTATAAACACAATGAATTGGATTGAGATAAGGAGATAACCTTTCTTCGATCACTCCCCACTCAAGCCATTTTTGAATGAGCTTTCTGAAAGGTTCCCGCATAGCATATGGTATGGGGTACGGTTTACATACAACAGGTTCGTTGTCTGTTAATTCTATCTTTAAAGGCTTAACCTTAGCAGGCCTAGGGCGTTCAGAAAACAATGATCTATAGCGAAGAAGTAGTTCCACTAATTTACTCTTAACTTCAGATGTTAAATCTGTTCTTTGGAAAATTGTATTTCGAATTTCACTTTCAGATACTAAGTAGTCTTCCTCTTTACTAACTTCCTGTATCAGAGGTTCAGATTCTACCGAACTAACCCAGAGAGAATTTAAATTTAATTTAACAGGTTTACCATCCAAATCATCCAACGTTAAGATTTGCTTTGAAAAATCAACTACACAATTATATTTGGTTAGGAAAGGAGTACCTAACAAGACGTCCGACTTCATTCCTTCTACAATAAAGAAAGGAATTTCTAAAACATGATCTGAAAATTCTAAATACAATATTTTCTGTCCTTTGACATTATACTTTTCATCACCTACAAAAGATTGCAATGTTACATTTCTAGCCGGAGATAACTTAGCATTAGGCAACGTTTCTACAATTCTTTTCCAAACACCAAAGTTTAATAAATTAGCTTCACAACCACTATCTATTATACATGAAAGAAAGATACCGGCTATTTTACCTGATAAGAATGGGGATTTGATAAAAGAACCAACATCATCATTATCTAAAGATTCACTCTCTTTCAAAATGAAAAACACATTCATGGGCTTTTGGGTATACCAAGTGCCATTACATCTATTGGAAAAATTACCTTCTGGCCGCTGAGTTTCAGTTTGGCGGACTCCAGGCGACCATTCGGGAGCCTGCCTCACTGGTTTAACGCAGTGCTGCATTGAGCATAAGGCTCGGAAGAGGTGGAAGTGGTTGCACCAACCTCAGTATAGCTGCTTCTAAGGTTAGGACAATGAGCGCAAGCACAAGGTGCTACTCTGGATTCAAATTGATCACATGAATTAACTAAACATTGAGCCACAGAGCTATCAGTATGGTCAGAGTGAACATTGTTCTGATTCTGATTTCTTACATTTGCTCGTCTTACATTACCATTATTTGGCCTACCCCTAGGGCGATTGTTATTATTATTAGCAAAATTATTGGTATTTGGCCTAAAATTACTATTATTGCTTCGTTTGTTAAACCAAAACTTTTCTTATTACTATTGTAATTGGCATTAGGTTGCTTATTATCAATATAATCTTTAACACTAGGGTAACTAGTTTGAACCCATTTGTCCTTGGTTTGCGCCTTGCCTTGCTTATTATTAACTTGAACTGAACTAACCTGATCATCAACCGGTTCCTTGTCTACGACTGTAGCCAAGTTTACGTCAAAATGAACATTACGTTTCTTATTTTTGCTAGGATAATTATCTGAGTCTAATCCAACCTTACGCTTGGTACCTACCGATTCTAGTGAAATCAATGGACAATTCAATAACTTAGACTTGTCAGGAATTTCAAGTCTCATTAACCGTGCAGCTAGTTCTGACACAGAGGGAATATCCACTTGACTCAGAGTAAACTGATATTCCTGAGGTAAGGTATCAATAAGGTAGTCTACCAACTCTTCTTGAGGAATATTCCCTTTAAGCATTCTAATACCTTTGGACAGCTTCCACACGAACTCTGAAGCCTTACCGTGAACATTAGGATTGTACTTTGTAGACAGCAGATATCGCAACTGGGCCCTACACACCTTAGGATTAAGGTACTGTGCAAGAAACAAACGTTTGAAACCATCGTATGAAAAGATTTGATCTTTAACCTGAGAAATCCAGCAAGCAGCTGACTCTTTCATAGACCTAACTGCAACCAAAATCTGGTACTCAGGGGACAAATTGTCTAACTTAAAGTTTTGCTCTAATTACTGAAGGAAATCTAAAGGCGAAATTTCTAACACATTTCCTGTAAATTCGGGAAAGTGACTAAGATCGGATAATTTTAATGACTTTTGACATTTATTGGACGAATCGGAAGCAGCCAGTATGGGACAATTATCAGCCCCTAGAGAGGAACTGGGCATGTTCTCTCTCAACATTCCACAACAACCAGGATTAACATTATTCGCATTAGCAAGTGACACACCAGGAACCTTATTCACACCTACTGTGCATGAGGAGACTACAGGATTTATAGAAATGCGACTGCTAACTCCAGAGAAGTTCCTATCCCCACTGTCTAACTGACCTCTATTCTGCAAAAAGCATGAATGAGTACAACAAGCGTGGCTTGGAGCATGAGAGAATGAAGTGTGAGTATTATTACCACTATTAATCCTGTACGTATCAGTAACGACATCTAAACAAGAGGATGGGAAACAAGATGTAGTAACAAATGAAGTGGTTCCCATTAATGGAGTGGAAACAACCACCGGGACCTTCGGAATGGTGTCATAGGAGTTACTTCTAGTATGAGAAATTCCCAAAAAACGGTCCACATCTTCAAAATGCCTAGGTTCCACATTTATAACTGAACCAGTCTGTTCACCACTTTCTTCTTCTTCATCTTCACCTTGTTCAAATAAACTATCCAATTTCTGTTTCAACACCTCAAGGTCTTCCCTCATATTAAGACATGAATTAGTATTACGCTGAATTTCCTGCATCTGATTAGCCAAACTATCTAATTGACGCTTACTAACACTGTTGTCCTTCAAGACATTTAGTAATGCTTCTTCTTGAGAGGCTAGATTTTCATTAACAACTTCAATTTGATGGGTAAGTTCTACAGTATTATTCTCCAAACGATTACTTAGAGAAGTAATTCTGTCATCCTGTTCCTTGAGATGACGATCAACAGTTTCTTTTAAACTAGACACTTCTTTATTTATAGTAGGGATGGCCAATTCCGGAATTTTTACTTTCCGGAATCCGGAAAGTAAAATCGGAAAATTCCGGAATTCGGAAAAATTCCGGATTTCGGAAAAAATCCGGAATTCAGAAAAATTCCGGATTTCGGAAAAAATCCGGAATTCAGAAAAATTCCGGAATTCGGAAAAATTCCGGATTTCGGAAAAAATCCGGATTTCGGAAAAAATCCGGAATTCGGAAAAATTCCGGAATTTGGGAATAATCCGGATTTCGGAAAAATTCCGGATTTCGGAAAAATTCCGGAATTCGGAAAAATTCCGGAATTCGGAAAAATTCCGGAATTCGGAAAAAATCCGGAATTCGGAAAAAATCCGGAATTCAGAAAAATTCCGGAATTCGGAAAAAAATCCGAAATTCGGAAAAATTCCGGATTTCTGAAAAATTCCGGAATTCGGAAAAATTATTTTTTCTTTTTGTAATCCTAAGAATTTTGTTCAAATGCAAACGAACAAATTTCCTTTTTGTAATCCTAAGAATGTATGATGCAAGTTAAGCTGAAACTTACATCCTAAAGTATACACTACTCAATCTTCCCATGGTTAATGAGATGTAGTCCAAAAGTACGATGTACTCCTAATATTTAATTTTTGTTTTACTGTGATATTGTCCAGAGGTAAGACATATATCACACTGAAATAAACAACTTGACACAATGAAGATATCATACGTAGTTTTCCAGAAAATCGTGAGAAACGATTTTTTATGAAGTTAAAATATGCGTCGCTTTTTGCCAGTGTGATGCAATTGATAATTTTTATGCTGAAATGGTCTTATTATTATTATTATTATTATTATTATTATTATTATTATTATTATTATTATTATTATTATTATTATTAATCGTTTATGTACTGTAAAAGAAAAATATGAACCGTTAACTAGTAGATTTTATCTGTTGTTTTTTGATATCTTCTAACAGTAATAACAAATTGCTTGTAAATACGCAATGATTATCAAGGACAATGGCATATTAATGTAAGGACTACTCTGCAGACTAGCAATAAACAATAAACAATAACAGATAAACAATAGTCCCCCCCAAAAAAAGTAACTAACTTGGGCACGTCAGAATGTTCGCGAGAATATAGGGACGCATTGAGACTAGCAAAAAACGTGGTGTTATTATTACTCAAAGGGCCGTACGATGGAGGCTTTAACATTAATGTTAATGGCACCAATGAGCACTTACTTGCTCTAACGGTTAACCACATTTTTGAGATGATTCTTAGAAGTGGGCGTGTTGGCATGCAGTTGGAGTACTAACGATTTGCGTCACTATCGAACACCAACGTAGCACTAGCAACGTTTAAAGTCGAAATTGGAGTCTGACATAAGTGGCTTGTCAACTTCACGGACATTATATTTTCCTTGAATGCGAGAATTTTGCGCCCGGGAAATTTGCGCCCTACCACAAAAATAGGAAAAAATGCGCTCGCAATATATTTGCACTGGGATGTTTGCGCCCTACCCCAAAAAGAGGGGAAAATGCGCAGGCTATATATTTGCACTGGGATGTTAGCGCCCTACAATTCAACTTATTATTGTATTGTGTAAAGTAATTTCCACTCGCACTTGAACTAGGCTTGCCTCTCATCGTCTCAGTGAGTTACTCCATCCGTTATAATATTCCGAACAAATGAAAAAAATACAATTTTAGTTCACTAAAGGGCAATCCATACAAATACAATTTTTCATTATACTACAAAATTTACAATAAACGTATAAATGACTGATATATAATTATTTATTAATATAATCAAAGAGTATAATTTAATCTACAAAAGGCTGTTTGGCTCTATCCAGATATCTCTGTTCACAATCCTTGCGAGTTGTTTGGCTTTTCAGGACACAAAATATAGAAAAGAAAATGTAAAGTGAATCTAAAATCAGTTCAGTAATATTATCAAGAAAACTATGTACAGTGTGTTTACTTGCTGGAATTACACTTCAAACATACAATTGCGTTCAGTCGTCCTTTCAGGAAAAATGTTCCGGGGGGCACATTTAGTATTCCGGATGGGGGTCACTGCTGGTACTATTCTATTTATTATTATATTATAGACGTATTATTTTGGTCTCCTCCGAGGGGGCACTCTGAGAGCTCTGGGGAGGCCAGTGTTCTCCCAAAATCATCTCTGGAAGAAGCAGTGATTGCGTTGATCCGTTGTGTTCTTTTGGCTTATATTGAAGTTTATTCTCCCCTTATATAGCCACAATGAAAAGAAAATCACAAATGGCATGGTTGTGGGGGGAGGATTGTTTATGCTGTAATGTCAGCCCCTCCGAGGAAATGCGTAAGCTCCAATAGGTTTTTTTATTTCGCAGGGCTCAAACTTCCCGGTGGAGGTACATCGCAGGCGCAATTTTCCCTGATCTTGAGGTAGGGCGCAAATTTCCCAGACGCAAAATTCTCGACACCGTTCGAATGACCTCGGAAGACTATATCTTTTTCAATACTTTTTTATATTCTTTTACTCGAGATTTCTTCATAGCTTCTTATTAAAATACTTACTAATATATCCTCATTTTATTGTCCTAACCAATCAATATGGGTATGTTGTCAGTAAAATATTTAGATTGATCGAGCCTCTGGTGTGTAACCACAGTATTTCATATCATCCCCCCATTAGAAATCTTGGCTAAACGAACCAATATATGTTGCCAATAAAATAGTTTAGAATGATTGAGCCCCTGGTAAATAACCACAGTATTTCGTGACAGACCCCCCCCCTTCCTATTACCATATTCTAGCTACGTGCCTGACTCAGCTAATTCTCTACATTCTTTACCAAGCACACATTTTCTAAAGCGGGAAATGCTCTCTAAATATCTAAGCTCATTATTTTCAGCAGATGCACAAACTGGGTAACATTCTATCTACATGAATGTTATATATGTCGATTACTGGAAACCGCTTCTCGCTATCTATTACCATATTTACTATATAATGATTAACGTTAAAACCGGAAATGGTTGATTTGTACCGCTTCCGGTTTGAATATTACATTCATCAGGGAACTCGATTCTTAACTATTGACTCTGTACATCATGGCCAAAATTGATTGGTATTCCATCAAATAGTTCTTGAGACTGTTTGTTTCACTGACGGACAGAATGAATATATGGCTATAGAGTTACGATAAACTAAATTCGTTAATGAGTGATGATGGAACAAATATAAGAAAGGGAACCAAGAGTACCACCGGGAAAATTTTCGAACACAAAACTAGCCATCGAAAACCCACACGTCCTGGGTTAGAATACCATAGATGAAAACTCTACCACTGAGTCATCAATCACCCGCTTATTAGTTTTGTTAACTATTATATTAATATAAATTAATGAATGCCTGCTTATGTTAATTATTGAACAATTACATTGTATACTTCGTAAAGTCAAAAATTATAAATTTGTATTTACTGTACATACAGTGAGCGCAGAAAGTGTTCGTACACCTATGCTATTGAAACGAGAATGCCTGCGAAAAAGAAACAGAAAATTTAAGAAGTGTAATAACACACACAATATGAATAATGAAAACTAAGCTTTATAAATATATCAATAAAGAGCCACAAAGACAAGTTTAATGGTCAGAAAGTAAATAAATTCCGTAGAAAATGTATAGAGTAGACGCAAAAAGTGATCGTACACCTGACGTACGAATACGAAACAAAGAAACCACAACTGGGGTTCACTAGTATTCACCTGAGTATACACTTCTGTATAGTATGACGAGTAACAGAATGAGTTTAGTTGTGAATAGGAGTGAAAAAAACTGCACGGTGGGCTGTCGAAATGGGAAGCAACCGAACAGAAACAAATGAGAAGACAAGAAAAGTAATTATTAAAGTGCATAAGAAGGGTAAGTCTTTGAGAAAGATAGCAAACCTCAGGGGCAGATCCAGAGCGGGGCGATCGGGGCCATCGCCCCCCCCCACAAGAGGAAACTTTCTTATTTTATATATAAATAAACCCATCCATAACAAGTTTGGAGCTCTTAAAAGTAGCAGTATTACTGCCGACCGCCCCTTCCCCAGAAGTCCGTCCTGGTACGACCCTGTATAGAGTAGCCACAATCGAGTATTTTCCGCTGTATGTTTGGAGTCGTTGTCTTGCTGAACAATAAATTGTTTTCAAGAACCATCTTCTGCGCACTAGTATGAAGATATTCCTTTAATATGTTAATATACACTTTGTGGATCATCACTCCATCGATAAGGTGGAGACGACCCACTCCTGAGGCACTCATACAACCCCAGACGAGCACGGACCCTCCTCCGTGTCTTACTTTAGGGACGAGATTTTGAGGATTCATCTCTGTATTCACCTTGCGCCATACCATACGCCTCCCATTGGACTCGATAAAATTAAATTTACTTTCGTCCGAAAATATGACCCTATTCCAGAAAGAAGCCTGATCCCTTATCTTTATACTCTTTTTCAAACTTTAGTCTCTTTATACGATTTGTCTTGTTCACCCAGAACATTTTCCTGGCTATCCGACCATGATACCCTGCAAATATTCCGCACTGTACTGGCTGATACTTTAACACCGCGTGTTTCCAGATCCGTTGCCAATTGCACAGCACTACTTTTTGGAACCTTTTTTCTTTCCCTAATAATGTAACGTTTAACTTGTTCACTCAACACTCTTGGTCTTCCAGTTCTTTTTTTTTATTATTATTATTATTTTATTATTTTTTTATGGTTTCGCACAGTGATAGAAACATTATACATCGCAATTATTGTTTGTACTGTTGAACGAGGCCTGTCTGCAAGGTTTGCCAGGGGCGGATCCAGGACGGACTTCTGGGGGGGGGGCGGTCGGCGGTAATACTGCTACTTTTAGGAGCTCCAAACTTGTTATGGATGGGTTTATTTATATATAAAATAAGAGTTTCCTCTTGTGGGGGGGAGCGACCGCCCCCTCTGGATCCGCCCCTGACTCTATAATACCTTGAAACAGCTTCGCACACCTCCCCAATCCCCAGACATGAACCCCATAGAACATCTATGATCTGTTCTGGAGACAAGAATCAGAAGGCACAGCTTGTCTACTAAAGAAGGCCTAAGAAAAGCTATTCAAGAAGAATGGGACATAATCAGTCCCGAAACTACAGAACTACGAACTACTACAGGTGAAATCAATGCCACGAAGACTACAGACAATCATTAACACACAGGATAATCCCACAAAATATTAAATAACGTAATATACTTTATAAGCATTAATTCAATCATAAGTGTACGGTGACTTTTTGCGTTTACAAAAAAGGAATTCTCTCTTTTCTTCTGAACAAAACAGTGATTGTCTTTGTTTGGCCTTTCTCTTGTATATACAAATAAAATGTATGAATGTGTAGTCTTAATTCTGGTTAAATATATATTTTCCACCTTCCGTTCTCATGCTAGCTGTTTTCAATATAAAGTATGCACGGTGTACGAACACTTTCTGCGCTCACTGTAGGTATGTTGACAATAAGCGAATGTTGTTAGAATATTTGTTGAGATTTATTTTCCTTCACTGCCTTTCGCCTGGTTAAAAAGTAGTTTACAGTGCTTTGGTGCAGCTGCAGGTGGGAACGCGATAATGTTTGAGACATACCGGCGACTTTTTTGTGTGTGAAAATAAGACCTTTCTCATAAAGTAGTAAATAACTGCAGTAGCAATTGTCTACGTAAATGATAAAGACATATCCAACTACAAGAAATTAATACAGTATATATAGCCTATTCATTATTGTGTTTCTCTTTTAACAGCTACTAGCTAAGGATGGCCAATTCCAGAATTTTTACTTTCCGGAATCCGGAAAGTAAAATCGGAAAAATTCCGGATCTCGGAAAAATTCCGATTTTTTCTAAATTCCGGATTTTTTCCGAATGTCGGAATTTTTCTGAATTCCGGAATTTTTCCGAATTTCGGAATTTTTCTGAATTCCGGAATTTTTCCGAAATCCGGAATTTTTCCGAATTCCGGAATTTTTCTGAATTCCGGAATTTTTCCGAAATCCGGAATTTTTCTGAATTCCAAAATTTTTCCGAAATCCGGAATTTTTCCGAATTCCGGAAAGTAAGTTTTCCGATTCCGGAAAACAAAATTTCCGGAATCCGGATTCCGGAAAATTTTGGCCATCCCTAATTTATAGCTACCTTTACTTGGGAAACCTCTTTATTTACCACCTCAGACATTTCACCAATGACCACTGTTTTTACCTGCGAGACTTCTTCAGTCACGGTGGCTTTCATCACTGAAACTTCTTCAGTTACGGCCACCTTTATTGAGTCTATTTGACTGGAAAGCTGAGACATCAATTCAGCAAAGTTGGAGGTATCACTACCTTTTTCACTAATGGTATCATCCTGATTCCTAGTAACTACGACTATAACATTTGAATCTCCATTCTCAGTGGAATCATTTATTGACCTACTGGGTTGTGCTACACATTTATTACAATCCCAGAGGACTTCAGGTTTACTTCTCTCACTAAATTCCTCTTCTGTTAACTCGGTGCAATGTCTACAGTACCAAGTGTTACAGGAGGTACACTCTAACAATGTGCCGGCATGGCCACATTGTCGCGTTTTCTTTTTATTCTTGTTCATTGTGACACTAATAGTTCAACACAATAAAAGAAAGAAATAAAGTTCACTATATTAGCACTACACAATACTGTTTATATATATATATATATATATATATATATATGAACACCAATTCATGAAGATGGGGAACCCGTAACCCTTGCACTCCTGTTCCGTCTCAACAGCGATTTAGCAGCCTTGTTTTTTTTTTTTTTAGGAACCACATTACTACATCAAACCAGAAATGATATTCAAAAGAATCTCAAAGAATATTTAACTATAAAGTATGACGCGCTGACGTAGAGAATATTTACCTGCTTTCCATGGCCAACACAACTAAATAAACCAACTAATAACATGTGATAATTGACTCATAAACACAAGAAAAGAATCAAGACTTCCAGGCACCTTAACGTAAGTTATGACTAACAAGAACCGAAATAGTCAATACCAATGAAAAAGAGCGATCCAGCAGAGAACCTAGCTAAGGGGAGCCAGAGCAATGGTATGAGAAAGGGATCAGAAGATTTCAGCTGAAATCCTGGCTGAAGGTCGCCAAAAACCCACACACCCTGTAGCGCCCCAGAGGATGGCCCGGAACTTCTGAGTGCTACAGAGCGGAAGGCGTCTAACGTACTTAGAACGCAGACTAAAGAAAATCCAGAAAACTGAGTATCAAGGGGTCGCCAGTCTGTGAAAGATGAAATGGCAATGAAGTATAGGGCGCACAGACAACGTCCGACAACACGAGGCTTGCCCACACCAGCTCTACGAGAAGGCATGAACAAACCCCCCTTCCTCTTCTTGCTCCTGCGTATACCATAATTTAGAAATAGCTAACCTTAAATTAAACTTATCTAGCTACTGGGGACTTACACTTGAACAACAACACTTAAAATGGAAAAGATTATTTATTATTTTATCAAAAGTTGGTATTAGGGCCATGGAAGCTTGATATAGAACAGGTACTTTATGACAGGTACATATACTATCATGCACAAGAACATATATTCGTATATTTATAAAAAAAATAAAAAAAAAGTCATGCGTGAAAATATTCAGTTACTGATGCATAATTACATCAAAATTCTTGCAGCTATAAACAATTGAGGAGGGACAACCATCTTCACCTCCCTTGTATAATGATTGAAACATTAACACACTTCATAATAATATGCAAGTTAGATTCTTACCAAATTCCAGAAGAATTGTCACTTCTGAAGATGATGAAACTAGACTTAAAGGATAATAATATAGCTATAAGGTACTAGCCAACGTATACCCACCATCGGGTGCGCGCCTACATGTGCACTATCCATACATAAGTGCAAAACTCAGTATTAAAATTGTTACCACTAAGAAAAGGTATGCAATAAAATTATACACATTCATCTAATAACCCATTGAGACTGATTACCTGTTACTATGAGTTTTACATTCCACATATGGGCATTCTGTGCCCTTTTCTTGATTGAACTGGCAACATTATGCTCCACCCCGCTGGGAGTGAAGCTGCCATGAACACATGTAGCGTTAAGCTTGTTTATTCAACATTGTGATTCTTACCTGAGAATATGCACAAAGCATACTTACTAATGAATGATGCATGTATTCAGGATTGATGCTCAATAAGATAAGATAAGATAAAGACACTTTTGTGTAAACAACACAACTGCACTAAAATGCGAGTGGCCAACATTATATGGAGATTATAAGGGACACCTAGCACCAGTGAGAACACAAAACAGCTATTCGTGAAGTAGTACTGACAAATAGTAGAGGGTACAGCTTACTGCAGCTATGAAGCAACATAAAAACAAGATAATTAAGTAGTGCACCACACTTGCAAACACAGTTCTTCAAAGAACACCACTGAAATGAGCTTGGAGAGATAGCTGGAGGATTCACTATTATTATGAGAAAGCACTGGCTAATATGCCACTTTCACTCAACTCAGAGAGCACTGAACATTATGAACACTAAAGAGAGCTTAGAAAAAGTAAGCTTTCGAAGAGCTTAACTGGGCCTGATAAATTAACAGGCTATATCAAAGATGAGCTTTAATACGCACCAACATGCTCAAACATAATTGAACATAACTAAAAACAACATACTCATCAAAAATGACGAATGTGGTTGCTACGAAGGCAACCTTTATCAGGAAAACACCTTTAAACTGCTCATCTTCATATAAGAAACACTAACACAACAGCATCTCATCTCACTACCAGTTGATCCTGAGCCAAGGCTGGGCGAAGCTAAACCAAAGGGGGCTCCAAGGTAACTCCTTAATAATGGAAAAAAGTATGGAAAACTCCAGAGAAATGTATTGTGGCGTAAAATGACATGTCCCAGAACTGCATTGTCGCTCGACTAAACACTGAGCGAGCGGCGGCGAAAATAACGGGTGGATTCTTCATGCTGCTCATTCACCTGGGCTATGGGCCACTAAAATGCCTCTAAATTATTCCAACTGAATATGCGTTTGGCATAAATCCTGCACCACTCTACAAGCTGCTTGTTAATAGACTAATACTGCTCACTTAAGAAACTGCACTGGTTCACAACAACACATATGAAAGGATATTAGTTTGGAATAAACATGCTACTTGCTACTAAAATGCCATAAGTAGCTATATAATCCAATACTTGGTACAGTAACAAGTACACTAGAATGTAAAGAAGCCACATTTGTTGAAGTACATGTTTAAGTTCAAGGAAGTAGTGTTGTAACAAATATATGAATGGGAATCAGCATTTAAGTCGTTTGTACGTGAAAACCAAGTTACTTCCTGGGAAGGTACATTGCTGATTCGTTACAATCCTTGTAAAGATCTGGACTCTTGATGATTCTGTGCTAGAGGTTGAATACATTGCTTCCTTCACTGATATGATACCGGACAGAGCGTGCATGGGGCGGGTTCCCACAGAAGTTTTTAGTGCTTCATTATGATTTCATACATTATCACAACTAAGAAAAACTTCATGAAAATTGCCATTATCGTATTAAATGGAGAATGTCACTAGGACGAACACAGAAACTTGAAATATAATTAATAGAGAGGCACACACTGACAGACAAAATCTTGTAGCTGTAACAAAACACGTGGGAGACCACTTGCTCTTCTTTATAAATTCCTCTTGGAAATTGCACACCAAAATTATGATGAAAAAGTAACCGTAAAGCTTCACTTACACTCAATGTTGCTCTGTCAAAACTGTTGATTACTAATAAAAGGAGGATGGCTACGAGAGACCTAGATTAACTATAATTTTAGGCTTCATTTTTACAGATATCGAGAAGCCATGCGGTACACAATCTCTTTCTTCGTAGTACAGCGGAAGTCACCCGCTCGTCTTCCCTCCACAGAAGCGGAAGTATCAATGTTGCCAGATCTTACAAAAGAGAATTAACAATACTACTTAAAAATATTACCATTATAAAATAACACAATTACTAAGGGCACTACAGCATCGCCTGGGATTTTGCTCTTCATACGCGGAAGTGCAGCGGTTTGAACGCTGTGCTGCAAGTACATTTGGTGATCGAAATGCCAGCAGACTAGACTCTCCTCTTTGCAGCGGATAATGTAGACCATAATCTCCAAACGCTGAGTGGTTTAGGTACATTCCATGGTATGGAAATGTTGGCGGCCATTACTCCATCCACTACTACCAGTCTAACCATTCTTCGGAAGCCCGTCTCTGATGCTGATGTGAAGTCCCTTGCCAGTGTTCCTATTCACGCATACACTGAAGCGAGGGCTATTCTTGAAAAGGTCAACTGTAAACTGGTAACAGCACCATCACCGAACAAAAACTCCCTGGATATTTTGTGGAAACTTTCCTGGCACTTTCCGTCACGCACACCAAACTGGTCAGGAATGATGCAGGCCATTCACGCAGATCTCTTCATCATTCAGGGAAATCCACTGTTCTTTGCTTACCGATTGTTGACCTCCATCCATATGAAATGTCATGCATTTATTCCACTTTAGTGTCCCTGAATAATTTTGCGAGAAAATATAAAATCACACCAATCATCACCTTAGATCAACCACTGTTTTGGAAAGCTTCACGTATCCTGCATGACAGAGCACATAACACCAGTATTAAGGACACGGTTCTCCTGTTGGGCTCATTTCATACTCTGATAAACCTTCTAGGAGCAATTGGTTCCCTGATGGATGGTTCAGACTTACGTGAAATCTTGCATGAGGTTTATGGAAAAAATTCGGTTGTACATATGTTAAGTGGCAAATCCGTAGCAAGAGCCTTCCATGCGCACATGATGGTTGACCTCGCATTCAGTGCATTGCTTGTGGAGAATGTTTTTCTGGAGACCGATAACGGAACACACAGAACAATCAACGATGCTTACTCTCTCTACCAGAGTCTGATGTCGGGTGAGATTACTGTAACTGGAGCTAGTTCTTCACCTCTTCTTCAAGAAGCCCGAGAAAAAAATAGAAGCATGAAAGTCAGAACTTATTAACACATCAAAAACAAGTCAGTTGTGGCTTGCATACCAGCGCATGTTGACTACAGCAAGGAAATTTGTGGCAGCAGACCGAACAGGAAGCTGGGAAGATCACCTTGATGCTATAGCAGAGTGCATTCCCATATTCGCTGCAGCAGGACATTTCAATTATTTGAAGTCGACGTGCTTGTACCTGCAAACAATGTTAACGCTGCCATCGGTTAATCCAACAGTTCACGAAAGCTTTCAAAATGGGTTCGGAGTTACTAGAAGAAGCAACCGTTATTGGACTGGGTTGTCCTCTGATCTAGTCATAGAGCAGGTTCTGATGAGATCGCTAAAATCCACTGGAGGTCTAACCCTTGGGAGTGGAATGTCAGAGATGCAATGATCTTTGTGGGTGTTCTCAATGCCAGAATGCTCCGAGTACAATCTGGCGATGCAAACTCTTACTCATACAGCATATGTCACTAGCGAACAACATAGAGAAGCCGAAACGTCAAGAATGTCACGTGATATCAGTGACACACGTCGCATTCTTGTAGGATTGCAGCCCATTTCACCACTTGACGGAGACAAATCGTTGAGAAACATTGCCACTGGCGTCACAGCGGATTCCTCGGTCAACGTCCATAATTTATTTTCAGTTGGACAAGAGCTTGCGAAGAAACTATCTGGCAAAGACCTGTTCACTGTGAAGTGGAAACGTGCAGATAAAGTCAAAACTCTAGCATCCCCGAGTGGTGTTAAAATCAGCAGCGATATCTCCGTCGATTCGAATTTTTTGCTTCAAAGACTGTTAGTTGTTGCTAATGCAGGCAGCACATCTTTAGAGGAGACCTTAGCGCATGAATTATGTGCCTACCCACCAGCTTTATTTGAGTCACCCAGCATGATACGTAAGGCAGACAAAGCCCCACTGGCCCATGCGATACTAGAGTTCAGCAAGCAGCAGACCGCACAGTTTGAGGAAACGGAGCCAGACAATATTCTGTATGTCTTAGACGGAGGATCTCAGTTACATAGACTACCATGGTGTAAAGGCAGTTCATACAATATCGCTGCACCATTTGCTGAGTGTACGGTTCGTAAATATGGCACATCAACCATCGTGTTTGATGGGTATGGAATTTGCTCACCATTGTTCATTGCAACTGCGCTACCTGGTGTGCAAGAACGTATTGTACTTGCAGAAAGCATGCCCTTCCATATACTATTGCTTGTGGTGTGTGCCAAGAAACTGAATGTTTTAACTTTAAATGAATATGGTGAGGACAGTGTTAGCGTAGGCGATGACGATGTAGATGTATAATTTCCCTCCCAAAGTCTTTCGTCTTCCCATTCTTTTGCTTTAGAATATTTTTGCTTTATATATATATGAGTTATGTTTCTATAAAACGCATTGTCTTGTACACTGTATTATGGTATGACCTTCTATTTTCTATTGCTTGTGGCGTATGCCAAGAAACTGAATGTTTTAACTGTTTAAACGAATATGGCGAGGACAGTGTTAGCGTAGGCAATGACGATGTAGATGTGTAATTTGCCTCCCAAAGTCTTTCGTTATTCCCATTCTTTTGCTTAAAAATATTTTTGTTTTATGTATAGTACTTATATTAAAGCGACCTTTGATTTAAAGAAAGAAACAAGATTTTTTCATGCGTAGAACGATAATCAGGGTTGCCAGAGTCCAAGAAAGGTAAAAGTGTAGATTTTCTCAATGTCTTAAAGGTTTCTTCTTCTTCTTTTTCTACAGGTTGGGCACAGGGGGCACAAACGATACGTCGTTGGCAAGGTAGTTCCATAAGCTTTCCAACGCGGTATGCTTCATGTCTCTGTGACAATTAGGGATGATGCTAGATCTAAGAAACAGAAGTTAGACCACAGTAAAAAATATACAGTGACCCTCCTTGGTCCGCGGTTCCGAATTTTTATCTCCCTTACTGTTGTACCTACGTCCTTCATTTTTTAATATTATTGTTACCAATGTCTGGTCTACGCGTAGGAAGTTTTCTGCCGGCGTATGAGGACGTACAGTATTGCCAGGGTCCAAGAAATATCAATTAAAAAAACAAAAAATCGACTTCCTTCTTCTTCTTCTACGGGTTGGGCATGATGGGTACAAAAGTCACTTCATTGGAATTTGTGGTCTATGAGCGTTTCAGCGAGGTATCATTTATGTCTCTGTGTCAATCAAGAGGGCTACTAGAGCCGCCAACGTAAAGGTCTACGATTTTTTCGAAAAACCATGGTCTGCCATTTTGAAAACCGTTTTTGGGGGTGTTCCCGTGGTCCGATTTTGTCGGATTTTGGATATTTTCATCAGGTGAGGTACCTAAACAAAATACAAGTGTAAAACTAAAGGTTGCTATTTTGCCCAGGTCAAACCGTATTTTGACTCGACTAATGATTTACCACGGGAGAAAACCAATGATCGAGCTTTCTTCTCTGTAAGAAGATCAGTAATCATAGAAAAATACCAAGGTATTTTATATTTAGAAATAATAATAATAATAATAATTATATATATATATATATATATATATATATATATATATATATATATATATATATATATATATATATATATATATATATATATATATATATATATATAAATATGGGTGTGCCGCGAGAATTCAAATTACACCTGTAGTGTGCCGCAAGTTGAAAAAGGTTGGGAAACGCTGCCATAGAACATCTATGGTCTGTTCTGGAGACAAGAATCAGAAGGCATAGCTTCACTACTAAAGAAGGCCTGAGAAGAGCTATTCAAGAAGAATGGGACATAATCAGTCCCGAAGCTACAGAACTACGAACTACTACAGGTGAAATCAATGCCACGAAGACTACAGACAATCATTAACGCACAGGGTAATCCCACAAAAAATTAAATAACGTAATATACTTTATAAGCATTAATTCAAGCATAAGTGTACGGTGACTTTTTGCGTTTACAAAAAAGGAATTCTCTCTTTCCTTCTGAACAAAACAGTGATTGTGTTTGTTTGGCCTTTCTCTTGTATATAGAAATAAAATGTATGAATGTTTAGTCTTAATTCTGGTTATATATATATTTTCCACCTCCCGTTCTCATGCTAGCTGTTTTCAATATAAAGTATGCACGGTGTACGAACACTTTCTGCGCTCACTGTAGGTATGTTGACAATAAGCGAATGTTGTTAGAATATTTGTTGAGATTTCTTTTCCTTCACTGCCTTTCGCCTGGTTAAAAAGTAGTTTGCAGTACTTTGGAGCAGCTGCAGGTGGGAACGTGATAATGTTTGAGACATACCGGCGACTTTTTTGTGAGTGAAAATAAGACCTTTCTCATAAAGCAGTAAATAACTGCAGTAGCAATTGTCTACGTAAGTGATAAAGACATATCCAACTACAAGAAACTAATACAGTATATATATTCATTATTGTGTTTCTCTTTTAACAGCTACTAGCTAGGGATGGCCAATTCCAGAATTTTTACTTTCCGGAATCCGGAAAGTAAAATCGGAAAAATTCCGGATTTCGGAAAAATTCCGATTTTTTCTAAATTCCGGATTTTTTCTAAATTCCGGAATTTTTCCGAAATCCGGATTTTTTCTGAATTCCGGAATTTTTCCTAAATCCGGAATTTTTCTGAATTCCGGATTTTTTCCGAATTCCGGAAAGCAAATTTTCCGGTTCCGGAAAACAAAATTTCCGGAATCCGGATTCCGGAAAATTTTGGCCATCCCTAATTTATACGGATACATCTATCGGAAGTAGAATGGTGCAGTGTTTTAGGGATGGTATCGAGACGAGACGAGACGAGACTTTGTACAGTCTCGGTCTCGTCTCGGTTGATAAATAACTGTCTCGGTCTCGGTCTCGTCTCGAGTGAAAAATCACCGTCTCGGTCTCGGTCTCGTCTCGGTCAACAGATGCTTGTCTCGATCTCGGTCTCGGTCTCGAGTACCAAATCTCGGTCTCGTCTCGAAAGTCTCGAAATAAATACTGTGAAATTAAAATAGTGAAAGTATTATTCAGGTACAGTCTGTCGTTTCCGCTTATTTTTTCCTTCCATTTTGACTTAGAATTAGGGTATGGTGTACCTCTTCGTAGCTAATTTGCTAGTGCCAATGCTTTCCATGTGCGTATTCCAGGTTCAATGATCAGTGGGTATATCACGCTAAAACCCTAATAGAACCCAGATTTCACTTTCAGCAATAGACTTTGTCTAATATAGCCTCAGAACTGCGTATACAATTAAACTCTATTAAATTAACTCCAAACGCAACACATAGCAGCACGAATGTATTTAATCGTACCGAAATTGAAACTTTACAATTTCTCATTTATTATTCAATACATTCTGCTTTGACTGCCATTTTAAAAACAAAATATAACGTTCATTATCTTAACAAATAGGGTAAAATTACTACAATATACGTATTTTGTTTGAAATTGATGAAATGCTATATTACCGTTTCACATCTCCGTGTTTAATTGACACTTTATAACACGAACGTCCTGAACCTTGTGGTGGGAGCTACTACACTCATCTTTGCTATGTGAGGTCTCGGGTTGGATCACAAAACAAGTTAGATTCAAAGTCCGATGTTTTGCATAATTCGCGTCTTATTTTAAATGCATTCTGTTTCTTATACAAGTTCATAAGGTGGTAATGTATTACGTAAGCACATATCCAGTGCCGTAACATAGATTAATCTTATTCCTGAGCTCTCAACGGTGCATGCAATCTTTATCCGAGAAAACTAATCTTGCGTTCATTACGTTGAAATTTTATATTGATTAAAACTGACTTGCGAAACATGGATATACATATTATATAAGTATATAGGTAATTCGAGTTATCTGTATCTATTTTTTCTCACTCGCCAAAACAAGTGATTCTTAACTTTCTAGTTTTCTTTTGTATTAATTTTCGTAGTTTAGCTGCAACATGATGGATTGAATAGTCAAAAATATTTTTTTCGCTCTATGACTTTCAGTAAATTTTGGATCCATTTTTACCCTACCTTACCTAGTAAAAGTTATATATTTAGTCTTAGTTGAGGAACCGGTTTTTCGCTTCTGTAAAATTACGAAATTATGACTTGGTTTAGTTTACCTCCGAGGTCCAGATATAATAAAATCATCACCATCATCATAATCAACCATTATCAATCCATTGCTAGATTAAGGTCTTTCCAAGTCTTCTCCACAACTATCTAACTTGGGCAATTCTTTTCCAGGTTACTCCTCCGTGGTTCTTGATTTCGTCACACCTTATTGTATGGGGAGGTTTCCTAGGCTGTTTTTGTCCCGTGAGATCCAGTCTAGAATTGTTTTCGTCCGTCGATCATAATTTCTTCTTGCAATACGACCAGCACACTTTCTAGCTCATATTAAATTATTTCATTAGCACCATCAATTTCTATATATTTGGGCTACAAATAGTTCGAATTCGCTACTTTCGGAGTAGGCCTACAAACACGCTACTTTTTAATCTTCAGATCTGGCAACACTGACTGAATGATTTAAATCAACACAATGTGAGGACCCCCATTTGGTCTAGCGGCTAGCACTCTTGATTTCGGTTCGCGTGGTCCCGAGTTCGATTTCTGGTAGGGGTAAAGTTGAACGACTGAAGTGGTTCGGATTCCACTATAATCATTAGCTCCACGTCTCCTTTAGCCGGCCTAGCATAACTGTGGGACGTTAAACTAAAACAAAACAAAACAAAAGTGAACACTGTGTATTACTAACTGTAAGTCCTTGAATAATTGCATATAGCTATATGGTATGGATCGAGTTTGAGGTGGTCGGTGGTCAAACTAAAGCAAGTGAAATGTAATTAGGGTGTAATTAGTACCTTTAATTAAGCACGGTCTTAATATAAAGTGTACACCAGGCCTAAAGCTTAGGGGGAACAACTAGTCTTACTGAAAATGTATCAGTTACAATTTACATTTACATGTGTTGCTGGAACGAAGACTTAAACATTAACATTATAAGTAGCCCAAAGACTGTGAAAAACGTCGTCTCTTGAAAGCATTCTTGCACCATGAAACAAATTACGAGCCATTTTAAAATAGTTTGCAGTTTATCTACGTTATTTGCACATATTTAGAATAATATTTAGCAATTTATTTAAGTGGACAACACTGCTTAAAATAATGTAACTGCGACTTATAATTAAAACCACCAAAAACTATTGTTGTAATGTTATAGAAGCAAAGGAAAGCAATAATCATTATAAAAATTTAATACAAATACGTCATTTTAAGCAGTATAACAATCACTACCAATGTGTTTGGTATCTCTGAAACGATTTGAAATAACAATTGTTGTAAATGGCGTTATAATCATTTAAGTCTTTTGGAAGCATCTGCATGATGAGACGTGATATATCAGAGCGTTTTCGAAGTAAAGTCTCTAGAAACATTTAAATTTTCCGTTTCTTGTAACTTTGTTCCTTCATTCATTCGAAATATATTATACCATGATCACAGTATTTGACGCTATGGTACAGTTGATGCGCATTGCATCGTCCATTCCATTTGCGTTATTAGAGATTTCCAAGGTACACTAAATAATGTATGGGCTATTGTGGTTTTGTTAAATAACTAAATTAGAAATATGTAATACTGCAGAGTATAAAGAAGAATTACCCAACTTGGTACAAAATTTCAGCATTTTCAATATATATATATATATATCGCAGATTCTTTACACTGGATAAAGAGCAAACCATGGTTTAGCCCCTCTCTTGATCATATACTGGTCCGTGGCTATATATATATCCAGGATGGACCATTTTAATGTTTCCACGGACATATGTCGAAAACGGTTGAACATAAATGAACCAAACAAAAACTCAAATAGAAAATGCCATGGGGCACACTGAATGGTGTCGTCGCGGCGCCTCCCGGGGACGCCTTTCATGGGATACCAGGGCCAAACTTTAAAATTTTAAATGGAAAGATGGGGCGAGTAATACCTCGTTCCATAGATCTTTAAAAAGTAAAAAGCGTTGTGACAAAATATTTTTCATATCGGTCACCGTATTCAAGATGGACGCCAAGACATGGTGCCTGTATCTGATAAAACGTCCAGTACCATTATTATGAAAACAGTTGGAGATAAACGAACAGTCAGAAAATGAAACAGGAAAGGCATGGGGCGCGTCGAGTAATGTTCTCGCAGTTCTCCCAGGGCTTCCTTTTAAGGGGGCCAAACTTAGAAATTTTAAACCGAAATATGGATCAAGTGATACGTCGTTGGATAAATCTTGAAACACTAAACAGTGTTGTAGCAAAAGATTTTTCATATGGGTCACCGTTTTCAAAATGGCCGCCAGACATGGTGCCCGTATCAGATAAAACGTCCAGTACAACTAGACCCCTAATATGAAAATAGTTGGAGATAAATGAACAGAATAAAACTTATATAGGAAAGCACAGAGGGTATTTATCATTCCACGGCTCGAGTATAATGCAACGGAGAAAAAGATTATTAAAGTATAATTGACATGATGCAAAAGAGGAAATGATAGAAAATTATCTTTCCGATCTCTGTCCGTAAATAGGTGAAGCGGGAATGAATGGTAAAAATCTCAAATGAGAACCTCAGTTTTATTTGCAATAGATATGGTTTGTCTGACACACTTGTGTTCAAATGACTGGTACTATAATGAATAAACATAAAGTGAAATAAGGTGAATAAAAATAAGGTGAAATTCAAGTTTAATAACATTTTACCCGACTCTTAGCCCCTGATAATTTAACGCATTGCGTGCAAGATTTTTGCGACATATCTGCATCAGAATGTACCGTTTCGTTACTAAGAATCACAACTGAAATTACCGTTGAAAGTTATTCGGAATGTAACTGTAGACATCTGAGTGAAACTCATATTCTGTCATATGCAAGAAGACATAGAAGGAAAAGAAGCGAACCAATATCATGCAGACGACTGTTGAACAAAACCAACGTTTGTAAACATTGTTCTAAAATTGCATTGCTCGACAAATTGGTTTCGCATTTCAGTTGATTCATTTTTGCATCAAACCATTGCCCGCAATCAAAATGGAAGGTACCATTTAACAAGAATTTTACATACTTTATCCCATTACAGAGACATTTATCTCTTATAAAAACACATTTCAAGTAACTTTGTTTCGTAGATACAATTTGCAAAAGCTAAGGCTCCCATTTGCAATTTCACCGATTCTTCCTGTTTCACTCACGTACAGAGTGAGGTTGGAGCGATAATTTTCTAGGATTAGATTTATTCCTCTCCATTATGGCACTTTCACTCTAATCATCTTTTCGACTGTTGCAACATTCCAGAGCTATAGAATGATAAATACACTCTGTGATTTCCTATTCGAATATTTGTTCTGGTGTTTTCATATTAGTGATACTGGACGTTTTACCTGATGCAGGTACCATGTCTTGGTGGTCATTTTGAAAGCGGTGACTCATATGAACATTCTTTTGCAACAGCACTCTTTAGGTTTTAAAGATAAGTCGAACGAAGTATCACACACCCCATGTTTCCATCTACAATTTTGAAGTTGCGCCCTGGGCCCCCCATGACGGGTGGCCCTGGGAGTCTCCGCGACAATATCAATAGATGTGCCACATGACATTTTCTATTTGAGATTTTGTTCGATTCATTTATGTTCAAACGTTTTCATATTAGTGGTACTGCACGTTTTACTGTATCTGATAGAGGCAACATGTATTGGCGCCCATTTTGAATGCAGTGCCCAATATGAAAGATTTTTTTTGCCACAACGCTTTTTAGTTTTTCAAGATCTATCGAACGAGGTACCACTCACCCCTTGCTTCCATTTAAAATTAAAGTTGGGTTCCGGGAACCCATACAGGGCGGACCTGGGTGGCACTGCGGCCATATATATATATAGCGAGAGAGAGAGACAAAGAGACAGAGAGAGAAATCTATTTGCATCAGCAGTGGATTTTGTTTCGGGAGATGCTTGAGGAACGAGTAAAAAACATTTGCGTTGTACGTGCAATGCAAAAAATTATCACAAATTTATTTTGGGAGGGGTTTGAGCCCGATAACCACCCCGTAAATACGCCACTGTACATCAGTCAACTGTTCTCATATTATCTAACACAGCAACGAAACAAATTTTCTGTGAAGGCAATTTTAGTATTATTAATATCAATATTCGAGACGAGACCGAGACTTTCGAGACTGACCTAAGTCTCGTCTCGGTCTCGTCTCGATTTATAGAGGTCGGTCTCGGTCTCGTCTCGGTATTTAAAAGTCCGTCTCGGTCTCGGTCTCGTCTCGGTATATAAAAGTCCGTCTCGGTCTCGGTCTCGTCTCGATAATTCGAGACGAGACCAAGACGAGACCGAGACTGGTCTCGGTCTCGGTACCATCCCTACAGTGTTTACAGGAGAAGAAATCCTCTCTTCTCAATTTGTTACCCACCAATTACGAGATCAAATTACGAGCTTCCTAGCAGAACTCTGGGCTATTCTTGCCGGCTTACGACACGCAATAGCAAACAGTTATCAATGTTTTGGCATATGCAATGACAGACTTAGTGTATTAGAGAGCCTACAAGATTTTAGTCTTTCGAAACGCTTGACCTGGATTCACAGTACTATAAAACATCAACTTAAGACTTTTCAGGATGAAGATCAACAAGTTAATTTTTTTCGTCGCTGCATATCTTGGCATAGTTGGTAACTGCCGCAGAGACTCTCGCTAAGGAGGGAAAGTTACACAACAGAATAACAAACTACTTTATCCAAACAGCGATACTACGGGTGAAACTCCGGAAACAACGACAGCAAGAATGGTATCACTATCAGGAGCAAACACGTCATAGCAAGCATAAATACTATTGGACTCTTTTCCTACAACGTACGACTCGACAATGGAACACTCCGGTAGGTTGGTCGCGAAGGCATATACGTTTATTTATTGTTTGTATCTCGATATTTCACAAACATCATATAGACTATCGATGAGGTTATCGCCCTACAGCTCTATACTACTGGGTGAAGAAGAAGCACCGTTATTACATCTACTATTCCAGTGCCAGTTGACAACAGCCTACCAACTAATACTCCTCGCAGTGATTATTAAGCAATTTCATGGAACTAAAAACAAGTTCCGTAATAGATACAGTTTCTTCCAAAATAAATTAACACATAAAATGAAAACATCAATACTTCTGGATCCTGCTCACAACTTTCCAAACCGGTGAACCTTTTGGAAGAGAAATTTGTTGACTATTTTGTCAATATGAACATGGTGACTTTCTTGGCTGTCAATATTCAGGATTCAGCAAGAGGTTAACTATCTGCCACATTACGTTACGAATATTCGCTGATCAACCACATTATGACTACCTACCTAGTATCTGATACTTATATTTTTGGCTAGCAGTACATCAGCAAGGTGGTTTGGCATGGATGTAATGAGACCTTGGTACTTGACTGGAGGCATGTTACACCACATCGCGCGCATAAATAACTTAGTTACCGCAAATTCTACGGAAGAGTTCGACAAGCTCAGATCAGACGTTCAGTGATATCTCAAAGGTGTTCAATTGGATCGAGATTGTGTGAGTTTGGGGACCATTGCAGCAACCGAAATTCACCACTGTTCCTCGAACCACAGCAACACAACATTGGCTTTGTAACATGGAGCTTTGTCCTGCTGAAAGATTCCATTCCAAGCTGGAAATATGCTTGATATTAATGAGTGTACGTCAATAGCAATGACTTACCGATAGCTAGGAGCCGCCATAGTGCCTTTACACACGTATTATTGGGCTCATGTAATACCAAGTAAAGGTTTTCCAAATCATAGTAGAGGCACTACTGATCTGTCATTCTTCTAGAGCCTTTCTATTTCAACTGTGTCCTTGCTGGCGCTGCTGTCGACACGTGATTTCCCGTACCTCCCTCGAAAGAGGAGGAATAAGTTGCTGTGGCCGAGATTTTTCAATTGTTGGATGCGGAAGCGTTGCCACAATGAATTATTTCACAGACTTCACTGTGCTCCGTCTTATTAGCCACTCTAAGTAACCTACAATCTTCACTCGTCAAGACCAAACGATTGAATGACAAATTGGCAACATGCTGATGTCATTCACTTCTTTTCCCTACGCAAAGGAAGGGTTTCATCAGCCAGAGGGTGGCGGGGGTGGGGCCGAATTATAGTTCGCATAGTTTCCGAGGGCACAGGTGGAATTGACAGGCTCTAGTATGCACGTCTCGAGCAACTGTTCTGGAAGACAACGGATTCTGAACCGACATCAATATGATGAAGGCAGTATCGTGAGTCATCAGACCATTCGGCATTGTGGAATTGCTCTATGGTCTAATGACGATGGGCACGTACTCATTGCAATCGTTATCGATGATGGTGTGGTTAACACATGTGGGAGGTTGCATGTGCGGAGGATCACATCTAATAAAATACGGTGATATATTCACTCTGACACACTCGCTTCATCCACTGTTAAAGTTTGCTGATAATTGTATCATAGTTTGCGTTCTATCTAGTTGTACAAAACTCGACAGTCTACAACGTCTGACATTTTTAATGAAGTGTGTCCCCATATCTTGTGGTTTGTTGCTAGTTTCACCGTCCTTTTCCTACCTTTGGAAGACACTAACCACGACAGATCGCAAGCATCCAACAAGTCACACCGTTTCCGAGATATTTGTATCCAGCCGTATGCATATTTGTGGATTCCAAACGTTTTAGGTATCCTCTGATCTTATTGGCCGATACAGATAGGACATCAAGAGTCATAACATACATATAGCAGAAAACAAACCATAGACACGGTTGCCTCTCGTAGCCGAGCGTGCTAGTAATATAAGTTACTGTTGGCGTGGGTTCAAATCCGACCCAAGGAAAGATTTTTTATTTTTTAAATTTTTATAACACTTTTTTCATTAAAATAAGATTGAAAATAATACTCAAAAAGTGATATACCGAGTAGTAGTGGGAACGGATTAGAAGCCCTGCTGGGGTTGGTAGGTTCTGTTCTCGACATCAAAGGGGCAGATTAAAGACTTGCTCTAATTTTTTTTTTTTTTTTTTTTTTTTTTTTTTACATTTTACATGACCAACTTAAAATTGCTGGCTAGGGTAGCGCGCGAATACTGAAACGTTGAGTATCCCAGCCATATGCCATCATGCCATATGCCATCAAAAAAATGCCAGCCATATGCCATCACAATCTGGTCCCTTAAAATCCTCATATATCGCCGGTCTTCCACATTCTACGTTCAAACAGCACATTGACTGGTTGAGTAAAATTGTTGTCACCAATTGGCAAGTGATTCTGCCGTGCTCCACATCAACCCAACGACTTTGCTTAAAAAGAAGTGAATGGTCATGTATTGTTGGTTTTTAGTTTACTGAATGATTGCTCAGGTGATGCTGCCGTGACAGGCAGAAGATTACGGTATATATATAGTTGCAACATCAGATATTCTAACATCATAAAGTTAATCTTCGCAACTTAAATGACCCCTTATAAAATAATAATAATAATAATAATAATAATAATAATAATAATAATAATAATAATAATAATAATAATAATAATAATAATAATAATAATAATTTGCTCTAGGGCCCCGCATAGCAGGTCCGTTAATTATGCCACTGCTTGTAGACACGCAATGATAAACCGCACAGTGAGCGAGTGCAGTCTCTCCTCCTTATTACCCTTGTTGTCATACTGCCTTCATAAGCATCCTTCATACACGCACACTACTGAACAGCCTGAAGAATTTTAGCAGACGAAGAGAAAGAACTAGAATACGTCAACTATAAAGATGGTATTTTTGACTCTGAATTTAGTCATCATGGCACTCAGATGTTGGAATCTTTAATACTTTGACACTATTTATTTATTTATTTATTTATTTATTCAAAAATCTTCTTTTAAAGTATGCCTCAAAGAATTTTGTACTTGTAGTCTATATGAACATATGTCTGAGGCATTGATTTTTTTATAACCGTTAATGTTTTCAAAGAAGAAGTCATTTCTTTATATTTTGCCATATCCCATGTCTGTCTGGTTTTGATAGGGTTAGTATATCTAGATTTGGTAGTCTCAGCGTTAGCCTGGTAACTTTCGAGCTAGAAACACAAGCAATAAAGATTGTGCTGTGTTTTTTTACTGTATTATAGCGTAGGAAACTTACTGACTGGAAGTTATTACAAATCGATAGAAAATAACCTACACATAAACAAAGGTTTGTTTAGGTTGACTATCTATGGGACAGCAAAAATTACGTAAATTTTCAGAATTTAGGATATAAATGGCGGAGGTTAAGTATCTTGGTGTCACATTGCGATTAAAATCTACTAAAGGCGAACTTTTAGAGTTCGCGCGCCAGTTGCGCATCTATAAGTAGGACTGCTTTAGAAGGGTAAAGTAGTATCAGGTTAGCGTAATTTCAGGGAAGTTGGGACCAATTTTGGTAAGGATATGTCTTAATTTTTTGTGTCTGTGTAGGAATACCATCTGGAGCGGGCATTGTAATATTTACTAATTCATAAAGAGTAATACTATAGATAAGGAACTGATTCAGTTCCTCAATGTTTGGAAATACGTAAAAGGAATTATTCAATAATATTGCTCGGACAACTACATTTTGACCAACTATTCATCTTTGTAGAAATTGTGGTTGAGAATTGATAAAAATATTGGTTCAGGATGAGAATATGGGCCTTAATAGATGCCAGCATTATATATCCTGCATTTTAAAGAAAATTTTGTCCACGAAAGTCAGGTTTGATCAGGCCGGTTCTAGACATTTCGTAAGTGTAAGCAAACAATATTTCGGTGCCCCCACCTAAATGATAAGAAAAGAATAGAAAGTTGTAATGGACAAAAATTCTTCAAATAAGTGTTACAATTGCAAATTTCTTCAATATCAGTAGCCTTCCTGTGAATATTAACAAAAAATGGAGAAATTATAACTAATTGGCTGTGGATGAATACTGAACAAGTTCCGATTTTAATAATTAACAAGCATTTTTTATTAAATAAGCACAATGCACCACAACTAAGATATATACCTAAGATGTATTTTGACATGAACAATTGAAATAAAAATCGAAACCGAGTGAAACTCATGAGCTTCAAGTCTAACATTAACACAGGTGGTGCCTTCCATTTCAACTCAGGCTAAAAAATATAAAATTGTACCACCACCATCTCAGATATTGTAGAAACTTTTTTATAGCAACTAGACATGTTTTTAAAAGACCTTTTTTTTTTTTTTTTTTTTTTTGGTTTGTCGAAAAAAAATTTCCCGCGAAGTAATGAGCCATCAAAGACAGGGAGTACAATTTATGAATTGTAGAAGACATGGAAAATGGTCAACTTCAGAGCCTCACCATTCGGCTATGAGACAGGTCGAGTTACAATTCTTGTTGTGGTATGTACATAGGGATATAAATAAACTATATTTTATTATAGTGTGGTTTGCACATGCGTATCTTTTTGTAGATAAATTAACAAATGAACGTCAATTTATCTAAAAAGTCGATGTGTGCGAATTTTTTTCGAGCACTTCCGGTTCGAATTTTAAAATTCTGTTTTCACGGTTGGTAAGACCTAGTTACCCGCTTTCCGAAAAAAAAAAATTGTATCGCCTCTGTGTGCAACCATTTTGTCGCAAAAAATTCGAGAAATTGTAAAATTTTCAAAAATCGCCATTTTCTCGAAAACACCATCTTTTAAAATTCCGAAATTTTGTCAGATGGTTCAACTTTACACGAATAATAAACACACCAAATACCATTCTCGACCAATGCTTCATGAATTAACTGCAGCCTTTTAAAATTAGCGAAGTTTCGTTAACTTTGATGTCACAGTTAGGGACACTGGGAACAATGAAAGTGCAATGATTTGATGATGTTTGTGGTTCACGTTCATTAAATGAACAATAAAAGGTTTTCTTGACTTTTTTTTTTTATTATTATTAGGGTTAGGATCTTGATGATTTTGCATCTTTTTTCTGGATTAGTATAAACATTGCTCGTTGTGTTATAAATCCTGTTTTATTAAAAAGAAGTAATTTAAGACAAACTTGTTTGTGCATTTTTTTGCATTTTTTGCCCATTTCTGAGTATAAGTGCATTTTTTAAAGTTTTGGGCATTTTACGTGCATATTTAGTATTTATTCTTACTTTTAACCGCATAATTCTCATTTTTCTTATAAAAACAATAAATTGAAGCAGAATGCTTCCTCCTACATCATTCTAGTTCGGAGATTCGTTGGAGCAGGCGTGGCCAATGTCCGCAGACTGCAGTTTCTGGTGATTAGTCACATGAAGCCAAGGAGCGAGAGTTCAGTGACCGTGGCATTCACTGTTTTGGTGAGCTGTTGGTAGACGCCTAATTCTGCAGTTTATCTGGTTAAAATGCCGAAGATAAAAGAGAATAGTGCTTCCAAGCTTAAACGATTTGTAAGTGAATTTGGAGCTGAAAAAGTATTTACAACAGATCTAAGTGTTCTGTACTGCAAGGTGTGTGATACAGCAGTTTCAGCCGAAAGAAAATTTACCGTTGAACAGCATGTTTCAAGGGACAAACACACACGGGGACTTAAGTTACGTGCGAAACGAGAGGCAAACGCCGCGCAACAACTTCTCCCGCAGTGTGGTACATTTAAAAATCATTCTGTTTTTTTCGAAGATTTGTGTAAAGCTGACATTCCGTTGAACAAAGTGGACAACGTGACATTGCGTGCCTTTTTGGAAAAATACACTTGTAAACCCCTCCCCGATTCTTCGACATTAAAGAAGAATTACGTGAACAAACTTTACGAGAAAACAATGCAGTACATTAGACAAGAAATGGCTGGAAAGAAAATATGGGTGTCCATGGATGAAACTTGTGATTCGAAGGGACGAAATGTAGTGAATGTTGTTGGAGTGATGCATGAGGGTGGGCCGGGTAAAACATTTCTTTTGAATTGCGAAGTTCTGGAAAAGGTCAATTATTCCACGATCAGTAAGTTATTTGATAAATCAATGCATCTCTTATGGCCTAATGGCGTCCTTCACGAAAACGTGCTGCTCTTTGTAACCGATTCTGCACCGTATATGGTAAAAGCAGCGAACTCACTTCAGGCGCTATATTCGAAAATGATTCACACTACGTGCCTCGCGCATGGTTGCCACGGAGTGGCTAAAGAGAAACGTGTGCAGTTTCCTGATGTTGATAAACTCATAGGAAGTGTAAAGAAAGAGTTCAGCAAGGCCCGACCACGTGTAGCTGCTTTTAAGTCGGAGCATCCTGAACTCCCTCTACCACCTAGCCCCGTTCTTACCAGGTGGAGAACGTGGCTAGAAGCCTGTAAATACTATTGCCAAAACTTCGAAGCTGTGAAGAAAACGATAGACTCTTTTGACTCCTCCGAAATTTCCGTGATTCGAACTGCACAAGAAATACTGGTCAATCCTGAAATTCAAGGTAAACTTGTGCACATTCAATCTAATTTTGGATTTCTACCAGGTGTGATTACTTCTTTAGAGAAATCTGGAGAAAAGTTGACTTCAATTGACTCAATCAAAAATACAGCAAGTGCATTAGAAAGTGTTCCTGGGGTAGTAGGACTTGTATTGTCAAGAAAAATGACAGATGTATCGAAAAAAACTCAGGTTACCATGTTTTGTGCGATAGTGGACATTCTTTCAGGCAGAAAATTTGTACTGCCCAAATTAGAAAGTGATCTAGGAATTAGTGATATGATCTATTTCGAATATGCTACGGCGGTTTCTGTAGAAACTGAAAGAACCTTTTCAATGTACAAATCGTTATTTGCAGACAACCGCCATGCATTCCAGTTCGAAAACCAACCTTCATATTTTGTTTTGTTGTTTATTGCAACTCAGTGTTAGGTGCAACTTTTGAGAAAAACACAACAGAGTAAAACCACACACACACACACACACACACACACACACACACACACATATATATATATATATATATATATATATATATATATATATAGGTAATACACTAATAAATAGTAACGGATAATTCTCTGTGAAAGCATTTTTTTTAAATTATAGTGCATTTTTTTAGATTTTTAGTGCATAATTGCATTTTTTATTTTGCATTTTCCCCACATTTATAGTGCAATAAAATCCTAACCCTAATTATTATTATTATTTTGATCAAAAATGCTCTCTGAAATAGTAAAATGAGCCTCTACCCTTCTCCGTTTTTTCTTTAAACTGAAGTAATCTGAGATGAAAATTACTATTAGTAAACACACAAATTTCAAGTTCACTTACTTAAAATGGTCTTCGGAAACAAAATTTCACTGATTTTTTTTTTTCGTGGATCAATCATTTGTTTGGTTGGTGTCGTCGTCTTCTTCTTCGCTAATAGCATGTAACCGTGCAGTTGCTCCAATAGGTGTTGGTTCACTCACAACTCATCCAGGACCTAGGGGGACGATTGCCCCCCCCTCCCAGAAGAAGAAACTTTGTAATTTTATATATAAATAAAACCCATCCCAGAGTTAGGAGCTCTTAAAAGTAACTCTAAGCAGTAGTATTAACCCACCCCCCAGAAGTCTGTCCTGGGTCCGCCCCTGCGTAGCACATTGTTGATAGTCACAAAACACTTATTTTCACATCTCTTATGCTCTTCTGGAAACCTGTACCCTGCTCAAGATCCATGTGAAAGCATAAACAGCACTTCAACTTCACGTAATTCATGATTTATTCATAATATTTATGCTACGCACACTGGTTATTATACGTATATGTATGTAACGGAAGTTCTTTTTTGCAGACTTCTTAAATCTACACTTTGAACTGCAGAAGCTCGATTTTGAGGGAAGCATGAAGTTAGTTCATGGTGACCCGTTACTGCCATAAAAACTTTGCCATTTTCTGAATGTCAAAGATGACTTCGTTGAATACCAGTTACCGGTCGCATACTTTCCATTTTTTTTTCCGGAAATTATGGAATTTAGTTCCAGACAACAAAACGAGAGTAATACCCGGAGTTTGTACTTGCACCATACTCACGAATTCTTCTGTGGTTTTAGAGCGGGCGCGGTGGCTCAGTGGTAGAGCGTTCACTTCCGGTGCTTGGGGTCCCTGGTTCGATCCCAGCTCGCGCCGTGTGAGCTTTGTGGTGGACAAACACCGTTCTCGTGGGTTTTCTCGAGGTTATCCCGTTTCCTCTCACTTTCTCCATTCCACCATTTCATTCATTTCTCATAATCACCGTCTCCTTTAGCCTAACCTGCATAATCGTGGGACGTAAAACTTAAAGATTTCATTTCATATTTTTTCTTCTGCGGTTTTAATACTGTGTATCTGTTTTAGCCTAAGGTTATGCCGCGTTGCCACATTCTTTACTCCTCCCCCCTCCCAATACCGTCGCAGAGACTCTTGCATGGCCGGTTTCACTGCAAAACCACTGATTTATCGGACCTGTGCATCTCGAACATCTGAAAGCGATTTTTAAAGTGGGATGCAGCACTGTGAGAAATCACTGACACGGTTTGGGTAATTGTAGACACTTATTTTCACGTATTCAAACCTTTTTCTATAAAATATATTTTCGCTTTTATTCGAGTATTTTTAGAATCTTGTCTAAGACTGTGAGTACATGAGCCGAATCGTGTGTTTTATTGTCGTTTATTACAACAAAACTGTCAGTTGTTTCATATTCCGGTGATAACTCTGAATTTCACTTTGCAGAATAACAGTCCAGTTTTCAACGAAGTCCACATGAAGTAAAATAGAATTTTTATCTTGAAATTTTATACGATGCTTTTCGGTAGTATTTAATTCTCTTTGGATTTTCTTGATGTAGTCATGAATTATAATTCTTACAGTTAAACCAACAATGTACGATACGAAAACAGAAACTGGCACAGTTTTTAACGAGATCATTATTTTCCCATATGGCATACGTAACACTTTCATTTTCATTAGGATAATTAATTAAAGACTTTACACTTATTCCTTCCACTCCAGGACATTCACCACATTCTTGAAGAAGACAGCTATCATTAGTGATGGGCAGTTTGGTTCCTTTCCCGGAATCAATTCCTTTGAATCCGTTCCGAAGAAGGATTCGTTCCTTCGGACCAAATCCTTTGGTTCCGCAAAATTAAATGATTCCGTGGTTTTTCGATTTGATTCCCCCAAACAAGGATTCGTTCCTCTCTAGATCGAACCCTTTGGTTCCGATGGGTCGGAATAATTTGAGTTCTCAACTGGCTCTCCAATTCGATTCCTCCTTTCACCCAAAGTTGTCAAACCACTCTTATCGCCTGAGAAGTTACTGCAGTGTGGTAGTGTGAGAAATTAGAAATTAGAATCAGTAGAAGCAAGAGGAGGGATTACGGTAATTTGAAATATGTTCACAAGGTTCTATTTTCTCCTGATAAGACAGAGATAATATTGCACATAGGACAAGAGTAGATACAGATATTGTTTGTTTCTTTGAATTTTCCTGTTTTATTAAAGCGTGTTGCTAAGAGTGCACGTTGAAACGGTTAAAGAGTAACAGGTGTTCTTTTTTTTCTTTTTTCTTTTTTTTTTCTTTCTTTTTTTTTTTTTTTTACATGACTACGTAATACCAGCAACAAGAAACGAAGATCTCGGGGTTCCTTGTGTAGGAGTGTTATTTGGAGAGGGCAGGGGCAATTGTCTATCCTGATTTTGAGAATTACATATTTTTAATAAGTTGTATAATAATAATAATAATAATAAACATTACGCAGAATTTTGGATCTCCTCGCAGGAGACTCGAATTGTATTTCCAGTGGCAACTCGTGTGGTTCAGGGGGGTACGGTGGCTCATTGGTAGAAGGTCCACCTCCGGTGGTTGGTGTCCCTGGTTCGATCCCAGCTCGCGCCGTGTGGACTTTGTGGTGGACAAACATCGTGCTCATGGGTTTCCTCGGGTTTTTCCCGTTTCTTCCCACTTTCTTCATTCCACCATTTCACTCATTTCTCATCATCACCGCCTCCTGGCTCAGTAGTAAAGCGTTCATCTCTGGTGCTTGGGGTCCCGGGTTCAAACCCTGCTCCCGCTAAGTGAACTTTGTGGTGGACAAACACAATGTGCGTGGGTTTTCTCGTGGTTCTTCCGTTTCCTTCCACTTTCTTCATTCCACCATATCATTCAGCTCTCATCATCACCGTCTCTTTTAGCCTAATCGACATAACGTAGGACGTGATACTTAAAGATTTCATTTCATTTCAAAATTCATTGTATCAAATTTCGACTTGTGGTTTTCCTCTTCGTGGTCGAGAGTTGCTAATGCACCTTCTCTTTGTGCAAGTGATCCCGGTGAGGATATTTGCCTTGGATAGAAGTCCCATCTTGTCCATTTAATCCTATTTCATATTATCTTGGTGTTAAAATTAGCATTAAAACCTAATCAAACAACCAATTGCGAATTTTATTTTAGTATAGGGTTATATGAGCATTACATCAGAATGTATTGAATAAGAGCTTGTGTGTTACAGCAAATAGTTTTATTGTCCGCCTTGCAACGAAAATCTATAGACCTGGTAACGCTGAACAACTATGAAAAAGTAAAAACAAAAAGAAAGAAAAAAAAACCTCTCCTCCAGTTGGGAGAGCAGTTCCGGTGGTCAGAATATTGCGGAAAAGTGACACGAGAGCGCGTAAGAAAGATTTTTTGTTTCCAGACATGCGCAGTACGTGCATTATTTGCTTCTCTGTTATGCAGTGTTGGTCTATTATTTCTAGTGATGGGCAGTTCCGTTCCTTTTCCAAAATTGATTCCTTTGAATACACTCCAAAGAAGAATTCGTTCCTCCGGATCGAATCTTTTGGTTCCGGCAAGTTGTATGGTTCCGAGTTTCTTGGTTTTTCAATCCGGTTCCTCTAAATAAGGATTCGATCCTTCCTCTCTGGATCGAATCCTTTAGTTCCAATGAATTGAAGAATAATTCCGAGTTCCCAACGCCTCTTCAATGTGATTCCTTCCAGCCTAACTAGTCAAACAACTTTTTTCATCTGATAAGTTATTCTCCCTGAATTGAAGCTTGGTTCAAACCCTGCTCCCGCCAAGTGAACTTTGTGGTGGACAAACACCGTGTGCGTGGGTTTTCTCGGGGTTATCCCGTTTCCCCCCACTTTCTTCATTCCACCATTTCATTCATTACTCATCATCACCGTCTCCTTTAGCCTAACCGGCATAATCGTGGGACGTAAAACTCAAAAAAATTTCATGAAATGAAGCTCTTGTTTATTTGCTGACCAACTATTGTGCCAATGTTGCCAGACGTACAGTTTTGAACGTACAAATAGGGTAATTTGCTCTTTACGATATACGGCTTGACTTCTTAACCGTATTAATCATTTACAGTGTTGCAAAAATTTTGTAGCAACATATTTTTAAGCAAAATGTATTATCTTGTGTCGTGTTTTCTCTCTCTCAATAGCCAGTAGTTCACACATTGCCGCAAGCAGATGTGCTGTGGGCGCAAGCACCCTTTCATTAAAACAAATGTAATTAAATCAGTGGTGATTTCAAGCAGGGTGGAAAAAAATCATGATTTTTTTAAAAAAATCATTTTTGATGATTTTTTTGATTTAAATCGATTTTTTTGATTTAAATCAAATCTTTCTCTTCGTATAATACAAGTCGCGAACTGAAGAAAAATCATTACGAATTAGTATTAAATGCCAATTATACCATTTAAGTGAAAGTATTGGTGTTGAATTTTGAATTAATCCCCAATCGTTAACCTATATCAATCCCAAACAATGTTTCTTAACAATTTTAAATTATGGCTTTTTTTTTTTTTTTGGTAAATTATAGACTTTCAGTCAAGCATCATCCCTATTTATCCTAGGATCATGGCTCATATCTCATTCTCTACAGAATAGAATAGCCTTTAAAACGGTAACATTCACATTTTCCCTATCGTGTCCCTGAAGCGGAAAATTTTGAGATATGTCGGGATTTTTTCGGATTTTTTAAAAAAATTTGATCTCCTCTGGTCTCCTTGTGTTAACGCACAGATCTCAAAATCAACTGGGAAATACTAAGAATGTACTAAATGTGTGTACAAAATTTCAAGCTTCTATCTTGAATAGTAAGGGCGGGAAAAATATTTAACAATGAGCTAAGAACATCCCCACAATACCCCAGATGACCCGGATGTAATATAAAAATTTCCTCAGACATCCCTATTTATCCTAGAATCATGATTTGTACATTATTCTCTTCAGAATAAAACAGAGTTTCAAACGGTACCATTCAAATGTCTCCATCGCGTAGGCTATCTGGGACTGAAAAATCACGAAAAAATAAGGGATTTTCTGTTAAAAAATATCCCCTTTTTTACTTTTTACCCCTCTGTACCGCCTCTGTTTAAAGGCAAAGATCTGAAACAAATCTGAAAAATACTAAGGGGTGCAGTGAATGAGTGTCCGAAATTTCAAACTTCTAGATGCAAAAATAAGCACGCGAAAAATCATATCCCCAAATACCCCGGATTCCCGTACAAAACAGGATCTCAGGTAACAGTTTCCTGAAACATCCCTATTTATCCTAAGTTCATGGTTCGTACATCATTCTCTTCAGAATAGAACAGCCTTTCAAATGGTACCATTCATATGTCTCCATCTTAGGCGGGAAAATCGTGAAGAAAGCTATTTTTTGTTAAAAATAGCCATTTATTTTTACAGTTTTGCCCCTCTGGACCCCCTGTTTTCACGCAGAGATCTGAAATCATCTGAAAAATACTAAGGGTGCACTGAATGAGTGTGCAGAATTTCAGGCTTCTGAATGCAAAATTTAGGCCCGCCAAAAAATAATAAAAATAGGCACAACAAAAAATATCTTTTTAAAATTTATGACGTCGTCACATCCTATATCTCGACGCAGGGAGGCGTGAAAGCATATGTAACGTGCTCTGCAATGCCTTCAGTCCTGAAAATGCGAAGTAAAAAGCTTTATTGGTACTTTTATAATCGAATAATGAAGATTTTATCCTATCATCTAAAAATAGGTAATATAATTTAAAAGGTTAAGCGTTAAGGAAAAGGTACAGCAACGCTTATCAAAGTGACACTTTTTTTTTTCCACAAAAGTTATGGTATTTGGCAGAGGTATATTTTTAAGGAAATTGTAACTAGCTTGCGGCACGAAATGCATAAATTTTGCCTAAACTTATAAAATCAAAAAAAAAAATTCGGAGAGGGGATAGGACACTTCTAAATACGCCCTATTATCTGGAAACAAATATATAGACGCACACACAAAAGAATCTTCGTCTTAAATGTCGATGGTGATTTCCCCGTTGAAATAGTTAACGATTTACAATTTAAACCCTATGTTACGAAGAGAAGAAAACAGGATTGATCTGTTACC
Source organism: Thermobia domestica (assembly GCF_964235325.1). NCBI lineage: Eukaryota > Metazoa > Arthropoda > Insecta > Zygentoma > Lepismatidae > Thermobia > Thermobia domestica. The sequence continues at coordinate 204,092,866 of NC_137458.1, read as the reverse complement.
CGTTCAAAACGGGATTTTCCCTAATCACCCTCTGCATGACACTTGTTTTCATACTATGCTGTACATACTGTACATTTGAGTCTCATTGTATTATGATTATCATCTTCCATAATCGAAATAACAGAACAGAAACGGGACTTTACTTATTTTCACTTTAAATTATTTCGGAATTTGATTTAAATCAACGATTTTTATTAAAAAAATCAAGTGATTTAAATCTTGATTTAAATCGTGATTTAAATCAGACTGATTTAAATCAATCCACCCTGATTTCAAGGGTGGCCCAGGAGGAATATTTCCCCTGAGACGTATCTGAATCGTATTTACTGTGGGTTACCAGTATTTTTGCAGTACTACTTTCGCCCTCCGTGTATTCAAAATCCCCCACGGTAGGATTACCGGAATTTCGGGACACCAACCCTGGACATTTATTAGAATGGGGTGGGATTATTGAGAAGTTAAAAAAGCCTAATCTTAAATTTCAAATATGTTTATACGGAATCGCGTCATTTGCTCAAGTATGTTTTGCTCAACCATTAAAATGTTGGACATTTCCTCAAGTATCTTATCTTGTTATTGATCATGAACTGGAAATCCATGACGGACACGTAAATCTTGGCTAATGGCCTGAACCGGGGATTGAGATTTTCGTATATGATAAAATATGTGCAGGGTTGCCAGAAGTTAGATAAAAATTTTACTGTTTTTTTAATATAAATAAGATTGTTTTTCATGAATCATTTATGTCAAAAAGATCAGAATATTCCTAAAGTATGTGCATGCGCTTGCAATTTAGGACTCAATCCTAGCAGTTATCACATTCTCAGTATCATATGTTCCATATTACGAAGGTAAAACACTGTATCTGAGCAATTCAAGGCACAAACTGGATTTCTTTCATTGCTTAAAAGACTTATGAAGAAGAGAATAATTAATTACAGACGATATTTATTTAAAACAAACTGTCCTTTTACACCGTATGTACGAATTCTTCAATAAATCACATTAATTTCTTAGGTTATGTCAGTATAATTCAAATGAGCTGTATTGAAGGAAATTATATTAAATTTTCCATTGTTTTAAACAAAATGTTTTATGCGTAGAGTATAACAAAGATTAAGAATAGTGATAGCCAGGAGACGAGATTTAAGGCTGTTTCATCTTTAAAAGAGGCATGAAAGTGTTGTCTTTAAGAACGTTTTTATTGGAAGAGTTCGGTGTCATCTCGAAAATTCTCCGTCGACATTATGTTGGGTAACACTAATACCATATCTATATAAATAAGTGGAAGTGATTTGCTCATCATCGCCTAGATCATACTTCTTTAGCTAAAAAGAAACGTGAAATTTGGACAGAATGTTCCTGGGTGTACTCCACTAGCTTACAAAGAAACGAAAGAAAGTGCTTATGGTGTCGCGAGCATATAATATTTGATGCTGCGTTGTCATGTTTGGATTTGTTTTACTAATTATATAAGAGATTGTTTCTGTTACATAGAGAGGCAAATATCAAGAAATATAATAGACGTTTATTATAACACGATTAATTTCCACATTTTGATTTTTCAAAAATACGGGAAGATGTTTTTGTATGAAAGGGTACATAGCAAGAAGTATAACATACGTACGTGATATTATTATATAGTAAATTCTATATCCATGATATGCCTTTAATTGACATTTACCAATTTTTAGTTCACACCTATAAAAAAGAAAAAAGTGAGCACCACGGGCTACCACCACAGTATATGTGTAACTTTCGTCAAGGGGAAGATTTAAGTTTGTTTGTGCACCAGTTTTAGAAAATTTAAAATAGGATTCTTGAATTTCATTTATGCACAATTATCCTTGCTGTTTACTTTGAAAACGATTACCTTATGTTAATAGAAAATAACAGTTTACTCTTTTTAAGTATATGCTTATAATATGAAAGTATAAAGATATGACACGCAATATGTTGACCTAATTATCTCCAAGTTCTGTTTTCTTCTCCAGCACTAAATAAATTAACTAATCTTGTGCCTAGTGATAATGCAATATTTGATTCGAGGGTAGTAGAGGATGATGATTTTGAAAAAAAAAAAAAAAAAATCACTATTGCCAAAAACTGATTGACACAATCGAGTATCATCGCATAATTTTTGTGCACTTGAGGTTTGTTATTTATGTCATGATCGCACACAAACCCTTGTTTGTGCGCTCCCGGCCTAGGCCTATTCCTTTTATCACGGAGGCAAGAAATAAAAGATTTTTTGGAGTATGTATTCCAAGGGAAGTAGAGATATTTTTAAAGTTAAGTTTTTTTTTTTTTTTTTTTTTTTAAGAATTTTATATCTCACACATTCATGAAATTAGAGAGATGAAACTCAGTATATAAACGCTTCTTTAAAATAAGGGAATACATATTTAAGCGCTTTCAAAAATCCCGTTTCTAACGGAAACATGTCTATAATATTTAAACTTTTCTTCCTTTCTTCAGAGACAGTCGAATGTCAAGATTCGCTTAAGTTGGAGGTGTTTAATTCGGTACATATATTCTTAATTAAAAATAAGGGAACACGCGTTTCAAGAGCAGAAAAAGAAGGATCTTGCATCTTTTGCCCTAATTCTAGTTTCGCCTAACCAATTATCTGACAATTTTATGACAGATAAAGGATAAGATAAGAATACTCGTTTGGTCTAATCCTCGTTTTGCCTAAAATGGCGGACTATAACAAAAATCGTGGAAATAAAACTGGAGGCAAATTTTTCGAAAAAAAAAAAAAATATTGCCTACTATGTGAAGAGCTGAGAAACACAAATTAGTTTTCCCATAACTAACTTGTAATACGAGTATTTGGTTTCGGAAAAATGTTTCGACAATTGTGTTACGGTTATCTTTCCGTTCTATTTTGAGAATATTAATGCCCTCACAGTGTGTATAGTGGTTATAGTATTTGAGATGAAAAACGAACAAGTTACACCCTGTTATTAATTTCGTTTATAGATGAGTGCTGTTCACGAGTAACTTTTAGTTTGCAGTTTGTTTCCAAATATCTTAGTGTCAAATGATTCTGCTAATCAATATGTTAAAGGAAATATAGTTTGTAGGGATGGGCAAAACCGGTTTTTATAGAAACCGAAAACCGGTTTCTATAAAAACCGAAACCCGAAAATCCGACATTTCGGTTTTCTCCAAAACTGGTTAGGTTTTTCACCGAAACCGGTTTCGGTTTTCTCCAAAACCGCTTCGGTTTTCACCGAAACTGGTTTCGGTGAAAACTTTTCGAAAACATAGACTATTTCTGTGGAAATGGATTCGGTTTCCGGAGAACAACGAAACACCATTCTGGTCAGAAATAGAACAAATTTTGAGAAAAAAAACCGGAATCGGTTTTGAAGAAAACCGAAACCGGATCAGGTGAAAAACCGAACCGGTTTTGGAGAAAACCGATAACCGGTTTCGGCGAAAACCGAACCGGTTTCGAAGAAAACCGAAACCGGTTTTTTGAAAATTTTCAAAAACCGAAAACCCGGTTTTTGTGCCCACCACTAATAGTTTGTGTCAGTATAAAAGGAAATATCACTTGGATTTTATATTTGTTTGTTTCGTTCTTATGTGAACGCAAATGTTATTTTGTTGTAGGTTTTGCTCATCTTGCAGAGGATTTCGTTCTAGTTTTAATGCTTTTTTGAAATTGTTAATGTATTATAAGGGATCCTATTGTGATTCTATTGTAATTTTAATTCATAGGAAATTTGTAAATATTTCGAGCTATTTCTGACAAAAGAATTTTGCTCATAACTTAACAATGGACAACTGTGATCGAAATGAGTGATTTGTAACAAATCACTCCACTGGCAAATTGCTCTTTGGATAATTCCACAATCCAAACATCTCAATGTGTTACTAACAAAGAAAGAATAAATATATATTTCAATCTTATTATTACTTTTTAAATTACAACTTTTGAGTTGGATTTCCACTCGTTTCACATACTACCGGGAACGTCCATGGTATGTCTCTGATCAAATCATCCCATTGATGTACAGTCACGAACATTAATAAATGGAGATTGGAGCCATAAGAAATAATGGCTTCAGCCTCCATTTATTAATGTTCGTGACTGTACAATGAGATTGAAATTCGGGATTCTGGGTGGTTATTTCAACAGGAAGAAGTGGAATGCTCTTAGCTAAGTGGGATCTGTTACGAGTGTGGTTGCCCTGCTGGTACACTCCATTTCCACTCGTATGACTGAGATCTTCATACTTCGAAACAATAGGGGTGCATAGTACATGTTCCAAATATCCAAAACATTGCTTACAGAAAAGCACTCCAAATCAACATGGAGTCGCCATTATTTTGTACAGTTCTAACTTGACATGCTGGATCCATGGTTTCGTGGGACTGAAGCCAAACTGTAGATCGCTATCACTGTGAATCGAGACTCGAGACTCATCACACCATGCTACTAGTTTTTATGGTCCTGTCACGGCATTCTGTTGCCAATGTAAGACATTAACTGCAGTGACATGTAATGGCAAGTGATAACTTCGTGGGTTATCGGCTTCTGAAGTCCATAAAGTGAAGCAAACATTGTCTACTAAGTATCCGACTGAACCCCTTATTCAGTTTGGTGGCTATCTAGGCTAAGATTTGCTGGTGTTCGGTGTAGTAAGCAAAGTTATGAAAATATTTATGCCTTGTTCTCTTATTGTAGTTGGCACCCGAAATTCCCTCTAAACATCACTTTTCGTTTATAATGTCATATATACGTGAAATTAAATAAATAAAATACAATATTTTATTTCCAACATTAAAATAGACCAAACTTGGAATATTGTTTTCTAAGAATTGTCGTTTCCTTAGCCACGCGTTGTATCAGTTATTCAGTTACACATTGTATAAAATGTTAATGCAAACTCCTTGTTTATACTATTACTTAATTTTATATTCAAAATATGTGTTTCTCTTCACATTGTTAAACTCCTGTAGATTTTCAAATTATGCACATTCAATATTGAAACTTGAAATATATCTATAACTTCCGGCAACAATAGAGTGATAATGTGAGACATGTAACAGAAGCTATTTATCAGAAGCTGAGTTCTCATCAAAAACTATCTTTCGCTATCTCTTACGATTTTTAATATTTAGGAATCAATATTGAAACCGGAAGTTGTACTACGTCTGGCTTCAATAGAAGAATGAAGCGATCCATACATCTTTTGGATCGATAGAGAACATATCGATATATAAAATAGTTAATGATATTAATATTAATAATGTATTTTGCATTTCTTAATTCTTCATATACTAGAGAATTTTCTGCTATAATTTCCCTCTACTTGAATTTCCACAATTTTTTCTTATTTCCCGCCATTTTAGGCGTAACGAAGATTAGGCCAAACGAGGATCTATTTTTCGCATAAAATGACGGACACAAATCTTATCATTTATCTGTCATAAAAGTGTCAGATAATTAATTAGGCGAAACGTGGCGACACGGAAGGAAGGTCATATTTATTATTTTGAAATTTCCTTTTATTTATACATAAAGTGCCGAGCATGACAATTTAAATTTCAGGTTTTATATTTATTACACCTTATCTTCCTGTGAGGAGAACGGAAACTTTTGCTACTGTATGTATAATCAGAATACGATAAAAATATGTATTTACTAACTAGCCTTCGGTTATGTGGGGACTTCGCCCAGAAACCGCCGTGTTTTCTCGGCCTATGGCCTCACATCTCATACACCTGCAAGCATACCGAATCTCAGTTCAAAAATCAAGATTCATTCTAACTTTCGGGATCTCCAGATATGAATGTATTATTATAATAAACTGAAAGACCATAAAGAGGATTACGTAATATTTTATCATTTAATATGGAATATGGAAGTTGTATGGTTCTTTCAATTCTGGTTTGAGGAGAAAGATTAGTGTTGAGATGGAATATATTCTTGGGGCACTTGAATGATTAAAGAAAATCGCTTCTCGCTATCTATTACCGTTTTTAATTTATAGTGATCAACATTATAACCGGAAGTGAGTAATGTCTACTTCCGGTTATACTAGAGTGTTAAGGATGAACATGAAAATTGTACTTGAAACGTTTAATCGATCGCGAAAACAGGTTTTCGCTATCTATTACCATTTTTGCTATACAGTGATTAATGTTAAAATTAGAAGTGGCTTACTTCTACAACTTCTGGTTTCACTAGAGTGTTAAGGATGAAGAGGAAAGTTTTCCTTGAAACATGTAATCGATTTCCGAAAACCGTTTATCTCTGTCTATTACTGTTTTTATTTACAGTGATAAATATGTTAACTGGAAATGGCTCATTTCTGCTACTTCCGGTGGGCGAATCGCCTCCATCAACAAACTCCCTTGAGATAATCACTTTATCTATCTATGGCAAAAAACAGAATTAAAATAATCGCATCCGTTCAAAAGTTAGCGTGCGGAGTAACGGATGTACGGACGGACAGACGTACTAACATTATAATCTTATAGGTACCACTACGTGATCCTAATAATTGTAATACTTCGACTAGCTGGGTGGTTCACCCTCAGACTCTTGCATTTGTTCAGTTACTGCCTAGCACCTTATAAACCTACATGCATACCGAATTTCAGTTCAAATACTAACCCTCCTGAATGCCGCGATACACTGAACATTTCAAGTACCAGGGGGCTTCGCCCGCAAACCCGCGTCCGATCGGCCTCCGGATTCACATCCCATGAACCTATAGAGTACCGAATTTCAGTTCAAATACCAAGTTTCATGCCTCTAATCTTCAGAGATCCGGAAATATGAACATATTTTAATTGTGATCCTCACCTTTTTTACTTTCCTTCTAAGCCTGATATATAAAATACGAATAGGGTGACATTATATTATTGCAGTCCCTACCTCATTTACCACTACTTTTCTTTCTCTTTTCACTAAAATATCAGAAATCGCTTAAACACATCTCAAATTAGTTTAAACGAGAAAGACAAACACCAAATTTCAAGTCTCCAACCTGAAATTGAGAAGGGAAAGAGAAAATATGACAAATCAGATGAGAATATTAGAAAGACGTGCGCAGAATATGAAGTTGACAGAGATATTAGGTAGTTTCTCAAAAAGATGGCTTACATTCAAAAACTAGAGTAAAACCAGTGAAATTTCTTAAGGAGTGCTTCACATATGTATAATTTTTCAGAAACGACAGTAAAATAGTGAAAATTTTTGAGAATTGCTTCACGTGTACATAATTTGACAAAGGAAATAGCTTGCAAATCTTGTAATTGTAGTTTTTGACCAAAGCAATTTCCTGCAACTTTTAAGCAGCCTATTTTCTGTATTTCACGAGGGAAAGTTGCAATAGCATTGATTTGTCTAATAAATTCTGCCAGAACGTGACGAGATGTTCTATATTATGAGGGACATTTTCCTTTCCTACCTGTGAAATTTAAAACTTTAAAGTGTTAAGTTCTAATAATTTCATATCTTGGCTTCACTGAGATTCCCAGTTTACCATGGATACAACGCTCTCGAAACATTACAATTCTCGCCTTGCGAAAGTAATAGATGAAACAGTTGTTGTTTTTGATTAAACCATGATAACTTGCTATGTAGACCTTTATTCAATTTCGGATTTTTTTTTCCCCACTCTTAACAGTATCATTATGGTACAATTAAAGGTTGCGCCCTAAAACCTGCCTGTAGATTTCGAGGCAATACAAGACAAAAAAGCAAAATCCAATAACAATATGTATTTTTCCTAAATAGATACCCCCAAATCTTGTTTTCAAGCAACACTTGTGGTACATACAGTAGCTCACTTCTGATGAGGGCTGTTTAATCCCGGCAAGTGCAAGTTATAGTTTGTGGTAAACAAACCTCGTGGGGATGGTCTCTCGTGAGAATATTGTTTATGTAATCGATTCTTGCATTATCATTAATTTCTTTCATTCATCAGTGTTTTCATAGCCTTTGAGCGTAATTGAGAGAAGTTAAATCTTAATATATATACTACAGAGGCTTAGACAGAAATATTCGATGGGAGGGGATATGTAATAACTATGATAATAATATCTTCCTGTTGTGTTTCGTAGAGCGCATGTTCACTTTTCTTCCCGACACTCTCCATCTCCACATAAATATGGAGAGTACTTGGGACAAACGATGAAAGTCATATTTTCACATTTCTGAGATACCAGATTTTTTAAAAACTGTTTTACACGGGAAAATTGACTTTCATCATTCTTCTCGCGCACTCTTCATATATTTCCTCCACTCCTTGATATTCAGGTTCCAAATACCAAATTCCGTTAGTTTCTCTCCCTGTTATTTGTTTATTTAACTAAAATGAGTCAACTTGATTTTCCTTCTTTATTTACAAATAATAAAATATTTGGAATTGTATCTTGCCTCCCCCTTTCATAAGTTCTTGAAGTACACTATGGAATACAATACGCTACTCTGGAAAATTTTGGAAATGTATAAAATACAATCTGGGATCTCATCCAGGTCTCCTGTCAAATGCAGTTATCGTGTAATGTTTGAAGTAATCGTCTCTACATTTCCTTCTCGGTTTGGTTAAAATATTCCTTTCCCTGGATAAGTATATACTGTAGCCTGTTAAAAATTTTCTAAACATTTGGAAGCGATGTAATGAAATACCTATAAATTAACCTCCTTCACACATTAAGATTGTCACTTTTCCAAAATTTAAGTCTGAAATCCACTCTATTTAACTAGTACATGAAAGTTCAATGCAATGGGTTACAATCCCCATTAGGTACGTCCCTTATATACTGTTGCTAAAGGAATTTTAACCAAGAAGCAAGGAAGAAATGCAGATAACAGACATATACGGAAGGGCTTTGCAGAACATGTTGGCACATATATAGAGATACTGATGCACGAAAAACTTCAAAGGAATGAAGAACATGTGCCTATGTTTTCTGAAATCCCTCCAACATAAAGTTTCCGAAAGTGAATGTCTGAGTTCCTTGAACATGAGTGCATATCACTATTTCTGAATGATACAAATACATAATTAATGTAGCGACAAAAAACTATTGTCCCTTTTGCTGGTGATAAAGTCCCAGAGAATTGAATTTTGCAAGAGACTACTTTTCCTCCTTCAAAATTCCTAGTTATGAATATTGATCTTTCCTTTTCCTTTCAATTAGGTAACAAACTAGGCATAATCAAAATATATTGTACTTATTAAGCGAAAAAAAATATACAATGTTTCCTTTGCTAAGAAATAAATGAATGTGTGCACTAGAACAGTTCTGAGTGGGTTGTATCCGTGTATTGTTTCAGTCTAGAAGAAGTGTTTGAAATAAGCTTAATTATTTCGAAAAATAATATTAAATTCCTTTTTTTATTGTCAACCTGCAACTTTTGGTTTATGTAGGTTGGACGCTAGTGACATGCGAGCACGAAGCGTAAAGTATGAACATTACTGAAGAATGTTAGTTACAATTAATAAATCTAAATTGAAATATAATACAAATAATACTTAACGCACGTAAAAATTATACATATTATTTATTATTTCAATGTTCAGATATGCTGCGTGTTTAAATACTGCATTGTAAAATTGAATCAGTCATTGTTAAAAGGGATTACTTGTCATTTTGGGCCAAATTGAATTATGAATAGATACATAATGCACTGTATATTAGTAAACCTGAATGTCAGTGGGAAAATTATGTTATTATTTCACTCATAACCCCGTTTTTAAACACTGAAACAACTATGCTTAGTTTACGATATTTAAAAAAAAAAAAAAAAAAAAATCTCACACACAATTTTATCTGACACACTGCAACCCTGTCTATCAGAGATATTTCATAATAGCCTGTAGCGGAATATCTTCCTTTCCCTTTCTGATATTTGCTAAGAATGCGGCAGGTGTCCCTTCTGTTTCGGTTGATGATCATCAGATTAAGAAATAAGATTACCACTGTAGGAAATGACTCTAATTTAGAGACTTGAGGAAATAGACACTTGGGCAAATGACCCTATTTCTGTTTATACCCATTTTCTTTAATTGAAGTATGTTTTATAACTGTCTTAGTTATTTTCCAAATAATTTTTTGATTAAAATTTTATTTTTCTATGTAAAGTATTCTTCCTAAGAATACCTTATACTATTGATTTTTTCATAAATGTCCGCACGAGATAGCTTTGCAACCGAATCGCTTGTCCAAACACAGTGAAATTTCCCGGTCTTCCGTTAAATAATCCGAAATTTTCGGACATTAGTTAATCCCAAACAATTTTCCGGATAAGGGCTTGGATCCTGGACGTATCCGGTGGGAATCGAAATCATCACTGAGTTTGAAAAGATGAAAAATGTAAATAAACTTATTATCTCGACAATGTACGTTCTATCTTCTTATACAATCTACGTTCTAACAATCGGTCTGTGCATCATGACGGATCCACAGACTAGCGGATCGAAAAACGTCGTTTGGTGGGGGCAGATTACCTCCCGGACGAATAATGTAGGCTTAAAATACAAGAGTTTTAGATCAATTTTGAATAACGTAATACATTATTTTAGATATACGCCTATAGAACGGTGGTCTTTAGGGGGAGGAGAGGTCATCCCCACTGCCCTCCCCGTGGATATGTCAGCGGACCCGTATGTGACAGTTTCATACAATTTCAAAGTAAGCTAAACTCCATGGGTTGTATCCTGTATAGTTCGAACCAATGGCGTATGCAGAATTTCATCAAGGGGTGTTTATCCAGTAAATCTCATTCTTTTAAGACAAGCGTGATTTTTGAATATATAAGTTAACAAAGTAAAAGTTTATTATTCTATATCTTGCTCAGGAGGGTTTAAACCTCAAACTTCTTGCGTACACCATTGGTTCGATTCAAGGTACTAAAACTAACTTTAATATTACATTTTCAAATTATTGTAATAATGCTTTTTACTTTTTTTTTATTTGTACAATTTCAAAGCAAAACAAAAATGCCAGGATATAGTTTTTTTTAAAATTTAACTTCCCACGTAAATGCTCCGCGAGGCTAAGGAAGATGGTGATAGTGTTAATAAAATAAATGTTAAAATGAAGAAAGCGGAAAGAAACAAGAGAACCTCGAGAAAAACCAAGCACATGGCGTTTGTGCAGCACAAAATTTTACTTGACGCGAGCTGAAACGAACCATGGACCCCATGCACTAGAGATATCTGGATATAAGCAACAAAATGTTACGTGTTAAAGTCCTTACTTACGCGAGAAATTTTATTATTCGGTTCTCCAGACAATAAAACAATCCATTCTGACCTTGATTACGGTTTTTGCGTTCCTTAAGTCTAGCAACGTTGTAACGCTAATGCTGGTTGTAGAATAACTTTTACACACCCTTTTCGACAATATAAAATACGTTATTAAGTACTTTTTCTAATTAATAAAATAAATACAGAGAAATTTTAATGTTAGACCGTGGTGGCTGTGGTAGAGCACCCATCACTGGTGCGTTGGATCCTTGGTTCGATCCTATCCCTCATCTGTGTGCGTGGGTTTACCTTCGGGATTACCCCATTTTCTTCCGCTTGCGGTTGCTTGATGGAGTTCAACAGTGATGTCTTTTTTTAGCTGAGGGGTTGCGGTGTCGCAGTAGTAGAGTGTCACTCTTGGTGCGAACCCATACCATGAGAGTTCGTGATGGATAACATTTTGTTACTGGGTTTTTCTTGGGGTTATCCTGTTTCCTCCCACATTTTCATACAATCAAATTTCGTTAATCCCTTTCATAATCATTTACTTTCGTTAGAACCTTAGGAAAGAGACATTTAACTGAAGATTTTTCTTAAATATTGGCAACTTTGCCTTAGAAACCTAGTCGTAGAAAGATCAGAATTTTGGAAATTATATTAGTTCACCGCAAGACGTACGCAGAGTTTAGTCAAGGGCGCTTCAAGCTCCAAAGTTGGTATAATTTTAGTATTTTTCATTATCATCTTAGTCAGGGGATGTTTAAACCTCGAAAACTCCATTACATATGCCAGTAATTCACTTAACGTCGAAGTATTTTCTCCCTCTTTTATTCCATTTTCTCCTGTGTCAGTTTATTCATGATCTTATCCCGGTAAAAAGACCTGGGACAGAACTCTCAACAATCAAACAATCGATTTCGAATTTTACATTAGGATACGTGACAATGGAATCAACATAGGTTACACCAAAAAGCTCATTTTCTTAATTACAAAACAAAAAATCTAGACCTGGCAACCCTGAACACGTGTGGAAGAGAAAACAGTCAACAAGCACTCTGATAAGACTAGTAGCCACCCTTCCCATCCCCTCCATTGGTTGCTCTCCACTCCCAGAGCAGGTTGGTGATCAGAATATTCTGAAAAGGGAGACATAAAGAAGGCTTGGTTGTTTCTAGACATGCGAAGTAGGTCCTTTTTATCTTTTTATCTTTTTCTGTTATACATTGTCCATCTGTTCTGCAGTATTGCTTTTGTCCGATTCCATCTATATCAATGCATCAACTGGGTCCACACTTGTTTGGTTCCGACCTTTGCTTTTACTAACCGACTCCACTGTCTTCCTTTCGCTGAGCGAATCCATCTTTTGATTCCGCCGAAGTCAATCCGGTTCCTTTCAGAGATTCGATCCTTCGTTCCGGAATTACCCATCACTAGCTATCATTTTCTACGGATCATACTACTAAAGGAAATAGGTCACTCATGACAACTTCAATACAGGCTGCACCTTTGATTTGTAGCAACGCAGTAGCAGGTAACTTAAAATTTGCACAATACACACACACTTCCCTCGCAGGTTGCGGATTGACACACTTTAGTCGAATACTATAAAATTCCGAGTGACCCATTTTTATGCTGAGATTGTTCTGTTTAAAAAGTCAGTAAATTTCTATGGAACGCGTAAGAAAACGTTTCGACTTTTTTAACTTTTTGTCCTTTTTCGATCACTGTAATGACATCGCACTTAATTGAGACTGTCAGTAGCATTCCAAATCATCACTGAGGTAATAGTTCAGGCTTTTTATAGATCATCAGAATTTAGTGGATGGCCATTTCAAGTAAACTTAAAATTTGTGTTTCGTAATCGTAATTTCCACCTCAGATTACATCGGTTTAAGAAAACGGAGGAGTAGGGGAAGGCTCATTTTACTATTTCAGAGAGCCTTTTTGATCAAAATAATAATAATAATAATAAAAAAAAAACATTCAAGAAAACCTTTTATTCTTCATTTAATGAATGTGAACCACAAACATCATCAAATCATTGCACTTTTATTGTTCCCAGTGTTGCTAACTAAATTGTACTCTCTGTCTTTGATGGCCCATTACTTGGTGGGAAAATTTTTTTCGACAAAACAAAAAAATATGGGTCTCTTAAAAACTTGTCTAGTTGCTATAAAAAAGTTTCAACTATATCTGAGATGGTGATGGTACATGCTCTGCCTGAATTGAAATGGAAGACACCAGGTTTGATTTTGACAAAGATGCATGCTCTTATGCTTCATTAAAAGCTTATTTACATAGTATTTTCTATTAAAGTGATTATGGTAATTAGCTTAATTTCTCATTTTCTTTGTTACTGAGTAGTTCATGTTAAAAAGACTTTTTCTGGCTTTCAATTTGGTAAACTCTCTTATCATTGCATTCGTATCCATTTCATTGAGTATGTCGTTTTCACTGGCCATCAAAGCTAGTTCATTTAATCGTTTATGAGATATAAATGATCACAAATAATTCTTTATTAGTTTTAGCTGAATTTGTTTGAAACACAAGAAGTAATATAAGTGTGTGCTTTAAGTGATATTTTATTTGTCTTCGATCAAGTGGCAGACTTTCAAAATCATTTTCCTCTGCAAAATTCTTAACCTGCCTTCGCAGAAATTCGTTTCAGGGCCCCTTAGGCCCATAAAACAATCAGCCTTTTCATGTCTCCGACATAGACATTCGAAATCAGGCAATGAGTAACTCAATGTAAACACAAGCAATGGCGCACCCAAGATATTTTGGGCGGGGTCCAAAGATTTTTCGGAGTAGTCTACAAAGCCAAATAATTTTAAGTATTTGCCCTCTGAAATTGTGCTAATTTTATTAAAAATTAAAAGTTCGAGGTTATCCAGACTCTCGGACCACCTTCATCGGTGCATCCCTGAACACAAGTAACTAATAATCAAACAATTACCAAATGTTTAAAAATATCGCTCCATCTGAATTTAATGTGTGAGAATGAATTCATAATGTTTGTTACATTGTAATAATGCAACGAGCATACATATAAGCTTCTGTGATTGACAGTGCAAGTTTTGAAAAAATATTACTTAGTATAATCCTAATGACCTTTCGATTACAATTGAGTTCTATGTAATAGGGTCCCACATAGGCTTTATTTATTTATTTATTATTTATTATTTTTTTTAAAAGGGAAATTGCATTTTTAAATTCTTTGTATTAATTCTATAAACCTACAAAATTTCATTCCGATATCGTAAGTCTTGATGTTGCTACGGTGAAGGAATTGAGATTGTCGTGAGACGAAAGCAAGTATCAGCTGTAGTTAATGTTGGTGAGGTAGTTGTTTAAACAGCGTTGAACATGTTACAATGCGTTAGCACGAATTCGATATAATTCCAAGAAACAGAAGGGACAGTTAAATATGCTCAAGGTAAAATTTTGCTCCTGGATTACCATGAAATTTGCTGTTACAGTGAAACGTGTATTTCTTGTCAGAGATCATTCTTTCAATTAATGTTATAGGAATGTTGCTGTGTGGCGTCTGAAAATGGCCATGGATGAAAAAGTGTTTACCCCTGATAAGTAAGAAGCGCTGAAAGCAATTCGAAAACAACCCGTCCTTTTATGGTAATACATGGGCCACCTGTTATCAAACCGTGGAAGGATCGATTCACAACTATAATTAAAAGTAAAGCATCAACAACTCGACATTCTTTCAAGATTCAGTCCTGTGTACGACTGTGTTTCAAACCATCAGGTGGTATTCTAGCTGCTGATGCATATATTGCTGCATACATGCAGGGTTTGCCCAAGTGGGCCCAGCCCGAAAAAAACCTGGATCCACCTGAAAAAACCCGCCTGGGTATTTTACGTTTTTGTTAGTATATTATTGGTACAACTAAGGTGATTACATTGAAAGTTTCTGTTTGAACTTTCTTTGGGAGAATTATATGCTTTGACGTTACGGTAGACAACAACATTCAACATAAGACCTTTATAAAGTTCTGAATGCATTGAATGAATGAATAAAAAACTCGCCTTAGCTTGAGATAATTATAGAACAAAATTAATGTGTGGATTATGCTTATAGCCTATTTGAAGTAAAATAAGCAATTTTATATTTTAGAAAATACTTCCCGTGCTTCTTGACTCGGCGCCGCCGAGGGACGTTATCCCTGATACGTTGACGGGTTTAAGGTGATAGTTGCCGGTAGTAACAGTAAATAGTAAATACATTAGTAAAACTTAGTATTATTTCTTACTATTGATGATACAAGTATTCTTCAGTAATACTGGTTTTACAACAACAACAACAATTTGGTTCAGTCATTTGTTGCTACCCTTCAGATAAGCATTCTGTAGAATCAACACCAGCAATACCGTAAAAATTCTTGTCAAAATTAAGAAGCTTAATGCTCGGAGCTCCTAAGACTACGTAACACTTACCATTTTAAGTGCTGAATTCAAACTTCAGTATTAATGGAAGATTCAATGTACAGTAAAGCAAGCTGCATTTTCAGGGAAAAAGTGTCGTGAAAGAAGTATTCGGGACATTCCCGCAATTGAACGCACAAAGCATCGGAAGTGAATACTTCAACAATAAAACTATTTATTTTTTGCTGGAAGATATTTAATTTCATTTATGACATTTTGAAACATTTACTTTATAAAATATGAATTATAGGCCTATCATTCTTAATTGTTTTCAACTAATTTTCAGAAAAGAACCGTCTTGCAACAAGTGCTCGGGAAATTCCCGTAATTGATCGCACAAATCATCGAAAGTGAACTTCAACAATAAAACCATTTATTTTAGGTTTAAAAATATTTATTTTACGTTGAAAAATATTTATTTTATATAAGACATTTTGATTGATTATGTCTTTGTTTTAAATTAATATAGCTATTTAGTATTTATATTTGGTCTGAGGCTCCTGGGATGACTCGATTTACATTTGTTCGCCTGTCTGCGTGTACCACACAGTGTTCAACTTTCGGTCTTTTAAATTTTCAGGATACAAGCTGGAGACACTCTAAATTTTCTGTATAGATTTTGGCGGCATACCAACGTTAAAATTACAAAATAGCGGATATCCACGCTACAGAGGGCAGCTTTCGGTCTTTCAAGTTGAAATTTTCAGAGTAGAAGCACGAGAGACTAAATTAGCTGTATATATTTTGGCGGCCATTTTTCAAAATAGTGGGTATCCGTGCTATAGGGTGCAATTTTCAGACTTTTTAAGTTGAAATTTTGAGGGTAGAAGCACAAGATATTCTAAATTTGCTATATAGATTTTTTCACCTTTCCAATATAAAATTTCAAAATGGTGGTATTTTTTTCAAAACAGCAGTGAATAGAAAATTGTTGCAAGTTGTGACAATAACAATCTTGAAATGTAAATCATATTTTATCATTTTTACCCCAAAGACATTGAAATATTTCGAAAAAATCCAATTAAACCCGAAAATACCCGAAAAAACCCACATGGACCCAGGTGGGTTTGGTTTTTCCAAAAAATACCCGGGTTTTTCAAACCCAGCATACATGCCGATTAAGTACTTTGCTCGATCGGACCGTGATTTATATCTTGTAGATACTATGTTTGGAAGTCAAGTGCAACCGAACCCAACTAAAGAACGAGACATACGGAGTTTGTCCGCTTTCTAGATCCAGATGCTGTTGTTTGATACGAGGAAGTGTTCCGTGAAGATATGCATCAGGGATGCAGAGGATGATCTTCATGAGTAAAATTTACCACCTGTACATAATTCATAGACTTGTTTCTGTTAAGGCAAAGGACAAAATGTTAATGAGTCCAAATGGGTTTTGTTTAAAAAAAAAAAAAAAAAAAAAGTGTTTTGGTAAAAGTTCGCTATTGGTTACGTTAGGACGTTCAGTTGGGTAACTTACTATGGTAACCTAAACGCAAATAGATCTCGTCCTAAAAGCATGGTTTTATGAACGCTTTGATGAGCTGAAGTGTTTAGTGTTCTTTCTTGTTTTGTTTGTTTAGATGTACGCACGAAGTGGAATAAATACAACAAACTATGAAGTTTCAGTTCCATTTCTCAGTCAAGATGCAGCCACATCTTCAGGTTATGGGCTGAGGAACTGTGTTAAAGTTACATCTAACAAACAAGGACAGTTAAGAAGAAAGGTTGCATCTAAAGTGATAGGTTAGAAGTGCGTGCTGTTTAGTTGGAACAGTCTGAGACCTAACCTAATTTAGAACAGTTGCAGTGCTGTAGTGTGAGAAAGAAAGAGAGAGAGAAAAAAAAAAGACGAAAATTATCAACCCGGTTTGTTTGAAGATATCAATAGTAGTATCGTGGACTGAAGTGATACCAACAAAATATCTAAGTAGTTCAGTTACAGACTCGATATATCAAAAGATAATGGACAAAGAGGCCGCACATGAAATGTGGGAAGTGTTAAAACAACAGTTCGAAGCCGCGTCCAAAGGTCAGCTGTTTAAAATCTGCAGTGATTTTTTCGGGTTCAGCTGGACATTAGGTGAAGATGTTTCTACCCATATAGCAAAACTGAAGGGTCTGTGTAACGAAATGAATAATGGTTTGAAAGCAAAAGGTGAAAACACGTTGTCAGATCTTTTGCTCGTGTGTAAAACGTTACATATACTTCCGAGTAAGTTTGAGACTGAGTCAGGTTGGATGCTACTAACTAAAGATGAAAATAAGACGTCCGACGAACTTACAACTCAGCTGTGTATGTTCGAAAGGAACTTTGCGTTAAATACAGACAGTTCCAAAGGGGTCTAGGATGTTTCGGTGTAGGACGTTTCGGTGTACGGATGTTACGGTGTTCGGGCGTTTCGGTGTAAGGACACTTAGCTGTAAAGGATGTTTCGGTAAATAGCCTAATATTTGATTGTATTAATCATATGGTTGTAAAGAACAGTCATGAAGTGTCAGTGTAGCTACTCTGCAATAGTTTAAACTGATTAACATTGTTATTGAGTCTCATTGTTATTGAGACAGTATGATAATACAACATCAATCCATTCGTAACAATAATTTCGATTCAGAAGTATCCATAGACGAATTTTATAGAATAATAATCAAATCTAATTCAAAGTCAAATTTACTGCAAAGTAATCAGCTTAATTTCTGAATAGAAATAAATATATTGCACAAAGTTCCTAAGATACAGTAATAATACATACAAACTGAATAATACCTCAAAGGAATTTTGTTGAAAAAATAAAGATACATAGAATCACTCAACTCAGAATCTAAAATTGCACGCAATTCCTTTTAAGAATGAAATTACATCAGATTTGTAATTTTCCCAAACGTTGCTCATTCTCTTCGTAACATCGGCTATTTTTCTTTGTTCTGACTTTATGCCCGCCAATTATTTGTTCCATTTGAACAGCACTAACAAGGAGACTTACGGAAGTGTAATTTAATGATTTGAATGAAATTTGCATACTTGTAGAATATCAAAAAATAATCGACACGTACTTTTTTTATTTCGGCAATGGTGCGGGTTTAAGGGTAGAAACCACCCTTTGAATGTTAGGGGTGGCCTCCAAGCATAAACAGAAAATAATAATTAAATTAGAAGGTTAAATGATACGGCCAGCTTACTGCCAAGAGGGTTTTAGGACAGGTGATTCAGAATCTGACGTTAAAATTACAAAATTGAAATTGGTGGACCCAATATGATGACTACAATTACAAATAATCTTCTGGTTTGAAATGCTCTGCAGTTAGCCAAGAACAATTATAATTGACAGGGGCTAATGCGAGAAGGTACAGACTGATTTGAAACCCCTTTCTGTAGTTATTTTAACAGGACGCTTGATTAAAGTAAATCTATAGCCAAATTATTTAGAAGCCAGACCCAATGCATTTGTCGCGAGTGTGAAGCAACACATGTTGTTGGAAAAGAAAATATTTATAACTCTGAAAAATATGGTTTAGTTTGGAAATTCAGACGGGACTTACTCTAGTGTTTACAGGAACACAAACAGTAGAAAGTGTGGCACAGTCAGTAAATTCTATGTCTCGTAGCTACACTATACAGGCTTTAATTTCTGCAAATAGTGTTTTGTTATCACCGCTGTTAATTGTTTTGTAGGAAAACAATGGAACATTTGATCTTATAGTCCAAAACAGCCTCTTTAAATTTGAAAATATCCTTGTGAAAGCATCAAATCCGGAAATATTAACATCAAGTCTTGTGAGATCATGGTTTCAAGACATTTTTCTTCAAGAGTTTAATGAAAAGTTCATTTTGTTATTAGCTTCGTGGAGTGGTCACAATTCACCAACTTTGAACCTGTTTTAAGAACAAAAGAGTAACTCATAATAGAAACCATTCCTGTAATAACAACTGGCAGGATTCAGCCTCTTGATGTGTTATTCTTTAAGCCGTGGAAAAACTTCTTGAGACATTTTCCTGACACTGTCCTCTACAACTATAGCATGAATTTACATCTCCGTAATAATATAATTAAGATCCCATCACTGATTCATAATCATTTTTCTTCTCCTAGATTTTCTAATCTTATTGAGTATGCATGATATAAAAGTGGTTATTTGGAAGAAAAAACCACCTGTGTTTAAAAATTTCCTTTCAAAGATTGTGCAGCACTTTGCGATTCGCGATTCGTGCACAGTTCTTGCCGTAATAAGGTATGTGCGGTGTAAACAATCTTTATGCATCACACACGTTTTTACGGAGTATCATTACCGTAAAACGTTTTCTCAATCAATTCATAATTATAACATTTGAGGATATATGAAGTTCTAACAGAGTGAGGCGAGGGGACTCACTATAAATAAGCACCTCGAATAGTGGGAGGTAGAGACTTACTTTAATCAAGCATCCCATTAAAATAAGTACCGAAAGGGGTTTCAAATTGGTCTGCAACCTTCTCCCTTCCAATTATAGCAGCATTTAATTTTTATTTTATTTATTAAATTATATTTTCTATTTCATGAATTTATTTCTCCCTAACGAATAATTTTCATTTTGAAGAGTGGATGTTTCGGTGTAAACATTGGAACTTTTACACCGAACCAGCCTCACACCTAAACGTCCTTACACCGAAACATCCGTACACCAAAACGTCCTACACCGAAACAGCCGTATCCCGTTCCAAAGTTGTTCAAGAAGCATTAGTTGCAAAATCGAACAAATAAAAATTAAGTGATAAAGCAAAAAGGGAAGAAACCAAAAGGAAATGACGTGTGTAATTACTGTTCACATGGTCATTGGGATAGGCAGTGCAGAAAGTTTATCGCAGACGGTAAACCTGCAAAGAACAAAACGGGAAGTAGTGAAAATACCGCAGCAACAAGTGTAGCGTTTACAACTTTTTGTGTAGATGCATGTTCGGTTGAAATAGACTCAACTGCTTGGTGGGTAGATAACGGTGCAACGAAACATGTCGCAGATTGTGCAGATCATTTTGTTGATTTTGAACATATCGAAAGCCCTTGTAGTATTAAATCCACCGGAAAAGAGAAATTAATGGCAATGGGAAGAGGTACCATACGTGTATTGTCCTCTGTGAACAATAATTGCAAAGAAGTGACACTAAAAGATGTTTGGTATGTCCCGAACATTAACAGAAATTTGTTCTCAGTGCTAGCAGCCCAAGATCGGAACTCAAAAAGTGAATTTACGTCTTCAGCAACGGATTGTTCACTTAAGGTGAACGGTGAAGTGTTCTTGTGTGGATTCCACAAGATAGGTGACTGCTTGTACAGCGGGGGACACTTCTAAATGGTACAACTTAGCCGTAAATCTCCATATGGCTGTACCATTTAGAAGTGTCCCCCGCTGTACAAGGCAAGTA
This sequence comes from Thermobia domestica, assembly GCF_964235325.1. Lineage (NCBI taxonomy): Eukaryota > Metazoa > Arthropoda > Insecta > Zygentoma > Lepismatidae > Thermobia > Thermobia domestica. The sequence continues at coordinate 204,071,805 of NC_137458.1, read as the reverse complement.
TACAACCGTTAGTACCGGAAAAGGGCAGTAGAAGTGAATATTGCAAAGAGTGAAAGTACCTTATTGCAGTTATACCATGAAAGGTGGGGACACCAGGACAAGCGTCATGTAAGAGCAATACTACAGAAGGAGTTAGGTGCAAATGTTCGATTAGAAAGTGACATTTGTTAACCCTGCATCTACGGTAAATCGCATCGGTTACCTTTTGGCAGCAGACAAGCATCAAAAGTAGCAGGTGAATTCGTGTCGGGAGACGTGTGCGGACCGTTCGATGAATCGTTTCAGAAGAAACGGTATCTAGTTGTGTTCAAAGATAGCTATACAAAGTTTCGCTATGGCTCTTATCAAAGAAAAATCTGAAGTAAAAACGGTGCTCAGGCATGTGCTAGAACTTCGGGACACGTAATCAAAGAGTTCCTAAGTGACAATGGAGGCGAGTTTGATAATGAAGATGTTCGTGCAGTTCTTAGTGAAGAAGGTGTTGTACAAAGTCTAACAGCACCGTATACTCCAGAACAAAACGGTGTAAGTGCCTACGAACAATAGTTGAAATGGCAAGAATTTTCAACTATGCAAATGAAGAAGCTGCATTTCCCTCAGCAATATGGGCTGAGTTAGTTTCTACGGCGATTTATGTCCTCAATAGAACAGGAAAGTCATTAGTGGAAGGTATGAGCCCATACGAGCTTTGACTAGGCAAGAAGCCAAGGTTAAAACATCTACGTATTATTGGGTCTACATGTTATGCGCACATTCCAGTGCAGAAACGAAAGAAAATGGATAAGAAGGTGGTAAAAGGTTTTCTTGTAGGCTACGATGGTGGTGAACGATATAGAATCTGGGTGAAAGAAGAACAAAAGGTTATTTTGTCCAGAGCCGTTACGTTTCAAGAAAAACTTGTCTCGAGTGCGAAGAACATGTTCAGTTACCCCTTCGTGATGTGAAATCCGAGAAACCAAATGAAGGTCAACACCAAGGAAGGCAAGCAACGGAAGAAGAGAACGACTACACAGAAGAAAGTGATGAAAAAGAAGTACCAAAATCACTGATCTTTCGGAACTTAGGAGATCGCTCAAAAATAAACAAACCAGAACGTTTCAACGATTACGTAATGTCGGTAGAAGTAGTAGTTAATGAGAGAGTACTCCAGAAACGTATGAAGACGCTGTCAGCAGCAAGGAAAGTATCTACTGGCGTAAAGCAATGGGCAGTGAGATATCTTCATTGAAAGAAAAACGTAGGAGCTAGTGAATCTGCCAGAAGGATGCAAGGCAATTTGAAATAAGTGGGTGTACCGTGTAAAAACGAATCCAGACGGAACCATTGACAAGTATAAAGCAAGACTTGTGGTGAAAGGATTCAGTGAGCGTCAGGGTGTTGACTTTAGTCAAACCTTCAACCGTGTCGCTAAGTTAGGCACAATTCTCTCCTTGTTAAGTGTCGCAGCGAGTGAAAACATGCACTTAGCTCAATTCGATGTTTCAACCGCGTTTCTCTACGGTGAGTTAGAAGAAGTTATATACATGAAACAACCAAAAGGCTATAGTGATGGCGCGAATCGTTTATGTAAACTTCGTAAAGAAGTTTGTACGGGCTGAAACAGGTTCCAACGTGTTGGAACAAGTTTTTCGTTTTGTTTTGTAAAGTTAGGCTTCAAAGTAAGTGAGGCTGATCCTTGCCTGTACATCAGGGAACGAAACGGGAGAAAGGTTTTTGTAGTGTTGTATGTTGATGACGGTCTAGTTAGTTCAACAGAAAAGTGCGAATTAGAGAAGAACTGAAGACTGAATTCAAGGTCACAATCAAGCCAAGAGATAGAACGCGCAATCGACGGTTCAATCAAAATAAGTCAACAAGCTTATACAAGGAAAATCCTTCAAAGGTTTAACCTCAATGAGTGCAAACCAGTGTCCACACCGATGTTAAAACACAGTAGTATCGAAAGAAGGAATAGTAAATACAACAAATTGTATGAAGTTTCAGTTCCATTTCTTAGTAAAGATGCAGCCACATCTTTAGTTTCCAGTGTTCAGGATTGTTACATGTCTAGTTTCTACATAATACATGGACTACTTCAATGTATTATTGTTATACACCTATTGTTATGTTTATCTGTGTTCCTTACTTTGTAATTACGTTTCTTTATTCATTTTCACAACGTTTATCATACGACTGCTGTGATACATGTACACGAGAATCCTACAAAGTCGTTCTCCCTAAAAAGGGCCTATAAAAGCCTTTTTTAAAACATTCATATTTGTGACATAGTGAAACGAACTGTTAGTTTCTTTGTGTATTTTGTGGAAGAAAAAGAATAAATGCAGGGAAAGGAGAAAAAACAAGAAATGTCAAAACTGCATTTTCGAGAAAACGGCGTTTTTATATTTTAAACCGCGTAAAAAAGAATAGGGTAGTGATATCTTTTGCCTCTTTTTGCACGGACATTTGGACATCTACGCATGCATATCATATACTGTCAAATAGTACGAAGAGTCACCATCAGATAGGACAAAACACCCGATAAAGCACACACATGGACATTCCCTGTTTTTTCCCCTTACCCTTCAAATGTATGTTGCTCTGGTAAGGTGCACATATACAAACGTTAAATAAAAGATATATCTATCTTTGAAATGTTTACATGCAATTTTTTCAAAACATGGATTCCCGTTATCGGCCCTTATTACATAGAACTCCTCAATTTCTTACCCTTTCGAATTATATACGCATACATTGTGGGAAAACTTAATTGTATTCAAACAAATTTTGAAATACATTAAATTTAACTCAGCTGTAACCGAAGAGGCCGTATTCATTCAATTTTAATATAACAATTAAATTACTATAATCAAGTAAAATAAAGTTTCAAAAGTTTGGCGACTTACAAATGCTTCATAAACAGTAACTATTATTGACAACTCTCCCACCTCGACATTTGTATGATTATCACTTGATATTTTGTCCAGAACTCGAAAGAAACTTTTTAGAGCCTTCGCATGCATCCCATCTTCAAGTTTCGTAGATTTCCGATAAAATGCTGTACTTTTTTTTTTTTAAATCTTCGGCCATTATTATTATTACACGAAAAACAAAGTACGTACTACCTAGGTATTGAAAGTGAAAATACACATTATTATAAATAAATAAAAAAAAAGCAAAACAAAACGACTCAGGATAGAAACGAAAATGTTTACAAATGACAAATGGACTAATAGACAAAGTGAGCATTAAGCAGTGGGCATCGATTTTGAGCCAGTGATATTACGAAATTGAGTTAAAAATTCCCTCAGAAATGACCAAAAATTCCATTCGTACTGCCCATCTTTTCTTAGTATTCGCCCCCCCTCCCCCTCTTTGGACCAATGGACAACAAAAGCGCTTGAACTTCGATAATGTGCACTTCATTTACACTGACCTTTCTCAACCCTTAACTGTGGTAATTGAACCGAATCACTATGTGGGGACACTGTTTATGGCAAGGCGGGAGCACCCTTCTTTCTACTGTGATAATACCACCCAATCCATAAGAAACACGTGCAGTTAACTTCCTTTTGTTTATGATCCATTCCCATTTCAAAGATATATTTGGTAATGACATCCTTTAGCAAGGTTGTTGAAGTGTGCGAAACGATTGATGAGTGTTACATTTGTGTTTTGTGCATATGGTGGAATTGTGGAAAGAATGTCGTCGTCTTTAATCGTACTGCCGTAGTGCTTAATATAAAATCTATTGGAAAGGTAAATTTCCCTACATTTTATCTCATATTCGTAAAATATCTCTTTTACTCTTTTTAAATAATCTTTCCTAAAACTCCCTTCATCGCGGGAAATTTTCCTCAAACTAGCATCACTTGTAAGTGTGGCATTGGCGCCAATTGATGTACGAACCTATATCAGTTGTGAAGTGTTTTACAGTCAACCACACAAAGATTCGACTTTATTGTTCTTTTGATGTATTTTTTCTGTATCTCAGTCTGTACAATAGTTATTTGAAGCTATCTGGAAATTTTTCATAGTAACACTTTCTTTAATAAATATTTACATTTAAAAAACCCAAAATTAATTTCCCAGTTTGGCGCCCTCCTCACCTGGCGCCTTTTACGAATGTGTTGTTCGCAGGATTCAAGATCCGACCCTGGATTTGATGCAATGACGAGGGAGTGTGTCCGAAAGGAGCGGGCGCGTCAGCGACTGTAGGTTTTGGTTGGATTCATACTCCCAACGCTCCACTTGTAAACAGTACATCATGTCTTTCACACAATTTCAACAACTGACGCTCGTTATTTTTGTATAATTCTATAAAACTCAAATACAGTATATCATAATCTTGACATATATGCGCCATTTCCACACTACTTTTCCCACCAATAAAACAACAAGTGTACCTCTCCGCCAAATAGTCCATTCCGCCTGTACACACGGTGCCGCTTGCATCAAAAGCAGCCTACAACAATCACTTTTTTAACTTCAGCTATTTTCCTCACCTGACTTCCACTCACTCTTTCTCCCAAACCAAATTAAATTCTCCAGTCCATCTGGTAAATTTCCAAAAATTGGTCCGGCGACAATACAGCACTTGACTCGTTTCTAAGACAGTGGGTTTGAAACACTTATACGTTACACTCTATTACCTGTTTACATACTACTGCATCAATACATGAATTCTTATACTCCACAATTTAACTTCGTTTTTCTCGGTAGTTACTCACTGTACAGTGAAACGTTTATTACCTTTTCTTCTTATTCTTGTGCTGACATTTCGGATGATTCTCTTCATTTCCCGTATTATTATTTCGGGGCACTTAACCGTGTAATTTAAAGGGGCATCGCATCGTCGACATAGTCGTTGTGGCTGTAAGTGCAGAGTTTTATGCAAGAAACGATCATTTATAGTTAGACCATTCCCTGTGAAATCAACAAAGACCAAAACCTCATGGTGTCAGATTTCAATGGAACTTTTTGTACATGTAGAACTTTATGAGAGATGATCATGCACCAAATTGTAGCCCTGTATCCCCTGTAGTTTCAGAGTACAGGGTGGTAAAAAATGAACAAATTTGATGTTTTTTGTAGAATCTTATTAGCTTCAGTTGGTCATATCTCCCGTAAATATTGGCCTAGAAGGAATAGGCTACAAGATATGTCAGGAATATTTATTTATAAATCAAATTTATTTTTTGGGGGGGAAATCCCGGGAAAATTTTGGATCAGTGATATCTCAGAGTGCCCATTTGATTTCCTTGAAATTGGGTACCAAGGTAGCCCCATATGTCCTGCATAAGTGTGCCAAATGTCAACTTGGGTGAAGAATAGTCCTAGAATGTACAATGATTTTCGTGTGACCATGTCGGGAGAGAGACACCTGGAGTGCCAATGTAACAACTTACCAATTTGTCAATATTAATGAAGTAAGGTGTAAGAAATATTTAGGTATTACTGACCTGCTGGAAGTGATCAATTGTCAATGGTGCCTGTGTCGACTGGCCTCTTGCATCTCTTTGTTACTGAGCGTTATGTATGACCAGTTACCGTTATGAAATCAAGAAGAGAAATTATGTCACAAGCAGGCATGAGAGCACATCTGGTATATCTGGAAATACAAAGGAAAGTGCTGGTCTGAATCATCTAAGCATTTTGACATAGTGCTTAGGATTAAATTAGTTAAGAATGAACAATGAATTCGGCCACGTCACGTGGAATGAATTACTTCCTTTCCCTCTTGCAGCTAAGAAAAAAATACGTTTAACGACAGTTTCCGTTACAACTGTTACATTGGGTACTACAGTATCACTAGTTCTTGCTACATTTTAAAGATCTACCTGCTGTTCTAGTGACCAGTGCGTGCGCCTTTGGTGCACTTAGTCCCGGGTTCAATTCCCGGTGGGAGAGCGCACAAAATTTAGTTTCACTGTCATTCACTTTAAGTAATCATCCGTGGTGTTTAGCCTATCGTGAAACGTTAAACTAAAATTTCATTTCATGTTACATTTTAAAGTATAATAATCCACCGACTTGTCTAATACGCTGCTTGGGTTAGTTTGCAGTTAAATCTCGAAAATTACAACCTCTAGCGCGAATGAAATTTGCATCTTTGACATGCATTGCAGTGCGACATAAGTATATAAGCAGTACATTTTTCGTACTTCTATCGCGTATATATTCAATTAAGTATTGCTGAATAATGTTTCATTTATAAAATAACATTGTAATATATATTGCAACTTCTTACAAAATTACACTACGCAGTTTTGTAAATTCGAGTTACATAAATTTCAAATTACGTCAAGATTGCGGAACGCATTACTTAGTAAATCAGGGGCCACATTATTATTACGAAGTTACGGGCTGTCAGATTACATAGTCATAAGGAATATCGAATAAAAGTTAAGTTCTTTATAAAACATCGTTAGTTAGTAGTTAAATAATAATTCAAGCAATGTTCCCGTGTGACTTGTTTAGCAACGTACTATGGTTGGTGAGGTAATTTAATTAAATTGTATAAATGCAGAGTAAATTAAGATTGTGTGAAGGGATATTTCACTTTTTTTCTTTTTCGTTTCCTTTTATAATAGTAGTAGTAGCTATGGTTTTGCAATTTTAATTTATCATTTGGTCGAACATGTTTCATAAATAAGCGTTTTCTTCACTTGGACGAATTATCGTATTATCGTTTCTAATTTTTGTTTCTTCGTTCTTTCAGGGTCATAATACAGTATTTCCCATATTGAGATGGCTACGGTTCAGTATTTTTGGTTGAAATGGAATATTCATCAAGACTTGTTGGGGTCATTGGAAACGTTTTTAACCTCGGAGAGCTTCGTTGATGTCAATATAGCGGTCGAAGGTAAAACATTGAAAGCGCACAGAGTAATTTTATCAGCTTTTAGGTAAGACGTTTTCCGTTTGTAATATTTTTCTAAAATTTTACGAAGTCAATTTTGATATACTGTGAATAAGTCATGAAATAATATTGTCTTTAATATTACTATAATCGATGCATGGGAAAATCAATCTGGCAAACACCCCGGAATAGAGAAAGGGAGCACATTTTAAAACAACATAGAGGGATGTTTAACCGTTGCTGCTGTTACGAAACTCAAAAGGACGTAAAACCCAAAATCCCTTCTCCTTTGGTATGAACTTGTTATAAGTGATGGTAAGAAAAACATGCATCAAATTTGAAATATACAAATACAAAAGAACGATTCTGAATCTATAAAAATGTAGGTGAGAAGCTGCAGTTTCTTGATATTTATTTCTATCTTAAGCACAGATAGTACAGCCTTGACAAATATGGAGCCCACACTTCTATTTATTCCTTAAATATTCCCGGTTTTCTCATATCTGGCCCTGCTGCCTTTCTTCTTTTGAGTTGGTTAATATATCCTATTGTTTCATCATTTGAATTTCTTCGATTTTTACGTCATGATTGGGTAAAATTTTCATCTGAGCTCTCATATGTTCGTGCATTTCATCATCATCTGCCTGTTCATCCTGTGGTAGAATTTTTCTTAATTAAGTAATTGACAGTATTTTCCCATCCTTTTGTATATTCTTCATTTTCATTGTTGATAATATGGTAGGTTCCATTATTTTTTAGCTGATGATTTTGTATGGTTCACTCCTATAGATCTAAATTTATAATTTCTTTTATGTATTCTTTCCAATTATCCAGTTTTACCTCTTTAATTCTGCTGTGGTAGTTTTCCTTTAATTCTCTATATTTCTTTATTCTTCTTTCTTTCAGTTCTAAATCCCATGTAGCTTGATAATCTTGTTTTTGTTTATAGGTTTTGCAGCTCTCTTCCAGAAGTTTCTTATTTTGTTTTCCACGTTGCATTTTTATTTTGGTTGTGTGCGTTACTGCATTAATTATTTCTTTTTCTGTTTTCTCTGCTAGTACATCCACTTTACTACCATTATTTTCTATATCTGACAAATGTATTTTATTTACTTTAACACTGATTATTTCGAATAGAATTACATTATATTCACTTAGGGTAGCCGTAGCTAATACCTTCTAAATTTATAAACCTGCTGCTTAACTGTAACGTTGATAAGATTACGTCTGTGTTGGTTCACCACGTTGAGTATTCCTGAAAGTTGATGGATGACCTTCTCCATTTATTATTACTAGTTCATTTTATATCAACATGTCTTCTAGCTTCCGTCCATTGTCATTTGTTATTCTATTATGCCATAATGGGGATTTAGCATTTACATCCATGCATATAAGAATGTATCATTTTTAAAAGATTCACAAAAGTTGGTCAAATTTATTAAAAAACGGTCATTTTCTAGGCTAGTTTGACGATAGCAGTTTCCAATATTAGAAGTTGCCGATTTGTGCTCTTAGTTCTATCGCCACTATCCACGCATCTGTAAATTGGGCTGTGTCTTATTGTGCTTATTTGTGTTATTGTTACGGTCATTTGTTTCTCTCCTATGTGATTTCTGTTTGGTTTCCTCCGGTTTTGCACCTGGATTAAGTGATAATAGACAAAATTAAGAAAAAATTGTCAAATGAATATGGGTCGAAAGCGGCACCGTTTTGACGTGAAAATCCTTGAAAAAGTGGATTAGTTGCTGATGTAATGTCGAGTTCTCACAAACATGGGAAACTGCCGTTGTTAGTTCGAGAGATTAGTCGCAATTGACAGATGCAATGGTGTTATGATGGGAGCGGGGCGGTCGCTGTGCAGCGAAGATCTCTCAAGGCAGGTAAGGAATCCCTAATGAAGAATAGATATAGACCAGAAAAAAGTGTCACGATGCGCAGGGAGATACAGAAGCTGCAACAATGTACAAACAGGGACCCCAGCGGGCACACAAAGAGGGCTTTTTCAGGGGCAGTGCAATCAGATAAGACAGAAATAGAGATTGATCATATTGACCGAGATACAAAATGTTACGACTCCTGAACAACGAGCAGACGCCACAAGAGCAATACAATATTTGCATGCCACGAGGAACAATGCTGCTAACCGCACACATAATGACTCCTGCAGAAACATAGATAACTCGACTCGGTCAGGTGTAGTGGTAACAATCATGGCCATAGTGAAGTGTCATTTAACATACAAGCATACACATTAATACAAAATTGTTGTTCATAATGACCTTGGACACGTACATATAGATTATTCTCCACCTTGGATGTTATGAAAATCGTTGATATCATCGCGGTTGAAGTCATGCTACATAATTAAGTGTTGCCGAAACCATTTAGGAAAATTCTTACAGACGCAATCGATAAGATAACTGTTATGCACACCTCCATTGAAAATTGAACCTGTGTCAAATATTGATTGCCAGGCGGAATATTGGGATTGATTACCAGTCTGTAAATAGGCGATTGGTAGCCTGTTTTTTAACGCGGAATAAGTGAATGGAAGTTTTTTATTTATGACATCTCGTCATGTGTTTGCGGCTACCGAAATATTGGACGATTATTGTTTAGGTATCTACTGCATTAAAAAAATTTTAAAAATATTGAAGATAAAAAATAAATTATTGTTCAAGAATATAAAATATTTAAGAATTCTTCAATTTCTATGAGGTTCTTCAATATAGTAAAACTGTTAACTTAGTCAATGCAACTGTAACTTAACTTATCTAGTAAAACTGTTAATTTAGCTAACTTGGGCAGATTGGTGTCGGATATGCATTTTCCCATTAGATGTGAATTGCCAAGTACTCGATAAGTTTGATACCTTTGTACTTTGAAAACTGTCCGCATTTAAGTAAGGTATTTGTATACTGTTGACATTAAATTTATTTCTTGATATTGGACATGTAAAGTACTAAACCAAACATTCGACTTTATAGTGATGTTTTCAATTCTTGGAAATCTGTCGGAAGAGCCTTTACGATTCATCTTCCAAAAGATCGGTAGGGATATGGAGGAAAGACTTGTCTATTGAAAGTGATTATTTTCTTTAAATTACTCGAGGTTATTGTACTGTTTATTTCTTTTTATCCCAATTGTCGAATAGTGTGAAAGAATTAGGTGCCATTCAGTTTCCTTATTCGTATTTATAATTCATAGCATTTGGTAGTTAATCCAGATGGATGTATTAAGATATGCATGTCCTTCGTTTCTTTCACATGTTCGAAACATTTTCCTTCCGGGGAATATTTACAGATTACCAACAAATGACTATCGGACTCGCGTTGTTGAGTGTAAGAACAACGATGATAACGGCACAAGCTCTCGTTTCATCCGCTGTTCACTAATCAACTCCCAATATCAGAATAAATGTAGGGTGGTTTATAAATCCATAACTAATGATTACTTTTGTTGTGTCACTACTTGGAGAGGGTGAAAAAGAATATACGTGCCGAGTAATTCTTGGAATTAAGAATCTTCTGCATCTGTTGTTATATGCCGAAAGGTAAAAAAAGAAAGAATTAAGGAGATCCTGTAGCATTTTGTAGGTAATTAGCATGTTGAATTTACAACACTTAAATCTTGTCTGCGAATGGCAAACTAAGAGGAATATTACTGATTTTATATTGATGAAATGATTTTCGTATACAAACTACGAATTGTACGCATATAATGATTAGTTTCTACATTATAAGAAAATATATCGATTTCAATGACGAAACGATGCTGACCAACATATGTTTCATTGTAATATTTAACATAGAATCAAAGATTATACTATTCACTGTTAACCGTTACAGTACCAAGACCCCGTCGTTTCCATTACGTTTTGTGTGACTTAGAAAACTTCGAATAATCGAACTATCTGTGTTAATATGTCATTTGCGTATTTTGTCTCGATTTTCAACAATGTATGTGTATCCGTGTGTCGCAAAGAATTCTATCAACAAATGAGTGGCATTAAAACCCAAAATGAGTTCATTGTACTCTTCTAAGTAAATAGTGTATTAGCTGTAAAAAACACTGCGACAGTATGGCTTTGGGAACAGCAACAAATGACAGTAATTTCAGTTAATACTTGACAAATGTTGCGATATTGGCTGCCTGGTCGTTGTGCAATTTCTTTGCATTTGCTTTAAGAATTACCGTACTTATTAGTTTAGCCTAAATGTTCATTATAAGTGGTGAGCAAAGTATGAGAATTCTGTGGGTATTATTTGTATATGTAAAATAACTACAGTCTTAAGAGTAATCAAGACGGACGTATTTATTTTCTGCTTATCAGTTGAATTTGAACAAGTTACAAAATCGAAAGGATCGGAAAGATGGCCTATTTGCTTCCAAATTATACTATTAAAAAAAGCGAGAAAGGTGAAATCTGTAAACAATAGATGAAGTATTCGGCAGAAAGTTTACAATTCAAAAACAGTTTAAATGAATGTGATACGTACTTATCAAAAATGGCAGGGGGCTACGTAAACAGTAACCGTTCATACTTTCCGTAATTGGTAATACGGCCAAGCGTAACATCATTGCTTACCGCTGACTACGTCAGTGATAGGTCTAATGAGCCCCATGTATCGCACTTGCTACTGAATACTTGAACGGTAACCGTTCTCACTTTGGATAGCCGATAACGTGCAGATTACCGATATCCCCCAACATATTATAGTTATAAATGCAGCCTATTCTGAAACAAAAATCCCAGTGGTTTCGAAGCTCATATATTTGTAGTTGAGTTTTGCAGTTTGCACACACTTTGATGTGCACTTTAGCAATAAGTAACTATACATATTATGGCTACAAATATGGTTATTAATTGCTAAAAATAGCTAAAAATATACCATCATCTTAAAAAGCTGTTCTTCATGTGTTGTTTCAGCACCATTATAGATTCCATATTCTTTTTATATATCTTGACAATAGGTCAGCGTACATATTACTATAAATAAGCTATTTATTGTTTTTGCAGCATTTGTCTCCTAATAACGTAAAAACCCGAATTTTATTGTCGACTTTACACTTTACTAACTATGCTACAAAAAAGAATTAATCTCTCAGCTCAGCAGGAAATGTTAGACAGAATGAGGAGGAGTAGTGATTGGGTAGTTGGCGTTTAGCATCAGAACCGAGGCTATGAGATACGTGAATCTATTGTTTAAGGTGGAATTCGAACTACCGTAATGGGTGTAAATTTTAAGGTAGTCCCACTGGAATTGAACCCGGGATTCCATGTACACTCATGTCTAAAATGATAGTCGCGTATCTATAACTGTCTTGTTGTAGAAATATAATTTGATAATGGTTTTGCAGCGTACTTTTAATACTGTTACTGTGTGTATAATCGGGAAATGTATATTTGTGGTAAATTTCATAGGAAAAGAATTTTAAGTACGAAAATTAGAACGAGTAAAACAAAATGTTGCTAAATGGACTTTTTTTTTTTGGTTATATTGTTCTTATTTAGTGCTCTTTTGACATGAAATTTACCACATACGTGTCTTTGCCGACTATACGCATACTAACATTATAGGAAATACCGGGCGAAATCGTTATCAAGTTATATTCCGACAACATATTTATAGACATGCGACAATAATTTTGGACGTGACTGTACCAAAGGCACACACAATAGCAATTGGACTAACGGGTAGGACAGGGGAAATATGTGAGTAGCGTAGGGTTAAAGCGCCGAACGGTAGAAGCTGGCTCTATATACTACAGGTTTGGCTGGTTTAAACCAAGGTGGTTTAAACAAACAAACAATAATAATAATAATAATAAAAAGAGAATGCTTTAAATCTTGTGAACTTCATGGTAATGTTTCCTTATATAAAACCATCTGCATTAGTTTTATCTCCTTTTCAACTTTTAATCAAGGCGTTCATGTTCAATTCTCGGTCAAACCACAACACTTCTTTCAAGTGTAAACCAAGTAGCAGTTAGAATGTCACTTCAAACGAAAGTCTTGGATAACCTTGGTATTACATAATGATATTAAGCATAAACATACGAAACAAAACCAAATTATGTATTTCTGCTTGCCTACATGCCTGTTGTTGGTTTATAAAGAAGCCAAGGTTGCTTAAATATATTGATAGAAATCGGCAAAATTTATCTACTGCCTATGTAGCTTCCAACGGTAGGTTGGTTTGGACTTTGTTGTAATTTTATTGAATGATATCTACATACTAAATTTGTAATTTAATACCTCAGTTTTAACATACTGATTATGATACGTTGACCTTAATTTTTTTTTTTAACATGGCTTTTGCCAACCCTGATATAATATTTTGTAAGCTTACATAATATGTAGTTGTTTAATTACATTATGATTCCCCTAACTTTATGCGATGTTTTGTATTGATACTTATATCTCACAACTGTGCGTTCAGCTGGAAAGTTCTGATTGTTCTTGCAGACAACAATACGATTGGAGAGTCATGTTATGAAAAGAATCGTACTAGCGATTTAAACTGGCATATGTGTTTCGTGGGCTCTACACACTTAGGGGTTTGTAGGAAGCAATTGTTCATAGATTTCATCTGTAATAAACGGTAAAGTTGAATAAAAGAGGGGAGAGAATATGATAATTTACCTCGCTTAAAATAAATTCTATCTACAAATTCACCAATTGTGATAGCCATTAACTTTGCTTGTACCTTAAAATTGTATAATAACGGAATTTTAACAACAAATCAACTATCGGGTTAGTAAGCAGTATGTGGCCATTTTATTTAACCAGATTTTGTCCACCAATTACTCGAAACAGAGCGAACTTGTGAGAATAGCAATTTCAGATGTGCAGAAGACTTGTCATGAACGATGTATACAATTTGTTGTTACACATCAATTGCACAAACTTAAAAGATAAGATTAGGTCTTAGTAAATGTATTAGGGTGGTCTTGATATAAATAAAATAAAAGAATTTATTCAAACATGAAGTAAACATGCTTTTTCCTCTGATGGAAGCAAGGGTGAAAGGAATTTGAAGTCGTAGCGTAACCTAAAATACTTGAAGCTGTAGAGATATCTCACACAAAACGAATTCAGGTTAGTAAACAGTATGTGGTGATTTTATAAAATGAAGTTTGGACTGAAGCTCCTTTCCTTCTGTTCTCAAGTACAATTACAATAAGTACAAATATAATTAGTGAGAGTATGTTAATTCTGGTTGAACAGTAGATGGAATGACTATAGTATTTGTGTCGTATAACGTTAACTACTGGTATAGTATCATTACTCCTCTCGCAATAGTTTTCACATCATGTTTTCTACAGCAGGTTCAATCATCTAAATTCTGCTTAGTGTACACTTTTCCAAAATATAATTGCGCGCAAATATTTCCAATACCCTTAAAATAGGAACTTTGGCAGAAATACATTCGAAGGGGAAGGAGTCAGAGTAGGAAGCATTCCTAACATCTTTCGCTGTTTGCTGTTTGAAATATTCACTCGTATTTTATAATTAAATTTAATGTTACTTTCAGAGTAAAATAGTAGTTTAGCGAATGCAGAAAACTTTGTTGTAGTTAAAGAAAACACACGTTTTGCGACGCCTGAAAGCAGAAAAGATGATTTAAAAAAAGAATGTTAAGAATGTCTTTTATCTATCATTGCAACTGAAAGATAACGCTACAGCTGTGTCGATACCCTGCGTGTTACATTGTTTATTTGTGTTGGCACTCAGTACTTTTGAATTTGGATCGAATCTCGCTGGGTGAAAAAAAAAAAAAAAACTTTTGCGCTGCTCTTGGTTTACAGTTTCTGATTCTATAATTCATTTCCTCTTAATAATAATAATAAGAAGAAGAGTGATGAAGTCTCGTTCTAATAGTGATGGTTATATATGCTTGATGGTAATTTCTTAAGTACTAGAACTGAGACTCGGGTTAGATTCCCGGCGTGTGGTTCGAATTCTATGTTAAGCTGTAGGTCTACGTCTCATATATCCTCGCTGTGGAAAGGTACGCTAAACTGAAAATCAAATTAGACCAAATCAGATGGAACACTAGATTTTTTAAGGTTTACGAAAATCTTATGGATCCATGTAAGAAGTGATTTTTGCTAAGGAGGAAGTACGTTGGGAAATACAGGAAAGGCGACTTTTTAATTTTTAATTAGGTTAGAAATTTATCCATCACCCCTGTGTAATACATATTACTAAAAAAAACTGTAGGGAAAGAATAGCAGAAAAGTTAGAAATAATAAATACATTTACCCAGTGGGATTCGAACTAAGTTCAAAAGTATTGACTCACAACAAAAAGAAGCACGGCTTTCGAAAACCCTGTGTTTTTTAAAGATTATTTTTTCTTAACTGCAACAAAGTTTCCTGCATTTGCAAAGGTACTATTTTGTTCTGAAAATTACATTCCAATAAGTAACGAAAGAAGAGCTTGAGTATTTCAAACAGCACAGCAAGCTGTGAGATGTGTACGAAATCTCGGTATTATTTTCCTATTACCCCTTTAAATGCGTTGTTGCCAAACTGACTGTTTTAAGGAACTTAGAAAAATTCACATGTACAATTGTATTTTGGATGAGTGTACAATGCGCGGCAAAAAACCTGCAACATGAGCATATAAGTTTATTGTGAAATGACGAAGTCTTTTGTTCCAAAATAAGTGTGCACGGGAGGAAGCCGAGGATTATGCTGGCGTGATTAATTCCACTTAGACGTTATGTTCATTCCCTGTGCTGTTAGGCATAGTTACACAATAAACTTACATCCTCATGTTGCAGGTTTTTTGCCGCGGATTGTACAAGACTCAAATTGAGATTGCACTCTTTATTTTAGAATAAATTGACTTCTTTCGTCTAGAACATTTCCAAGTTGACCAGCTTTTCCGTATTTCAATATGAATACACCCATATTTACTTTCGTAGAATTGAGTTCAGTGGTAGAGTTGGTGTTTTCATTTGTTTGTACATAAAATTTAGAAATATTCCAAAAGTGTTTGCTGGAAGTTCTACTAGGCCGTGCTATCATCGCTTATTACGTTCTTGGTAGTGGTCATTAATCGTTCTAGCGACTATCGAATGCAGAAGCAGTTACTATTTACGTAGACGCTGCCATACAAAGTACATATAGAATAGTAAATGTAAGGTGAAAGCTCATATTTTATGATATTAATTTTTATTATTATTATTATTGTTTTAGTCCGTACTTCAACTCGATCTTGCAAACAAATACACATCTTCATCCAATCATATTTATGAAAGATGTGAAGTATGTGGAAATGAAAGCGATTCTTGATTTTATTTACAAAGGAGAGGTGTGTGTATCTCAAGAAAATATTGGTGGTGTCATGAAAACTGCAGAGGCATTATGTATAAAAGGTGAGACAAAAAAAATATAATTTATTCTCTTTTACCATAATTAAGTATTATTTTTAATTTTTTGTTGTAAATTGTAATCGCAGATAGTACATAATACCGGCTACTTTTTCTTGAAATACAAAGAAATGCTGAAAACTCAATTTCTGAAGGTATTTTTTATTTTTGTATTTATGAAGCAAATTTAAATTGATTTGAAGGCTGAAACAACACTACATTTAAAAGGTAATACGATCACAGTTTGCACTACCCGCTGATTGCTTCTACTTCTTATATTTTGTCACTTGACTTTGCAGCCGCTTGAATTCTGCTTAAAGGAGAGAAGCAGTTCGTGGTTTGCGTGAGTATTTTCAGGAAAATAGAGTCTCATACGTATTATGTCCTTCAAAGCACAGTTTGCCTACAATCGCAGTATCTTCCATCGAATATAAAAGGGATACTTTCAGATTAACCTTAAAGTAACTTAAGCTACGTTATCTTTACTTGTATAGACAAATGCTGCACTGATGTTCATCAGAAGAGTGGGATCACATCTCACACAGTTTAACTCTAGCGTATACATGGACTCATAGCTGCTTCGAGGTGTCATTCTGCGGTTAATGTCAAAAGCAAGAAGTGATGTAGAGACAAACAGGCTATGTCACAGGATTGCAATAACTTCGTTATTATTCTAATCTCAAAACGGTTTCAGTATGTCATTTCACTGTGTGAATCGCCCCTGTTCCTAATTTTATCGTATTTCAAGATTTTCATTTTACTCTTCCTCACTGTAGTCACCAAAATATCTTTAAAACACCCACTTCTAAAACTTATACGGGGGATTCCTTTATTCTTCCATAATGTTTCATAACATAGTTGGGTGGTTTTCTTTGGTTTGTTCTAGTTGGTAACGTAATTGAATTTGTCACCATGATACCATTTGCCGACTTGATCTATCAAATTATGCTAAGTCAGCAGTTCTATATAGTGATTTGTTGTGTGGGAGGTAGATGGGTCACGTGATGATGATCTAATGTGACTTAGTAGGGAAGGACGGAGCTAAATGGAGAAAATAGGGAACGAAAGTGTGCCATGTGACATCATAGGGTGGACGTTAGGCGCGCACGCGTATATGTAAAGCGGGGCATTCTGCTAGCTGCTACTGGGAAGATACTATTAAAGATGGCATCATCTCTGACTTTATTAGCTAAACTCAACATTATGACGTTGGTATCGTTTACAAGATTTGGAACTTGGTGTAACGTACATGATTATATACTGTAAGATAATATAAACAGTATATGTAAAAAAAGGTCTGCGTAACATTGCAAGAAGGACAGAGATGACATTAGTCGCTATTCGGAAAAATTAGAATCAGACAATGGAGCATTAATATAATATTCGCAAGTAATAACGTTGCTTTAATTTATAAGAGAAAGAAGATAAATTTATCTGGACGTAACATCCGTGACTTGAAATTAATCAAAGTAATGTCATAAGTGTGCAACAAACATGTACAGTCCGCAACAAAAAACCTGCAACATGAACGTGTAAGTTTATTGTGAAACGACGGAGTCTTTTGCTCCAAAATAAGTATGCAGGGGAGGACGCCGAGATTTCTCCTGGCGTGATTCATGCCACTTAGACGTTATGTTGATTCCCTGGGCTGTTAAGCGTAGTTTCACAATAAACACACATGCTCATGTTGCAGGTTTTTTGCTGCGGACTACAAACAAGTTGAAACTTAATTTTTCTTCTTTATGTGTGCGCAGATGTTACACATGCATGCATTGTGCATAGTGAGATTACTGTCTGGTAAACCTTTGTTGCAATAACATGTCTACGAGTGCTTGAGCATAAACTATTTTAGCTAAGAAAGATAACTTGTTGATCGTGGAATATGGTCTAAATTCTATGGAAATCAAGTTAATTTGTGACAATGATTCTTTTAATCCAGTTATTCAAATTAGCAAAGGACTTTTGTTCGGAGTAAAGTTAAATTTGGTTGAATAGGGAAAACTTATGAATTTGGCAGTGTTTGTTTTTGATTACTTGAATTCGGAAGTGGGGATAACATTTCTTAAATCACTTTGATGCCATAATGAACTAGTGTTCCGTAAATTATTGGGAGAGAAATTGATGATGATTCATAAAAAAGTAACACGGTGTATTTTAATACAAGTGATTGGCATTATTTTTTTGCAGATTCGACCATGTGTAGAAAAAAAGTGTGAAAACTATTCAGTTTGACTGTTGTGTTGCATGAATATTTTGAACAGTATGTAGATATTCATACCTGCGTTGAACAAAGTATAATAAATTTAATGAATATCGCCTTTATAGATAAAAGGCAATAAATAAATAAATAATAATGAGCATGGATTTTCCAAGTATACACGTTGCTAATTTATTTATTGTCCTTCAACGGAGAATAGAATCTCCAATTACAAAAGGTACATAGATATTTTATACACTATAATAATATTTATACTATTATACATAACAGTGAATATAAACATATTGACAAAAATACACACCATACAAATAATGACTATTGTAAGAGTATAAGAGAATTAAATGTTAACAATATTACAAATAAAGAAAATATTACAGAAGCAAATATTCGATTTACACATTTGTATACAATCACACATTTACATTCTAACACAATATATGTCTGACTATTGTCAACATAATTCATAATTTTATATAAAAAAAATAATTGTTGAAAAAACTCATGTCTGTTACTCAGACTAATGTAGTTAAATTTATCTACGTAGAAGGGTTTTATACGATACTTTGTTTTTTACAGCGGAAACTCCTATTGTTTTAAAATAGAGATATCTTAAGAATTTCTTTTGAAGGCATTTATAATATGGAGCCCAAACAACGCATGCATATTTTATTTTGCTCCGAACCAGGCTATTATACAACACTAAAATAGCAGCAGCATCATTTAAATTTCTGGTGTTCCGTAAAACAAAACCAAGCTGCCTATAAGCGTCAAGAATGACTTAGTGATGTGTCTATCAAATGATAAATACATGTAATTTTTACAGCTAAATCTTTACATGTGGTGATTTCTTCCATTTTTCACCATTAAGAGTATATGAATAACTAATAACACGTTTTTTCACTCTTAACATAATCATAAATTTACATTTTTAAATATTGAGATTAAGCTTATTTTCTATACTCCATATATATATATATATATATATATATATATATATATACTGAATCAAGGTCGTCTTGCAGTTCTATCATATCTTACTTCTTTATATAATTTTACATAGTCTGCTTAAATAAGGTATTTGAAATATTTTATTGAGAATTTTAAGTCATTAATATACAATAGAAAAAATAATGGCCCCAGGTTTGACCCTTGAGGTACTCCCAAGATAGCTATGTATTCTGATTATTTTGATTGTATTGAACGTAATATTTCCCTCTGGATATGTATGATTTCATTAAATTTAAAAACTGTTGAGTTAATCAATATGATGATAAATTATTTAAAAATATATTATGGTTTATTTTGTCAAAGGCTTTACTAAAGTCCACGTAAATCGTATGTGTACTAGTTTTGTGTTAAAATGAACTGTATATATCTTTAACGAAATTAATTAAGTTTGTAGTTGTAGATCGACCAGAGTAAAAGTTCCATGTTGATTGACATCTATAAAACATTTTATATGATTAAAAATTCTAGTATATAGAATATATTCCAAAACCTTAGCTGTAGGGTTGGCTGGTTTAAACGAAGGTGGTTTAAATCAGCTGTTTTTGTTTTTTTTTTTTTTTTAAAAAAAGGTTTAAACCAAAAACCGAAAAATGTTCGTAAAAGTGTAAGTGTTCCTAAAATCTTGATGAACACACATTTGGGGATTATCACATGTCACTCCCGCATATTATTCGTATTATATTCAGACCTAAATTCCCCATTCATTACTCAAGGGATCATACTACAAAAGCAACTTTTTTTTTATATATAAGTTTATGAATGTTTCTTTTGTGATTTTTTTTTTTTATAGTTTATTATTCTTGTTACGCAACTGCAACCAAAGAAAAATTTAAAATATTGTTTTCTTTTAATAATGTTTACTATTGATAAAATACATCGAAATACCGTACTTCTTTGGGAGGGGGGGAGGAGTCATACAAACCCCACGAGAGGCATTTACTGAAACCAGAAGTATCTTTGGTATCTATTTATGTATAAATGGGTCAGAGCCAAAGTGGACTCAATTCTTATCTTTATTCACTTTTCTTACATTTCTTTAACTTGGACTAATAAAAGTCATGGTGAACTTACTTGGACTTAATTAGTTCTTCTGTACTCTGCAGTATTTTGAAATTGTTCATATGTAATTCTGTATAATGGTTTCACTTGTGCAACTGTTTATCTTTTTGTACTTTTGAAATGACACTTGAGAATTATATTAACAAGTATATAAAGATCAGTACAACGTATCAGGAGTCCTTCGTGAGTGAGTCGGCAGACGTATCGCATTTGTGGCCAATTATTCCCGGTTTCGAGTTCAAATGGAAGGCAATTTGTTTCGGATGTAAGTCGAGAAACGATTTGGACTCCGCTTTAAGCTTATGTGACCCTTCCAGCATAACCCGGTTGTTGCATAATAACACCAAGGTGAAACAAACTAATTTCTGTCCATATGTGATATAAATACATAGAGCAAATGATTTAAACCAAAAAAACCTGGTTTAAACAAAAAAAAAAAACTTTTTTTTTCAATAAAAAACCATGGTTTTTGCCAACCCTGCTTAGCTGGAGCGCAAATTAGAACAATTCACCTCTAATTTTCAATATTGCACGTATCACCCGACTTAAATATTGGACAAATTCGTGTTATTTTCCACTCTTCAGGAAATGCTTGAGTTTTTATTATAAGATTAAAAACTGTACATAGTGGACGCATTAAAACATTTGAACGCGCTTTTAGTAAATATGGAAATATTTCATCTGGACCACATGAACGTTTTGGTTTTAGTTTTCTTATAGCAGTTGCATACTGAACATCAGTAATTAGACCTAATGATAATGAGTTCAGTGATAACGGTAGAATATTTTCGTGGTATGTATGTTGTATAGAACTATCTGTGTATACGGATTGAAAGTATCGAGCAAATCTTTCCGCTAAATCGTTCGTAGTTTCAAGGGGAATGAAATCTTAGACCTGCGTATAGTACTCCATTGGTTCTAGATCTTAACGTCCGCCATCATCATTATTATTATTATTATTACTGCAAGAAAACTATATTATGTGTAAATATGAAATTTTAATTCAACAATGTATATGGAGGCTCATGTTTAATCCTTACCTAGAACTTAATTCTCGTTCACAAATATTTTAAGAAGAATTAATAATAATAATAATAATAATAATAATAGAACCAACATGCACATAAGAAATATATCTATATGCTTGGGCTTTTCTAAAGCCCAAGCCCCTTCATCTCTATGGATACTGCTTTGATTCTAGTCCTATTATTATTAATTTTATTATTTTCCTGAGCTTTTCTTGGTGTCATTTAGTAAATACTGAAATGGCTTCTAAATATTCAGTGCTATGCTTTTATCATCCATTAACCTTTAGACTTGAGGTAGTCTAAAAATATTCATAAAAACGTACAAGATTTAAGTCATTGTTAATTGTGTTTTTAAATTTCGTTTTAGGTTTGACCAATATTTGCTCGAATTGGATGTACACAGATGTAGGTGAACAGCAGGAAGCACAGGTATCCAAGCAACAATCAGTTATCTCAGCGGCCGATGATATCGAAGTACAATTACATGAAAACGAAGGTACATTGATTGATTGTGTGACCAACCCTTTTAATTATACAATTAGTTGATTTTTACTGTCGCCCTTAAATAACACGATGATTATGAAAGATGGAACTTGTTGTCTAAATAGCTCTGGAATCTTACCCGGACATGCAGTTGGCAAATGTACAGATCACTCTTGAAGGTGTCTTTTATGGATCCAGATTATTCTCGTCTGTCACATTATCTAGGTCTCCAAGGGATCTGGGTCACAGATTCCAGCACAAAGACACCTAATTCATATATAATCACGAGAGGAGTTTATGTAGAAATAATAAACTGGGCAGTATTTTTCATTTTCATTTATCAGCTATACTCTTACTCTAGAAGCTTCAGTTATCATGTGTTAGTAAAATAAGATAATACATTGCTAATAAGATTTTTTTTTTTTTTAAAGCTTCACTAGAGGGAAAGAATGAATAATGATCTTACACATCAATCCCTAATCAACAGCTGACGAATGAAATGTATTTGAAATAGTTCCTAAAATTATTGCAATATAGCAGAGAAATATTAGAACAGTATAACACACTATAAGTATACAAAATATGTAAAAATTAAAATTAAATTAAAAAAAAAAAAAACCTTACATATATAAAATTTACAGGTAGAGAATTAAGTCATATTGGTTACTTTTAGTATACTTTAACTATTTGCTTAACGAATTATTCATTAGCTGTTAGCTATGACAAACTTAACGAGTTTCGTCAGTGCTCACAATGAGCTAACTGTGAGCCACATACACGATAGCTACGAAACAAGAAAGCTATGGCATTATCAATACATTCACTCTTGTCATTTAGTATCAGAAATTTAGATAATCGAAGTCAAAATCCAGTGCTTTTAGGGATTGCAATTGTATAACAGCCAAATTTACATTAATTGGAAAACAGAAAGAGTCAAATATGTGAACACCCAAATAATGAAGAAAGAAAGAAAAATCTAAGAAAATTACTGTATGAGTACTTCAGAACTTTACATTAATAATAATTAACAGGGAAATAGAATCTGAATTAATTATATCCACTGATAAAAGTCATAGCCATATATTTATAAGAAAAGTAACTTACCTTGGTCCTCCGCATTTGTTCATTTAACTAAATGTATCTTTCCTCGTTGGGAACGTCGTCAGCAACGTATTTCATTTCTGTATTACCGGACCCTCTACCGGTAATTTACATCTCCTATTGCTTTTTTTTTTTCTTTCGTACAAAGAACAATTTACAGACAATATGTTTTCTTCTGTTTTCAGAAACTGACTGATTCTGCGCAGTGAAATGGTGAAATTTAACTGCAATAATTCTGATGTCGAAGCTTTTTAAAACTCGGTTTTAGCATGAAATACACTGATTTTCCTGGTATAAGTTTTAATAGTGTCCACTTTTCACACATTTCCACAGTTACTGTTCTCAAGTTCTTTTTATCACTTTTTTATGGAATGTAAATGAATCACAGCACGAGTTTCAAACAGATGTTGGTATTTGTCCAATACTTTTTATAAATGACACATGCAAATGGGATTTCTTTCCTCAATTCCAACTCATTTTTTCTAAAGAAAAAGTTCTACTTTATTTATATTTGCTGCTGTCCTGATAATTGACTGTCCGTAAAAATTATTTTCGGTGCCTTCCATTTCAATTCAGGCAGAGCATGTACCATCACCATCTCAGATAGCAACTAGACATGTTTTTAAGAGACCCATATTTTTTTGGTTTTGTTTTGTCGAAAAAAAAAAATCCCGCCAAGTAATGGGCCATCAAAGACGGGGAGTACAATTTATGAATTGTAGAAGACATGGAAAATGGTCAACTTCGGAGCCCCACCATTCGGCTATGGAGACAGGTAGAGTTATAATTCTTGTTGTGGTATGTACACTCATGTCCAAAATTATTGACGTATATCTATAACTGTCTTCTTGTAAGAATATATTTTGATAATGATTTTGCAGAGTATTTTTAATACTGATACTATGTGTATATTCGGGAAATGTATATTTGTGGTAAATTTCATAGAAAAAGAATTATAAATACAAAAATTAGAGTGAGTAAAACAAAATGTTGCTAAATGGACAAGAAAATTTTATTTTCGTTTTATTGTTCTAATTTACTGCTCTTTTGGTATGCAATTTTCCACATACATGTCTTTGCCGATTGTACATATACTAACCTTATAAAAAATACCGGTCGAATTCGTTATCAAATTATATTCTTACAACAACATATTTATAGACATACGACAATAATTTTGGACATGAGTGTACATAGGGATATAAATAAACTATATTTTATTATAGTTTGGTTTGCGCATGCGTATCTTTTTGTACATAAATTAACAAATGAATGTCAGTTTATCTGAAAAGTTGAAGTTTTCGAATTTTTTTCGACAACTTCCGGTTGAAATTTTAAAATTCTGTTTTCACGGTTGGTAAGACCTAGTTATCCGCTTTCAGAAAAAAAATGTATCACTTCTGTGTGCAACCGTAAATTCGAGAAATAGTAAAATTTTCAAAAATCGCCATTTTCTCGAAAACACCATCTTTTAAAATTCTGAAATTTTGTCAGATGGTGCAACTTTACATGAATAATACACACACCAAATACCATTCTCGTATAATGCTTCATGAATTAACTGCAGCCTTTTGAAGTTAGTGAAGTTTCGTTAAATTTGATGTCACAGTTAGCAACACTGGAAACAATAAAAGTGCAGTGATTTGATAATGTTTGTGGTTCACATTCATTAAATGAAAAATAAAAGGTTTTCTTGAATGTTTTTTTATTATTTTGATCAAAAAGGCTCTCTGAAATAGTAAAATAAGCCTTCTTCCTACTCCTCCGTTTTCTTAAACCGAAGTAATCTGAGGTGGAAATTACGATTACGAAACACAAATTTTATGTTACTTGACAAGGCCATCCAATAAATTCTGATGATCTATAAAAAGCTTGAACTATTACCTCAGTGATGATTTGGAATGCTCTAGACAAAGTCTCAAGTGCGATGTCATTACAGTGATCGAAAAAGGACAAAAAGTTAAAAAAAATATATATTGGAACGTTTTCTTACGCGTTCGAAAGAAATTTACTGACGTTTTGAACAGAACAATCTCAGCATAAGAATGGATCACTCGGAATTTTATAGTATTCGACTAAAGTGGATCAGTCCGCAACCTGCGAGGGAAGTGAGAGAGAGAGAGAGTGAGTATATATATATATATATATATATATATATATAGTGCAAATTTTAAGTTAGCTGCTACTGCGTTTGCAACAAATCAAAGGTGCAGCCTGTATTGAAGCTGTCATGAGTGGCCTATTTCCTTTAGTAGTATGATCCGTAGAAAATGACAGCTGTCTTATTCAAGAATGTGGTGAATGATGTCCTGGAGTGGAAGGAATAAGTGTGGAGTCTTTAATTATTGATCCGCTGATGAAAATGAAAGTGTTACGTATGCCATATGGGAAAACACTGATCTTGTTAAAAAAAACTGTGCCACTTTCTGTTTTCGTATCGTACATTGCTGGTTTAACTGTAAGAATTATAATTCATGACTACATCAAGAAAATCCAAAGAGAATTAATTGCTACCGAAAAGCATCGTATAAAATTTCAAGATACAAATTCTATTTTACTTCATGTGGACTTCGGTGAAAAGTGGACTGTTATTCTGCAAAGTGAAATTCAGAGTTATCACCGGAATATGAAACAACTGACAGTTTTGTTGTAATAAGCGACGACAAAACACACGATTCGGCTCATGTACTCATAGTCATAAAGAATATTCTAAAAATACTCGAAGAAAAACGAAAATATATTTTTATAAAATAGAAAAAGGTTCGAATACGTGAAAATAAGTGTCTACAATTTTCCAAACCGTGTTAGCAGGGTTGGCTGGTTTAAACCAAGGTGGTTTAAACGAGCTGGTTTAAAAAGAAAATTAAACCAAAAAAAAAAAAAAGCTGTAAATCGTGTGAACTTCGTGGTGACATTTCCACATATCAAACCATCCGCATTACGTTTATTTACTTTTCACCTTTTAATCAAGGAGTCCCGTGTTCAATTCTCGGTCGAACCACAACCCATCTTTCAAGTGTAAACCAAGTAGCAATTCGAGGTATCCCTTTAAGCGAAAGTCTTCTCCCTGATAACCTTGGTATTTCATAAGGATGTTAAGCCTAAACATACGAAATGAAACCATATTATATATTTCTACTTGCCTGAGTGCTTGTTGTTTTATAAAGAAGTCAAGGTTGCTTAAATATATTGATAGAAATTGGCAAAATTTATCAACTGCCTACGTAGTTTCGAATATCAGCTTAGATTGAACTTTGTTTTGATGTTATTGAATGATATCTACATACCAAATTTGTAATTTGATAACTCAGTTTTAGGGTAGTGATTATGATATGTTGACCTTAAAATTTTACATAGAAATACATTTAAAGTAATAACAGGATTTTCCCAATGGCTATGGCGCGAGTTTCTTTTATATGTAATTCTGTATAATGTTTTTACTTGTGTAACTGTTTATCTTTTTGTCCTTCTGAAATGCCTCTTGACAATTATATTAACAAGTAGGCCTATGTAAAGATCAGTACAACGTATTTTTTATCAGGAGTCCTTCGTGAGCAAGTCGGCAATCACATTTGTGACCAATTAGTCTCGGTTTTGTGTCCAAATGGACAATTTCTCTTGGATATAAGCCGAGAAGCGGTTTGCATTCCGCTTTAAGCTTATGTGACTCCTTCCGGCATAACCTTGTTGTTGCATAATAACACCAAGGCGAAACAAACTAATTTCTGTCCATATCTAATATAAATAAATATAGTAAAATATTTAAACAAAAAAATACCTGTTTTTGTTTTTTCAATAAAAACCATGGTTTTTGCCAACCCTGCGTGTCAGTGATTTCTGATGGTGCTGCATCCTACTTTAAAAATTGTTTTCAGATGTTCGAGATGGAGACAGGTCCGATAAAGCAGTGGTTTTGCAGTGAAACCGGACATGCAAGGGTTCTCTGCGACGGTATTAGGAAGGGGGGAAGGGGGGGGGGATAAAGAATGTGGCAACGCGGCATAACCTTAGATAAAACAGATACATAGTATTAAAACCGCAGAAGAATTCGTGAGTATAGTGCAAGTACAAACTCCGGGTATTACTCTCGTTTTGTTGCCTAAAACTGAATTCAATAATTTCCGAAAAAAAAAAAAAAAAAAAAAAAGAATGGGAAAGTATGCGATTGGTAACTGGTATTCAACGAAATCACCTTTGGCATTCAGAAAATGGCAGTAACGGGTCACCATGAACTAACTTCATTCTTCCCTCAAAATCGAGCTTCTGCAGTTCAAAGTGTAGATTTAAGAAGTCTGCAAAAAAGAACTTTCGTTACATACAGATGGTGATCAGAAAAATGGAAACACCTGTAGTTGGCAACACGTCAGATGTATGGGTTGGCAGTGGTGTCGTGGCGCCCGCAGTGCCGGACCGCTGGTGGTGGTGTGTTAGGTCGGTCTCCATACTACGTCAGGCGCAGTGGAACAGCAGTGTCCAGTGGCTGCAGCAGACGGAGGTAGTGTAAAATGGGAGACCTCTCAGATTTTCAAAGAGGGCAAATTGTTGGTGCGCGGTTATGTGGAGTGAGTGTGACGGCAGTGGCTACTGTGTTAGGTGTGTCGCGTGGGAGTGTCGAAGGTGATGACAGCCTACACAACACACGGGAAAACCACATCGACAATGTGCTACACAGGGGCGGACCCAGGATGCACTTCTGGGGGGTGGGTTAATACTACTGCTTAGAGTTACTTTTAAGAGCTCCAAACTCTAGGATGGGTTTTATTTATATATATAATAAGAAAGTTTCTTCTTCTGGGGAGCGATCGTCCCCCTGGATCCACCCCTGGACGAGTTGTGAGTGCACGAACACCTATTGAAGCATCTGCACGGTTACATACTATTAGCGAAGAACCCAAGCAAGCAAATGATTGGTCGACGTGAAAAAAGAAAAATCAGTGATATATTTTTTTTTTTTGTTTGTTTCCGAAGACCATTTTAAGTAAGTGAACTTGAAATTTGTGTGTTTCGTAATCGTAATTTCCACCTCAGATTATTTCGCTTTAAGAAAACGGAGGGGTAGGAGGAGGCTCATTTTACTATTTCAGAGAGCTTTTTTTGATCAAAATAATAAAAAACCAGTCAGGAAAACCTTTTATTCTTCATTTAATGAATATGAACTACAAACATTATCAAATTATTGCTCTTTTATTGTTTCCAGTATTGCTAACTGTGACATCAAGATTGACGAAACTTCGCTAACTTCAAAAGGCTGCAGTTAATTCATGAAGCATTGGTCGAGAATGGTATTTGGTGTGTTTATTATTCATGTAAAGTTGAACCATCTGACAAAATTTTAGAATTTTAAAAGATGATGTTTTTGAGAAAATGGCGCCCAAAAATGGCGATTTTTAAAAATTTTACAATTTCTCGAATTTTTTTACGACAAAACGGTTTAACACAGATGCGATACATTTTTTTTTTTCCTGAAAGCGGGTAATTAGGTTTTGCCAACCATGAAAACAGAATTTTAAAATTCCAACCGGAAGTTCTCGAAAAAAATTCGCAAACTTCGACTTTCAGATAAACTGACGTTCATTTGTTAATTTATGTACAAAAAGATACGCATGCGCAAACCAAACTATAATAAAATATAGTTTATTTATATCCCTATGTACATACCACGACAAGAATTATAACTCTACCTGTCTCCATAAGCGAATGGTGGAGCTCCAAAGTTGACCATTATCCATGTCTTCTACAATTCATTAATTGTATTCCCCGTCTTTGATGGCCCATTACTTGGCGGGAAATTTTTTTTCGAAAAAAAAAATGGTCTTAAAACATATCTAGTTGCTATAAAAAAAGTTTCAACAATATCTGAGATGGTGGCGGTACAATTTTATTTTTTTATTTTTATTTATTTTTTATCTATTTATTTATTTTTATATTTTTATTTATTTATTTTTTTTTTGCCTGAGTTGAAATGGAAGGCACCTTTCACAGGTTTCACTAACATAGCAACTTATAGAGCATTCCATGATATCGTGTATAATTAGTAGCACAAATAATGAAGTCTAGCAGACTCCAAGTACACAGAAACACAGAGTGATACTTCTGCATTCAGCATTGATTCACAACAGAAGTGTAGCTACCAGGCCCGTATTTAGGTAAGTGCTATTATTTAGAGTCCAGGGGCGCACAATATATAAATACGGGACTGGTAGCTACCTTTAATTTACCTTGTTTTGGTTTGTCACAGCTTGCACGAATATATCTATCCTGTTAAAGCATGCACATTTGACAGTATAGAAGTGCAAACAGTAATACAAATAAGTATTTATACGAATTTTGCATATCCATTATAATCTAGAACAAATACCTGACGATTGCTTTCACCCGTACAAAGTTACTCATGGTATAAAATACAGATAATGGAGTAACATTGAGAGTTCCAGTTTTTCACAGTTCAGAACAAAATTTCAAATTTCTTCTTGTTACTTTTTTAAGAATTTGAAATTTGGAGTTTTAATTTTCGGAGCCAAAAAATTGGCATGACTCCAGCCATATTTCACATTCTGGCCATAGTTCTTTTCCAGAAAACCTTATTCTGTGGGTCCAATTACTTTTGATTTTGAAGGCTTTCGAAATTGATAAATTTTGTACTTTCTATGACTGTATTCGAGATCTTAAAAATCTCTTTCATCGAAACATTATCGGGCCTTTATATTGTTGTATGAAAAAGTAATATCTCTACTTTAAGTTACCATAAACCGCAGCTTTCCATCTTTCCAAGTAACCGTGCAGGAGCCTGTTTCTATATTACTGGAAACTTCTATTTCACACCCTACAGCGAAGAAAAATGAATTTAAGTCCAAGATTGTGGCAAATAAAAGAAAAAATTGATAATCTCAGCACATTATTAATAAGATAACATTCAATGAAAATATCACAAAAAATACCTGATGTTTGAGCAGCTCCCCTTGAATTGACATGAAATGACCAGATATGTAAAAGTTCATGGACTTACGTTTAAGAATTTAAGAACTTTCGATTTGTTTGGAGATTAAATTACTGCTATTTTAAAATATGAAAGTTTCGAAATGTGGGGTTATGAGGTAACTTTATTTTTGTAGATCCTGAAACATGTCCAAAATCATCACTTAAAATACAGAACGTCGAAGGGGGATATAAGGAAAAGTCAAGTGATTCCAAGTCTCAAACAAATACGATTGAGTATAAAAATGACACAAGTGACAATGTAACAACGGAGACTGAGTAAGTAGAATTCAATACTAATTTAAAAAGAAAATTCCGATGATCCTTGTAGGCTGTAGTAAATCAACGTGCAATTTGCACCATTTTCGATCTAATTTTGAAAGCTTTGCTAGGTTATAATGATAACAATAAAATAGAAGTAACATGAAATAGAGTGGCAAAACACGAAGACATCTTACATGTTTATACCCAAATATGTGCTTCGTGTTTAATGCTTGAACACAGGTTCAGGCTCTCAATAAGGATACCGATATGTGGAGACAATTATGTAAGGAGGTATCAGTGCTTTTTCGTATTCTTTTCTCTTATTCCTGTATTATTATTATTATTATTATTATTATTATTAATTTCTTTCAGAATTAGATCAAGTAGAATCAATTCTACAATTACACGTTGATTTACGTTCAAGAAACATCGGGACATTTGATAGTCTTAAGTAGCGTGATTTATGAAGTGCTTATTGTTCATACCTAAGTATATAATTTACACAAACTTCCAACAGAATAAAGTTGTATGGTATGTGAGTCTGGTGCTTGTAGATATGCAATTCTCAGCACTGTTCCACATATTAACAAATTTTCTCTTTCAAATAAACTCATGTAACATGTTCAGCTAACTTGAATATATTCAACTGATTATGTGCTATTATGTAATGATAAATGATACTTAACGAAAATGAACATTTCTAAGTAAGTACAAACCGAAGCAAATCGGGGTATTTTGTATCTTAACTGAAGTCAGAGAAAAGTCAAAATAGGTGATTGATTTGAGCCAGTGTTGAGTATGATTTAGAAAGAGACTATCACTTTACCGACTTCGAGTCAGTTAAGGCTCATAATAATGCTTTTTCCCTTCTTCCGTACTCCTGATGGTTTACACAGTTTGGCTGAATATGCAAATTGAATACTATAACACGTTTAATAAATTTCTAGGTGTTGTATTGAATTGAGTTTGTCTTTTTTCAATACCGAGACTATAATAAGACAGGTTCTACTTCTAAAATCAGATCCCAACCACTACTCGGGTTTGTATGCAAGGAAGTACACTACCGAGAATCAAATCCAGGACTGCGCGTGTTAGTTACACCACCACCACGAAAAAGATATTGTTAGTTATCAATGTAGCGACGATAAATTATCACTCTGTAGTAATGAAGACAATTTACTTTATTAAACATTAAAAATAAACAAAATGTATTCCCTTCTCTCCTTGCACATCTTTCCTCTGTGTTGTCTATATTGAATACGTAGAAATGAAAGAACTCTCTCGTGATTATGTAGTTACCATAGTGTCTTTGGCGTGGGAAACTCGGATTCAATTCTCACCGGGAGTTCATGTTGTTCGAATCCTATGTTAAGCTGTAGATCCACGTCTCATGTATACTTGCTGCTGGAAGGTACGCTAAATTCTAATCTATCCAAAGGAAGACGTATTCATAATCTTTGAAGCACAAAATTCCCACGTACCAGTTTTATGTATTTATTTCCAACGATTAGATATTGTTAATTTAAAATAATTATAATAATCATAATTGAATGATTTTTTTTCTCTTTCTCTCTTCGACGTAGAATTCCGAAAATTGAGATCTACCTAAATTACTTTGTCTCACCAAAACGCTGGAGGATATATATATCATACCCTCCCCGAAGTTGCGGGGCTGAATTTGCACTTAAACAGCATCAGAAGTGAAAAGTTCATCTCAGCAATTCCGAAAACTGGATTCAACACTAATGTCGGTCATCTTCGATCATTTTTAAATATCTTCCCCCGGTCCCCATCCCCTAAGTTCCATTGTCAAAGTGAAATGATAAAAGCCATCCCAGGCCTGAACTTCATCTATGTTGAAAATTTGATCGAGTTCGGTCTGATGGTTCAAGAGTTATTAAGCCACAGACATAGTCACTTTCAATTTTATATATTAGATTATATGCATGGACGTTGTATTTGGGCAGTTAAATAGTAAATCAACACATAAAAAAAGATTAAACGAAATTACTGAATAATACGTTTTTCGTACTCTTGGTTGCTTGATTAATTGACGTTGAAATACCTTTTCAACACCGAGGTTATATGAAACAGACATAATGTACTGCTCAGAATGGAGTTGTAACTATTACTGAGGTCTTTATCCGAAGCAGGTACCTTTGTCCACCTTATGTGCTATCGATCAGTCCCGTGGCATCAAAAAGTTTGATAGGAATCCTATAACTGCCTGGTGTTTTTCAATAGGCACAAATAATATATTGCCTTTAGTGTTAAATGTATTGTAGCTTGAACGAATCGAGGTATAGCGATTCTGTTTGATATTTCTGAAATATTTCAGTACAGATCGTTATCCTTTCTTTTCACATCATTTCCCCTTCCTGTTGTTATTGGAGAAATCATTCATTGTATTTGAGATAGACGGTGCAGTGACAGATCCGTCTAGACATTCAAATTCAAATGAAATTATTCCTTTGTAATATGGTTGTTAGCTACTCTAAACTTTGTGTAGCTGTAAAAATTATCTTCTAAAAACACTCACTAGTACTTCCCATTTTCTTTCTATAGGAACAACCATTCGTTGCCCTAAGAAAACTTTAACTTTTAGACAATTTGTATTTCGGACTTCCATTAGGAGTAGCACCAGTAGAACAGGTCCGGATATCATGCGTGGAAGTAGATTCACAGCATTTAACAATCATAACAATAATAATACAGATTCCAAATCTCAGTTCCAAAATTTTAATGCTTATTTCAATTACCAGGATAGAAGAGCCATATTACAGCTGTTTGCTTTTAAACGATCCGGATTTTAGGATACACCAGTTATCTCACCACTTTACTTCCTACAGCCAGTACATATATTATTTCAAGACAACGACGTATTTCCACACGACTGCGAAGCTTTATAAACAATGGCTACGAATACATATAAAACATCCGTAACATCCATCTCGTAGTTTGAACATAAGCTGTAATATTAGCCTTCTATATTCAAGAAACTCCATATTATTTAATACAATAGTTACTTCATACAAAATATAACTTAATAATTTAGCATTGGGAATCATCTGGGATACGGAAGTAGGCGGTGCTAGGCTCTTAGCAATTCATATTATGGTACATTTCAACGATATTCCACAAACACGTCTTACCATTTATATTTAGTTACTGCACAAAATAATATAATTTTCAATATTTTATGGCAGTTTGATTAATTAGCACTTAAAACTTGGCTTTAAACGTCAAATTAATTCGATTTTACGTTTATCAACTTTCACTATTTATTTTGTATATCCATCAATCGATCAATCATAAGAAAAAGATAAAAATGCATATATACAGAATTTAAAGCACTTTCCGCCCAGTGATTCATTTAGTATCCCAGCTATAATAGAAACTATAATTCAAAGACTCGTTTTAATAAAGTTTGAGTTGAAAATTGATTATAACATTTAAAAATTATTAACAGCAATCTTATAATGAAATGAACAAGTATTTACAATAAAATAAAACAATCAAATAATAATAATGTAGACCAAACAAATCAGATTTGTAACGATCGTTTTTCAGATCGTTACAACTTAAGTAAGGGTTTGAGATACGTTGTACTTAATCCTTAATTATCGTAGACTGTTGCAGACAGACACTTACTCTCATCGGTAATCTTATCCTACTCATTTAGTATTTCTCAGGGTGGATTGATTTAAATCAGTCTGATTTAAATCACGATTTAAATCACTTGATTTTTTAAATAAAAATCGTTGATTTAAATCGAATTCCGAAATAAATTAATTTAAAGTGAAAATAAGTAAAATCCCGTTTCTGTTCTGTTATTTCTATTATGGAAGTTAATAATCATAATACAACAGTATGAAAACAAGTGTCATGCAGAGGATGATTAGGGAAAATCCCGTTTTGAACAGGTAACGGAGCAATCCTGCTTTCTTCTTTTCGTAGCATTGGGTTTGGGTTTTAAAATCGTTAACTATTCCAACGAAGAAATCACCATCGACATTTAAGACGAAAAATCTTTTTTGTGTGTGTCTATTTGTTTGTTCCCAGATAATAGGGCGTATTTAGAGGGGTCCTATCGCGTCTCCAATTTTTTTGTTAATTTTATAACTTTAGGCGAAATTTATGTATTTCATGCCGCAAGCTAGTTCTGAGTTTTTAAAAATAGGCTCCTTCCAAATATCAGTAACTTTTGTTAAAAAAAAAAAGTGTCATTTTGATAAACGTTGCTGTACTTTTTCCTTAATGCTTAACATTTTAAATTATATCACCTATTTTTAGGTGATAGGGCAGAATCTTCATTATTCGATTTAAAAAGTACCAATAAGGCTTTTTACTTCATTTTCTTCAAGACTGGAGGCATTTTAGAACACGTTACATATGCTTCCATGCCTTTCTGCGTTGAGGCATAGTGTGTGATGACGTCATAAATTTAAAAAGATATTTTTGGTTATGCCTATTATTATTATTATTTGGCGGGTTACATTTTGCATTCAGAAGACAAATTTTGCACACTAGTTCAGTGCACCCCTTTATAATTTTCAGATGTTTTCAGGTCTCTGCGTGGAAACAGCTGGGTCCAGAGGGGCAAAAATGTTTTTTAAAAAAGGATATTTTTAACAAAAACAGCTTTTTTTCGTGATTTTCCCGCCTCAGATGGAGACATATGAATGGTACCGTTTGAAAGGCTGTTCTATTCTGAAGAAAATTATCTACGTACTATGCTCCTAGGATAAATAGGGATGTTTCAGTAAACTGTTATCTGAGATCCTACGGGAATCTGGGGTATTTGGGGAATATTATTTTTCGCGGGCTTACTTTTGCACCTACAAGACTGAAATTTGCACATTTACTCAGTGCACCCCTCAGTATTTTTCAGATTTGTTTCAGATCTCTGCCTTAAAACAGGGGAAGGGGTCCACAGCGGTAAAAATTTAAGAAAAAAGATATTTTAACAGAAAATTCCTTTTTTCGTGATTTACCCGCCCCAGATACATGATGGAGACATTTGAAGGGTACCCTTTGAAAATTTGTTTTATTCTGAAGAGAATAATGTACAAATCATGATCCTAGGATAAATAGCAATTTCTGAGGAAATTTTTATATTACATCCGGGTCATCTTGGGCATTGTGGGAATGTTCTTAGCTCATTGTTAAATAGTTTCCTCACCCTTACTACTCAAGATAGAATCATGAAATTTTGTATACACATTTAGTACAGCCCTTAGTGTTTCCTAGTTGATTTTGAGATCTGTGTGTTAACACAGGGGATCCAGAGGGGATCAAAATTTTAAAAAAATGCCGATTACTCTCAAAATTTCCCGCTTCAGGGACATGATAGGGAAATGTGAATATTACCGTTTCAACAGTTGTTCTATTCTAAAGAGAGTGATGAATGTACCATGATCCTATGATAAATAGGGACGATGCTGTAGCTGCTTGACTGAAAGTCTTTAATTTACCTTTAAAAAGAGCCATAATTTAAAAGGGTTAAGAAACATTGTTTGGGATTGATATAGGTTAACGATTGGGGATAATTCAAAATTCAACCCCAATACTTTCACTTAAATGGCATAATTAGCATTTAATACTAATTCCTAATGCTTTTTCTTCAGTTCGCGACTTGTATTATACGAGGAAAAAGATTTGATTTAAATCAAAAAAATCGATTTAAATCAAAAAAATCAACAAAAATGATTTTTTTTAAAAAAATCATGATTTTTTCCCACCCTGGTATTTCTTATTGTGATTATCTTCATAATCTGAACACTTTTTGTAATTACAATTCTTATAAATCCCAAAACTTACATCATCTGTTCCTAACGCTGTTTAATTATAATATCTTGTTTGTTTCTTATTCGCACAGACTATCTACCTGGCAATTGCTGCGAAACTCGGCATGCACATTATTTCCAAACATTTCCTGTCAACACTCTCCACCTGTACATCTTTTTGAACATCTTAGAACTCTTATATATTTATATATATATATATATATATATATATATATATATTAGTGAAAACTGTCTTTAGCGGAATCGAGAGGGACTTGCAAAAATTTCCGTTAAAGTCAGGTTTCCGCTTAATGGAGGTAGACCTTTCCTTTCTTTCTTTCTTTTTTTTTTTAAATACATGCTTATAAAGGGGCATACTGAGAAAATATATTGCTGTACGTACATTGTTCGATTACAGCACTTCTTTCTTCTACGAATAAATACACAAAAATAAATGAATGAATAAATAAAATGAATACAAAATATACTATGCACACGTTTTCTTTATTTTTCTAATAGCCAAGCAGCGTTTTCTGTGTACATTGCTGCTTGGCTGCTTGACTTTCCGCATACACTTTACCCTGAGAAATTATACTAAGTGAATCAGAATCATTTTTTCGTAAGGGAAATTTTTGCAGTTCCTTTAAACTTCTAAGAGCATCTTGATATGTATTTATTCTACACTCTTCTTCGAACTGGGTATCATATTCCTCTTCTTCCTCTATCTCGTTTTCTTCTTTCCGACATTCCGTATGATTCTTGATTAAGTTGCGGAGATTAAGGACAATTTGTGGGGGTGAATATGAGTAGTGGTTGAGGAAGATAAACACTGTCCAGAAATATTTAACAAAAGAACGAATATTTTATCGCAGACAGTGTAATGTATATGTCTCACAAAATGTCTAAACATCTTCTAAACGATGTAGTCCGGAACTCAGAATTTTCCGTTAAATGTTTATTTTTCTTTCCGTTGTCCGCGTAACACAGTTTCCGCTTAGTGAAGGGACTTTTTACACGTTTTGTTCTCCAAAATTCATGGGACCGTGAAATATTTCCGTTTAAGACAGTTTTCCGTTTAATAAAGGGTCCGTTGAAGACAGGTTTTACTGTATATATATATATATATATATATATATATATATATATATATATATAAGCTACTACATTCCGTTGAAATCTGGAACTCTTCTGCTTGATCTTCCTGGTTGCCGTACCTGTTAGTTTTCATAACCAAAAGTAGCATCTGAACTACTCCTTGCCACTTGACCCAACGTCAGCAAAGTGACGCTTCTTGTTAACAATCAGCATGTTTGCCTCCAGCTTCTTGTCCCCTTCTTCCGTATTTGTTTCTTTTTGAACACTATTAAGGGTGACGCATGTTGTGCATTCGCATCTGCTGCTGCCGTAGAGATACTCTACAGGTAGGGGGTTGATAGCTCTTGAGCTCGTCTTAGATAGCAGAATCGGGGATAATTGGGGATTTAGGATAACAGTCCCAGGATTATGTTCTGCAAACTAGGATCATGGACTGCGGTTGCATGAAATGAAACTTAATACTTCCAAAAAAGTAAAGCAAATTATGTGATGTAGGGCGAAAAAAGGGAAAGAGAAGGGATTAATTCTAGCATGGTACCTCAGCGGTTAGATGTAGACGGCTCCCAGACATAGTTCCCTCTATCTGATGGTTAGTGGTCGGCTTCGAGGGCTATGGCCGGACGAATATCCTTCCGTCATTCCGTCTACAACCAAAGCAACGATGTATCAGAGTCAGTTGCCAAAGGCGTTGATAGATAGTTAGATATTTGAAAACTTGGAAGATTAAATTCTTTCCATATCCATATGAAACTTCACTTCTGTGGTGATGAACCTCTTTGATGTCTAACACAGGCATCTCTGTCTAGACCTTGGATGACAGTGTTCTAGTTGATTTGCTTGGCTCCTCGGACCACATTACTTCACACCATCCTACCTAACAATCCTCTGTAAACCACTGTCCACCTTGGTTTCTTCCAGTCCCTAGGTCGGTGCCCTGTCGTTCATTGATACTTGGTGACGTTCCACGTTCCTTCGAAAGGTACTTACAAGAAAGATACATCACATACACGCCTGAGTTTAGGAATGCAGAACATGACTAAATAGCCTGCTAGTTTATTTCCATTCCATTTACAAGTATGAAAGAGAGTGACTTAACATATTTATGAAATTCTTTCTTGTCTTGTCATCGGGATAAGTGGGTGTTACAGAAGTATTTCTATGATTCCAAATGTCCGTATATAACATCTCTTCACAATACTAGGATCAGATTCTTGCATTACTTGTTCCTCCTCGAATAGCAAAGACACTTCCAAGTTTTTCATAGGCTGTTTCCATTTTAATTTGGGTATCAGTTTTTAGAAAAATGTGCCGTAGCGTAATATCCAATGAAAAGACATGGATAACATCTTTTGGATATCGGCTGGGCAACTCTTATCTGCGTGAACTGTTGAAATTTTTTCCAAAATTTGGGCTTTTCAGAAATGCTTGATATCCTTGCTCTTTACACTATAAACTTTTGTATCTGGATGCTTGTGTTAATGTATGCCCTTCTCTAATAACGCAATTTGGTAGTCTCGCTGTTGAAGTTCTGCTGCAGTGCACATTCTTACATTAATGTCAACCAACTTCTGGATTTGTTCCCAAAGGACAGAGTGTAGATTGGCTGAGCGGGACTGCGCCATTACTTTGTAATATAGTTATAAAATTAAAGGTTTGAAATGCGCTTAATTCTTAGTTATCTTAGACTACTAAATCATTTACTCTCATCAGTAATCTTATTTTACTCAGGTTATCGTTCCTATTATGGTTATCTTTATGATCTGAACCTTTCTCTTAATTACGATTCATATTGTTAGCCTGGTTTACTCTAGTTTAAAGTGAATGTGGGGATTGTAGCTTAAAGGAGAAGACCAAACTAAACTTAGAAAAATATCTGAAATTTCTCTCATAAACAAGCCCCTGAAAGTTAGGCAAAATTGTGTACAATGAAAACTAAAACTAATTCAAGTTGCAATTAATGAAACTGGTGTTTAATTTAGAGAAAAGCTTAGCGTTCATTTCAAATCAGTTTATTGGACATAGAATTTAGTGTTCTCAGAGTTGACGTTTTTAAATATCTGAAAGATTGTCTAGAAGAAAAGAAAGGAAATCTGGCCAAAAAGAATGTCATACCTTGAGTACTTCTGGGTCCATGTTGTTAAGAATCCTCCTCTGCAGCTCTGCTTTGGATGTTACAAAATGTCCTCGGAAGATTGAAACTTTGTAATCGTAAAACACTCTCGAATAAGAATTGTGCACGAGCATTTCGAACACTGAACTGAAATGATTAATTCTATCTCGTTACTTAAGAGTATAGTTCCGTATCACAAAGTGACATGTTCGTTTTGTTTATAACTTACGACTCATCGCGTTTACTAGTTCGTCGCGTCTATTTCTACGGTCTGCGCTCTCTCGACTCTCAATCTTTACTCTCTCGGTTCTGATCTCTTACTCACTCTGTTCCCGGTCTTTTACTAACTACTCTCTTTCCAAGGAAACAGTTTTATATAATCGAAAACATGAGATTGCAGATTTCAGAGATGTTTCAGGACAACAATGACTCCAGCCAGCACGTGGAACTTGAGAAAACTCAGTTGAGAAAGAACATTCTGCTGACCAAAAATCCTTAAAATCTCCAGATGCAATCTTCCGGATAATTTAAATTTTGTCAGTCTAAGAAATTTCTGGAAAAGATGAATATTCTTCTACAATAAAATTCTTACAGTGCTACAAACATTTCCGTACACAATTCTGAAAATAAAATGCTGATTTAATAGTGATTATTTAACAGTTATATAATAACTTCATTATGTAAATTCTCTTTAACGTAATCTGACTAAGTTGCAGTTTTTGCTTTTCGTAACAAAGATAACAATTCATGAACAATGTAAATAATTTTCATAACGCTGTTTCCTCTTTCCTTTGTCAAGAACATGATTTTAGTAAACACAAGTGATTATGCAAATAAAATTAAGTTAAATTACTTTCAATAACATAATGTATCATAGCGTTACCAAGAATTGAACCCAAATACCATAGCATTTAATAACATCCTATAACAATATAGATTTCATATCTTAGTATTGTCCGTCCCCAACGACATTTCTTTATAATATCTTGTTTGTTTCTTACTCACACAGACTATTCAAACAGTTACTCGCACAGACTCGTATTTAGTTTAAACAGTTTCATTCGTGAATGTCTTTTTCAGGAACTCTGTGTCAATTTTACCAGCAGGGCAGGAGATTATGATATCGGATGTAATGGATTGCCAGGTAATAATTTTAAGCTGTTACGTACGTAACTTTTTTTTTTATTTCACTAGATTACTTTAGAAATGAAGAATTAGAATGTACAAGCGGAAAAAGTAGTTTGAAAGAGTCACATGAAACAAATTGTAATTGATAAAGGAATTAATGTTACTCCAAGTCGTATCAAGATAAAAATAGGTGTATAGGAAACTGAATGAGTATATTGAGGTGCAGTTTTAATATACAAGTAAGACAAGCCAAGCTTTGTTTGATTGATTGGATTGGAGTTTATTGTCCCTTTCAACACCGAAACTAGATGAGATGTGAAAATGAAGAAAAATTTAAGAATGAAGTTGTCCGGGGAACAGTAAAGGTGATACCAGTAGTAGAAAAACTGCAAGAAAGTAGACTGAGATGGTTTGGGCATGTAAGAAGACCTTTGAAATATATAGCTCACAGAGTGGATGCTATAGAACTGAATGGGAAACGAGTCCGTGGCCGGCCAAAAAAGGAGCGAGGAGATTGTGTTAAGAACGATATGGTGCAGTGTGGTGTCTCAGCGGATATGACACAAGATAGAAACTGGCGGACAGCGATCCTAAAAGTCGACCCCAGCTATCTTTAATTAAAAAAAAAATAAAATAAATAAAAATAGAAAAAGGAAGAGCGTTGGTTAAAACGCTTTCAAAATTTTAACTGAGAATCCAATCAGAAAACGACTATTAGGAAGATCTAGGCGGGATGGAAGGACAACATTAAAATGAATGTCGCAGAAATTGGAATACAAAGTAGAAACTGGATCCAGTTGTCTAAGGACAGAAGTCAGTAGAGAGCTTTTGTGAACGTGACATTGAACCTCCGGGATCCATAGGCCACAGTTAGGTGTATTTTTGGTTCCTCCTCTTGTTACATCTTTCATATAAGATACCTCTAAACTCCAAATCTCCTACAAAAGTCGAATAGATCATAGTGAACCACACATATCCCCTTTTTCTCCCTTCTAAGTCAGATTTCAAAAAACGCTGGAACAAGTGTTTAATTATTTTAATTAAAAAGTCCAAATATCAAATTTAATGTCTCTAATAATGCTGCTCACATTTTATATTTTCGATTTTCGTTCTTTTAAAAAATAGAATATCTGAAGACCAAAATTGTTTTTATCTAATTCGGAAAACCGAAACCGGCTTTCGGTTTCAGGAACAGAAATCAGTTTTCGGTTTTGAAAATTTAAATAATTTTTTTGGTTTCAGAAACTGATTTTCAGTTTTTGAAATCAAACATCTGGTATAAAAATCGAAATTGAATTTCGGTTTTGAAATAATAATTTTTTTTCAAAACCCTACAACCACTGACAGTTTTTGTCGTCTCTCCATTACAGAAATGGTTTCATTCAAACAAGGATGCTCGAATTAGGAGAAACGGCGTTCCTTCCTTTTAATTTCTTCAAGATTACCAATCCTCTAGGTTTCGAAACAATTCTTATATAACCAGTTCTCGAAACGGGAAATGCCAAACGCCAGCGCCCGTAGCCTATATATTTTACGTATGAATTTTCGAGTGTAATGTCCAGTTATAAACTTTGTATGAAAGATGCTGGTATAAAAATTAATGGAAAGAAGTGTTGGAATATACAACCCATTTCGAGTACTGCATATAACATACTCAGCGCCCTAACAAATCTTCGGTGCGCTGCCACATGAAGGTTTTTTGGGGACCCCCCAATCAGTGAGTTGGTCACAGTGGTTCCCTGCATTCAGCGCTGCAGTCAGAAAATTATTTTGAAGAATAATTGTTAAACGTGGTCTTCTCGTCAGAAGCGATACCAATAGACCCACTTGAATTTATATATGTGGTTTTCCCGGTTGGTACTGCGGGATCTTTCCTCGTGCTCCTTTCTGCAGCAATGGCTAGCTCTCACCTAAGAGTTACGAGTGAATAACACACAAAGTTGAAATCTCCTATTCCGTACACGAAAGTGGACCGTGTAAAGGTCAGGGTTGAAAGTGGATGAAATAAATGTGCTGACAACATGCACTTGACGATCGACTTAGTACGTACTAAGAAACCTTTAAGTGTGATGCCTCAGTTATTGAAGTTCAGGGAAATTCCACGTAATTAACAGCGAGTGTTCTTTGAAACAGAGAGAGAAATGTATAATATGCAATCAGACGTTGTTAAACAAAAATAATGCAAGTTGATCGTCTTAAAAGAAATACATGATGGGAAACCACCTTAATTGGAACAGTAACGAAATACTTGCTATTAAATCAAATACCCTGCTATGCAGGCCTTGAATAGTTGTATGAGTTCAATGGATGATTCATAGCTGGTGGATTGACTGCCAGCATCGTTATTCTGATTCTAGGCCGGAATCTGCTGCCTTCTATTTCAAGTAACTTTCCACTGGCCTCACAATGCTGAATCAACACCGAATAATGGATACCGAAACCGCTTTTGTCTACTCAGGACTTGTTTCAGCTCCTATTAATAACACTGGTCAACAAGGTTTTTGTCACAGGGAATCTGAATAGTGTTCTAAGCTAAGCCGAGAGTATTCGAAAATGAAATCAGTTTTTGTCTATCGGGCTGTTTTGTGTGTGTGTGTTTGATATGCTACCCCCTCCGTATTGAAATCCTTGAAAATCGGCAAAAACGCTGCGTATGGTTTATTATGCCATGGCTGAATTTAAGTAACTTGCAGATTTACTGATTGAAATAAGGTTGAGGGAAAGTGAGATAAAATCCAGAAAAGTGCAAGGAATTCGGATGCATGCCTCTGAGGTCAAAGAAAACACACTCCAGGAAATGAATGACGTTTGACAACATTGCCGATGAGTCATATTCAATCACATAGAATTACATTGTGATTCTTACCACCTGTGTCGCAGCATTGTGAATTCTGATAGCGTGGGAAGTGGTTGCATGTTGTTTCTAGATTAATGAAATTTGAGTGTTATGGTCATTCAGAAGAAAAAAAATGCCTCATATCTGTGTCAATAATACAAATTCTTTTTG
Source organism: Thermobia domestica (assembly GCF_964235325.1). Classification (NCBI taxonomy): domain Eukaryota; kingdom Metazoa; phylum Arthropoda; class Insecta; order Zygentoma; family Lepismatidae; genus Thermobia; species Thermobia domestica. The sequence goes on along the minus strand of NC_137458.1, from coordinate 204,028,319 downwards.
TTGTCTGTGGAGAGGTGACTCTCAAGTTACAAAAATAATTGACCCCGTTCGTAATGAAATGCTACAAACTTTATGTCGGGTGTAACGTTGGCGACCAAGACAAGAAATGGATCCCCCACATATGATGCTTGACACGTGTTAGACTCCTGACAGTCTGAGCAAAAGGATCACGACATATGCCATTCGCTGTTCCCATGATTTGGCGGGAACCAACAAAACACACAACAGACTGTTATTTTTGTCTAACAAAAATAGCTAGAATCACGTCGAAAACAGAGAGTTTGCAATACCCGAATTTACCATCTACTGTGAGAACTGTATGCCACAGCGAGGAATTACCGGTACCAGTGCCTCCAAGATGGAGGATCCACTCATGCCGACCCAACATTTGAATTGCCCTGTAAATCAAGTACCCCACACATTTTGATACAAGGTGATCTCAACGATCTTGTTCGTGATTTAAATTTATCTAAGCAGCAATCTTAGCTTGTAACTTCGCGATTGAAAGGATGGAATCTTCTCTGTCGCGATCCAAAAGTGATCGTTTTTCGTGACCACCATGCTCTTTTTTCTGAATATTTCTCCAAAGAAGGTGACGTGGTTTTTTGTAACAATATCGAATCCGTATGGAGACTTTCGGCCATGCATACAGTGTAAACGAGTGGCGTCTGTTCATAGATTCTAGTAAATTGAGTGTCAAAGTAGTTCTCCACAACGGGAATAAATTTCCTTCTGTTCCGATTGCTCACGCAATTAACCTTAAGGCGACTTATGAGACTTAAACTGCTTCTCACTCTTATCCAATATGACAAATACAAATGGAATATCTGTGGATATCTAAAAGGTAATTGCTATTCTGCTTGGCATGCAACTGGGGTGCACAAAGTACTGCTGCTTTTTATTCGAGTGGGACAGCGGGGACAGAAAAAAATCACTATTGTGGAAAAAAATGACCTGCTGCCTGGACATAAAAATGTGGCGAACACTCCTTTTGTTGACCCTAAAAAAATGTGTATTTACCTCCACTGCACATTAAATTGGGACTTATCAAAAACTTTGTGAATGATATGGACCAAACATCACGTGCATTCATATACTTGCGACAAAAGTTCCCAAAGATTAGAGATGCTAAATAAAGGAAGAAATATTTGTAGGCCCGCAAATTAGGGAATTAAAGAATGAGGAGAATTTTGTTGACTTGTTGAGTAATGTTGAGAAAATAGCATGGCTATTCTTTGTAAGTGTGCGCAAGAACTTTTTAGGCAACCATAAGGCAATGAATTATGGCGATAGTGTACATGAACCAGTGAGATCATATCACCGTATGGAATGTAATATGTCACTTAAACTGCATTTCCTGGACGACCTTTTGGACTTTTTCCCGAATAACTTTGGTGCCGTTAGTGACGAGCGTTGTCAAGGGAAGTGGAGTGAACCAATGTGGCCTGACTATTGCTGGACCTTACGACGGGACTTTCCTGAGGCGAATTTTCGCAGGAAATCGGGTAGAAAATATTTTTAGATAAGTTTGTTAATTTTTATTTACTTCTATGCATCTCATTCCTTTGATTCCTTTGTGTACCAATATCTATTTTTAAAAACTTTATGTAAGAAACTATTGTTGCGAGACAATGTCTTTCTGGCAAATACATATAATACGTAAGCTGCCATAGGCATGCACAAAACCACTTTCACATGACAACTGAGGCCGATGGAGAAATTGTGCAATTTGATCTGGATTCAGGGTCAATTATCGTCCAGAAACAGCTTGTTTTGTTGTGACAGAAACTTTATTTTATTTATTTATTGTATACCAGTGTAATTGGCATTAGATGGAATTGATTAACCGCAACTTATCACTCTCTGTAGTTTTTGTGATAAATGGCCTTAACTACACGAAACATTGTAACGTAATAGCTTCTTGCACTTGTGAGTAATGATGAGAAGTGCTTGATTTTAGCGTGTAAACATGGAAATTTAAGCTTAAAAGATACCTTTGTATTTGTTTGTTGAAATGCTTGACGTACAATTGGTGTACTGCTGTCCAGATATCAACTCTTTGAAAGCAGAACTATCGAGAACGTTTTTAAAGGCGAATTTAAGATACAATGAGATTTTGGCAATTGACGGCAGTCTCAAGAAAACACAGGTTTAAAACAATTGTGATTAGGAAGAACCACCAACCGTGTTTCAACATTTGAATAAACAAGGCATACTCAACTGAGTGACACACGGATAAGGTGGTGAGACGAAGTCAGAAGAGTTTAGATAAGTATTCGTTTTGAAGTTCAAGTAGATTAGAAAAAAATCCCAACATGAGCATTGTAAACCGGCAGTGTGGGATATCGGAACGGATATGAGTATTCTCAAGAGGAACCGAATTTCAATGAAAAGAGATTTGTATAAGATATGTGCAATTCAAGAGTTGATACAATAAAAGTTGAATGCAGTGGATTGACATAAAGAATATGACTGGATTGTTGACGGAAGAAAATTGAAAAATGCCTTGGTAGGATTAGACCTGTGGGATGCAGTCCCAGATTTAAGTAGGATTGAAAAAATTCAATATGAACAAGTATGAATATGTAGCGAAATTTTGGTTAGGATATTAAAAAAAAAAAAAAAAAAAAAAAAACGCCCAAGCCGCACTGAAATACTACATCTCGTGAGATTAGCAAATTCTAGCAGTATTGGATCTGTTCAGGAAAGACTATTGTACTCAGCAGAGCTACTTGAAAGAAAGAGTTGGGGGGGACACAGTAGCTCAGTGATAGAGCGCTTACCTTTTGAGCGCGGGATCCCTGGTTCGATCCCCAACCAAGAAAGTTTGTGGTGACAGCATTGTGTCCGTGGGTTTTCTCGGGGTATTCCCGTTTCCTCCCACTTTCTCATTCCACCAATTCTTCCATCATCATTCACTTCCCTAAATCATTGTCTCCCTTAGCCTAATAGGCACAATCATGGGACTTTAAACTGAAAAATTTCATTTTGAAAGAAAGAGTGTCTAATTTCGATTAATGGCGGAGGAGCCGTTACGGTGATCATACATCATTCCAAAAGCATGAATGCCACTAGGCGGCTGGTAGATCCTGACCTCCTAAAAGCTGTTGCGGCAACGGTTTAGTTTAGATTTATTTGTGTGAAAACAGGAAAACCAAAACTCTGCTATTTGAAAAAGTTAACGGTTGAATAAATATCAAGTGAATAAAATAAAAATTGAAAGTGCAAATTTAAAATGAGAAGAAGAGCAAAAATTGTGGCAACAATAGAGGAGATAGTGGAAAAGTGTAATTACTGATGCTAAATACTATGTAAATAGATAAGGCAAAACTAAACCTAAAATAAGTAAACAAGTATTGAGTGAAGAATAATTATATCTTCGACTGGCATTATCCATCAACTCTTAGTATGTATACTCAAAATCATTTTCTCCGGTTCTTCCATGTTCCTCAGAAATAGATGGGAAAACATAGTACTTTTCTTCCCACGAACCACATCCCTTGTCGTAATAGTCTATAACAAGACTACGGCACTTCCCTCCATCCGTTTCTCATTTATCTATTGTTATTTTTATTATTATTTTAGATTTATCTTTAGTATTGTATTTTGTTTTTATTGTAATTTTATTAGTATTATTTTGTTTTAGCAGTATTTCCACATTACATTTTTATTGAAGATTTCGAATAGATGTGACGTTGCCGTTTTCTTGTATTGCAGAGTTCGTCTCAACTTAGCGTGACATCAAGTGAAAATGCTGTTACAGTGTTGTCACCCAACATCAAAATTTCTTCTGTTCCAGTTTCTTTGGTTACTAAAGTACAGCAAAATCCATCACCACCAAGACATAAGAGACAATATACGAAAAAAGATATGCAGGTAAGTGTAGGGACAGACAAATGTATCACTAGATTTCCCCAGTAACTATATGGTTAATGTACGCACCTTGAACAAGAAGATTTGGGTTACGAGTGGGAGCTCGGAGCACACAAATTCTTGTTGAATTTGTACAACTTCATGTTCACCAATACTAAAGAGAGATATATAAATACATAATACATACCATTTGAAAGAGTGAAGTTCGCAGGGTACATTTGATTGATTGAATTGGGATATGGGTTAGTGGAGATGTCAGCATCGGAGTCATGTGTCACAATAGTGTACGTTTATGACGTTTTTAATTAATCAAATTAATTCAATGTATGCCCCTACATATTATCCTATAAATATTCAGTCGGTACTCCATTCTTGCCAAACGTCTTGCAGCAGGTTTTGAGTGAAATGGTTAGCGATTTTGATTCACCTTCGTAATGCCGGTAGAGGAACGTAAACAATATATTTTACAAACGAGGGTGATGCATCTATCATTGAGGGAAGATGACGCGTAAAGGCCAGGTGTTACCGAAGAAATAGTCAAAACATTGCGTAAAATGTCGATTCTGAGTTCCAAGAAATCTGTGCGGAGAGCTTGTCGGGTATTGAATATCTCTGAGTCCACAATAAGGAAGCTTCTAATCAAACGATTGAGATTGTACCCGTACAAAGTGCACCTGGCACAAAAAATATAGTCTGATCTAACCAAACGTCCGGCGTTCTGCGATACCTTGCAATTAAGTGAGAAAACGAAGGTTTGTTGGAACGAATCATCCTTTGTTACCTTTTCCTTGATGACAGATGTTAATCTTTTCATTTGTAAAGGACAATGTTTACATCTTTACACTGCCTAATAACGAACAGGGATCAAAACCCCAAAGCCCCTATCCTCAAGACAAGAATACAAAAGATTTAGCAAGAATAGAAATACCAACAAGATATTTGTAGGTTGACTCACGAAGTGCACGTTGAATGCTTTCGAGTTCATTAAAAACTTCACGAATATAAACTACGAATTTCATGCTTTCAAAGAGGTGTATTTCCTGCCCTTTTTCTCCTCAGTATTGATAATATACAGCATGTCTACAGATTTCTTGATTTGAAGTAACCATAAGATCAAAATTTATTAAAATATTTTTACTTTTGTGGATAAGTTTCATCAGTTCGTCAGGTTTTATGTGGTATCAGTTCATTACAGACACTCGAGATGCGTTCCACGTGTTACCCGGCAAACATCCATGCGATCATCAAGCTCGGACCACGCTCACCAAAGCATATCCAGTGTGTCCAAATTGAGACTCAGTGATACATTGCGTTTTATAGAGTCACTTTCAACTACCAGTATGGGTGCGAGCGGTCCCGGGTTCGATTCCCGGTGGGGTCACTCGGTCAAAAAAGTGTAACACGCTTTTTCAGGCCAGCCACCCTGAATGAGGTTTTCCTGGGTTTTCCTCATTCACAACAGGCAAATGCCGGGGTGGTACCTAACTTATAGGTCCCAGGCCGCCTCCTTCCCTCCCCAATCCTTTCTTCCTTTCCTTTCCCCGGATTGTGTGCTCGCCGAGGGACGTCATCCCTCAAATCGTGACGGGCTAAATGGCCTTAGATGCCGAAAGCCCAGAAATCTAAATCCTAAATCCTCAACTACCAGTATGGGATGCGGATTCTCACTCACCTATATTCGCACATTGTGTCTGTTCACTTTCCTTATACATGGAATGTTGGCTCATCACTTAAAAAAAATAAAATAAAATATAAAAAAAAAAAATCTTTGATAACAGGTTGTCTTTTTTGTCCATTAATTGCTGGAGATCAGTGCAGAATTTAAGTCTCTTTGGATTTTATCCGGTTTGAACTATAGCACAAATCATAGTTTGTAAGCTGGAAGTGGAAGCGATTGCGTAAGATCTTGCTTACCAGGCGGTTTGGGATTTGTAACTCTTTATTAGCTCGGTTGACTTTTCCGGGCTTCGCAAAATGGTTTATCTGATGCGATCAAAACTTGATTTGAAACTGGTGGTTAGTCTGAATGTTCCTTTTTCTGGTCACAAATGTATTCTTCGCAATAAAATTATTATACTATTTCAAAATTGACTTGTTCCTAGATAAGTTCAGATAAAATTTGTGATTGAAAGCACGCTGCACCAATTCAACACTTTTTTGTTGAATTAAAATCACACACCAGTTGCATTGCCATTGGTGAGTGTCATCTTGAAGTTGATTTCACTGCCTCCTAATAGTACAAGGATTCTGCAGATAAACAAGAAACAAACGTTTTGAGAATGTATTCACTAGCACCGTATATTTCAACATACTCCTATATGTTCTGATTTTACAACAACTTCAAATCAAAGAGTGGCTCTATCACAGTCATATGGTCAGTGCACACATCTTCGGCGCGGGAGACCCGGGTTCGACTCCCGCTGGAAGCTCATGCGGTTCGGATCGTTAAACTGTAGATCCGTGTCTTATATAAGTTTCGTACTGAAAGGGACGTTAAACTCTAACCAATCAATCAAACTATATAAAATTGACTAATAGTTAGTGCGCACCGTTATAGGCTTGTGCTGAAAGACAATCAATGCATCTCTATTTTTGTATGATACACGGAAAACGAATATAATATGAAGAAACAATCTGATGATTCTCAATATGAAAATATTTTATTGTTTTGCATTATAATATTTTCATTAGTTAAACTCCAAAGTTCTTCTATAGCATATTTAAGAAGCTTTGAGAACTTAAATAACTAATAACAAATAGACACGAGAAAAGAAATGAAAGATAAAAGAATTAACAGGTAAATAATAATGCAAATTTACTATCTACAAAACCTTTTCATCAATATTTTCTCCTGTGTAGTTTACACCCAGGATTCTGCATAGTGTAATATTTAGATATTTTAACGAGACTACAGAAATATTGAAAGGTGTATTCTTGCACAAGTACATACATATATTAGTTTTCGTCATGGGTTCCATTGAGTTGGGCACGTTTATGTCAAGTTTTGGTAGGTCAAAACTTCCTTTACACAGGTAACGTTTATTGTAGCATTTCGCAGAAATCTTCCTTGTTGCTGGCGTACCTGTTACCTGTATTTGTGCTTTTAGTACTAAATCAAATAAGTGGTAGTTTCATGGAGTCAGATTGGGACTTCAGAGAGTGTGGGACAATTTCCCACCCAAATCTGGCAACCACATCCCTCGCTAATTGTGTGTAGAATAGCCCTGTCATATAATCTCCCAATGCATGGCGCTCATCGTGCAATACACTTCCCGGCATTTTTATACGCTAACCAGCTCCTGGATAGAAGTGTGTCCTATTTCAACAATGCATAGAACTTCCTAACAGAAATGCGAATATCTGCTTGGAAGAGTTTCTTCCTACACACAACCGCGTTCCATTGGAGGTTGTTCTTCAGCGGTGATTTGTACGCGAATAGTTGCTGATCTCTGTTTTCATCCTTAAAATGCTTTGCGTATTTACTAACGCTATTGACTCCTTTGTATTTTACCATAACTTTCTCGAACCAGACGTGAGTGCGTACCACTGACCAGGAATTCAAGTAGTGCACGCTAGCAAAACAACTTATCAACATTAGCCGTTTTATTTGACTGGCCACAGCACACCCGTACTACATCAGTTACAGTGGCTGTCAACAGATGGATCCACCTATAAAATGCAGCAATTTGCTCTACATCTTCATTTACGCTTAAAAAACAAAAATAGTTGATCGTGAACTGTAATGCAGATTTTGTAGATTATTTTGACTAGTAAATTTATATCCCCCCCCCCCATTCTTCCTGCCATCTTTAGAAAGACAGAGGATATAGTGAATTGATAGTTTTATTTATTATATTTTATTTTACTTTTATTTTTGCATCCTCAGCACTCAATTTTCCGTTTTGGAATTACTTCGTTAATATTTACATGTGAAAACTAATGCATCAAAGGTCTCCTTTCAAGTATAAAATTCCTAGTTTGACATTTTCCTGTACTAGTACACGTGCGATTTTCCTCCATTAATAGTTCATAAGGAATATATCTGCAGCATGTTCCTGGACACCAAAATGATCATACAAGATAATTTGAATTTAGTTCATATCGATGTTTAGACAGGATATATATCTATGTTAGTTTGACGAGTGGCGCGATTCGTTAAAATATTGCAGTGTCACTGCTGTGAAGGTCGAACATTAGCATGAATCATTACCAAGATGTTGGACATGCTTCATCTAGCTAAAATAATTCAGTATATCGGGATTTATCCTGAAATACATTTCGAAGTACAGAAGATTGGTCCACATTTACGGAAACGATTTTGTGTCCCCCTACAATAGGGCGTAAAGCCGTATTTCTACCAGCGTTTGTGCTCTATATGACGACCCTGACTATAAGCTATAGCCCGACACTGAAGTTTCCATTGACGTAGGCTTCTGTTCAGAAAAATCTGATCAAGTTTGGGCCACTCCTCCTTACAAACTTTCCACAAGCCAATCAATGTGCGTGGGCGACGTAAGGAAATCGCTCGCTTCAAACACCCGAAAGCACAAAAGTCCATTGGTGCAGCGTCGGGAGACTTGACAGGGATGTCTGAATATGGGATAGCATGGATTCCAGTTTCACGCGCTTTGCGAGCCATGTATGCCACAGTTGTTCGAGCTGTGTGGCTGGCTGCTTTGTCTAATACTTTCGACACCTCAGCACCATACAACGACTAAATACGCTGCCGGTATAATGGCTCCAGAACGTGCTGTTGATAGTATGCTGCGTTAATTTTCACATTTCGTGCAACTTTATACAGGGGAAGTTTCCCTCTATGGCAAAATCCTGCAACCACTGTGAAGCCACTGGAAAAACTCGCGGCACGTGCAGACCCAATTGGCATGATCCTTGGCATCCTTGGGATGATAGTAAGTGGCTGGAACCAGCTTGGAGTTTGACAAGTAGATTCAGGCCTCGTCTAACATAACCACATATTTCCATTTGTTACCCGCTAAATACCATTCATAGAGCCGTTTGCAATGGACCCTGCGTTCCCGGATGTGTTTGGCTGTGAGTGTGAACACGTGGCTTATGCTTCATTTGCAGGCGTAAATCCTGGCTGATTATCCTCTGCATAGTTGATTTGGATCTTCTAGTACTCTTGGCAATGTCTCTTTGTGGCCGCGGATTCTTCTGGGTCACCAACTTCTGCACTTGTCGAACCACATCCATTGTATGTTTGGAACGGGGGTGTTGTTTTCGTACCACTGTGCGCACATCCGCTTCCCCTGACTGCATTTTTGTTGCGTTTGAGTACATTGGCAATAACTCTTGGCAGTACCCCTTCCAGAATGGGGTCACATTTGGAGGCATTTTACACTCGGAGCACTTCACTTCCTGCTACCGAATTCTCTACACAACTGGTTTCTGATTGCTCTGCTGTGCTTCCTGTCTGCCAGCGCCCCTGGCGGACGTTCCACTTCGTTTCCATAAATGTGGATGGACCTTCTGTATCTTCTGATTTTCTTGGGGAAGTACAGAAGCTCAGCAGTATAAGATTATTTTTGGTCTGAAGGGATGTTGATACTACATCATGTGGGCGACATGATTAAGAATTGAATAAAGATATGTAAATTTTCAGACAAAAAAAAAAAAAAAAAAAAATCAACGAAAACATAGAAACCATATATAAATATTTAAGGTATCGAAAAGCTATTGAGACTTCTGCGCACAAGGTGATGTTAGTGTCCCAAATCTCAAGATGTACGAGTCGGAGCGAGTCAGGCCTAACGTTATTTGACAGTTGAAACTAGTTGATGTGCAAAAAATGTTGCAAATCTTGTAACCAGACGTAAGATGTTGCGCCGTGAAGTTGAGTGAACTGTCCGCACAACTTCACTACGTTATGCAATTTCATTTCGATGAAGACGCAGATATTGCGTAGCCCGTGAAAATATTTGTGTTGTTTACTGCTAAGATACGTTATTAAACTTAACAGACAAAAAGTCGTTCAATCGCATTCGTTTCGGAAATTTCGATGTCCAAGATGCTCCACGAAGTGGACGACCAATCACAGAAAAAAATGGATGATATTATTTAAAATAAAAAAAATATGTCGACCAAGAGCGGCATATGGGATAGCACGTAGTCATGACTTCGGCAGTGGCCTAAACATCCATCACTAAACTATTTGAAGCTGGCTACAGAAAGAAGTTCAACTTTGGGTGCCACATCATCAGACTCAAAAACATTAACTCGATTGAATTTCCGTCTGCGAATCTCTTGAAACGTAACGAACTCCAGTCACTTCGTAACCGTTGCTTACGAGTGATGAAAAGTAGGTAACCTACGACAACAATGTGTCAGAAAGATCGTGGTCGAAATGAGAAGAAGGTCCACAGTCTGTCGCAAAACCCACAACAACAGCTACAAGAAAATTATGCTGTGCAGTTTTGATGGGATTAGAAGAGCATCGTGCATCACAAGCTGCTGCTGCGGGGCAGAATAATAGACTTGGATCTGTACTGTCGGCAACTAGCACCAAGTGCACGTAGCAATTCAAAGGAAACTGCTGGGGGCTGCGGTGGCTCAGTGGTAGAGCGTTCACTTTTGGTTCGTGGAGTCGTTTGTTCGATCCCAGCTCGCGCAAGTGAACTTTGTGGTGGACAAACACCGTGTGCGTGTTTTCTCGGGGTTCTGTTTCCTCCTTTTTTCTTCATTCCACCATTTCATTCATTTCTTATCATCACCGTTTCCTTTAGCCTAGCCGGCATAATCGTGGGACGTAAAACTTAGATTTCATTTCATTTCAAGAAACTACCGGAATTCGCAACAGAATGGGTGTCTTATGTCACACTGTCAACGACAGGCAGCGTACATCTTAAATAACCCGTTAGAAATCGCGAGAACTTGGCTGAGAGATTTTAAGGCATCCACCGTATAGCACGGACTTCCAAAGGCTCAGTACTTAATAGACAACCTGATATTCGTTAATACACGAAGTGTGAAAAAATGCACATCGAACCCGGGTCTCCGACTTGTCGATACGTTAATTACTACACTGTCCATTTTACAGCTAATCGTTATTTTAATATTGTTGCTGTGACACTCACATACTTTTTTCTTGTCAGTTATCACCCACATAAGATGCTCCTTTATACATCGTAGACTACCACATGGCATAAAGTGGCATAGAATTATCTTACTGAAAAACTCAGCGTTCACTTCGTAATATACGTAGCAAAACATAGTTGTCTATCGTATGTTATATACTAGTTAAATTCTTATGAATGCGATTTTGAATTCTCACAATTAATTTTGTTTTTTGTTTTTAAAGGATGCTCTGGAAATGATAAGGAAAGGGGAAATGGGTATAAAACCAGCGGCGAGAGCTTTCAACATTCCAGTCGCAACGCTTCACCATGCAGCCCGACGTTGCAGGATAACGAGTCCAATGCAACAGGGAGGTAATAAACTTACACAGTGCGTAGTCAAGGTCCAAAGTGTTAGTAAGTCACCATCTTAGCGCAAGATTAATGCAGGTACTTATTCTTCAGATGGGTGTTACTATTTAAGGAAACTTTTAAAATGTAAGAAGAGTACAAAAGTCTTAAATTGTATTTCAATATAAATACGTGTCTTTTGTTTATTATTCTTAAAGTAAGGAGGAATATACAAACTGTTGCATTCATATAGAATGTAATCATCTCAACTTTGCTAGTTGTAGCGGTCAAGAAAAGCTTAAGGTGGTTTAATAACTGTGTAAAGTAGTCTGCGTTTTATACCAAAGAATAGCAGTGATTTTCAAGGTTTTTTTTAGCAGTGTAGAAAATAAAAACACTCACAAGTTTCCCAAACCAAGAGCTGACATGAGATACATATGTATGCTACCCGCTGGATATGAAAGTTTGTTTCTGAAGTAATGTATTAAATACAAGACATACCAAACCATATTGTTCGAAAATAATAATAATGGCCGATTTTCAGAGGTTTTCCATTGCACTGCTCCTTAAGCCCTGCGACCAATTCAATTATAGCGCGATTTTTACTAGTGTTCGCATGATGTTCATGTAGGTGATTGAGCTATAGCTGCTATTTAATCTTGTAAAAGCGATTTGCGTAACCTGTTAGGAAGTAATTGTCTGTAATACGCGTACGGGACAAATCTTTCGTAATGTGGTCGAAGGATTTGACGAGATGGTAACGTCTTTTAGTCTGTGGTTTGAAAAATTTCTTTCTATTGACACGAGTTTTGAGTTTGAATATGACGAGGCATGAGAATAATGTTCGAAAGGTCACGATACACTGTGAGAACTTGTCGGGACGGTTCATTGTGTCAGTGTAAATAATATCCGAATATCATCAACTGTGTAAGACTAAGAACCGTACATTTGGCTGAGCAGCAGAGCGTGTTCAAGGTTAGCAGTAAAAGTCTGTTTTGGAATGAAAGAGAGTCCCTTAACTTTGTGATAAGGAACTAATTTATGCAAGAAAATTGGAAAAATTTGGACAACCTTGGTCTATTGAAACATCCTGAGTTAGGAATGTCAAAATCAGTTACGTATCTTATATTCCCAGTGTAGGGCATATGTTCATCAGCGTACAATTGTGCGGGCCGCAAGAAAATAAAAGCCATTTTTTTATTGAGTAATGCATTTAAAAAGTGACTAAATACATAAAGCGTACCTAATACTGTAGTTTTTATTATTATTATTATTATTATTATGATTATTATTATTATTATTATTATTATTTTTAAATAGAAGGAACAAAGGAAAATCCTGGTACTTGGTGGATACCTGTTTTTTCTTTCCCGCCACCTGGCAATTTTTCCTGCAACCAGCTTTTGAGTGTCTAGAGACATGATGGCCTCACTATCGATTTTCAGAACCGAAGTCAGATGAGTTTCAGTTAACTGGATCTCACTAGGAACTTGTTCCTTTTCATAAATGAGAAAAGTTGTTCAATTGACTCATACGACTAAACATAAAAATCACGTACGATGCAAATTTGCAGGTTGCGGGGAACTACTCAGGAATGCATTTGTAAAATTTGTGGATACCCACTTCATTGAATTTTTGCTTTAGAGTTGAGTCGCACTGGATTTCTATCGCTTTCATCTGTAAATGGGCTGTCACTTTCTCAACGTTGGGACGACCAAGGGTGGCATGTGGGCTGCGAGTTTCACATGCCTATCGTACACCAACTGCGACAGCTGAATTATGCATGATGCTTCACAAAATTAGTTTTTGAAAGCTGCTATCATATGCTGTGCAGAACCAGTTGTTCCAAACGACTGTTGATGAAAGAGAAGATTATCATCTATTCAATGGTAGCACAAAGCCTCATATGTCGCAAGTGATGAAAAGTCGTATATTATCTGAGGTACAAATCCTCCTACGTCCTGTATACTCTCCTTTAATGTCATTTACTAATTTCCCCTTTTTCATGAATGTGACCAGCTATCTGAAGGGTAGATTCTTCAGAAACCGAGGAAAGACCGAAAATTACTTTCTAGAATTGTTTTCCCATTCAGCAGCCGTATGTGTTCTAAACTAATGTTTAAGCACTGTCACTCACCAACAGACTTGCTAACGAAGCCAATTTCAAAGAAATGTGCTGTGATGTGTATATTTCATTTCCAAATCGGCCAATATTTTCCGAACAACCTGGTAAGTTCAGGTCAGTTTAATCACAACCAAATTTGGGATACAAATTTGGCGGCACTTTCAATTTTATGTACTTTCAAATCCTCGTAAGAATTTTATTTGTTCTTCAAAGATCTGCCAATATTATCTCTCAGTTTGCATTGTAAGAAGCTAAGTTTAGATAATCTTTTTGCCTATGCAAGTATAAGCAGTGTTGTATTTAGATTTTCTTTTCTGCCCTGTATGAAATAAAGCGAATAGTGTAACCATATTAATTACAAAGTAGTTATTTATTGTACTCGCATGAGAGACGGTGAAGTGATCCGAAAGATGTCCGTGTTTATGTCGCTTAATCATCATGGCAGGCACTCAAGGACAAATGTTGTATGTTTAATTAGTTACTCTTTAATTTATATATTCAATTTATACATAACAATGATAAATATTAATCAAGTTGAAAGGAAAGAGGAGATGATCAAATTATTCTTTTCGTTCTGAATTCTATAATAATGAAGTATACGGACAAAATCTCTTGGCCAAAACATCGCCGCTCAAAATCTCGCGTGGCTATAACCCCACCATAACAACATGTAATTACGGAATAATAATAATAATCGTAACAATAATACTAATGATAATAGCTCCCTCCGCTGGCTAGTGCATGAGTCTTTTGTACACATGGTCCCGGGTACGATTCCAGTGGGAGAATACAAAAAATTAATTTCACAATCATTCACTTTCATTAATCATCCGTTTTCTTTGCCTAAAAGTCATCGTGAGATGTAAAACTAATAATAATAATAATAATAATAATGATGATGATGACTTACATAACATGGGATCAGAATTGCTTACTTTAAACATGACAAGGGTAAAAAAAAATGAAGGGTTCAAAGTGAATGACTATAGAAACCTTATCCATTAATTCCAGTTCGGTTAAATTATTTATTGAATGTGAACTGCGATAATTTTTGAAGGCAGTGTTATATGTATAGGGAAGTAACTGCTACGCTTTCTTTCCTTCATTCTCTTTTTAAAATTAGTAAAATCGCTTATGTTGTATGTCTTGTCCTTTATTTATAATAATAATTATTTTCTAAAAGTACATTGGAAATTATCTTACGTATTGTTTCAATGTAATTGTTGTGAACTCTAAACATAACGGACACCGATGGGCCGTGATTATTTGTCTATAAATGAGAGGTGCCGTTGCAGACAGGTTACACAAATTTAGGTTACTGACAGCTCATACGGTAATTGTGTAGATCATGCAGTAAATACAGGGTGGTGCACGAGAACGTAATCAGTGTTTGTCAAAATCCTAAGAGCTTCAATGGCAAATATGGATATACAACAGTCCTTTGCAAATCAGTTAATTGGTTTCTTGTTATGCAAAATCGCGTTGTTCGAAGTCTGTTTATGATGGATTTAAATCGAATTTTTTTATCACAAAAATTTAGGATAGTAAGAAAAGTGGTTATTTAAAAAAAAAATAATTGAAAAACCTATTGCCAGTTCGTAAATACATTTAATAAAATCCGTGTTAGAGCAAAACTCCACGTTGTTCGAATCTTCAGTGGTACGATCAAGGAATTCTAAGATCCCAGTCACCCCCTATGAATTTGATTCCCACCTCGAACAAAATCTTCTGGAAGAGAGCCTGATCTCGAGCTCATGTTGTCCTTTCCCCTGTAAAAATTCTTTAATTCACGTATTGGCTGTACTAAATGTAACGCAATAAGAACGTGTAACATTATAAATAATGAAAAGTTACTATGCACAGAGAAAAAAAAAAAATAATAATAAAGTTCAGCTTCTAACTGTTGTGTGGTGATTCACCAGGTAATTAACATATGATGAAGAGATTTTCTGGAAATTGTATTTTCTCTCGACTAAACTGTACCGTTTTTTTAATTGCAGAAAGTGTTTTCTGTGCTCAGTATATTTAATGTGTGAATAGTTTTTTGTCGGTTATGAAGAAGTTACTAAAATATTAGGGGAGGGAAAGAGATTGTCCGTCAAATAGAATTTCCGTGACAATATATATCTAAACTGTATATATTTTCGCAGGGACTAAAAATGGTCCATATTATTATGTCTGTTATTGAGAGGTGTCTGCTAATTGAAGTTCCATTGTATATGTCATTTTTAATATATATAAAGCAATATTTTGAACATTTTACCCTGAACAAATCGCTGTAGCGAGATTTTGTGCTAGGCAAGATTTCGTCCCGCGAAGTTCTGAGTAGACGAGACGTTGGTGGGCGATGTTTTGGCCAGTTGAGGTTCTGTCTGCGAGTTTTCGCCTGCGAGATTTTGTACCCAAACTAAATAATGATTTTACGTTTATCAGAAAGTTTACTAAATGAAGTAGATTTTTTTTCAATAAAACTGTTTTCAAAACAAGTTTTCTATACGTATGTTAATATTCGTTATCATGTTCTTTTTTTCCTCATATATATTGTATATATGACTTGTACAGATTGTACATATGACTTACTCAAATTATATATATATATATTGTAACTAATTTGGCAATAAATATAAAAGATAACTTTGTAGCTAAAATTTTTATTCTGTGTCTGTGTTCGTTCCCTCGTCCTTCATTAACGTGTATAAACAAAGGGAGTTTAATGAAATTTCCGGAAACAATTTATAGTAGAGAATTACTAGGAAACTTTTGGTACACGCAATATTATTTACACTTTAACAAACTAAATTAAACATACTATTTAAATATACCAAATGGGAAAATTACAAGTATTTATGATGTATGCAGAATATAAAAAATAATCTAAATTCGCTGTACCGTTATTCATGTAAAGTATGCGAGGGACACGACGTGGTAATTATTACACATAATACAAGGTTGTTTTTTTTATAACATACTGACTTCTGAAACGCTGACTTCATTCATCTACTGCTTGGGCTACTGGGTATAGAGTGAGATGTGTGGCTCTTAGGTTACAAGAAGAAATTTTAAAGGAATAATTTAGCTTCTTCTAAAGGGAAGTTACACACACACATAAAAAAAAATCTCGAACGGCGCTCGATCGATAACTGCATGCACCGATATTATTGCTAGGTTAAATTTCAACACTCAAACGTTGGTTAATAAACTACTTTTGCTGATTTTGTTTCTAAAATTCTTAATATTATACCATAATTTATTATTAAGTTGTATAAATTAAGAAAAGTTCCTTTGTTAACATATAAAACTATTAGTAGATATTCCTTTCTGTGTTTTTGTGTTACGTTAGTTGCTCAGTATATTGATTTTATGCTTCGTTCGAAAAAAAATTTTTTTGTAAATCCAGAGGTTGTATTTAAAGTACTTTTTGAGTCTCACGTTTTTCTTGATCCTAACGTATTATTCTATTTCTTTCTGTCCTACCAATGACTTTATTGACATTTACAGCTACCTTGCAAAGTCCCCTATAACATTTATTTAAATAAAGAATTTTTAAATGAATACTGACAAAAAGCAATACTGTTGTATTACCATTAAGACTGATACTCGGTCTTTTAACTAGGGATGGCCTTTTTCGAAAAATCTGTTTTTCGATTATCGGAAATTTCGGTTTTTGTTTTATCGAAAAAAATCGTTTTCCGTTTTTCGATGATTTTTCGTTTTTCGAAAAGGTTTCGGAATTCGTGGAATGATAATGTGGGAGGAAATGAGAGTACCCCGGGAAAACACACGGACACGATGTTTTGACCTGGGATCAAATGCACAAGAGGTAAGCGTTCTAACACAGCTACCGTGCTCCCTTGGATTTGGATTTAATGAAAGGATAGTGCATAATGCCTACTATTGACAAAACTCATCCAATTACGACCAAAATTAGTATGGTTATGGACTGCGATGTATTTAGTACGCAAGTGTTCTGGACTTTAGTTCCAGCTTGACGAAAGTTGGTAGGATCGTAAATATTGACAAGCTTGGTATGCATGGAAGCTCAGTATAAAATATTATGGTGTACAGACTTTTTGTTCCTGAGATATTAGCTATCAATGTTAGGTTTGGAATCAGTGAAATCAAGAAATTTCATTAAAGCGCGAAAGATGGAACTCATCCAATTTTTACCAATCCTGGCAAGGTGGTAGATCTTGACGAGCTTAGTAACTATAAAGGCAACCAAGAAAGATCTGTCGCTTTTTCACCCAACACCTTCAAACATCATATGTAACCTAAGACATACCAAAAATAGATCAAAAATAGTCTCCATCAGCATCGACGACCTTCTGCCAACGTTTTTGGAAGGCCATGTATTCCATCGCGGTAGAACTTGGTGGGCCGTGAAGCGAAGAAGGTATCAAATGCATTTTGCACCTCTACTAGAGATCTCAACTGACGTCCTCTAAGCTGACTGTCCAAGGAATGGAACAGGTGATAATCGAACGGTGTAGTAGGAGGAGTATGAGTACCAGTAGTAGTAGTAGTAGGAGGAGGAGGAGTAGGGGTAGTGGTAGAAGTAGTAGTAATAAGAACGGGTTAGAAGCCCCGCAGGGGTTGGTTGGGTTCTGTTCTCAACATGAAATGTGCAGATTAAAGATTTGCCCAAATTTTTCTGTACATTTTACAATCTATGGATCCGTATAGTAAAACAAGTGTACCTCTCCGCGAAATAGTCCATCCGCCTCCACATACAGTGCCGCTTACAGCATCAAAAATAACCAGCAAATACAATCACTTTCTGAGCTTTTACTATTCCCCTTACCTGACTTTCAATCACTCTTCCTCATAAACTTAAATAAATTCTCCAATTGACCCGGTAAATTTCCAAATAGAAGGATCCTGTATAAACTGATCGTGATAGTATCAGACAACTCTGTAATAAATTTGACTTTTAACAATTGATTTTAACAAAATATGAAACATTAAGTGATTATATGTACTGATACTGATTCTAAAGACTTCTCACTAAGATCCCCCATTCATTTCTCTTATTTTCTATAACTAATTAAGTCAGTATCAAAAACAAAAATATGAAATGAAACCTTTTAAGTTTTACGTCCCACGTTATGCCGATTAGGCTAAAGGAGACGGTGATGATGAGTGATGAATGAAATGGTGAAATGAAAAAAGTCGGAGGAAACGGGAGAACCCCGAGAAAACCCACGCACACGGTGTTTGTCCACCACAGTTCACTTGGCGGGGGCTGGGATCGAACCCGGGACCCCAAGCACCAGAGGTGAACGCTCTACCACTATCAAAAACAATTTGATTGCTTTCAGAAAATAGGCAATTTAATACTAACAAAATACTATTGAATGGTTTATTTGTTCTAAAGATGTTTTTTATACGGTAGGACAAAGAACTAAGTATCTGACTATAATAATCTCATCAAACGAGAATTCAAATTTTAAAGAGGTGGGTCTTCGTTTTCGTATTAGTTTTTACTGCTACTAACTTCAGTAGAAGAATACTACTAAGATGAAATATTTTTTATTTGGTTGTTTGTTGAAGTTCAGCGTCCCTTTTTAGTATCGAGTGAGACTCTACGAGACGTGGACCTACATTTTAAAGTGGAATCCGAACCACCATAACACGTTCAATGTTTTCCCACTCGGGACCCTGTGCATCAAAGGAATACGCGTTAGCCACTAGACCAGTGGGCAGGGCTTGAAATCCTTTCTTGGATTTATGAAATTATATATTTAAAAGAGAGTTTGTCGCTTCCTAGTTTATATATAAAATAAGAAAGTGTCCTCTTTTGGGGGAGAAGGGGCTATTGCCCCGATCGCCGCCCTGGATCCGTCCCTGGTTGTGATACATTTTTCCTACTTCCTGTTTTTGTAGAGAAACAAGTGAGTTTCGTTCCATAGTGTAAAACTACGGTAGACTTCCAATCTATGCGAATTGAATACTCAAACTTCAGTACAACAAGTAGCACAACTAAAACTCCTGGTTGGAATATATTAATAAGGTCAAAGATAGAATCTGTTTCTCGGATGCTGAATTCGTATCAAAAAGCCATTATTAACTATCACTTATCGTTTTTGTTCTATGGCGATAAAGATTGAAAGCAGGAATGGTTAATTTGAACCACTTCCGGCTTAAATAGAGGGTTAAGGGTGGAGATGGAATCTATTCTTAGGACGCTAAATCGATTTCAGAAAAACCTCTTCTCGATATCTTTTATAGTTTTTGCTCTATGAATATAAGTATTGGAACCGAAAGTAGTAGTAAATTTCAAGCATTTCCGGTTACAAAAGAGTGAAGCAGGTTATGACGATATGTTCTTTTAAAACCCTGAATTGATTCCAGAAAATTGCTTGTCGCTATCTATTACAATTTTTGTTTTATCGCGACAAGTATTAAAACCGGAAATGGTTAATTTGAACCTTTCGGTTCAAATAAAGTGTTAACGAAGAAGGTGGAATCTATTCTTGGGATGCTGGATTGATTAAAAAATGCATCTCGATATCTTTCACCGATTTTGCTCTATGAAAATTAGTATTACCTATAAAATCAAAAATAGTAATAAACTTCAATAATTTCTGCCCTTGTGGAGTGTTGCGGATTGAATGGTATTTCCTCTTGAGATCCTGAATCGATTGTAGGTGAACCACTTCTCGCTATATATTACCAATTTTGTTCTGTGACGATAAATATTGAAACTTGTAATCGTTAATTTGGACCACTTCTGATGTGAATAGAGATCAAGGGAGAAGGTAGAGCCTATTCTTAGAACGCTTAGTCGATCGCGAAAAACAGCATCATGATTTCTCCAAGTTTTTGCTTTATAAAAATTAGTATTGAAACAATATACTAGTAAATTCAGCCACTTACGGTTTCGATAGTATTGTGCGTTGAGATGATGTATAGCTTATATACTCTTGAGACGCTGTGTGGATTCGATTGAAGAAAAAAACACTTGTGGCTGTCTATTACTATTTTTGTTCTATATCGATAAATGTTGAAACCGAAAATGGATATTTTAAACAACTTCCGATCTGAATAGAGGATTAACGGAAAAGATAGACCTATTTCTTGGTCGCTGAATCGATTGCAAAAATCTACATCTCGATATCTCGTAATTCAGTGTTGAAACCGGAAATAATAGTAAATATAAACATTCTCTGTTTTTGATTGAATGTTGTGGATAGTTATATGTTGTCTTAAGACGCTAAATTGATTGCAATAAATCGCTTCTCGCTATCTATTACTCTTTTCGTAAGCAAAAAAGGGTATTTGAACCACTTACGGTTTGAATGGAGGGTTAATGGAGGAGATCGAACCTATTTTAGGGGCTCTAAATCGACCGCAAGAAACGACTTCTCAATATCTGTTACTGTTTTTGCTCTCACACCTGTCGACAGACAGACGGACAAAGCCATTCTAAAGACTCTCGACACTTACGCATAGCTTAATCTGCAACTGTAATAGGGGCGAACATTGAATATATTCTTGGGACACTGAATTGGTTCTGGAAAACCGCGTCTTTCTATATATTACTGTTTGTGTTCTGTGGTGATGAACAATGTAGCAGAAAGCGATAGATCTCTACCACTTCTGGATTAAATAAAAGTCAAATGCATTAGATGAATCTATTCGTGTTGCAAACCTATGCTTCTCGCTATTTCTTACCGCTCTTGCTCTGATGCCAGCCGACAGACGAACGGATGGGTAGACAAGACAGACAGATTAACATAGCCGTTCTATAGAACTTCCTATACGTATGAATAGTATACTATAGTTTGGAAGTACTAACAAATCAAATGAATTCAATTTGTTTTACGAAAATTATCCGTTTTCCGTTTCTCGGCAGTTTTCGTTTTCCGCTTCTCGAAAAAAAAAAATTCGTTTATCGAAAAAAAATTTCGTTTTCCATTTTTCGTTTTCGAAAACATGTGGCCATCCCTACTTTTAACGGTTAAAAACATATAATGTGGAAAGGAGGATTGAGAGTAAAATTTACTAAAACTAATAGCAATAATGATGTTTCGGATAAATGGACTGGAACAGGAGCCAGCGCAACTCCGCCTCATAATGAAAAGTTAACAATAAGCAACATGGAAATAAGAATAACAATACGAGCCTAATTATGAGGGAAGATAAAATTAGAAATATTAAAAAACTAAAACCGTGTGTTTATTGAATATGTATGAATGTATTGAAAAAACAGCAACAGGTCCATTATATGAGTTTGACGTATCTACACGTGTTAACTCAAGAGAATTCGACATGCTTTATTTTGTATTTGTAACTTCCCAAACTGGTAGAAGTCAAGATCAAACTATAGATGCTACGGTCGGAATGAAATTTCCTAAAGAAAATAGAAATTTAGGTATTACTAATAATTATTATTGTAAGATGTATGAAGATTATGCTGCTTTCAAGAGAATAACATGTAGAAATATATTTTGAACCTGATGAATCCATTAAAAATAGACCAATGTATGTAATTAATTGTTGTATTAGAAAATTATATCTGTAAATGAAAGAACAAATATATAAAAATTATTGTAAATTTTGCACAAGCTCTAGCTGATAATACAATTTGTTATGCGGTAATAATCGATCAGAACTTTATACCTAGGTATATGATTCGAAAAATGGGGAAACGATTGAAGAATTTTAATTATGTTGTAATGTGGTATGTATTGACTATGGATATATTCCATAAAAATCATAAATGAAGATGTTTCATATAAAAAATAATTGCAAAATATTGGTTTCGTAAATAAAATTAGAAATGTTGTTCGAGAACTAGTTATTGGTTTTAAATTACTAGAAGTAAGCATAGAATATAAGATTAAGAAGTTGGAGAGCATAGAAACAAAGTTTAGGTAACGTATTTTAGTCGAATGTGAGGAATTAGAATATTTCTTCTTCCTAGATTTATTAAACATATGATAGATGAGATAATTGAAGATAGGTTATCTGTTAAATGTATTAAATTAAAAGATGATTATCCGACTTTAGAATTTTGTATTAGTAAAACTGCATATTTTAAAAAAGATTTTCTATGTAATGGTATCGCAGTTAAACAAACACAGCATTAAAGTTTTAAGAAATGTTAATGTACAAAATTTAGAGAAAGGTGAACCATATAAGCTCATGGAAATCGATCCAAACAAGACCAATTGAGATAGTATTAGTGCATTTAGATGGAAACTACACTATCAAACCCTAATACCATAAAGGTCTAATGATGCAAAACAAGATGGAGTGTTCAAGACAAAGAAACTGTTGATGCATTATCACGGTATAAAGGGCCTTTCTAATGGATGTCGAATGCATCGGTTATATTTAGAAATGAGCCTAAAATGAAATTTTTACAATTCTCTAAGGAAAAAGAAGTTTTTAGTATCGAACTTCAAAAGAAATTTATTCTTACTAATAGTTTCAATGAAATTGTGAAAGATGTCCAAGGTAACACATAATTGGTATTCGAAATTAATAGATTTTCTTCGCATTAAACTATGACCATTAAACTAAATTTAAAAATCATTATTTCTAAGTGAAAACGAAGTTCACAGAAGATTCCATTACGAGATAATTATCGCAATTATTATGCAAAATTATATGATCTTTAAGGTTATAAAAGCCATAAAAACAAATAATACATTTTTATGATTTTGTCCATGCATTTACGCACCCATCAATACACTCAGGAAGCTTCAGTTTTAATCTTCTATTGATTGTCGTTTGAATTCTTAAATTTGGTCCATAACAATCCAAGATATGCGAAATAAAAAATTCAGGACTTTTTACCGGGTTATACTTGTCGGAAAAATGTTACTCCCCATAAAAGTCTTGGTATTTTATTAATATTATGCTCTTATTTTTAATTTTCAAATTTTTTTATAAATAGCGATAATATATAACTTTTTGTGGTGTTGCCTTTAGAGGTAAACAGCTGCCAATGTACTCATTAAGTTGTGTGTTTAATAAGCTTTTTAACTTCGTTTGATTTTTTTTTAAATACGTTGATAAATGGCGGAGATAGTAAGTTTATATAATTTGAGTTTTGAGAGTTCAATGTTGCCAGTACCTAATTATTATTAAAACATTGTTATAATCTATTTTTAGAGGTATCATTTTGGAACTTATAGGGGTGGAAATTACTATCTTGAAAATATTAGTTGTTAATACGAAAATTTTCCGAGTGCACTGGCAACACTGCATGTCTTAAGTTTAACAACGCCACGCTCTTTACAAATACAGGGTGTCCGAGAAGTCCTTCCCTGGTTACAGACATTGATAACTCAGGCTAGAAATAAGATAGAAATATGAAACTGGTGTTGAATTGTTTACAAACTATAAAAGCTTTTGTCTGTGTTAGTTTGTTCTGTTTTACCAAGTCTCTTTCTTTTTTTTCTTTTTTTTTTTTTTTTAGGTTTGTAGTACGTAAGTAAGAAGCCCAAGAAGCCATGCCAACCAACCAGGAGAAGGCACAGTGTGTCCTGTGGTACCATGAGACACGATCACCAACCACGGTGCAGAGACAGTTCCAGACAACATTTGGGAGGACTCCACCTGATGTCAAGAGCATTAAAGCCTGGTATGAGAAGTTCAAGAACACAGGGTCGGTTGCTGACCTTCCGAGGTCTGGTCGACCAAGAACCTCAGCAGACACGGTGGAGGCTGTGCGGCAGTCTTTTCTGAGAAGTCCTAAGAAATCGGTGCGCAGGGCCTCACGTGAATTACAGATGCCAAAAAGCTCTATCCATGACATTTTACACAAACGTTTATTGTTTCGTGCTTACAAAGTGCAACTCGTTCAGGCCTTGTTGCCCGACGACGGTACACGTCGATATGACTTTGCGGTCGAAATGCTATCACGTATTGAGGACGATAATGGTTATCTCAGACGAATTGCCTTTTCCGACGAAGCGACATTCTTTGTCAGTGGAGTAGTGAATCGCCATAATGTACGCATTTGGGGTTCAGAACCCCCCAGGGAGGTCAGGGAGTTCACCAGAGGCAGTCCAAAGGTGAATGTTTGGTGCTACGTGCTACCAAGGGTGCTCATGTGGAAGTATACTGATGTGACCAAAACTTTTATAGTTTGTAAACAATTCAACACCAGTTTTATATTTCTATCTTATTTCTAGCCTGAGTTATCAATTTCTGTAATCAGGGAAGGACTTCTCGGACACCCTGTACGTGCTACAAAGCTAAAGAAGCTGATAATTCCCGAAGCAAACACGAGTCAGAAAGCTGTGAAGATCTTGAGTTCGTTTCCTCTTCAGTTCCGCAGAGCTCCACAGCATGCTAGGCAGGAAAAGAAGAACCATGAAGCTCCACAGCAAGCTGGGTGGTTTGTGGCGAGGAATTTCTCAAAGCTCCACTGCAAGCTAAGAGTGGGGTTAAGTTTTCAACAGAGCTCAGCTGGAAACTAAGTGGGAAGGAGAGCTCTTGTGCAAGCTGAGGCTTGGAGTGTTTAAGGTTCTGTCAGAGCTCCACTACAAACTAAGAGTGTGTCTGATACATTTGTGGTGATCCTCAGAATTTCATAGCTCTTCCTGGGTAGCGGTGACATCTTTTATTTGTTTTCTTTTTCTTTTCTTCTTCCTCTGTTTTCTCGTTCGCCTAGACATGTGAATGTTTATTTTGTTGAAATGCTATTTTTTCTTCAGTAGATGCGATGTACATACGCCTCGCCTTCCGCACTTGTGTTATTCTTCGTAATATGGCTTCAAACGCACAATAGATATATCTTTGATCTCGTTTTTAAAGGTATCGGGTAAACGAACTCTATATAAATTGGAGTTTAATTTTTCAATAATAGGAGTAAGGCCTACAAAACTAGAATTGGACGATTTTCTTCGTGCGGAAAGGGAAGAAGATTAAGATTTTATCGCCTGGACTGTACTCGGTTTTCGTATGTTTCTTATTGTAATATTTTTAGGAGTGTGTGCACTTTTAAAAGATTTAGTTTCACAGTTTTTCGTGTTTTATTTAAGAGTTCCCTTTTCACTTGACTGTGGTGTTGCTTTCAGTTTAGAGTCACAAAATCGTACGCAGTTCAATTCCATGGACAAGAAAGAAACTATAATATTTATTTCCTATTTGAATTGTGTTACTTATTCCAAAAGTTATATGTAGTACTCGATTTGGCCATATTGATTGATTTTCCTGTACAAAAAATTAAGCGAATTCTGTATTTATTATTATTATTATTATTATTATTATTATTTTATTTATTTATTTATTTATTTATTTTTTATTTTTTTTTGAAAATTTCAATAATCGCAAGTTCACTGTGATTATAAGCTGGATAAAACTTGAATTCAAAATTGTAAAGTTTTGCCAAATTTTTGGAGTCCCTTATCATTATGAATGGACGTCTATTAGGGCTAAATAAAAGAACGAACCATAGCCTAGGATCAAGTCTTCGATGGGAAATTTCTCTATGGCTTCCACGGTAATAATATTATAACTTTTGTGACACAAAACCTGGTGGACATTTCTACTGCAACAAAGGTGCGTTTTGTCTGGGCGCCTTCTTTTGGGAACGGTGCAAGGCAGTGGCGGGTAATGTTAGTGTTGCACCGTTGCGCAACGACCAAAGTATTTCGAGAAAAAATATTATTAGCAGTAGTAGTAAAGAACAGAAAAAAATACTTTCTAACACTTCCATATATTTTAAATAACATTTTTTTACTTCTATAACTGTAAAATCCGTTTTAAAAAGCGAAACACAATCCGTCATAGAGTCTCTAATTTATATTGCGTTGCAGCGAGCATACAACGACCAAATTTCTTCAGTGCGGCAATTGGAACAAATGTTAAGTCTCCTTTCCCCTATCTCAGCAGTTAAAGGCTCTGATCGTTGCAGTGCTTCTGCAACAAAGCGGTTTCCAGTGAACGAGAAGGTTTTTTTCGCACTAAATAAGATTTCTGAATTTTGTTTCACTACCAATTGCAAATGGAATTTATTTTTATGCATTCCTACTTTTAAATTACGGGACTATACTGAAGCAAATCAATATAATGACAAAAAAAAAAAAAAAAAAAAAAAAAAGTGATTGCAGAATTACAAAATAAGATAGAACATATGTAATAGAGTAGAAAACAAATTAAAGTAAACACGCATTTGCAAGTTAACTCTTAGCTTATATAGATAATGAAGGCTTCTTGTACAGCAATTTGTGAACCACGAACTCTCTTCAGTCTACATTGCAGATGAATCTGGATCACTTTCAGGGACTGGGTTTGCTAGAATGAATTGTTCGCAATAATCTAGAAAAATATTTAGTGAATTTACAAAGCTTCTGAAATTAATACTAACTGTACCTATGACGTCAGCAAAAGGAGATAGGTGTTTTTCCATATCGAAAAGAATTCACACTTTTAAGGATACTTTCCATCGAAAAAGACCTCATAATGGGAATACTAGTGTTTAACCAGCATGTATTAGACAAATTTACTCCAATCAGAGAGAAAGAGGAGAATGAACTTACTAATTAAATAAAGTGACTAATCGGATAAAATGTTCTGCATTATTTTTTTAAATCAGAATTTTATTTAATTTCACATGTCACACAGCATTTGTATCGAAAGTTATGCTGATTAGTAGAGTCCGGATTTTTATGTAATATCAACCCCTTAAATATGTACATAAATATGTAACAAAAATCGCTTAAAATGTAAGAAATATGTAATATTATATAAGAATATGTACAAGGGCGCCCATCAGGGGGGCAAGGTGGGGCGCTCGCTCCCCCTAAGAGAAAATCGTACTTCGAAATATCGAAAACCCAATAGATTTTTTACATTAGTTATAGCAAAATTTGAAACTATATTTGAAACCTCGCTTATATTTGCCCCCCCCCCCTTGGAAACCACAACATGGGCGCCCTTGAATATGTACTATTACATATGTTACATATTTATGAAAACGTAATATTAAGGTGGATCACTACCCGGAAGTCAGTATAAGCATTAGTTCTTTGCCTTAACCAACGCGTAAAGAAATGGGACATATTATAAGTATTACACTATAAAATAGAGTTATACGTCAGCTACAACATGAGATACTATTTTCTGTGCTTATGTATTCTGTTAGCTAAAAAAATAACATATAAGAGGAAAACTTGATCAGTTTTAAGATGGGTACGCAAGATGGCGCTTGCTGTTAGATTCTACTACTCCTGTGCTCAGTTTTATGAAATTTTTACTTACAAGCATAAATTATTTTACAAGTAGTTGTCTCATTACGGAATATGGATATTATATTACCATTTTTCGTGTTATGTTTTACATTTTATAAAAATATTATTCTATGTTTACGGAAATAGTTTTAGCGGCTGAATCTCATGCTTACGCAGGACGCCATAATGCTTCGTTGCCAAACTTACATATGTACTGTTACAGTCAGAGTAGTAGGGCAATTCCTTGTTAGCGTTTGAAGTCCAGAGGCGAAACCTGTGAATTGTGATAAAACTATTATAGTTAATAAAAGTGGAAAATGGGGAAATGGAAGGAATTTATATATATATATATATATATATATATATATATATATATATATATATATATATATATATATATATATATATATATATATATATATGTAAAGAAGAATCCAACTCCAAGTAAAAGATCGAAGAGCGAAAGGAAGCAAAGAGAAAGGGAGAATAAATTGAAGAAACAGCTAAGCGCTTTTCAATTTTTAGCTATTTGTTTCCACGTAATACAAAGACAGTTTATTTTGACGATCATTTTGAACGTTAAATATGTAGTCTAATATGTGTTCTTTCTTTTTCTTCTTTCCTTTCTTTATTTTTGCTGAAACTTAATTTGCTTAGGTAAAAATATTATATCTTCTCGAGAATAATCTATATATGTTTTTGAGCTTTCATACATACACGAATAGTTGATGAACCCGTTAGTGGAAAATAGTAATTAATCCAACTTACTAGGGAAGATCGTGGGGTGTTACTCTGACTTCATATTGATACTATGCTCAGTCGACTCCTTTTTACATATGAAACAATTAGGCAACCGGAGAAATCCTCGATCGTAAGCTTGTTCGAATTATGGGCATTAAAATTTCAAAATTGAACAGATTTTGAAAAAAGTTTGAAGAAACCATTTTTTGAGATACACGCTTCATTTTTGATACTGGAGTGTTTTCTTGGGTACTCGAGGGAATGGTGAGGTCAAAACATACACATTTTGCAAGATAAGGGAACTTATTGGGGAAGGGTTGAAGGGTAATGGCGTCTTACAACTTGCAAATTGCATCCTATTTGGCACACCGGATAAATAGGCTAATAAAATTTATTTGAAACCAACTGTATTGTCATTCAAATGTAACGTTCTGTGTAGCCACCTAAACACAATGACATTTGTCTCCGAAACGCTTTGCCGCGGGACTAACTTCAACGCGACTCCCAACCCAGCTGACCTCTATGCACTGTGGATAAAAATGAAATATTTCAGTTTAACATTCGATGATTATACCCTTTAGGCTAAGGAAGATGATGATTAAGGCAAGTGAATGATGATGGAAGAATTGATGGAATGAGAAGAAGGGAGAAAACTGGAGTACCCCGAGTAAACCAATGGATATGATTGTATCCATTGTGAAAGACGGTGTTTCAATATTTCATCGCTAGCCATTTTTTAAAA
Source organism: Thermobia domestica (assembly GCF_964235325.1). Lineage (NCBI taxonomy): Eukaryota > Metazoa > Arthropoda > Insecta > Zygentoma > Lepismatidae > Thermobia > Thermobia domestica. The sequence continues at coordinate 203,999,225 of NC_137458.1, read as the reverse complement.
TTTTCAACGGATCTTAATGGCGATTGTTTGAAAATAGTGGCCAAACTTCATACAATATTTTACGGTATTTCGCGAGAAATGTGACCAAAAAACAAACAATCGGCTAGAGATGATGTATGCAAACAGCGGTTTTCTCGAGAATAAGTCACCTGGTTCACAACTTTGAGCGCACATTCTCGCTAACCATTTTTTTCTTTAATATTTTCCATAAGTAGAAGCTTTGCTTTGTATATACTTAAACACAAACAACTATTTGCTGAGCAAAACAATATATTCATATAAAAAACCTACATACGTGTTAGTTGGCGAAACTGTAACACGTATGTAGTTTTTTTATGTGAATATATTTTTCTTCTTTAAATTTTTCGGTCTATTTTCTCGTTGAATATTTTAAAATATTTCCTGGAGTTTGACCAATATTTCCCCATAATCGACATTCCAATTGCTGAAAACTAAGCACATGGCTAGCGATGATGTATTAGAACACCATATTCTGCGATGCATAAGCATAGGCCGACAGGATTCGGAGTACCACGGCAGGGCAAGCTTGTCTGGCGTTGCTCGAGCTGTTTGGACCTAGCTACAGAAGGGGAAGAACCAGGCCAGTAGTCAGTCCAAAATTGCAGGGGAGCGGTAGAAGTTAGGGGGCCGATCCAACCATATTATAGTTCATCACCATATTATTGTTCATTTGCAACCTTATCGTGAAAATTTCAGGGGAACAGTAAAAATTTAGGGGGAGCCCGGCCTCCTAGACCCCCCGGGATACGGGCCTGGGAAGAACACAACAATACAGATCATCACAAGTTTAATTATGAATATCACTTCGTTGTTCATTGAATTTTGCACGCCTGGCAAAGCGTTTCCAAGACAAATGTGATTGTTCAATTTGAAGGTGGCCACACAGGAAAGTGATATTTGAGTAACAATATAGTCGAATAGGGGTATCAAATACATTTTATTAGCCTATTGGCCCCAGAATTAAAAGTGAAGAAGAATACGGGGACGCCGTACCCCCACCTCGAAAAAATTAAGGCGTCCCCCCAGTTCCGAAGAAACTACAGTATAATGGTTATAGATAGGCAGGGGAATGGCGTGGCGTCATCCCGCTACCTACCGTTTCCCCACCTTTTCCAATCCACTTTTACCACTGGTTGGCCCAATGGCACCAAATGGGAAGCAATTTGCATGGTGTAAGACGCCATTACCCTTCACACCATTCCAAATAATTGCCCTTATCTTGCAAAATGCATACGTTTTGATCTTACTACTGTGTTGGGTATCCAGGAGAACTCCCTGATATCAAAACTGAAGCGTCTATCTCAAGAAATGGTACTTCAAACTTTCTGCAAAATCTGTTCAATTTTGAACTTTTAACGCTCATAATTCGAACACGGTTGCGATCGAGGATTTCTCCGGTTGCCTTATTGTTTCATATGTAAAAAGGCGTCAACTGAGCATAATATCGAAGCGAAGTCAGAGTAATATCCCGCAACCTTCTCTAGTTAGTATTTAAAAATTCATAAAACCGTAAAGCTTGGATTTTTTCCCTATAATGAAAAGAAAGTATTCAGACCCTATAGCTTCGTGTCTAAACACTTTTCTATCCGTAACTCATGTGGCAACATCGCATGTATCGCAATGTGCTCTGCCATCTAGTGAGAAAGTTTTACCCTAAAGGTGACTAGCGATCCAGCTTAACACACAATATTTAAACGAATTATGAAAATAAAAAGGAAAATTACTACACTTTATCCTGCTTAATGCAAGTCCCCCAATGAAGTGAAATGCTTGAACAACTGACAGCCATACGTCACTGACGTGACTGATTGCAGGATAATAAAAATCAAACGCGAATGAAAGATGTGAATCGGCTAGAGAGAAACAGGAAAGCCCCGAGAAAAGCAATGCATACGGCATTTGTACGTCAGAAATCTCATGTGGTGTGGCATGGTCCCGTTTCAAACCTAGAACCTTTTACACTAATTGCGCATCCGTCACCACGGCCCAATCTTGAAATGAATTATACGCAATATACAAATTTAAATAAAAATAGCAACTTAAGACCAAATGTATTGTTTTATATATATTTATTTCGTGCAGGGAAAAGCAGTCCTATATCTTTTAAACAATACCAGCTGAACTAAGATTGAAGAATATTTCCACTAATGAACATTATTAATTTGAAATAAAGTACTTACAAAAGATGTGCCTGCAGTTCAACTGTGTTGTTGCACAATGGGTTACAAGATATATACTAAGAGAGTATTCTTGCAAGTGTTAATTTCTCAACGTATTCCAAAAGAAACTTCTATTCGAAGGGAAATACCTTTGTACAATATGGAAAAGGTTATGATTTCTCAGTTCACAGTATTTTTCTCACTAAAGACTTGAAAAATCAGTTTTTCATGGCGTATAAAGGTGCTCGGGTACCCTCTGTGAGAGCATTTCCATAAAGTATGCACATAATTATAATTTGTGTAATCATTAAAACACCACGTTAAATTTAAGTTACAAATATACATAACTGCAATTATTATGAATATTTATTCAAAGTAGTTTACCTTGAAGTTTATAAAAAGCAAAGAAGATACTTATTAAAAATTAGATACAAAGTTGAATAACACAAATAAGCCATTAGTAAAACAAGTATACATTTTCCATAACTCGTAATTTGCCAACTTAAAACAAATCTGAAATCCGGTTTCCTTCCTGTTCGTCTCCAGAGCTTTTTCGTGGTAAATCATCATCAGCGGAATGATGTCCATCCTTCAGCCAAGAAATAATTAGTTCATTTACTTTGAGGTTGTTTAGCGGAGGGCCATTAGCATTGATGATCAACAAGTTAGACAATGTTTGAGTACTTAGTCTATTTCTAATATCAGTCATCTGTAAAGTCATAAGGGGAAATTCCTGTTCGCACTCTGTCGTGGAAACTGGTAATACGTAGAAATTTCTGCAGCTCCTCGTCGACAATCTGCTTGTTAGACTTAAGTCTGATAACGATTTTTCTCGGTCAGTTTTGAAATACTCAGCAAGAAGTGTAATCTCTCTATCATTATACAACATCTTTTCCATATCGCCCATGTCAGTTGGCAATGTCAACTCATGGAGAACAGAAACTTCATCTACCACGCCTTCGATAGAGAATCTTGTGCATAAATTATCAATTAAAGCCTGATAAATGATGATTTCTTATTTGTTTATAAATTTAATTTTTGTAATTACACATGAAGGTTTGATGTCATTACCAACTTCCCTTCCCCCCAGAAAGAACGAGTTCCGGGAAAGTGTTGAGAGGTGAATGGGAATTTACCTCCTTCTTCCCCTTCAATTACCACACTTGTTTGTCATGGGCCAAATTACGATGAATTTCAATTAAATTATTACACTATAATTATTTCCTTGTTGAATTATCGATACTTTTCAGTGAAAAAAGGATGATATTTGAAAGTCCCAAATCAAGGTAAGTAGACTAACGTAAAGGGAAAAAAGTGTAAAATATTCCATATAATTATGCGTATAATCCAAACTTAAAATTTCCGTGTAATTAAGCTTACAGTACAAATTTTGTGTATTTTTCTCACAATTTTATGGGTTGATTGCCCTGTGTTGCAAGCGCTCCATATAATAAACATAAACTTCAGCAATTATTATAGTAGAAAGCAATGGATATATGAAGCGAAGCACTGTATTTTTTGTTTCTGAATTTTTTCTTTACTAATATCGATCGTTTTCGATCATTTTTATAAACAAACTACAAATTTTCCATATATAGAAAGTTCCCCCTCTCCCCCATATAGGAGAATTTTAAAAAATGCTAGGACACAATGGGCCTTATGCAGAGTCGTTCTGACGCGCGATTAGCGACATACTAAAGTGTTCCACTAACATATGTTTCCTGCAGTAGTCAGGCCTTTAGTATGACGCTAATCATACGTCAAAACGACTCTGCATAAGGCCCATCCTGTTTATTTTCAATAAAGAATTTTTATTTCCATTCTGTTTATTTTCAATATATTCTGTTTTAATACACAGAATTTCAGCTTCGTAAGTTTAACGGCTTGCGAGATACTCAATTTTCTTTCGCAGAAACTCGTATCCTCAGTACCTTCTTAGGATATGTATTACAATGAAAACAATATAACATCCCAGTTTCTATTAAGCCCTAACTATATATCAAAAGCCATTTCGTTTGACTTTGCAATTTGGCCGTGATGATCAGACATACATAGTTACATTCATTTTTTTTAAATAATCATTTATATATTACAGTGATTCAAAAAAAATTTTTTTCAGTAGTTAGCTCCTCTAAAAACTCACAGGCCTCGAAAGTTAAATAATAGTATAAGTCCTATTGCTATTATTACAATTACAAATATCAATATCCAAAAGTGCCTGAAGTTCTTTTTTTACTTACATATACTCCCCTCAGGTAAGTAGACAGAAACAAATGGAAAAGGAAGGGAAATGAAGGTCTTGAAAGTGAAACGCAGACAAATTTACCAGTCTTCAGAAGATACTGTCTACAATGCAGTGAGCAGAGTGTCGGTAGGTTAGACTGAGTTGGTGGATTGCAGTGGGTCATGATGGGTGGTAGGTCGCAGTGGGTCATGGTGGGTGGTGGGTCGCAGTGAGTCATGGTGGATGGTGGGTCGCAGTGGGTCACGGTAGGTGGTGGGTCACATGCTGTTGACCCATGACCCACTGACCCACTCAGAAAACTTGATCCACTGACTCACTCCATCTCTGGTTTCGGCTTGACCCGCAGAGCCGATTTGGATTAATTTAGAATTAGTTATCCTTTGTGACTTCGGTCATGAATCAAAACACACATGTTATAGTCATACACATACATAAGAAATGTTATTCTAAACCAACATTAGGGATTACCACTTAAAACTAAAGTTATCACTCATTCACACTCATTCACACACACACACACACACACACACACACACACACACACACACACACATATATATATATATATATATATATATATATATATATATATATATATATATATATATATATATACAGACTGTTCCATAATTCGTGTTATTTTCTACAGCGCTGGGAGAAGATGAAGTTTATACACTATTAATGTAAAATTTGACACTCTTATTGCGAAATATCTGAATTTTTCGAATTTCTAAACAAAATAAGAGAAAATTGCTGTTTTGCCCCCCTTTTAGGTGTGTAAACACGAAAGTTCATTTTCCTTATGAGAGATTCAATGTTAAATTTTAGAAGCAGTTTTCTCCAATAATTATTCGTGAAGATTTTGAAGCAAATGAGTTGTATTTGTTACAAAATGCAAAAACACTCATTCACAAAGCTAATAAAGCCGTCTCAAACATTATTTTGCGAAGGTCCCCCTTTTGGTGGGCAAGGGGCGTAAAAAGGTGGTGGGTGATATGTTACCAAAATCCCAAAATTTATTTTCGGAATGCCAGTATGCGTGAGATTAATCACAAATGTCACAGAATTAATGCTCCAATGTCCTTACATGTAAGAGTAACTGATAATGGGGCTACAGCCCCCTTTCAAAAATAATAAAAAAAATCACCATAAATATCTTTAGTAGGGACATACGAAAAGAAGGTATTTTTGTTAATTAATGTGAAATGGCGTCATTATATCAAATGAGTATGCGTTTTTCAAATCTGGAATGTTATTTTGATAACGCACCGCCTTAGGGGGCCTCAGAGGGCGAAGCACTCAATGATGGATCTTTATAAAAATTCAAAATTTTGTTCCAGAAATACCAGTGAGCGTCAGATTTTTCACCACTGTCACAGAATTAATATTCTAATGCTCCTTGCATGTGCCAGTGACTTATGTGGGGCTATAGCCCCCTTTCAAAAATTTAAAAAAATCACCATAAATATCCTTAGTAGGGACATACGAAAAGAAGGTATTTTTTTTAATTAATGTAAAATTAGGCGTCATTGTATCAAAAGACTATGCGTTTTTCAAATCTGGAATGTTATTTTGATAACGCACCGCCTTAGGGGGGCACAGGGGGCGAAACATAAAATGATGGATGTTTATAAAAATTCCAGATTTTATTCTGGAAGTGTGAATGAGTATTAGATTAATCACAAATGACACAGAATTAATATTCCGATGCTCCTTGAATGTGCCAGTGATTGATGTGGTGCTACAGCCACCTTCCACAAATTACAAAAAATCACGATAAATATCCTTAACAGGGACATACCAGAAGAAGCTTTTTTTCTTTTGGTCGATTAATGTGAAATTTGGCGTTATTGTAATAAAAAGTTATCTATTTTCCAAATCTGAAATGTTATTTTGGTAACAGGGGACAAACGGCGCGCGGTTGGTAATTTTTGGCTTTGGAGGGCACAGGGGCCGAAGTATAAAAATTCCAAATTTTATTTTGGTAGTGCCAATGAGTATGAAATTAATTGCAAGGCGCACAGAATTAATGCTCCTATGCTATTTCCACGTACAATCCGCAGCAAAGAACCTGCAACATGAGCATGTAAGTTTATTGTGAAACTACGACTAACAACACAAGGTATCAACATAACATCTAACTTGCATGAATCACGCCAGGAGAAACCTCGGCGTCCTTCCCTGCACACTTATTTTGGAGCAAAAGACTTCGTCGTTTCACAATAAACATGTATATGCTCATGTTGCAGGTGTTTTGCTGCGGACTGTACGTGGAAATAGAATAGGAGCATTAATTCTGTGCGCCTTGCAATTAATTTCATACTCATTGGCACTACCAAAATAAAATTATAGGCTACAATCCCCTTTCATAAAACAATAGAAATTCATGATGAATGTCCTTATACGCAAGGACCTACTGGCAGAAGGTAAATATTTTTCATTAATAAAGTGAAATTTGGCATTATTGTCGAAAAATGTTTGTTTAGAAAAAGAGCTAAAGCGACAATATTATGATGGTCATGTGTTGATCTCTTTTAGTGGTGTCAACTCAAAATTTGATTGGCCTAACTGGAGTTTCAATGTAAAATGCGGAAAGCAGTTTGCTCTATATTTATACGGATTTTGCTGTAAATTAGCAGTTTTAGGTAGAAAATACGATCCCATTCCTCTTCTTCCTCCCCTTTCATCTATGATGGTACATGCGTTTCTAGTTTTATTACGCCAAACCTCCAAATTGGGGAAGATAGGCAGTAAGAAAAATTCAAAATTTTCGTTATTTCCCGTGAGCGACAAAATATTTGGAAATATACCAAAATTAATGCTTAGAAGCTACCTCCATGTGCCAGCGACCACTTCAGTGATTCAATTCCCCCTTCCCGGTCTCAAAATCATTTAAAGAACCACACCACTTTGCTTTATTTTCTTCCATGCTTCTCTCTGGCCTATTCATAATGCATGCTAAGAGATGTGTGTTTAAGAAGCACTCGAACACGTCCGAATCACTTGTTGGCGTCCTACTGTAAGCTGATTGTAAGCAGTGTCAACAAACTTTTGTTTATAAAACACCCTCTAATTCCTGACAACTTCTTGTTCATGTGTGCTGACAACAGTTTGAGACCTTTTCTTATCGCAATACACCAACGATTTACGAGTTAACGTGTTGTCAGTTCAATAGGATTTCGTGTCTGTAATCAACACCTGGGTTAGATTGACTTCTTCGGAAATGGACATTACATACTAGGTGAATCTCGGGGATAAACTGGCTTAATCATTTGATAATTACTTGTCGTTTCCATATACCTAGGTACTTTAAGAGTGCATTCATAATGTAGCGTCCTTCGATCATGCAGTCTTTAAATCAGGATCAGCGTGCTAATGTAATTGAATGGTACATTTTATCAGAAAAATCTGCAAGAGCAACAAGATCCCGTATAGTTAAAGAACTCGGATTAAAAGTACACGATATGCAAATTCACCGTTTGTACAAACAGTTCCGCAGCAATTGTTTTCACACTGCCCATCTTGCATCTAGAAAAAGTGCAGGAAGATCTCCAAGTGTATCTACAGAAAAAACAAAAAGACAGGTGTTGTTATCTGTTACTAGTTCTCCGCGGAAATCCCTTGCTCGTCGAAGCTTAGGCTTAAATATTAAGAAAACTACGCTACAAAGAATTTTAAGAAACTTGAAGGTAAAACCACACAAGGTCCGAATGGTTTCTGAATTGTGTGCAACTGATTATGGTGATCGTGTCTATTTCTGTCACTGGTTTATCGAGAAGTTAAATGAAAACCCTATGTTCTTATTTCAAGTGATGTTTTCCGATGAAGCAAAATTCTTCTTAAATGGTTCTGTGTCCTCATCACATGCAAGATATTGGTCATCGATACAGCCGAACGTGAGATCAGAAGTGTCAATGGACAAACGAGGAATAATGGTTTGGTGTGGTTTAACTGCGACTGAGGTGATAGGACCTTTCTTTTTTGATGAAAATGTAACAACGTCATCATACCAAAAGCTACTAAGAGAAAAAGTATTTGCTGAGCTTGATCGTTTAAATTTAGGTCAAAGTGATGAATTATAGTTTATGCAAGATGGAGCGCCAGCGCATCGCTCAAATACGACTATAAATCTTTTGAGAGAGAAATTTAGGGAACGGATTATTTCTATGGGGTCAAGTGTCGAATGGCCACCAAGAAGTCCGGATCTTACACCATGCGATTTTTTCTTGTGGGGATTCCTAAAACAAATTGTCTACCAAAAATCATGTAACCGTGTAGAGGACTTGAAACAGAGGATTGTCCACAGTATAGAAATGATCACTCCAGATAGTTGGAGAAGGTGTTCACAGTTTCTTTAGTAAATCGCATTAATTTATGTCTTCTCGTTCAGGAGGGCATGCCGAAAAAAAGTTAGTTAATTTTATGGGTTTTACACTTAGGTTAATGATCTTTTTAAACAATTAGTGATAGTAGAGCCAAAAAGAGTTGTTCTCAACAAAGGATAACTTCCAGCAATTGATTCTTATTCCTCGGGAAACATTTGTTTCTATTACAACCGTGTGTCCGTGTGTATTACGTCTGCAGTGCATACGAGTAAGTTGTTATATGGAAAGTTGGGTAATAAAGCAAACAATATTGAAACTTAAAGCTCACTTTTAATTTTTAAGATCTTACTTTTTTTTTTTTTTTTTTTTTTTTGTTCCTGTTACGTTTTCCATTGTCATTTTGTGTTCTATTTCGAGATGGTTCTGCTTAAGTGTGTAGAAAATACGTAGGTGATTTGTGTGTGAGATTTTCTGCTATAAAAAGAGCCCTAATTGATTTTTAAAAATACAAAATTCTTTGATTATATTCCAGTGACACCATAACAACAAAGCTATACGCATAAGCAGTTACACCGACAAAAGTTATTCATTTACAGTAATTTCCAACTTTATTGTATATATTTTTTTTTTGTTTTGCAATAATAACAACTTACATATTAATTATGACATTTATTGTGAATTTTTGTGATTTTTGGAAGGGAGCTGTAGCCCATATATGTCACTGGGACATGCAAAGAGCATCGGAATATTAATTCTGTCACATTTGTGACTAATCTCACGCTCATTAGCATTTTCAAAATAAAATTTGGAATTTTCATAAAGATCCACAATCTTATGCTTCACCCCCTTTGTCGCTAAAGGTGTGCGTTATCAAAATTATACCGAATTATATATAAAAAAAAAAAACGCCAGCGCCAAATTTTACATTACTTGATTTAAAAAGAAATACCTTCTTCCGGTGTGTCCCTGTTAAGGATATTTATCGTGATTTGTGGAAGGGGGCTGTAGCCCCACATCAATCACTGGCACATGCAAGAAGCATCGGAATCTTAATTCTGTGTCATTTGTGATTAATCTGATGCTCACTGGCATTTCCAGAATAAAATTTGGAAATTTTATAAACATCCATCATTTTATGTTTCGCCCCCTGTGCCCCCTAAGGCGGTGCGGTACCAAAGTAACATCCCATATTTAAAGACACATACCTTTTTAGCACAATAACACCAAATATAACTTAATTGATTTAAAAAAAAATAGTTTCTTCCGGTATGTTCCTTCTAAGAATATTTATGGTGAATTTTTAATATGATTTTTGGAACAGAGGCTGTAGCCCCACATCACTCACTGGCACATGCAAGGAGCATCGGAATATTAATTCTGTGACATTTGTGATTAATCTGACCCGCACTGGCATTTCCGGAACAAAATTTTAAATTTTTATAAAGATCCATCATCGAGTGCTTCGCCTCCTGTTCCCCCCTAAGGTGGTGCGTTATCAAAATAACATTCCAGATTTGAAAAACGCATACTCATTTGATACAATGACGCCAAATTTCACATTAATTAACAAAAATACCTTCTTCTCGTACGTTCCTACTAAGGATATTTATGGTGATTTTTTTATTTTTGAAAGGGGGCTGTAGCCCCATTATCAGTCACTCTTACATGTAAGGACATTGGAGCATTAATTCTGTGACATTTGTGATTAAACTCACGCTTACTGGCATTCCGAAAATAAATTTTGGGATTTTGGTAACATATCACCCACCACCTTTTTACGCCCCTTGCCCCCCAAAAGGGGGACCTTCGCAAATAATGTTTGAGACGGCTTTACTAGCTTTGTGAATGAGTGTTTTTGCATTTTGTAACAAATACAACTCATTTGCTCCAAAACCTTCACGAATAATTATTGGAGAAAACTGCTTCTAAAATTTAACATTGAATCTCCCATAAGGAAAATGAACTTTCGTGTTTACACACCTAAAAGGGGGGCAAAACAGCAATTTTCTCTTATTTTCTTTAGAAATTCGAAAAATTCAGATATTTCTCAATAAGAGTGCCAAATTTTACATTAATAGTGTATAAACTTCATCTTCTCCCAGCGCTGTAGAAAATAACACGAATTATGGAACAGTCTGTATATATATATATATATATATATATATATATATACAAGCATACAGGACAATGTATTGGTACAGGTAAATCTGCTTTCAAGAAAAAAAACATCACCTAGCTACAGTTTGCTAACATTTATTACACCTGTCAAGAATAAACACAAAGAAGATGTTAATTACATGCAAACCAGTGTACATATATATACTTATATCATACATATAATGATAAATTATCTCAATATAAATTTAATATTGGAAAGAAAGGAAAAAATTTAGAAAAGATGAAAATACGAATTGAACATTGGTAACATCGAATAATATCTTGTATTTGAAGGCTTTTTTTAAAAAAAAAAAAAAACTGTCAAACGAGTCTTTTCTCGTCGTTTCAGGTAACATTTTACTTCATGTGTCCTTACGGCACCTATTACGCGTCCCTGCACGTAATGTCTCTTTATTCGAATATGCACATAAAATAGTATTTACTACTAACACATTTTCAGTTTATAGGATTACTTATATACATATATTTATCCATTTGCGAATTACGAAAGATAAACATTTCTGTCATTGGCTTCAATTTAACTAACACACTCATTTCGTTATTTCATTTGTTATTTAGTTAACTCAACATCTCTTAAATTGTCATATGATATTACACACTCGTAGTCATATCAGTATAATTTATAGGAACTAAAATTTCTTGAATTCGTCGAAGTTTTCGATATCACTGTCGAAGGATAATTGGTATGACATTCAAAGATTGTTAGTCACATCCACACCAAGATGATAATCACTAAGATGACACAGTATTTGGTATTCAAAGGTTTGTATATGTCAAGGGTAATGAAGATACAAATGTATAGGAAGATTCTAGGTTCATGAGATTAAGGATAGACTTGCTGATAATTTCGAGTTACGATAACCTGCCTTATTTACATGCAACATGCAATTAGTAAAGTAATATTGGATGTTAAAATACACATACAACTTAATTACATTACAAGACTAAGGATGAGGTTTAAACATAGGGCGGTATATTTCGAATTTACCCTTTATAATTTTCGAATTTTATGAAATTAATGCAACCAACGTAACCGCTCGGGGTAGAGAATAAGACCCTTTATTCACATTTATCAACGTATTTCAACATTATACGATTTTCCTTCAATATCACATTTACATTCATTATATATTTATAATTCAATATACATATATTTAATCATTATTTTACCATTTCAAATTAATTACCCTGTTCAATAATTTTTTAGGTTGCAACACTACATTATGTACAATAAAATAAATTCGACAATACGATGAACGAATAACCGCGAAATATTGTAAACGCCTACAACCTTGACGATTTCGAAACTAATGAACATTCAAGATTTGGGGCAGGTACGTAAACTGAACTACGATACAAAAAATTATTTGACAGTTTGCCATCCAAATGATGAAACGTCAAAATTTAACATGCACTTATGGGCCCAAACGTCTATACGAAAATTCATCTCTATGGCACTTTATAGAAACAAGAATGAAGACCATGAGTACTACAACGGTAAACTTCGATCAGAAAATGGTAAAGGAAAACGAAAGCAAAGTTAGATTGGATACTATGCGATGGATCACGACTACAGCGGGTCAAATAGTGATGGAGACGGTCCCTTCATATCTAACGAGAGTAAATAGCTCCACGAATTGTATCTCGCAACATCTCAATTAAATATTCAAATTCAAATAAGGTATATTAAATGGTTTTATGAGTTGACAATTTAAAACGAGGGGAAGGTTGAAAAAATCTCAGCGAAGAGAATAGGAAGATAGCTAGAGAAGAGAAAACAGAGGTGCGCGAAAGAATAATAAGATAGAACACTAAATACTACAAAGATAAGTGCTCGAATTTAAACACACGACAATCGTCAACTTCAGAGCCAAATATACTTTTCAATATGCCGTAACAGGTGTCCAACTAAATGCGTGGCCTAAACGAGTCCGTGCCCAGAATGAGATTTTCACAAAGACGAGGACTTTATGGAAATCCACTACACGCTGTATTCGGTTACGCCATTGGAGACCTCGGAACTACCTGAAGGTAGATGTGATCTCTCAATTTAGAAATTTCTAATACAAAAAATATCCGACCCCTCAGAACTGAGAAGAGTTCAGATTAAAGCATGGAAAATTAGTGTAGAAGTCGATAAAAATAAAGAAAATCCTAACTGGAGATTGCCAGAATAAAAAAAATAAATAAAATAATTTTGTACTGGCAAGTTAATAGAAGCCAAATTTTGCCAGTCGTTCCCAGTCCGCAAAACTTGCTACATCTTGAGGTGCCGGTTAATTTCGATTACTACATAGTTTAGAACTAAGGAAAATGAAGATATGTGGAGGGAAACATCGACAGAAGCAAAGGAAAGGAAAATTTTGAAACAATGAACTGACGATGGAGATAGCGTCATGTATACAGGCTTGTGTTTAAGCACGAACGTAAAGTTTACTTTTGTTAATTACTTGATTATTTCACTACAGAACGGATAATATTCAAAGTATGAGCCAACTAATAAGGTACTTTATTAATTTACACATGTGGACTGTGGGTACTATATAATTTCAAATATTGATGAAAAATAAGCAATTTTAACTTTACTAATCGTCTTAACTATATTAATAAACAAACGGCTCTCGATGCGTGACTGTTCATTGGCGATTAGAGGGCACTATAAGGTGACAATAAAGTTTATACTGGAAAAACGTGCTTTTTACTCTATTAGCAGCTTACTACAAGTTGTATATTATGAAATAACGATACAAGATCATGATGGCTTTGCATTATGGACGAATTTACTTATTATGTTAGGCCAGAAGAGATGAATAGTTACGAATCGACAATACACTATCCTTAAACAGGTTAATAACACTGTCACACACATCAATACATACATGTTACATCATATACGAACTAAAACTATACATACTAATACATATCACTACAGAAAGTTAAATTCTATATATCTAGACTAAACAAATCAATAACATCACCACGCACACTTATTACGGAAATAACTGTAAACAACTCGCAAAATGCTGCAGAATCATTGAAACAAAATATTACGAAATTTTCAAACGCAGGTGTTTCTTCTTCCAAATAACCCCTTTTGTACACAAGATTTGCAGATCTGGAAGAAGAAAACTGATTATGAATCAGTGATTGAAACTTTATTATATTATTGCGAAGATGTAAATTTATGTTATAGTTGTAGGAAAGGACAATGTCAGAAAAAAGGTCTCAAGAAGTTTTTCCACGGCCTAAAGAAGAACAAATCAAGAGGCTGAATCCTACCAGTTGTTCCTGCATGAAGGGTTTCTATTTTGAGTTGCTCTTTTGTTCTTAAACGATTCATTAGTTGATGAATTGTGATCACTTCACGAAACAAATAACAAAATGGACTTTGCATTAGATGCTAGGAGAAAAACCACCTGAAACCATGATGTCACAAGACTTGTTAATTTTCCCTAATTTGATTCTTTCACAAGGATATTTTCAGATTTAAAGAGGTTGTTTTGGACTATAGTGAGAGGCGAGGGAACTCACTTTCAATAAGCACTCCGAATAGTGAGAGGCGAGAGCTACTAATAGTGAGAGGCGCATAGACGCACTTTAATCAAGCATCCCGTTAAAATACATACAGAAAGGGATTTCAAATCGGTCAACAATCTTCTCGCAGTAACCCCTGCCAACTATGAATGTTCTTGTCTAACTACAGAGCATTTCAAATCAGAAGACTTTTTTGTAATTCTAATCACCATATTGGATCTACCATTTTGAATGTTGTAATGTTGACGTCAGATTCTGCATCAGCTGTTCTAAAAACCCCTGGTAGTATGTTCCCTTCTACATTAAATGATTGTTTTCTGTCTATGCTTGAAGAAAACCCTTAACGTTCAACGGGTGGTTTTTACCCTTAAACCCGCACCATTGCCGAAATAAAAAATACGTGTCGATTATTTTTCAATGTTCTACAAGTATGCAAGGTTTCATTCAAATTGGTGAGTGACATTTCCGTAAGTCTCCTTGTGAGACTAATCGTTTTGCAAATCAATTACTTTCAAATCCTCACAATGTTCCCAAGTAAATGGAAGGACACAAATATTTGTGAGATAAAGAAATTACTTGCCATTGTCATATGGATGGGTCTAGATCGGAAACTATCCATGTCTGATTATTGGTCCTCGGACATTCTCTATTGTAACGAATTTGCTGGAAGTGTAATGTCCAGGAATAGGTTTGAACTATTGTTGCGTACCATTCATTTTTCTGACAACACAAAGGCCTCTAGAGGTGATAGACTGTATAAGCTGAAGGAGCTCTTGGATATGTTGTTGCAATGTTTTCAGTTGACGTACACCCCAGGCAAGAACATTGTTATTGATGACAGTATGGTTGCCTTCCGTGGTAAACTAAGCTTCAAATAATATATAAAAGGTAAGCGTCATAGGTACGGTGTAAAATTGTTCAAGTTGTGTTCATCTTTAAGATACACATCGAATCTGATAGTGTACTGTGGAAAGGATGACAACGTAGGCGGCACAGCACTGGCAGAGAGGGTAGTAATGTCTCTTTCTGAACCTCTGCTTGACTGTGGCCGCACAGTGGTAGCGGATAATTTCTACAACTCTTTAACGTTAGCACATTCTTTTCTGGATCGAGAAACAAATCTACTTGGCACTTTACGGTCCAACAGAATAGAAGTGCCTTCAGAAGTGAAATATGCTGTCCTGAAAAAAGGAGAGATGTTAGGAAAAGAAGACAACCAAGGTGTAATTGCTCTAAAATGGAAAGATGTCAAAGATGTTCTGATGCTAATAACAGAATCCTTAGTTGACATTATGGAGATTTCATTTTCTAGGAATCAGAAAAAATGAAACCTCAAGCTGTTGTAGCACACAACTCCACTAAATTGGGGACAGATTATTCTGATCAGCTCTCGTCATACAATTCTCCAGTACGCAAAGGTACAAAGTGGTAGAGGAAAGTCGCATTTGAAATACTACTTGGAACTAGAGTTGTCCAACAAGATGCCTATCACAAAGTTCCGGGAAAGAATTGGTAGCAGTGGGTGATGCCGTTCCCTCCACACCGCGCGCTTTGAATAATATGCACATCATGGGAAAAGTTGGTCTAATCAGGAAAAATCGACGAACTTGCACTTCGTGCTATAGGGGAACGTGGGGCATAATGGGGAAGCTAAGATATTTGCCTTTCTAAATTGGTAACCAATATCTCAATTGCAGTAATTTTTCTGCGGTAGACACGTTGGACATTTATTGTGATATTTCAACCAGCAAATCCTTTCAAAAATATTGTTTTGGACCTTTTTGCTTAGCTTATTCCAAAAATGGCTCTTTTCCCCATTATGCCCCCTACGTGGGGCATAATGGAACATTGGATTTCAGTCAACCCCATTATGCCCCTACCCCATACTGCCCCGTACACTATTACATCTATAATATCCAGCTCTAATATAGACTTATCATAAAACAACAATATATGATTACTATTATACAACACAACTTGAATTTTATGAAATATTTATTAGACTCAATAATCAAATATAACAAAAGATGAGTACTCTTTTTTTTTTTTTAAAAAAAAATGTTGATAATTACTTCAAAAGGTACATTCTGAATTAGGCATTATTAAGAAAAAGAAAAAATGTGATCATTGGGAATATACAAAGTTTATGCAGATTACATCGAATTATTGTCAGTTAAATCTTAATATTTCTTGACATCAAATGAACATAACCAGATTTTGAAAATTCAGCATGAAAAACTTAAACAAAACTGCGCAAATGCAATCCCAGCATTAACAAGAAATGTTTCGAGCAGGATAGTAAACTACACAATCGATACTCTTACGGGGCATAATGGGGTAATGGGGCAATATGGGGTGATTGCAATACCGTTTTGCCCCACCCCGTTTTGCCCCAGATGAGTTGTAGTGTTAAATCAACGAGTATCTTTGTTATAACTTACAATCCGTAAACCTCAAAAACATACAACAAACACAGAAGAAATATTCTTTCAACATATCAATAGTTTAAAAGTGTGTAATAAATAACTTGCCTTACCTTGAAAGAAGTAAAATCCCAATCGTTATATGCCATAGCACGAAAACAAAGAACTGACACACAGCACTGTTCCTTTTCAACTGATAAGAACGCTGCTCAAGCGCAACAGCCCTTCGTCCTTGAGAATCTTGTTTAGGTACTTATCGCTAGATTGCAGTTAATTACAGTTCAAAAAATACCGATACCCCGTTATGCCCCCCTACCCCGTTATGCCCCACGTTCCCCTAAGTGAATGTTACAAGAACGTCGAAAAACATTCTCCCATAACCATCAAAAGAAGGTCGTTACCGTGCAGGTCCCGGTAAAGCTTTCATGTTCCTTGACTGTTTGAATGCTGATTTGTAAACTGGGGCGGTACGTCAATATATAACACAAATGAAACAGCGAAACCTTTTGTGTGTTCAAGTGATTATTGTTGTAGCGTTTTTCTGGTTTATTCAGTTTTATATTTTGGTGTTAGTGTTTAGTGGAAATGTACTATTCCACCAGCTTTAGAAGTAAAAAAATGTGTCATATGATATGCAATTTGCATGAATATGTTATATAACTTTTTTTTACCAACACTTCAAATTCTCATACATGCCCTTATGAGGCTAATAATATATATATATATATATATATATATATATATATATATATATATATATATATATATATATATATATATATATATATATATATAATCCAAGAACAAATACATAAGACTATCTGTACATTTATTACATAAAACTTTCAAACGATCTTAATTTATTCTGAAAGAAAAAGCAACAGTAATATGGTATGCCAATGTTTTATATCTGTAACAAGTGCAAAATATACATACTGTTTAATTTGAATGTGATATTTTCCTTATAAACCAATGTTTCTCAGGCCGCTGAGGTTTATTATACTAGCAGGACGGCTAAATGAAACTACCATAAGAAACCAGGTATTGATGCACACGCACCGGGGGCAGCTCGGCCCGAAGAGCAAGATCTCTTTCTGCTCAGATGGTGGGTTGCATATATTTTGCAGGCATTCTAGACACCAGGTTTGAACCAATAGATTTTACATTTTACTCCCTTCCATTATTCCCATTTGTTATGTCTGTACTCTACACCTTCCTCACTCAAATGCCGCTATAGAAAGTGTTTTCTACAGTAAATTTAATGAAGACAAAACAAAGAAACAAACTATTTACTCAAACTTTCCAAGGATTGCTACACACAAAAAGGCTCACTTCCAACACCTCATGCTGCAGATTCCCTGTGGATCACTCTCCCACCAGTAGAGTCAATGTTGACATGTACGCAGATGAAGATTAGCTTTTATTGGTAAGTATAATCATTGATGGTTTACTGTTTGCTTTGTTAAAAAAAAAGAAAGAAAAGAAAAAAAGAAAGAAAGAAAGAAAGAATTTCCTAATTAACATCTTTAGACAGTAAGCTGTCTCTCTGGATTTTGAATAAAAAGTTTTCCTGATATTTCGAAAAATTGGTTGGCAACATTGCTACTGTGCTTCCGAGTAGATTCATAGCAAAAAAAGCTAGTTTTTTATTATATTGTTTCAGTTCTGATTAATATGAAAATCTTACAAGAATCCTACTATTCTAAGAAATATAAAAAAGGAAAGGAAAAAGAAAAGAGAATTTTATTGGATCCGGTATCAAAATGGTATACAAGTTTGTAGTCTTTCATTCTACTCATTCATCCACAGGGCCTCCGTTGGATGAGCTTTCTACTTTTTACTATACGTTCAGATTTTTAAGATTCTTCTAGCCGTAGTTAATTGCTTTAAGCCTCGAAAGAAGGACTTTTGTTTGTTTCTATATTTGTGTACGAAATCTTGCAGCAAGATCAAGTCAGAAGTTAATAGGACTTCTGACGAGGACTTTAATACGAGGAAGGTTCAATAATTATTGTCCCCGGCATATTGAAAATACTTGAGCTGGGATGGCTGATGAGGGATATTGTAGCCTAATTTCTTAGATGCCTATATGCTAAATTTCAGAACCATAGCTGCTATATTAATATCCTTTTTTGTCGTTTCAGGTGTGAGAGGTGGCACCTAGCTTGAAAAATGGAGAAAACATAACAACAACAAGCTGTCATCAAGTACCTCCAGAAAAAGGGGTTAAGCCCAAAGGAGATTCATGAGGACATGATCAGTGTGTTGGGTGATGGGGCCCCTTCCTACCAGGTGGTAAAGAACTGGTGCAGTCGCGGCAGGGAAAGCTGTCAACAGGCCCCTGGTGCTGGTCCTCCAACAACAGCATGCACCCCAGAAAACATTGATGCTGTGCATGATACGATTATAGCAGACAGGACGAATCACGGTGCAACAGTTAGCAGACATCATGCACATCTATGTAGGCTCGGTGTGGAAACCATTGTGCATGAACACTTGGGATTCAGAAAGGTGTCAGCGCGATGGGTACCCAAAATGTTATCTCGTGAAAATCAGAAAGACAGAGTTCGATGTTCAAGGGCTGGTTTGGAGGCTATGGGGCAGACATGAAACAGTTCTGTGATAGATTTGTGACAGTAGATGAGACGTGGCTCCACCATTATGATCCCGAGTCCAAACGACAGAGCATGGAGTGGCGGTACAGCAGTTCGCTTCCCCCACACATGTTCAAGGTGCAAGCATCAGCACGCAAGGTTATGGCCACAATTTTTTGGGATGCGAAGGGTGTGCTCCTTATTGAATACCTGGAGGTTGGACACACTATCAGGGGGGCCTATTATGCCGCCCTAATCCCTACGTTACGCGAAGTAATCAAGGAAAAACGGCGCGGGATGTTGCAACGAACAGTGCTGTTGTATCAAGATAATGCTCCGGCCCACAAAAGCCATCTTACTGGTGCCGCAATTCATGCTGCTGGAACATCCTCCCTACTCACCCGACCTCGCCCCTAGTGACTTTCATTTGTTCGCAAAGTTGAAGGAGCACCTCAAGGGGAAAAGTTTCACTCAAATGCAGCTGTTATTGAAGCTGTGGAGGAATGGCTCACGGCTCAGACTTTCTTTGAAGCTGGCATACTGGCTTTACAGCATAGATGGAAGATGTGCATTACTATGAAAGGAGACTTTTTGGAAAAATAATACTCTTTATAGGTCAGGGACAATAATTATTGAACCACCTTCGTATGTTTGGCAGATATTCTAGACACCAGGTTTGAACCAACATATTTAACATTTTACTCCCTTCTGTCCTTTACCCAGGACCGTCGCGTGGGTTGTAAGCGCCCGGGACGAGAATTCCCAGGCTCCGCTTCCCCCAGTGTGTTATGAAAAACAACCAGAGTTTATCCTGTACTCCTAGATTTAAATACAGAATGAAAAATCACAATGTAAGATAAATGAAGTTAGTATGATGTCAATTTTTAAACTGAATCGCTTTTGTATTTCAAACATAAAAGTTAATGAAAACCTGGTTTTTGAATTATTGAAATAGAATGCTAATCTTGCTTATTTTGAATTTGATACACATTAACATAGTAATAGCATAGATTATACAAATAACGATACAAATATTAAAGCCCAATATGTAAGTGATACCAAAAACTTCGTAGTTTTCTGACTTTCGCTAAAATTCAACAAAATAAACTTTTCTTCCCTTGCGATTAACACATGCATTTTTCAGTTATCATACTCGTAGCGTTGGGAAACTAAGTAACTTTTTCAGGTGACGTTTGTAATTATTTATGAGTATTTGCTTCAATTCAATCCTACAATTATAATTTACGTTTAAGATCAAAATGTACGGTTTGTTAATATTTATTCTGTAAGACGATGTTAACGATATGTTGTTCTAAAACATGTAGTGTAAAGACCATATACAATAATAACGTAAAAATACTAATAAATTACAATAGAAGTAAGCAAAATTAACTGCATAATGACATACACATACTTTATTCAAATACTAAATGGCATTGTCCTGACTTTTGTATGAGAAAATGGGGACCTCTCCTTGAAATCTAACTTCCTGGGTTGATCATTTTTAATAGCTAGTATGGCCAATGAATTAAGTCTTTCCTGGGCGATTGTTGACCGTAAATATGTCTATTACTCGCGGGTAAAAGTGGATCTGAAAAGGTAGGGGGACGTGGGTCTCCCTTGCCTATCTTTGCCCATTGTAATTTTTTAGAAAGTGGGAGGACGCCAAAGATCATCTCTGGCTGTAGGGACACGACGTTCCCTCGCGTTCCCCCTCACTTTTACCTTTGACATTACCTGAGCATTTCTTGGATGGAATAGGAATGAAGAAATGTTATTGAATTCTACTGAAGTATTTTCAGTTTGTATCAAACTGTCATACGGATAAGAAGTAAGTACTAGCAGATCTCGGTCAGTTTTCTAAGATAAAAACTCTTAACACAGATGGCTGGAGAGAGTTCCAGTTGACCGTGTCCTGATCATTAATAAAACATCTGAATTAACATTAAATTTTAAAAAATCATTTTCTAAGATGACAGAAGAATCTGAATTACTTGAATTTTGTTTGTTTGTCGTCCCACTCACGCTACGGCCCTGCCCTTACCTATCTCCTTTAAGATAAATTCTAAATTTCCCTTCACTTCTACAATGATCCCTAGAAGTTACGATTGTCACGGTTCACTCAATCGAGCTTAATTTTGTTTTCTTGCTTATACTTTTATAATATTTTAATATTTTGGGGGGTTGGGAGGGACATTTTCTTACAAGGAATGCTTTCTATCATCTTCACTTACTAATCACTCAACTTTAGCCAAAGACAAAAAAAAATAATATATATATATATATATATATATATATATATATATATATATATATATATATATATATATATATATATATATATATATATATATATATATAACAAACGCGAAAAATTGTGTATTACAATATACGCGCAAGATTTAGTGTGCATGGGTTTATATCTTTCAATGGGTGTATAAAGATTCTCCAATGAGCATAGTACGAGCCAATCACTTGAGGAAGCCCCTGAAAATGTCCTCCTCTCCATCCTGACGCCACGTTGGCCCTGCGGATCAATTATCGCCGCCACTTCCCTAGCTTCTATTAGATTTATGTGTATGACAAGGAAACTGCATTATTTTAGTGTACAGTTTTCCAGGGGTACTTCCGTAATAAGCTTTCTAGGATTGAGCGTCTCATTTCTACAGTTAACTAACGCTTAAGTAGCTTGAAAATTTTTTATAAAAGACTCTCCTCACAACCAGAAATGAAATGGGTCAAGATTTGTGAATGGGTCAGTAGGTCGTCGCCATGCGTGACACATGCGACCCATGCGACGTGACCCATGCGACCCATCATGACTCACTGACCCACTTACCTATTCTGACCTACTACGATCCACCGACCTACTCTACTCAGTGCATTGTAGACAGCATCTCATACTGGTGAATTTGTCTTCGTTTTACTTTCAAGGCCTCTATTTTTCTTCCCTTTTCATTTGTTTTTATTTACTTACATGAGATGAGTATATGTAAGTGAAAAAAGAACTTGAGGCACTTCTGGATATTGATATTTGTAATTGCAATAATAGGTCTAGCAATAGGACTTGACAGGGAAGCAGGCTTTCCAGAAGTAGCCTATGCGTTTTTAGAGGAGCTGACTACTGGAAAAAATATTTTTTGAATCACCTGTAACATATGAATTATTATATTAAAAAAAAATAATATAACTATGTGTGCATGATCATTACTGCCAAAGCCAAATGAAATTACTTTTGGTATTCTATAAGGTAGGCCCCAATCCCAACTGACAAGTGAGATGTTATCATATCGCTTTCATTATAATACATATCCTAACAGAGTGGAGGTCCGAATTTTTTCGAAAAATTGAGTACCTCTGGAGCCGTTCAACTTAAGGAGCTGAAGTTTAGTATATTTCCCAGACTTCTTTTATTACAAGTGTAAAGTCCTTAATCAGTGGACAGGAGAGTATGGATCATGGGCCGGAGTTGATAATGATGGGTTTTGGTGGGTTGGCGGTCAGAATGGATCATGGTGGGTCTTGGGTTACGGTGGATGGTAGGTCAGTAGATCATGTGTCAAGTTTTATTTAACCCACGCCATTTCTGCTCACAACATACGCATGTGATGAGCCAGTTAAAAGATTGTTGCATGAATAATACAAGGCTTTACGTTTTTAATTAATAATATAAAGCTTATTAATACCTTAGTTCTACCAAGTAATTATACTTTGCCCTAGAACTAGGAGTGGTTTTAAGCAGTTGCTAAATGTCTAAAAATGCCTACTCTGTAGAATACTTAAGTTTCTTCATTTCATATATGCGAACCCTTGTTGGTTGTCATCAATACTTTAGTGACTTACGTTGTTTTTATAACTGTAGCAAGAAGCCAAACTTAAGGGTTTGGCTTCTTGCTACAAGGTACCTTGTGTCACAGAAATGAGGAATTAATATGCTCAAATGAATATCTGGATAAAACAGACAGCGGCTGGTGGCATGCTCTTATAATCCAGCTACCTTAGACGAAATATAATGCAATGAGGAATCTTATATACAAAGCGTTGATCTTAGATGATGGAGCGGATTCCCTTAAAGGAAATATAGTGTGATGGGGAATGGTATATATAGTAAGCGTTGATCTTAGATGATGGACCGGATTCAATCCCAAGTCGTGGTTCTGAGTTCATGATAATAGTGGGTCCTGTCCTTCAGAATCCGGGTGTTTCATAACGATGCATACATAGAAACTCGAATGGAGTTAAATGAGCATTCCAGCTTTGTGTCTCACGTTTATGCCCCTTAGGCTAAAGGAGATGGGTGATTAAGGGAAGTGAATGAAGGTATAACTGATGGAATTCCGATGTCGAGGAAACGGAAGAACCCGGAGATCTCGTGTCGTCGAGATCGAAACAGGGACCCATTGCATTAAAGGTGAGCCTTCTACCACTGTGCCACCATGCCTTTCTCCCCTCCGCATACACATTTTTTTATATAAAAAGTAAAATACTCATTATTTCTCAGTTTCTATATACGTGGAATCACTGATCCTAATTTGTAAGCTATTCCATGACATGAAATTACTAACTTCTACTCTCTGGTAGAATCAAATTACTAAGAAACAAACTGACTACGTTAGCCATTCTGTATTTCTCTAATACTCCGCCTAACCCCGCTCGGCAATAGTTATAAAATTTTCCCTCAAGCAGAACACTCATACACAAACATATGTAAACATTCATAATGTTGTATTGACCTGTCTTCAATATGTAAATATTGTTAGTTTATTCTTTATGTCTAATAAAGGATATTGTAAAGCATTGTTGATAGTTTCAATTCTTGTGCTCAGTACCGTATTATCGTTACTAAGAGCCTGAAAATTCAGTGCAGTGATATTGATCTTTGTAGCAGACGTACGTTGACACTTGTCTCTAAAAAGAAAACAATGACTGATTGGAAGAAAACTTCTTTTCTTGCAAAATTCGAGCAATCATTTCCTTATATTGACGACGCACCCTTAACAATCAGCTGCGAGCGAAGATGTAGAGAATACCAAAGTTACGACAGCAATGGCAACTTAATATATACGTATCGCTTTGATGAAGAAGTTGTAAGACCATCGTTCATATATACTGTGACTGGTTTTGCTGTTTTCTGGTTCTCCCTTGAAGACATGAAGTTTAAAGGAATCCTTCCGTACGTTAGTGTGAGAACTGATCTACGTACATTTCGTGAGCTACATAAGGATCTTTCAATGCAGAGAATAGATTCCGATCTGTCTTCCACCTCATTGAGCGACACACATAGTGGCTCCACTTGGTATTTAAAAATAGAAAATGATGAAGGAGAAGAACAGAAATTTGATATTTTTCAGTTTGCGAAGGTTTGTGTTTGCAGGGATTCATACACACAATTCCCTTACTACCATTGGATCAGATGATGATATTAACCAACTATCAAAAGATGATTTGAGCGAGATCCCGGAATCTGAATTCGATGGAATAATCTTCAACTCCAGTACAGAAAGCTTAAGTTCATGCCAGAAGAAAAGACAGAAGAGACCATGGTGGAAAAGACTGTTGTGTTGCTGTAGTGGTGGTTGTCGTTAAGGAAACGCTTGTTATACGATGAGAGCCGTCCAAGAGAACTAGAGACGCCTCCAATAGGGGAGAATCTTTGGCAAATGTTAACTACGCCGACAGCAATAA
The DNA here is from genome assembly GCF_964235325.1 of Thermobia domestica. NCBI lineage: Eukaryota > Metazoa > Arthropoda > Insecta > Zygentoma > Lepismatidae > Thermobia > Thermobia domestica. Next base: position 203,974,061 of record NC_137458.1, on the reverse strand, counting down.
TAATAGAACCCCTATACCAAAGATCAGATTGCACTGTTAATCATTTTGGAAGATGAAAAAAAAAAGAAGAAGAAAATTATGAATATAGCTGCCGTGCCTTGGCTCACATAATGGACTTTAGGAGAAATGGAAAATATTTACAAAACTTTTCGGCTACTTGTATATACAACAATAATGCAACTCAGTAAGTATAAGAATTTGACTGGGGGGTTAACTTGATGAGAATGGATTCAACAGTTCTCTTAGAAATTATTGAACCAACCAAATATCCGGTGCTTAATATGAAATACTTTCTTTACTAATGAGGCTACCACAAGTGGACCTTAATATGTGTTGTGTTAAGTTTTAATTGTATAGCAACTTTCTTGTATAATATTGTTGTGTAAAGAAGTGTTACAACTTCTGTCATTGTTTGCTGTATTTAAGGAAGACTTTGTAAATCCATATCCAGATGGTTCAAACAGGGGCGGACTGGCAACCATAGGGCCCACCCTGCTAAGCTGAAATGAGGGCCCACTGTATAAAAATGTAAAAAATGTAGAGTAAGCGGGGCAAAAATACGCAGTTTGGTGTTTGAGTTGCGCTGGAGCCGAAAGATATAACGACAAAATAACGAATTTCGCACAGAAGTATAAGTGAACATTCCTCTATATTTTGAAGGTGCTAGAAAGCCTACCAATTTATTACTTAATAAGATACACCAATTTAAAAAATTATGGACAAATTCGGACTTTTGCCCCAGTATAGGGGACAAAAGTCCTATCGCAATGGGGCAAAAGTCCGCTGAAATACAGGAAGTAGGAAATCGACATACAGGCATTTTTATTGAATTATTTTGTTTTCTACAAGAATCTTATGATAAACAAAGAGCATACGAAACATGAAGTGTTTCTTCGTATTAACAAAAAAGTTAGACTAAGACACTAAGCAAAAAGGTAAGTTTATCTCACTATAAGTTATTCTTCGTATTGATAAAGTTAAACTAGGAAAAAAAAGAAACTATCCATTTATTTACGAATACCACAAGAACATACAAAGCATGGATTTTCCCCCCTCGTATTGAAAAGTTACACTAAATGAAGAAATTAGCAAGGATGTTATAAAATAGCGGATCTGCCCATACATATCTTTATTATATGAACTCAGTGAAGCCAAAAAACAACCGAGCATCGTCTGAGCCGACAGGTTTGATTGGCTATTCTCGTATCCCCATGATGGTTGCCTTGAAACATTGAAATCTTAGTGGCGCGGAGTGGGCAGAGTAGGTATGGCGAAGCTGTGACGTATGGCTTCACGATTTTCTTGTATGAGCAGATCCTCTATTTTATAACATCCTTGGGAATTAGGTCATCTCACAAGGGAACCTTCCGAAAATGATAGTTGCAGTGAAAGATGTGGCCTATGCCAATTGAAAGAGCTGTAACAGAGATGAGTATTCCCAAAAAATTAGCTGCCCATAGCAATAGGCTCATGAAATATAAGGGGTGGAAGTTCGGGAAACAGCAAGGTTGGACAAGGGGAAAAAGTGCAAATTCCACAAAAAAGGGGGACACGGCAAAATACAATGCTGACAAGTGATGTGCAGAAAGAGACTTGCCACAATAGGGAACAAATTAAGGCCACCAGTGGGGTTAACAGTGTTGCCAACTGCAATGAATAGTACATGTTTTTCAAAGAGCACTATATGAAGTGAGTGCAATATTCAGTGTCAACCTGTCATGTAGAATATAAGATATGGCGTGTATAATCAGTGGTACAATCTAACAAAAGAGAATAGAAAAAAAACAGAAGTACGAAAAATACGGAAAAGATAGAGTTGGCCATAATGCGCCACATTTGATCACGAGCTGTGCATATTAGGATGAACAAAACAAGAAGCACCGACTATGCAGGAAACCGACGTATCTAGAGTATCAAAGTTGGCAACACTGGCCATGAAAATCCAGACAATTCTAATATAGTTAGGCCACTCCCTTCACAAAAAGAAAATTCTGGCAACAGGCATTAGTCTTCGCACCATTTGTACATGCTCATCCACATTGTATGTGCAATTGTTCGATGAGACAATGGTACAAACAGAAGATACATTTGCAGTGAGCACAGCGGAATACTGCCAATCCGTCACACATGATACAATGATCGCCTGTGAATAACTCAAAATAGTACTCTAGAGGTGTCGGAACCTTTGGTGGTCTTTCTATCACATATCCACACCTGCAGAAAGCAAACATAATCAAAGGCTTGATCTGCTGTGTGTTGCTGTCTGCAGTACTATCACCGCCTATATGATATATCCAGAGTATCCACCTAACTCTGCGACTAAAATAGTAAAAAAAAAATGTGACACATACAGTTGTGCAGGAATGTACCCATGTCAGCGGGCGGCAAACTTCTGTGAGACGCAAGTGCCTCCAAGTCCCCCCTCATAGGGTCCCAGGGGCCAACTTCAAAATTTCAAATAACACCATCAGTCGAGTTATATTTCTTTCGATAAATCTTGGAATATGCAACAACGCATATCAGAAATATTTACTATATGGGACTTCAAAATGGCCGCCAAAAATATCTGCTCGGTGACAAGAACAACGTGCATTTTTGGCGGCCATTTTGAAACCGGTGCTTCATATAGCAAATGTTTATTATAGGCGGTGTTGTATCTATCCAAAGAAATATCATCCGTCCCCTGTTCCCATTTGGAATGTTGCGGTTGACTCCTCGAGCCTTATGATGGGGGCTCTGGGGGACTTGCTTCTTACAAAGGTTTCTTGGCCCTCGACATGAGTACATTCCTGTGCAATTGGATTTGCAACATCTCTTTTCGCTTCGCAGCAATTTGAGATCACAATGTTCGATGCCATGTTAAGAAACAACATATATTTGTGGCAGCCATTTTGAAAAACATGCTTTATATAGCAAATGTTTCCTATAGATGTTGTTGCACATTCCATGATCTATCGAGAGAGGTACTACTCGGTCCTTGTTGCCATTTGAAAATTTGAAGTTGGCTCCTGGGGCCCTATGATGGGGATCCTGGGGGCACGTGCTTCTCACAGACGTTTATCACCCCCTGACATTGGTACATTCCTGCACAACTGGATCCGTCACATTTTTGTTCGTTTCGCAAATCTTTCAGGTCACAAAGTTTGGTGGGACACCCTGTATATTCCCACATACGACCCAACCATGACATAATGTTCACTACTTCTATTATCGGTTGATGGCTCAACCCAACCGTTTCATGTTCCCCGAATTGACATTGCCTCAATCACTCTAGCATTGATGCATTCCGAGTGATGCCTGTTGCCGGAATTTTCTTTTCGTGAAGGGAGTGGCCTAACTATATTAGAATTGTCTGGATTTTCATGGCCAGTGTTGCCAACTTTGGAACTCGTTTTTCTTTTCGACTCTAGGTACGTCGGTTTCCTGCATAGTCGGTGCTTCTTGTTTTTTTCATCCTAATATGCACAGCTCGTGATCAAATGTGGCGCATTATGGCCAACTCTATCTTTTCCGTATTTTTCGTACTTCTGTTTTTTCTATTCTCTTTTGTTAGATTGTACCACTGATTATACACGCCATATCTTATATCCTACTTGACAGGTTGACACTGAATATTGCACTCACTTCATATAGTGCTCTTTGAAAAACATGTACTATTCATTGCAGTTGGCAACACTATTAACCCCACTGGTGGCCTTAATTTGTTCCCTATTGTGGCAAGTCTCTTTCTGTACATAGCTTGTCAGCATTGTATTTTGCCGTGTCCCCCTTTTTTGCGGAATTTGCACTTTTCCCTCTTGTCCAACCTTGCTGTTTCCCGAACTTCCACCCCTTATATTTCATGAACCTATTGCTATGGGCAGCTAATTTTTTGGGAATACTCATCTCTGTTACAGCTCTTTCAATTGGCATAGGCCACATCTTTTACTGCAACTATCATTTTCGGAAGGTTCCCTTGTCAGTTATTTATTTAAAAAAAAACACACAAAAACATACGAAGCTTAAAGTTTTTGTTCGTGTTAAGTCATACTAAAAGAAAAAAATAAGTCTTCCTTACTTAAGAAAAGCTCAATAGACACACAGCGCATGAAACTTTTCTTTTCATCAACAAAGTTAGAGTAAAAGAAGAAATTATCCCACTTATTAAAAAAAGCACATAAACTTATGAAGTGAAATAATTACAAAACCAGGCTTGGGTCTAGGCATTTGTCACATACAAACTGGGCTCCTTCATAAGCTGTGCAGTTATGATGCCACCATTCTTCACACGAATTACACATTATCCAGTCCTCATCCGGTGGATCGACATATTTGTCTTTACACAATGGACATACACATTCCACTACTTTTGAAGTTGAACTTTCAGCAGATGCAAACAATTTCTTCCGTGAGGCTGACTTCTTAGCACCCTTCTTCTCTTTTTCTTCTCGAACAGTACGTAGCTCTTTTCGTAGTGTTTCTAATAGCAAAGGCCAAATCTCTCTCAGCACCAATGAACCAAATGACTCCAAGAGCACTTTTCACACCTCAACAGATGGATTCAGCAATATAAACAGGTATGTGTTAGCACTACTGACTATTAATCCTAGGCTCTGTTTACATCGCTGAAATGTGAGTAGTGCCCTTGGTGCCATCGGTGCACTAATCAGTGTTGAGCGTGGCTTGCCCAAATTCAAAGATTAAACTCCATACAGGCCTACATAGCTTTAGTTAAGCTAAAGAAAGTCTACGTAGCAAACGAATTTAAATAGGTCTACTGTGAGAAACTGGAATTTAAATTTAAGAATAAAATTATTTCAAATTTGAGAGCTGGGGCAAAAGTCCGCGTTCGGACTCTTGCCCCACAAAAAATCGGACTTTTGCCCAATTCGCACTTGTTTTAATTACAATGAAATGCTGACGTAATAACTGATACTGGGAAAAGGGAAGATAGTGTATATTGATACTCAAGAAGTGTTTTCATATGAAACAGCAATAAAATAAGTCGTGACTTCTCCCACGGCCTGCAGTACTATTTCCCATAAAACAAAATATTACTTCAAAGTAAGACAAAATGTAATTTACCTCACTGTATTAACAAATTTCACCGCACACCTTTACTAACATGGACAGTACACCGCCACCATTTAATCTTTCTGCAGCACAAGCAGTGTTGCACAACTCCAACAAAAATAACCCCAAAAAGGATTTTTGCTCCCTGCGGACTTTTGCCCCCGGACACTCTACTTGGTATTGTTCATATGTATTACATATAAAAGTCCGAGAAAGATTTAGCCGAAACGGTACATAAGAAAGTTGACCCGAGCCGACCCGTGGCTAGAACAGCCCTGACCCTAGCGTAAGTGACCTGACCCGACCCGTGTCTCAAGCAGGCTTGACTCGACCCCTGACCCATGAAAGCCTGATCTGACCCGTTTGAAAGCACTACGCGGCAGCAAACAGTTCAGTTAATTTCGTGTCCGCCTGTTAAAGTTGTGTAATTTGAAGTAAAAATAGCCATAAAAGATAAGCTACAATTGACTGAAATCATCCAAAGACGTGGTGTATACATAATAATTTATAAACACCTTAGACAGAAAAAAAAATACCTAGCAACTGTCCTGCAGTACTCGAATGAGTCACATCACGCTCATTTGTTTCTTGGGGCTTCACAGATTCAAATAGCCTACGTTGTTTTCGGTCAGATGCAGCTTTTTGTAAATCACATCTTCGTTTGTGTTCTCGCTTTTTAGCTCCACTTTTATATTTTTTCTTTGCAATAATCTTACAATCACTCCTACCATCCATACTGACACAACCACATCTGTCTTCCACGACAAACGACACGTAACTGGTGTTCCAATAATTGAATTGCTGCTATCGGATTTGCTCTTCGATGTAATATACAAATAAAACACGAGCCGAGGGCAGCAACTTCATAGTAATTGTTTGAGGTTTGTATAAAGCAATCGTTGATAGTGGCGACTAATTTCTTTTCGCTTTACCGCACTGAACAACAACAACAACAACAACGAAGCCTGATCCTATTTCTTTCTTCGAAGCTTGGTCTGAGGACAATGCAGTTCAAAAGCATTCCGGCTCCACCTCCACTTTCCACAAAAGCAATATCTACGAAACTATTGTTTCTTTAAAACATCGCCACTCGCCGGCTCGTAAAAGGACCGGAGTAGGCAATGGCATCCAAATCCAATAACAGCCTGAAATCTACTGTGTTTCTTATATTTAAAAAAGTAGTAGTTAACGTGCTCGTTTTTAACAGCTGGTGTATCACAAACCCCGCAATGTTTTAGGGCCTGATTGTCTCATAGTCATACGGAACGTCTCATACGGAACCTTTTCAAGTCTATAAACGTGAAGAAGAATAAGGTCTTAACTTTACGTCTTTTTTTTATGCAAAACACAAGTTTGTGGGAGTTACCCTGCCATATTTTTGATGCTGGTAGGTTTAATTGAGCACATCTTTTTAAAATTGGTGAAGGGGGCCCACCTGTTTGGGGGGCCCACCCTGCATTTGCAGGGTAGCAGGGTGGGCCAGTCCGCCCCTGGGTTCAAATGAATTGTAAACACATGTGGATGCCCAGGCAATGAAGAAAGTGCTTTAGTTTTGGAAAAGAAAACGGCATTTCGAAGAAGAATCTGAAAGAGGACCAAGAATAAGACGAGAACTGGTTGAAAATACGAGAATCGCAACAGTGTTGGAAAAAATGAAGCTGGAAAAGCATGCTGAGAAACAGTTTAAAAGATTTATTGAAGTACCATATATTTTCTTTCGTATGTTTAGATAAATACTCAAACGAAAAACGAAGACAACAAATTAATAATTGTTTTCAGGTGCATTTCGCCAGCCCCCCACCTTGGAGTTTCGAAAAAAAACCTATGCCAATCGTTTGTGCTACGTTTGTGCCGGAATGTACCGCAAAAATTTTCGTTTGTACCACTTCCGGTACGAAGTTATAATAGTTTTAAAGTGGGGGGGCTGGGGAAACAGAAGCCCCCCCACCTTGAAATTTCGAAACGAAACCTATGGCAATCGTTTGTGCTACGTTTGTGCCGGAATGTACCGCAAAAATTTTCGTTTGTACCACTTCCGGTACGAAGTTATAAGGGTTTTAAAGTGGGGGGGCCGGGGAAACGGCCGCACCCACCTACGAATTTCAAAACAAAACGTATGCCAATCGTTTGTGCTAAGTTTGTGTCGGAGTGTACCGCAAAAATTTTCGTTTGTACCACTTCCGGTACGAAGTTATAAGGGTTTTAAAGTGGGGGGCTGGAGAAACGGTAGCCTCCAAACTTGGAATTTCGAAACAAAACCTACGGCAATCGTTTGTGCTACGTTTGTGCCGGAATGTACCGCAAAAATTTTCGTTTGTACCACTTCCGGTACGAAGTTATAAGGGTTTCAAAGTGGGGGGGGGGGGCTGGAGAAACGGAAGCCTCCAAACTTGGAATTTCCAAACAAAACCTATGGCAATCGTTTGTGCTACGTTTGCGCCGGAATGTACCGTAAACATTTTCGTTTGTACCACTTCCGGTACGAAGTTATAAGGGTTTTAAAGTGGGGTGGCTGGAGAAACGGCAGCCTCAAAACTTGGAATTTCGAAACAAAAGGTATGCCAATCGTTTGTGCTACGTTTGTGCCGGAATGTACTGCAAAAATTTTCGTTTGTACCACTTCCGGTACGAAGTTAAAAGGGTTTCAAACTGGGGGGCTGGAGAAACGGCCACCTCCAAACTTGGAATTTCGAAACAAAACCTATGGCAATCGTTTGTGCTACGTTTGTGCCGGAATGTACCGCAAAAATTTTCGTTTGTACCACTTCCGGTACGAAGTTATAAGGGTTTAAAAGTGGGGGGGCTGGAGAAGCGGCAGCCTCCAAACTTGGAATTTCGAAACAAAACCTATGGCATTCGTTTGTGCTACGTTTGTGCCGGAATGTACCGCAAAAATTTTCGTTTGTACCACTTCCGGTACGAAGTTATAAGGGTTTTAAAGTGGAAGGGCTGGAGAAGCGGCAGCCTCCAAACTTGGAATTTCGAAACAAAACCTATGGCAATCGTTTGTGCCACGTTTGTGCCGGAATGTACCGCAAACATTTTTGTCTGTACCACTTCCGGTACGAAGTTATAAGGGTTTCGAAGTGGGGGGGGCTGGAGAAACGGAAGCCTCCAAACTTGGAATTTCGAAACAAAACCTATGGCAATCGTTTGTGCTACGTTTGTGCCGGAATGTACCGTAAACATTTTCGTACCACTTCCGGTACGAAGTTATAAGGGTTATAAAGTGGGGGGCTGGAGAAACGGCAGCCTCAAAACTTGGAATTTCGAAACAAAAACTATGGCATTCGTTTGTGCTACATTTGTGCCGGAATTTACCGCAAAAATTTTCGTTTGTACCACTTGCGGTACGAAGTTATAAGGGTTTCAAAGTGGGGGGGGGGGGCTGGAGAAACGGCAGCCTCCAAACTTGGAATTTCGAAACAAAACCTACGGCAATCGTTTGTGCTACGTTTGTGCCGGAATGTACCGCAAAAATTTTCGTTTGTACCACTTCCGGTACAGAGTTATAAGGGTTTCAAAGTGGGGGGCTGGAGAAACGGAAGCCTCCAACCTTGGAATTTCGAAACAAAAGGTATGCCAATCGTTTGTGCTACGTTTGTGCCGGAATGTACTGCAAAAATTTTCGTTTGTACCACTTCCGGTACGAAGTTAAAAGGGTTTTAAACTGGGGGGCTGGAGAAACGGCCACCTCCAAACTTGGAATTTCGAAACAAAACCTATGGCAATCGTTTGTGCTACGTTTGTGCCGGAATGTACCGCAAAAATTTTCGTTTGTACCACTTCCGGTACGAAGTTATAAGGGTTTAAAAGTGGGGGGGCTGGAGAAGCGGCAGCCTCTAAACTTGGAATTTCGAAACAAAACCTATGGCATTCGTTTGTGCTACGTTTGTGCCGGAATGTACCGCAAAAATTTTCGTTTGTACCACTTCCGGTACGAAGTTATAAGGGTTTTAAAGTGGAAGGGCTGGAGAAGCGGCAGCCTCCAACCTTGGAATTTCGAAACAAAACCTATGGCAATCGTTTGTGCCACGTTTGTGCCGGAATGTACCGCAAACATTTTTGTCTGTACCACTTCCGGTACGAAGTTATAAGGGTTTCGAAGTGGGGGGGGCTGGAGAAACGGAAGCCTCCAAACTTGGAATTTCGAAACAAAACCTATGGCAATCGTTTGTGCTACGTTTGTGCCGGAATGTACCGTAAACATTTTCGTTTGTACCACTTCCGGTACGAAGTTATAAGGGTTATAAAGTGGGGGGCTGGAGAAACGGCAGCCTCAAAACTTGGAATTTCGAAACAAAAACTATGGCATTCGTTTGTGCTACGTTTGTGCCGGAATGTACCGCAAAAATTTTCGTTTGTACCACTTCCGGTACGAAGTTATAAGGGTTTAAAAGTGGGGGCTCGGGAAAGGGCAGCCCCCGACCTATAATTTCAAAACAAAACCTATGCCAATCGTTTGTGCTACGTTTGTGCCGCAATGTACCGCAAAACTTTTCGTTTGTACCAATTTCGGTACGAAGTTATAAGGGTTTCAAAGTGGGGGGGGCTGGAGAAACGGAAACTCCTACCTTGGAATTTCGAAACAAAACCTATGCCAATTGTTTGTGCTACGTTTGAGCCGGAATGTACCGCAAACAGTTTCGTTTGTACCACTTCCGGTACGTAGTTATAAGGGTTTTAAAGTGGGGGGGGGGCTGGAGAAACGGCAGCCTCCAACCTTGGAATTTCGAAACAAAACCTATGCCAATCGTGTGTGCTACATTTGTGCCGGAATGTACCGCAAAAATTTTCGTTTGTTCCACTTCCGGTACGAAGTTATATGAGTTTTCAAGAGGGGCTGTGGTAACGGCAGCCCCGCACCCAGTAATTTCGAAATGAAACCTATGCCCACTCTTTGCACTACTTTTGAACAGGAACGTTTCGCTAAACTCTTTGCTGTACCACTTCCGGTACAAGGATACGAGAGTTTCAAGCTACGGGGCTGCCGTTTTGATGCCCCTCGGAATTTCGAAACGAGACCTATGCAAATCGTTTAACAACATTTGTGTCGGATTGTATCGCAAAGATTTTTGTATGTATCACTTCCAGTACAAATGTATGACAGTTTTAACTAGGGGGCTGCCCTTTCCAGAACCCCCCACCTAGGAATTTCAAAACAAAACCTATGCCAATCGTTTGTGCTACGTTTGTGTCGGAATGTACCGCAAAAAATTTCGTTTGTACCACTTCCGGTACGAAGTTATAAGGGTTTTAAAGTGTGGGGCTGGAGAAACGGTAGCCTCCAAACTTGGAATTTCGAAACAAAACCTACGGCAATCGTTTGTCCTACGTTTGAGCCGGAATGTACCGTAAACATTTTCGTTTGTACCACTTCCGGTACGAAGTTATAAGGGTTTTAAAGTGGGGTGGCTGGAGAAACGGCAGCCTCAAAACTTGGAATTTCGAAACAAAAGCTATGGCATTCGTTTGTGCTACGTTTGTGCCGGAATGTACCGCAAAACTTTTCGTTTGTACCACTTGCGGTACGAAGTTATAAGGGTTTTAAAGTGGGGGGGCTGGAGAAACGGCAGCCTCCAAACTTGGAATTTCGAAACAAAACCTACGGCAATCGTTTGTGCTACGTTTGTGCTGGAATGTACCGCAAAAATTTTCGTTTGTACCACTTCCGGTACAAAGTTATAAGGGTTTCAAAGTGGGGGGCTGCAGAAACGGAAGCCTCCAACCTTGGAATTTCGAAACAAAAGGTATGCCAATCGTTTGTGCTACGTTTGTGCCGGAATGTACCGGAAAAATTTTCGTTTGTACCACTTCCGGTACGAAGTTAAAAGGGTTTTAAACTGGGGGGCTGGAGAAACGGCCACCTCCAAACTTGGAATTTCGAAACAAAACCTATGGCAATCGTTTGTGCTACGTTTGTGCCGGAATGTACCGTAAATATTTTCGTTTGTACCACTTCCGGTACGAAGTTATAAGGGTTTTCAAAACTTGGAATTTCGAAACAAAAACTATGGCATTCGTTTGTGCTACATTTGTGCCGGAATGTACCGCAAAAATTTTCGTTTGTACCACTTCCGGTACGAAGTTATAAGGGTTTTAAAGTGGGGGGGCTGGAGAAGCGGCAGCCTCCAAACTTGGAATTTCGAAACAAAACCTATGGCAATCGTTTGTGCCACGTTTGTGCCGGAATGTACCGCAAACATTTTTGTCTGTACCACTTCCGGTACGAAGTTATAAGGGTTTCGAAGTGGGGGGGCTGGAGAAACGGAAGCCTCCAAACTTGGAATTTCGAAACAAAACCTATGGCAATCGTTTGTGCTACGTTTGTGCGGGAATGTACCGTAAACATTTTCGTTTGTACCACTTCCGGTACTAAGTTATAAGGGTTATAAAGTGGGGGGGCTGGAAAAACGGCAGCCTCAAAACTTGGAATTTCGAAACAAAAACTATGGCATTCGTTTGTGCTTCGTTTGTGCCGGAATGTACTGCAAAAATTTTCGTTTGTACCACTTCCGGTACGAAGTTATAAGGGTTTCAAAGTGGGGGGGCTGGAGAAACGGCAGCCTCCAAACTTGGAATTTCGAAACAAAACCTACGGCAATCGTTTGTGCTACGTTTGTGCCGGAATGTACCGCAAAAATTTTCGTTTGTACCACTTCCGGTACAAAGTTATAAGGGTTTTAAAGTGGAGGGGCTGGAGAAACAGCAGCCTCAAAACTTGGAATTTCGAAACAAAAACTATGGCATTCGTTTGTGCTACGTTTGTGCCGGAATGTACCGGAAAAATTTTCGTTTGTACCACTTCCGGTACGAAGTTATAAGGGTTTTAAAGTGGGGGGGCTGGAGAAGCGGCAGCCTCCAAACTTGGAATTTCGAAACAAAACTTATGCCAATCGTTTGTGCTACGTTTGTGCCGGAATGTACCGCAAACATTTTTGTCTGTACCACTTCCGGTACGAAGTTATAAGGGTTTCGAAGTGGGGGCTAGGGAAACGGCAGCCTCCAACCTAAAAATTTCAAAACAAAACCTATGCCAATCGTTTGTGCTACGTTTGTGCCGGAATGTACCGCAAAAATTTTCGTTTGTACCACTTCCGGTACGAAGTTATAAGGGTTTTGAAGTGGAGGGGCTGCAGAAACGGAAGCCTGCAACCTTGGAATTTCGAAACAAAAACTATGCTAATGGTTTGTGCTACGTTTGTGCCGGAATGTACCGCAAAAATTTTCGTTTGTACCACTTCCGGTACGAAGTTATAAGGGTTTAAAAGTGGGGGCTCGGGAAAGGGCAGCCCCCCACCTATAATTTCAAAACAAAACCTATGCCAATCGTTTGTGCTACGTTTGTGCCGGAATGTACCGCAAAACTTTTCGTTTGTACCACTTTCGGTACGAAGTTATAAGGGTTTCAAAGTGGGGGGGCTGGAGAAACGGAAACTCCTACCTTGGAATTTCGAAACAAAACCTATGCCAATTGTTTGTGCTACGTTTGAGCCGGAATGTACCGCAAACATTTTCGTTTGTACCACTTCCGGTACGTAGTTATAAGGATTTTAAAGTGGGGGGGGGGCTGGAGAAACGGCAGCCTCCAACCTTGGAATTTCGAAACAAAACCTATGCCAATCGTGTGTGCTACATTTGTGCCGGAATGTACCGCAAAAATTTTCGTTTGTTCCACTTCCGGTACGAAGTTATATGAGTTTTCAAGAGGGGCTGTGGTAACGGCAGCCCCGCACCCAGTAATTTCGAAATGAAACCTATGCCCACTCTTTGCACTACTTTTGAACAGGAACGTTTCGCTAAACTCTTTTCTGTACCACTTCCGGTACAAAGATACGAGAGTTTCAAGCTACGGGGCTGCCGTTTTGATGCCCCCTCGGAATTTCGAAACGAGACCTATGCAAATCGTTTAACAACATTTGTGTCGGAATGTATCGCAAAGATTTTTGTATGTATCACTTCCAGTACAAATGTATGACAGTTTTAACTAGGGGGCTGCCCTTTCCAGAACCCCCCATCTTGGAATTTCGAGATAAGACTATGTCAATCGTTTGTGGTACGTTTTTACCGGAATGTACCGCAAAAAAAATTACGTGCCTGAAGTTGGCCCCCCACCTCTCCCAAATCACACCAAACGTTGCTCATCGTTAATGCATCGTTAGTGCACGTTAGTGCATTTAGAACTAACGTTAGTGCTATGAGCGTTTACGAGATATTGAAGATTTTGGTGGAGGACCTACTTCATATGAAGTTAGCCCCCCACCTATCTTTATGCAGACAGATTTTCACTAAACTTAGCGCATCGTTAGTGCACTTAAACACACTAAGCACTACCGTAAGTGCTACCATATTTTGGGATTATTCAAGATTTTCGGTGGGGGGCCAACTTCAGAAATATCAAATTCTATACAAATAGAGGTAGAAACATGGGGTTGACGGTAATCGTTAGTGCATTGTTAGTGCACTTAAACGCAATAAGCACTAACATTAGTGCTACCATATTTTGGGATTTATTCAAGATCTCTGGTGGGGGGCCAACTTCAAAAATATCAAATTCTATACAAATAGAGGTAGAAACATGGAGTTAACGGCAATCGTTAGAGCGTGATTAGTGCACTTAAATGCACTAAGCACTAACGTTAGTGTTACCACATTTTGAAATTTATTCAAAATTTTTGGTGGGGGGCAACTTCAGAAATATCAAATTCCATACAAAGTGTCAGTATTTTCAGGAATCAGTAACGAATGCACTAATTACTTTGTTAGTGCTTGAAGAGGGCGCAAATTCACGCTGACCACCAAAGATATTTTACTTGTAGCACCTACACTAATTAAGCACTAACGTTAGGGGTTGGTGCACGAAGAAGCACTAACGATGCACTAAGGATTGTACTGGAAATGATCATTAGTGCTTTTTAATTTGGCAGAAATTTGACACAGTGAAAAACTCCCCTTAAATTTCTTATGTGAGTTTCCTGAGATGTAACTGGCCATAACTACACTAATAGTGAAGCACTAACGGAAACAGCTCCAATTTTTTCGTTATTGGTTGAAGTGGGGCGCCAAGTTCATGAAAGCTTCCAAAGGTTTTTTTACTTGTAGGACCTATATTAATGAAGAACTAACGTTAGGTGTTAATGCACTAAGAAACACTAACGATTTCAGTAGAAGAGGTCATTAGTGCTTTTGATTTTGGCGGAAATTTGACGCAATGAAAAATTCCACATGAATCTCTTATGGGATTTTTGTGGCATATAATTGGCCATATCTACATCAATAGTTAAGCATTAACGGAACTATGAGTGTTTTGCAGAAGCGCTAACGATACATTAACGAATGGACTTATTTTTCGTTACTGCTTGAAGTGGGAACCAAGTTCACGCTGGCCCGCAAAGGTTTCTTACTTGTAGCACCTACACTAATGAAGCACGAAACTTAGGTGTTGGTGCACTAGGAAGCACTAATATTACAAGGAAAGAAAACTTTCGAATATATCGTGAACTTAGCCCCCACTACAAGCACTAACGAAAAAATTAGTTTTATACGTTAGTGCATTGTTAGTACTTCTAGAAGGAAGATACAAGTAGTTTCGTTAGTGTTTCACCATTAGTGTAGAAATGGCCAATTATAAGTCTCAAAACTCCCATAAGAAACACATGGGGAATTATTCATTGTATCAAATTCCCATCTCATTCAAAAGCACTAATTACCTCTGTTAGTGCAATTGTTAGTGCATCGTAATTGCTTCTTAGAGCACAAACACCTAACGTTAGTGCTTCATTAGTGTAGGTGTTACAAGTAAAAAAACCTATGGAGAAGTCAGCGTGAATTTCGCACCGACACTTTAAGCACTAACGGAAAAAAATAGTCCAATTCGTTAGTGCTTCTATAAAGCACTAACAATTTCGTTAGTGCTTCACTATTAGTGTAGTTATGGCCAATTACATATCACGAGACTCACAAGAAATTTAGGCAAATTTTTCATTGAATCAAATTTCCGCCAAATTCAAAATCACTAATGATCTCTTCTAGAGCGATCGTTAGTGCATTGTTAGTGCTTCTTAGCGCATCTACACCTAAGGTTAGTGCTTCATTAGTAAATGTGCTACAATTAAAATACCTTTTGAGGCCAGAGTGAACTTAGCGCCCCCACTTCAAGCACTAACTAAAACTTAGTGCCATTCGTTAGTGCATTGGTAGTGCTTCTTGAAAACACTAACAATTTAGTTAGAACTTCAATATTAGTTTAATTATGGCCAATTACATGTAACGAAACACATAATAAATTTATGGGAAATTTTTCATTGCGTCAAATTTCCGTCAAATTCAAGAGTACTAATGATCTATTCTAGTGCAATCGTTAGTGCATCGTTAGTGCTTCTAGAAAACACTAACAGTTTCGTTTGTCCTTCAATATTAGTGTAGTTATGGACAATTACATGTCACTAAACTCCTATAAGACATTTATTGGGAATTTTTAATTGCATCAAATTTCCGCCATATTCAAAAGCACTAATGATATCTTCTAGTGCAATTGTTAGTGGTTCTTAGTGCACCAACCCCTAACGTTAGTACTTCATTAGTGTAGGTGCTACAGGTACAATATCTTTGGAGGGCACGGTGAACTTGCGTCAACTTCAAGCACTAACAAAAAATTAATGCCATTCATTAGTGTATCGTTAGTGCTTCTAGAAAGCACTAAATGTTTGTATGAAATTTGATATTTCTTAAGTTGGTCCCACCAGAAATCTTGAATAAATCCCAAAATATGGTAATGCTAACCTTAATGCTTAGTGCATTTAAGTGCACTAACGATGCAATAACGATTGTCTTTAACTGCATGTTTCTACCTCTATTTGTATAGAATTTGATATTTCTGAAGTTGGCCCCCATCTAAAATCTTGAATAAATCCCAAAATATTGTAGCACTAACGTCAGTGTTTAGTATTTTAAGTGCACTAACGACGCACTAACGATTGCCGTTAACTCTATGTTCCTATCTCTATTTGTAAGGTTTTGTTTCGAAATTCCAAGTTTGGAGGCTTCCGTTTCTCCAGCCCCCCCCCCCACTTTGAAACCCTTATAACTTCGTACCGGAAGTGGTACAAACGAAAATTTTTGCGGTACATTCCGGCACAAACGTAGCACAAACGATTGGCATAGGTTTTGTTTTGAAATTCCTAGGTGGGGGGTTCTGGAAAGGGCAGCCCCCTAGTTAAAACTGTCATACATTTGTACTGGAAGTGATACATACAAAAATCTTTGCGATACATTCCGACACAAATGTTGTTAAACGATTTGCATAGGTCTCGTTTCGAAATTCCGAGGGGGCATCAAAACGGCAGCCCCGTAGCTTGAAACTCTCGTATCTTTGTACCGGAAGTGGTACAGAAAAGAGTTTAGCGAAACGTTCCTGTTCAAAAGTAGTGCAAAGAGTGGGCATAGGTTTCATTTCGAAATTACTGGGTGCGGGGCTGCCGTTACCACAGCCCCTCTTGAAAACTCATATAACTTCGTACCGGAAGTGGAACAAACGAAAATTTTTGCGGTACATTCCGGCACAAATGTAGCACACACGATTGGCATAGGTTTTGTTTCGAAATTCCAAGGTTGGAGGCTGCCGTTTCTCCAGCCCCCGCCCACTTTAAAACCCTTATAACTACGTACCGGAAGTGGAACAAACGAAAATGTTAGCGGTACATTCCGGCTCAAACGTAGCACAAACAATTGGCATAGGTTTTGTTTCGAAATTCCAAGGTAGGAGTTTCCGTTTCTCCAGCCCCCCCACTTTGAAACCCTTATAACTTCGTACCGAAAGTGGTACAAACGAAAAGTTTTGCGGTACATTCCGGCACAAACGTAGCACAAACGATTGGCATAGGTTTTGTTTTGAAATTATAGGTGGGGGGCTGCTTTTCCCGAGCCCCCACTTTTAAACCCTTATAACTTCGTACCGGAAGTGGTACAAACGAAAATTTTTGCGGTACATTCCGGCACAAACGTAGCACAAACGATTAGCATAGTTTTTGTTTCGAAATTCCAAGGTTGCAGGCTTCCGTTTCTGCAGCCCCTCCACTTCAAAACCCTTAAAACTTCGTACCGGAAGTGGTACAAACGAAAATTTTTGCGGTACATTCCGGCACAAACGTAGCACAAACAATTGGCATAGGTTTTGTTTTGAAATTTTTAGGTTGGAGGCTGCCGTTTACCTAGCACCCCACTTCGAAACCCTTATAACTTCGTACCGGAAGTGGTACAGACAAAAATGTTTGCGGTACATTCCGGCACAAACGTAGCACAAACGATTGGCATAGGTTTTGTTCCGAATTTCCAAGGTTGCAGGCTGCTGCTTCTCCAGCCCCCCACTTTAAAACCCTTATAACTTCGTACCGGAAGTGGTACAAACGAAAATTTTTGCGGTACATTCCGGCACAAACCTAGCACAAACGAATGCCATAGTTTTTGTTTCGAAATTCCAAGTTTTGAGGCTGCTGTTTCTCCAGCCCCTCCACTTTAAAACCCTTATAACTTCGTACCGGAAGTGGTACAAACGAAAATGTTTACGGTACATTCCGGCACAAACGCAGCACAAACGATTGGCATAAATTTTGTTTCGAAATTCCAAGGTTGGAGGCTTCCGTTTCTCCAGACCCCCCACTTTGAAACCCTTATAACTTTGTACCGGAAGTGTTACAAACGAAAATTTTTGCGGTACATTCCGGCACAAACGTAGCACAAACGATTGCCGTAGGTTTTGTTTCGAAATTCCAAGTTTGGAGGCTTCCGTTTCTCCAGCCCCCCCACTTCGAAACCCTTATAACTTCGTACCGGAAGTGGTACAAACGAAAATGTTTACGGTACATTCCGGCACAAACGTAGCACAAACGATTGCCATAGGTTTTGTTTCGAAATTCCAAGTTTGGAGGCTTCCGTTTCTCCAGCCCCCCAGTTTAAAACCCTTTTAACTTCGTACCGGAAGTGGTACAAACGAAAATTTTTGCGGTACGTTCCGGCACAAACGTAGCACAAACGATTGGCATACCTTTTCTTTCGAAATTCCAAGGTTGGAGGCTTCCGTTTCTCCAGCCCCCCACTTTGAAACCCTTATAACTTTGTACCGGAAGTGGTACAAACGAAAATTTTTGCGGTACATTCCGGCACAAACGTAGCACAAACGATTGGCATACCTTTTGTTTCGAAATTCCAAGTTTGGAGGCTGCCGTTTCTTCAGCCCCCCCACTTTGAAACCCTTATAACTTCGTACCGCAAGTGGTACAAACGAAAATTTTTGCGGTACATTCCGGCACAAACGTAGCACAAACGAATGCCATAGTTTTTGTTTCGAAATTCCAAGTTTTGAGGCTGCCGTTTCTCCAGCCACCCCACTTTAAAACCCTTATAACTTCGTACCGGAAGTGGTACAAACGAAAATGTTTACGGTACATTCCGGCACAAACGTAGCACAAACGATTGCCATAGATTTTGTTTCGAAATTCCAAGTTTGGAGGCTTCCGTTTCTCCAGCCCCCCCACTTTGAAACCCTTATAACTTCGTACCGGAAGTGGTACAAACGAAAATTTTTGCGGTACATTCCGGCACAAACGTAGCACAAACGATTGGCATAGGTTTTGTTTTGAAATTTTTAGGTTGGAGGCTGCCGTTTCCCTAGCCCCCCACTTCGAAACCCTTATAACTTCGTACCGGAAGTGGTACAGACAAAAATGTTTGCGGTACATTCCGGCACAAACGTAGCACAAACGATTGCCATAGGTTTTGTTCCGAATTTCCAAGGTTGCAGGCTGCCGCTTCTCCAGCCCCCCACTTTAAAACCCTTATAACTTCGTACCGGAAGTGGTACAAACGAAAATTTTTCCGGTACATTCCGGCACAAACCTAGCACAAACGAATGCCATAGTTTTTGTTTCGAAATTCCAAGTTTTGAGGCTGCTGTTTCTCCAGCCCCTCCACTTTAAAACCCTTATAACTTCGTACCGGAAGTGGTACAAACGAAAATGTTTACGGTACATTCCGGCACAAACGCAGCACAAACGATTGGCATACCTTTTGTTTCGAAATTCCAAGGTTGGAGGCTTCCGTTTCTCCAGCCCCCCCCACTTTGAAACACTTATAACTTTGTACCGGAAGTGGTACAAACGAAAATTTTTGCGGTACATTCCGGCACAAACGTAGCACAAACGATTGCCGTAGGTTTTGTTTCGAAATTCCAAGTTTGGAGGCTTCCGTTTCTCCAGCCCCCCCACTTCGAAACCCTTATAACTTCGTACCGGAAGTGGTACAAACGAAAATGTTTACGGTACATTCCGGCACAAACGTAGCACAAACGATTGCCATAGGTTTTGTTTCGAAATTCCAAGTTTGGAGGCTTCCGTTTCTCCAGCCCCCCAGTTTAAAACCCTTTTAATTTCGTACCGGAAGTGGTACAAACGAAAATTTTTCCGGTACATTCCGGCACAAACGTAGCACAAACGATTGGCATAGGTTTTGTTTTGAAATTCCTAGGTGGGGGGTTCTGGAAAGGGCAGCCCCCTAGTTAAAACTGTCATACATTTGTACTGGAAGTGATACATACAAAAATCTTTGCGATACATTCCGACACAAATGTTGTTAAACGATTTGCATAGGTCTCGTTTCGAAATTCCGAGGGGGCATCAAAACGGCAGCCCCGTAGCTTGAAACTCTCGTATCTTTGTACCGGAAGTGGTACAGAAAAGAGTTTAGCGAAACGTTCCTGTTCAAAAGTAGTGCAAAGAGTGGGCATAGGTTTCATTTCGAAATTACTGGGTGCGGGGCTGCCGTTACCACAGCCCCTCTTGAAAACTCATATAACTTCGTACCGGAAGTGGAACAAACGAAAATTTTTGCGGTACATTCCGGGACAAATGTAGCACACACGATTGGCATAGGTTTTGTTTCGAAATTCCAAGGTTGGAGGCTGCCGTTTCTCCAGCCCCCCCCCACTTTAAAACCCTTATAACTACGTACCGGAAGTGGAACAAACGAAAATGTTTGCGGTACATTCCGGCTCAAACGTAGCACAAACAATTGGCATAGGTTTTGTTTCGAAATTCCAAGGTAGGAGTTTCCGTTTCTCCAGCCCCCCCACTTTGAAACCCTTATAACTTCGTACCGAAGTGGTACAAACGAAAAGTTTTGCGGTACATTCCGGCACAAACGTAGCACAAACGATTGGCATAGGTTTTGTTTTGAAATTATAGGTGGGGGGCTGCCTTTCCCGAGCCCCCACTTTTAAACCCTTATAACTTCGTACCGGAAGTGGTACAAACGAAAATTTTTGCGGTACATTCCGGCACAAACGTAGCACAAACGATTAGCATAGTTTTTGTTTCGAAATTCCAAGGTTGCAGGCTTCCGTTTCTGCAGCCCCTCCACTTCAAAACCCTTAAAACTTCGTACCGGAAGTGGTACAAACGAAAATTTTTGCGGTACATTCCGGCACAAACGTAGCACAAACAATTGGCATAGGTTTTGTTTTGAAATTTTTAGGTTGGAGGCTGCCGTTTACCTAGCACCCCACTTCGAAACCCTTATAACTTCGTACCGGAAGTGGTACAGACAAAAATGTTTGCGGTACATTCCGGCACAAACGTAGCACAAACGATTGGCATAGGTTTTGTTCCGAATTTCCAAGGTTGCAGGCTGCCGCTTCTCCAGCCCCCCACTTTAAAACCCTTATAACTTCGTACCGGAAGTGGTACAAACGAAAATTTTTGCGGTACATTCCGGCACAAACCTAGCACAAACGAATGCCATAGTTTTTGTTTCGAAATTCCAAGTTTTGAGGCTGCTGTTTCTCCAGCCCCTCCACTTTAAAACCCTTATAACTTCGTACCGGAAGTGGTACAAACGAAAATGTTTACGGTACATTCCGGCACAAACGCAGCACAAACGATTGGCATAAATTTTGTTTCGAAATTCCAAGGTTGGAGGCTTCCGTTTCTCCAGACCCCCCACTTTGAAACCCTTATAACTTTGTACCGGAAGTGGTACAAACGAAAATTTTTGCGGTACATTCCGGCACAAACGTAGCACAAACGATTGCCGTAGGTTTTGTTTCGAAATTCCAAGGTTGGAGGCTTCCGTTTCTCCAGCCCCCCCACTTCGAAACCCTTATAACTTCGTACCGGAAGTGGTACAAACGAAAATGTTTACGGTACATTCCGGCACAAACGTAGCACAAACGATTGGCATAGGTTTTGTTTCGAAATTCCAAGTTTGGAGGCTTCCGTTTCTCCAGCCCCCCAGTTTAAAACCCTTTTAACTTCGTACCGGAAGTGGTACAAACGAAAATTTTTCCGGTACATTCCGGCACAAACGTAGCACAAACGATTGGCATACCTTTTGTTTCGAAATTCCAAGGTTGGAGGCTTCCGTTTCTCCAGCCCCCCACTTTGAAACCCTTATAACTTTGTACCGGAAGTGGTACAAACGAAAATTTTTGCGGTACATTCCGGCACAAACGTAGCACAAACGATTGGCATACCTTTTGTTTCGAAATTCCAAGTTTGGAGGCTTCCGTTTCTCCAGCCCCCCCCACTTTGAAACCCTTATAACTTCGTACCGGAAGTGGTACAAACGAAAATTTTTGCGGTACATTCCGGCACAAACGTAGCACAAACGATTGGCATACCTTTTGTTTCGAAATTCCAAGTTTTGAGGCTGCCGTTTCTCCAGCCACCCCACTTTAAAACCCTTATAACTTCGTACCGGAAGTGGTACAAACGAAAATGTTTACGGTACATTCCGGCACAAACGTAGCACAAACGATTGCCATAGATTTTGTTTCGAAATTCCAAGTTTGGAGGCTTCCGTTTCTCCAGCCCCCCCACTTTGAAACCCTTATAACTTCGTACCGGAAGTGGTACAAACGAAAATTTTTGCGGTACATTCCGGCACAAACGTAGCACAAACGATTGGCATAGGTTTTGTTTTGAAATTTTTAGGTTGGAGGCTGCCGTTTCCCTAGCCCCCCACTTCGAAACCCTTATAACTTCGTACCGGAAGTGGTACAGACAAAAATGTTTGCAGTACATTCCGGCACAAACGTAGCACAAACGATTGGCATAGGTTTTGTTCCGAATTTCCAAGGTTGCAGGCTGCCGCTTCTCCAGCCCCCCACTTTAAAACCCTTATAACTTCGTACCGGAAGTGGTACAAACGAAAATTTTTCCGGTACATTCCGGCACAAACCTAGCACAAACGAATGCCATAGTTTTTGTTTCGAAATTCCAAGTTTTGAGGCTGCTGTTTCTCCAGCCCCTCCACTTTAAAACCCTTATAACTTCGTACCGGAAGTGGTACAAACGAAAATGTTTACGGTACAATCCGGCACAAACGCAGCACAAACGATTGGCATACCTTTTGTTTCGAAGTTCCAAGGTTGGAGGCTTCCGTTTCTCCAGCCCCCCCTCTTTGAAACCCTTATAACTTTGTACCGGAAGTGGTACAAACGAAAATTTTTGCGGTACATTCCGGCACAAACGTAGCACAAACGATTGCCGTAGGTTTTGTTTCGAAATTCCAAGTTTGGAGGCTTCCGTTTCTCCAGCCCCCCCACTTCGAAACCCTTATAACTTCGTACCGGAAGTGGTACAAACGAAAATGTTTACGGTACATTCCGGCACAAACGTAGCACAAACGATTGCCATAGGTTTTGTTTCGAAATTCCAAGTTTGGAGGCTTCCGTTTCTCCAGCCCCCCAGTTTAAAACCCTTTTAACTTCGTACCGGAAGTGGTACAAACGAAAATTTTTCCGGTACATTCCGGCACAAACGTAGCACAAACGATTGGCATACCTTTTGTTTCGAAATTCCAAGGTTGGAGGCTTCCGTTTCTCCAGCCCCCCACTTTGAAACCCTTATAACTTTGTACCGGAAGTGGTACAAACGAAAATTTTTGCGG
The DNA here is from genome assembly GCF_964235325.1 of Thermobia domestica. NCBI lineage: Eukaryota > Metazoa > Arthropoda > Insecta > Zygentoma > Lepismatidae > Thermobia > Thermobia domestica. The sequence goes on along the minus strand of NC_137458.1, from coordinate 203,951,069 downwards.
TACATTCAGGCACAAACGTAGCACAAACGATTGGCATACCTTTTGTTTCGAAATTCCAAGTTTGGAGGCTGCCGTTTCTCCAGCCCCCCCACTTTGAAACCCTTATAACTTCGTACCGCAAGTGGTACAAACGAAAATTTTTGCGGTACATTCCGGCACAAACGTAGCACAAACGAATGCCATAGTTTTTGTTTCGAAATTCCAAGTTTTGAGGCTGCCGTTTCTCCAGCCACCCCACTTTAAAACCCTTATAACTTCGTACCGGAAGTGGTACAAACGAAAATGTTTACGGTACATTCCGGCACAAACGTAGCACAAACGATTGCCATAGGTTTTGTTTCGAAATTTCAAGTTTGGAGGCTTCCGTTTCTCCAGCCCCCCCACTTTGAAACCCTTATAACTTCGTACCGGAAGTGGTACAAACGAAAAGTTTTGCGGTACATTCCGGCACAAACGTAGCACAAACGATTGCCGTAGGTTTTGTTTTGAAATTCCTAGGTGGGGGGCGGCCGTTTCCCCAGCCCCCCCACTTTAAAACCCTTATAACTTCGTACCGGAAGTGGTACAAAGGAAAATTTTTGCGGTACAGTCCGGCACAAACGTAGCACAAACGAATGCCATAGTTTTTGTTTCGAAATTCCAAGTTTTGAGGCTGCCGTTTCTCCAGCCACCCCACTTTAAAACCCTTATAACTTCGTACCGGAAGTGGTACAAACGAAAATTTTTGCGGTACATTCCGGCACAAACGTAGCACAAACGATTGGCATAGGTTTTGTTTTGAAATTCCTAGGTGGGGGGCGGCCGTTTCCCCAGCCCCCCACTTTAAAACCCTTATAACTTCGTACCGGAAGTGGTACAAACGAAAATTTTTGCGGTACATTCCGGCACAAACGTAGCACAAACGATTGCCATAGGTTTTGTTTCGAAATTCCAAGTTTGGAAGCTTCCGTTTCTCCAGCCCCCCAGTTTAAAACCCTTTTAACTTCGTACCGGAAGTGGTAAAAACGAAATTTTTTCCGGTACATTCCGGCACAAACGTAGCACAAACGATTGGCATACCTTTTGTTTCGAAATTCCAAGGTTGGAGGCTTCCGTTTCTCCAGCCCCCCACTTTGAAACCCTTATAACTTTGTACCGGAAGTGGTACAAACGAAAATTTTTGCGGTACATTCCGGCACAAACGTAGCACAAACGATTGCCGTAGGTTTTGTTTCGAAATTCCAAGTTTGGAGGCTGCCGTTTCTCCAGCCCCCCCACTTTGAAACCCTTATAACTTCGTACCGCAAGTGGTACAAACGAAAATTTTTGCGGTACATTCCGGCACAAACGTAGCACAAACGAATGCCATAGTTTTTGTTTCGAAATTCCAAGTTTTGAGGCTGCCGTTTCTCCAGCCACCCCACTTTAAAACCCTTATAACTTCGTACCGGAAGTTGTACAAACGAAAATGTTTACGGTACATTCCGGCACAAACGTAGCACAAACGATTGCCATAGGTTTTGTTTCGAAATTCCAAGTTTGGAGGCTTCCGTTTCTCCAGCCCCCCCCACTTTAAAACCCTTATAACTTCGTAGCGGAAGTGGTACAAACGAAAAGTTTTGCGGTACATTCCGGCACAAACGTAGCACAAACGATTGCCGTAGGTTTTGTTTCGAAATTCCAAGTTTGGAGGCTACCGTTTTTCCAGCCCCCCACTTTAAAACCCTTATAACTTCGTACCGGAAGTGGTACAAACGAAAATTTTTGCGGTACATTCCGACACAAACGTAGCACAGACGATTGGCATAGGTTTTGTTTTGAAATTCCTAGGTGGGGGGCGGCCGTTTCCCCAGCCCCCCACTTTAAAACCCTTATAACTTCGTACCGGAAGTGGTACAAACGAAAATTTTTGCGGTACATTCCGGCACAAACGTAGCACAAACGATTGCCATAGGTTTCGTTTCGAAATTTCAAGGGGGGGGGGCTTTCGTTTCCTCAGCCCCCCCACTTTAAAACTATTATAACTTCGTACCGGAAGTGGTACAAACGAAAATTTTTGCGGTACATTCCGGCACAAACGTAGCACAAACGATTGGCATAGGTTTTGTTTTGAATTCCTAGGTGGGGGGTTCTGGAAAGGGCAGCCCCCTAGTTAAAACTGCCATACATTTGTACTGGAAGTGATTCATACACAAATCTTTGCGATACATTCCGACACAAATGTTGTTAAACGATTTGCATAGGTCTCGTTTCGAAATTCCGAGGGGGCATCAAAACGGCAGCCCCGTAGCTTGAAACTCTCGTATCTTTGTACCGGAAGTGGTACAGAAAAGAGTTTAGCGAAACGTTCCTGTTCAAAAGTAGTGCAAAGAGTGGGCATAGGTTTCATTTCGAAATTACTGGGTGCGGGGCTGCCGTTACCACAGCCCCTCTTGAAAACTCATATAACTTCGTACCGGAAGTGGAACAAACGAAAATTTTTGCGGTACATTCCGGCACAAATGTAGCACACACGATTGGCATAGGTTTTGTTTCGAAATTCCAAGGTTGGAGGCTGCCGTTTCTCCAGCCCCCCCCCCACTTTAAAACCCTTATAACTACGTACCGGAAGTGGAACAAACGAAAATGTTTGCGGTACATTCCGGCTCAAACGTAGCACAAACAATTGGCATAGGTTTTGTTTCGAAATTCCAAGGTAGGAGTTTCCGTTTCTCCAGCCCCCCCACTTTGAAACCCTTATAACTTCGTACCGAAAGTGGTACAAACGAAAAGTTTTGCGGTACATTCCGGCACAAACGTAGCACAAACGATTGGCATAGGTTTTGTTTTGAAATTATAGGTGGGGGGGCTGGCGAAATGCACCTGAAAACAATTATTAATTTGTTGTCTTCGTTTTTCGTTTGAGTATTTATCTAAACATACGAAAGAAAATATATGGTACTTCAATAAATCTTTTAAACTGTTTCTCAGCATGCTTTTCCAGCTTCATTTTTTCCAACACTGTTGCGATTCTCGTATTTTCAACCAGTTCTCGTCTTATTCTTGGTCCTCTTTCAGATTCTTCTTCGAAATGCCGTTTTCTTTTCCAAAACTAAAGCACTTTCTTCATTGCCTGGGCATCCACATGTGTTTACAATTCATTTGAACCATCTGGATATGGATTTACAAAGTCTTCCTTAAATACAGCAAACAATGACAGAAGTTGTAACACTTCTTTACACAACAATATTATACAAGAAAGTTGCTATACAATTAAAACTTAACACAACACATATTAAGGTCCACTTGTGGTAGCCTCATTAGTAAAGAAAGTATTTCATATTAAGCACCGGATATTTGGTTGGTTCAATAATTTCTAAGAGAACTGTTGAATCCATTCTCATCAAGTTAACCCCCAGTCAAATTCTTATACTTACTGAGTTGCATTATTGTTGTATATACAAGTAGCCGAAAAGTTTTGTAAATATTTTCCATTTCTCCTAAAGTCCATTATGTGAGCCAAGGCACGGCAGCTATATTCATAATTTTCTTCTTCTTTTTTTTTTCATCTTCCAAAATGATTAACAGTGCAATCTGATCTTTGGTATAGGGGTTCTATTATTACTGCTGTCGGCGTAGTTAACATTTGCCAAAGATTCTCCCCTATTGGAGGCGTCTCTAGTTCTCTTGGACGGCTCTCATCGTATAACAAGCGTTTCCTTAACGACAACCACCACTACAGCAACACAACAGTCTTTTCCACCATGGTCTCTTCTGTCTTTTCTTCTGGCATGAACTTAAGCTTTCTGTACTGGAGTTGAAGATTATTCCATCGAATTCAGATTCCGGGATCTCGCTCAAATCATCTTTTGATAGTTGGTTAATATCATCATCTGATCCAATGGTAGTAAGGGAATTGTGTGTATGAATCCCTGCAAACACAAACCTTCGCAAACTGAAAAATATCAAATTTCTGTTCTTCTCCTTCATCATTTTCTATTTTTAAATACCAAGTGGAGCCACTATGTGTGTCGCTCAATGAGGTGGAAGACAGATCGGAATCTATTCTCTGCATTGAAAGATCCTTATGTAGCTCACGAAATGTACGTAGATCAGTTCTCACACTAACGTACGGAAGGATTCCTTTAAACTTCATGTCTTCAAGGGAGAACCAGAAAACAGCAAAACCAGTCACAGTATATATGAACGATGGTCTTACAACTTCTTCATCAAAGCGATACGTATATATTAAGTTGCCATTGCTGTCGTAACTTTGGTATTCTCTACATCTTCGCTCGCAGCTGATTGTTAAGGGTGCGTCGTCAATATAAGGAAATGATTGCTCGAATTTTGCAAGAAAAGAAGTTTTCTTCCAATCAGTCATTGTTTTCTTTTTAGAGACAAGTGTCAACGTACGTCTGCTACAAAGATCAATATCACTGCACTGAATTTTCAGGCTCTTAGTAACGATAATACGGTACTGAGCACAAGAATTGAAACTATCAACAATGCTTTACAATATCCTTTATTAGACATAAAGAATAAACTAACAATATTTACATATTGAAGACAGGTCAATACAACATTATGAATGTTTACATATGTTTGTGTATGAGTGTTCTGCTTGAGGGAAAATTTTATAACTATTGCCGAGCGGGGTTAGGCGGAGTATTAGAGAAATACAGAATGGCTAACGTAGTCAGTTTGTTTCTTAGTAATTTGATTCTACCAGAAAGTAGAAGTTAGTAATTTCATGTCATGGAATAGCTTACAAATTAGGATCAGTGATTCCACGTATATAGAAACTGAGAAATAATGAGTATTTTACTTTTTATATAAAAAAATGTGTATGCGGAGGGGAGAAAGGCATGGTGGCACAGTGGTAGAAGGCTCACCTTTAATGCAATGGGTCCCTGTTTCGATCTCGACGACACGAGATCTCCGGGTTCTTCCGTTTCCTCGACATCGGAATTCCATCAGTTATACCTTCATTCACTTCCCTTAATCACCCATCTCCTTTAGCCTAAGGGGCATAAACGTGAGACACAAAGCTGGAATGCTCATTTAACTCCATTCGAGTTTCTATGTATGCATCGTTATGAAACACCCGGATTCTGAAGGACAGGACCCACTATTATCATGAACTCAGAACCACGACTTGGGATTGAATCCGGTCCATCATCTAAGATCAACGCTTACTATATATACCATTCCCCATCACACTATATTTCCTTTAAGGGAATCCGCTCCATCATCTAAGATCAACGCTTTGTATATAAGATTCCTCATTGCATTATATTTCGTCTAAGGTAGCTGGATTATAAGAGCATGCCACCAGCCGCTGTCTGTTTTATCCAGATATTCATTTGAGCATATTAATTCCTCATTTCTGTGACACAAGGTACCTTGTAGCAAGAAGCCAAGCCCTTAAGTTTGGCTTCTTGCTACAGTTATAAAAACAACGTAAGTCACTAAAGTATTGATGACAACCAACAAGGGTTCGCATATATGAAATGAAGAAACTTAAGTATTCTACAGAGTAGGCATTTTTAGACATTTAGCAACTGCTTAAAACCACTCCTAGTTCTAGGGCAAAGTATAATTACTTGGTAGAACTAAGGTATTAATAAGCTTTATATTATTAATTAAAAACGTAAAGCCTTGTATTATTCATGCAACAATCTTTTAACTGGCTCATCACATGCGTATGTTGTGAGCAGAAATGGCGTGGGTTAAATAAAACTTGACACATGATCTACTGACCTACCATCCACCGTAACCCAAGACCCACCATGATCCATTCTGACCGCCAACCCACCAAAACCCATCATTATCAACTCCGGCCCATGATCCATACTCTCCTGTCCACTGATTAAGGACTTTACACTTGTAATAAAAGAAGTCTGGGAAATATACTAAACTTCAGCTCCTTAAGTTGAACGGCTCCAGAGGTACTCAATTTTTCGAAAAAATTCGGACCTCCACTCTGTTAGGATATGTATTATAATGAAAGCGATATGATAACATCTCACTTGTCAGTTGGGATTGGGGCCTACCTTATAGAATACCAAAAGTAATTTCATTTGGCTTTGGCAGTAATGATCATGCACACATAGTTATATTATTTTTTTTTAAATATAATAATTCATATGTTACAGGTGATTCAAAAAATATTTTTTCCAGTAGTCAGCTCCTCTAAAAACGCATAGGCTACTTCTGGAAAGCCTGCTTCCCTGTCAAGTCCTATTGCTAGACCTATTATTGCAATTACAAATATCAATATCCAGAAGTGCCTCAAGTTCTTTTTTCACTTACATATACTCATCTCATGTAAGTAAATAAAAACAAATGAAAAGGGAAGAAAAATAGAGGCCTTGAAAGTAAAACGAAGACAAATTCACCAGTATGAGATGCTGTCTACAATGCACTGAGTAGAGTAGGTCGGTGGATCGTAGTAGGTCAGAATAGGTAAGTGGGTCAGTGAGTCATGATGGGTCGCATGGGTCACGTCGCATGGGTCGCATGTGTCACGCATGGCGACGACCTACTGACCCATTCACAAATCTTGACCCATTTCATTTCTGGTTGTGAGGAGAGTCTTTTATAAAAAATTTTCAAACTACTTAAGCGTTAGTTAACTGTAGAAATGAGACGCTCAATCCTAGAAAGCTTATTACGGAAGTACCCCTGGAAAACTGTACACTAAAATACCTGTACACTAACTGTACACCTTGTCATACACATAAATCTAATAGAAGCTAGGGAAGTGGCGGCGATAATTGATCCGCAGGGCCAACGTGGCGTCAGGATGGAGAGGAGGACATTTTCAGGGGCCTCCTCAAGTGATTGGCTCGTACTATGCTCATTGGAGAATCTTTATACACCCATTGAAAGATATAAACCCATGCACACTAAATCTTGCGCGTATATTGTAATACACAATTTTTCGCGTTTGTTATATATATATATATATATATATATATATATATATATATATATATATATATATTCGTCTTTGGCTAAAGTTGAGTGATTAGTAAGTGAAGATGATAGAAAGCATTCCTTGTAAGAAAATGTCCCTCCCAACCCCCCAAAATATTAAAATATTATAAAAGTATAAGCAAGAAAACAAAATTAAGCTCGATTGAGTGAACCGTGACAATCGTAACTTCTAGGGATCATTGTAGAAGTGAAGGGAAATTTAGAATTTAACTTAAAGGAGATAGGTAAGGGCAGGGCCGTAGCGTGAGTGGGACGACAAACAAACAAAATTCAAGTAATTCAGATTCTTCTGTCATCTTAGAAAATGATTTTTTAAAATTTAATGTTAATTCAGATGTTTTATTAATGATCAGGACACGGTCAACTGGAACTCTCTCCAGCCATCTGTGTTAAGAGTTTTTATCTTAGAAAACTGACCGAATACGAAGTTAAAAGGGTTTTAAACTGGGGGCTGGAGAAACGGAAGCCTCCAAACTTGGAATTTCGAAACAAAACCTATGGCATTCGTTTCTGCTACGTTTGTGCCGGAATGTACCGTAAACATTTTCGTTTGTACCACTTCCGGTACGAAGTTATAAGGGTTTTAAAGTGGGGTGGCTGGAGAAACGGCAGCCTCAAAACTTGGAATTTCGAAACAAAAACTATGGCATTCGTTTGTGCTACGTTTGTGCCGGAATGTACCGCAAAAATTTTCGTTTGTACCACTTGCGGTACGAAGTTATAAGGGTTTCAAAGTGGGGGGGCTGGAGAAACGGCAGCCTCCAAACTTGGAATTTCTAAACAAAACCTACGGCAATCGTTTGTGCTACGTTTGTGCCGGAATGTACCGCAAAAATTTTCGTTTGTACCACTTCCGGTACAAAGTTATAAGGGTTTCAAAGTGGGGGGCTGGAGAAACGGAAGCCTCCAACCTTGGAATTTCGAAACAAAAGGTATGCCAATCGTTTGTGCTACGTTTGTGCCGGAATGTACCGCAAGAATTTTCGTTTGTACCACTTCCAGTACGAAGTTAAAAGGGTTTTAAACTGGGGGGCTGGAGAAACGGCAGGCTCCAAACTTGGAATTTCGAAACAAAACCTATGGCAATCGTTTGTGCTACGTTTGTGCCGGAATGTACCGTAAACATTTTCGTTTGTACCACTTCCGGTACGAAGTTATAAGGGTTTTAAAGTGGAGGGGCTGGAAAAACAGCAGCCTCAAAACTTGGAATTTCGAAACAAAAACTATGGCATTCGTTTGTGCTACGTTTGTGCCGGAATGTACCGGAAAAATTTTCGTTTGTACCACTTCCGGTACGAAGTTATAAGGGTTTTAAAGTGGGGGGGCTGGAGAAGCGGCAGCCTCCAAACTTGGAATTTCGAAACAAAACCTATGCCAATCGTTTGTGCTACGTTTGTGCCGGAATGTACCGCAAACATTTTTGTCTGTACCACTTCCGGTACGAAGTTATAAGGGTTTCGAAGTGGGGGCTAGGGAAACGGCAGCCTCCAACCTAAAAATTTCAAAACAAAACCTATGCCAATCGTTTGTGCTACGTTTGTGCCGGAATGTACCGCAAAAATTTTCGTTTGTACCACTTCCGGTACGAAGTTATAAGGGTTTTGAAGTGGAGGGGCTGCAGAAACGGAAGCCTGCAACCTTGGAATTTCGAAACAAAAACTATGCTAATCGTTTGTGCTACGTTTGTGCCGGAATGTACCGCAAAAATTTTCGTTTGTACCACTTCCGGTACGAAGTTATAAGGGTTTAAAAGTGGGGGCTCGGGAAAGGGCAGCCCCCCACCTATAATTTCAAAGCAAAACCTATGCCAATCGTTTGTGCTACGTTTGTGCCGGAATGTACCGCAAAACTTTTCGTTTGTACCACTTTCGGTACGAAGTTATAAGGGTTTCAAAGTGGGGGGGCTGGAGAAACGGAAACTTCTACCTTTCAATTTCGAAACAAAACCTATGCCAATTGTTTGTGCTACGTTTGAGCCGGAATGTACCGCAAACGTTTTCGTTTGTACCACTTCCGGTACGTAGTTATAAGGATTTTAAAGTGGGGGGGGGGCTGGAGAAACGGCAGCCTCCAACCTTGGAATTTCGAAACAAAACCTATGCCAATCGTGTGTGCTACATTTGTGCCGGAATGTACCGCAAAAATTTTCGTTTGTTCCACTTCCGGTACGAAGTTATATGAGTTTTCAAGAGGGGCTGTGGTAACGGCAGCCCCGCACCCAGTAATTTCGAAATGAAACCTATGCCCACTCTTTGCACTACTTTTGAACAGGAACGTTTCGCTAAACTCTTTTCTGTACCACTTCCGGTACAAAGATACGAGAGTTTCAAGCTACGGGGCTGCCGTTTTGATGCCCCCTCGGAATTTCGAAACGAGACCTATGCAAATCGTTTAACAACATTTGTGTCGGAATGTATCGCAAAGATTTTTGTATGTATCACTTCCAGTACAAATGTATGACAGTTTTAACTAGGGGGCTGCCCTTTCCAGAACCCCCCATCTTGGAATTTCGAGATAAGACTATGTCAATCGTTTGTGGTACGTTTTTACCGGAATGTACCGCAAAAAAAATTACGTGCCTGAAGTTGGCCCCCCACCTCTCCCAAATCACACCAAACGTTGCTCATCGTTAATGCATCGTTAGTGCACGTTAGTGCATTTAGAACTAACGTTAGTGCTATGAGCGTTTACGAGATATTGAAGATTTTGGTGGAGGACCTACTTCATATGAAGTTAGCCCCCCACCTATCTTTATGCAGACAGATTTTCACTAAACTTAGCGCATCGTTAGTGCACTTAAACACACTAAGCACTACCGTAAGTGCTACCATATTTTGGGATTATTCAAGATTTTCGGTGGGGGGCCAACTTCAGAAATATCAAATTCTATACAAATAGAGGTAGAAACATGGGGTTGACGGCAATCGTTAGAGCGTGATTAGTGCACTTAAATGCACTAAGCACTAACGTTAGTGTTACCACATTTTGAAATTTATTCAAAATTTTTGGTGGGGGGCAACTTCAGAAATATCAAATTCCATACAAAGTGTCAGTATTTTCAGGAATCAGTAACGAATGCACTAATTACTTTGTTAGTGCTTGAAGAGGGCGCAAATTCACGCTGACCACCAAAGATATTTTACTTGTAGCACCTACACTAATTAAGCACTAACGTTAGGGGTTGGTGCACGAAGAAGCACTAACGATGCACTAAGGATTGTACTGGAAATGATCATTAGTGCTTTTTAATTTGGCAGAAATTTGACACAGTGAAAAACTCCCCTTAAATTTCTTATGTGAGTTTCCTGAGATGTAACTGGCCATAACTACACTAATAGTGAAGCACTAACGGAAACAGCTCCAATTTTTTCGTTATTGGTTGAAGTGGGGCGCCAAGTTCATGAAAGCTTCCAAAGGTTTTTTTACTTGTAGGACCTATATTAATGAAGAACTAACGTTAGGTGTTAATGCACTAAGAAACACTAACGATTTCAGTAGAAGAGGTCATTAGTGCTTTTGATTTTGGCGGAAATTTGACGCAATGAAAAATTCCACATGAATCTCTTATGGGATTTTTGTGGCATATAATTGGCCATATCTACATCAATAGTTAAGCATTAACGGAACTATGAGTGTTTTGCAGAAGCGCTAACGATACATTAACGAATGGACTTATTTTTCGTTACTGCTTGAAGTGGGAACCAAGTTCACGCTGGCCCGCAAAGGTTTCTTACTTGTAGCACCTACACTAATGAAGCACGAAACTTAGGTGTTGGTGCACTAGGAAGCACTAATATTACAAGGAAAGAAAACTTTCGAATATATCGTGAACTTAGCCCCCACTACAAGCACTAACGAAAAAATTAGTTTTATACGTTAGTGCATTGTTAGTACTTCTAGAAGGAAGATACAAGTAGTTTCGTTAGTGTTTCACCATTAGTGTAGAAATGGCCAATTATAAGTCTCAAAACTCCCATAAGAAACACATGGGGAATTATTCATTGTATCAAATTCCCATCTCATTCAAAAGCACTAATTACCTCTGTTAGTGCAATTGTTAGTGCATCGTAATTGCTTCTTAGAGCACAAACACCTAACGTTAGTGCTTCATTAGTGTAGGTGTTACAAGTAAAAAAACCTATGGAGAAGTCAGCGTGAATTTCGCACCGACACTTTAAGCACTAACGGAAAAAAATAGTCCAATTCGTTAGTGCTTCTATAAAGCACTAACAATTTCGTTAGTGCTTCACTATTAGTGTAGTTATGGCCAATTACATATCACGAGACTCACAAGAAATTTAGGCAAATTTTTCATTGAATCAAATTTCCGCCAAATTCAAAATCACTAATGATCTCTTCTAGAGCGATCGTTAGTGCATTGTTAGTGCTTCTTAGCGCATCTACACCTAAGGTTAGTGCTTCATTAGTAAATGTGCTACAATTAAAATACCTTTTGAGGCCAGAGTGAACTTAGCGCCCCCACTTCAAGCACTAACTAAAACTTAGTGCCATTCGTTAGTGCATTGGTAGTGCTTCTTGAAAACACTAACAATTTAGTTAGAACTTCAATATTAGTTTAATTATGGCCAATTACATGTAACGAAACACATAATAAATTTATGGGAAATTTTTCATTGCGTCAAATTTCCGTCAAATTCAAGAGTACTAATGATCTATTCTAGTGCAATCGTTAGTGCATCGTTAGTGCTTCTAGAAAACACTAACAGTTTCGTTTGTCCTTCAATATTAGTGTAGTTATGGACAATTACATGTCACTAAACTCCTATAAGACATTTATTGGGAATTTTTAATTGCATCAAATTTCCGCCATATTCAAAAGCACTAATGATATCTTCTAGTGCAATTGTTAGTGGTTCTTAGTGCACCAACCCCTAACGTTAGTACTTCATTAGTGTAGGTGCTACAGGTACAATATCTTTGGAGGGCACGGTGAACTTGCGTCAACTTCAAGCACTAACAAAAAATTAATGCCATTCATTAGTGTATCGTTAGTGCTTCTAGAAAGCACTAAATGTTTGTATGAAATTTGATATTTCTTAAGTTGGTCCCACCAGAAATCTTGAATAAATCCCAAAATATGGTAATGCTAACCTTAATGCTTAGTGCATTTAAGTGCACTAACGATGCAATAACGATTGTCTTTAACTGCATGTTTCTACCTCTATTTGTATAGAATTTGATATTTCTGAAGTTGGCCCCCATCTAAAATCTTGAATAAATCCCAAAATATTGTAGCACTAACGTCAGTGTTTAGTATTTTAAGTGCACTAACGACGCACTAACGATTGCCGTTAACTCTATGTTCCTATCTCTATTTGTATAGAATTTGAAATTACTGAAGTTGCCCATCCCACCGAAAATCTTGAATGAATTCCAAAATATGGTAGCACCAACGATAGTGCTTAGTACGTTTAAGTGCACTAACGATGCACTAACGTTTGCCATTAACCCCATGTTTCTATCCCTATTTGTATAGAATTTGATATTTCTGAAGTTGACCACCCCACCAAATTTTTTGAATAAATCTCAAAATATAGTAGCGCTAACGTTAGTGCCTAGTGCGTTTAAGTGCACTAATGATGCACTAATGATTGCTGTTAACACTATGTTTCTTCCTTTATTTGTATACAATTTGATATTTCTGAAGTTGGCCCCCCCACCAAAAATCTTGAATAAATCCCAAAATATGATAGCACTAACGTTAGTGCTTAGTGCTTATAAGTGCACTAACGATTCCCGTTAACTCAATGTTTCTATCTCTATTTGTATTGAATTTGATGTTTCTGAAGTTTGCCCCCCACTTTAAAACTATTATAACTTAGTACCGGAAGTGGTACAAACGAAAATTTTTGCGGTATATTCCGGCACAAACGTAGCACAAACGATTGGCATAGGTTTTGTTTCGAAATTCCAAGGTAGGGTGTTGCCGTTTCTCCAGTCCCCCACTTTGAAACCCTTATAACTTCGTACCGGAAGTGGTACAAACGAAAATTTTTGCGGTACATTCCGGCACAAACGTAGCACAAACGATTGGCATAGTTTTTGTTTCGAAATTCCAAGTTTGGAGGCTGCCGTTTCTCCAGTCCCCCACTTTGAAACCCTTATAACTTCGTACCGGAAGTGGTACAAACGAAAATTTTTGCGGTACGTTCCGGCACAAACGTAGCACAAACGATTGCCATAGGTTTTGTTTTGAAATTTTTAGGTGGGGGGCTGCCGTTTCCCCAGCCCCCACTTTTAAACCCTTATAACTTCGTACCGGAAGTGGTACAAACGAAAATTTTTGCGGTACATTCAGCTACAAACCTAGCACAAACGATTGACATAAATTTTGCTTTGAAATTCCTAGGTGGGGGGGCTGCCGTTTCCCCAGCCCGCCAATTCAAAACCCTTACAATTTCGTACCGGAAGTGGTACAACCGAAAATGTTTACGGTACATTCCGGCACAAACGTCGCCCAAACGATTAGCATAGTTTTTGTTTCGAAATTCCTAGTTTGAAGGCTACCGTTTCCCCAGCCCCCACTTCAAAACCCTTATAACTTCGTACCGGAAGTGGTACAAACAAAAATGTTTGCGGTACATTCCGGCACAAACGTAGCACAAACGATTGCCATAAGTTTTGTTTCGAAATTCCAAGTTTGGAGGCAGCCGTTTCTCCAGCCCCCCACTTTAAAACCCTTATAAGTTCGTAACGGAAGTGGTACAAACGTAAATTTTTGCGGTACATTCCGGCACAAACGATTGGCATACCTTTTGTTTCGAAATTCCAAGTTTGGAGGCTGCCGTTTCTCCAGCCCCCCCACTTTATAACCATTATAACTTCGTACCGGAAGTGGTACAAACGAAAATGTTTACGGTACATTCCGGCACAAACCTAGCACAAACGATTGGCATAGGTTTTGTTTCGAAATTCCAAGTTTGGAGGCTTCCGTTTCTCCAGCCCCCCCACTTCGAAACCCTTATAACTTCGTACCGGAAGTGGTACAGACAAAAATGTTTGCGGTACATTCCGGCACAAACGTGGCACAAACGATTGCCATAGGTTTTGTTTCGAAATTCCAAGTTTGGAGGCTGCCGCTTCTCCAGCCCCCCACTTTAAAACCCTTATAACTTCGTACCGGAAGTGGTACAAACGAAAATTTTTGCGGTACATTCCGGCACAAACGTAGCACAAACGAATGCCATAGTTTTTGTTTCGAAATTCCAAGTTTTGAGGCTGCTGTTTCTCCAGCCCCTCCACTTTTAAACCCTTATAACTTCGTACCGGAAGTGGTACAAACGAAAATTTTTGCGGTACATTCCGGCACAAACGTAGCACAAACGATTGCCATAGGTTTTGTTTCGAAATTCCAAGTTTTGAGGCTGCCGTTTCTCCAGCCCCCCAGTTTAAAACCCTTTTAACTTCGTACCGGAAGTGGTACAAACGAAAATTTTTGCAGTACATTCCGGCACAAACGTAGCACAAACGATTGGCATACCTTTTGTTTCGAAATTCCAAGGTTGGAAGCTTCCGTTTCTCCAGCCCCCCACTTTGAAACCCTTATAACTCTGTACCGGAAGTGGTACAAACGAAAATTTTTGCGTTACATTCCGGCACAAACGTAGCACAAACGATTGCCGTAGGTTTTGTTTCGAAATTCCAAGTTTGGAGGCTGCCGTTTCTCCAGCCCCCCCCACTTTGAAACCCTTATAACTTCGTATCGGAAGTGGTACAAACAAAAATGTTTGCGGTACATTCCGGCACAAACGTAGCACAAACGATTGCCATAGGTTTTGTTTCGAAATTCCAAGTTTGGAGGCTGCCGTTTCTCCAGCCCCCCCCCACTTTAAAACCCTTATAACTTCGTACCGGAAGTGGTACAAACGAAAATGTTTACGGTACATTCCGGCACAAACGTAGCACAAAGGATTGGCATAGGTTTTGTTTCGAAATTCCAAGTTTGGAGGCAGCCGTTTCTCCAGCCCCCCACTTTAAAACCCTTATAACTTCGTAACGGAAGTGGTACAAACGTAAATTTTTGCCGTACATTCCGGCTCAAACGTAGCACAAACAATTGGCATAGCTTTTGTTTCGAAATTCCAAGTTTGGAGGCTTCCGTTTCTCCAGCCTTCTACTTTAAACCCTTATAACTTCGTACCGGAAGTGGTACAAACGAACTATTTAGCGGTACATTCCGGCACAAACGTAGCACAAACGAATGCCATAGGTTTTGTTTCGAAATTCTAAGTTTGAAGGCTGCCCTTTCTCCACTCCCCACTTTTAAACCCTTATAACTTCGTACCGGAAGTGGTACAAACGAAAATTTTTGCGGTACATTCCGGCACAAACGTAGCACTAACGATTGGCATAGGTTTTGTTTTGAAATTTCAAGGTGGGGGCTGCCGTTTCCCCAGCCCCCCACTTTAAAACCCTTATAACTTCGTAGCGGAAGTGGTACAAACGAAAATTTTTGCGGTACATTCCGGCACAAACGTAGCACAAACGATTGGCATAGGTTTTGTATCGAAATTCCAAGTTTGGAGGCTGCCGCTTCTCCAGCCCCCTCCACTTTAAAACCCTTATAACTTCGTACCGCAAGTGGTACAAACGAAAATTTTTTGCGGTACATTCCGGCACAAACGTAGCACAAACGAATGCCATAGTTTTTGTTTCGAAATTCCAAGTTTTGAGGCTGCCGTTTCTCCAGCCCCCCCACTTTAAAACCCTTATAACTTCGTACCGGAAGTGGTACAAACGAAAATGTTTACGGTACATTCCGGCACTAACGTATCACAAACGATTGTCATAGGTTTTGTTTTGAAATTCCAAGTTTGGAGGCTGTCGTTTCTCCAGCCCCCCACTTTAAAACCTTATAACTTCATACCGGAAGTGGTACAAACGAAAATTTTTGCGGTACATTCAGGCACAAACGTAGCACAAACGATTGCCATAGGTTTCGTTTCGAAATTCCAAGGTGGGGGGGCTGCCGTTTCCCCAGCCCCCCACTTTAAAACTATTATAACTTCGTACCGGAAGTGGTACAAACGAAAATTTTTGCGGTACATTCCGGCACAAACGTAGCACAAACGATTGGCATAGGTTTTGTTTCGAAACTCCAAGGTGGGGGGGCTGGCGAAATGCACCTATTGTTTTCCGTAACTGCAACCATATTAGATGGAATAATCTGCGATAAATTTGTCATTTTTATTTTGGATTTTATAAAGTATTAAAAAACCATACGTTTCATTAACCTGACTTATTATTCATAATGCTTTTGAAATTATCAAATACTTTACCAATCCATTGTATAATATAACAGTAATTCCCAACCTAGGGTTCTCAATCTTTGTTTAGGGGTCGCGGTGGCTCAGTGGTAGAGCGTTCACCTCTGGTGCATGGGGTCCTTGGTTCGATCCTGGCTCGCGCCAAGTGGACATTGAGGGGCACAAACACCGTGTGTGTGGGTTTGCTCGGGGTTCTCCCGTTTCCTTCCACTTTCTTCATTCCACTATTTAATTCATTTCTCGTCATCACCGTCTCCTTTAGCCTAGCCGGCATACCCGTGGAACGTAATACTCAAAGATTTCATTTCAATCTTTGTTGACAATGTTAACAAGATGTCAGTAGAATTTGATTAAAACTTTTAATGACGAATGACGGACAAAGGGTTTGATATGCAACTAGCCCTCACTTAATGTAAATAGGTCGTTCAAGAGCTTTGCGCAATTCGAAATTTACGTAAATCGAATTTCTTTTACCACAACTATTTTCGTAAAAAAGTATGAAAAATCGACAAATTACGCCAAATTAGCAGTTGTTCCTGTCTCACTCACTAGATGGCTCACAAGATAGAGTTTAGAAATTTAATTCTATTTCTTATTTCAGATGTAAGTGCCATTCGTAAGCTTTACTTATATTGCCAACTTCTTACGAAACTGAATTTGCATATATCGAATTGACATATCTCGGGGACTGACTGTACATGTCGGTAAGTGATATACACGACAATAGGTATGTTCTTTATATAGATTTATTGGCTACAGTACGGTGCACAACCGACAGGTACAGTCAGCCGCAAGTGCTCACAGTGTGAGCTTCACACAGACTCCTAAACACGTACGCCAGCTATTAATGGCAGCAGTTACGCTTCTAAAGGAAACGCTGCTCCTGCTTGCACAAGAGAGCGTTTCAGGGACGGAATATCATGTTACCTCGAGCACATCTTTGCCTCCAATTTTGATCACGCATCATAGTCCAAGAGATTGAGACGAGGGCTCCCATCCGGTGCTTTGACTACCATGAAAATGTTAGCAACATGGATCGACTTAGGAAACGGATATGAATCGTGTTGTAAGACTCAGTGGATTTAGCAAAGGAGGTGTGACCGAGAAATTGAACAACATCTATCAGAACATCAGACTGATGGTTCACAGCATGCCTTTTCACTCCAGTTTTCATGAAGTTTAACTTCATGATTCCATGATATGACATCTTCAAGAACGCCATGCCGGGATGCACTTTGGGAACTACCATAGCGACTTCTTTAGATGATATCGTATGTACACTGGATCATTTTCGACGTTCAAGAATTCCTGAGTGGTAAATATATTTCCGTCCGTGGTATGAATCATCTATGAACTAAAATATGCTTTCATAACCCTGTTCCGGCGTAGCTACAGAGGGAAATGCCCTTCATGCGTTTGTACTTGTAGATCAGATTCGTAGATTCTCACGCAGTGTCTGACAATGCACCATGAATGCAATCTCGTTTCTTTCACCATGACACTTTTGATTCCGTACCGGATTATTGCAATCGAGTGTGCATATGTATGTTGGCCAGTGGAGTCCTTACAGCACGTATATTACCCTAATTTGGCTTATCTATGACTGGCAGTTTCATCCGGCAGTATTATGGATGTTTCTGGCAGTTTCAACTCTATAGTAGTCTAAAGGTAACAAACACATTGATAAATTTGATCCTCTGCAGGAGGTTGAATATCTCAATTGTAGTCTTAAGTGCCTTATGCAAACCCACAACAGTTAACCTATTTTCATGTGTACCCCACCACATCTAAAACAAACAAATAAAAGGAGTTTAAATATTGTGATTACAAACCATCATACTCTGCACTACATCGACCTAACATGCGTCCTGACAGCTTTTACTTGGCTATTTATGATCACGTTAAGTTTGTATCAATACCAGCGCATGCTGAAAAGTAACGTGAAAACAGTTACGGGTATCCGTATAAAACAATGCATATACACTAGTAGCACATCTACTTTATCTACAGAGCTCAATCATTATTTTTCTATACCATCACCCTGGCAATCAAATACATCTGCCAACTTCCGACCAGTTTCATTAACTCACTGTAAAATTATTAATTTTGATTATGAAAGCATAGCCTGACTTCTTGCTTCACTGTATCGTCAGCATCAAAATGAAGTCTTTTTAGGTGTCTTTGAACTTCAGACAAAGATGAAAATCTGATGGAGCCACATCTGAACTCTATGCAGGATGAGGTATGACAATTCAACCTAAGTGCTGTAAGTTTTTATTGTCATTGTACTAGTGTGAGGGAGGGCATTCTTGTGGTGAATTAAAGGCACCATTTGTGGACGAACTCATCGTATTCGTTCTTTCAGTTTGTAATGCTCCACTTATAATGTCGCATCAAAACTTTATTTTTTAGAATATTTATTTGTTTCATTTATTATTCATGATTCTGTTAAATACTGCTAATTCCATGTTTGAGTATAGTTATGTATATATCGATAATGAAAAACTGGCAGTTTCACAATCCCAGACGACAAAGATCTAAGTCTGTGCCACAAAAGGGAAAGATAACGCATCAGCTGACATTGATGAACTCTTTAACCCAGAATTTGAAGCAACAGAGAAACAGAAAGGAGAGTTCTGCTGCGCTTATGAAGTTCCGTGTTTTCACTAGTTATATAATTTCCGAAAATTAATCTGAAATCTTGCGTTTCGAGAGTCCATATAAAATGTCAAAATGTCGAAGTGCACAAGGTCTTTGTCGTCAATTCTACGGCCAGCTTTCCAATAGTATGGCGTCCAGTCCATAGTGATTTTTATGCGTTATTTAGAAGCAAGAGATAGTTGAAGGAAAGGTAGTTTCCAAAGAGGAATTTATCAACTATTTGAGACCAAAAGAAAACCCTTCTATCATTAAGAAAAGTCTGTATTATTTGCTTGTAGAAAATAGATCATTTCAATAACAAATTAATGATCATAGGTGCATCGCAATTCTATGATTTTGTATAACAAACTACGATGCAATAGCGCTTTAAAAAACGCTGATATATATATATATATATATATATATATATATATATATATATATATATATATATATATATATATATATATACACGATTTAGTACACGCATGGAGGGCGTGTCCGCAGCCATTCTACCTATTTACTAGACCGTCGACACACTCGGCCCGTATTTCTTCTATCTTGGACGTAGTGTCCATGTGCACGAGGTACACCGTGAAGATCTGTCTCTGAACCTTGACTCGCTAATATGCGATGTAACTCCTATTCTCTAAAGGATTGGGATACGCCCACTGCGGGAGGCGGACTGCTAGCGAGTCAGTCCTGTACTCCGCAGGATGATACCCGAGCGTTCCAAGGCAAACTCACCTCCCGCTCACGCTCGCCGTTGTCCAGATTTCTGGGGTAAGTCCCTATAAGCTACCGAATCCCACAGTATAACTAAGCCCGGCAGAGTCCAACCCAATCCGGGAGCTCCAGGCGTGCACGAGGGGCTTGTTCAATCCCGGCCTTGCCTACCTCTGTTCGTTCAAGAGCAATAGCTTTCGCTCGCAGAGGTTCCACGCATACGTCGAGATGCTCCCATATCTCATCCCGAATCCTATTATACATGTTAAGTCACCATTTGAGTTTGATTCTAGCCCATATCCCACAAAGCTTCCTCCTTTTCACTGAGAGGACAATGTTAAGATGGATCTCGCAAAAATAAGAATACAAAGTAGAAACTGGATATAATTGGCAAAGGATAGAAGTCAGTGGAGAGCTTTTGTGAATGTGGCATTGAACCTCCAGGTTCCATAGGCCATAGAGTTAATTAGTTTCGAATAAATTGGTAAAGACCTACATGCCATTGGTTGCCTATTGATTGTTTTTATTCTGGTTTAAGTCCTTTTATAGTCTCTTTAAGAATTGAAATACCCGAATTCACGTCTGGTGGGAAACCACCCTCTGCAAAGCAATAAATAGATGAACCGAACTCAAACACACGTTGTCACCGACTCCGCACACACACACACACATAGAGAAAGTCAAAAGGTAGTGTGCTCCTAAAGGTGGCACTTCACCATTCACCTGATAGAATTGACAAAGGAGAAATTAAACTTCCAGAATAGTTGTGTGGAAGATTCAAATTCGGGACATTCTTATTGGTAAATAATCTTAACTGTTCAAGTGTTCATACGATGCCAGATTGATTGTATTACGCTTCCACGAATTTAGTGGTTGGTTTGATGGATTGGAGATAAAAGTCCCTTTCAGCAGAAGCTATATGACACCTGAACCTACAGCTTAACATGGGATCTGAACCACATGAATTCCAGCAGGAATCAACGAAGTGTTGTTACTACTATTGATTTTCGTAGGCCCTAATTATTAATACAAAATCCATTGCTAATATTAAAATTGTTAATATTACTGTATAATTTAGTTATCCACCAGACACTGGTTTAATATAAATCTTGTACAACGGAAACATGATTAATATTCTTATCGCAAACATTCATAAATGAATTGATCTTAACAATAAATTATGGTTGTTGTGTAATATTTTGCTCCGATTTGACATTATGTGTTGTCAGAGTGGTGTCGCTAGTAGGGCTGTGCGATATCCGGTTTTGAATATCGAACTTCGATATCGACCAAATATGGAAAGTCGATCGATATATCGAATATCGAAATATCGAAGGTTTGATAATATATCGGTCGATAATATCGAAAAATATCGAAGTATCGAAATATCGAAGTATCGAAAAATATCGAAGTATCGAAATATCGAAGTATCGAAAAATATCGAAGTATCGAAATATCGAAGTATCGAAAAATATCGAAGTATCGAAAAATCTAAATATCGAAAAATACCGAAGTATCGAAATATCGATATATCGAAAATATCGAAGTATCGAAAAATATCGTAGAAAATAATGCTATGTATATTAGAAAGTAGGGCATGACAGTGCTTGCTTCTAAGCTTTCCAGCCACTTTCAGGGACGTATGGCAAGATAGCCCCCCCCACTTTAGAAAATTGAAACAATGACTAGGTCATTCGT
The DNA here is from genome assembly GCF_964235325.1 of Thermobia domestica. Lineage (NCBI taxonomy): Eukaryota > Metazoa > Arthropoda > Insecta > Zygentoma > Lepismatidae > Thermobia > Thermobia domestica. The sequence goes on along the minus strand of NC_137458.1, from coordinate 203,929,758 downwards.
TTGTACTACGTTTGTACCGTTTGTACCGAAAATATTTTCGTTTGTACCATTTTCCTTATAGGGTTACTTGAGAGGTCAACTGGGGGGCTATCTTGGCGCCAAGATAGCCCCCCCGTATCACAGCACAAAAAATTGGAATACACCATTTGAAAGCAAATCGTTTATGCCGTTTGTACCGAAAAAAGTTTTGTTTGTACCCCGATAGTTTTCGAGAAACAGGGGATGATATTTGGGACGGGGAGCTATCTTGGCGCCAAGATAGCCCCCCCCGTATCACAGCACAAAAAATTGGAATACACCATTCGAAAGCAAATCGTTTGTACCGTTTGCACCGAAAAAATTTTGTTTGTACCCTGATAGTTTTCGAGAAACAGGGGATGATATTTTGGGTGGATAATGATACGTATTTACTTAAGGAAAAGGGCAGAAATAGAGAAAATTTAATTGAATCGGTGAGTGGAAAACAGTAGTAGAAAATGGATCGATCTGGGCCATATGAGGACAGCATTGGCCAACTCACAAGCCCCTGGGAAATTGAGCACCGTACACCGTGAGCCCACGGTCTTTTACGACCTCCATTTTAGGGGTGAATTTATTCCCTTTTATGAGCACTTAGGGGTGAATTTGTTCCCTTTTATGAGCACTTTTTAGGGGGTGTACTCGTTCTCTTTTACGACCACTTTTTAAGGGGTGAACTCGTTCCCTTTTATGAGCATATTTTCCAACCCCTACGAACACATAGCAGAACATCAGACTACGTAACATAACGAACATACAGCAGAGCAGATTGAACTCGTTCCCTTTTATGAATACTTTTTCAGGGGTGTATTCGTTCTCTTTTATGATCACATTTTAAGGGGTGAACTCGTTCCCTTTTATGAGCACTTTTCCAACCCCTATTTTAATTACGAACACATAGAAGAGTAGATAACACATAAGAGTACGTAACACACAGCAGAGCAGATAACACATAAGATTACGTAACATAACAAGGGTGTACTCGTTCTCTTTTATGAGCACATTTTAAGGGTGAACTCGTTCCCTTTTATGAGCACTTTTCCAACCCCTATTTTAATTACGAACACATAGAAGAGTAGATAACACATAAGAGTACGTAACACACAGCAGAGCAGATAACACATAAGATTACGTAACATAACAAGGGTGTACTCGTTCTCTTTTATGAGCACATTTTAAGGGTGAACTCGTTCCCTTTTATGAGCACTTTTTCAACCCCTATTTTAATTACGAACACATAGAAGAGTAGATAACACATAAGAGTACGTAACACACAGCAGAGCAGATAACACATAAGATTACGTAACATAACAAGGGTGTACTCGTTCTCTTTTATGAGCACATTTTAAGGGTGAACTCGTTCCCTTTTATGAGCATATTTTCCAACCCCTATTTTAACATAGCATAGAATACATGGAGACTATGAACATACAGCAGAGCAGATAACAAACACAACCACCTCCATTTTAGGGGTGTATTCATTCCCTTTTATGAGCATATTTTCCAACCCCTATTTTAACATAGCAGAAATTACACTGAGACTATGAACACACAGCAGAACAGATAATACATAGCACAGCTAATAAAAGAACATGGCTTATTTTTCAACCCCTATTTTAACATAGCAGAAATTACACTGAGACTATGAACACATAGCAGAGCAGATAATAAACACATCAACCTCCATTTTAGGGGTGTATTCATTCCCTTCCAACCCCTATTTTACCATAGCAGGAATTACATAAGATTTTTTTCAACCCTATTTTAAGACAATGAATACCTATGTAACATAGCGATTCGATACGCTCTTTGAACCGATTTGGATGAAACTCGGCATATGGGGGTTTTCGACGATGCTGAGTACGAATATCATACTTATCTGGGTCTTACAGTTTATGTGGGATACGCCCTTTGTATGACACTTAAAACCCAATCACTCGTAAACGAAGCAACATATTGAGGTGCTGTTTCCACATTTAGTAATTGGTCATCAGGTTCTACATGTCCCAAAATTAGTGGTCATCCAGGTCAAAGGTCAAAATACTTAAAGCCTAATAACTCAAAAACGAAGCAACGTATTGAGGTGCTGTTTCCAAATCTAGTAATAGATCATCAACTAGTACATGTCAAAAAGTACTGATCATCGAGGTCAAAGGTCAAAATACTTAAAACCTAATAAGTCGAAAACGGAGCCACATATTGAGGTGCTGTTTCCAAATCTAGTAATTGGTCATCAACTAGTACAAGTTCCAAAATAATGACCTTCCAGGTCAAAGGTCAAATATTTAAACGCAAATAACTCTTAAACAGAGTAACGTATTGAGGTGCTGTTTCCAAATCTAGTAATACGTCATCAACTATTACATGTTCCAAAAGTACTGACTATCGAGGTCAAAGGTCAAATATTTAAGCTTTAATAACTTTAAACAAAGCCTGTGTGACCTATTCAGTTTTGTACCAAGCAGAGAGAAGTGAAGAATGAATAAATATGATTGGTTTACAAGGCATAAATATGAGTGAGCTATTTAATTTTGTAGCTGAGTATTTTCACGAAAGAACAAAATTGTACTAATCAGCTTTTTCTGCTTGCTATAAAAGTGAATAGGTCATCAAATTTGTTTTTCTATGGTTGGTACAGAAAGTAGACCTTCTCCGCTTTTTTAATTGCAAACAAAATTTATTCATTCTTCAATAGGTCACTCAAATTTAATAGCACAAAAAGGCTAGTTACCATTGACCTTCTTTGCTTAAGCCACTCAAATTTATTCCTTCGCTTATTTGATTAGTACAAAATGTTAGTTCTCTCCTTTTTCTGCTTGTAACAAAAGTGAATAGGTCACACCAATTTATTCCTTTGTTTGTTTAAATAGTACAATATGGTCAAGAAATTGGGTAGACCAAAAACACAAAAAGTTATAACATGTTGAGCTATTTAAAATGGTATTTCCTTGCTTTTTTCGGTTTGATACAAATTTTACAAAAAGGCATAAAATTCTAGACCAGTTAAAAATGGTTCTCGTTGGTACAAAAGGAAATAGGACACCCCAATAAATGGCACAAAAAGTATAGAATGCTGATCCCTCTTCTCCTTTTCTGGTTAGTACAAATTTATACCTTCGTTTACTTGATTAGTACAAAGTGTTAATTATTTCCTTTTTTCTGCTTGGCTATTTAAAATGACCCTTCTTTGATTTTCTTCTGATTGGTACAAAAATAAAATTTCGTTTATTTGGGTAGTACAAAATTTAACAGAAATATTCAATTAGTTAAAATGGTCCTTCTTCACTTTTTTTCTGGTTCATACAAAGCTAAATACTCCATCCAAATTTGAGTAAAATGGTTCATGTTCGCTTTCTCAAATTTAGCCCTTCGTTTTGTTTAAATAATAAAACATGCACTAGAAATTCTAAGCTAGATAAAAATGGCATTTCTCCTTGGTACAAAATGGAATAGATCACTAAAATTTATCCCTTCGTTTCTTTAAATAGTTAATATGGCATATCTTTGCTTTCTTTCTTGTTACTCCATCCAAATTAATTTTTGCGTTACAGAAATTCTGCGCTAGTTACAAAGCTCCTTTTTTCGCTTTTTCTTTCGTTTATTTGAGTAGTACAAAATGGTATAAAATACTCAGCAAGTTAAAATGGTTCTTCCTTGTTTGGTATAAAAAAGTAGAACACCCAAATTTGTTCTTTCGTTCATTGAGCTAGTATAAAGGTATATAAATTCTGAGTTAGCTAAATTGGACCTTGTTCGATTTTTCTGGTTAGTACAAAAAAAAGGTCACTCAAATTTATCCCATCGTTTGTTTAAATAGTACAAAAAGGTACGGAAATTCTTCGCTTTTTCTGATTAGTACAATTTTGTTCTTTCGTGAAAATACTCAGCTACAAAATTAAATAGCTCACTCATATTTATGCCTTCGTTTATTAGACTAGTTTAAAATGATATAAAATGATCCTTTTTTGCTTATTCCTTTGTTTGTTGAAATAATACAAAATGGTATAAAATACTCAACTTCGGTTTTTCAAATTAAATAGCTCACTCAAATGCATTACTTCGTTTAATTGATTTTAGAGTTGACACAAATTATAACTCACTCAAATTTATTCCTTTGTTTATTTGAATACTCCAAAATGGTGCAATTTCTTTTTATTCTTGGTGGTACAAAACTAAATACTCCATAGTCCTTCTTCGCTTTTTGCTGAGCCATTTCTCATTGGTAAAAAATTGAATAGGTCACTTAAATTTATTCTTTCGTATATTTAAATATTCAGCTAGTTCATTTTTTCTCGTTGGTATAAAAAGTAGAACATCGAAATTATTCTTTCGTTACAGAAATTATGAACTTGTTAAAATGGTCCTTCTTCGTTTTTTTCTGATTGATACAAAAATAGAACATTTCAGTAGTTCAAAAGTTACATAACGGTCAATTTTCGTTTCTTTAAACAGTACATAATGAGCTAGTTAAAGTAGCTCTTCTTCTCTTTTCCAGTTGGTACAAAAGAAAATAGTCCACCTAAATTTTATTTATACTTCACTTCATTTTTTCTAGTTGGTACAAAACTAAATACTCTATTCCTTCGTTTATTTGAATAATGGCCCTTCACTTTTTCCAGTTGGTACCTAAGGAAATAATCCAATCAAATTTTTCTGGTTCGTACAAAACTAAACACTCCATCCAAATTTGAGTATTACAAAAATGAAATGAAATTCTCAGTTAGTTTAAAAAATGGTCCTTCTTGCTACAAAATTGGAAAGCTCACTCAAGAGTACAAAATAGTATTGAACTTCTGAGCCGGTTAAATTTATCCGATTGTTTGTTTCTTTAAATAGTACAAAATGATTTAAAATACGCAGTTATTTCTCGTTGGTGCAAAATTGAATAGGTCACTCAAATTCACCCCTTCGTTTGTTTAAATATTAGAACATGGTCTAGAAAAATGACATTTCTCATTGGTACAATATTCCTTCGTTTATTTAATTAGTACAAGAAGACCTATAATTCTCAGCTAGTTAAAATGGCATATCTTTGCTTTCTTTCTTGTTAATATAAAAGTAAATAAGCTACTCAAATTTATTCCTTCTTCACTTTTTTTCTGCTTTGTACAAAATTGAATAGATCACAAAAAGTTACTAAATGAGGAAACGTTATCTCAATATGTGGTTTCATTTATGAGATTGACCTTTGACCTCGATGACCATTATTTTTGGAACTTGTACTAGTTGATGACCTCTTGCTAATTGTGGAAACAGCACCTCAATATTTGGCTCCGTTTTCGAGTTTTTGACCTTTGACCTCGATGGTCATTATTTTGGAACTTGTACTAGTTGATGATCTCTTGCTAAATGTGGAAACAGCACTTCGATATTTGGCTCCGTTTTCGAGTTATTAGGTTTTAAGTACTTTGACCTTTGACCTCGATGGTCATTATTTTGGAACTTGTAGTAGTTGATGAACTATTACTAAATGTGGAAACAGCACCTCAATACGTTGCTTCGTTTTCGAGTTATTAGGTTTAAGTAGTTTGACCTTTGACCTCGATGATCATTATTTTGGAACTTGTACTAGTTGATGACCTCTTGCTAAATGTGGAAACAGCACCTCAATATGTGGATCCATTTTCGAGTTATTAGGTTTTAAGTACTTTGACCTTTGACTTCGATGGTCATTATTTTGGAACTTGCAGTGGTTGATGACCAAATACTAAATGTGGAAACACCACTTCAATACTTGGCTCCGTTTTCGAGTTATTAGGTTTTAAGTATGTTGACCTTCGACCTCGATGGTCATTATTTTTGGAACTTGTAGTAGTTGATGACCAATTACTAAATGTGGAAACAGCACCTCAATATGTTGCTTCGTTTACGAGTGATTGGGTTTTAAGTGTCATACAAAGGGCGTATCCAACATAAACTATAAGACCCAGGTAAAAATAGGTATGATATTCGTAATCAGCATGTCCGAAAACCCCCATATACCGAGTTTCACCCAAATTGGTTAAAATTGTCATAGAAAGGGCGTATGCCACATAAACTATAGGACCCAGGTAAAAATAGGTATGATATTCGTACTCAGCATGGTCGAAAACCCCCATATGCCGAGCTTCATCCAAATCGGTTCAAAGAGCGTATCGAATCACTATGTTACATAGGTATTCATTGTCTTAAAATAGGGTTGAAAAAAAATCTTATGTAATTCCTGCTATGGTAAAATAGGGGTTGCAAAAGTAATTATAAAAAGAGAACGAGTACACCTCTTAAAAAGTACTCATAAAAGGGAATGAATTTTATGTATTCTCTGGTCTGCTGTGTGTTCGTAGTCTCAGTGTAATTTCTGCTATGTTCAATTAGGGGTGGAGAAAATGAATACACCCCCTGTGCTATGTCCGCTATGTTTCGTAGTCTCTGTTATGGTAAAATAAGGGTTGGAAAATAAGCCTATTAGATCTGCTATGTAATCTGTGCTATGTTATAATAAGGGGTTGGAAAATATGCTCATAAAAGGGAATAAATTCACCCCTAAAATGGAGGTTGTTGTGTTTATTATCTGCTCTGCTATGTGTTCGTTCTTATGCTAAGGGGTTGAAAACGAATACACCTCTGCTATGTGTTCGTAGTCTTATGCTATGTTAAAATAGGGGTTGGAAAATATGCTCATAAAAGAGAACGAGTCCACATAGTCTCAGTGTAATTTCTGCTATGTTAAAATAAGGGTTGGAAAATAAGCCATGCTCTTTTATTAGCTGTGCTATGTATTATCTGTTCTGCTGTGTGTTCAGAGTCTCAGTGTAATTTCTGCTATGTTAAAATAAGGGTTGGAAAAAGTGGTCATAAAAGAGAACGAGTACACCCTTATTATGTTACGTACTCTTATGTGTTATCTCCTCTTCTATGTGTTCGTAATCTTATGTGTTATCTGCTATGTTAAAATAGGGGTTGAAAAAGTGCTCATAAAAGGGAACGAGTTCACCCTTAAAATGTGCTCATAAAAGAGAACGAGTACACCCTTGTTATGTTACGTAATCTTATGTGTTATCTGCTCTGCTGTGTGTTACGTACTCTTATGTGTTATCTGCTCTTCTATGTGTTCGTAATTAAAATAGGGGTTGGAAAAGTGCTTATAAAAGGGAACGAGTTCACCCCTTAAAATGTGATCATAAAAGAGAACGAATACACCCCTGAAAAAGTGTTCATAAAAGGGAACGAGTTCAATCTGCTCTGCTGTATGTTCGTTATATTACGTAGTCTGATGTTCTGCTATGTGTTCGTAGGGGTTGGAAAATATGCTCATAAAAGGGAACGAGTTCACCCCCTAAAAAGTGGTCATAAAAGGGAACGAGTACACCCCCTATAAAGTGCTCATAAAAGGGAATAAATTCACCCCTAAAATGGAGGTCGTAAAAGACCGTGGGCTCACGGTGTACGGTGCTCAATTTCCCAGGGCTTGTGAGTTGGCCAATGCTGTCCTCATATGGCCCAGATCGATCCATTTTCTACTACTGAAAACCACTACTAGTCCACAAAACGCATTTTGATATATTTGAAAAAATAACTTTCGTTTGTTAATGCCACAAATATACAGTCGACATTATAGCATTCCGTTATAACGTGCAAGGTCTTGCAAATTGCACTGCTCTTCATTACAACTTGTAGTTCTACATCCTTAGTGTTATTTTTGCCTTTACTTCAAAATGGTTTATTTTGGACTCACACTGTTTTCCCACTCGCCGATTCAATTCTAACTTTGAGTTATTACTGAAAAACTCATTTTTTTTTATTTTGATATGCACAACCAGAATTCTAAATACACATCAATTCACATGGATAAACATATAATACTTATTAATGGACATGGAAAAAGTACACATTAGGGGGCCTATCTTGCGTACAAGATAGCCCCCAAATCTCATCCCCTGTTTCTCGAAAACTATCAAGGTACAAAGAAAAATTTTTTCGGTACAAACGGTACAAACGATTTGCTTTCGAATGGTGTATTCCAATTTTTTGTGCTGTGATACGGGGGGGCTATCTTGGCGCCAAGATAGCTCCCCGTCCCAAATATCATCCCCTGTTTCTCGAAAACTATCAGGGTATAAACAAAATTTTTTTCGTTACAAACGGTACAAGCGATTTGCTTTCGAATGGTGTATTCCAATTTTTTGTGTTGTGATACGGGGGGGCTATCTTGGCGCCAAGATAGCCCCCCAAATGTCATCCCCTGTTTTTCGAAAACTATCAGGGTACAAACAAAACATTTTTCGGTACAAACGGTACAAACGATTTATTTTCGAATGGTGTATTTCATATTTTTGTGCTGTGATACGGGGGGCTATCTAGGCACCAAGATAGCCTCCCCAAATGCCATCCCCTGTTTTTCGAAAATTATCAGGGTACAAACAAAACTTTTTTCGGTACAAACGGTACAAACGATTTGTTTTCGAATGGTGTATTCCAATTTTTTGTGCTGTGATACGGGGGGGACTATCTTGGCGCCAAGATAGCCCCCCCAGTCTACCTCTCAAGTAACTCTATAAGGAAAATGGCACAAACGAAAATATTTTCGGTACAAACGGTACAAACGTAGTACAGCGGGGGACACTTCTAAATGGTACAGCCATATGGAGATTTACGGCTAAGGTGTACCATTTAGAAGTGTCCCCCGCTGTACAAACGAATGACCTAGTCATTGTTTCAATTTTCTAAAGCGGGGGGGGGCTGTCTTGCCATACGTCTTTCAGGGCCAGTTCTAATAAAATGTCTCGATATCTCTTAACCGTCAGATAAGGCAACGGGATGATAGAACCGATCACAGTACTAATGTGTTATTTTGGGTAAAGTGAGCGCTCAGCGCTACTGGCGCGACATAGTAGTAATGGTAGCATTTTAGGACACTTTTTGGCCCCTGGGTCCCTGCCTCAGGACCCATGGTCCCTGGCCGGGGTCAATGACCTAGGGGTACATAGGACCACCCCCTCTAAATTTTGGCAGGGGTACCATGGCCCACCCCCTAAATTTTGGCAGGGGTACATAGGACCACCCCCTTAAATTTTGGAAATTGCCAAATCTAAAAATTTGGTATGGTAGCCTAGGACCATAGTATGTACCTCTATTAGTATTGGGTGTCTATGTCGTTCCCTTTTATGGGTAAAAAATTGCCAAAAATTCAAATTTCGGGGGGTTTTGACCTAATTTATCCCGTTGGATGAGGTGTTATTACCTTATATAGTTATATGGGCGTATACAGGGGTTCATTACCTTTCATAGGACATGGGTATATTAATGCACCCCTTGAAAAATTTGGGAAGGGTACCTTGGCCCACCCCTTAAATTTTGGAAATTGCCCAATTTCAACATTGGGTATTATAGTATAGGACCCTAATATGTATTATGATAAATTTGGGTGGTCCACCTCATTCCCTTTTAGGGGTACAAAATTGCCAAAAATATAAACGTAAGCAATACGTTGTACCACGTGTTTGGTTTTCGACCTAATTTATCCCCTTGGATGAGGCCCTATTACCTTATATGTTTATATGAGCGTATACAGGGGTCCATTACTTTTCATAAGACATGGGTATATTAATGCACCCCGGGAGGGGTACCTTGGCCCACCCCTTAAATTTTGGAAATTGCCCAATTTAAACATTTGGTATTATAGTATAGGACCCTAATATGTATTATGATAAATTTGGGTGGTCCACCTCGTTCCCTTTTAGGGGTACAAAATTGCCAAATTTTAGTACAACCACGTGTTTGGTCTTTTGACCCAATTTATCGCTTTGGATGAGGTCCTATTACCTTATATGGTTATTTGGTTATGTATAGGGGTCTATTACCTATCATAAGACATAGGTACATTTGTGCACCCCGGGAGGGGTACCTTGGCCCACCCCTTAAATCTTGGAAATTGCCCAATTTAAACATTTGGTATTATAGTATAGGACCCTAATATATATATTACTATAACCTCGTTCCCTTTTAGGGGTACAAAATTGCCAAAAATATAAACGTAAGCAATACGTTGTACCACGTGTTTGGTTTTTGACCTAATTTATTCCATTGGATGAGGTCTTATTACCTTATATCGTTATATGGTCGTGTATAGGGGTCCATTACCTATCATAAGACATAGGTACATTTGTGCACTCCTTTAAATTTTTTTTGGTAGGGGTACATTGGACCACCCCTTCAATTTTGGAAATTGCTCAATTTAAACATTTGGTATTATAGTATAGGCCCCTAATATGTATTATGATAAATTTGGGTGGTCCACCTCGTTCCCTTTAAGGGGTACAAATTCGCCAAATTTTAGTACAACCACGTGGTTGGTTTTTTGGCACAATTTATCCCCTTGGATGAGGTCCTATTACCTTATATGGTTATATGGTCATGTATATTGGTCCATTCCCTATCATAAGACATGGGTATAATGATGCACCCCGGGAGGGGTACTTTGGCCCACCCCTTTAATTTTGGAAATTGCCCCTTTTACATGTTTGGTATTATAGTAGAGAACCCTAATATATATTACTATAAATTTGGGTGGTTCACCACGTTTCCTTTGATGGGTACGAAATTGCCAAATTTTAGTACAACCACGTGTTTGGTTTTGGCTCAATTTATCCCCTTGGATGAGGTCCTATTACCTTATATGGTTATATGATCATGTATAGGGGTCCATTCCATATCCCCTTAAATTTTGGAAATTTTCCAATTTAAGCATTCGGTATCATAGTACATGACCTCAACATGTATCATGATAAATTTGGGTGGTCCATCTTGTTCCCTTTCATGGGTAAAAATTACTAAAATATAAACATAAGCAATATGTTGTACCATGCGTTTGGTTTTTGGCCCAATTTCTTCCCTTTGATGGGGTTCTATTACCTTATATGGTTATATGGTCATGTATATGGGTTCATTTCCTATCATAAGACATGGGTACATTGTCGCAGCCTTTAAAATTTTGGGAGGGGGTATCTTGGCTCATCCACTCGGTTTTTAGAAATTGTTTAATATAAGCATTTGGTATCATAGTACAGGACTTCAATATGTACCACTATAAATTTGGATGGTCCACATCGTTCCCTTTCATGGGTAAAGAACTACCAAAAATCGAATTTCGGAGGTTATTGACCCTTTTGATAAGGATTTAGCACGTTATATGGTTTATTACCTTTATATGTTTATGTTCCCTTTTAAATTTGGGAATTATCAAATAACAAAATTCGGTAAACGTTTTCTAGGACCCATTGGTGTTCCTCTTATGGCCAAATATTCAAAATTTAAATGTTATTGACCGGCTTTATTATTGAATAAGTACAGGATTTATTACTTTTTTCATAAGACACAGGTGTATTTGTGTACCAATCTTAAATTTTGGGAGGGGGTACAGTTCTTATTGTCGTATCAATAATTGGTAATTGTTCTTAAAATTGGATAGTATCTCATTCATTGGGTAAATCATTGTCAAATATGAGTATGCTCACGTGATCAGTTATTAACCTATGATGGGATTAGGAGTCCAGGACATTGGTACATTAAAACTTTGTAGTATAATTTGAGAATTGTCAAATGAAATTACGTCATTGGTTTTGATTATTCACGCCAAATATAAACGTAAGCAAGACGTTGTACCACGTGATTGTCCTTGATGAGGTACTGTACAGGGATTCATTTCCTTTGTTGTGGTACTTCTTAAGTTTGAGTACACACACTTCTAGAAAACAGTTGGTTCTACTCAGGTAAACAATTGACGGACATTATTGACCTTATTGAACATATAATGATATGATTAACTCTAAGACTTAGGTATATCAAGAGAAGTATTCTTTAAATTTGGGAATGGTGATAAACAGAATTTTAACATAAGGCGCGAAATTTGAAACAATACATTGAACTTTAGTCACAGCTCATAGTCTAAGATCATTGGTGGTGATTGATTTGACCTTGAGCTTTAGAAATCTGATAGCTAACCTTATTGAATCTTATGACTCATAGACGAAAGGCAATACATGCTACAACAGTTTGAAATTTAATCATAAGGTGATGTAATCTGACACTAGCAAAGTTATTGTTAATGCAATTTGATTGGCTGATCACTATCTTTCCTGCAATCTGATTGGTTGATCACTATCTTTCGTGCAATCTGATTGGTTGATGAGTTTCAAATCTTTGCTGTATTCAGTTTTTAAGTTTTGTTTTACATTTAAAAATCTTGGTTTCGTTCAACATTTTGCACTCACTGATAAATATGATCAAAACCGTTTATTTGTTAATCGAATAGTTAAAAACCGGATAAAGTTTGACGGTGAACCGTGAAACGTAAAAATTTTTAGTTTGAATTTTTTTTGCTTGAAACATTTTGTTTGAAAATTCTTGCTTTCAAATTTTTTGTTTGAATTTTTTGTTTCAGAATTTTGTTTGAAATTTTTTTTGACAACTTTTTTGTTTGAAATTTTTTCGTTTCCAAATTTTGTTTAAAATTTTTGTTTGAAATTTTTCGTTTCCAAATTTTTTGTTTGAAATTTTTTGTTTCAAAATTTTGTTTGAAATTTTTTTCGTTTCAAAATTTTGTTTGAATTTCTTTCGTTTGAAATTTTTTTCGTTTCAAAATTTTGTTTCAAAGATTTTTGTTTGAAAGTTTGGTTTGACATTTTTTAAAATTTGTGCACTCATTAGTAAAAAACCGGAACTGTTTAGAACTAAAACCTCTGGCAACATTGTGGTGCAATAGTACACGTCAGAACATGATAACGCAACGTCATCAGTTTTGCATCATATATAAGTATCGTTCGAGTTAGTATTCATGATAACGTCATCATGGGTACTTGTCTGCAGTTTCTAAACACACGTGATGTGATGAAATCATTTACCAAGATTACTGATTTACAACAGAATGTACCTTATAGAATCTTAGCTAGCCAAATGATCCCTACAAAGTTTGGATTAAGAATCGTAGTGAAGCTTGAAAAATGATAAGAATATAATTTTACCAGCAAGATATTTACCCATGGAAGCATCAAAACAAGAAGAACTGTTACGTTTCTTAAATACTGGATCTGTATCTTTATGCTATAAAAGACTCTTGGGTCGAAGTCATCAATTTGAATTTAGTACACAGCCAGATTCGTCATCAATTGTGATGAAATCATGAATTCAAACATCAGCACATTCCTTTGACGTCAGACATAGTTGTATGAATGTGGTTGGTCTGCATGACGTCAGCAACTGTGATGAAACTATAAATTCAAACGTCAGCACATTCCTTTCCAATGACGTCAGCCGTAGTTCTATAAATCAACCAATACACTGTCATCCCACGAAATCATTTGAGCAAGTGCTTTTCAGGTGGAAAGATGTGTACTTCTAACGATAAAGAGTTCATCTTCGCAAGCTATTATCCAATAAATATATTTCAAACAAAACATGTGATGATTGGTATCAGTGCTAGAACATTTGAACCAGTGATTCGATTGGGCAAAGCAGAACAATTTGGTGTACAACTGACCTTTGAAGAATGGCAAATATTATGTTCACGAATCGACCAAATGAACGATTATTTTCATGATGAGCTAAATGTGACCATAGTCAAATCATTAGGCTCAAATCATGAAGTGGTGATGCGTACAGTCCTCGAAGAGAAGATGGTGCTGTTACGTAAGAAGAGTACATTCCTTGTCCCTCGCAACATGGTGTATCTAACACAAACGGAATGGAACAAATTTATAAACGTATTCCAGTGTGTGAAACATGCAGTGGAAGTGTGCAACAAAACAAGTATATTTCTGAAAAAGTACTATTTTGAAAAATGTGTTATGCATATTGTACAACATGTATCTAGATATTGTGATGGTTGTCAACATCGTTCGTGGGTGCATACCTGTATTGATAAACAGTTTATTTGTGATCAAATGGACATTGAGTTTCCACCAATTGATATTGCATTAGACCTTAAAAGACTTCAATTGGAATTAAAATTATATGCTAAAGACAAACTAGTGCAAGAAGTTCAAAATACATTGTATCGACAATATCCAGAACCACTATCTGGTATGGATTAGTGCTGTCGAAATCGGTTTTTGAAAAAACCGAAAACCGGTTTTTGAAAAAAGTGAAATTTCATAAAACCGAAATGTCGGTTTTGAAAACCGCTTTTGCGGTTTCGGTTTTGAAAACCGCTTTTGCGGTTTCGGTTTTGAAAACCGCATTTGCGGTTTCGGTTTCGAAAACCGCTTTTGCGGTTTCGGTTTCGAAAACCGCATTTGCGGTTTCGGTTTTGAAAACCGCTTTTGCGGTTTCGGTTTTGAAAACCGCATTTGCGGTTTCGGTTTCGAAAACCGCTTTTGCGGTTTCGGTTTTGAAAACCGCAAATGTCACAAAAATTCTACAGCACTAATATCAAGTAACGACGAGAAAACAGCAAAGAATCTTTCCCCACACCGGCTCTCAGTTGCCAGATGAAGGGAAATTTGCAGAAGGAAAAGAAGGTATTTTTTCTTAAAATGTCCTAAAGTGTAGGGAAATTCTATACTTTTACAATTGGCAGAATAAAAAAAAAATAAGCTGCAATTTCTCAAAGAGGCACGGCTATCGTTATTGGGAAGTAAAAAGATACAGAATAAAATATGATCGGTGTTTCCGTCTAGTATAAACTATTGCAGGTGTCTGGGACTTGCGATAAGAAGCCAGTCGACACATGCAAAACCACAACATTCACATTTATCGGAGTGGCAACAAATCAACAATAAAATTGTGTATTGCGATAGAGATTTTCTTTCTTTCTTTTCTCTTTCTTTATATTAAGAAAGGGAGGTGGTGCCTTTTTGTTAACAAAAGAAAGAGTGGCAGTACTATTTTTAAAAATATGGGGAGAGAGTAATAATAATATAAAAGATGTCAGTCTAAGTGGATGATATTTCAAATTGAATTTCATGAGTTGCATGTGTAGTGATCTTAAATAGGGATATACCTTATTATATCTCTGAGTGTTGAGTGTTGGCTTATTACCCTATTTTAGCGGGTACCACCCGATTTTCAGGTTATATATTCGTCCCCCGCTTAAACATATCTTAATCACGAAAAACCACCAGCTTTTTGGGATTGGAGAAAAATCTAAGAAAACTTAGTTGATAAAGTGTTGGTATGATATATTCCCCGTAAACCGCTACACCTTTGACAATCTCAATCGCGATTGAGTTAAATTTGGACTCGCGCTCAGGCTCAAGCTCTGGGCTATCTGAGCAGTGCGCGTGTGCAGAATCATTTGCTAATAAGAGATCTGCTCTAATGCACAATGGTTTTCTTTGTATATTTCATGTGTTTTCTATGTAATGTATTGGAGGTTCTATACGAATGAATATTCGTTTGTAGATGTTGTAACAAACATACTTGAATTATTCATACCTTCACAAGCTACAAGAATGCCGATCGACAATTTCAAGTGTAACTTTAAAGACTCTTATAGAAGCGAATTTACGTTTCTTAGCCAGGGCAGAACTCAGTTTGAAGCAAAATGTACAATCTGGAAAACTGTTTCGTTTGAAAAGTAGGATGCAGGGAAGCAAATTGGACCTCCCCTGATTTTTATATATTTTGTAAACTAGATCACGAGGAACACGAATCTGAAGGCGTTTTGACATTCCGACCTCCGGAACTCGAGATATTAAAACTTAAAGTTTAATATAGACGCTATATAAAAAAAAAACAATATTCTCTATACGAAACATATTATGTCCTGAGAGATATATAAAGGTAACCAAGAAAGTTCTGTCGCTTTTTGTGGAATTCTGTGTAAAATTGACCCTCATACCGTGAGTTTAATGCGAATGGAGATAAGGCGAAGATCAGTTGTTGGTGTGGGTATATCCGACATTCTACCTGGTTGTGGAAGTTCAGTTACAACGTAAACGTATGTAAGGACGGAGTGAATATGGAACCTCCACAGAGCGTCATAGGGGCGTGTATGCTGTACGAGTTCCAACTTGGATCAAACGCCACTGTAGCGGGGCGGAAGATACCTCAGGCCTTTGGTGAGGGTGTCGTGATTACGCAGACAGTGCAAGAGTGGTTTAGCAAGTTTAAGAACGGTGACGAAACACTCACGAAAGACGCACCACACGTGCCGGAAGACCAACACATGTACAAAATGAGGATCTTCAGGTAGCAATTGAGCCGAACAGACATGTGAGGAACTGGTGCTAACATTCAGTGTTAGTCGAGAAACCATTCGCCAGCACCTCCATCAATTTGGGAAGCACTACAAGTTGGGTCTATGTGTCCCAGATGATTTGTTTCCGGGCCAGAAAGTCCTCCTGTGTGTTTGGTGGACTGCTCACGACATCGTGCATCGGGAACTGCTACCGGGCGGTCAGAGAAGAACATCAATGCAACTGTCTACTGTCAGCAGTTGAGCCGTGTTCAAGAAAAACTCAATACCCTGGAGCCAACACTTCTCAATCGCTAAGGGGTTCCCCCATTACGGGACAACGCTATGCCCCACATAGCTAGAATGAGCCGGAACACCATCCTACACCTTGAATGGGAAACACTATTGCATCCACCATACTGTCCGGACATTATACCGTCCGGTTATCACCTGTTCCTTTCCTTCGACACTCACTTTAGAGGACTCCAGTTCAACTCCGTAGTAGAGGTGCTAAATGCACTTGATACCTTCTTCGCTTCACGGCAAACCAAGTTCTACCGCGAAGGAATCCATGCCCATCCCGAACGTTGGCAGAAGGTCATTGATACTGATGGGTACTATTTTTGATCTTCCAGGTACGTCTTTGGTGACATATCTATGCTCTAAGTGATAGGTCAAAAAGCGACAGAACTTTCTTCGTTACTTTTATACATATTACATAAAACTACTGTATAAGTTCTAGTATCTCGAGATCGGGAAATCGGGATGTCAAAATTCGTTCAGATAATTGCTAATTTTGGTCCAGTTTACAAAATATATAAAAATCAAATAGTGTCCTTTTTGCTTCCTGGTTACTTTATGTTCGAATATCTCGAGTTCCGAAATTCGGAATGTCAAAATTCCTTCAGATTCGTATTTCTCGTGGTTTAGTTTACAAAATATATAAAAATCAGTTGGGGTCTAGTTTGCTTCCGTTTTCACTGATGTTCGAATATCTCGAGTTCCGAAATTCGGAATGTCAAAATTCCTTCAGATGCGTGTTCCTTGTGGTCTACTTTACAAAATATATAAAAATCAGGTGGGGTCCAGTTTGCTTCCATGGTCAATTTATGTTCGAATATCTCGAGTTCCGACATTCGAAATGTCAAAATTCCTTCAGATCCGTGTTCCTGGTGGTCTAATTTACAACATATATGAAAATCAGATGGGGTCCAGTTTGCTTCCCTGCAGCCGAAAAGTACATTGAATAGTCGTCAAAGAAATAACTAAAAAAAAAAAAGCTAAGGATCGAACGTCAGTATTTGTCACCCTAATTTAGCTGTGACTTGTACAGCCATCGAATTATCCCTTTCGCACTGTGCTGCACATATTACCATAATAGTCTTGGAGCAAATAAAAAAAGTTAAAACACACATATAAATCAATACATTTGTCTCGATCGATAGACGCTTTCACAATTGTTAAAAGGTGTAATTAAAAACAGCAAACATTGTTTCTACTTTGAAAAGGACAATCCCTTATAAAACCGCAAACACGGTTTCGGGCGGCTTTCGCTTTCGAAAAGAGCTTTTTCGGTTTCAGTTTGGAAAACCGCATTTGCGGTTTCGGTTTTGAAAACCGCTTTTGCGGTTTCGGTTTTGAAAACCGCATCTGCGGTTTCGGTTTTGAAAACCGCTTTTGCGGTTTCGGTTTCGAAAACCGCATCTGCGGTTTCGGTTTTGAAAACCGCATTTGCGGTTTCGGTTTTGAAAACCGCATCTGCGGTTTCGGTTTTGAAAACCGCATTTGCGGTTTCGGTTTTGAAAACCGCATCTGCGGTTTTCGGTTTTCAGAAAATCGGTTTTCTCAAAAACCGAAAACCGCAAATGTCACAAAAATTCAACAGCACTAGTATGGATGTATGTGGAGTGTAATAAAATGATCCATTTCAATGAATTGTTTTTTTTTTTCAAGTACAACCCATGTTCTGACGTGTACTATTGCACCACAATGTTGCCAGAGGTTTTAGTTCTAAACAGTTCCGGTTCTTTACTAATGAGTGCACAAATTTTAAAAAAATGTCAAACCAAACTTTGAAACAAAATTTTGAAACGAAAAAAAATTTCAAACGAAAGAAATTCAAACAAAATTTTGAAACGAAAAAAAATTTCAAACAAAATTTTGAAACAAAAAATTTCAAACAAAAAATTTGGAAACGAAAAATTTCAAACAAAAATTTTAAACAAAATTTTGAAACAAAAAAATTTCAAACAAAAAAATTTTGAAACAAATTTCAAACAAAATTCTGAAACAAAAAATTCAAACAAAAAATTTGAAAGCAAGAATTTTCAAACAAAATGTTTCAAGCAAAAAAAAAATTCAAACTAAAAATTTTTACGTTTCACGGTTAACCGTCAAACTTTATCCGGTTTTTAACTATTCGATTAACAAATAAACGGTTTTGATCATATTTATCAGTGAGTGCAAAATGTTGAACGAAACCAAGATTTTTAAATGTAAAACAAAACTTAAAAACTGAATACAGCAAAGATTTGAAACTCATCAACCAATCAGATTGCACGAAAGATAGTGATCAACCAATCAGATTGCAGGAAAGATAGTGATCAGCCAATCAAATTGCATTAACAATAACTTTGCTAGTGTCAGATTACATCACCTTATGATTAAATTTCAAACTGTTGTAGCATGTATTGCCTTTCGTCTATGAGTCATAAGATTCAATAAGGTTAGCTATCAGATTTCTAAAGCTCAAGGTCAAATCAATCACCACCAATGATCTTAGACTATGAGCTGTGACTAAAGTTCAATGTATTGTTTCAAATTTTGCGCCTTATGTTAAAATTCTGTTTATCACCATTCCCAAATTTAAAGAATACTTCTCTTGATATACCTAAGTCTTAGAGTTAATCATATCATTATATGTTCAATAAGGTCAATAATGTCCGTCAATTGTTTACCTGAGTAGAACCAACTGTTTTCTAGTGGTACATATTGAAGTCCTGTACTATGATACCAAATGCTTATATTAAACAATTTCTAAAACCGAGTGAATGAGCCAAGATACCCCCTCCCAAAATTTTAAAGGGTGCGTCAATGTACCCATGTCTTATGATAGGAAATGAACCCATATACATGACCATATAACCATATAAGGTAATAGAACCCCATCAAAGGGAAGAAATTGGGCCAAAAACCAAACGCATGGTACAACATATTGCTTATGTTTATATTTTAGTAATTTTTACCCATGAAAGGGAACAAGATGGACCACCCAAATTTATCATGATACATGTTGAGGTCATGTACTATGATACCGAATGCTTAAATTGGAAAATTTCCAAAATTTAAGGGGATATGGAATGGACCCCTATACATGATCATATAACCATATAAGGTAATAGGACCTCATCCAAGGGGATAAATTGAGCCAAAACCAAACACGTGGTTGTACTAAAATTTGGCAATTTCGTACCCATCAAAGGAAACGTGGTGAACCACCCAAATTTATAGTAATATATATTAGGGTTCTATACTATAATACCAAACATGTAAAAGGGGCAATTTCCAAAATTAAAGGGGTGGGCCAAAGTACCCCTCCCGGGGTGCATCATTATACCCATGTCTTATGATAGGGAATGGACCAATATACATGACCATATAACCATATAAGGTAATAGGACCTCATCCAAGGGGATAAATTGTGCCAAAAAACCAACCACGTGGTTGTACTAAAATTTGGCGAATTTGTACCCCTTAAAGGGAACGAGGTGGACCACCCAAATTTATCATAATACATATTAGGGTCCTATACTATAACACCAAATGTTTAAATTGAGCAATTTCCAAAATTGAAGGGGTGGTCCAATGTACCCCTACCAAAAAAATTTAAAGGAGTGCACAAATGTACCTATGTCTTATGATAGGTAATGGACCCCTATACACGACCATATAACGATATAAGGTAATAGGACCTCATCCAATGGAATAAATTAGGTCAAAAACCAAACACGTGGTACAACGTATTGCTTACGTTTATATTTTTGGCAATTTTGTACCCCTAAAAGGGAACGAGGTTATAGTAATATATATATTAGGGTCCTATACTATAATACCAAATGTTTAAATTGGGCAATTTCCAAGATTTAAGGGGTGGGCCAAGGTACCCCTCCCGGGGTGCACAAATGTACCTATGTCTTATGATAGGTAATAGACCCCTATACATAACCAAATAACCATATAAGGTAATAGGACCTCATCCAAGGCGATAAATTGGGTCAAAAGACCAAACACGTGGTTGTACTAAAATTTGGCAATTTTGTACCCCTAAAAGGGAACGAGGTGGACCACCCAAATTTATCATAATACATATTAGGGTCCTATACTATAATACCAAATGTTTAAATTGGGCAATTTCCAAAATTTAAGGGGTGGGCCAAGGTACCCCTCCCGGGGTGCATTAATGTACCCATGTCTTATGAAAAGTAATGGACCCCTGTATACGCTCATATAAACATATAAGGTAATAGGGCCTCATCCAAGGGGATAAATTAGGTCGAAAACCAAACACGTGGTACAACGTATTGCTTACGTTTATATTTTTGGCAATTTTGTACCCCTAAAAGGGAACGAGGTGGACCACCCAAATTTATCATAATACATATTAGGGTCCTATACTATAATACCCAATGTTTAAATTGGGCAATTTCCAAAATTTAAGGGGTGGGCCAAGGTACCCCTCACAAATTTTTAAAGGAGTGCACAAATGTACCTATGTCTTATGATAGGGAATAGAACCCTATACATAACCATATAACCATATAAGGTAATAGGACCTCATCCAAGGGGATAACTTAGGTCAAAACCAAACACGTGGTACAACGTATTGCTTACGTTTATATTTTGGCAATTTTGTACCCCTAAAAGGGAACGAGGTGGACCACCCAAATTTATCATAATACATGTTAGGGTCCAGTACTATAATACCACATATATAAAATGAGCAATTTCTAAAATTTAAGGGGTGGGCCAAAAGACCCCTCCTAAATTTTTTAAAGGAGTGCACAAATGTACCTATGTCTTATGATAGGGAATAGACCCCTATACATAACCATATAAGGTAATAGAACCTCATCCAAGAGGATAAATTGGGCCAAAAGAACAAACACGTGGTACAACGTATTGCTTACGTTTATATTTTGGCAATTTTGTAGCCCTAGAAGGGAACGAGGTGGACCACCCAAATTTATTATAATACATGTTAGGGTCCAATACTATAATACCAAATATATAAAATGAGCAATTTCCAAAATTTAAGGGGTGGGCCAAAGTACCCCTCCCAAATTTTTAAAGGAGTGCACCAATATACCCATATCTTATGAAAGGTAATGGACCCCTATACATGACCATATAACTATATAGGATAATAACACCTCATCAAAGGGGATAAAATCGACCAAACACCAAACACGTGGTACTACGTATTGCTTACGTTTATATTTTTGGCAATTTGGTACCCCTAAAAGGGAACGAGGTGGACCACCCAAATTTATCATAATACATATTAGGGTCCTATACTATAATACCCAATGTTTAAATTGGGCAATTTCCAAAATTTAAGGGGTGGGCCAAGGTACCCCTCCCAAATTTTTCAAGGGGTGCATTAATATACCCATGTCTTATGAAAAGGAATAGACCCCTGTATACGCCCATATAACCATATAGGGTAATAACACCTCATCCAAGGGGATAAATTAGACTTTTGAAATTTGACTTTTTGGCAATTTTTTACCCATGAAAGGGAACGACATAGACCCCCAATACGGATAGAGGTACATACTGTGGTCCTAGGCTACCATACCAAATTTTTAGATTTGGCAATTTCCAAAATTTAAGGGGGGTGGTCCTATGTACCCCTGCCAAAATTTAGGGGGTGGGCCATGGTACCCCTGCCAAAATTTAGAGGGGGTGGTCCTAGGTACCCCTAGGTCATGGACCCCGGGCCAGGGACCATGGGTCCTGAGGCAGGGACCCAGGGGCCAAAAAGTGTCCTGAAGTGCTGCCATTACTACTGACATCTTTCTAACTTATCTGACGGTTAAAGATATCAAGGGATTGTAGGACGGGATCGCGGTAATAGAAATGCTGTTAGATTTATCTTCCCTCCCTTCACAAACATACTTCAAAGGGCAAAAGAGAAGCAAAATATCACCGGAGTGGGGAACTGCATTTGTTAAACCTTTTATTCTTTAGTAGGGAGATTGTTTACTGATAACGAGAATCGATTCTTGTATATTCACTTCAATAAGTTTCCTGTTCACCAGTTATACTCATTTGCAAGAAACAAAGATTCGTAGTATGTACCGGTATACTATAAAAGTTTGTGTGCAAGTTCAGTTGTAGTTCACGTAATTTTTGCGTTTTCGACAACATAAGAGGAGTAGTATGTAGAAATTGTATAAATATATCTGGAATATTGTATAAATATATCTATTCTATCCAATTATACCAGAGTTTATAAGCACAGCAGGTACTCATTATTCAGCTCTTTTCCTGTTACACAATGTCGTGTTTGAACGGCTCAGCGCCACAGATGACTGACTAACATCAAGGAAGTTTCGAGAAAACTAAGGATAAGGCTTGCAGATTATATGCGCCCTT
This sequence comes from Thermobia domestica, assembly GCF_964235325.1. Lineage (NCBI taxonomy): Eukaryota > Metazoa > Arthropoda > Insecta > Zygentoma > Lepismatidae > Thermobia > Thermobia domestica. The sequence goes on along the minus strand of NC_137458.1, from coordinate 203,906,933 downwards.
ATGGATCGCCACATTTTCTCGATTCTGGCATCATGTTGACTATATTGTTTGGGCTTTGATCATGTTTGGCATACAGAATATGTTACAGCCATTTCAATATAGAACTCAAAATATGCCTTGATATCAGTTATTGATCTACGGCGCTCAGCCATCTATTTACGGGCAAACTGCACGCAACATTTTTATGTTATTTTTTGTAATTAAAACATGTTTTCGAGTAATTATGGAGACCACCTTCATTATCAAAACATCGAATGGTATCGAAGTATCGAAATATCGAAGTATATCGAAATATAGAAAAATATCGAAATATTTAAGTATCGAAAAATATCGAAGTATCGAAATATCGAAGAATATCGAAATATCGAAGTATCGAAAAATATCGAAATATCGAAAAATATCGAAGTATCGAAATATCGAAAATATCAAAGTATCGAAATATCGAAAAATATCGAAGTATCGATATATCGATTTTGATATTTACAAAATATCGAAATTTCGATATTCACAAAATATCGATCGATATATCGAAGTATCGCACATCCCTAGTCGCTAGCCTTTCGATCCCTACACAGGCATCACCATTCAAGATGGACAAGGACTTTTATTCAAGCGGAGAAAATTCTCTGTGGAAGAAAATGACAAAATACAGGGTGTTTTAAAATGAATTCGAGATTTTAAGGCCTTGTAGTATTTATTACATTTAACGTACACATCAAATGAAAGAGCAACTCAAATAGTTTTTGTTACAATTATTCAATATGAGCACCATTCGTCACACGGCACACATCGAGTCGATAGGCGAGAAAGGCCCATAAACTTTCCACAGGGATATGGCAAAAACGCATTCAATTTAGGGGAGTCTCATTGCAACTGTACCATCTCGTGGGGATTTGATGACCCCCAAATTCGAACATTATGAGTGTTCATATCACCACTTAGGTGAAATCTCGATTCATCTCTGAAGACGACACGATCCAGAAAATATTCATTGTCATGTAGCAACATGTCATTTGCGAAGTTGGCACGTAAACCGTTGTCTCTAAGCCTAGAGCTAGTAGCAAATGTAAACGATAAGGACGTAGTTGTAAGCGTCTCATTAAACTTCTCCACATAGACAGTTGCACTGTAACTACAGTTTTACAAAATGTTACAAAATGTAAAACACAAAAAGCTTTCTGCTCATTAGTCGCCATCTTTACTACTAGCGCTTTCTAACGGCAGATAGAGGAAACAGTGCATGCGAACAAAACTATTTGAATTATTCTTTCATTTGATGTATTATTTATAATTGTAAGTTAATTGTACTTAATACTACAAAGCCCTAAAACCCCGATTTCATTTTGAAACACCCTGTTCTTCCAGTACTAATTAGGTCAGAGGTTGCATTGGAAGGAATAGTGGTAGGGGAAATCGGCGCCCCTATAAGAAATCGCACTGCCAAGAAATTAGATTTTTTCTCCGAATGTACGAGGTAGTATCAACAGTTTCAAGACTAGTTCTTAACACGCCAACAGATCTAAGCGCAAGGCGGTACGCACAGGCACAGAAGAGCACCGAGCTTCATAAGTCAGTGTGTCAAGAAATATGTATAGGGTCGTGTATAACGCAAGCTGTGCAGCCAGGGCCATTCTGCTCACGTGCATTACCACGTCTGCGATTTTATCATGGACAACAAGCGAACGTAAAATTGTGTGAGAAACAGGTCAATAGGCCCGAAACCAGCCACAGAGGTTGGGGGGGGGGGGGCAAGTCATTAAACATTATCTTACAAATATCTCATTTTTTTGTATTAATGATGGCATTTTGTATTGAGGTCTGGAGGGCCACGAAAAGTTTAGGGGGACAGCCCCCCTTAGCCCCCTCTAGTTGCAGGCCTGCTGTTCAAATCCGCCACAGAGACGTTTGACATGATTCGGCAAGTGTAGTGCGTATCCTAACGGGGACAGGAGGATCAAAATTTATGGCCAAAAGTTGAGTATCTCAGAATCCTCTCAAGTTAGGATTATACTTTCCATGTAACCTCCTTACTAAAAATAAACGGGAATTTGTTAAAGTGTTTTTTGAAAATTCCTGAGGGGAAATTTCTACACATCCAGATCAAGGTTGTCTGCCTAATCACCGTTTGAAATAAGTTTCTGAATATATGATAGTATTGTCCTCTAACTCGATTTTTATCATGTCATCAAAATGTGTATGTTAAAGTGGAGGGAAGGAGTATAAAATGTACGCCAAAAATAGAGTATTTCACATGTTAGGGAAATTAAACTTCGTTCATAAATTCATTATTAATTCCTTGCGTTCCAGTGACATGCATGTGGATGTCATAAAATACTCCGTTGCAAAATACCAGTGACATCCATGGTACAAAATGTATTCCTTACTAAGTTTCGTATTAATCCTGTAGATGATTAAATATTTACACTGACATCCATGTGGCTGTCATAAAATACTCCGTTGCAAAATACCAGTGACATCCAAGGGGTTGTCACGAAAACATCTTTTATTAAGGGTCATATTAATCCTGGAGGTCATGAAATTTTTAAGTGGATGCAAGGAACGAATTAGTACTACTGTTTCTCCTCAGGTGACAGCACCTTACTCATCGCCAGTCAGTCTTGCCAACATGAAGCAGCATAAAATCCCTTCAGAACATAAAAATTTCCCTTTTTCAGCCCAAATGTTCAACAATGCAAATACTTATCAGCAATGTGAGTGCACTCGTCGCGCTTGCATGTGAGTGTGTGTGTGTGTGTGTATGTGTGTGAGCGTGTGCGTTTGTACAAAAAAGATATTTATTGAACTTTATACAATAACTCTCCTTTATATAACGGTCCGGACAGCCTCTTAACAGTAAATTAAAACCTGGTATTACAGCACACATATGGGAAAATTAACCTGGAACGCAAGGACTTAAAAATAAATGGACGCGTGCTCCAGTATTTTCTAAAATTCTGCTTTCAAGGACGAAATTTTTATGATTGTTTTCTCAATATATAATAAAAGATACGGGCTAAGGCACTAAACTTTCTCGCTCGAAATTTATTACACTAGATCATATTATGGTGCAGTTATTACCAAAGCATGAAATACAAACATCATGCTTTGTAGAAATTTCGCTCAAAGAAAACCACCCACACATAGGCGCCTGAGCCATGGGGCAAAAGGGGTCACTTCCCAGACTGGGAGGGCAAACATAGCATTCCCCCACTTTCGGGGCACCAAACAATATCCAAAAAGTCTTGCCTTTCAGGGAAAACAAGACAAAGCACTGAAGTAAATTGCTATGTGTTTATCCTATTCTCTCTCTCTGTATATATCTACAGGGTGTCCGAGAAGTCCTTCCCTGATTACAGAAATTGATAACTCAGGCTAGAAATAAGATAGAAATATGAAACTGGTGTTGAATTGTTTACAAACTATAAAAGTTATTGTCTGTGTTAGGTTTGTTCTGTTTTACCAAGTCTCAATTTTTTTGTTTTAGGTTTGTAGTACGTAAGTAAGAAGCCCAAGAAGCCATGCCAACCAACCAGGAGAAGGCACAGTGTGTCCTGTGGTACCATGAGACACGATCACCAACCACGGTGCAGAGACAGTTCCAGACAACATTTGGGAGGACTCCACCTGATGTCAAGAGCATTAAAGCCTGGTATGAGAAGTTCAAGAACACAGGGTCGGTTGCTGACCTTCCGAGGTCTAGTCGACCAAGAACCTCAGCAGACGCGGTGGAGGCTGTGCGGCAGTCTTTTCTGAGAAATCCTAAGAAATCGGTGCGCAGGGCCTCACGTGAATTACAGATGTCAAAAAGCTCTATCCATGACATTTTACACAAACGTTTATTGTTTCGTGCTTACAAAGTGCAACTCGTTCAGGCCTTGTTGCCCGACGACGGTACACGTCGATATGACTTTGCGGTCGAAATGCTATCACGTATTGAGGACGATAATGGTTATCTCAGACAAATTGTCTTTTCCGACGAAGCGACATTCTTTGTCAGTGGAGTAGTGAATCGCCATAATGTACGCATTTGGGGTTCAGAACCCCCCAGGGAGGTCAGGGAGTTCACCACAGTCGTTGCATCGATCCCTCCAGTGATATTGGCTAATGTGTGGATGGAAATTGAATATCGCCTAGATGTGCTACGTGCTACCAAGGGTGCTCATGTGGAAGTGTACTGATGTGACCAAAACTTTTATAGTTTGTAAACAATTCAACACCAGTTTCATATTTCTATCTTATTTCTAGCCTGAGTTATCAATTTCTGTATTCAGGGAAGGACTTCTCGGACACCCTGTATATCTATCTATCTATCTATCTATCTATCTATCTATCTATCTATCTATCTATCTATCTATCTATCTATATCTATATCTATATCTATCTATCTATCTATCTATCTATATATATATATATATATATATATATATATATATATATATATATATATATATATATATATATATATATATATATATATATATATATATATATATATGTATGTATAGAGAGAGAGAGAGAGTTTTAATGGTGTCAGGTTTTCATCTATAATGTTCAAGATGCATATGCTTCGGTCAAAATTAGTGAACCATACATACGCAATAGCTGGAAAAGAAAATTCAAGATTCTCAGATTTTGGTAAACCATTGATACAAAGACCTAGATTCCAGCATTCTTTTAATGCTAGGTCAGTTTTAATATGCGCATGTCCAAAACAATGTGGAGGATTAAAACAAGTGCAGATGGAAAAGTGGGTACAATAACCTGTCAATCACATCCTCAGGGTGTCCCGTGCTGCAGTTGAAGAAAGAACATGGTAGAAAAGCGAGGTAAGGTCAACTTCTGCCGGTGTCCTGTGAATCAGAAGAAAAGTAGAGGAGGAGGGTGGGCACTTCTGCTATCAAGTGACAGTCCATGTTGATCTGTTGATCTTTAAACTTCTGAACAAGGCAAGTATACGGTAAAAGAACCAGTAACATCTTGCTGCCTTGGATTATATTCGTACAATTGCACATGTGGATGGAAAGAAGGCTACGCATCATTCTCACTTCCCTCCTTCTCTTTTATCTCCCCTTAGGACAATCACGTGAAAGAAGTATCTTTATAGTTTTCTAAAAATTTAGACAAGAAAGAATGCAAGACAGTTGTCATAGTTTTGGGACAGTATGTCTGTATTTCTGTATCATGCGGGTCCGGCTGGTGCTCTTCAATATCGTATTTTAAACTGTGGTGTGTGTTTGAGTCGAGACAAAATGTCTCTCCTGAAGTATTTTTAAAAAATTAGTGGCAGTAGTAGTGTCAATTCAAAAATAAGTGGAGAGAACTCCTCACGTATGAGTGCTGCGCAGAGTACACTTGAAACTGGTAAATCATCTTGTATCAACAGTGAAGATAGCATTTCTAGTGTAAGTGTGGAATAGAGACCGGGAAGTTAAAATGTCGATAATGTGTCTGACAAACAACATCTGTTTAACACAGTGTTTCCCAACCGGTGTGCCGCGGCACACTGGTGTGCCGTGAATGGGCTGCTGGTGTGCCGCGGGGAAATCGAAAGAAAATTATTCATTCTATAGAAATCAAATTGCAAGGCATAAGGGAAAATGTATGTTTGTATTTCACATTATGAACCTCTACTATGAATCTACAATTTTAAGTTTCATACCGTGTTACTCTTGTGTACAATTTTAATGTTGAAAAAAGTGTTTGTTATCATTGTTGTGACTATTGTTGCTCCTTTATTGTTGCAGACTATTTCGTAACTTGAAATTTTAAAATATCATTCAATACTTTCGACAAAGCAAACATGCATACAAATGTTTGTCCATTCGTTATTTAGTGATCTATCTTCTTAGTGAAAGGTTGGATACAGTTTTCGAAAAAGAAAGCGTAGTGTTGCAAACCTGAGTCCAATATTTCATTGATTTTTTTTTCTATTTTTAAATTAGAATGAAAAATAACCATAGTGATTAACCACGGGGGGGGGGGGGGACCAGTGATCGGACTTTTCTCTTTGTGAGAAAGATCATTAATCACAGAAAAAAATACCACGGTATTTTATATTTACAAATAATAATATCTATGAGTGTGCCGCGAGAATTCAATAGTGTGCCGCAAGTTGAAAAAGGTTGGGAAACGCTGGTTTAACACATCGCACGTAGACAATGATGCTATAAATTGCAAGATATTAGTGCTCCCAACCAACCACGCGATATTTCTTTCCCTCAAGTGTATTTCGGTAAAGTACGCCGATGCTTTCGGACTTGTTGGTTCGATAACTACCCTTGGCTTCATTGGGATCCATTGTCAGAGCGGGTGTTTTGTTTCATTTGCATTAAAGCTACAGAGAAAAATCTTTCGTTTTCAAAAAATATGGACGAAGGGTTTACTAAAAATGGTTTTAAGAACTGGAAAAAAGCACTTGAGAAATTTTCTTGTCACGAAAATTCTCATGTTCATCGAGAAGCAGCATTAAAATTAGTCCTTATTGAAAAGGTGAAGGTGAACTGTAAATTGAACAAACAAATAGCCGAAAATGTGGTATTTGCGCAAAATGCTCTTCTTAAGGTGATTTCCTCAATTAGCTACCTGGCGAGACAGGGATGTGCTTTACGTGGACATTCTGAGGAAGCAGGAAACTTATACCAGCTTCTGCAGTTGAGAGCAGATGATTCCGAAGATTTAAGCAAGTGGCTTCTTCGTCGAGATAAATGGACGAAGGGTTATGGGACGGCCATGCCATTCAAAATGAAATTCTAGAACTTCTTGCGCAATTCGTTCTTAGGGCATAGCATCTGATATTAAACGGCAAAAGTATTTTTCTTTTATTGTTGACGAAACTTCAGACATTTCGCGTCAAGAGCAAGTGAGCTTATGTATTCGTTATGTAAATGAAACATTCGAAGTATACGAGGATTTCATCGGTTTCTATAAAGTAGAAGGAATAGGTGCATCTACATTAACAACAGTGATTACAGATGTGCTTGTACGAATGGATCTATCATTACAAAGCTGCAGGGGACAGTGTTATGATGCAGCTAGTAATATGTCCGGTTGTTACTCTGGAGTACAAGCTAAAATAAAAGTGCAACCGGCGCTCTATATTCACTGTACTGCCCACTCTTTACATTTAGCTTTACAGTGGGCAGCATGACAAATTCCTTATATTAGAGATGTTCTTGAATTCGTGCGTGCGCTTGTAAATTTAATACGTGACTCGCCGAAGCGTTTAGCTAATTTTACAAATATTCAGAAGGGGTTGTCGGAAACTAATTACAGTTGTTGAGACCTTTATGTCCGAACAGATAGACTGTAAAAGCTCTGTCATTTGACAGTGTTCTGAAGAATTACGCGCAGTTATTGGAAATCCTGAAAAATATACATGATGATGATAAAAGTACAGATAGGTCTGTCGCTGGTGGCTTGATGCGTAACATGAAGGATTTTAAAACATTTTTCTCCATGGAGGCCGCTAAGATTGTGTTTGAGCTTTGTGAAGAACTGTGTAAACTTCTACAACATCCTGCTTTCTCTCTTTCTGAGGCTATTGACGTAGCGAAACGAACAAGAGATACTCTCACCAATCTTCGAACAGATGAACATTTTGACAGGGTTTGAATTAATGCTACGACAAAAAGAGAGTTGTTAGGCGTGGAAGAACCAACTGCCGCGCTAGTGAAAAATTCGGAGACGACTGGACGATGGCTCTCCAAACCATACTTTTAATGATGTGAAACACTTGTATAAAGTAGAAATCTGGTATAGACTATTGGATACAGTTTGTGGTGAGATCGAAAGACGGTTTGACCAACAGGACGAGAATACAGCGTTACACACAGAGAAACATTGTGAAAGCCGCATGTGATATACAATATGAAGAAGAACTGAGATATGTACTTGATACATATAATGATGATTTGGACGAAAGTAGACTTCGAGTTCAGCTAAGAATGTTCCGTGATGTCGTCATAAACGATGCCAGAGATGTTTCAGTGCAAGACGTCGTTGATATCCTAAGTAGCATGGGGAATATGTCATACCTCTTCTCTGAAATTAAAACTTTGCTGCAACTACATTTACTTTTACCCCTACAACGGCTACTGCTGAAATAACGTTTTCAGCTTTGCGTCGATTAAAGACTTATCTTACAAGCACTATGACTCAGAGTAGACTTAATCATGTTGCTGTTCTTCAGATTCACCAGGAAAGACTTGACAAATTAAATATGCGTGATATAGCAAATGAATTCGTATTAAACACAGAAATCCGCAGAAAAACATTTGGTTGTTTCTGAAGTCAAAACTATTGTGTATATGTGGTGTATTGAGAACTGCGAGTGATACTGATATAGTTTGTGACTTTTTTAAATGTATAAACAGCTTCTACTGTATCTTAAACATTTCGAACATTTGATGTTTATATATATTTTTACAAGACTAGGAAATGATCATTTTCAAAAAAGAAGCCCTAAATTTACGTAAGTGACAAACATATTACTTTTTTACCATAGTAGAGCAATGCAGTAATTTAGTATATAATTAGTTTGTTGACTTCGTTCTTGTATAATGCTTTCAAAAGGCAAAATTCATTCCTAATTCGATTAGCAATGGTTGTTCATATTGCTGTTCCAAGCGAAAAATTGTTTTGACTTCTGGGCGAGTATTTTTTGTTGTGAAATTCATCGAATTATCGATGCCTTGAGTGGTAAGAGAGTTCCGTGAGGAGCTTTTTTTTTTTTTTTTTTTTTTTTTTTTTTTTTTTTTGTGCGGTGAAATCTCCCAATGTTTTCGGATAATGTTCCCATTAAGGTGTCGAAAATTTTAATCAACCGAAAACCACTAGTAATTGAGGTTAGCACAATTTATTTGTTGATTGCATAATTTAATGTCGTTGTTATCAGAACATTTATTTACAATAGTGTGTTTTCTTCGTTGGGGTCTTACGTAGCACAATCTGGTAATGATCTTGGTTTCCGCTCAAGCAAATCCACTTTCAATTTTTAGAGGGTACAATCGGTCTAAAATGTGAGAAAATATACTGAGATTTTCCTGGGTTTTTCCTGTTCCACCAATAGTCTTCCTTCCCGATAGGGCGCCCAATTGCTGTAGACCACAAATACAAATAAAAATTGAAGCTATGCTTATCCTCAAAGCCAATGACACAATGAATTATTTTAATAATAATAATAATAATAATAATAATAATAATAATAATAATAATAATAATAATAATAATATTATAAAATTCACTTAATCTTTATTGGCCAATTTTGCCCCCCCCCCACTATTTACATGTGTTAGGCGCCTATGCACCCACAGTGAACTATTTCATGAGAAATGACTTATGTCCTATATCAGGGTTATTAAAGATTTGTTTATGAGATATTAACAACATCACGTGAGTCGTATTTGAAGAAACTGTGAAAAAATAATAGGCTACACTACCCTTTGTATATATTTTCTTGAAAAGTGATTTATGCAACATTATACAGTTATTAAGCTGGATCGCTAGTCACCTTTAGGGTAAAACTTTCTCACTAGATGGCAGAGCACATTGCGATACATGCGATGTTACCACATGAGTTACGGATAGAAAAGTGTTTAGACACGAAGCTATAGGGTCTGAATACTTTCTTTTCATTATAGGGAAAAAATCCAAGCTTTACGGTTTTATGAATTTTTAAATACTAACTAGAGAAGGTTGCGGGATATTACTCTGACTTCGCTTCGATATTATGCTCAGTCGACGCCTTTTTACATATGAAACAATAAGGCAACCGGAGAAATCCTCGATCGCAACCGTGTTCGAATTATGAGCGTTAAAAGTTCAAAATTGAACAGATTTTGCAGAAATCACAGTAGTAAGATCAAAACGTATGCATTTTGCAAGATAAGGGCAGTTATTTGGAATGGTGTGACGGGTAATGGCGTCTTACACCATGCAAATTGCTTCCCATTTGGTGCCATTGGGCCAACCAGTGGTAAAAGTGGATTGGAAAAGGTGGGGAAACGGTAGGTAGCGGGATGACGCCACGCCATTCCCCTGCCTATCTATAACCATTATACTGTAGTTTCTTCGGAACTGGGGGGACGCCTTAATTTTTTCGAGGTGGGGGTACGGCGTCCCCGTATTCTTCTTCACTTTTAATTCTGGGGCCAATAGGCAAATAAAATGTATTTGATACCCCTATTCGACTATATTGTTATTCAAATATCACTTTCCTGTGTGGCCACCTTTAAATTGAACAATCACATTTGTCTTGGAAACGCTTTGCCAGGCGTGCAAAATTCAATGAACAACGAAGTGATATTCATAATTAAACTTGTGATGATCTATATTGTTGTGTTCTTCCCAGGCCCGTATCCCGGGGGGTCTAGGAGGCCGGGCTCCCCCTAAATTTTTACTGCTCCCCTGAAATTTTCACGATAAGGTTGCAAATGAACAATAATATGGTGATGAACTATAATATGGTTGGATCGGCCCCCTAACTTCTACCGCTCCCCTGCAATTTTGGACTGACTACTGGCCTGGTTCTTCCCCTTCTGTAGCTAGGTCCAAACAGCTCGAGCAACGCCAGACAAGCTTGCCCTGCCGTGGTACTCCGAATCCTGTCGGCCTATGCTTATGCATCGCAGAATATGGTGTTCTAATACATCATCGCTAGCCATGTGCTTAGTTTTCAGCAATTGGAATGTCGATTATGGGGAAATATTGGTCAAACTCCAGGAAATATTTTAAAATATTCAACGAGAAAATAGACCGAAAAATTTAAAGAAGAAAAATATATTCACATAAAAAAAACTACATACGTGTTACAGTTTCGCCAACTAACACGTATGTAGGTTTTTTATATGAATATATTGTTTTGCTCAGCAAATAGTTGTTTGTGTTTAAGTATATACAAAGCAAAGCTTCTACTTATGGAAAATATTAAAGAAAAAAATGGTTAGCGAGAATGTGCGCTCAAAGTTGTGAACCAGGTGACTTTTATTCTCGAGAAAACCGCTGTTTGCATACATCATCTCTAGCCGATTGTTTGTTTTTTGGTCACATTTCTCGCGAAATACCGTAAAATATTGTATGAAGTTTGGCCACTATTTTCAAACAATCGCCATTAAGATCCGTTGAAAATTTTAAAAAATGGCTAGCGATGAAATATTGAAACACCGTCTTTCACAATGGATACAATCATGTCCATTGGTTTACTCGGGGTACTCCAGTTTTCTCCCTTCTTCTCATTCCATCAATTCTTCCATCATCATTCACTTGCCTTAATCATCATCTTCCTTAGCCTAAAGGGTATAATCATCGAATGTTAAACTGAAATATTTCATTTTTATCCACAGTGCATAGAGGTCAGCTGGGTTGGGAGTCGCGTTGAAGTTAGTCCCGCGGCAAAGCGTTTCGGAGACAAATGTCATTGTGTTTAGGTGGCTACACAGAACGTGACATTTGAATGACAATACAGTTGGTTTCAAATAAATTTTATTAGCCTATTTATCCGGTGTGCCAAATAGGATGCAATTTGCAAGTTGTAAGACGCCATTACCCTTCAACCCTTCCCCAATAAGTTCCCTTATCTTGCAAAATGTGTATGTTTTGACCTCACCATTCCCTCGAGTACCCAAGAAAACACTCCAGTATCAAAAATGAAGCGTGTATCTCAAAAAATGGTTTCTTCAAACTTTTTTCAAAATCTGTTCAATTTTGAAATTTTAATGCCCATAATTCGAACAAGCTTACGATCGAGGATTTCTCCGGTTGCCTAATTGTTTCATATGTAAAAAGGAGTCGACTGAGCATAGTATCAATATGAAGTCAGAGTAACACCCCACGATCTTCCCTAGTAAGTTGAATTAATTACTATTTTCCACTAACGGGTTCAGCAACTATTCGTGTATGTATGAAAGCTCAAAAACATATATAGATTATTCTCGAGAAGATATAATATTTTTACCTAAGCAAATTAAGTTTCAGCAAAAATAAAGAAAGGAAAGAAGAAAAAGAAAGAACACATATTAGACTACATATTTAACGTTCAAAATGATCGTCAAAATAAACTGTCTTTGTATTACGTGGAAACAAATAGCTAAAAATTGAAAAGCGCTTAGCTGTTTCTTCAATTTATTCTCCCTTTCTCTTTGCTTCCTTTCGCTCTTCGATCTTTTACTTGGAGTTGGATTCTTCTTTACATATATATATATATATATATATATATATATATATATATATATATATATATATATATATATATATATATATATAAAATTCCTTCCATTTCCCCATTTTCCACTTTTATTAACTATAATAGTTTTATCACAATTCACAGGTTTCGCCTCTGGACTTCAAACGCTAACAAGGAATTGCCCTACTACTCTGACTGTAACAGTACATATGTAAGTTTGGCAACGAAGCATTATGGCGTCCTGCGTAAGCATGAGATTCAGCCGCTAAAACTATTTCCGTAAACATAGAATAATATTTTTATAAAATGTAAAACATAACACGAAAAATGGTAATATAATATCCATATTCCGTAATGAGACAACTACTTGTAAAATAATTTATGCTTGTAAGTAAAAATTTCATAAAACTGAGCACAGGAGTAGTAGAATCTAACAGCAAGCGCCATCTTGCGTACCCATCTTAAAACTGATCAAGTTTTCCTCTTATATGTTATTTTTTTAGCTAATAGAATACATAAGCACAGAAAATAGTATCTCATGTTGTAGCTGACGCATAACTCTATTTTATAGTGTAATACTTATAATATGTCCCATTTCTTTACGCGTTGGTTAAGGCAAAGAACTAATGCTTATACTGACTTCCGGGTAGTGATCCACCTTAATGAAATATGGACAAAATCACTTCAGTTATTTTGGGGGGAAATTATCCACAAATAAACTCAACCTTAACAATAAAATAAACCTTGTGGATTTATTCGTGAGGAATTAACATATTTTATAGGGTTAGTAATTATAATCAAACATTTTGAAAGAATCATCGGAAAGAACTCACTCCAAGAGCAAACTACCCCTTATAGTTTTTTTCAGAACAAAATAAGTTACGCCATTTTATTAGCTCAGTAATCAAACATTTATTTATGAAATATGAACAAAATAGTCCGAATAAACTCACCAACAAGAGTAAACTATACCTGAAGATATTTTACAGGACAAATGTGCTGTGCCATATTATCAACTTGTTATGAAATATGAATAAAATCGCCTACGTCATTTCTGAAAAAAAAAAATCAAAAATAAAACTCACTTCCAAGAGAAACCACTTATGCCACAGTCTAGTGATATTAATAAAATACTGTAGACCCTATAGATTTACGAAATATAGACAAAATTGTCAAAGTCGTTTCAGAGAAAATTGTTCCGAAAGAACCAGCCCTAAACTACCTGTTCTGGATTTTTCCTAGAATATACGGGGTGTTCATTTATTATATAGCCAAAATTCACTGGTGAAATCCTCACATCTAAACAATAAAAAAAGTGCATATGAACATAGGGCGAAAAACGCGTTGTTTCAAAGTTACAGAATGCCGAAATCGAGAAAATTGTAACTTTGAGCTGCCTAGCTCGAAAACTATGAGAAATATCAAAGGCGGTTAAACAAATATTAGAGGAACTAGTACACTGCCCATCTAAATAACCATGTTTCAGAGTGGGGTTGTAATGGCGCATATGATTTTAGAGAGAGGGGAAGAAAAGCGGAACCTATAACGCAGCTCCATCTATAAAATCCGTTGTGCAGATACGTCTCAACTCTGAAACATGATTATTTAGATCAGCGTTTCCCAACCGGTGTGTGCCGCTGGTGTGCCGCGAAGAAATCGAAACAAAATTATTAATTCTATACCAACCAAATTGCAAGACATAGGAAAAAATGTATATTTTTGTATTTCACATTATTATGAATTTCTATCATGGAAAAAATTACTGTACTTCTAATATATTATTCTACATCTATTACTGTGTAATAGACAGTATTTCGGCTCGTACACATTTCCACGGTTAGCTACTATGTTACGCTTCAATTAAGAGTCACATTAACACCGAGAAATGGAAGCACTTTTACGGTACGCGTCAAGTGAACGTTCGTAGAACACTCATTCGCACGTGAATGACAGAACAACACTTTGTTCAACAGGTGTGTTTTGACTTCGACGCATCGCAAGCTGTGTGGTTCCAATAATATGCACCGGTTTTGGTTAAAACAGCAAAGTTCAAAGTACAAGATATTTGTTTGTTCGTTTGTTATTTAGTGATCTTCGTTCTTAGTGAAAGGTTGGATACAGTTTTCGAAAAAGAAAGCGTATTTTTAAAAATCTGAGTCCTATATTTCATTGCAATTGTTCTCTATTTTAAAATTAGAATAAAAAATAAGCATAATGAAATAGCATAGGGGAAAACCAGTGGTCAAACTTTCGTCTCTGTGAGAAGATCAGTAATCACAGAGAAAAATTACCATGGTACCGGTATTTTATATTTGCAAATAATAATAATAATAATAATAATAATAATAATAATAATAATAATAATAATAATAATAATAATAATAATAATAATAATAATATCTGAGTGTGCCGCGAGAATTCAAGTTACACCCGTAGTGTGCCGCAAGTTGAAAAAGGTTGGGAAACACTGATTTAGATAGACAGCGTACTAGTTCCTCTAATATATATTTAACCGCCGTTGATATCCCTCAAAGTTTTCGAGCTAAGCAGCCTCAAAGTTACAAATTTCTCGATTTCCGCATGCCCTAACTTTGAAACAACGCGTTTCTCGCCCTAGTCAAAAAGTAAAGAGACTTGCAATTTCTCGCACTGGGGTTTGGTAACACAGCTAGTATCCAGCGCTGAATTAATGTAGTCTGCAACACTTCTATGGTACGTGTCACTCTTATTCCCGCGTTAGTCGTTAGAGTGTAGCAGACCGTTAAACATGGCAGCTCCATTGGCGATCTGCACCAAGGAGGAAATGAGAGCAGTGATTTGCTTTTTGTTTGCGGAAGGTGTTAAACCTGCGGAAATTATTCGTCGAATGTAAGCGCAGTATGGTGACAAGTGTTAATTGTAAAGCATAAGGCACAAAGATAGGACATGTCTCGTAAACATTTGACCCGTTATCGTCTCGAGGAAAATTGATTTTTACAGCAAATCGTTGCTGTAGATGAAACTTGGGGACATCATCACGAACTGGAAAGCAAGGTTGTGAGCATGGTTGGAAACACCCATTATCACCAGAACTTAAGAAATTTAAACGTCAACCATCAGCTAATTCATTGATACGGCGCAACCGCAAAACTTTTTTTTTTTTTTTTTTGACGGAATCTAAAAACTTGTGAAACGTTGGGAAAAGTGTGTTGAAGTGCAGGGAGATTATGTAGAAAAATAACGTATGTTTCAGTTGTCTATCATTAGAATAAATATACCTTTGGAAAGGTTCCTTTACTTTTTGACTTTCCCTCGTCTCGTATATGTGTATACCATATGATAATAAGTATTTTGCCAGGTGCGTACTCAGAAATTTTTATTAGATGGTCCGAAATCGAAAGCTCGGAGGAGTTCTGGACCGAGTGGTCCCCAGTGTGTCCCTGGTTTAAGCAAAACACAAATATATTCTTAACAAGAGGTACGAAATTTTTAGGTTGGAGGACGAATCTCTGGCTATCACTAACAAAAGTCAACTACTACAAAGTGTGAAGCTACCGTGGGCTGTGATCTGCTAATCTTTTAGCATTGAAATAAGATTTATCCTTTTTAATAGCGTACCGTATATGAATTGTAATTTCTCTTCTCTTTTCTGTCATACCTTCTATCGTATTCATCGTAACACAATTTTTTCAGAGCCCTCTAAGCAATCTTTCTTTTTCTTCTCTTCCTTGTTTCAGTAGACACGAGTGCCTATTCTCACTTGCAAGATATAAACCAAGATGCTCGGACCGTTCTTCCCAGTGGATGAAAACTCACGTGGTTGTTCAGAGACAGTGTTTCCATCAGTAACTTTTCTAACTAGTTTTTATAATGTTAGTGTGAGGTAGTTTTTCAACGGAAAACTATTGTTTTAAATGAAGTTTCTATAAAACTAATCGCAAATAAAATATAGAGGACCTTATGCAGAGTCGTTCTGACGCGTGATTAGTGCAATACTAAAGTATTCGAATAACATGTTACCTGCAGTAGTCAGGCCTTTAGTATGACGCTAATCATACGTCCAAATGATTCTGCATAAGGCTCAGAATGTTTAAACAATTTGTGACAATGCTCCGAGATATGACAGTAACCTTCAAAATAATTAGTGATTATTTTCTAAGTTATTTCTATTGATCATTTCTAGATGAAAAAAAATGGCACATTATCATTTATTTTATATAAAAAAGTAATTGGTGTCTTCTAAACTCTCAAGTACTCGTAATGAGTCTTGCAACGAATATACGGTCTTGAAAAAAAAAAAAAAAAAGAAAGAAAAAAGAAAAAAGTAGATGTACGATCTTGAAGAAAAAATGAGTAGATGTACGATCTTGAAGTCATAGTTTGGATTTGACTAACTTCGCGCTACTTGCGAAAAAGGTGTTTCAAAATGTTATTTAAATGTTTAAAAAAAAAAAAAGAGAGAGAGAGAGAGAGAGAGATAAATGCCGCACGAATTGACCGAAATCATCGAAATCGTCGTTTTGAGGTATCGTCTTCTCTTCTTCTACGGAACAAGAACGACCCGTTTCTCGACAGGATTGTGACGTGTGATGAGAAGTGGATCCTTTACGACAATCGGTGACGTTCGGCGCAGTGATTGGACGTCGGTGAAGCTCCTCATCAGTTCCCAAAGCCGAAACTTCACATACAAAAGATCATGGTGACTGTTTGGTGATTTGCAGCCGGTCTCATCCATCACAGCTTCCTGAATCCGGGCGAAACGATTGCGGCGGAGAAGTACTGCCAACGAATCGACGAAATGCACCAGAAGCTTCGACGTATGTGCCCGGCATTGGTCAACAGAAAGGGTCCAATTATGCTCCAATTATGCTCCAATTATGCTCGTCCGAATGTTGCACAAAAGACGCTGCAAAAGTTGAACGCATTGGGCTACAAAACTCTGCCTCATCCACCCTACTTGCCGGACCTCTCGCCCACGAACTACCACTTTTTCAAGCATCTCGACAATTTCCTTCGCAAGAAATGCTTCAAAAGTTGATACGATGCCGAAGCGACCTTCAACGACTTCGTCGCGTCTAGAACTCCAGAATTCTATGCTACCGATATTAACACACTTGTTTCTCGTTGGCGAAAGTGTCTTGATTGTCATGGTTTTATTTCGATTAATAAAGGTTTGTTTGAACTGAGATATGCTCTTTTGAAGTTGAAAACCGCAAGCACTTTCTTTATAACCTGATACTTCTTCGTTCGTAGCAATTCTCGGGTGTCCATTACGTTGGTTGTGCACAGAACCTTACAGCACTCACAGTACTGCGTAATGTGAGCGGATGTTCTAGGTGGAATACATTTAATTCGGCAAAAATCACCCAGATACTGCGTCCACCACTTATTAACAGTGGATGTTGGGCCTTCCATTTCCTGAACACAGTGGGAAGACAAACTGTTGAGTATCACTCAGCATTCACCGTACGCCGAGTGTCAAGTACAACAGTCGCAACATGTCCCTTCCGTGAGAAAAAAGACGCAACCATTTTCTTTCCAACACTCCGAGGTCTCTTCACTTTGGTTGGGGGATCTTTATTCTTGAAGCACCACACTTGCGACTGCTGCTTGGTAAGCGGACCATAATGATAAATCCACGTTTCGTCACCCGTGACGATGATGGAAACATCACGACTTGCCCCTTGGTTGAATTTATTCAACATATATTCACGCCATTTCACCCTACCCTCTTTTTCCCTTTCCATGAGTAAATGGGGGACCCAACGAGAACACCTTTTCCTGAGACTCAAGTGTTCATGCATAATTGTCTGCGCTGCTGTTGACCCAATGTTAAGAGTCGCTTTGATCTCCAGGAAAGATACATGAAGATCATCTTTCACCATTTTCCTCACAGCTTCGATGTTTTCGGGAGTCACTGCTGTGTTTGGCCATCCGGAACGAGGTTGATCTTCAAATGACGCACGTCCCCTTATAAATTCCCGAAACCAATTTCCAACACTGGCTCGCAAAGGAGCAGATTCCCCAAAAGTATTCACCAAAGTTTCAAGGCACTGCTTCGCGGTTAAGCCCTTCTTGTAACCGTAGAAAATCATAGCGCGAAAGTCACGTCTTGACAGCTCCATGGCTAACTAAACAATGGGTCACGCGCGCTTCCTTATCTCTCTATCTCTGACCATGCTATCACAGACTCATTGTTGCCATTGATGGCTGAAAGTCACAAAACATCAGAGTGTCGAATGCAATAAACAAAATGTTGCTATGATGTTATTGCGCTGCTAAAAACTTTCGGCATGGCCCTCGTGTATATATAGATTGATTGATTAAATCATGCATGGGTGTAGGGTCTTCTCTATTTCTATTATTGTTAGGTATAGAAGGTGATTCAAACGTATGCAGAGGAATGATTGTAGAGGTTTTGATGAAATATGCGCTAATGCTCTTAGGGTGGGGTATCTATTCTTGAAACGCTGAATAGATTACAAAAGAAGTGGTTCTCAATATCTTTTCCAGTTTTTGCTTTATGAAAATCAGTATTGAAACCAGAAGTAGTATAGATTGAACTACTTCCGGTTTCGATAGTGTGTTGCAGGTTGTGATTTTATATATATACCATACTCCTGAGACCATGAATCGATTGCAGAAAAATGTTCTTCGCTGTCTATTACTATTTTTGTTCTATGGCGATAAATGTTAAAACCCGAAATGATTAATTTTAATTACTTCTGGTTTGAATAGAGGGTTAATGGAGAAGACAGGACCTGTTTTTGGGGTGCTGAATCGATTGCAAAATCTGCATCTCGATATCTCCTATTGTTTTGACTGTGATAACTGACGACAGACGAACAGACAGACAAACACGTTCTGTAAGACTTCCGACACTTATGCATAGCATAGTTTGAAAATCTAAAAAATCAGGTCATAAATTTTGTATGTGAATTTACAAAATGAAACAAGACGAGGACATCTTTTTCCATAATCGAAACTAGAGAAAAAAATTCTTCGAGAAGAGAGACGAGATGTGATTTACAAAATTTAGATAAGGAAACCCTATTTCTCGTGTCGACTCGTGAACACTACTATATCAGACGTATTTCTTATTATATTGGTAATAGTATTCGAACTGTGTTACACAATAGGCTTCAGTGTTTATCAAAATTGCAGAGTGCGTCTATTACAGTACGTTCCTTAGGTTTTGCTACAGTCAATAGTTGCTATTTATATAACGCTTATATTCTATTGCTATAGTATTTAATCAGTGTTCAAGGGAGACGTTTATGCTTAGTGTGTTACATTGCTCTAGTTTCCAGGAAAATGTTTACTTTATCTGAGTTACGGGAAAGTAAAAGAAAAGTGTGTTGTGAATTTTTAAAAAAATGACCTAAAAAAAGGAAGAAGGAAAAATAGTTACTGCCCATCCCTTTCTTGACAATTTGAAAAGACATAAGGCAACGTCGTACAAGCATTGATGGATCGGTTTTGCCAGCGGGAGAGTTGTCCGCTGACGTTATTTGAGTGCTGTTTTGCGGTCTTTGGGGGAAAGGGACCAGGCCTTTGAGTTTCTGAAACTGTATAAGAGGATAGTGAACAGAGTATAATCGAAGTGGCCAATTTTTGAAATGACCCTCCCTCGTTTATTTTAATGTAACAAAATATTTTGTTGGCAGTACATAAATACACAAAAATTGAACAAAATTTTAAGGTTGTCTCACTACAGGTGGTCGAAGTGGCCGAAATTTTAAATGGCTTTCCTTTGTTTGTTTGAAAGGTACAAAGTTTTTTCATAGGAAGACGAAAATGGACAAGAATTGGACAACATTCTGAGCTAGTTAAAATTCAAATTTGAAGATGTCGCACTATGAGTGATCGAAGTGTCCGAAATTTTGAAATGTCCCTCCCTCCAATATTTGAATGGTACAATTATTTTCTTGGGTGGACAAAAATGGACGAAATTGGACAAAATTCTGACGTAGTTAAAATTCAAATTTGAAGGTGTCTCACCACAGGTGATCGAAGTGGCCAAATTTTGAAATGATCCTCCCTCGTTTATTTGAATGGTAGGAAATTTGTTCTTGGGTGCTCAAAATGGACAAAGTTGGACAAAATTCTGAGCTAGTTAAAATTCGAATTTGAAGATATTGCACTACAGGTGACCGAAGTGGTCGAAATTTTGAAATGGCCCTCCTTTGTTAATTTGAATGGTACACATTTTTTCTTGGGTGGACAAAAATGGGCAAAACTCTGACCTAGTTAAAATTCAAATTTGAAGATGTACTACAGGTGATCGAAGTGGCCAAAATTTTAAGTAAGTAAGTTTGTTTTCAGAAGAGGATATTTCTATTTTGTTCGACAGCAAAAGTTTAAACTCCGGCAGCGCTCTATTGTTTGGCCTTCTTATATTTTCAGCAGTTTCAAGTCTGATAAGGAATTTATACCACTATGAAAGAACCTAGATGTGGCATTTTTTGCATACTCGACAGAGTTGATCCCAAAGAAATTGTTGAAAAATGTATTTCGGAAAGAAATGAACAACTCTTTTGAAAATGAGCTCTAAAATTAATTGAAATATTTCCTTTACAAAATCTAAAACTTGTCACAGTAGTTACTTTCTGAGATTGAAGGCTCTAGATACTGTGCATGTGTTTGAACGATGTGCAATTTACATAGTTATTTCCAAATATCAATAACTTGTTTTCTAGCTGGTCTAGAGACATGGAACAAGGAGCATAATATACACAGTAGATCAAGAGGGAGCCAAAAGTAGAGGGAGAAGCTCTGAAAAGGGCATAGTTTCTACGTTTTGTCTTGGCATTTGAAACCGTATGTAGGCTTTTTTGTGTTCACTGTAAGTTTTATGTGTATTGATTCGTAGCATAAGTAAATATTGTAATTGAAGTAGGTCTATCTTCATTAACTTTAAAACCTTTAACGGAAATTTTTGCGAGTCCTATTTAATTTCGCTGGGCAGGTTTTACTACGAGTATATGCTTATACCAGAAATGTATATTTACTTCTCTGAGTATATTTATTCTTTATTTACAGATACTTGGCGCATTCTTTTTTATTTGTAAATATATATATATATATATATATATATATATATATATATATATATATATATATATATATATATATAAGGGCGGATCCAGGATATGATCAAGGGAGGGGCTGAACCATATTTTGCCGTTTTATCCAGTATAAAGCAGGATTGAAGCCCATTTTATCCAGTGTATATCTGAGCGTCAAGGGGGTGCTATAGCCCCTATAGCCCCCCTTGGATTCGTCACGGGATATATATATATATATATAAGTAGTATTGGCTGCACTTTAGGACACTTTTTGGCCCCTGGGTCCCTGCCTCAGGACCCATGGTCCCTGGCCGGGGTCAATGACCTAGGGGTACATAGGACCACCCCCTCTAAATTTTGGCAGGGGTACCATGGCCCACCCCCTAAATTTTGGCAGGGGTACATAGGATCACCCACCTTAAATTTTGGAAATTGCCAAATCTAAAAATTTGGTATGGTAGCCTAGGACCACAGTATGTACCTCTATCAGTATTGGGGGTCTATGTCGTTCCCTTTCATGGGTAAAAAATTGCCAAAAAGTCAAATTTCGGAGGTTTTTGACCTAATTTATCCCCTTGGGTGAGGTGTTATTACCCTATATGGTTATATGGGCGTATACAGGGGTCCATTCCCTTTCATAAGACATGGGTATATTAATGCACCCCTTGAAAATTTTGGGAGGGGTACCTTGGCCCACCCCTTAAATTTTGGAAATTGCCCAATTTCAACATTTGGTATTATAGTACAGGACCCTAATATGTATTATAATAAATTTGGGTGGTCCACCTCGTTCACTTCTAGGGCTACAAAATTGCCAAAATATAAACGTAAGCAATACGTTGTACCACGTGTTTGGTTTTTGGTCGATTTTATCCCCTTTGATGAGGTGTTATTATCCTATATAGTTATATGGTCATGTATAGGGGTCCATTACCTTTCATAAGATATTGGTATATTTGTGCACTCCTTTAAAAATTTGGGAGGGGTACTTTGGCCCACCCCTTAAATTTTGGAAATTGCTCATTTTATATATTTGGTATTATAGTATTGGACCCAGGTCCCTGGCCGGGGTCAATGACCTAGGGGTACATAGGACCACCCCCTCTAAATTTTGGCAGGGGTACCATGGCCCACCCCCTAAATTTTGGCAGGGGTACATAGGATCACCCACCTTAAATTTTGGAAATTGCCAAATCTAAAAATTTGGTATGGTAGCCTAGGACCACAGTATGAACCTCTATCCGTATTGGGGGTCTATGTCGTTCCCTTTCATGGGTAAAAAATTGCCAAAAAGTCAAATTTCGGGCTTTTTTGACCTAATTTATCTCCTTTGATGAGGTGTTATTACCCTATATGGTTATATGGGCGTATACAGGGGTCCATTCCCTTTCATAAGACATGGGTATATTAATGCACCCCTTGAAAAAATTGGGAGGGGTACCTTGGCCCACCCCTTAAATTTTGGAAATTGCTCATTTTATATATTTGGTATTATAGTATTGGACCCTAACATGTATTATAATAAATTTGGGTGGTCCACCTCGTTCACTTCTAGGGCTACAAAATTGCCAAAATATAAACTTAAGCAATACGTTGTACCACGTGTTTGTTCTTTTGGCCCAATTTATCCTCTTGGATGAGGTTCTATTACCTTATATGGTTATGTATAGGGGGTCTATTCCCTATCATAAGACATAGGTACATTTGTGCACCCGGGAGGGGTACTTTGGCCCACCCCTTAAATTTTAGAAATTGCTCATTTTATATATGTGGTATTATAGTACTGGACCCTAACATGTATTATGATAAATTTGGGTGGTCCACCTCGTTCCCTTTTAGGGGTACAAAATTGCCAAAATATAAACGTAAGCAATACGTTGTACCACGTGTTTGGTTTTGACCTAAGTTATCCCCTTGGATGAGATCCTATTACCTTATATGGTTATATGGTTATGTATAGGGGTCTATTCCCTATCATAAGACATAGGTACATTTGTGCACTCCTTTAAAAATTTGGGAGGGGTACCTTGGCCCACCCCTTAAATTTTAGAAATTGCTCATTTTATATATTTGGTATTATAGTACTGGACCCTAACATCTATTATGATAAATTTGGGTGGTCCACCTCGTTCCCTTTTAGGGGTACAAAATTGTCAAAATATAAACGTAAGCAATACGTTGTACCACGTGTTTGTTTTGGCTCAATTTATCCCCTTGGATGAGCTCCTATTACCTTATATGATTATATGGTTATGTATATTAGTCCATTCCCTATTATAAGACATGGGTATATTGATGCACCCTTTAAAAATTTGGGAGGGGTACCTTGGCCCACCTCTTTATTTTGGAAATTGCCCAGTTTAAACATTTGGTATAATAGTATAAGACCCTAATATATATATATATATATATATATATATATATATATATATATATATATATTACAATAAATTTGGGTGGTCCATCTCGTTTCCTTTCATGGGTACGAAATTGCCAAATTTTAGTACAACCACGTGTTTCGTTTTTCACCTAATTTATTCACTTGGATGAGGTCCTATTACCTAATATGATTATATGGTCATGTATAGGGGTCCATTTTCTATCATAAGACATAGGTACATTGATGCACCCCGGGAGGGGTACCATAGACAATCCCTTAAATTTTGGAAATTTTTCAATTTAAGCATTCGCTATCATAGTACATGACCTCAATATGTATCATGATAAATTTGGGTGGTCCACCTTGTTCCCTTTCATGAGTAAAAAAATGCCAAAATATAAACATAAGCAATATGTTGTATCACGTGTTTGGTTTTTGGCCCAATTTATCCCGTTTGATGCGGTCTTATTACCGTATATGGTCATATGGTCATGTATATAGGTTCATTTCCTATCATAAGACATGAGTACATTGATGCACCCTTTAAAAATTTGGGAGGGGTATCTTGACTCATCCACTCAGTTTTAGAAATTGTTTAATATAAGCATTTGGTATCTTCGTACAGGTCTTCAATATGTACCACTATAAATTTGGATGGTCCACATCGTTCCCTTTCATGGGTAAAGAACTACCAAAAATCAAATTTCGGAGGTTATTGACCCTTTGATAAGTATTTAGCACGTTATATGGTTTATTACCTTTATATGTTTATGTTCTCTTTTAAATTTGGGAATTATAAAATAACATAATTTGGTAAACGTTTTCTAGGACCCATTGTAGATGTTGGTGTTCCTCTTATGGCCAAATATTCAAAATTTAAAGGTTATTGACCGGCTTTATTATTGAATAACTACAGGATTTATTACTTTTTCATAAGACACAGGTGTATTTGTGTACCAATCTTAAATTTCGGGAGGGGTACATTTCTTATTGTCATATCAATAATTGGTGATTGTTCTTAAAATTGGATAGTATCTCATTCATTGGGTAAATCATTATGATCACGTGATCAGTTATTGACCTATGATGGGATTAGGAGTCCAGGACATTGGTACATTTAAACTTTGTAGGATAATTTGAGAATGCGTCATTGGTATTGATTATTACAGCCAAATATAAACGTAAGCAATACGATGTACCACGTGATTGACCTTGATGAGGTAGTGTACAGGGATACATAGCTAACCTTATTGAATCTTATGACTCATAGTCTTAAGGGAATACATGCTACAACACTGGCAAAGTTATTGTTGATGTAATTTGATTGGTTGATCACTATCTTTCGTGCAATCTGATTGGCTGATCACTATCTTTCGTGCAATCTGATTGGTTGCTGATTTTCAAATCTTTGCTGCATTCAGTTTTAAGTTTTGTTTAACATTTAAAAGTTTGAAACTTTGGTTTGACATTTTTTCGTTTGATATTTTTCGTTTCCAAAATTTTTTTCTGTTTCAAGATTTTTGTTTGAAAAAATGTTTGTTTCAAAATTTTGTTTGAAACTTTTCGTTTGAAATTTTTGTTTGAAAAGTTTTTGTTTGAAATTTTTGTTTCAAAATTTTTTGTTTGTAAATTTTTGTTTCAATTTTTTTGTTTAAAATTTTTTCGTTTGAAATTTTTCGTTTCCAAAATTTTTTTTCTGTTTAAAAATTTTTGTTTGAACAGTTTTGTTTGGAAAATTTTGTTTCAATTTTTTTTTGTTTGAAAATTTTTGTTTGAAAATTTTTTGTTTGAAATTTTTGTTTGACATTTTTAAAAGTTTGTGCACTCATTAGTAAAGAACCGGAACTGTTTAGAACTAAAACGTCTGGCAACATTGTGGTGCAATAGTACACGTCAGAACATGATAATGCAACGTCATCAGTTTTGCATCATATATAAGTATCGTTCGAGTTAGTATTCATGATAACATCATCATGGCTACTTGTCTGCAGTTTCTAAACACACGTGATGTAATGAAATCATTTACCAAGATTACTGATTTACAACAGAATGTACCTTATAGAATCTTAGCTAGCCAAACGATCCCTACAAAGTTTGGATTAAGAATCGTAGTGAAGCTTGAAAATGATAAGAATATAATTTTACCAGCAAGATATTTTCCCATGGAAGCATCAAAACAAGAAGAACTGCTGCGTTTCTTAAATACTGGATCTGTATCTTTATGTTACAAAGGATTCTTGGGTCGAAGTCATCAATTTGAATTTAGTACACAGCCAGATTCGTCAGCAATTGTGATGAAATCATGAATTCAAACGTCAGCACATTCCTTTAACGTCACACATAGTTGTATGAATTTGGTTGGTCAGCATGACGTCAGCAACTGTGATGAAACCATGAATTCAAACGTCAGCACATTCCTTTCCAATGACGTGAGCCGTAGTTCTATAAATCAACCAATACACTGTCATCCCACGAAATCATTTGAGCATGTGCTTTTCAGGAGGAAAGATGTGTACTTCTAACGATAAAGAGTTCATCTTCGCAAGCTATTATCCAATAAATATATTTCAAACAAAACATGTGATGATTGGTGTCAGTGCTAAAACATTTGAACCAGTAATTCGATTGGGCAAAGCAGAACAATTTGGTGTACAACTGACCTGTGAAGAATGGCAAATATTATGTTCACGAATCGACCAAATGAACGATTATTTTCATGATGAGCTAAATGTGACCATAGTCAAATCATTAGGCTCAAATCATGAAGTGGTGATGCGTACAGTCCTCGAAGAGAAGATGGTGCTGTTACGTAAAAAGAGTACATTCCATGTCCCTCGCAACATGGTGTATCTAACACAAACGGAATGGAACAAATTCATCAGCGTATTTCAGTGTGTTAAACATGCAGTGGAAGTGTGCAACAAAAATCTTGAAACAGAAAAAAATTTTGGAAACGAAAAATATCAAACGAAAAAATGTCAAACCAAAGTTTCAAACTTTTAAATGTTAAACAAAACTTAAAACTGAATGCAGCAAAGATTTGAAAATCAGCAACCAATCAGATTGCACGAAAGATAGTGATCAGCCAATCAGATTGCACGAAAGATAGTGATCAACCAATCAAATTACATCAACAATAACTTTGTCAGTGTTGTAGCATGTATTCCCTTAAGACTATGAGTCATAAGATTCAATAAGGTTAGCTATGTATCCCTGTACACTACCTCATCAAGGTCAATCACGTGGTACATCGTATTGCTTACGTTTATATTTGGCTGTAATAATCAATACCAATGACGCATTCTCAAATTATCCTACAAAGTTTAAATGTACCAATGTCCTGGACTCCTAATCCCATCATAGGTCAATAACTGATCACGTGATCATAATGATTTACCCAATGAATGAGATACTATCCAATTTTAAGAACAATCACCAATTATTGATATGACAATAAGAAATGTACCCCTCCCGAAATTTAAGATTGGTACACAAATACACCTGTCTTATGAAAAAGTAATAAATCCTGTAGTTATTCAATAATAAAGCCGGTCAATAACCTTTAAATTTTGAATATTTGGCCATAAGAGGAACACCAACATCTACAATGGGTCCTAGAAAACGTTTACCAAATTATGTTATTTTATAATTCCCAAATTTAAAAGAGAACATAAACATATAAAGGTAATAAACCATATAACGTGCTAAATACTTATCAAAGGGTCAATAACCTCCGAAATTTGATTTTTGGTAGTTCTTTACCCATGAAAGGGAACGATGTGGACCATCCAAATTTATAGTGGTACATATTGAAGACCTGTACGAAGATACCAAATGCTTATATTAAACAATTTCTAAAACTGAGTGGATGAGTCAAGATACCCCTCCCAAATTTTTAAAGGGTGCATCAATGTACTCATGTCTTATGATAGGAAATGAACCTATATACATGACCATATGACCATATACGGTAATAAGACCGCATCAAACGGGATAAATTGGGCCAAAAACCAAACACGTGATACAACATATTGCTTATGTTTATATTTTGGCATTTTTTTACTCATGAAAGGGAACAAGGTGGACCACCCAAATTTATCATGATACATATTGAGGTCATGTACTATGATAGCGAATGCTTAAATTGAAAAATTTCCAAAATTTAAGGGATTGTCTATGGTACCCCTCCCGGGGTGCATCAATGTACCTATGTCTTATGATAGAAAATGGACCCCTATACATGACCATATAATCATATTAGGTAATAGGACCTCATCCAAGTGAATAAATTAGGTGAAAAACGAAACACGTGGTTGTACTAAAATTTGGCAATTTCGTACCCATGAAAGGAAACGAGATGGACCACCCAAATTTATTGTAATATATATATATATATATATATATATATATATATATATATATATATATATATATATATATATATATATATATATATTAGGGTCTTATACTATTATACCAAATGTTTAAACTGGGCAATTTCCAAAATAAAGAGGTGGGCCAAGGTACCCCTCCCAAATTTTTAAAGGGTGCATCAATATACCCATGTCTTATAATAGGGAATGGACTAATATACATAACCATATAATCATATAAGGTAATAGGAGCTCATCCAAGGGGATAAATTGAGCCAAAACAAACACGTGGTACAACGTATTGCTTACGTTTATATTTTGACAATTTTGTACCCCTAAAAGGGAACGAGGTGGACCACCCAAATTTATCATAATAGATGTTAGGGTCCAGTACTATAATACCAAATATATAAAATGAGCAATTTCTAAAATTTAAGGGGTGGGCCAAGGTACCCCTCCCAAATTTTTAAAGGAGTGCACAAATGTACCTATGTCTTATGATAGGGAATAGACCCCTATACATAACCATATAACCATATAAGGTAATAGGATCTCATCCAAGGGGATAACTTAGGTCAAAACCAAACACGTGGTACAACGTATTGCTTACGTTTATATTTTGGCAATTTTGTACCCCTAAAAGGGAACGAGGTGGACCACCCAAATTTATCATAATACATGTTAGGGTCCAGTACTATAATACCACATATATAAAATGAGCAATTTCTAAAATTTAAGGGGTGGGCCAAAGTACCCCTCCCGGGTGCACAAATGTACCTATGTCTTATGATAGGGAATAGACCCCCTATACATAACCATATAAGGTAATAGAACCTCATCCAAGAGGATAAATTGGGCCAAAAGAACAAACACGTGGTACAACGTATTGCTTAAGTTTATATTTTGGCAATTTTGTAGCCCTAGAAGTGAACGAGGTGGACCACCCAAATTTATTATAATACATGTTAGGGTCCAATACTATAATACCAAATATATAAAATGAGCAATTTCCAAAATTTAAGGGGTGGGCCAAGGTACCCCTCCCAATTTTTTCAAGGGGTGCATTAATATACCCATGTCTTATGAAAGGGAATGGACCCCTGTATACGCCCATATAACCATATAGGGTAGTAACACCTCATCCAAGGGGATAAATTAGGTCAAAAACCTCCGAAATTTGACTTTTTGGCAATTTTTTACCCATGAAAGGGAACGACATAGACCCCCAATACGGATAGAGGTTCATACTGTGGTCCTAGGCTACCATACCAAATTTTTAGATTTGGCAATTTCCAAAATTTAAGGTGGGTGATCCTATGTACCCCTGCCAAAATTTAGGGGGTGGGCCATGGTACCCCTGCCAAAATTTAGAGGGGGTGGTCCTATGTACCCCTAGGTCATTGACCCCGGCCAGGGACCTGGGTCCAATACTATAATACCAAATATATAAAATGAGCAATTTCCAAAATTTAAGGGGTGGGCCAAAGTACCCCTCCCAAATTTTTAAAGGAGTGCACAAATATACCAATATCTTATGAAAGGTAATGGACCCCTATACATGACCATATAACTATATAGTATAATAACACCTCATCAAAGGGGATAAAATCGACCAAAAACCAAACACGTGGTACAACGTATTGCTTACGTTTATATTTTGGCAATTTTGTACCCCTAAAAGGGAACGAGGTGGACCACCCAAATTTATCTTGATACATATTAGGGTCCTGTACTATAATACCAAATGTTTAAATTGGGCAATTTCCAAAATTTAAGGGGTGGGCCAAGGTACCCCTCCCAAAATTTTCAAGGGGTGCATTAATATACCCATGTCTTATGAAAGGGAATGGACCCCTGTATACGCCCATATAACCATATAGGGTAATAACACCTCATCCAAGGGGATAAATTAGGTCAAAAACCTCCGAAATTTGACTTTTTGGCAATTTTTTACCCATGAAAGGGAACGACATAGACCCCCAATACTGATAGAGGTACATACTGTGGTCCTAGGCTACCATACCAAATTTTTAGATTTGGCAATTTCCTAAATTTAAGGGGGGTGATCCTATGTACCCCTGCCAAAATTTAGGGGGTGGGCCATGGTACCCCTGCCAAAATTTAGAGGGGGTGGTCCTATGTACCCCTAGGTCATTGACCCCGGCCAGGGACCATGGGTCCTGAGGCAGGGACCCAGGGGCCAAAAAGTGTCCTAAAGTGCAGCCAATACTACTATATATATATATATATATATATATATTAAAAGTTGATGTATTTTAATTTCACACTGACTGTGAGTGTTTGAACTTGAAGAAACCAAATGTATCCAAGAAGTCTTGTACGGTTGCGGAGCTGAAAACATTAAAAGTGACCTTGCGTTTATCAATACTCATTTCAGTTCAATTTTAAAGATCGTAACGAGATTAGAAGAGCAATGATTAGGATTTTGTAGTGCGTTTAAACCGTTTGATTCGATAACGAAACAGACGCCACCAAGACCAATCGGACAAGCATTTCTTCGAAACACACAGTCAATAGACGCGAAAAATCCTGGCATAAAATTGTCTAATGTAAATACGAGTGTTCCTGGGAACAATGACGCTCGGCAAGTAACTAGGGATGCATTCGAGTCGAGTCGAGTCGAGATTTAAGCCTGTCTCGACTCGTCTCGAGAAAATGTTGTCTCGACTCGTGACTCGACTCGAAAATATGGTGCTGTCTCGACTCGTGTCTCGACTCGACAGTCTCTGTCTCGACTCGACTCGAATTCGAGTCGAGACGTCTCGAAATTCGAGTCGAGACAAAATATACGAGTTAAAATATACACACACATCAGCCAGACCGTTATGACTATCTACCTAATTGTTAGTATGTCCAACTTTTGGCACGAATTACAACGCCAACGCGTCTTGGCATGGTCGCAATGTTCCTCGGTGGGTCGCTGGAGAGAGTTGGCACCACATATGCACACACAGGTCATCTAATTCCCGTAACTCCCGGGAGGGGGTGATGCACCCTCACGTTACGTTCAATCACATCCCAGATGTGATCGATTGGGTTCAGATCCGGAGAGTTTGGGGGCCAGCACATCACTTGGAACTCGCTCCTGTGTTCCTCGAACCACTCCATCACACTCCTGGCCTTGTGACATGGTGCATTATTTTGTCGAAAAATTCCACTACCGATGGAAAACATGGCCGTCATGAAGGGGGTGTACGTAGTCTGCAAGCAGCGTGCGACACCTCGGCCGTCATGGTGCTTTGCTCGAGCTCCACTGGACACATGGATGCTCACCTGAATGTTCCCTAGATAATAATTAAGCCGCAACCAGTTTGTCTCCGTCCCGCAGTACAGATGTCAAGGAGCTGTTCCCTTTGAACACGACGTATTCGCAACCTCATATCGTCATGATGAAGAAGATATCGGGATTCATCAGACAATGCAACGCTAGGACATTGTGCCAAGGTCTAGTGGCGATGGTCACGTGTTCATTTCAGTTATAGTTGCCGATGTCGCGGTGTTAACATTCGCCATCGTTAGGAGTGTTCGGTGCACTGTGTGTTCAGACTAGTGTTGTGAAGGCCTGTAATAAAAACGGAAATTTTGGGTAAAAAACAGTATTTTTACTGTTTTCCCGAGCTGGGGAAAAAACGGAAAATTTGGGTATTATCAGAATCATCATTTTTGTTAATCACAGAATCATTTTAGTTAATATGTTAAATCAAACATATATTTCATAGATATCTTCATTGTTCTATGTAAAATTCCGGAAATTTTGAAAAAATTATAAAAAATCATTTGTTCGGAAATATTGGCAAAAACAGGAAAATGTAGTTTAAAAACTATTTCTTGGCCTGATGCTAGTGATCTTCCTTGCTGCAATATGTCTGCAACATATACAGTGGAAAGTGGAAAATCCGAACTAATTGGGACCACAGGTATTCGAATTTTCAAATTGTTCGGATTTTCGAAAATGACCAAGAAAATGTCTTTTAGGCTTACATATACTGTATGGTATGTTCTTCTATCGATACAGTGGTTATTCAGTACATACAGTAATTACAATACCGTACGTAAGGCTACTTACATTTAATGTTTCTGAAGAACTTGCTTGTACTCTAAGTCACACTTAAAACTTATAGGCCTAAATAAAAATAAAAATAAAAATGCATGACAAACAATTACATATAAATGAACTTTTGTAAAAACACTGACTTCACATAACGTCGATGGACACGCTATTGTTTGTTTATCGCTAGGGTTAAGACAAAATGTAAAAAGCTTCTAGGGACCGCGTTCGGATTTTTGACGTTAGGATTATCGACGTCCTAGTGTATATACAATGTATTTCGCTAACGGAAAAATACTTAGAGCAACAGGTTTTAATTCTACTTTACACACATATACCGCACAAGTGAGTAAATTTGAGCAGCGAGAAATATATTAAATGAAACTTCCGTTAGTTATTACAGACTAGCAGAATATCCGTTCTTCGCACGGGGAGAATACGTTTCATTTTTGGACACAAAGGGCACCAAAACTCTCACCAATGAACTTGAAGGTGGAGAATGGAAGGTGGAGCCCCAAAACTATGAATTTGACATTAATATCGATAATTTTCAATTATCTTTACATGTCACCATCCTCCTTAGAGTACTAATGGGGCTGAATTTGTAGATTTAAACGGCATCTTCTGTTCATCTCAGCGAGTATGGATTCGAGGCCATTTTCGATCATGTATATATATATATATACACAGAGGCGGATCCAAGGGGGCTATAGCCTCCCCCTTCACACTCAAGTATACACTGCATAAAATGGGCTTCAATCCTGCTTTACACTGGATAAAACTGCAAACTATGGTTTAGCCCCTCCCTTGATCATATCCTGGATCCGCCACTATATATATATATATATATATATATATATATATATATATATATATATACTGTATATATACTGTATATAATGCTCAAAAAAATTAGGGGTTCAGCTGAAATATCACACAAGACCTTAAGATAGTGTATGAATAAGCTTGTGTTTGACTCATATTATCATACAAGAAGGAATGCTTTAAGATACACTAGAAAAATGAGGTACATACTGGTGTTGGGGCACGGAAAACCTTGTTCACATGGCTCATGACACAAGACGGTTATGTGTACACCTCTCGAACTGCTCACAAATAGGCAAGGCAACAACACTGATTGTTCCTTAATATGTCATATGATCACTTCGAATAGCCAACTGGGCCTCGCACCTGCGTGGCACGGATTCAATCAGATTATCGATGAGTTCTTGGGGGATGTTGTGCCACTCATCCAGAAGAGCGACTTCCAGCTCTGGAATGATTGTTGGATTTACTGGCCTAGCGGCAATTCGTCTGCCAAGCATTATCCAGACATGCTCAATTGGAACGAGATCCGGAGAGCATGCTGGCCACTTCATCCGAGCGATACCCTCAGCATCCAGCATCTCATCCACTAACCGAGCTATGTGAGGACGAGTATTGTCATCCATAAAAAGGAACGAATCACCAATGGCACCAGCATAACGAAGAACAAGAGTTTTCGTGATCTCATCCCTATATCTGAGAGCCGTCAAAGAGCCATTTTGGATGATGTGGAGCTCAGTACGCCCACCAATGCTGATTCCTGCCTACACTATCAGTACACCACCATGATACTGGGATGTTTCTATCACAAACATGGGATTGTGTCGTGTTCCACACTCTCTCCAGACGAAAACACGTCGATTATCAGGCTCTACACTAAATCGAGACTCGTCAGAGAACAAAACATTGCCCCATTCATTGCGTCCCCACCCACGATGATCCTCCGCCTAAGCTCTTCGATCAACACGGTGTCATGCAGTTAATGGGACACACACCATAGGCCTACGTGCGTAGAGACCACCTTCTCGAAGGCGATTGCGGACCGTTTGAGTAGATACTGTGCGTCCTGTTGTTGTTCGGAAGACTCGCGGCAGCAAAGTTGTATTCTGACGTCGGTTTCGACGGGCTGCTAACAAGAGATAACGATCGTCTCTGGCTTTGGTTGCTAATGGACGGCCCTGTCCTTGTCTTCTTCGAACACTTCCAGTTGTTTGAAATCGATTCCACAATCGGGAAATCACACTCTGTGCCACTCCTATGGCATGGGCCACCTCCCGCCATGACTGACCAGCTTCCAACCTCATTGAGGGCCCTGGTGGCTCAGTGGTAGAGGGTTCACCTCTGGTGCTTGGGGTCCCGGGTTCGATCCCAGCCCCCGCCAAGTGAACTTTGTGGTGTACAAACACCGTGTGCGTGGGTTTTCTCGGGGTTCTCCCGTTTCCTCCCACTTTCTTCATTCCACCCTTTCACTCATCTCTCATCATCACCGTCTCATTTAGCCTAACCGGCATAACCGTGGGACGCAAAACAAAGATTTTTTCCCGGCCCGCATACAATTATAGCTTAATTTGCAAATCATCGCAAATGGAAGTGTCACCATCGATATTAGTGAACGCGAAAACTATGGATTTGACACTAATATCGGTTATTTTGGATTACTTTTACATGTCTCGGTATCCGACTCCCCCCCCCCCCCCCCGGTGACCACCGGCCCGAATAGGGTGAATTTGTAAGTTAATGTGATCAGAGTTTCACCATTGATTTCAGCGACCGCGAAAACTATGAATTCGACAGTAATATCGGCCATTTTCTACCACTTTTACATGACCCTGTAAGCGCACCCTGAGACCCCCTGGTTCGAATTAAAAAAAAAAAAAAAGATTCGTCTTGATCTGGGGCCTGGGCCAGAGTACCCCTTACTAAAATTTGGTAACTCTCGGTCCACTCGTCTGGTCCCCAGGCTGCATACAGACAGACAAACACAAACAAACTATTTATTTTATTTATATTAGACTAGATAGATTCTTGCAAATTATGCCAGATTTTCATATTATCTTTCCGAACTAATTTTAAAGACCCGCTCCTACTTATCTTTATATATATACACAGTATATCTATATTTATATCTATGTATATCTATGTATTTATATAACAAACGCAGGAATTACACCCTAAATAACGCTCCTGGAGGACCCCTTTCTCAAAAAAAAATTGCTGGGGAAACACTTGTAGAAACTTCAGTTTTCGTGCCAGACGATTACCGAGACCTGGTGGAAAAAAAAAACTCCTTTAGCGATCGAATTAAAAAAAAATAGTTCTCCTCAGGTTAGTATTCACTGAGAATATTGTTATAAAATTTAAATTTTATGGGTTAATCAGTAGACTTTGAATACATCCACATCGTATCCACTGAGTTGCGAAATTGTGTACCTCCAGATATGGGCGGTCGAAGAAAATTTTCTAGGGGGCATCTTCAATGTTTGCTATATTAGTCTTGCATTTAATGTGCATGGTTTGTTATATTACGTATACGTGAGCCAGGGAGGTTCATTGTTATCAAACACGGAGATTATGAAGGAGTAGATCGACTGTACAAAATATAATAAAAACGTCTCTTTCGGATTTCTATCATCCCGCAGTCCAACCCCGAGACGGAAACATAAGAGATAGGCTTTTTGTTTTTAAACAAGATAACGTGCCTAGCGAATGCTTTACATTGTGAAGATTATATTAGTGAAAATTAAACGAATATAATTTTACAACTTAATATACATATCACTAAATGTTGAGCTCCCCGTTGCTATGTGGTTAGCGTATGCGCCTTTTTCGAACGAGGTTTGATTCATGTTAGGAGCTCATGTGTTTCAAATCCGACGTTAAACTGTACGTTCACGTCTAATTTAATATTACTGAATATTAAAAAATAATGACTTACCAAGGTGACGTTAATTTGGCAGTCATCAAATCCATTTCATACTTTCACTTAATCCAGTGGATATTAATATAACAATTACAAGACACACGCGCATATAAATACTCAGAAACAAGTACATACACACGTACACATACACAAATATGAATCCTTCAAATCTATTTACATGTGGTGGACTGCGCTGCATCAAGCACAGTTATCCTCATCATCATCTTCTCATGTATCTGCATTATTTGATTCATCCACAGATTTGTTATTTGTACGCATCATTCATTTTTGCATTTTCGGGAGGGTTCAGGGTTCTTTCTTCATTTAAAGAGTCGGTTCTCTGTATTGGAAAGAGAATCAGGGGAGGAAGGGGGAATTTATACTTTAAGAATGGATAACATTTTAAGAAATATATACAAAACATAGCGGTCATACCCCCTCCCCTCTCAAGTTGTAAAGTGAGAAGGGACTGAAACATCCCAGACACTCAGTGTTCAGTTGACAATAATAAAACTATGGGTAAGTAAACATCTTGTACAGTCACGTTTTGCTTATTTTTGAACATTTCTGTGAATTCAACAATACAACAGCGGAAATACTATACTGGTTTTTTTTAACTGGTTTTATTACTCCAACCATCGCTTCAACTAAGGGATAATTCCCAACGGTCAGTGAGGCATCTAAATTTTCGTTCTTTTTCTGTTTCTGTTCTCCAGAGGAAAGAATGAGATTTTGCCAAGATGCTAAAGTCAAGATGTCATATGCTAAATGGGAGTGAATTATGCTAGATCTAGCACCAAGATGCTAGATATGGCTTCACTGGCGGGCTTCGATATCTACAGAACTTTCTGCCAATGCATAAAAAAAAAAAAAAACAATAGCACAATAGTTTCGATAACATATGTGTGGTCCTTCGGTAGGCTACACATCTGGTAAGAAGCTCATCCCAAAGAGTAGTTTGGACAAAAGACTCGTAGCCGGCTTGTATAGATAATTGAATTCAAATATTCAAGTATCCATTTACTGAATGCCCATATCGTGTATGTATGCATTTGCATGCATTATTTAATAAGTAAATAAAGTACACACACAATTAATTATGTCAGTGATAAACGGTGTTTATTGAAAAAAAAAAAACCCTCACCAAACAATGAAGATTAATCTTAGACTGGAGAAATGGTTATCCTTCGTTTTCATTATAATTTGGCCATGAAACAAAACGCCTGACAGATATACAACCCCTATATACAACTATGTGATGTTGGAATATATAATTCGTAGGGTATGATGCTTTACTTTTTCAGAAATTTCAGTACTTCTAGTGAAATGAAATCTTTAGTTTTACGTCCCACGGTTATGGCGGTTAGGCTAAAGAAGACGGTGATTATGAGAAATGAATGAAATGGTGGAATGAAGAAAGTGGAAGGAAACGGGAGAACCCCGAGAAAACCCACGAGCATGGTATTTGTCCACCACAAAGTCCACACGGCGCGATCTGGGATCGAACCAGGGACCCCATGCACCGGAAGTGAACGCCCTACCACTGAGTCACCGCGCCCCACAGTACTTCTTGTGTACCCCTATAAATGTAATAAAGAACTAATGGCCATGTTTTTTTTATATAAAAATATTCAATTAGAACTGGACAATTTACATAAAATTTGGAATCGACAAATGAAAACGGCACGTTTCTAGCACTTGTGGGTTCGAGATCTCATTGTTGAAAGGATAGGAGACAAAAATATAAACTTTTCTGTGAGGAGAAACATATACGCGTAAATCTAGTATTTTAATATATAGATAATAATTGGAATAGTTTTATTTTCGAGTGCTATTTTTTAATATTCGCAATATTGAAATTTTTGAACTTAAATTTTTCGCGTGTTTGAAAAAAAAAGATATATCATTACTAGTAAAATTAACCTAATACAAACATATTTATTTTTTTCAATTTTTCCGGAAAATAAAAAAAAACGTTTTTTTTTTAAAAAGTTCAAAATTTCCGGAAATTTGACAACACTAGTTCAGACACACTTGTACTTTGCCCAGCATTAAACTCTGATCTTAGTTCCGACGCAGTTCGCCGCCTGTTCTGTTTTACCAGTCTGCCCAGCCTACGACGTTCGACATCTGTAATGAGGTGGGGGCACCCAACCCCTCGACATTTGGACGTCTTTTCCCCTTGGTTTCGCCACTTGCTGAAGACAATCACCATAGCACTCCTCGAACACCTGACAAGGCCTGCAGTTTCCGAAATTCTCGTGCCGAGTGTTTCTGATCGAGCACTTTCTTCAAAATAATATTAAAAATTATAGAAAAAATTTTCGAGACATTCGAGTCGAGTCGAGATTTTTACCAACTGTCTCGACTCGACTCGAGTCTCGACTCGAAAATTCGAGTCGAGAAATACGTTTGTCTCGACTCGTCTCGAATTTTACAAAGTGTGTCTCGACTCGAATCTCGACTCGAATTCGAGTCGAGATTCGAGACATGTCTCGACTCGAGCGCATCCCTACAAGTAACACTGCTTCTTTGAAATACTGTCCTTTAAACGACCCGTGACACAGAAGGATCATTTTTCATGTACAGTAATGTTTTGATTGATAAATGCAGGTTTTTGCCAGAAAACACCGAAAACTACATTGTGTATTATAGCATGAATGTATTATAGTTATATACCAAGTAGGACGTAGTTCAAGTAATACAACTTTTTTCTCTAAGATAATAAAATTCATTTAACTTTAGGTTTTGGTTGGTGCATATTTACAATTTTTAGTGCATATTTGCATATTTTCGTGATTTTTAGGGCATATTTGCATGTATATTTTGCCGTTTTTTTAGTGCATATCAATCCATATCAATCCAAAGTCTATTAATAACATACCATACAAATATTATTATTATTATTATTATTATTATTAATAATAATAATAATAATAATAATACGTAATAATAATATACTACCTTATTTAAGATATGGAAATCTAATTGTTAGAAATGTTTCAAAAAATAGTTCAAGAAACATAACTTATTTTCGTTAATTAACAGAACTACGTGTATTCTTACCAGACAAATAAATAATAACATACTACAGGATGTTTGTTAATGTCTTGACAGTTAGTGAAACTAGTATCACAAAGTTGTAGGAAATGCAACAAATTTATTCATAGGGAAACAAAAATTGTTTATGTAAGTCCATTTGTCTGACTTTACGTTTATATGAGTATATATGGTAAAATAGGAAGATCGAAATAATAAGCTTAAATTCATGTATTACACAGGACAGTAGTTAAATTCGTAGTTAGACAAATGAGAGAATCAAAGCGGATGATGAACTTCAGTTGCTTTAACCCTTTGGGCATCCTATGGTACTATTTGTACCATACGGGTGTTTCATGGTACCGGTACATTGCGTTCTAACTCTTCTATTTGAGCTTTTTCGTCCGTTTTTTTGTTTTGTTTTTCAAGTCCAGAGCCGTTGTAAAAGACATTACGTATGGTTTCACACCTTCCTGCGTCCAGACATAGGAGGTGATGACGTCATAATTTTAAAATTATTTTTTCTCTTATGAAGCCTATGTTCATTATTTTTTGGCGGGCTTATTTTTGCACGTAGAAGATTGAAATTGTGCACAAGCATTCAGCCTACCTAGTAGTATTTATAAGATTTTTTTCAGATCTCTGCGTTAAAACAGGGGGGTCCAGAGGAGCTAAAAGTTGAAAAAAGGGATATTTAGACCAAAAAATCCCGTTTTTCGCGATTTTCCCGCCTTAGATACATGATGGAGACATGTGAATGGTACCGCCTGAAAGGCAGTTCTATTCTGAAGAGAATGATTGGCGGATTATAGTCCTAGGGTAAATAGAGATGTCTCAGGAAATTTTTTACCTGAGATCATGGTGTTTTGCGGTAATTTTGGTGCATTGTGGAGCTTCTTGATAAAAATTCTGCCGCCCTTACTATTCAAGATAGAAGCTTGAAATTTAGCACACACATTCAGTCTACCAAGTACTATTTATCAGATTTTTTTGAGATCTCTACGTTCACACAGGGCCGCTCCAGAGGGGCCCAAAAATGTGAAAAGAAATCCATCCGAAATTTTCCCTTTGACATCAATTTTCCCTCTTCTGGTATATGATATGGGCATGCAAGTGGTACCATTTGAAAGCCAGCTTCATTCTGAAGAGAATGAGGTATGAACCATGATCCTAGGATAAATAGTGACGATGCAGTAGCTGCTTGACTGAAAGTCTTAAAAATACCCCAAAAACCCAGGATCCCGAAAGGGTTAATTATTTTTACGTATCGTGTTTAACTTTTTTTCTAAAAGTTTCGCTTTCAATTTTACTTTACTTGATGTGTTTAGGAAGTTTAATAAAAACATAATAGGTGAAGCCTATTTAAGGATGACAGGATATCATTTTAAGGGCCAGGTCACCCTTTTCTCCCCGTGTCTACGCCACTGGTTCACTGTTTGTTGATTAAAATAGATTCCAAATTAGGGCTTGATTTCGTCGTTGATAGTTTTTTTTTCCTGCTATTGTTGTTTCTCTCAATTTTATCGACCCATACACGCCCATACCCATATTCTTCGGAAATTCGTGTGGAATTTATTCCCATCACCGACGTTTCTTCTGTCTGAAGCACATATAAACGTTTCAGTAAAGCACATAATGTCTATCATTCTGTAAGTATTATGTAGTCAATATCTATTTATCACTAGTAGTCGCTGAGAGGGAGTGTTATCTCTGAAGGTCGTGGAGAAACTTCTATTTAGCTGATGTTCCCTTTCCCTGGACCACTAAAATTAACTGTTTGTAATCTTACACGTGATTGGTCAGTTTAGTCTCGAATGTATCCTGAGTAACTAGAATCGGTAAAAGGATTACACCTGTGACTTTATTTATGATGCTGGATGAGTTACTTGAGTCATAGGGAAGTTGACTTTGTGACTTGGTTCCGTATTAACGGTGAACTTTGTGGCGTACAAAGTTAAAGGAGTGAGAGAGAGAAAAAACAAGCGTTTGTGTGCATTATCAGTTACAACAAATTCCATAATGGGCGTGAAAGTTTATATTTCAGGAATATCTGGAAACAAAGAGGCAAGTAAAATAAATTCTAAATAGAACATAGAAACCAATAGAACATATATCTATTGGTCAAGTTTGATAGATGATTTTTGCATCTTCAGTCTCTTCCAGTTCGGTACTCTTAAAATTTGTTTCCACTGGAATTGTTAGTGAAGGGTATGTATCAGTTTTAAGCTATATAAAAGATTAACGGAAGTAACATTTGTGACATTGACTTTCAGCAGTTGCAACAAATATATTATTAGACTTCCCCTGACCATGAGTAATGTAAGCAAGTTCGGTAGCTCGTTTATTTTTACCCAATTAGTTCAATAACATCATCGTTCAATGACCAGACATGAATTAATCTGTTAATGATGTTATGTGAGAAACCTTATGCACCTTAGTCTGGAATACCATAACCATTATTCTTTAGACTACTTAATATTGCCTTGAAGCAAAATGTTACATTTCACAAGATTAATATAACGTTTCTATTATTCTCATCAAAGATAACATAATTACTTTACGTTAAGTCTAAAAACATCACGATTTGGAACAGTTACATGTAAAATTGAGTACGTAGGATATTTCCAAATGAGCAAAAGAGAATTTTACCACAGGAGTAATAAACAAAGATAAGAAACGAACTAAAATGCAAAGGTTTGTGATATCTTAAAAAGCAGGATTCATTAGCAGATGTTCAAAATTGAAGTCTTCCATTAATTATCTCTATCTTTAAGAAAAAGAGTTGTGTTAACGTGAGACTAGACGTTTAGTATCGTGCAAGTGAAGTTAAATCACAACATAGCCCTATAGGACCTACAATATATATTGGCAAGTTTTCATTTTTAATAGGTAGGTCTATAGATTCAGTTGAGATATAAATTAGGTAGGATGGCGTTTAGTAACTCCCCCAACTCGTTTCATGCTTCCAGAACCGAGTACCTTGTTTTTGTCTAAATTGTGATAAAGGTAGAATTACAAGGGTCCTGGGGGCTTCTAATTCCCTTCGCTAGCTGTCCCTAGCTCAGCTATATTTTGTAAAGTAAGTAACAGACTGTAAACCGTATATGTGCAAGATTGGGAGAGATACTGAATATCAGCTAATTAGGTAGCCCATTTAATGAAATTGAAGAATTAAAGACAAGCTATTTACTTTAAGACGCAATAACCAAGACTCCTTAACGTCTGTGCTACTCGCCTGTCTCCGCTGTCAAGGTTCTAGAACACCCCCCCCCCCTTCGCATTAAGCTGTGATAAAGACAGAAAACAATGTGCCCTACGGGGCGCTAACCCGCCTTTACTCGCCGACTCTCGCTCGGCAATACTATATGAATTAAATATTAAACTTTTGTACAGAAAGGATCCAACCTAGCTACTAATCTATATAGGGGGACCTGTGTTCTAGAACCTTCCCGTCTCCGCTCGTTATTGTTTCACTCTAGCCCTAATACTTCTCGGTAGGCCTTTACACAAATCCGCTTGTGTAAATGCTTAGTAAAAGTGAGAAGTTTGCTAATAGAACAAAGCTGTTAGTCAGGGTTGGCTGGTTTAAACCATGTTTTAAACCTTTGTTTAAACCAGCTGTTTTTTTTTTTTTTTTTAATATATATAATTAAATTGTGTGAACTTCATGGTGACGTTTCCACATATCAAACCATCTGCATTAGTTTTATCTCCTTTTCACCTTTTAATCAAGGTGTCCCATGTTCAATTCTCGATCGAACCATAACCCTTCTTTCATGTGTACACCAAGTAGCTGTTTGGATGTCACTTTAAAGCGAAAGTAGTCTTTATAACCTCGGTACTACATAAAGATGTTAAACCTAAACATACGAAACAAAGCCAAAGTGTAAGTTTTTGCTTGCCTGAATGCTTGTTGCTTTATAAAGAAGCAAAGTTGCCTAAATGTATTGATAGACATTGGCAAAATTTATCGACTGCCTACGTATCTTCCAACATTAGCTTGGATTGGACTTCGTTTTAATTTTATTGAATGATATCTACATACTAAATTTGGAATTTAATACCTCAGTTTTAGCGTACTGATTATAATACGTTGACCTTAGATCTTACATGCACAGCAATAACAGGATTTGCTTTGCATTTAAAGTAATAACAGGATTTTCCCAATGGCTAACGCGGGAGTTTCCTGATTTATATGTAATTCTGTATAATGG
The DNA here is from genome assembly GCF_964235325.1 of Thermobia domestica. Lineage (NCBI taxonomy): Eukaryota > Metazoa > Arthropoda > Insecta > Zygentoma > Lepismatidae > Thermobia > Thermobia domestica. The sequence continues at coordinate 203,863,888 of NC_137458.1, read as the reverse complement.
TTTCACTTGTGCAACTTTTTTTTTTTTTTTTGTCCTGAAATGACGCTTGACAATTATATTAACAAGTATGTAAAGATCAGTACAACGTATTTTTTATCAGGAGTCCTTCGTGAGTGAGTCGGCAGACTCATTGCATTTGTGGCCAATTAGTCCCGGTTTTGAGTCCAAATGGAGGACAATTTCTCTGGGATGTAAGCCGGGAAGCTGTTTGGATCCCGCTTTAAGCTTATAAGATACCTTCCAGCATAACCCTGTCGTTGCATAATAACAGCAAGGCGAAACAAACTTATTTCTGTCCATATGTAATATAAATACATAGAGAAACTTATTTAAACCGAAAAAACCTGGTTTAAACAAACAAACAAAAAAATAAAAAAGGGGGCTTTTGGTTTTTTCAATAAAAACCATGGTTTTTTGCCAACCCTCTTGTTAGTGCATTATAATCATGTTCTTGGTAAAGTAATGACTAAGGGTAGAACAACAGCCAAAGTTTAAGACTGGATCTATTATACCAGAAATCAGGGTTGGCTGGTTTAAACCAAAAAGCGAAAAATGTCCGTAAAAGTGTAACTATTGGTAAAATCTTGAACACATATTTGTGGGTTATCACGTTTCACTCCATATATTATTCGTACTATATTCAGACCTAAATTCCCCATTCTTTACTCAAAGAGATTATATTACAAAAGCAACTTTTTATGTAACTTTATGGATGTTTATTTTGTGATTTTTTAATAGTTTGTTATTATTGTTATGCAACAAAAGAAAAATTCTAAACATTGTTTCGTTTTAATAATGTTTACTATTGATAAAATACATCGAAATGTCATACTTTTTTGGGGAGGGGGGTCATACAAGCCCCACTGAAGGCAATTATTGAAATATCAAGAATCTTTGGTAACTATTTATGTACAAATGGGTCAGAGCCAAAGTGGACTCAAATAATTCGTATCTTTATTCACTTTTCTTATTGATATGCAAAGTAAGTCGTTATATTTCTTTAACTTAGACTAATAAAAGTCGTAGTGAACTGACTTGGACTAAATTAGTTCTTCTGTACTCTGTAGTACTTGTCCATATGTAATTCTGTATAATGGTTCCACTTGTGCAATTGTTTATCTTTTTGTCCTAATGACTTTTGACGATTATATTAACAAATATGTAAAGATCAGTCAATGTATTTTTATCAGGAGTCCTTTGTGAGTGAGTAGGCAGACGTATCGCATTTGTGGCCAATTAAAGCGTTTTTCACAGTCCTTTGCACCCTTCAAAAACAAACCGCGTAACTTGATGTTGTATCACTGCGCGCACGAGTATTTGCTGATTGGTGAAGAGGACATTGTTTCGTCTGTTTCCCGCAATATTTCTGCTGCAGTACGTGCATGTATTTCTGCTACTGCGATGTGCATTACTCGTCTCACTCTCACACCATTGCCGTGATATAGGGCAGAATACCTAATACTTTCCTTTAAGAGCAAGTGAACATTGTTATTTTTCTCCAAACTGTAATTATAGATGAAATTACAATGAGTTATGTCAAATTATCAACTGAAAGATAAAGATATGGTGCTGGTATGTAACAGCAAGCATATTTATCATTATGAGAGATTATTTGTTTTTCATCTATTACCTAAATCATTACGCATATCCATGAAAAACAGATAGTACTTTCCCCCCTTATGTTCAATTTATTGATGTGCTTTCTTACATTGTATAGCATGCGAATGTACAAATAGTAATTTCAGTACTACAAAGTAAGTAAACAAATGTTCTATGAGAACATGAAAATTAGCTATTATAGGTCTTAATTTTCTTCAAGTGAATTAAACAACGTTGATATTGTTTGATAAAGTATTTGCTTTTCTTCTGCACTTACGGGTTTGCCTTGTTTATGTTTAACAGAATAACTCGGAGCAGCAGGTAACCTGCTGGCTTCCTTGGGCGACATCTTTAAATTGTGGCGCGCACTTCGCTTGTTTCGTCATTTGTTGTAACAGTTTTCTCTTACAAGTTCGATTTTGGTTCAAGATTTCGATCCCATATAGATACATACTTTGAGCCGGATCCTAAATATTCTTACTGTGCCTTAACAATACATTAATTACAATAATATATTGCATTTGTTGTGTACTATTTGCTCATGGAAGAATAAACTGTTATTAGTCTCATTTTCAATGTTGCTAACTCATAGTTATTTTTCAGTTTTTCACAAAGAATGGTTGTCAAACAGTTGTGTCATTTCATGAAAATGGGCTAAGAAAATGGAAAAGAGAAATCAAGTGTACTGGCTGTTCTTATTGAAGATAATAAGTTCCTTATAGTATTTCAGATCTTTGTTTGACCTTTCATTAGAGATGAGAAAATAGTCAATTAAAAAAAAGAAAGAGAGAGTGAGGGGGATGGAGAGAAGTTAAAGAGGATAAAACCTGTTTTAGTGATTCATTACGAAGTAAAATGAGGCTAATTTTTTCAGTTATAAATTGTATATCGCCTTTTTAAAATGCGATCAGAATAAATGACCATTTAAAAGATGAAAAAATCGAATATTCGGTGCCAGAAATGAAATAATGTACAAAGGAATCTTCAACATTTAAGAATTGTATAATATTGGATAGGAATGATCATAACTTTTGTCTTATTTTTTTCTGGCTGCAGTGAAACTAAGAGGAGGTACTATATGCATGTTAAATAATGTGTCTTTATTCCTATGTAGAATCTAAAACGTTTCTTGGAATTTGTTGAATAAGACGTCGATAGAGTTTTCATACTCTCATGATTGATATTAGTTTATGGCGTAACTTTTCTGTTAGATATGAAATGAAAGGATAAGTCACGAAGATTCAAAATATATTTTAAATATATTTTATTACATATAACAAAGGAAATAAAATAAATTCTCTATTCAATAAATAAGTAAACTCAGTAGTTTTCAACTTCTAGTAGAATTAACAATTGCTTGTTCCAAACACTCGCTCGATTGTAATGGAAACGTACAAGGAGCTCAATTTTCAAATAAAATGAAATGAAATCTTTTGTGTTACGTCCAACGATTATGCAGACTAGGCTAAAGGAGACGGTGATAATGAAAACATGGATGAAATGGTGGAATGAAGAAAGTGGGAGGAAACTGAAGAACCTAGCAGAAACCCACACACACGGTGTTTTTCCACCACAAGGTTCACTTGGCGCGAGCTGGGATCGAACCAGGAACCCCATGTGCCAGAGGTGAACGCTCTACCACCGAGTGACCGCAGCCTCCCAAGGGCTCAATTCTGAATGGAAGTCGTGAGTACAACTGCACATGTTTCTAGATCTGATAATTAATTCCTTTGTGGCTATATGATCCGCGTACTCGTCATTGGGCAGGAGACCCGCGTTCGATTTCCGGAGGAAATTTATGTAGTTCGGATCGCTCGTTCGGCTGTAGGTCCAAATCTCATAGAACCTTGTTGTTGAAGGGGACGATAAGCTTTAATCCATCCATCCAACCATAGATCTGCTAGTAGGGCCACTAAGTCATCATGTAATAGTGGCTCTGAATCCTAACATTTTAGGTAGATTCTCAGCTAGAGGAAACGTTAGGAGTGGGTTTAGTAAATTTTAGTTGTAATTTACACTGGTAGAAGAAATTCAACGTTCTATCCTTCTTCCTCCTGGTGCGTGTCTGCGTTTACATAGTAGTTCAAAGATTCACGAGATCAGTGCGTACGCCACTGCAAATGAGAGAAAATGGTTCCTGATTCTCCTATCACAAGCCCATGCCATTTCATTTTTAATCTCATTGTTTTCTCCCCTTCAGTTTGTTTATTCATTTCTTAGCACAAAATTGCATATAACATTTTTGTTTAATTATTTGGCAACATTTCTGCACTGCAGTCTGCATTGTTTACAAGGGGTGCAAAGCTTCGTGAAAATCAGATTAGTCCCGGTTTCGAGTTCAAATGGAGGACAATTTCTCTTGGATGTAAGCCGAGAAGCAGTTTGGATTCCGCTTTAAGCTTATGTGACCCCTTCCAGCATAACCCGGTTGTTGCATACTAACACCAAGGCGAAACAAACTTATTTCTGTCCATATGTGTTATAAATACATACAGCAAATTATTTAAACCAAAAAAACCTGGATTCAACACAAAAAAAAAAATAATAATAATAATAATAATAATAATAAAATAAAAATAAAAAGTTTAAACCAAAAAACCATGGTTTTTGCCAACCCTATAAGTAAGTAAGTGTAAAGGAAATCTACTGGATAAACAATGTTCTCAAATGTGGGGTCACTAATGTGAGGAATGAAATATTTTGCGTTTTTCCATAATTGTATTGAAATCTGGAATAAGTTTTGTCACCATCAATCTGAGGTCCGAGTCCGATTCCACATTAAGACGATTTTGCTTTAAGGTTTTAAGACTGCAAAGAGCAGAAAAGGTCTGCTCACATAAGTAAGTGGTAGAGAAAGGCATCAAATCTTGCGATGCCTTTTTAGACAACTCTTCATACCCACAGCGCACACGCACCCAAAAGCTACAAGTTCATTTTCTTTGAAAACTTTTTTCCATGAGGTATCACAGGATTGTTCCAATGGCTGCTCTTGTTCTGTACTAGAGAGATTCATACCTTGTTATGTCATGGATTTCTTCATTAGTGAAAGGATCTTCAATCCAACCATTACCACATTGTGGGACAGGGAAATATTCTCCAAAACTTACAGCTAATGCTCTCAAGTGTCTTACGAGTGTTTTGTGCATTGCATCAGAGTGTTTTTCACCTGAAGAATCAATGAAATCCTTGAGCACTGGAAATGATGAATAGTTATTGTTTTGTACTCGTACTGCCCACAGCTGCAGTTTCTTAATCTTAAAAAAATACGTTTTGCATAACAGCTGTGATTTTCCATTTTATTACAACACTTTTCAATATTTAGGCGTCGCGGTCCCCCTGGCTAGATCCCGCTGACCCCGCTTTGAGAACCACTGCTTTAGACCATGGGATCGATTTCAAGATTGCCAACAGTTTTACTAAAGTAGTGATGTAAAACGAACGAATATTTGTTTTGCATACAGTAAACACACTTTGAGTAATATACGAACGTCTGCACGTTTAAAGATTCAATGCTCACGATGTCAAAGTATGTGTGTGTTAATGCGCTTTGGAAGAAAAGAAAAAAAAAACTAAATGTTCACATGTAGAATATGTGTAAAACAAATTAGTAAAATTCATAGAATAGCACTTTCTACTTGTGATTTTCCTGGTTTCAGACAGGTTTTTCGTCTACTTGTACTTTGTATTGCACAAAACACTCTTTTTCGATAATAATTTCATAATACAGAGTTCCTTTGTTAAACTAGATGGGGAAGGAAATTCGGCTTTGATATCTAACCGTCATTAGGTCTAGGAGACATCTTTTAGCGTAAAACAGATTCTACAGTCCTTGGTAAAAGAGAATCATGGAACCGTCGAACGGTTACAACTGATTAAGGGGAAGTCCACATAACTTACCTCAGCCAACTGAAATACACAAACCAATGCATGCTTGATGATTCAACCTATTTCGAATCTAACTCGACTTCCTAGAGGGCCGCGGTGGCTTACTGGTAGAGTTTTCACCTCTGGTGCATGGGGTCCTTGGTTCGATCCCACCTAGCGCCAAGTGAACTTTGTGGTGGACAAACACCGTGTGCGTGGGTTTTCTCGGAGTTCTCCCGTTTCCTCCCACTTTCTTCATTCCACCATTTCATTCAATACTCATCGCCACAGTCTCCTTTAGCCTAGCAGACATAACCGTGGGACGTAAAACTTAAAGATTTCTTTTCATTTTCATTTCTAACTCGGCTTCCGGCTGAGTGAGCTCTCGCAGTTGCGTTCATACGCTAACGTGTTTGCAAAGTAGGATATTAAGGAAAGGAAGATGGGTTGTTTTATTTTATTTTATTTTTTGCGTAATTGTACTGCAATTTTTTTAAAAAAAAATCTGTTTTATTGTGCGTGTTTCTGATGGGCATTGTAAAATAAATTTGTATATTTACAAATTTGTTCTGTATTCTTAATTGTTTTCATTCTTGAAATAACAAATGCTATCAATATTGTCGTTTTTATACTTTGTCGTTCACGTAATTTTATTTCACTCGAGTGCTCTTGCAACTTTAATGGAACAAATCATGCTTATATAATGCATTATATCACTTCTATGGCTAGCGACTGTAATTCATCATGAGAGCACGGTGATTCAATGGGTGATATCAATAAAACGGAGAAGTTACTCATTATTCCCAATTTTGTAGTAGTTACTCGCATTGGTATCAATAAAAAGAGAACTGAGCACTACTCGTCTTGGCTGACCTCGGAGAAGCCCCGTCCTTTTGAAGTGACCACACCTCTATTCTCGAGCCGAGTAACTACTCCGCGTTTGATATCAATAAAAATCAAAGACTCCTCTGTGATGCTAGTAACTTCTCCAAATTTGTGGAGCAAGATAAATAGGTGACTCCGTGTTAAATATGGCAGTGTATATGATTGTTTTGCTACGTAGAAAAACTACATAGAAATGTTGCAAATGGAGATTACAAAAATCATTATAGGTTCATGAAAGAAAATGTAGAGTGGTTAGCACAACATTTTTTTTAGGAGAATCTACCTAAATTTGGGGTGGTGCTCTACGTAATGACGAAAAGATGCGGGTTTTCTTGCGTTACGTGAGTGATTCGGGATTCCAGGTCGGAATGTCAGGGGGATTCTGGTGTTGCTCAAAGTAATGTATTTATGACTACTACAAGTGTAATGGATGCGATTATTGCCAAATCTGAAAATTGATTGTTTCCGGAAGTGTGCGTAATATGCAAATAGCAAAGGTAGAGTGGCAAGAACAATATACATTTCCGGATGCTATCGGAGCACTTGACTATACACACTTGGCAATAAAGAAACCTAGTATTTTGGAGACGAATACGCTAATAGGAAGAGCTCCTTTGTGGCTAAGCGGTTAGCGTACACGCTTTCGGCATGAGAGACCCGCGTTCGATTCCCGGAGGGAGCTCATGTGGTTCGGATTTCACGTTAATCAGTGGGTCCCGTCTCATATAGCCTCGCTACTGAAAAGGACGTTAAACTCAAAATCAACTCAACTCAACGTTGATAGGAAGGGTGTATACATGAGAATGTATTTTTTTATGCCAAGGCGAAAGGGGATACGTATAGTGTGGAAAACGCAATCGGATGGACGTGCTTTATGATGTGACTGGCTGGACTTTTTTTAAAAAAGGAAACAAAGGTGCCAAGTGTCTGATTTCGTTTTTAAAGCCAAACAATCTAGAAAGACCTTGGACAACACGTGATATGCGCTTGTCGTGTTAATCTTGATATTGCTGGATTCGAATCAACATCCATCAGGTCCAATAGGTTCGTTCTCATGGTTTCAGTGTTACTTTTTTGTTTCCTTATTTTTTTTTTTTTTTTTTTTTTTTTTTTGTTATATTTTTGTTTTATTCTCGCTCGAATATTAAAGATTCCCTTTTGGATTTCTGTCTCAGTCGTAGATGTACTTGATATTTCGTTGCATTTCACTGTAATTGCCTTCAAAGCTTCGGCTTTCCTTCGTTTACTTTCTGGTAACTGTGACTTTGAAAATAACACTGGAAACTCTTTTATAATATCCACAAATGCACTTCGATTGAAACTGTCGTTTCTACTTGCCCGTTTCATGGCGTTTAGGATACTACGCCATAGATGAAAAACAACGAAATGACCGCGCGACGGATGAGAGAAATGAGTAATCACTTCTTTTATTGATACGACTCACTACTACGCGCAGAGGAAACGCGAGTGAACGTTCATAAATCTGGAGCAGTCGAGACCTGAGTAGTGGTTTGTTTTATTGATACGAAATTGAGGGAGGAGATTACTCCAGGTGTAGTTACTCCGATTCTCGAGCAGGACTTCTCAGGAGTAGTTACTTATTTTTATTGATATCACCCAATGGCATAGCACTCCTTTTGGTGCGAGGAATTCTTTTTTCGATCCTGGGCCACATGAGTTTGTGGTGAACAGCAATTTGTCCATGAATTCTGCCGTTTTCTCCTACATTCTCATTCCACCCATTCTTTCAAAATCATTTAATTATCAGAATCACATTTTTTTTATTAATCATCTGACTCCTTTAGCTTATTATCGTAGGCCGTAAAACTAGAATTTCCGTTATCGTATTTTATCAAATCACACACCCTCTATATACACCATTCATTGCATTTGGCTGGTGATGCGTGTGCCATCTCTGTCGATAATATGAGTCACTAATCAGATGTTTTACTTGCCGTGTTCTGCGCTTTACTTCAGTAAGATTCATCTCATAAAATTTGTTCAAATACAAATCTCGTTTGTTGTGGCTTATCTGTTATGTATTTTTTTTAAATCTTTCTCAAATTAATTAATTAATCATCGTTAATTTATATCAATTCCTAAATTAAATCTTTAATTTAATATAGCGTGGGCACACCCTGTAAGCTAAAGGACAAGGATCATACAAGTGAGTGGTAATGAAAGAATAAATGGAACGAGGAAGTAAAGGGAAACGGGGAAAACGAGGACAAGTAACAAGTACGCATTTTTCTTTTTAAATCAAGGTTAGGTGAGCTGAAATGGAGCCAAGAACCTTGACATTACAGGTGGATATTGTGCCAAGATCCCATTCCCTTTAGTAATTCAGGAAGAATTGATAAATTGGGGATGATCTGAAATATTTGGTAGAAAATAGCAAGGATAATAGCAAAGATATTAAATAGCAAGGAAAATTGGTTTTATGAGGTTACGAATTTTCCTGAAGTCTTACGTTGTTAATTAATCTAATGAGTTTGAGTTTGTACTACAGTTTGAGTATGGTACATCCTGAGTAGTGCAGAAGGGGTATCAATTTTTATAGAAAATATTGAAGATAAATCATTGCAGAACTCTTCGTCCGCGTTAGACCGTGTCTCAGACATATTAAGGATCAATAAATGCAGCCTTTTTGAAAGAAGTTTCAATAGTTAAAGGATGTACGTTGAGCTATCAAGTTGTATAAGGGAAAGTCCATTTCAATTAAGGCAGAGCATATGCCACCATCACCTCCGATATTGTTCAAACTTTTTTTTTAAATTTACATTATGTGTGTTTTTAAGAGATCCACATTTTTTATTTTTGTCGAAGAATTTTCTCGCCAAATAACTTGCCATCAAAGACTGCTAGTACAAATCATGAATTGAATCCAACATTGAAAATAATCAACTTCGGAGCCCCAGTATTCAGCTTTGGATACTGACAGAATTATAATTATTGTTGTGGTATGGACACTTATCCAAAATATAATTGCGCGCCTGAATTTTTCATAGTCCCTTAAAATTGTGAGTTTAGCAACAACGCGCTCGAAGTTTTAGGAGGGGAAGTCGTAAGAAAGAAAGAAAAGAATTAGCAGTGAAACTTTCCCAACACGCCTTTTTTGCTATTTGAACTATTCAGGTCCTTTTCCGTTATTTAATGAACGTTAGTTCAGAGCAAAATAGTAGCAGAATAGCAAATGCAGGAACTGTTTAGTTAAAGAAAACACACACATACGCTTTTTAACTCAAAGAAAATCATTTCAAAAAGAAGAGGATTTTCAGGAGTTCACTTTCTGTCAATACAACTGAAAGGTAGTTCTACAGTTTTTGATAGCCGTGTGTGTTTAGTTCTGTCTGTCGATTGGAATTCAGAAACTTGTGAGACTGATTCTAATCCCACTGGCTGCTTTTGTTTATTTAAAAGAAAAATCCGCTGTTCTTAGTTTACAGTTTCTGATTTTAGGATTCATTTATATATATATATATTTTTTTTCTCCAAGAGAATCACACTTTAGAAAGTCGCCAACTGATTATTGTCTGTATCTGACGATTTCATAAATACCCAGGAAATGGAAAATTTGATTTTTTTTTAAAGTTACATAGATGCTACTAAAATAGGTTAACGAATTTATTTTACCCAGTGTGCATATTTACGGGGTAATGCTGGAGATTTCATTCTCACAAAAATGTGTGCTCCCTTGAAGAAGAAAATTTACATCGCAGACGCGGTAAACTTTTCCTCCTTGTAGAATATTTTCCAATCGTCATGAAGATAGGGACGGGGAGCAACTTTTATTTTGTAGGCGAAAGTACTATAATTAAAAAGAAATCTTGTTAAGGAGATTGGTTTACCAAAACTCCGTTATATTTACCCTGTCTCTGTGTCTGTCCATCCGCAAGACGAAAACATCTTAAGGATTACTTGATAACTCACCATCAAATTTGTTCAATATGTAGCAAGTCAAAAGTTAGGAATATATATAATATGTGATGGCTGGGCGCATATGAATGAATTCATTCTCCCTGGAAAAAATATATAATTTGCACACTGATTCTCCTTCATTTGCTCCAAGTACTCGGGTGTTACGCCAAACAACTGATCTTCCAGTGAGTTCTTATTTATTTATTTATTTATTTATTTTTCGTTTCAGTCCCACAGTCATTGCTGCTACCCTGATTTTATTTAAGTCAGTATGTCGTGAATTTTGTGCCGGTATTCCCTGGTGCTTCTTGATAAGTTTCAATAGACTCATCGAATTATTTATGCCATTACAAACTTACAGTTAATATTTTTGACACAAAGAACTTGTTAATTATAACTATTGTTGCCTTATTTTTAAAATTTAAACCAAACCGACCCATACCATATCCTAGGTAGACCTATGTTCTGACTTAGAATCTTAGCACATTTGCCAAGGACGCCGGTATTCTTGGTACACTGTCCAAGGACTGTGTAGAGATATGTAATATACTAAAATAAGGAATCGATTTTATTTTTAAGTCGCCACGAAACGAAATCGTTTGCAGTTCTTGACGGAGGAAGAGCTGGTGCCAAATATTGAATTACGTGCATCTGTGGATATTGTTTTGCAGGGCTTGAAAGATTATAATTTTACTAGATAGAGTCGTCCTGTGGGTGGAGAAGGGGGCATTTACCTGAGACCCCTCGCTACATGAGTCCGACTTCTTAGGAAGAGATACTCTTTCTGATTCCTTTTTGGAAATAAAAATATTTAGAGATGAACCATTATTTTCTAAGGCACTTTTACAAGTGTCGCCACTAATATCGCGAATCACTCATAAAGTTAACTTAAGCTTCGTCAGAGATAACTATGATGCATTTAAACTTTAGCACTGCGAAAATTTGTTAGAAAATTCATCTGTACTAGATAAGAATTTATAGATTATTGAACTCTAAATCTGGTTGTCCTATGTTCAATAAAATAGAACCCTGCGTATAAGAGGGTTTTCATAAGTGAATTTACCGACAACTTATTATGTTACGTTAAGACTGGAGCGATCGGTCCAATAATTGTCCCACTGAATGCTACAGAGCTGATTACTGATTATGACTACTACTAGAAGTTCCTTTCCTTTAACGGTAGGCAATCTTAGATCAAATAAACAAGTGGCAATAGTGTTAATGGAAATAACTAATCGATTCTTTAGAAATCCCTTATACGTTGAAATTAAATATTTTCAACTCCAATTAGTACTATTAACTGACAACTTAATTATTGTTCAGTTCCTTTTTCTTTTTCTTTTAATGAACAAGTGGATTGTGTTGCGTATTGCGAAATAACGTTAGATTTCTAAACTATGGGTTTAATATTAGAACCTAAAGTGATAGATCTATAGCTTCTGGTTACAATAGAGGAATAAGGTCGAAGATGGAACCTGGTCTTTACACGCTGAATTCATATGAAAGAATTTTCTCTATCCGTTAAAATTTTTGATCCAAGAGGATCAGAATTCAAACCGGAAGGCAGGGTGAAAAAAAACATATTTAAAAAAATCATTTTTGTTGATTTTTTTTTAAATCGATTTTTTTTATTTAAATCAAATCTTTCTCCTCGTATAATACAAGTCGCGAACTGAAGAAAAAACATTAGGAATTAGTATTAAATCTTAATTATGCCATTTAAGTGAAAGTATTTGGGTTAAATTTTGAATTAATCCCCAATCGTTAACCTATTTCAATCCCAAACAATGTTTCTTCAGCATTAAGGAAAAAGTACAGCAACATTTATCAACATGACACTTTTCTTTTCACGAAAGTTACTGATATTTCGCAGGGACATATTTAAAAAAAAATCGGAACTAGCTAGCGGCACGAAATACATATAAAGTATGTAAATTCCGCCTAAAATTAAGTAACTAACTCTATGGCCTATGGAACCCGGAGCTCCAATGCCACATTTGCAAAAGCTCTCCATTGACTTCTATCCTTAACCAATTGGATCCAGTTTCTACTGTGTATTCCTATTTCTGCGAGATGCATCTTAATATTGTCCTCCCATCTGCGCCTAGGTCTTCCTAATGATCTTTTTCTGATTTGTTTTCCAGTTAAGACTTTGAAAGCGTTCCTACTTCCTTCCTTCCTGGCTACATGACCTGCCCACCTGAATCTCCTAGACTTGATGACCATAACAATGTTTGGTAAACCGTATAAATTATGTAGTTCCTCGTTATGAAGTTTCCGCCATTCCCCATTCTTGTTCCTCTTGGGTCCGAATATTCGTCTCAGGATCTTGTTCTCAAATACTTTGTCTATGCTCTTCCCTCATAGTAAGCGACCATGTTTCGCAACCATACAGAGCGACAGGCATGATTATCATTTTATATATTTTAAGCTTTAAATTTCTCGACAAAATTCACGACGACAAGAGATTTTGAACCGAATAGTAACAAGAATTCCCTGCTTTTAGTCGACATTTAAGTTCTTCGTAAATATGGTTTAGGTCTGTTAATATTGATCCTAGATATTTGAAAGTATCCACTTTATCAAAAGTATTATTCGATATTTTAATGCATCCAAAATTAGCCGTATTATGATCCCGAGTAACTTCTATATATTTAGTACATAAGTTTCGCTTAGTTTTATTTATTTATTTATTTATTTTTTAAGAAGAGGGGATCGGACCCCTCTAAATGCGCTCCTATTATCTGGAAACAAACAAATAGACATGGACACAAGAGAATTTTCGCCTTAAATGTCCATAGTGATTTCCCCGTTGGAATAGTTAACGATTTAAAAACCGTATATTACGAAGAGAAGAAAGCAGGATTCACCCGTTATCCGTTCAAAACGGGATTTTCCCTAAGGAGTTGATATACCAAGTTTTATCTTCCTAACGTGGCGAGCTCGTGAGATACTTTATTATTATTATTATTATTATTATTATTATTATTATTATTATTATTACATAAATATTGAATCCCTTCTACCATCCTTTCCCCCAAGGATGCGTCATTAAATCAAAGTGATATGATAAAAACCCAGCTTAAGGTAGGAACTATATTCAAAAGTTCATTTCAAAGTGTTCAGCTATGTTCCCGTGATGCAATCACAAACAACAATGCAACATCGCTTTCAATGTGAGGAAAGAAATTATAGACAATGCCTCCCTTCATCCCTTAAAACGGAAATTCTCAAAATACTGGGACACGGGAGTTTCATATGATCACAACTTGACGGGATCGTAAGATACTCAATTTTTCGCATAGATTTGACGCTCCGCTCTCTCTTTTAGAATACACACTTTAATCAAAGTATATAAAAACCCAGTTCGAGGTACATGAAAACTACATCCAAAAATTCATTTTTATATAATAGATTATAGTTGAACACTGTTGCAGCGAATTTGATTGAACGCAAACAAAATTGTCTTTCAAGATTCTCAAACCTTTTTTTTTTTTTTTTTCAATGGTATTCTGTTCTGGTGATGATCTCTTGATAAATACATATTTTAAGCCAATTTTGAAACTAGGAGTGTACTAAGAAACAGAGTTGAAGAGATAAATTATAAACACATTAATGTTATTATGTCAGTTCAAGTTTTGAACTATATATCTGGAAGTGGGTTTTGGGGTTTTGTTGTGGATTTTACAAAACAAAAAATGGGGATTTTTGGGCTCGGGAAGATTTCTACAACCCTGCTTCGTATAAAAGTTAAAATGTCCACTGATATTGAAGTTAGAAGCATATAAACCTCTGTGAACCTTCAAAATAATTCTTCGCTTGTGTATCGAGATATTGGAAACCCTTTCAGCTTCTAGGAATACAAAATGTTAGTGTTATTTTTATCTTATATATATCAGGTGTTCTAAAAATGGCGCTCACGGACCACAGAACACTATTCTACAAGTCAAAATAAACCTATATATATATATATATATATTTGTATACTTTTCGGGTCCTCGTCTGGAGACGCTAATTGCACTATGTGGCAACGTCGCAGATAAAGAATCATAGATTAGATCCACCAATCCATCAAATAATTACACTGATTCTTGCCAGATGACAGTTAAAGTCAAAAGACATTGACACTAGCACCACTTATTACCTTAACAACCGATGTAACTGTTTGATGGATTTGTAGAGCAATGCTAATGGTTCCAAGTTAATATGCGATGTTGCCACATAGTGAAATTTTGATTCCCCATTAGCGGCTGAAGGAGGTCCGAAGGACATTTCATCATGTAACATTTTCGATATATTTTGATCTGTAGAATAGTGCTCTGTGGTTCGTGGGCGCCATTTTTAGAATACCCGATATATATTTGTGTGTATTCCATACGTTCTATCAGTCAAATTACAAATAACGTATATTTACTCCGTTGTAAAGTAAAGAATATTTCATTCCTTTTTCAGGTGAAGAAACACCAGCAGAGGGTTATGATGATATTGGAGAGCAAAAATATTCCTTATGATACAATTGACATAACAGAACCAGGTAGAGAACCTGAAAAAGAATTTATGCAACAAAATAGTAAGGCAAAGAGTTCAAAATATCCATTACCACCTCAAATTTTCAATGATGATTCTTACTGTGGGGTAAGTATTTAATTAGTTTATAAGAGTAGACTGGTATTTAAAAAAAAAAAAAAAAAAAAAAAAAAGGAAAATATTAATTTTGCAGGGTAATACATATAACCTCTGGAAACCAGTGTCTACGGGATAGAGAGAAATCTTTTTTTGTAAGTATCCATAATTGGCCGGAAAGTGTAAGACCTTTGAAGTTTTCCTGTGATTTATGATGACAAGGTCGTTGCCTGTGAAATGTGGCCTTGGAAAAACTTGAGTTGGCTATTGTGAATGTATTCCAAGTTCTCCTTTTCTCTTACCAGCATAATTCTAGGAGGATGTTTGAACTATACTCTTAATGGGAGTACTGCTAATCGCGAAACGCTGTTCTGAAAGATAGGGTGGGCATAAAACCAGTGTAACCTATGATGGCTCTACTTCTGTACCGGGTGTTTCCATAACCTTCGATAATACATGGAGGACAGTGACAAAAGAAGCAATTTGAAATAGAGAACCACTATCCGGAAATGTGTTGTTTATAGCTAAAGAAAGAATTGTTGGATCCAGATGCGGTCAAAGAAAATCTTTCTTGTTGGACCTGTAGATTTTTTTTTTTAATATAAAAATGGATGGATAGCAGGAGCGGTACATTGTAGCCTCATAGAAAAGTATGATGTTCCGTGTACCTAACACGAAAGTACTAGTGCATACATTGTAATCATTGTAAAAATACGTACAATATCGTGGGGAAAGAAAAGATAAAAATGTGAGACTGGGAAACTATACGTTGAAGATACCATAACGTTGTACGTTGTGTACGACTTTCAGGGATGGCGGATAATGGCAAAAGAAACCGTTCGAGATGAAGAGTCGCTGTCTAGATATGTAGAAGTTCCAGGCTATAGTCCACCGAAAATTGTTGTAGTGGTATAAAAGAAATACCCATAACTGGGGAAAGAATCGTCGGATCAGGGTCCGGTCTAGGATTGTTATTGAGTGTTATTGTTATTGATTTATGTTGATTGGAGAGGGGAGGGGGCCAGGAGCAGCGCAAAGCTAGCCCACAAGAAAGGTAGAAAATTCCCTTTATTTGTACAAAAGTACGAGAAGAAAGCATACAGTGTAATCGCTAATTGTTTCAACTAGAAACGTGTACAGTATCGTTATTAAGCTTCGTGTGTGAACAATACATAGACATGGAACTGAAGATTTGCCAAGTAGCAATTCACTACATACATGGAATCCAAAGTTAGCTGGGTTTAGTCCTTGAACTCTGTGGATAGTAAAGGTGTTGTGGTTGCTGTTCATGTAGTACTTTTCAAACAGTATTGTGTATTGTATTAATTTCATGTGCTAAATTCTAAATGCTTATTAAAGGTTGTTCTGCCACACGATCAAACACTGCTTCTTCAAGGTTAGGAGTCCTGGAAGTTCCTTTCCACCTTTGAGTGTGGAACTCTGGTCGCGAGTGCCCCGTTTTCTGTAAACACTGGAAAAGTTTTGAAAACACGGAGTACTTTGGATGGATTCTCGATAGATACTTGTTTCAGTATAACCTAACGGCTGTATTACTGTTTCCATTAATCATTTCATACACAAACATTACATATGCAAGTTCTCAAACGTAAACCCAATTTCAGTGACGGAGTAGTCACTATACCAAAGACTACGCACTGAATTACCTAGGACACACCAGTACTTCAAGACTATCCAGAGTATTGCCAACATGCCATCTCGAATGTGCGGAATGAAACACCTCATAACCTATCTGACAATAGCTACAGTCAGTGATGATTTTTAGAGAGTGGCCCGGAGGGAGTTTTCCACACGAGGCTACGACTGGGTCATATTTCCGATCGTGTTCAGCGGTAAATGGGCTACTTTCGCAATACTACTTTCACCCCTATGTAATTAAAGTATTCCCTGAGGAAAATGTTCTGAAATCATCTTTTCGTACAATACCTCAACTCTCAGAATTGCATACCGTCACTATTGTTGTAGTTAGTTCGACATTTATTTTTAGAGTAGTGTCTGTGATATGATGTTGGATTTTTGTCTTCTTTTGGTTTGATTTTGTATAGGGTCCTTTTCAGCAGCGAGGTTATTTGAGACGAGGATCTACAGCTTAACATGGAATCCGAACCACATGAGCTTCTACTGGGAATCGATCCTGATTTTCGCGAGCCAAAGGCATTAGATTTTTGTGTTTGGATGATTTTTTTAATCTTACATATATTGGAGTTTGCTTTTTCTTGCTTTCTACATTCAGTTTCTGTTATATCTGAAGTACAATTATCACAGTAAGTGTTTACTTGTCTTAAGTGTCCTTATTTAGAAATATTTGCTGAATGTCCTTTGAAATATACTGCTACTTATACATCTAGCCTGTTCGCTGGAAATAGATTAGGGTTTGATAAGTTTCGGATTATTTCTGTGAGGAATTGGATTTTTATTCTGTAGGAATATCATTTTTAATTTTTCGTAGTGTTAATTTTTTTTATAATCATATTTTGTTGTAAATTTCGTATATTAATAATAATTATTTAATTTTTTCAATTAGTTGTATCGTTATTTAACTAGCTTACATGAGAGCCAAGTGATACTATGGAATAAGTCGATTACTCGTTGAAATGAATATAATTAGAAAAATTCTACTAAATTATATGAATTTATGTTATTTTAGTATTGTCGTATTCTAAATATTGGATTTCATTAATTGGAATAAGTATTTTCAAAATTAATTCGATGATTTAAAAAAAAAAAAAAAACCGCGGATTATATTCATGGTCTTGTATATGTTTATATTTCCGTATGCTTTAATGTAATTTTGCCATGGAAATAGGCATGTGAACCCCTGATTGCTGAATGTCTGGGGCCGAGACCAGGCAGTTGATGGTGATTTTAAATGGAAGACAAACGTACGGAATTTATGCTCCTATAGACATTTTGCACACCAGAAATGTAATTAGTGAAGTCTAAAAGCAAGGATTGGACTGAAATTGTGGAAGAAAATTCACTGAATAAAACAATTTGGAAAATATCGCCAATGCAAAAGTACCTCTGTAATAAGCTATCATTTCACATGTTTGCTGATCAGTAAATCTTGAACAGTGACGTAAGCTGAAACATTTTTGATTGAAAGATTCTTCAAAATTAAGATAAACCTAGATTTAACGTTTCGAAGGTTTTATTACTGCAGATCAAATTACTTTTACTGGGCAGGATTGAATTTTAAAAGCATTAAAAAGGCAACGAACATGATTCGTGGCTAGTTTTATTTTAGGCCCTCCTTCCTCCGAGTAAAATTACTGTATTTCCTAGCATTGTGCAGTATTTTACTACATACGTAAATTATTATTTTGGCAGCATGAAAGAGTCGTGGTGAATAAAAATGTAATTATGTTTTTCCTAATACAATGATCTCAAATTTATAGTAATGACAAAATTCATCGGATCAATTTTGTTCCATAAAAATAATACTTATTATTTATTACACACATATTCACAGGAGATACTTCTCTTTCATTTAGAATTGTTCTTTGGTGATGTTTACAAAACTGATTCCTACAAATATTTCGACTTGATCATCTCCCTATTTTGATTTTTAGTGCAAATGCATACTTAGTGGGCCATAAAAGATGAATAATTGATGGTTTGATAATATCTGTGTTTAATTATAAGTAGTGAAATGTGAATTATAGAATATGAATAATACATGAGATTTCTATTTATGTATGGACCAATATTAGAGTAAAGTTGTGATGTATGTTATAATATGTATAGAAAGCATATAAGACTGTTAGTATATTTTGATTCGATATATATATATATATATATATATACAGGGTTTTAATGAACTATACCGACAAACTGTAAGAGCTGTAAGAGGTGATTCCTCACATCAAAATAAGAGAAAAAGTTAATAGACTGTGGCGAAAAGTGCATAGTTTCAGAGCTAGGGCTGTCCAAAATCGCGAGAAAGCTAAATTTCAACAGGCCCTATTTTGGATTCCAGAAACTGTGCTACCGTGTCGTGACAAAACTCTGTAACTTTGGCGGAGAAGTTTTGCGAAAATGAGCCGTAAAGTTTTCATTCGAAAATGTGATCTGTATCGTGTAGAACCAGTGTAACTAGGCAAAAATGGTCAACGAATCAATTTTCACCAAATTTAGTCACACAACATGCATTTACGTAACATTACATGTAACCACGTGTTTCCAAAGTCAAGATACACTGGTTCTACACGATACAGATCACATTTTCGAATGAAAACTTTACGGCTCATTTTCGCAAAACTTCTCCGCCAAAGTTACAGCGTTTTGTCACGACACGACAGTGTGGATGTTAGTCCTTATCAGCATAAAGGAAGCCACGCATACATAATCCAAAACTGCATATGTCGTTAATTTTCAATAGGTATAGAGGGTATTTCCTACATGTTGTAATTCTTAGATATGCTTTAAATAGAGTTTTCAGATATACCCTGATTCCAAGAAGGGCAGGAAGTAAACTTTGACAACAATGGACATCCAGTGCTTCGGAGATAAGGCAGAAGTGTTAGGAACCGGCAGCTCCATGTTTCTTTGTATTCGGAATAAGTGTGATGATGTATATTTCGTCACGGTATATTTCACGTTTTCTTCACTTATAAGCGTGAAAGAAAACATCGCACCATACGTTTTCCTGAGTACGAGAAAGCGTGCTGCTGACGATCCGTAACGCTTCCGACATCGCGTCAAAGGATTCCGTATTCACTGCTATCAAGGCTTATCGTTTACCTACTTTGGACCAATCATAAAATCAGGGCATATCTCAAAATTCGGCTGATGGCATGTCTGGGAACTTCACCCTACAGGGAATAATCTGTACACCCATTGAACATTAATGAAATATGCATTTTTGGATTGCGTATGCGTGACTTCCTTTACGCTGATAAGGACCACCATCCGCAATCTCTCGAATTCGAAATAGGGCCTCTTGAAATTTGGCTTTTTCGCGATTTTGGGCAGTACTAGCTCTGAAACTATGCACTTTTCACCATAGGTCCATATGAACTTTTCTCTTATTTTGATGAGAGGAATCATCTCTTAAAGTTTGTCGGTATAGTTCTTTAATACCTTGTATGTATATGTATTGCATGTGTAGAAAATAACAATTTATGCGTATAAACACCTAAGCACAACCTTGTATGAAAATTATTTTATTTTATTTTTGAAATTTGAGAATTGAATAACTATTGAAAACAGATTACAGCGACCATTATTAAGAAAATTGTGAGTGAATTTAGATCAATTGTCACGAAGTTTGTCGCAAACTTTCTTTTCCTTTTAAAATGCCCATATATATATTTGGTCTAGGAATTAATTTGTGCGGTTGGTACGCACACATTGAAGCTGTAGTACAAACACAAAATACATAAATACCTTAAGAAAAATATTGTCCATCGCTAGCCACCACTTTCGCCCATCTGTCAGGCAATGTACGGATTCCGTGGCGAAAGAAGTCCTCATCCTTGGAAGCGATCCAGTCAGAGACCCATGTTTCGATATCTTCTGAAGAAGTAAACCGCTGTCCAATCAAATCGTTGTTCATGCAATCGAACAAGTAGTAGTCCGAAGGAGCAACGTCTGGTGAATACGGCGGGTGGGGTAAAACTTCCCATCCGACATTTTCTAAATAGGTTTTGACCGGTTTTGCGACATGTGGGCGAGCGTTATCATGTTGAACAATAAGTTTATCATGTCTGTTCTCCCATTCTGGTCGTGTTCTGGCCAGAGCTTGCTTCAAACGCATTAATTGTCGTCGATAACGTTCTCCATTCATAGTTTCACCCGGTTGCAGCAGCTCATAGTACACCACACCTTTCATATCCCACCATATGCACAGCATAACCTTTGCACAGTGAATATCTCGTTTTGGTTGTGATGGACCTGGTTCACCTGGTTTCACCCAGGCCTTTTTTCGTTTAGGGTTCTCGTAATGGATCCACTTCTCATCACCCGTAATAATTCGATGCAGAAACCCCTTTCTGCTCTGTCGTTGAAGCAGCAATTCGCAAATGGTTTTTCGTCTTTCAACGTCTCTGTCTTTCAGTTCATGTGGAACCCAATGTGACATCTTTTGAATCATTCCCATGGCTTTCAAGCGTTTGGAGACTGTTGTTTGATCAACGCCTAATGCTGCTGCAAGTTGTTCCTGCGTTTGACACGAATCCTGCTCGAGCAATGCTGTCAATTCTTCGTCTTGAAATTTTTTTGGCTGTCCAGCTCGCTCTTGGTCTGCCAAGCCGAAATCACCACTTCTAAACCGTGCAAACCACTTCTGACACGTTCGCTGAGCTAGAGCATGGTCACCATACACTTCCACCAAAATACGATGACTTTCAGTCGCACTTTTCTGCATGTTAAAGTAATGCAGCAGGACACCCCGCAAAAACACTTTATCAGGCACAAATTGCGCCATGTTCACTTAACTACAAACTGGTGTTGTTGACGCTTTAATCCACTGCCCTATACTACGAACGATACGCGATGACAGGGGTTTGCAACACATGTGTGGATACACGGAACTGTGGGACGCTCCGTTCGTTGCGCCATCTCTTGTCCACCCCGCACGAATTAATTCCTAGACCAAATAATTTGCTGTAAATAAAGATTAAATTAATTAGTACACAATTTTTATTTCCGGTTTCAGCTAAATAATTTCCTACCATTTGAGGAGTTACTTCATAAGAATTCTCCAGTATATTTTCAGTTATGAGAAATTAGTTTTTTTTTTTTTTTTTTTTTCAGTGTAACATATCTTCTGAATTACAATTAGACAAGTTTATAATAAGTCAAATTTGCAGTTGCGAAAGAATAGTAAATTTTTATTTTTATTTTAATTAGAATTGTGTTTTTAGCATTTGTAGATTGTGTTTTTTAGCATTTAGCATATCGTCATTACTGATTTATTACTCTTATTATCACATATACAGTAAAGGAAGTAGTTATAGCTGTAAATACTTTATTTTAATATTGAAAATTTCCTTGAATCGTCTTTCTATATTGACAATGGATCCGATATTGAGTCACAGGTGTAGAGGTGATCAAATGTTCTCGTGCGAACTTCTAGTTTCATCCAAATAATTGTTTTCAGTTCAGCGTTTCTTCTCGAATAAATTAGAAGACATTTTATTTCTTTCTGTTTTAACATACACCATCTTTCACTCTAAATCTTGCAACACCTTTTGGTATATCAGGCTCTGTGTCAGCATTGATAAATGAAATTGTGGTTGGATCCGAACCTCATGATTATTCTTAGATATGTTAATGATAGATTAAAAAATAAAATAAAATAAAACATATCGACTACCTAGAGCCAATTCTCTACTTGCAAACAGTTCCTCAATTTAAATTTGAGTTTAACCACTGTGCGGTTACTGCTCATTGATAGTGAAGACGGAGGTTGAGGTAGATAATAGTTGAGTGAAGGTTAGAGTAAATACCTACCTCTGTGAATGAGGAGGTTGAGGACGGGCCACATGAGGGTGTTCATATTGGTTAAAGCAATTCAATACCCCTTTATTTTGAACCATGGGTTGAACTTCGGTAATTTGACTCTATGAAAGTTGCGTGATAAAGACATTAAATTGGTAAGATACTTTAAATAAAACACAGTGAGCAAACAAATGTATTAGTCAGTAAAAACTTTCTTTCTATTATTTCGTGTTCCTGATTAGTACTTCAAATGTTTTATGTCCTTAGTTCATTTTATTTATTTATTTATTTATTTATTTTTTTAAGGACTATGAGGAATTTGATCTAGCGAATGAAGTAGATGAACTTGATAAATTCCTTAAATTATCAACCACGAGCAATGTTTCCAAAGCAGAAGTAAATCTTGGAAATAAAGAGGAGACCAAACCAGTTGAAAATGGACAAGTTAATGGTTTATCTTCAAGTAGGGAGGTTAGTATGAGTGAATCTTGAAATTGCTTTATCTTTCTAGAAGGATGGAACATAAAAAGCCAGCAGTATTTCGAAGAGAATTGCAGCGAGAGAGGGTGATTTTTATATATATCTGAGTTAAATTTAATTGGTACTAATAAAACGAAGGACTTCTGTAAAATTATATTATCTTTAAATTATGTTATATATATATATATATATATATATATACTATAAGAATTTAGCATAGGAGGCACGGTAGTAGCTCAGTGGTAGACCGCTTACCTCTGGTGCATGGGGTCCCTGGTTCGACTCCCGGTCAAGTAAGTTTTGGGTTGACAACATAGTGTCCGTGGGTTTTCTCGGGGTACTCCCGTTTCTTCCCACTTTCTCATTTCACCAATTCTTCTATCTTTTAGTTGCTTTAATCATCGTCTCCCGTAGCCAAATCGTGGGACATTAAACTCAAAAATTTCATTTGCTTTAATTTCAGAATTTACCATAAAGTTTCCGAAATTTAAAGAAAACATTGCAGGGTAATGAATTAGTTATATCGTCATCTAATACTCATGTTGAATATGAAATGTTTCAGTTGACAACGTCTATGTGAGACAGGGTCGGAAGCTTTCACCAATATCATTGTTTATTAACGCGAATCCTGATAGAGTGAGATCAATGAGTTATCATTCTAACAATTTATTAAGAATGAAAGAATTCAATACATCCCTTGTCACATTATTCTCCTAATGATTATGAGTACATTACTTGAATTTACTCAAAAGAATGAGAATTCTTTTATATTTGCACATAAAACTTTTTTATTTTATACTTATTGTCTACGCTATGCTACAGTTGCGAGACCATCCAATGTTACAGATGTTAAGTTGTCGTCTTCTTTTTCACTACGTTAAGCAATTTTCTGGCATCGAAGTTGACAGTTTGGATGAGAGAGCTGCTGTGAGGGTGCTAAGAGGAGACGTTAATTTCTCCTTCCCGAAATTTACATATCGAATCTACCTGAACGTTGGCAGGAAAAATTCGAACGATGGCACTATTGACTGTCTTGCTTTAAGGTGAATGTAAAGGCTCTACCAATAAATGGCAGCACATTTTCCCTCTCTTTCCAGTTTATTTTGTAAGGAGCGAAAATATTCAGGTCCAAAACCAAGTTGAATAAAGAATCAAAGAATAATCTGTTCAGTTTCCAATTATTTTGTGTTACTCATTGTTGATAGCATTTAACTTGACTCTTCAGAAACATGCTTCCGGTAATGAAACTCTCACAACAATGATAGAAACAAGATATCAACAAATAACATAGATCAATGTCTGATTATTTGTTTCGAGTATTGGCGCTCTGTACAAATTACATTGGAAACATATGAGATATGTGCTACCATCTGGTGATAACGCTTCTTGACTCGAACGGTAGAGGGACGAATCGCTATTAGTCGTTTCTGCATTACGGGCTAATTCGGAAATAAAGGAATTTCTGTTATAATTTTTAATGTTTGTGACTTGGTCAAGGCTTTCTTAGGAAATTTTGTTATTCTTGTTTGATTATAGTTAACACACAGATTGAATTTAGGTCAGAAGAGTCTGTGACAGATTTTCTTCTGTATGACACATGAAAGTTAACGTTTCTAAGATATTTATATAAAAATACTAACTGAAATGTCCGTACTTCGCACGGGGAGAATAGGTTCATGGACTTCTTCCCCTCCTTAGGATGCGCATTTCGATGAAAATACAATGTTAAAAATCTGTAATGTCACTCCTATGCCGATGGGGACTGAACTTGAATTTAAACGCCATCGGAAATGTCACTGTTCATCTCAGCAACTCCGAAAACTATGGGTTAGACACTAGTATAGGTCATTTTTGTTTATTTTTACACGTCACCCATTCCCACCCTTAACCCTCACCCCATGCTGATGGGAGATGTATTTGGACATAAACCACATCGGCAGTGTCATTATTCATCTTAGCGACTCCAAAACCTGTAGATTCCAGACTAATATCGGTCTTTTTTGACTATATTTTTTAAAATTGAAATTCACTCATCCCTTCTACCTCCTTGCCGAAAATATGCTCAGGGTCCGCTCATAAAAAAAAAAAAATTTAAAAAAAAATGATGCGGCGGTCTAGGAGGAGTTAACCTTCAGTTATCGTTACACTCAACAGATCAAAAGAAGCAAGTAACTACGGGGGAGGTTCAATAATTATTGTCCCCGGCATATTTGAAATACTTGAGCTGGGATGGCTGATGGAAGATATTGTAGCCTAATATCTTAGATGCCTATATGCTAAATTTCAGAACCGAGAGGTGGCACCTAGCTTGAAAAATGGAGAAAACCGAATAATGAGCTGTCATCAAGTACCTCCAGAAAAAGGGGTTAAGCCCAAAGGAGATTCATGAGGACATGATCAGTGTGTTGGGTGATGGAGCTCCTTCCCACCAGGTGGTAAAGAACTAGTGCCGCGACTTCAGTTGCGGCATGGAAAGCTGTCAACAGGCCCCTGGTGCTGATCCTCAAAGCAAAGAATGCACCCCAGAAAACATTGATGCTGTGCATGATACGATTATAGCAGACAGACGAATCACGGTGCAACAGTTAGCAGACATCATGCACATCTATGTAGGCTCAGTGTGGAAACCATTGTGAATGAACACTTAGGATTCAGAAAGGTGTCAGCGCGATGGGTACCCAAAATGTTATCTCGTGAACATCAGAAAGACAGAGTTCGATGTTCAAGGGCTGGTTTGGAGATTATGGGGGCAGACCTGAAACAGTTCTGTGATAGATTTGTGACAGTGGATGAGATGTGGCTCCACCACTATGATCTCGAGTTCAAACGACAGAGCATGGAGTGGCGGCACATCAGTTTGCTTCTCCCACGCAAGTTCAAGGTGCAAGCATCAGCACGCAAGGTTATGACCACAATTTTTTGGGATGCGAAGGGTGCGCTCCTTATTGACTAACTGGAGGTTGGAGACACTATCACGGGGGCCTATTATGCAGCCCTAATCCCTAAGTTACGCGAAGCAATCAAGGAAAAACGGCGCGGGATGTTGCAGCGAACAGTGCTGTTTCACCAAGTTAATGCTCCGGCCCACAAAAGCCATCTGACTGGTGCCGCAATCCATGCTGCTGGTTTTGACGTGTTGGAACATCCTCCCTACTCACCCGATCTCGCCTCTAGTGACTTTCATTTGTTTCCAAAGTTGAAGGAGCTCCTCAAGGGGAAGAAGTTTCACTCAAATGCAGCTGTTATTGAAGCTGTGGAGGAATGGCTCACGGCTCAGACTTTCTTTGAAGCTGGCATAGTGGCTTTACAGCATAGGTGGAAAAAGTGAATTACTATGAAAGGAGACTTTTTGGAAAAGTGATATTGCTTATAGGTCAGGGACAATAATTATTGAACCACCCTCGTATTTAACCTGTCTCCTACCAATTGATTTCTTTCATGGAGTTGTAAACTGGTTATATCCGAATAAAGTAATGCAAAGCAGAAAAAAATAACAATAAAACGATTGATAAAATTTCTAAGCCTTTCCAGTTGTACCCTTTTGTAGAAAATGTTCTTTATTTTATTGCTAGCAGTAAAAAATGGTTGAACTCCACGATAAAAATATTTTTTCGCTGCAATTCTCTGAAGAATGGCTTGTCTTCCTTATTTAAAGGTGGAGAAAAAATCTTTTTAAAAATAGGGTGCAAATGATTTTTTTTAAAAAAAATAATTTAATTATTACTGTTCCCAGTAGAAACATTATTTTTTGTTATCCACGTTTTTATATATATATATATAGTAACATGTTCTGCTTTGAGGCTAAGTGAATAACAATTATACTTTGTGTACACGTGACCCCTTGTTGTACTCCTGTTGAATTCACTGTACCTTGGATGCAAACAGTAGTTCGGATTTCACTTTAAGGAGTAAATGCTTTATTATAGTCATTATAGCCACAATACGAAAAAAAGGGATTTAGAACTTCAAGCGGTCAATATGTGAACAAGCAACTAAGAAATTATCCGAGAAAAGTGTAAGAAATGAAGAAGGTAGAGTAGTTAGTGATTTACATTGATCACGTTGTTTTTAGAGGAAAGTATAATTAACAGGATGTTACAATTAGTGAAAAAGCTGTGAAGAATGCGATTGGTAGAATTTTTTAAAAATATGAAAGCAGTGATGATTGGATCGAAAGAAACGGTGTCAACTATAGCAATCAAAGGGGATACATAACAGATGATTAGGTAGTACTGTTAGTTGAGATTGAAAATTTGAATGGAAGAAAAACTTCCAGATAAGTAAAACAAGTTCCAGATAATTTAAGCAAATTTTTCTTGTGAAGTATTGAACTATATCGAGTAGAATTCGAATGTGGAGAAGAATGAAAAAAAAAAAGTTAAATCCAATGACGAAGTGTTAGCAAACAATCCATAGAAATATTCGAAATTGCCTTACCCAATATTGTGTTGAATGCTTCGATGCAATACCTTGTGTTTCTTTAGACATTTTTTTTGGGGGGGGGGGAGGGGAAGGAACAGTGGCCCCTAAGGAGACCAAAATAATATGGCTATAATAAATAATAAATACCAGCAGTGGGAGGTGTGCACTCCCCTGCCCCCGGAACATTTTTTCTGAAAGAAACTCTGGCAGTACTTGGTCATTGGACCAGAAGAAGCTTCATCTTCACATTCATAGATAATATTCTTTTCCATCTCTGAAGACGAGTTGTCGACAGGTCAATAGAAACAAGAAAACACATTCTGATTTTTCAAATTTACTGGCCCAAATCTTACAGATTCAAAATTAACTCTGCTCTTTCCGTTGGAACAGAGTAGTCTGATCATTCGATACGACTACAATACATCATCACCCTTTGTTTGGAGATAGTTTAACAGAGAGATCGTCACTTGAGATATCTTTTATATATCGTTTCGCTTTACACCTAGCTTCTGGTTTTGATATTTTCTGTAGAAGCAATTTTCTTCATTGCTATGGTCAACTCTATATACAAAGCACTTTTTGGGTTCGAAAAGTGACCAACATTTTTCTGCAAAGCAGAGTGTTTTCCACCATCTTGTTTCCACAATAACTGTAAGACACCTTTGTTGACATTTGATCTTCCAAATGTTCATTCGCAGATAATACTCACGCATAAATGTCGCAGTCATTCAGCAGAACAATGACACAAAATTAGTGCAACTTTTTGTCAGATTACATATGACAAGGATGAGTATGTGAGCATAACACGACACGTGTAACTAATCATAAGTGTTTTGAAACATCTTAATATTGTTCTTACATGTTACTTGCGCCATCAGTTGAATTTCCAATACACCTGTTAATATCAAGGTTCAACTTCTGCAGAATTTCAGCAGTAAACCGCAAAGATATTGGCTTGTGGTAGATATGCATTTTACAATGACAACAATTCTTGCTTTAACAACGGTTTTAATAACATACCGTAAAATAACAGAGCACTGGCCTATTGAGTAGGATCTAATAGAACACAAAACATTCCAGCTTGAGGGACTTCTTTCGAAATATGTTCTCTGATAAGTGTGTTGATAGCATCCAAAACATAATTCACCATGTTTTTTGAAAGTTATGTGACCACTAGCCTGCTTACTTCCTCGTACATGGCTCAGTTTACTCTTCTCGATGATCTCTAAATTACTTTTAAGCAGAAGGTCAAATTTGCTTAACAAAAGAACAATATCAAAAAGTTTCCATGATCTGTAGCTGTCTTCCAATCTATAGGCTGCTTCATTTCCTTTTCATCTGTAAGTGAGCCCTCTTTTACCAATAAGTTTCAGCATTTCGACAATTCAATGCATTACCTCTGTATTCTTCTCAACCTGATAATACCGTTATTTTATCTGTCCATGAGGAAGTAGTTTCTTAACACTATATTCTCTTCTGTTAGATACATATTTTGGAAAACCTGTGTTCTTACTCGCTGATAAGCGTGTTTAGTGTTACGTTCTTCACGTTCAGAACATATAAGGAACGTGTTTGTTCAATCGGCAGAGTAAGCTGTGCACACGCTGCAAAAAATGCATTTTGAGCTGAACAATATGACATCCAAACTCTGTTGGTACGATCTTCTCGTTTATAAGTAAACTCAGGATTAAAGGGTTGATAGGGATGGAACCCTTTATTTTGGTTGATAGGGATGGAACTGAAAAAATTGAGGATATCTTTCTTTTGTGGACGTATAAAAAAGTTCGTTGATCTGTTCCCTGCTGTATCACGCTTTTCAATGTTTTCATTGACTTCGGAATCGGCATAACTAGAATTGGAGCTTTTCTGTTCATTTTCTTCTTTGATGTAGATGTTGGATGGTAGCAGATGTTGGAAGCGCACTAATTTCAAGGACTCATGGAAGTGGAACCTTCTTGTTCATTTTCCAATCTAACGGTGACATTTGTAGTTGATGTGGTGGGAGCACTAATTTCAGCATTCATGAAACTAGAGTTTTCCTGTTTATTTTCCACTCTGACAGTAGCATTCGTAGCAGATAAGGTAGGATCGCTAACTTCAATACCGTATTCAGTCTGTTGGCAGTTAGTAGTTAATAGTCTTGCACGTTTGAAAGCACTAAATAGGTATGTGATCTTTCTGCAGGCATCAGCATCTGCTTCTAATAGCATTGCCTTCTTTCCACGACGCTGCATCGGTTTTCACGATTTAACTCTTTGCGGCACGGAGAAATATTGTTTCGTAACCCCATGTTGCACGCGAAAAATATTTTTTTTTAGCAAATACAAACCCCACGTATTTTTGAATATATTAGACCCTAGAAAATACAGTGATAATGTATTTTGTCATAGTTTATAATTATTGGCGCCAAAATGGGGTGATGTATTTATTGCATCACTGTGCAATAACACTAATGCCTTTCCATAAATATGATGCACTTTATCTAAAACTAAATCTTTAAAATAACACGATTATGTGTTATATATTATGTATTATGAAATAAATAGAACGTACTGTTAAGATATATTTGTCCATACAAAGGTTTGAACAAAAATATTATATGGATTTTATATGAGTTACATAATTTTTCTTCTCGTGACAACTTTGGGAACCTTCATTTGTGATACTTCTGAAAGCAGTCTCGCGTCTTTCCTAAGCAAAGAGGCACGTCACACACAGCACAAACCCGTCTGTCTTGGTTTAGCTTTGGTGCTGCATAAAGCACATCTTCGTCGAGTAGACATTTTAGGTTAGTGTGATGACCCAGATCGTCAAAAATCTAGTGGAACATTTGGCTTCACTTTCTTTTCTTGAGTTGTTTGTGTTGGTGAGGAAGATGATCGAGGAGTCGATACTTCAACGCATCTTTTACTTAGAGATGATGAAATTGCACGGCGGAAATCTTCATTGTAAGACGTCTAACAGCAAGATTTTCGTGTAATACAAAAGCATTTACTATAGCTGCGTCGATAAAAAAGAAAGAAAAAAAAAATGCTATGCCACCATTTGTGGCTTTTTCTAACAATCTCGTAAACACTTTTCAATTGATCGAAGCGATCAACAAAGTTAATATTTGTATTATAATCAATGATCGCTTCGGGACAATTTACCTGTATTTTTGAGCTGTCCTGCTCCCTTTGACCTTCGAATGTAGTTTCCCGCGGGTC
This sequence comes from Thermobia domestica, assembly GCF_964235325.1. Classification (NCBI taxonomy): domain Eukaryota; kingdom Metazoa; phylum Arthropoda; class Insecta; order Zygentoma; family Lepismatidae; genus Thermobia; species Thermobia domestica. Next base: position 203,833,430 of record NC_137458.1, on the reverse strand, counting down.
ATGAAAATTCGATAGCAAATAAATACAGCTTTTGTCTTTCCATTTTATAGCTGCGGTGTTACTGCTTGTGAAACACTGATATTCTACACGATCAAAGCTTTTGTCGTTTGCAAACTTTGGAAGATTTTTTCTTTAATTTGTTGACAGCCCCACATCCATTGATATCATTTTCTTTCAAATTCTCTAGAAGGTTATATGTAGTAAAGTAGTTATCAAAATACACTGTGTAAGGTTTCCAGTTGAGATCGCTGGTTAACGTCTTTACTACTGATTCTCCAAGATTCCTCTGAACTTTGTTACCAATTTTTCCGATGTAAATATCAAACTTCAGAGCGAATCCAGATTTCTCTGCCAGCATCCACACTTTATAACCTCTTTTCACTGGTTTATTTGGCATATATTGTTTTATAGAACTTCGCCCATCGAACTTCATCATTGATTCGTCTACAGCAACGATTGGATTGGGATCAAAACACTTTTTAAAATTATGTCTTACTTTGTACAATTTGTCATAGTCTTGATCTCTTCTTGGCATAAGAACGTTGCCATTCAAATGTAGATTTCCCAACAACCAACTGAATCGATTAACGGACATAAGCTTACTGATGTAATCATCATGGAGATCAGGTGCTGTGCTCCAGTAATCCCTGTAGCTCGGTAATCGTTTGATGCCCATCAAAATATTAATTCCTAAAAATGTTTCAATTTCGTCCTTTGTAGTGGGAATATACTGCTTATTGGACTGCTGTGCTTATAGATTTGTTTGAAATACTATTGTGTCTAAGTTAATTGGATATGGATCTTTTAAATTTTGCACAATATTTGTCGGTCCTGTGTGACTGTTGAAAATTTAGGAGGTGATGGGATCTTGACGTCTTTCAAATCGGGTAAGTCCCTTATAGAAGAACATACTGGCTGTAGTATTGTTGCCTCCAGATTGTTGTCACCTTCAACGTCTGAAAGTGGACCACTTGAATCGCTTTGCGGAATATTCACATTGAGATCTTCAGTTTCATTTAATAAGGCACCATCTTCTGCATCACTTACGTCCACATCTAATTCAGGTTTGGAAGGAATCTCCTCATATAAAATAATTTCTTCAATTTCCTCTTCTATTAAGTCTCTTTAGCATCTCGATATATCCATATATATATATATATATATATATATATATATATATATATATATATATATATTAAAAAATAAGAAGCCTAATTAAAGAGCTAATACATATTTTCATTTGTGGTTTTCATGGAAAAGTTAGTGGTTGGACCGGAACGTGAAAGCTTGTTTCAATCCAGCCCGAATCCTTTACAAGAAAGGAAATTCAGTGAAACGTATTTAGATAGTTATACGGTGGAAACGATGATACGGAGCTAATGTTAGAGTTGACGTAGAGACCTATGCAGGGGTTGAAGTGGTTTTGAAAAGGAGAGGGGGCCCATATGACGTCACGCCGTTCCCCCTCGGCTATCTTCGTTCATTATTATTTCTTTTTGGAAGTGGGAGGACGCCAAAGTTACTTTTACGAAGTGGGAGGACGGCATCTCTCCGTGATCCCCCTCATTTTACCCCTATACCTATGTATGAAATATATGTAAAAATATTTTCTCTGAAAACTTCAGACTTGTTAGAAACGAAATTTTCTGAGGTAGGACTGCGCCCTCGGAGCTCCCCCAGGATTACATCATTGGTGTTATTGTATTCTACCATTTTCTTAATATCATCAATGAAAATATTATACGTAACTTGCGACGTATGAGAAACACACTTTCAAATAACCAATATAATATCTCTTTGGTCGGCTTGTTACACAGTGATGCAACTTTTGTATCACAACAAATAACATGAAAAAAACACGAATTTTACTCGGGTGACCTCTACATCATCTGCACTACATCCCAAGAATCCAAAATACAAGAACTCATAGAAAAAATACATAAATTAGCTTGCTTACCAATAACATCACCAGTTTAATTATCGCCGCATTCACTGCGTGCAAACCAGGGTTTGAAAAAGCCCAACCCACCTGGGTCCATATGGGTTTTTTCGGGTTTTATTGTTTTTTTTTTTTTTGGGTTTAATTGGGTTTTATCAAAATATTTCAATGTCTTTGGGGTAAAAGTGTTAAAATGTCATTTATATTTCAAGATTATCATTGTCACAACTTGTAACAATTTTCTATTCACTGCTTTTTTGAAAAAAGTGGCAGCCATTTTGAAATTTTACGTTGGATCATCGCCAAAATATATACAGCTACTTTAGAGTATCTCGTGCTTCTACTCTAAAAATTTCGACTTAAAAGACCGAAAATTGCGCTTTGTAGCGTGCATACCCGCTATTTTGAAAAAAAAAAAAAGTCACCATTTTGAAATTTTACGTTGGTATGCCGCCAAAATCTATACAGGAAATTTAGTGTGTCTCGTGCTTGTTCTCTGAAAATTTACATTTAAAAGACCGGAAGTGATTCCCTTTAGTATGTGTGGTACAAGCAGACGAACGAACAAATGCAGATTGAATCATCCCAAAAGCCTCAGTGACGTTTGCCAAATATGAACACCAAATATATTAATTTAACAGCGTAAAATAAATGTTTTTTATTGTTGAAGTTCACTTTCGATACCTGGTGCGTTCAATTACGGGAATTTCCCGAGCACTTGTTGCAAGAGGGATCTTTCCAGAAAATTTAAGACCATTAGGAAAGATATAATTCATATCTTATAAAATAAACTAGCTTTTGGCTAGCTGGGGGTTCTGCCCCCAGACCCCCGAGTTTGCTCGTCCTACGGCCTCGCATTTCTTATCAAACGCCCTTTGCATCAACAGTGAATTTCGTGAACTTGCTCTTCATATTTCCTGAATCTGCCCACCCGAGGGCATCGCCCCCCACACACTGTCTTTACTCGGCCTACGGCCTCGCATCTCTTGAACCCACAATTCTATCATTTCTTTTCCTATTTCAACTATTTAAAAGATAAAATTTTGTATCCCAAGAAAACGCCTATTTAAATAACAAGGAAATTTCTTCATCACCCTTTAGACCCCTAAAAATATTTAAAATATTCACTTTGGGCTATTTTCCTGTCGGTCATTCCTGGAATGCTATAATCATGCCAAATTTCATCATTCTAATCATGCCGGAAGGGCCTAAACATTTTGGGGTGTAGAAGACGTCCCATATAAATAACATGGGAAAGATTTTTCAGTTCCCCATAAAACCACTCTACGGTTGGAAATTTTTATTTCTCATGTTTCACTTAGGTAACGCTTACGAAAACGTAGAAGCATACCGAATTTCAAGATTTTATTCCAATTGTAAGTACCTAAAACATGAGATTATAAGTTAAAAAAAAATAAGGCCCATTTAAATAACATGGGGAAATTCATCCAATCTTTAGACCCTCTCTAAAAATTAAAAATATTCAGTTTTGGCAATTTTCCTGTGGCTTTGTCCCGAAAAGCTACAATGATGTCAAATTTAATCATTGTAGCCCTACAGGAAGTGGTCAATAATTTGGGGGTGTAAAAGGTGTTCCATATAAATAACATGGGAACGATTTTTCAGTTCCCTATAAAATCACTCTAAAGTTGGATTTTTAAATTTTTACTGATTTACTGATTTAGATACTGCTAAGAAAACGTACAATCATACCGAATTTCAAGTATTTATTCCAATTCTAAGTACCTAAAACATGAGATTAAAGGTCTAAAAAAGGCCCATTTAAATAACGTGGGGAATTTTTTCATCCCCTCTTTAGACCCCCTAAAAATTAAAAATATTAACTTTTGACAATTTTTCTGTCCGTTAGTCCCGGAAAGCTACCATCATGCCAAACTTAATTATTGTAGCCCTACAGGAAGTGCTCAATAATTTATTTCAGCTCATGTAGTTTTATATATAGTTAGGATGTTTCAGAATGTCTTAAATGAAATTAAATATCTTCCAGCATAAAATAAATAGTTTTATTGTTGAAGTATTCAGTTCCGATGCTTTGTGCGTTCAATTGGGGGAATTTCCCGAGAACTTCTTTCGGGACGTTATTTTTTTCCTCCTCCCTCGAAAATGCAGCTCCCTTTACTGTACATCGAAACTTCCACTAGTACGAAAGTTCGAATTCAGCACTTGAAATAGTAATCGGTACGTAGTTCGGAACTCTGAGCATCGCGTTTCTTAAATTTGACGAATTTTTACGCTTTTGTTGGTGTTGATTCTACAGAATGCTTATTTGAAGAGTACCTACAAATAACTGCACTAAACTGTAGTTGTTCGAAAACTAAATTTTACTGAAGAATTCTTGTGTAACCATCAAAGGTAAGAAATAATACTAATAGTTTTACTAATGCACTACATGTTTACTGGTAGTGCCGGCATCTATGGGTTTAAACGCGTCAAACGTATAAGGGACAACGTCCCTCGGCGTTGCCGAGCACACTATTCACGGAGAGTATTTTCTAAAATATAAAATTGCATTTTTTTTTCATTCAAATAGGCTATAAGCATAATCCATACATTAATTTGTTACTTAATTATCTCACGCTAAGGTAAGTTTTTTTTTATTCATTCAGTGAATTTAGAACTTTATAAAGGTCTTATGTTGAATGTTGTATACCTTAACGGGAAAGCATTCAATTCGCCCAAGGAAAGTCCAAAATCTGATAAAAATCACTTTCAATGTGATCACCTTGGTTGTATCAATAATATATTAACAAAAAGCTCAAAAAAACATGTGGGTTTTAAGGTGGGTCCAATCCGAAAAAACCCGGTGGGTTTTTTTGGGCTGGACCCACTTGGGCAAACCCTGGTGCAAACAGAGCCATAACAGAACCACAAAACGCGGGAATATGACAATTGACTGAAAATAACATGGCGAGCCACCTAGTAACAAACATCGTAACACGACGAATAAGTAATTCAAAATCTGCAGCACTGTACAAGTACCAGCTGAGCGTTCACTAAAGGGATGCAATAAGTGCATCACCATGCAACATCGTTTAATAAATCGGTGATGCAAAAAATGCATCAGTCCGAAATTTTCTTTTATATGTTGCATCTTGGAGGCAATCTCCGTTGGGGTGGGGTGGAGTGGGGGTGCACCGGGCGCCATCCGGCAGCCCTATCCACCCTGGGCATATGCCAAGCAAGTAGCGAATAGGACAAATTATATGTCGGTAAGACAAAAATATATCTTTAAAACAGGAGATGAGAGATGTTGGAGATGAGATAAAAGGAAACGAAGCAATATCTGGATTTTGTGGAAAGAAACATTTATAAATTGTATTTTATAAGGAAATTTAGATAAACAGTTGAATAACATAATCCAGAATTTTATCAACAAACAGTAGTTCATAAGAATGGAAATAAAAATTTCGTTAAGTAATGTTAAAATTTTATATAGAAAATAGAATCTAGAAAAAGTAATAAGAAATTTAGAGCAGTCAGTGACATGTAAAATACTCCCCACCAAAATTACGATCAAACTATTAAAATCCATGTTCATGTCAAAGGCAAAAGAAAAAGTTGTATTTAAAAATAAAGATTGCGCAGATACTCAATCTCCTTGGGCTAATTTATTTTGTAGATCAACACATGAATGTGTTTGTTGCAGGAATGCAAATAAGCGACAACATTTTACTAGCCCAAGAAAAACGCTACCAGCCCATATTCCACATCCCAATCGTGACGTTTATAGTCTTTACTGTTTAAAACCGATGAACTACTCGCCCCGGGCGAGTGGTTATTTGCATCCCTGATTTATTGAAATATCTTGATTAAGTTGATAAAAGGAACTTGGTTAACCAAGAATAGTAATTAAGATATTTTGGTTTGGTAGTAGAGCATCTGTCCGCCAAATGGAAGATTGAAGGGCAGTTCCATGCTCGTCCAATAATAATTAGTTCTTCTAACAGTTTATTTTTCAACAGTAATAAGAAGTAAATGCTGAGTATTTTTTTTAAATTTAGATGGAAATGTGGTTGTAAAGTTTTGTTTTTGTTTCCTTCGTTGTAAAAGTTTATATTTACTGTGTGAGTATTTTCACAAATGTTCAGTTAATTTTTACTGCATCGGTTATTTCTGCTATATCTATTAACGGTTTTGTTACTAGTTGATAAAAGCTTCTATCTTTAAAACTCAGTGTAACGAAATCAGTACATTTTTGAAAGGGCATTGAGATGTAAATCTGTGCGCGTGGGCTTTCTATCTATTTCATGCCTCCTATCTTTGGTCTTCTTGTAAATAATATGAAAAGGAAATCACGTATAATACTCACACATAGAATGACTAGTGTTTTTGACTTTTTACAAATATATTGTTACTTTTGACTTCAGTTTACATGAAAACTTTTCACAGTGACCTTTAATTTTACAGGCTTCTGCTGAAAAAGAAACGGTATCCAAAGAGTCTGAAAGGTACGTAGACAACACTGTGTTAATTTAATTTGTGAAATGTGTTTAGAAGGTGACTTCCGTCCATGTATTGCAGAAATATTTGTTTGAATCGCAACAGGAAAACACAAGATAATTGTAAAAATTCATAGTCCAAAGTGACTAGAAAAGTACCTGTACAGTTCCTTTCGACCATTGTATTTTTTAAGGGATTTTTTTGCTGTTGGGATTTTTAGTTTGCCACAGGTTGGAAAGTTATTTGATTTAATTTGTCAAGAGAACGTATTTTAAAATTCTATTATTGTGTTTCCGGTTGTTCAGAAGTACAGAGGATAGATCTCTGAATAATTTTTATATCTTACTATTCTGCTGTATGTTTTACGTACTGAACGTTTTAATTGAATTGAATTCTGCATGTTTTAACTGAAAGCAAGAAAAAATAGACTAAATAAATGTACATTGTAAAGTGAGTAAATTGATTAATTTTATTTATTTATTTTTAATTTTTTTCCTCGAGTTTCATATTGTAAATTATTGTGAGCCCACGTTGTAAAAGGTTGGGTTTATATTTTGGTTTAAATAGCAGTTAGTAATTATTTACTCTGTTTCCACTGACTGAAAGAAAGAGAGAGAGAGAGAGAGAGAGAGAAAAAAAAAAAAGCTTGTCACTTTGTGGAAAATAGAGTTTGTGAATTAGTGGAATTTTCTAGTCAACCATGAATAGTGTTAAGAAACGTTGGTTAAGTTTACAAATATTTTATAAACTTTTAACCGTGAATTAGTTTGTGTTGTTTACGTCTATAAAGGTGAATGGTGTCGAATAGGAGAGCAGTTCGGTTTCACATACCGCACAGTTCAGAAATTCTTTACTGATGAATTTCTTCTTTTTCAGACAAGAAGGAGAGGCAAGGAAAGAGATCCAAGGATCGGATCAGGTGAGAGTCAATATAATGTTATTAATTTTATATGCACATATAGTTACTCATGAGTGACCTCGCGTAGCGTAGTCGCTAACGCTCTCGTCTTGGTCTTGGGTGGGGACATTCGGTCGAAAAAATATAAAACCTTTCTCAAACCAGCCATCCTGAGTCTGGTTTTCCTCATTCACATCAGGTGAATGCCGGGATGATAACCTAATATGCAGGTCCCAGGCCACTTTCCTTTCCTTTCCTCGGATATGTGATTGCCAAGGGAGGTTATCCCTTACACGTGACGGGCTAACATGGCCATAGATGCCGAAAGCCCAAAAATCGAATCCCTAGTCCTTATTACTCTTGACGTGCTGTAGAGAGAAAATCACAATTTTGGGAAAGTCTTTTGAATTTCAGTTCAGTATGGGTTAAACAGCTGGGGTAGGATTGAGAAAAGAAGTTCCGAATAAACAATTTTACAATAACAGGTTTTTATTTTCTGTGGGTTTTTGCATGGCTGAACCTTTTGCAGATGAGATTTGATAGTGTCCCTGATTATAGGGTGATAGCGAAAGGATCTTCAGGTGGTTGAGGGACGATGTGGTAAAACAAATACTGTCCAAGATATAAGATACAGAAAATTCGCCATAATAAAGGTGGAGTTCTTGAATTAGAAATACTATACACTCTTGGTAAAGATAGTTATCAAAATAGTGGAATTACTCATGTACTGCAGCACGTGATTTTCGTAAATTACTGACATTGGTCATTCATGCACAGTGAATGTCGTGCGTTAGTGTTGTATTAGGTTATATTAGTACACGAGACGGTGTAGTACAATTTCTTGTGTACAATAGGTCAGGCATTGTTTTTGCAAAATAGGAGACCCATCCGATTTTCAAAGGGCGTGCTGTCAGTTTGAGCCAGATATGTCGGAGACTGTTAGTGTATTAGGTGTATCGAGAGTAACGGTGTCCAAATGATAATGTCATACAGGCTCGTGGCAAATCATCATTAGAGAAGAGAAATAGTGGGCTGAAAGGAAACCTAAATGAGAGGAACCGCCGAACATTGAAGTGGATTTTCACAGAAAATGTAGAGAACTAATCGGCATAAAGACTGCATAAATCCGACAAGAGCTGCATAATATTAACATTCGCGGTTGGACTGCGATTTCGAAACCTTTGATCATAAGCAAGCGGTGGCTTCACTGGTATGAGTCACAATTTCATGGATTTCGTTGTAGTATTATTGCCCTCAAAGGACAAATTGCTGTCAATGTAAGTTGATACTAGGTAAATAGGTGCGTCCTATAATGCAGATATTGTTCTGTAACTAGAATACAGTCTTCGGAGATGATAAGGCATTGATACTCACAGCCAGACATATTCAGGTGTAGTTTGAACAGGACATCAGGATGAACTTAAACACTTCTTCTGTTCTATTCTCTCGAGCTGAACATTATTGAACATCTGTAATAAGTTTTAAAGGAACGAATCCGGTGCACATTTCCACCACTGTTGACGCAACTGAGTATTACAGCGATGAGAAGTGGTTTACTCTTTCGCTCCAAACCATTCACGAGTTGTGTGCCTCAATTCCGGGTAGAAACACAAGCTTTACTACATGCCAAAGGAGGTCCAACAATGTATTAATCATATAATTTGCATTTTGGTTAAGTGTTCCCATTATTTTGATAACTGTAGGTTTGATGTGTACGTCAGTCTTTGGGCATATGTTCTCAACTGTGACGTCTACATCAAGGACTGTGGCAGTATGATTGGAGAAGGACAAGATGAGTTAGTTTTCTTCATTTATTTTTGTTTCTTTCTCTCATCTCCCTCAGCCTAAAGGCATAAACATGGGACGTTAAACTGAAAGATTCTTTTCTTTCTTCCTCCAGTAGTTGTACTGCCAAACCTATCTTTTCACTCTCTCTTCATATTCAACCTGGTAAAATTATGACTTGACTACAATATGACGGCCCGCTTGTAGTTGCAGTAATGTGCCGCTGAGAGAGAATAATAATAATAATTATTATGGTGTTCAGTGCAAGTGATTAATCATGTTGTGTTTTGAAATACGCAAGAGTCTCATCTGTTGCAACACTACAAAAACAATTTTGAGTAAATTTTTCTAGTCCTTGACCTTTTGCTATCTACGATGTGTGAAGTTTTCGGTAAGGTGAAAAATCAAGAGGCTTCAGTTGCATTAGGATCTCAGCAACGGTCGAGGTCCTTACGTATTGTAAAACACGAAATGACTGCTTGAATTTACTAAAAGCCATATTGGCTACTACAGTCTTCAGCGGCCAAGTACCACAACTATAAACTTGGGCTATTCTTGAAATAAACTTAGAGTTTGCCTCTCTACCAGGATAAGAATGACCATGATTCGTAACGTAATTGTGATGTTACGTTTCACGGGATTATGATTTGATTTTCAGTTTTAGCGTGTTTTTCTGCAGCGAAGCTATATGAGACGTAAACCTACAGCTTAACGTGTGATCCGAACCACGAGCTCCCGCTGGGAATCGAATCTGGGTCTTCCACACCAAAAGCGCGTTCTCACGAGGTTAGGAATAACTAAACATTTCAAATATATCTTCATTCTCTGATGATATATGCTTTCAACAATTTTCTCATGTAATTTCCGCTGTATTTAAATAAGTCGTAGCATGAAGATACATTTTTGGAGACGCACTGCATAGAATTCAGGCACTCGAAAGGATAATTATTCCTGGACTGATTTTGTTTTCGTACTACTTCGTCACTGTTGAAACCGCTTCAGATGCAAGAAGGTTGGCAGTCTGTCTCCAAGTCTGGGATGTATGGGGGTGAGTAATTGCCGCTATGAAAGTGTGTTTGAGCAATATGGGACTTGGCATGGTTATGAAACAGTAGACCTCTGGAAGACAGCATGCTGGAGCATCTATTCATAAACCCAGTAAATTTTCTATAAGGTCTCACAGTAGGCAGCGGCGTTGGTCATTGTCCCTTGCTGCATGAAATCGACAAGGAAGATACCGTGTCTGGCCCAGAGCACATGCTATAATCTAAAAAGTTGGGAATAATGTTTGAATTTTAGATGATATATTTCGCCCTTCCAAAAACTGCTGCTTGGATTCAGAGGTCATGTTGGACACCCATGTGTCATTTCTCGTGACGGATGTGGCTTATCAGTGTATCTTCTCATGATATCAATCCAAAAAATCAAAACACTGTTACTTCTGTTGATTTGAGATCCTCGGTGCCCAAGTAATTGAAGCCCAACCTTTTCCAGGCAGTTGTGTAAAGAATTGAACGTGGCCTTGTAAAAATACACTGATAGCGTGGAAATTATGAATCGTCAGTTTCTCGAATCATGGTGTCAACAGCACGTACAAAGTTGTCGTCGATTATAGACGGTCCGCCCGAACATGGTTCATCATGCACGTTTTCCTGTGATCCTAAAACAGGCTCACCGGTAGCCAGTTTCATATGCACAAAAGAAGGAACGTGCAAAAATATTGCAGGATCTTCAAATAGTCCTCATTTGTAATTCCACAACAGCTATCACTCTAAGGTAAACATAACATAATACAGAGTAGGGGGATGTGAAGCATCCTGTTATGTACCAAATTTAGAGTTTCCACCGGAGAAAATCAGGAAAAGTCAGGGAATTTGGCTTACTTGTGAAAAGTAAGAGAATTTCATGAAAAGCTGAAAAAACTCGAGAAATGTAGGAATTTTGTTCTCAGAACTCATTTTTCTTTTTACGTTACGTATCTCTTTGGTAGAGCAGTTTGTTTTTTAAGCTTCATTACCCACCTACATACACACACGCACTTTGTATATAGATATATAGATATACATGCATAGTAGATTAGGAACTCTCTGGTCGGAAAAAAAATATAGTTGCTTTCTTACTTTGTATATAGACTTGGAAATTTATAAATCGCAACCTGGAAATGTCCTTAAGTGCGTGCTCTCCAAGTAAGTGGGAACCCTGATTATTGGAATGCAGCGCCACATAATTTTGCCAGGTTAATGCTTGAGAGAGTCTATCTGAGAAAAATAAATGAAATGGGTTGGTCAGTAAGAGACGGAATAGTAAATAAGAAGGAAATGAGTAAACTGTTTCCTTGGTAATATGTTACGTGATATTGTAATGCTATAGATTTAACAATAGTTTAGGAACATTCAGTTTACTAAAGTTGCGAGTAGGGAGGGATGAAATTAATGGTATTGTAATCAGTGTTCGATTCCCGGGAGGGAGGGGGTCACTCGGTCGAAAAAGTGTAGGGAGCTTTTTCAGGCCAACCATTCTAAATGAGGTTTTCTTGGGTTTTCCTCGTTCACACCAGGCAAATGCCGGGGTGGTACCTAACATAGGTCCCAGGCCGCTTCTTTCCTTCCCCTTCCCCGGTTAGTGTGCTTGCCGAGGGACGTCATCCCTCTTATGTGACAGGCTAAATGGCCATAGATGCCAAAAGCCCAGAAATCTAAATCCTAACTCCCTTCTGTAATCAGTGTTTATTGTTGGATGTAAAGAAAGCACAGTAACACATGTTAAGTTGGTCACTTCTGTACGTGGCCACACTTACATTTCAACCTCACATCTGCTGAACCATGTGCTGTTGTCATTCTGTTAATTCATCACTTGTTTGGACATTTTCTGTGGAATCGAGGGTGACGAACTTCAGGGAGGTTTCGTGATGGTTGCAGCTTGCAGTGGTTTCTTTGGCTCTCCATTGTGAAGGGTAACGCATATTCTTTCCACCAATACAAAATATGTGAATATTTCTCATTCTAGCTTTGAAAGCAATATAACTTAAATAAAAATAAAATCTGAGCAAAACAAACGCCTATTATTTCTAAGTGTTTGCTTTAGTCAGATTTTATTCATTTATGAAAATTTTGATTTAATTGGGCCATGAAATGAAAACTAACAAATTCTCTTTTAATAAGGTAGATGGTTGTTGTTTTGGAAGTTTAGCGTCCCTTTTCAGCGCCGATGCTCTATGAGACGTGAACCTACAGTTTAAGGTGGAATCCAAAAGATTGTCCAATGTTGTCCCGGCGGGAATCGAATCTGGGACCCGTGCAACAAAGACGCGCGTGCTAGCCACTAGACCAGTGGGAAGGTCTACGACGGCGAGATTAAATGCCTATGGCACATAACACCATGTTCCGTGAAATTGCGCATATTTTTAAGTAAAATTAGTATCTTGAACTTCTAGATTATGTGCAAGCAATGGACATTGATTCTCTCCTCAAGAACCTAGACGAAGTATGATATTTCCTCATATTAGATTTTTGATGGACACTATTTTGGTTCAGCGATATGCATAAAGTTTGATGTGCTCCAGTAATTGTTCCTAATTGTGTGTGATCACACACTTCAGTAATTTCACTTAGTCATCCGCTTTCCGATCACCTCCGTACTAGCTCTTTTGGGAGCACCTGAAGGAAAGGGTTTTTGCACATAGTTTGCGTACGATTAAGGAGTTGAATACATCTTCTTCATTAAGTAAGGGTAATTCCGTGGGACGCGGCACTACACGCTGAAGGCGTCCGCCAACCCCACTGTTTTCAATAGTACATTCATCATGTTATCGGAGGACATTTATGAGACTATTTTCAGAACACTGAAATATATACTATGGTTTAATATAAATGTTAAACGTTTTCATCATCCCTTGTCTGCTGAAGTTAGTAGATAATAAGCATTACCTGTTCTTGTTCACCCTTACTGCACTTCCAATCAAACACTCGTAGCTCTTGTTAATCGAAGCTTTTCTGTTACAGCAGCCAGCAGCTGATGATGGAAAGGCAGAAAATGAAGCAGTAGAGGAAAAAGGAGAAGATTAACGTGGTAAGTTTCCGAGGTGTCTGTCATCCGTGGAATGAAAATTCCAAATTTCAGAAAGTATGAGTTAAGTAGAATTAAAGTATATAATTTAATGTGTATGGTATATAGTTAAACAAGTAAATATCGTTTCGCAGTGTGAAACTAAGACTTCCAAACTATGCGAATTCAATACTCAGACTTAAAGTGATACATCTTCAAGTACTGGTTGCAATAGAGTGATAAGATCAAAGATAGGGCCTGTTCCTCGGACGCTGAATCCATATCAAAAAGCCATTGCGCGCTTTGCCTTACTGTCTTCGTTCTATGTCGATAAACGTTGAAATTGTAGATTGCTAATTTTAACCACTTCCGGTTTGAATAGAGCAAACACAACCTATTCTAAGGACACTAAATCAATTGCAAAAACACATTTTGACAGCATTTACCATTTTTGCTCTACAAAAATCAGTATTGAAACCGGAAGTAATACTAAATTGGAACTACTTGCGGCTTTGATAAAGTGTTGTGATTAGTCATGCAGTCTTGTGACACTAAAACGTTTGCAAAAACCGGTATTGGAACCGGAAGTAATAGTAAATTGGAACCACCACCGGCTTTGATAGATTGTTGTGGATAGTTATGATATGTTGTCTTGACACCAAATTATTTGCTAAAAAACACTTTTCGTTATGTTACCGGCTAAGCGGTTAGCGTACGCGCCCGATTCCCGGCGGGAGCTCATGTGGTTCGTATTCCACGTAAATCAATAGGTCCACGTCTCATATAGCCTCGCTGCTGAAAGGGACACTAAACTCAAATCAACTCAACTCGTCATATGTTACCGTTTCCGTTCTATGGCGATAAACGTTGAAACCTGTATGCACATCACCCATATCCGACGTAACTTTGCGATATACACAGACACATACGAAGTTCCATAGCAGACGACCCACTCGTCTTCGCCGACTTCGTCGCTCTTGGACACAGGAGCACGCTAATTGGACCACACATAATTGGAAAAGGGTGTATTATTCCGATGAATGGTGGTTTGTGCTGCACCACTCGGACGGGCGCGTGCATGTGTGGCACCAACAGCATTAAGTATGGACCCTTCGTGCATAGTGCGTACTATACACGGTTGTATGGTTTGGGGATGCTTCTGTTGACATAAACTGGGACCGTTAGTGTGCATGTACTATAGTTTGACGTCTGTTGTATCTTCATATGTTAGGGGATCACCTACATTCTATAGTGTAACACTTCTGCTCGCACGGAAACGGAATTTTCTCCAGGACAACAATGCACGGTACCACCAAGCAGAACTATACTTACTTGGCTTGAAGAATATTTCACGGAGCTGAAGGATATGAATTGGCCCCCTAACTCACTGGATCTGATTCCTATATAAAATCTGTGGGATGATGTGGAACGAGCATTTCACACCATGATACATGCACCGACATCTGTGGTCTTATTGTGGGATGCCTTCAGGAATATATTGTGTCAGATCCCCGTGGAAACGTTATCAGCAACTTACAAAACCTATATCATACCGTGTCCAGGCCATCCTTCGAATAAAGGATGGACCAACAAAGTATTAAGTAGGTAGTCACAATTTAGTAAGCATTCAGTGCATTTAATATTTCAGTATATCTGAAAAATGAATTTTCTTTTATTATTCACAAAATTATTATGTTTGAAACAGGACGTCACACAGTGCGCTGAAATCCCAAAAAGCTTGTAAAAATATGAAAACGTTCAGTTTGTATGATATTATGAATATATAGGTATTCGATATTACCGATAGCGATTATGAGTACAAAAATAAAAAATAAAATAAAAAAATCAACATGGCGGATCCAATGTGAGGGGCAAACATTTTTAAAACTTCTCCAAATAGGCTGAAAACTACTTTCATCATATTTTTAAGACTGCTGATAACGATTGTAAAGTCAGAATGTCAACATTCAAAATGATTATGAAGTAAATTGCAATATAACATATGCAAAGTAACATATGTATTTATTATTGCTATAGTTTCAAATTACAAATATTGTTAAAAAGTGGTATGCTGGACGTCTATTGGGAAACACGTGCATAATGTTTGCAAGGGCACCTATGGACAGCTGTATTTTGTGACTTCAGTTAACTAGTAGTATTGCGTATGTCGTAAAATAAATAAGTCGATAGATTTATGCGGAATTCATAACTGTTTTTGGGCACTTATCTAATTTTGGTTACTTTTTCTTTATTTTGCGTTAAACTTAATAATAATTTGTGATAACTTCAATTATTTTCTCAGCTTAAATTATTTAAATGCCAATTCTACGTACGTTCATCTGTTTTATCCATTTTGAAAATCCAAAAAAATGTTGAAAATTAACGAAGTTACGATACTTTAAATCAAAGTGTTTGTTTCACGTTCATGTTCACTACATCCGAACCGGTCAAACGGCACTTTTCAAATGAGTGCCTGCTCCGCAGATATAACAGAGAGACGGATGTTTTAACGAAATATGATACTTGAAACATTCTACTATTGGACCCAAGACCGAAGAATTCGCATATCGAAATTTTGTTGTTTGACTTTTGACCAGCTTTTTGGGATTCCAGCCCACTGTGCATCAGTTCAAATGTTCCGTGAATATTGCAGTTCCTATTAAAAATCAAAATCCAGATTAAGTATATTCCATATTCATTTCAAACTTAATATCAGTCTAGATGATACCGTACTGTCCTGGAGATATACGGGGTGTTCAAGAACATGTTCATTGGATGTCAGGACGCCCATTGTGCTGCAAAGATGATTGAAACCGAGACATGCATGTAGCATGTACAAAATGAGAGGTTATCACTACCGAGGATGTTCATGATCTGAAGAAACACCATTCGGCGCTGCAACATCTCTTGATTCATGCCTGTCTCGGCGCCATTGTGGCCATTTTAAGCACTTCCTGTAATAACACTGCACACAGTGTTGCTCTACGTCTGTCCCTGTGTTCTTCCGAGATGCGTGGGCCAAGGTTCTGTTAATTAAGTATTGTTTCTAGTGCTATTTGACATCACTCCTCCAACCCCCTTAACTGTGCCTACGGTATGCTCTTTCCTGCATATCAATGTGTCTCAGGCTCACTGATAGCCCATCCGCTTCTGCTTCTAAACCTTACGGCATGTGCCATGTCGTGTGGTTCACCGTGTGTGACGGTATCACGTATATTTCAATCTAGATTTTTTTGTTGCATGTTCTTAAGAGGAATGAATGACCTCATGAAATTTGGACATATCTTTGCACACCATCTTGTATTTGACAAAAGAAAATTTTGACAAATCTTGCTTTGCATATATGGTATAATGAAGTTACCAGGAACACGTTATTGATTAATAAATGCAATGATTGCTGTTTGCTATAATTTGTTGAATTGAATCTGAGTATTGGAGTGATATTTTACATCATCTGTGAGCATATTACATCAATAATTAAACGTTTACATAAATGCTTATCAAACAAACATAACTTACCTTTTTTTTTTTTTCTTCCTTTCTAAAGGGCAAAACTTCCGAAAGAAGAATTAGTAAAATTCGATAATCTGCCAGAAGATTTCATTTTGGTAAATCGAACGTTTCTTTTATTTCTATCTTAATATTGTCGTGATTTATTTTCGCACAGACAGGTAATACTGTATGTATTTAAATAGTCCAATGATAGAAATCAGTTTGATATAACACTTAAAGTGCTTTGAGAAAGAAAGAAGGAAGTTTTAAATGTGCTCTCATGATTTTGTACTTTTATAAAAATATAAATATTTACATTCTTTGTTTATTGAATTGCATAATAGCCCCATTATAATTATAGCTTGTGATGTTGCTACCTTTGTAGATTATTGCATAGTAGTTTTGTACATAAAGAGAGTAGTTTACTATGTGTTCTAACAATTTGAAAACATAATGAAATGCTCAGTAGTCATTGTTTTATATTTGTAAAAGAATATATAAATATATATGTATATTTGCATTGGAACCTTGTCAGACCATTTGGATTCAAATGACAAATTCTACCATATGTGTTCTGAATGATGTGAATTTTCTTCTTATTTTCAAACAACGATAGTTATGTATATTTTCTTTTTTATATTATGTTAAGTTTGTTGATTTTTAAAAATTACTTGTGTGCATGCGTAATGACAAATTAATTTTTTGCATTTGAATATTTTTCAGTGACTATTCACATTGATAATACTAAAAAGAAATAGTTTTTATGCCATAAATAAGTAGTAATTTTTAGATTTTTGATTTGATATACACTTCAATGAATTTGGAATATAATAATTTTTGGAAAGTTGTTCCTCTTTTTTTAAGTACAATATTATTTTTTGTATGATATGAAGACTGTTAATTGTTTATGTGTGTAACAAATGGAAGTAACAGTGATATTGTAAGTTAATGTTCACAACATACTTCCACTATGTGCTACGAAAATATCTTAAAATTCAATTTAAGAACTAAGTTCTGGGAGTTAAGACAGCAGTTCTGAGAGTATTATATTCAAGAGGCATATAGCAATCTACTCTTCGAATATTTCGAACCATTGATTAGATAAATAGTCTATATTTATTTGATATGAAATTGATCATTTGATATTGTTTGTAAGAAATATATTCGATTTGTGGTGAGCTGATGAATGAGTTTTTGGTACTGACTTAAGACAGTATGATTCATAAATTTTAAATCACTGGCAAGAATAAATGTTATTATTTATTAGAAGTATTAACTTATCAATTTGTAATTGTTTCTGTAGGTAGTGCGGAAATGCTTAATTGGAATTATCACCTATAAGTATTTCATGTCCGACACATAGAACAATATTTTTATCTATAATAAAGTCTTACGTGGTTCCATGAAAATTATGTGGATATTACCTTGCTTGGAAATGTAGGCATATTCATTTCTTCCAACATATCTAGATTTTAAGTACATACTTAAGTTACATTTACAGCATTTTTTTTTTTTTTTCGGGGTGTAAACTTAGGTGTTACTAAATATTGATACCATGCAGGCGTAATGAAAATACCATGTGATTACTGAACTTACGCGCAGTATAGCAGCTCAAACATAAAATTTCATTTGATTTAAACTACTCGCTGAGCAAAACAATATGTTTATTGTAAAAATTAACGTGTAACAGTTTCGGCAACTATCCACTTTCGCTTCAACAAACACTAAGTCTGAACATCGAGATTTGCGAGTACAATTTATATCTTATGTAACATCCAAGCTGTGAGGGATGAATTCAAACCAATGTTTTTCTGTTTGTATTGGGACCCGCGATGTGCTGACTACACGTCTCCCAACTTAAAATCACTGGCTGGTCGGCTTAGGTCCTGCCATGCACTTAGGTTTATTCGTGTTTGTATCAGAGACATGGTGACTTTTTTTTATATGTTGTATCTACTTTTTTCGTGTGTGGAAATGTGAAGTGACAAGTTGGATGGTCACATAATCAAATATTAAAATAAATATATTTATTTTATAAACTTGTTAAGATTACTTGATTTTATTGTTTGTTCAGGTAGATAATTCCGTAATTTTTATATAAAATAGAAAACTGCTCATATCAGAAATGTACTGAAGTATAGAAATAAAATTTGATGCATTGAGATTACGTACATAAGAGTATGCATTCCATGGTCTAGTTTCGTGAAATGAATTCATTCGATTACAACGCTGATAATATTTTTTATGAAGTACATTCTAATAATGGCTTTTCGTGAGCTATATTTTTATTACATGACATCTTCCACTCGAATAATTCTGTATCATTGAGAATCGAACGTGGTAAAAGTGCCAGATGCCACTGTGTAGTACTTTTTACTTCTCTTTTTTGAAGCAGTATCGGGTGAAAATAAAGCATTCCATCAAGTGGTGTATGCAGTCCAAAAGTTGCATATGTACAGTTCAGCATTGTACACGTTTAACCTTTAGTTTGATGGAATCTATGATCAATATAGGATGAAAAATGTGATGAAGTCTAAATAGCTAAAGCATCCACACGCACACTAAAAGCGAACGCTCTATTCATGAAACGACATGGAAATTGGCAAATCAAAATATCAGTTGCAACTACATACTTTCTTTTGAATGGTATTCACTTTCATTTGATATATTTAATAACTTTGATGCCTTGTTATGGCGCTAGTTTTTTCTTTATTTTTCCCTCCTTATAAACAGTGCGTAGTGGTTAAATATAATTAGTATTGGTTTTACGAAATGATGTGGAACTAAGTTGTTGGACAAGCGTTCTTTTTAATGTCAGTAGTAGTTGAATATATTCACACAATTTCAGTGAACCATAATATTAGTCATTGGGTAAATAATAATAAAATTTAATAGTATTTCCGCACTTTGAATATGACAAATTTAAACAAACTTAGAATCATACTGTAAAGTTCGTTATTGTCTGTTAAGTGCTCGTTAGGCATAGTTGGATTATAACTTTGTAAGATTTGTGTACATAGTCACAGGACCATGACAGAAGAACTTAAAATGAATAGAAGGAAAGGTAGTTGTGAATTCAAATGTTTTATTTTCTTTGTCACTATATTTTATGTAGTTCGTTTACGAATAGGTGGATGCCTTCTTTGTAATATTGCTTACTTTTAGTGTCATGGGGATATTTCATTAAGAAAGGAAAAAAAGTTGACCAGAACAATTTAGAGAATATCGTTCAATTAACCGGTGGAAGTCGAATGTGTACTTTTTGTGTCCCAAGCCTCTGATTTTAGTCGTCGTTCTCTGGGTTTTGAACAATTGTAGTTTTTAAATTTTAATAGAATTCCTCTTAACTTTTTGATAAAAATAATCTAATAACATATTTTCTTCTTACAATAATGCGAGATATCCAAAATGTACTCCTTTAGGTATGGATTTTTCTTATTTCGTTTTTTATTTCAATATGTGACAGGTTGCATGTGTCTCGCCAATTATCAGATAGTATTTTTTTCCTATTAGTTGAAAGTATTTGAATCTGCATTTTTCAGTTATTGTGCAGTTTCTTTGCTTGTTTGTTTTATTGTTATTACAATATTATCGGTTATATTATTTCGTTTGGTATACATTGCACAGATAAAATATTGGTGTGTGATTTGTGTCCTTACGTGTGATACAAAAATGGCAAGTAAATATCTGCAAGAGCAGTTAAGAAAACGATTTCAGGTTCAGTTGATCATCTAAGTGATATATGTAAAATCCTTTGTGAGTGATATTTATTCTGCAAATATAATAGAGTTCTCGTGACTGGTCTAGAGACTAGCACGTGCGATTTTTGTAGACGTGGTTCCGGGTTCGATTCCCGGTGGGAGAGCACATACAATATAGTTTCACAATCATTGACTTGCATTAATTACCTATCTTTTAATCGAAGGGACATAATCAAGGGACGTTAAACTTTTAAAAAAAAATAAATAAAAAAAAAATTCAATTTCAAAGATAATAGATGCTAGTTTGCATTGTGTTACAATATATCTGCATATGATTTCCTACAGTGGACAGTTAGAAGTAGGGTTCAGTACAGAAATGGTATATATATATATATAAAGAAGTTTCCCTATATTAGAATAGAAAAGTAATAATAGAAAACTAGAATAAATCAATAACTATAACATCAAAAAATAGTTGCTACTAAGGATAAACCAAAAAGTAGTTGGGATACAAAATGTACCTCTTCCGGCTTTCGCGTTATAAATTAAAGTCTATGCTTAGCGAAGGAAAATCATGGACGTGGTGTAAGTTTTTAACGCAAGTCTACTAATAATATCATTGTATTTGATTTTTTCTATGGACTAGTTAAAGTGGTATGTTAATAGTATATGTAGCATTTTATATCACACAGTATAATAAAAATTATGCAATTAAGGAAAACGTAAAACTCACAAAATTGCACCATTACACTGTGCAGATGATCATGTAGAGAATACGTAAATCAAATGATATGGTTCATAATTTTGTATGTCTGAGTATCTTCCGAAATATCCTTTAATAGTGATCATAAGAAGAGAGAACTGTAAATCCTTAATATTTATCAATCAATGTAATCATAATACCTATTAGGGATCAATGTAATTAATTCGTAATAGGTACTTTCAAGTTTCAGTCAGTGTTTTTATGAGGCGAAACTAAAGAACATATAGATGAATTGACAGCTAACGTAAAAATAACCATAAAGATTCACTTTAATTAAATATATATGTTTAGTGTGGAGTGCCCTACAAAGGAACTCCCCGTACATATACGTGTGAACAAATCGTATCAGCAAGGAAGGGGTAATTTAAGTCAGGTTTGATCATAAAATTGCTCCTTTTCTTTATTCTTGTAGAATTATTTGAAGGAAAGTGAAATACAGGTATTTATTTGAATGGATTTTCAACTTTTACAGAAACGAATATATAAGATCTCATATTCTATGTAATGCTATAATCAACAGACAGGAATTTTCAGCCTGCTAGTTTTTATTATTATTACACTTTGTACATTGTTATTTAATGATACCCACCCTGAAGAAGGGAAGTTTGTGGGTTACACGCCTTTCAGCATGATCACTTGTTTCTAAAAGGTAAAAACATGTCAAGTCTTTCTAATTATTTTTAGAAAATAGCTATACCTTTTCTCTTTTTTTTTTCTTTTTCTTTTTTCTTGTGGCTTGCCAGACTATGAACACTTTTGACCACTTATGAAAAGCTTAAGAAATTGTGATAATAATAAAAAGAAAGAAAAAGAAACTATTCTCCCAGGATGTTCGGTGTTCAGTATTTTATCTAAAATGGTCACACATTGTGTGGTAAGTCAGTAAATAAATGTAATACAAAAATTGAAACTAGTTTCTCTTGAAGTAAAACCGGGATCTCTATAGAAGCTGATACGACACATGAAAATTTACATTAGAATTCTTGCCGCTAGTAATTTGCAGAATAACTTACTGTGTATAAAAGTGAAAGTGATGCTCAAAACTCCTGTCAGTGGTCATAGTTGATAATCAAAGAGAAATTTAAACAACGAAATATTATCAAAATGACACAGATTTTTTGTGTTGAAATCTCAGTTTGTAGGTGCATTTCGAATTAATAAAATAAGGTGGCATTATATTATTAAGAGTATGTTACACTTTCCATCTTAACTTACACATGTATTTGCGCGATTAGTGCGCAGTGCCCAGTTACTCATGTCCCAGTGAGAAATAAAAAAAATCAAGATGGGGGTCTTAATGGTTGAATATTACTGGTCATAGTAATTTAAGATGTTGGTTGAGAAAATGATACTTCTGAGAAAACGTTATAAAGTATCTTGTCTGGCAAGTTTGCTTTGGACTGGTAATGGTTCAGTATTTATTAAAAGTTGTAACAAAAACAGGATTCGCAATGCTTCCAGGAGGTATAAGGATGTTAATAGAAATCGAGTCATGGTCCACTTAGATATTTTAGAATATTTTTTTAACTAAGTAGGATAGTCAGTCAATCATTAGTTTCATTTTGCGTTACATTCTGCTTAGATTCAAGTTATTTTATATATGTAAAATAAAGTAAATGCAAATCTTAATATCATCTGTAGAAATTATTCCTGATATTAAATGCCATTATGTTGCCAGAATGAAATGCCTCTCGTATAATAGTAAGAAACTAAGTATACGTTTCTTCATTCCTAATTTTTCGCCCTTGTTGCTGATTCAGTTTAAAGTTCCATAATTCGTATGTGCCAATTAAATCACACTTTAATACATAATTGATTTTATGGTTTACTCTGATATAAAAATTATTTCGTAAATTTTACTAATAAGTTTTGGAGGCATTGAATAAATATGTAATCCTTATAAAATATATTTTGCTTTATATTGTTCTGCATATGCTAAAATTATGATAAGGTGCTGGATACTATGACATGAGAGATGAGTTTTCATTTTTCTCTTAGCGTTGTAAAGTGCTTAACTTTTTGATCTATTCATTATTATTTTTGTTGAAAATTCTGTAATTTGTAAATAAACTGTATGTACATAAAAAAGCTAGTTCAATTTTCAGATCCCTTATACTATTTACGAATAGAGAGCGTGATGAATAAAAGTGATCAGATGTATGATAACAGTATTATCTTAATTAACGATCTCTTCATCATTTATGGTGGATATCATCGTGTCCGTGAGTTTTATTAGGGTACTCTCGTTTTCTCCCACAATCTCATTCCACCAATTCTTCCATTATTCACTTCCCTTAATGATCCGTCTCCCTTAGCCTGAAGGACATAATCATAGTATGTTCAACTGAGACTTAATTTCATGTTCTTCACCTTTTACTGTTTGTTTATACCAGATGATTGATAGAAAGCAGTCAAGCAATTCTAAAAGCAGACACAATAAAGAGAACAGATCTGGCATTCAAAATTTCGTGAGAAGCTGTACTATAAATGAAGCCTCGGAACAAGTTGACCTGCCAACGTGTCGAGAATACGGTGGAAAAGTCGCGAATGGAATACTGCAAGACTTGTGTATTTAAAAAAAAAAAAAAAGGTTGAGGTAGATGGTTTCTGCAAAGTCTGTCGTCGAGATTTTGATAAGCTGAAGTCAAGTCAAAGAATAACATAGACCCTGGTTATGTCCCTGCAGAACTGAAATGTTTCATTGAAATTGAAGCTATATTTACCGCTTGTGTGGATCCCGTAATCACCAACCTTATACTAGGGTAACAATACGTCTATTCCAGTCACTCCATCAGTTTCAAACAGGATTTCGTGAGTAGGCATCGAATCTATTAATCCATTCGAGCGACTTGAGCTGTATGGTCGTTATGCATCATAAGAATGCAGATCATTGCGCCTAACAGAGTCAGGAATGCACTCATTAAGTTAAAAAGAACTAACGCTTATTACAAAAACATCCAAAATGATAGGGATTGCTTAAAGTTCCATGAACAGAACCCTGACTTATCCCCACATCATCTAACTGTAGAAAATGAAATGAAATCTGTAAGTTTTATGGGGCCTCGGTGGCTCAGTGGTAGAACGTTCACCTCTGGAGCGTGAGGTCCCGGGTTTGATCCCAGCTCCCGCCAAGTGTACTTTGTGCTGGACGAACACCGCGTGTGTGGGTTTCCTCGGGGTTTTCCCACTTTCTTGATTCCACCATTTTTAGCCTAGCCGCCATAAACGTGGGACGTAAAACTGAAAATTTTCACTTTTACGTCTACGGTTATGCCGGCTAGACTAAAGGAGACGGTGATGATGAGAAGTGAATGAAATGGTGGAATCAAGAAAGTAGGAGGAAACGGGAGAACCCTGAGAAAACCCACGCACACGGTGTTTGTCCACCACAAAGCTCATTTGGCGCAAGCTGGATCGAACCAAGGACCCCATGCACCAGAGGTGAACGTTCTACCACAGCCACTGCGGCCCCCATAATTGTACAGGGTGTCCAATATACAGTGCAACCCGGAGTTTGGGATAGTAGAACTTTTGAACCTGAAGCGATACACAAATAATGGTTATACCAAAATGAAGGCTTATTCATGCATATGTTTTTAAACTAGGAAGCAACGATTGAACTACACTAGGAACCACAGTGTTGCCAGATGTAACCAAAGGTGTAAATCAATTTTTTGCAAAACATGTAAATTGACTCATAACTCATACGTATGGATGTTCTGTCATTAATTTTCAGTTTGTTTAGTTGTAGAAGGTTGGAAACTATGGAGCAGAAAAAAGAATTTATAATTTCCACCGATAACTAATCGGATGAGGCCTCTGTAAGGGGGAACTAGGAAAATCATAGTTTTCATGAATTAACACTGAATTGGCAACTGTGCTGATGTTTCAATGCATCAAAAGGTGCATTAAGGGTCTGCCTACATTATGCAATTCCTGAAAACAACGAAAAAGAAACTTTGAAATTATAATGTTAAAACTGTTACATGCACCCGGCCACACTGCTATTACCACGCAATGAGTTATCAGCTCTACAACGGATGCCGAAAGTATTCCCTGTTTTGATTCAAACACAGGTTCACCATGTTTGCAGCAACTTTACGAAGAGTAGAAGTGTTAATGTTCTCAATGGTACTGCGAATGTTCGTTTCCAGGTCTTGTATAGTTCGAGGATTGTTCTTGTATACCTGTTGCTTTAAGTATCTCCATAGAAATGAAAAGCAGTGTCCCGGGTGCATGTAAGTAAAAGTTTTTTCATGGTAATTTCACAGTTACTTTTTCATTGTTTTCAGGAATTGCATAATGTAGACAGATCCTTAACACATCTTTTGATGCACTGAAACATCAGCACAGTTGCCAGTTCAGTGTTAATTCATGAAAACTATGATTTTCCTAGTTCCCCCTTACAGAGGCGTCATCCGATTAGTTATCGTTGGAAATTAAAAATTCTCTTTTCTGCTCCATAGTTTCCAACCTCCTACAACTAAACAAACTGAAAATTAATGACAGAACATCCATATGTATGAGTTATGAATCAATTTACATGTTTTGCAAAAAAGAAAATTATTTGCATCTTTGGTTACATCTGGCAACACTGTGGTTCCTAGTGTAGTTCAATCGTTGCTTTCTAGTTTAAAAACATATGCATGAACAAGGCATCATTTTGGTATAACCATTATTTGTGTATCGCTACAGGTTTAAAAGTTCTACTATCCCAAACTCCGGGTTGCATTGTATATTGGACACCCTGTAGAAACTGAGGTGGAAGAACCAGTATTGATTAATCCTGGGTCATTTAATGAGCACAAATTAAGGAATATTTCGAGGATATTTGACACTGGTGGCTTGGTTACATGTAAATTCGCAAGTATGATCAAGGCAAAAGTAATCGGAATAGTAGGTTAATCAGAATCATGGATACCTCTGTATCAAGATTTACGTCCGACTGGGTTTCCGAAGCTCCTTCCATATAGTGTAGCAGATTTCAAGTAAGATTATCTCTACTGACATAAACTTCGAACACAGCCAATTTTATGCTTTACATTTGTGTGCATCGACTTTCCAAAGTTAACTTCTAATGAAGATAGATTATCAGAACCTTGATGGAATACTTAACTGTAGTCATTATCTATCTACACTGCAAGGGCGAGATGATGGTTATTGATAGTAAGTCCGTGCGACAAAAGAACGAATTCAATAAGCTGAATTGACAAGGATAAAGACCATCAATAATTACCTTGATTTCCTGAGAAATTGTTATCGAAAGACACTACAGTAACATGCGCCTGTGTTTAGCTCATTTTCAATAACTTCAACAAAGTTGCAATTCTATATTTTTTCTTACGTCTTTCTGTAAAATAATATCTCAAAATGTGATCATGGTTGAAGACATCCCTGACATCATACTGTGTTATTTTACAAAATATCTCTAAATAATTTCGCAATATCTCAGCTTAAAGAGTTGATTTGCGTTTAACAACGTTCTTATCGTCACACAGATGCTCTTCAATGAAAAATAACTTTTCTCTATAATAAACATCTGGAATAATAATATACATAATAAATTTTGATTTCGTTGGCTAATTGTATTTTTTTTTTTTATTTTTTTTTTAATATTTTCTGGTTTTCTCAAGTTGTGTCCCACCTCCCTGTAATGCTCCCAAACTGTTACGAGCATAGGTCATGAACATGCAGTTGAATCTCAGCCAACGAAACATGTCCCGGTCAAATCCTCGAGCCTAGGATACACCTTATGCTGGAATGGGACATAAAGATGCAATTAATTAATTAATCGATCAAACTAACACGTGACAAATATGACACTACGTCGGAGAAAAAAATAATTGTAGTATGCAGTATATACGTAACTTAAGATTTGGTAATATTTTTGCTATCCAATTTCGTATACACCAGATTTCTAAAATTAAAATGTCGCAAAGACATATTAGACGAGTGAACATTCGCTCATCATTTAGTCTACGTAAATGACGCATCGATTTTACTAGGGGCCAATCCCGTTCAACGCAAAGTTGCGTTTTCGAGCTCCTCCGTGGCTAAGCGGTTAGCGTACGCGCCTTTGGCGTGGGAGACCCGGGTTCGATTCCCGGCGGGAGCTCATGTGGTTCGGATTCCACGTTAATCAGTAGGTCCACGTCTCATATAGCCTCGCTGCTGAACGGGACGTAAAACTCAAAATCAATCAATCAAAGCAAAGTTGCGTTTTAGTTTGCAATAATAGGTATAGCAGTTATAATTGATTTTTGCGTTACGTTATACTTCGCAATTTTTGCAAAGATGTACGGAATAAGGCTTAAGATTTCTATATAGCTTTTAAAAAAAAAAACATTTAAATGATGATCAGATCTTGATCTGTTCCAAAATGCTAATGGAAGAAAAATTACGGGCGCAATCCATAAATTGTTTTTTTAAAAATGATACACAGCAAGGAAATAATTGTATTAAAGCAATTTGAACACAGTCCAGTGGTCTCACGGGTCACCATGACTCCCACTTTAACATGTCATTTCGAAACTTGAGAGACTGGTTTGTGTGAAGGACTAGTAGGGGAGTGTGTTGTACCTTTGAAACAATGTACTCCCATGCGCAAAAAAAATTGCGCGTATACTGTAACTCACGATTTTTCGCAATTATTTCATTTTCCTTATGTTTTTGGGTAAAATTCAGTTATTAGTATGTGGAGATAATAGAAAGCAATCCATCTAAGGAGATATTTCCAAAAAATATAATAAAATAATAAAAATATAAGCAAAAAACAAAATTATGTTCGGTTTTGTGTATACTGGCAATAATGTTTTCGAGGGAATTTTTTGAGTAGCACAGCACGATTGTAGAGGGAATTACAGAATTGGTAACAGAACAGTTGAATCAAGGAATAGGAAAGTGGAGTAAAATATTGCATTTATTGGCTTAAATCTAGGGTGTAAATTGTCTGCCAAATATAAATTAGCTTCTGTAACCAAGATGTTGTACGGAAATATATAAACAAAGAGAAAAACTGTTGTCTTAAGTTTGGAAGTGACATGCTCTATAGCCATAAGCATTTATTTCTTAAGAAAAAGATAGGCAACAGAAGAAAGTCTGTGTGGTCAAGTGGGTAGAGTGACGGATTAGTAATTCTTATACTGTTTTGACCCCAGATCGAATCCCATCCGATCCTGTTCAATTTTTTTTTCTTTACAAAACATTGTAGAAAGTGTATAATTTTTATGTTAATAAGAACCGAAACAATACAATAAAGAAATAACTTTTTGTTTCCTCTGATGACGTATTTATTTAGAATTAGCTTACTATTTATATACTAATAGCGATTGTTTTTAGTTTATGGTATGGTATGCTTAATCATTCCCTCTCCGTTTTTTTTCTTTTTTAACACAGCAGAAGTAACTTCAAACTTCAACTCACTGCGAGTGTGTCTGTAAAAAACAAAACAAGCGCGACCTGCAGCTTTACACACAGCGTGACGAACACAATCACAGCCATAGCTCGTTGTCTGTTCTAGTGTTTCTGTGTGTGTGTGTGTTCCTTTTTAGAGTATTGACTGTCTCTCTCTCTCTCCTTTTGTTTCATATCAACAAGTGCAACAAATGGAAGTCTGTGTAAAAAAAAATCAAGAATGCTTTCTTTAAACAAAACTAAATTTTACAGCTCTCTTTGTGAATAACACGAATGCTTCCGACGAATTATACAGTAGCGTGAAAAACTGATAATAAAATGATCTAACATGCATAAGCTTCTTTTTCTAGCGTGACAACACATTAAACATAACAAATTAAATTTTTGGGATTACAAATTATCACATTACGTGTCGGTGTAGGCCTATTCGTTTTCACATTCGAGCGACGAAAGAAGAAAGTGTGGTTATAGTTATAAAAACCGAATACCAGATTTCAATGAATTCAAGTTACATGGCTCCTACATATCGAAAAAATGATTTTTCGATGTCTGTCCATCTATTCGTCTCTCGGTTCGTCACGCTTTTACACGCACTCAAATAGAGGCCATAATGTTCAACGTATCTGGACTGAATTCTAGACATAACGTTTTAATAACATACTATCTTTCGAATTTCATGTCCTTCGACATCTAAAAGTAAGGGTAATGTACTGAAGGATTAAAATTTAAAACAATTCAATTTTCTCAAGTAAAAAAAGCTGTGACGATTTTATTTACTTTTTATAAATATATATTTTATTAACGAATCTCCACCGCATATGAATATTTTTTCTGAAAAATATATATATGGTGTAATTTACTGTATGGTATGCGTTCTTTTTGCAGAATTTTCTCAACCACATTTCATAAATAAACGTATCATTAATAACCTAACAAACAACTCGTTCGAAGGAGTAGCTTAATCTTAGGGTGAGCTTTACCCCGATAGTTTTCCCATTAACGCCTCAGGCAATTTTGTTCATATTTCGTAAAGAAATGTTTCATTAATAAACTAACATACAGCATAAATCGTTTATTCCGATAACACAGAAGAAGTGGTTTTCTCAAGGGTCGAATTTTTTTGGACAATTTTCTCAGTAATAACTGAGACAAATTTGTTCTAATTTTAGTAAAATATTTTCTGTAATAATCTTACAATATGGTATAACTCGCTTGTTACGAAAAGAAAAATCCAAGAGATACTTTGACAGTGAATTTTTTCCCGACGATTTGCTTAAAAATTACTCGTTATACTGTCAAAATTACAGATAGAAGAGTTTACCTTTGGGGGTAAGCTTTTCCCGATGACCTTCCTAAAAAACACTCAGGAGATGTTTGTTCATATTTTATAAATACATGTGACATAAATAACCTAGCTATATGGTATAATTCCCTCATCCGGAAAAACTAGAAATGGTATATTACTTTTGACAGTAAGTTTTACCCTGCGATTTTCTCAAGAACGACTCAGGCGATTGTGTTCGTATTTCATAAATAAATGTTTTACGAAAACACTAACAATATAGCATAGCTCGTTTGTCCTGAAAAGATCCACAAGGGATAATTTATTCTTGGGGGTGACTTTTTTCATGATTTTCTCAGAAATTATTAAGACGCTTTTGCTTATAGTTCACATACAATTACATCCTTAATATTCTAATATATGGATCAAGTTATTTCTAACGAAAATATGACCAATGGGTACTTTACTTTTGGGCCTGAAGTTTCTTCTAGCAAAGTTTTGCAAAACATTATTTTATTCGCAATACAGCCTAACATAAGTCAGTGTAAAAAATTCGAGCGAGAAAGTACAGTGCGTTTGCTCCGTATCCTTTCTTATATATATTTTTTAATGTTACACCTAATCACAATTTTCCGAACAAAATCGAAACCTTTTTTTAAATGTGCCTTGTTGTGGTTAAATGGTTCAAGTGCATTGGTTCTGGATTTGATTTCCAGTGAGAGCTAGTGTATTTTCATCCAAGAGATGTAACACGTCGGTGCAAAGAAAAAAGTGTTTAAATAAGCCTAACCAAGCTAATCAACAAAAGAAATAATACAATGTTACGAAATTATCGTAGAAATGTTGTTAATATTAGGTAGGTGCGACTGAAATGTCCAAACGATTATTGTCAATTCCACAGGCCTTTGTTTTCGTCCGGCGGGAGCTCATGTGGTTCGGATTCCACGTTAATCAGTAGGTCCACGTCTCATATAGCCTCGCTGCTGAAAGGGACGTTAAACTCAAAATCACATCACCCATCTTTGTTTTCGCCTTTGTTTTAAATGTCTCTGTTCATGAGCTCATTAGTGGCTAAGCGGTTAGCGTATGCGCCTTTGGCGTGGAAGACCCGGCTTCGATTCCCGGCGAGAGCTCACGTGCTTCGGAGTCCACGTTAATCAGTAGGCCGACGTCTCATATAGCTTCGTTGCTGAGCGAGACGTTAAACTCAAACTCAATGTCTTTGTTCATAAATGTCTTTGTGTATGGTTTTGCATATACGTGGCATGGACATTAAATTTTGATCTCTACGCCATATGTATCTAATTACATACACAGCTATAGAACGAACACAACAAACTTGGAATATCTACATTGTTTGCGTATGGAAAATAATCACGCTCTACTGCACAGGAGAGCCGTGTGTATGGAATTCCATACACATGGCAATCAACGTAATAAGAAATGTATAATAATAAGAATTAATAATAATAATAATAATAATAATAATAATAATAATAATAATAATAAAAACAGAAAACGATACGATCACTTACATAATTTATAAATATAAGTTAACATTTAATAAGCATATAACTGCAATGGAATTAAGTTGTTTCTCTCTCTCCCTGAGCGCAACAGCCCTTATTGTGCTAAGGCGTAGAAGGGAACTTGTGGCACTCACGATTTGGGGCGGTGTGTGGTCACAACTTCGGATCCCTTTGTTGTTAGTCCTAGCTTTCTAGACGATGCAGTTATTCCCGGTAGAATATACAAGCAAATAGATTTTGTATTACTATTAAAGTAAATAATTATACTCATTCCCTCAATGTGATACTTGTGGTTGCTTAACCGTATACAGACAGCTGATCCATGGAAGAATCGTTGATAATAATAATAATAATAATAATAATAATAATAATAATAATAATAATAATAATAATAATAAATAACAGAAGCTCGACAAATATTCTTGCAAATAATAGGAAAAAGTTTTCGTCACACAGTTCACTTTGCTGGACACACCAGTGTACCGCGTTATACCGACTGTGGCACACTGGAATATAGGGTATGTTTTTTTTTTATTTTTTTCCAACTATTCCAACTGCTTCAATTGAAATGGATCTATAATAATAAGAGAGTGAATTTAGTCTTCTTACCCTTCGATTTAGAAATAAGGTTCGCGAGAATTTCATAAAAGAATAATATACTCAGAATTGTGTATAGTAGTTTGTTTTATTCGAAATTACATACTTCCTGCAACTGTTTTTTGATTGAAATGATTTGAAATGAAATCTTTAAGTTTTACGTCCCACGATTATGCCGGATAGGCTAAAGGAGACAGTGATGATAAGAAATGAATGAAATGATCGAGTGAAGAAAGTGGGATAAAACGGGAGAACCTCGAGAAAACCCACGCACTGTGTTTGTCCAGCACAAGGTTCACTTGGCGCGAGCATAGATCGAACCAAGGACTCCATGCACCAGAAGTGAACGCTCTACCACTGAAACACCGTGGGCTCTGAAATTACTTAAAGGAGAAAGGGACTACTTTATGAAAACTTGATGACGAACACATTTGTTAAAAAATACCAGCTTTTCGTGAAATATTGCTTATAGACAGGGGCAGATTAAGGCTTTTGGGGACCTAGAACTGACTGTTTTAAGGGGGCCCTATGTTAAGAATAGTTCCAGTGCATAAATTTTCTTTTCTGCCTTCCACAGCCTCATAGGCTTATGGAACTACCGAGAACTATGCTGTAATATTTGAATGTGCTCCAAGTTTAGAATAATTAGTTTAGTTAAATTCATTATTAACAATTAAATAATTGCATTCATTATTAACAGATAAATGCTGCTGATAGAAAGACTTAAATCTAGCGATACCGCGAGCGTAACGAGCGGAAAAAAAATAGGATCGGTCTGAAGTCTATAATATAATAAGTTGATTACTATATTTTAGTATTAAACAGAGGGATTTTAAAGGGCCCCTGAGCTTGGGGCCCCGAAGCCTGGGCTCCATTGGCTCCGCCCTTAATCCGCTAATGCCTATAGATTATAAATTAAATGGGACGGGCCGGGTCCGTTCTAAAAATTCCGGCCCGTGCAGACCTCTAGCCCCTGTGTATATGCTATCTTTGAAAATACAGTTGAGTTTCGCTTATCCGACATGAAACAGGCAGGCAGAACGCCGGATAATATGTATGTATTAAGGAAAGACCTATTAAAAGTCAAACTATGATATAATTTTACATATTACGCATCTAATTATCATATTTTGCAAGAAACAAATACAATGCATTGACTCAGTGACGTATCCAGCGTGAGGTCCTGGAAGCTGTCCCTTACCAAACCTCAAGCACTTTTTAATAAACCTACTTTTTCCCTTTTGAGGTTCTTTTATGTCAGATTACTTTGAGTCAGTGTCCAAACTGTGGACAATGCGTTGTTGTTATAATTCTAACCAGTAACACTTCCCAAGTGTAACACTCCGATTTTGATAAAATTTGGCAGGTAGATACTACACATAAAATAAACAAATAAGTGCTTCTTTATTTTTGCTGAAAAACGATTTTAGGGGGCAAAAGCCCTCACCCAAAATTTTGAAAGTTGACGCCCGAAAGGCAAAAACAAGTGGACCAAAGTGAACGAAATTGTGAACAGATATTGCGGACATAAAATTAGCAAATACGTGTTTTGTATTTTCCTGGAAAAACCGGCTAGGTGGGGCACAGACCCCTCCAAACCTTTGATCATGAAATATCAAAAGTGCTAATAACAGTATGCCAGAAGTGCCTAAATTTACACGAAGAATTGGAACAAAACTTTGTGTTAGTACAATAAGCAAAAAATAAACAAATACGGCTTTTTTATTTCCTGCGAAAAAACGGTTTTAGGGGGAAAAAGGCCCCACCCAGAATTTTGAAATTGGACGCAAGAAAGGCAAGAAGAAATGGACCGAACTGAATGAAATTGTTCACAAATGTTGTAGAGGTAAGATGAGGGAATACGTGCTTCGTATTTTCCTGAAAAGAAAAAAAAAAAAAACTTGAGTGGACCGAGGCGTTGAGTGTCGGAAGGAGAGGACCGAAGCGAATGAAATTGTCTGTAGATATTGGATATGAAAAATAAAGCCTCTCGTGTTTCACAAGCGTCTCCATCAGATTTCTTCAAATTTGGCAGATCAACAACAAGCACAAACAGTTAGCGTATTTTGTAGTATATCACGAGGCAACTTTAACCCTTATAATGTTTTTCCGCATAAACAAAAACACGTGCCGATTAATTTCCTGTTTGTTGTTGATGTGCCAAAATTGATAGGGACATCTTAGAAACACGAAAGTCCTTATTTTACATACAGTCTATACAATATTTACACACAATTTCATTTGCTTCGGTCCATTCCTTCCTGCATTTTTACGGTAATATTTACTTTTTTTTTTGGAGGGGCTCTAGGTCCCAACACTGTTTTGTCGTACAAATTAAAACGCATTTCATTTATTGTTTTGCAAATTGTCCCTATACGAAGTTTCGTTGCAATTCTCCATACTCTTTAGGAACTTCTGACGCATACTTATTTGCACTTTTAATATTTCGTAATCAACAGCTTAGAAGGTCCGTTCCCCACTCAACCGCTTTTTTTTTTTTTTCAGGAAAATACGAAACACAATTACCTCAATTTAAGTCTAGAATATCTATGCACGATTTCAAAATTTTGGGTGGGGAATTCTGCCCCCTAAAACCAATGAACCTGTATTCGTTTGTTTTTGGCGTATTGTCCCTACACAATGTGTCGTTCAAATTCTTCATGTCCTTTAAGAACTTCTGACATACTATTATTAGCACTTTTGATATTTCACGATCAAAGTTTTGGAGGGGTCTGTGTCCCACCCAAACGTTTTTCTTTCTTTCTTTTTTTTTCAGGAAAATACGAAACCCGTATTCCCTAATTTTTCGTCTGCAATATCTTTGCACAATTTCATTCATTTCGGTTCACTTCTTCTTGCCTTTCGGGCGTCAACTTTCAAAATTTTGGATGGGGGCTTTTGTCCCCTAAAACCATTTTTCCGCAGAAAATAAAAAAACAGGTATTCGTTTAGTATTTGCGTATTGTCCATACACAAAGTGTCGTTGGAATTCTTCGTCCTTTACACACATCAGACATATTGTTACTAGCACTTTTGATATTTCATGATCAAAGGTTTGGAAGGGACTGTGCCCCACCTAACCGTTTTTCCAGGAAAATACAAAACACGTATTCCTTCATTTTACGTCTGCCATATCTGTGCACAATTTCGTTCACTTTGGTCCACTTTTTTTGTCTTTCGGGCGTTAACTTTCAAAATTTTGGGTAAGGGCTTTTGCCCCCTAAAACCGTTTTTCCGCAGAAAATAAAAAAAAAACATGTATTCGTTTATTTTATGTGTAGTATCTGCCTGCCAAATTTTATCAAAATCGGAGTGTTACACTTGGGAAGTGTTACTTGTAAGAATATACCGTAATGCCATCGATACCAGGTGGAATTAAAGAACACTTTTAAATGGGATTACAATTTCGTTTCCGTTCTGTTTATAACATTACTGTATTAGAACGATACACTCATTGCCATTTGCTATTTTTGTTATGTGATACTAGCAGCGTTCACCCCGCTTCGCTGGGGTCACCCCGGAACGCAATAAACTTTGTTACTTAGATAATTTTTACTTTTTCGCTTTCAAGTGATATGATAAAAACCATAGAAGATTGCAGTAAATGTTAACATTATATCGCCTGTCATTTATGTTAACCCGCCGAGTGACACGGTCATGTGGGTTGCATATAAATACGGTTAGATTTAGCTATGATGAGCTAACAAAGGATTTCTACGTTATGGACACTTGAATGGTCAATTATCTCAAGACACTGGTAATTGAAAATTAAAGTGATATGATAAAAACCATCTAGGGTCCAAATCTTAATAACCCCCCAAAAATGAAAGAAATTGGTTCAGCCGTATTAGCGTGATGAGCTAACAAAGGATTTGTACGTTCTCTTTTATATATATAGATACGTAGCAGACAGTTTTCCTTACATGTCTCTAGAAAATATTTTTTTGATTTCGTTTGTGTTAGAATGTAGTTTGACCGGTTCATAAATGAAAAGTAAGAAATGTTTAAGAGAAATACAGAACTGTTGCATTATTATTATTATTATTATTATTATTATTATTATTATTATTATTGATATTTTTGAAACATTAGAATTACGTGCTTACGAGCTTTCGTGTCGGGCCCCCTCCGAAAAGTAAAGCTGGATATGTGCCTGCACTGAATGATAGACGTATGAATCAAGGTATAGACGGGCGTGCTAGGCGATCGAGTCCGGAGCATCAAAAACAGACTAAGACTACAACTTCCAGTTTTTCTTGCCGATTGATGCTGCTTTTTACCTGCTATGATATGTCGGATAATAATGTGAAATAAACGAAGGTCAAGACCATGGCGTGTTGGTGTTTCATGCACCTAGACCTGTAAAATATTTGTGCCGAAAACATCTTTCAGCCACTAGCTAAATTTGTGGGTATGATCGCACATCTTGCCTTATAAAGTATAGTCTTATAAAGAATATATAT
The DNA here is from genome assembly GCF_964235325.1 of Thermobia domestica. NCBI lineage: Eukaryota > Metazoa > Arthropoda > Insecta > Zygentoma > Lepismatidae > Thermobia > Thermobia domestica. The sequence continues at coordinate 203,797,063 of NC_137458.1, read as the reverse complement.
AGCATGCTAAAAACCTAAAGACCAAATTCAATGATTTTCTATAGTTTTCTTTTTTAATAACGGGAAACTTGTTTATTTCATTACGATAAATCACGTTTGATACTAAGATGTCTGTTTCTGTCTATATATATTTTTCATACTTTATTGGAGACAAATTTGTTTTTTCGTTTGTTTTTTTTTTCAAGAAAAGAGGATGATAAAAGAAGCTATATAACAGCATAAACTGAAAGCAATGGCTATTACTAATAGTACTCTAATTCTAAATAAATACGTCATCAGAGGAAACAAAAAGTTATTTCTTTATTGTATTGTTTCAGTTTTTATTAACATACAAATTATACACTTCTATAATATTTCGTAAAAAAAATGAACAGGATCGGATGAGATTCGATCTGGGTTCAAAACAGTATAAGAATTACTAGTCCGTCACTCTATCCACTTGACCACCAGCCTTTCTTCTGTTGCTTATCTTTTTCTTAAGAAATAAATGCTCATGGCTATAGAGCATGTCACTTCCAAACTTAAGACAACAGTTTTTCTCTTTGTTTATATATTTCCGTACAACATCTTGGTTACAGAAGCTAATTTATATTTGGCAGACAATTTACACCCTAGATTTAAGCCAATAAATGCAATATTTTACTCCACTTTCCTATTCCTTGATTCAACTGTTCTGTTACCAATTCTGTAATTCCCTCTACAATCGTGCTGTGCTACTCAAAAAATTCCCTCGAAAACATTATTGCCAGTATACACAAAACCGAACATAATTTTGTTTTTTGCTTATATTTTTATTATTTTATTATATTTTTTTGGAAATATCTCCTTAGATGGATTGCTTTCTATTATCTCCACATACTAATAACTGAATTTTACCCAGAAACATAAGGAAAATGAAATAATTGCGAAAAATCGTGAGTTACAGTATACGCGCAATTTTTTTTGCGCATGGGAGTACCTTTGAACACCTGTGCTTTTCTCGAATTCAGAGCTATCTAGATGCAGTGATTAAAATTCGTTTGAAAGAGTAAATGGGAAAAGCACTACAAATGCGTTTGGCTGTTGTTTACTGAGTGTTGTGCCGAGTAATGTTCCTTTTAATTTTTTCACCCCCAAAACGAAGATTTTTTGTAGTTACCTTTTGAGTTGTGTGCTCTTCGGTTTTCGCAACTTGTGATATTTATTTGTTCAAACTTAGGGTAGAATCATTGGTGAATGCAGTAATATTTTTAGTTTTAACTTCTGTTCAATATTTAAGCTAGTGAAGAACTTTTTTCGTAATGGTGGCCCCCTTGTACCTATGAACATTAATGCATCGTGTACCTTTGAACGACAAATAATACTGTTTAAAGCTACACAATGTAAGTAGTTAAAACAGTTGATATATTTTATATAGACTAGGTTAGGACAGGGGTGTAGCCAAGGGCGGGCATCGGGGCCAGGCCCCCCAAATGGTTTCCTGCCCCCCCCAAATGATCAGCTTTTAAAACATAGTAAAATTATCTCGCTTCATTCGTTTAAAAGTAACAAATTTTATTGACAATTAATAATTTACGGTAAAATAGTATGGAGAAATATTGTTTTTCCATACCGATCGAAAAATAGTATAGTATCTCTTCCTTATATCGATCGAAAAATAAGATACTTTTTGTGACAGCAGATTACACAATTTACTACAAATACAGCCATAAAACAAAGGTACTAAACTGATTTGTAAGTACAGTTTATTTTTATACACTTTAACAAGTGTTTTAAAAGACATGGTGGCTGGAAAATTTGTTGAGAAACAATGTTTTTATTCAATTTGGATTTCATTCGCTCTCTCTTTTATTTCTAGTCAGTGTAACAAAACAATTATGTTTTTTTTAAACCACAAATAATAAATACATATTTTTGTCAGGAAACCGTAAAGAAATTAAGTGAAATTTCAAAGAAAATCAATCTTATGTAGATAGGTTCTGTATACAAGGTCTTAAATTTAAATAAAAAGGTAACCAAGAAAAGTTTTGTTGCTTTTTCACCCATCACCTTCGAACATCGATATGTCACCTAACCTGAAAGATCAAAAATAGTCCCCATCAGCATCGACGACCTTCTGAAAACGTTCTGGAAGACCATGGAATCCATCGCGGTAGAACTTGGTGGGCAGTGAAACGAAGAAGGTATGAGGTGCATTTTGAACTCTTACTAGGGATTTGAACTGGCGTCCTCTAAGGTGATTGTCCAAAGAATGGAACAGGTGATAATCGGACGGTGCAATTCCCGGGGAATATAGTGGTTGCATTCCCATCCAAGGCGGAGAAAGGTGTCCTGAGTCATCCTAGCCACGTGGGACTTAGCGTTGTCCCGTAAACGAGGACCTATTTGCAATTCAGAAGTGATGGCTCCAGAGTTTTGAGTTTTAGTTGAGCACAGCTCAACTGCTGACACTACACAGTTGCATTGATACTCTGACCAGCTGGTACCAGATCCCGATGCACGATGCACCAAACACACAGAAGGACCTTCTTTTGGTACAGTGCTGGTTTCGGCTGTTTTGAAATCGGTTCATGGGATGCTAACCAATGATGACGGCGCCGTGGAGCTTCGTATAGGACCCACTTTTTATCACATGTCAACGCCCTGTCCAGAAATGGAGCTCCCTCGTGGCTAAGCGGTTAGCGTACGCGCCTTTGGCGTGGGAGGCCCGGGTTCGATTCCCGGCGGGAGCTCATGTGGTTCGGATTCCACGTTAATCAGTAGGTCCACGTCTCATATACCCTCGCTGCTGAAAGGGACGCTAAACTAAAATCAACTCAACTCAACCTGTCCAGAAATGGCTCCAAAACAGTAAATAAACACAGGCGACTGCCGCGTTGCCTTCTGGCCCGGAGTCAAAACATGTGAGATCCATCGACCCAACTTGTAGTGCATCCCAAGTTGATGGATATGCTGCCGAATGGTTTCTCCACACACTGAATTGTAGTCCCAGTTCCTCTTTGTACTACTATGAGCAAAATAAATCGCGTTTCTTTATTTTGAAGTTTTTTGAAAATATCTCCGTTTTCTTTATATGTTCGAAATTTCGGAAGGTTTCCCCAGCAGGACAGGTTAATGACAAACCCGTTTTTAATATTTGTCTTAGATATTAGCTTAAAATAAAGAAATTAGAAGCAAAAAACATTAAATCGACAGAAATCTCGAGAATTACCAACTCGGCTAAAGTGGGAAATTTTCAAGAACACGAGGGAATTCTGCAGTTCAACACGAAGCAGCGACATCTGTGCCATTGAGAGAAACGTGGATTAGATCTACAAGCGAAAATTGTAACGAAGTATTTCTAATATGTCTTATTATATGCATTATCAGCGAACTCCAAATATATGAATCTATGCTAAGTATTAACGTATAGATAGAGCAAATAGTGGAAATTGCCTATGGAAAAGAACGAATTGTTAGCACAATCGTAATGAAAAATCGTCTTTACTGTAGAACAGGTTCAGCTCACGTAAGAAAACAAATAGCTCAGCTAGATAAAGCAACGAGTCTGTATGCCAAAGGTACTGGGTTCGAATCCCAAGGAAGTGCTGATGTCATTTTTATCACTATTTTATTTTATTTATTTTTTATTTGGGAAAGAATCAAATTGTAACATATGTCTAAAACTCATGACGATACCAAAAAAAAAAAAAAAAAAAAGAGAGAGAAAATATCGTTATCACATTTGCATTAGTGTCTCTAATTTTTGTTTGTAAACAGTTTCGTAATTATTTCCCCTGTGCTCACTGCTCACTACATGCTCACTGATGCATAACGAATGTTTGCCAGTAAATGTTAATTCTAATTTGGAGAATTTTATAAAGTTTCACAATGTTTCTCACTAGATAGTCTTCTATCTACGTGTTTGGATATTTTGATAACAGATTTCCCAATTAAATGTTTAATTTTCCCTATAAATATTTGTTTTAAATTGAAATTGTTTTGAATTTACTACATAAGGAAAGTTGCCCGAAGGAGAAGAACTCAAGTAATTGATATTCTACGTAAAAGCAACCTATTGTAGAATGATGATGCTTCTTACCTTCAGCACATAATCTTAACGTTAGAGAGTCAGACAGAGAAAAATCCTGTTTTTCCTTCCGTATGACCACTCATCTTAAAGCTCTACATGTAATGATTCGTGTCACATTATTATTATTATTATCCCTGAATATTCCACTCTTATATAATGTAGTAACTTTAGATATCTTAGTTTAAAGTGCTTTCTTTAGTAATAATTCGAGCAACCACATAACAAAAATTAAAATGTATGAGGGGGCACGACGTTTTATTCCCCCTCTCTTTTCAGCACCCTCCAACAGAAAGTATATAATTTCTGAGAAGCAGGGAAGACAAAGTGAATAAGAAATATATTTACAGCATCCTTTCCTCCTTCGTGAATGGAATATCACGTAGCATTTTTTATTCTACCGAAGACGACCCTAGGCCATTATGGTTAGGTAACAAAAAAAATACCTAATATATTTATAGCGCCCCTTGACTGTAATATTACCTCTTCTTTATTTGTTCGAGGCTGCCCTACACAACCAAGGGTGACAAAAAGAATAGGAAAAGTGTCTAAAGATTACAAAGCACTTTATATATTGTCAGAAACAAGGCAGTATATACACAGCATCGCTTTCGTTAACAAGTGTTTCACCCTTGAGTCGCTTATAAAATTAGGCAGAATAAACTTTTGCCGATCATTGTTCTAGAGGGATTTCTCCAGGATGGTTCGGTGTCGGGCTAATAACGATGAGTATGTTTATCTACATCACCGTTAAAGAAATAGCAAACTTTCTGAAAGGAACTTACTTAGAAAACATCAGATCTTCCTTCTACTTAGCCAGAGCACACTCTGAAAAATTGCATCTGGCGATCTGAGTGAAAGTTCTATGGGACTATTAGAAAAATATATATTCCCGTTTCCACGCTGATGGTGGAATTTCTTAAGCAGTTATTGAATTACGTTCGAAGCATAGGCGTAAATAGCGCCCCCGTAACCCTGTGGCGTGGGGACCGCACAAGCCGCAAGGCCAAAAAATATACAGAAAGTACGCAGGGACGGACCAGGCCAAATTTTCACACGTGCAAAGTGACTTTTTGGCGCCCTCCCTCTAGTACTAGCCTGTTTTACATTTTATCATAGTGTTTTTAATATTTTAAACCCATTTTTCAAAAAGAAATTCATTATCTAGGAAAATTTCACAAAGAATATGGCCCGCTATAAACAATACGAACTCTCCCCCTCCGCTTGGTCTAGTGGTTAGCACGCCTGCCTTCTGTGGTGCCGGGTCCAATTCCCGGTGGATTACTGTTGAACGATAAAAATGGTTCGGATTACACTATAATTAGTATCCACATCTCCCCTGGCCATTAAGGCATAACCGTGGAACGCTAAACTCAAGCAAACAAACAAACAATACTTACTTCCCCGCCACTCTTTATTCTACATGCCCTCTCTCCATTTTTCGATACAGCCCCCTTAATAATATGAAACTCTCTTCCATGGTGAAATGGAAAAAGATCATGTAATTGCCACTACTTTACAAGAATATAACCAAAAACGTCAGTAAAAAACACATTATAAAATTTAATTTTTGAGGCTCGTTTTGGCGCCCCTCTTTCTCTGGCGCCCCGAGCAATCGCTCGGCTCTTGGTCCACCCCTGAAAGTACGGACAAATAACTAAGGACTGCGGAGGAGAGGTTAAGCTTCATGTTATTCTACTGGTTTCACGTGTTTGAAATGTTCAGTAAGTGATCGGTTAGTGAAATAATTTCGACGGTTACTGATGTTTAAAGTTTAGCTAAGACAAAGTTACCTAACCAAATACATTTGATATCGCGATGCCACAATTTGATTTTTCCTCACAAAAAGATAAAAACATAGTAATAAAAACCCTTACTCATACTGGGCTCGAACTAACAACCTAATTCGTACAGACTAGTTGCTCTGACCAACTGAGTTTCGATTTCTTACGCGAAAGAAGTTGTTATATTACGAGGCATGCTTTCCATTATCAAAACTGTTCGAAGTAATACGAACATGGCTTAAGAACAGAGACGTAACTGAATTACCACTCGATTGACCTTGAGGGCAAATCACCAAAGGGTAGCTATAAACGTAAGTTCAGCATGCATTTCTGTGGAGTTCTGTTCAGTATTCCTATCTGCCAATCATGCTTGTTCATAGGAGTAATATTTTACAAACCTAACCTTTCGATACAACACAATCGCAGAGAAAGGGAAGGAATTCTTGCCCTTGTGAACGTGGGCTACCACCATGTGCAATAAAACTGTCGCGTCTCCTTGAAGTGATATTTCATCGAAAATAACTCTTTTTCCTTTATATATCCGAAGTTTTTGAGAGTTTCAAAATGAGGAAACGTTACTGACAAACAAGGACGCATTTAGAGGTGGGTCCCCTCTGAAATCCCAACTTTTCTGTAAATTTAGCTTAATTTTGGGGGTTATCTTAATTTTATTATAATTTATCCGAAATAAATTACTGCATACGTGTTTGCTGACAATTTTCAATATATTCGTTAAATAGTAAAGTATATTAAATAAATTAGGAGCAAAAAGCTTCAACACGAGCTAACTTTTGTCCACTGCCAATATTGTTAGAAGGGATATTAATAGCAAAAACTCCTAGTCAATGCTTAACCTTGGAACGTCACCCCGAACAACAAGCCTATTATTGAGAACTACATATGAAACATGTTATCAAAACTTATCCAGGTTTTATCTGGCATGAAATTATTATATACCTACACCAAAATGTACTCTCCTAAAATGTGTATCTAAACATTGCTCTACGTATCTACGAAGCAATGAAAATTTTTAATCGAAATATGTGGGTAGGAAACTCTAACAGCCAGCCATTTTATTTAAATCGTAATACACCCTGTAACCGTGCATTAACGTGAAGACAAAGCTTGGTCCATTGGTAAAGTGTTGAAAGAATGAAAACTCAATGCTCGTAGATTCGAATCTATCCACTCATCACAACATTTTATTCTTATGTGTAACGATGAAATAAGAAAAAAATGTATAACCGTTAAGACAAAACTTCAACCAAGTCTTAAGAGAACAATACTAAAATAGTAACACAATGACGTCAACCAAGAATTATTTCATGTAGCGTTTGGACGAAATTACAGCTGTCAACAATTGCAGAAGTAAAAACAGGCTGATAGGTGTAATGCAGTCTAGACTTCTGAATGCATTTACTTCCTGAAAACTTCCGTTTCGTCATTGGTATGCCGTAAGTCATGGTAAAACCTTTCAATTGGAAGTGAAATGACACAAACTAAAACAGTTTTAAATCAATAAATGTCTATGTGTAAAAGTAGGTGTCTCTTATCTGTAGTTCTGAGTTCCTTTTACTTTGAAGTGAGAAATGAGAGAAGAAAGTATGGTGTTCGAAAAAGAATAAAATTTGAGATTTCAACGAATTTACACGTATTAACTTATAGCTTCTAACACCGAAAAAGTTATTTTTCGATACATGTCCATCTGTTCGTCCATCCGTTCGCTACACTTTTCTGTGCACTCGCCTAGAGGCCATACCGTTCAACTTATCTGCACCACATTTCAGTTTAAGATTTTCATAGTATTTCCTATAGTTTTTTTTATTTCCCTTCTACTCCCAAAACAAGGGTAGTTTCCTGTACGATGAAAATAAAAAAAAAAGATATTTTCTCATAACTGGCCCTAACGGTCTTCTTTTCTTTCTTTTTTATATAAATCAATATTTAATTAGTAACCCTATTTTGTGGTATAAGGCATTTATCTGAGAAAAATCTGCAAGGGGTAGTTTATACTTAGGGGTGAGTTTTTTCTCAGTGATTTTCTCAAAATGGACTCAAGTGTTTTCGTTCATATTTCATAATTAAATATTTCATTAATAACTTAACAATATGGCATAACTCGTTTGTCCTAAAAAGAAAATGCGAGGGGTAGTTTATTTTTGGTGGAGAGTGTTTTCTGGGCGATTTTCTCAAAAACGACTGAAAAGAGTTTATTCATATTGCAAAAATACATATTTCGTTAATAACCGACCAATATGGCAAAACTCGTTTGTCCTAAAAAAAAAAAATATATACGAGGGGTAGTTACTCTTGTAAGTGTTTTTCCTCCACGGTTTTCTCAAAAATGAGTCTAGCAATTTTGTTCGTACTCAGAAATAAATATTTCATTAAAAATCTAATAATATGGAATAACTCGCTTACCCTGAAAGAATCCTCAAGAGAGTGTTTATTCGGGGAGTTATTTTTCCCTCACGATTTTCTCAAAAATTACTCGGGCAATTTTATTGATAATTCATAAATAAATATTTCATTAATAACCCTATATAAGTTATTTCTATGAAAAGCAATTACAACGGATAGTTTATTTTGGGGGTCAAGGTTTTTCCCGACTATTTTCTCGAACGACAGGCGATTTTGTTCAAATTTCGCAAATAAATATTTCATTAATAACCAAAAGTATATCTTAACTCATTGTTCGAAACAATTCACAAGAGGTAGGTTACTCTTGACGTGTTCTTTTTGAACGACTTTCTCAAAAATGACTCATTTGATTTTTTTCATATTTCATAAACAATCATTGCATTAATTGGTATATTATATGTTTAATGAAAATGTGCTCAAAGTGTAAGTTAGTTTTGTAGTGTGGATTTTCTTCAATCGAAGTTTTTTATTCGATAATCTGACATTCGATGTATTTGAATAATACGATAATTTTATTCGCATTATCCAAATACACACTTCAGTAACAACTGCGGCCTAACACAGTTAAGAAATTGAATTGAAAAAGTTTAGGGCGGTGGCCCTGTAACTGAATATTTTTGACAAACTCCCTAGCTTTTTGTGGTAAACTCAGGCTTTCCTTTTTCGAGCGACAAAAGAGACAAGAAAATATAGTGATTGTGAAAATAATATATCAAATTCAGATTTCAACGGATTTACATGTTTCATGGCGTCTACATACCGAAAATGCGACTTTTCGACACCCGTCCTTCCGGTCCGTCCGTTCGGTACACTTTTCTGTGCACTCGCCTAGAGGTCATACCGTTCAACGTATCTACACCAAATTTTAAACTTAGGGTTTACATAGTATTCCTATAGATTTTCCAATTTTTTCCTACCAGCTAAAATAAGTGTGGTTTACCAACAGCCGAAAATCCAAAAAAGCTATTTTCTCAAAAATGGTTTTAACAATTTTGTTTATTTTTCATTAATCAATATTTAATTAACAACCCTATATTGCAGTATCAGATATTTCTCTTGGAAAAATTTACGAGGGGTAATTTATTCTTGGAGGTGACTTTTTCTCGGCGATTTTCTTAGAAAAGACTGGCACATTTTGTACAAACTTCATAAATAAATATTTAACCTTAGAACATGGTATAAGTCAATTGATCTGAAAAATATATGAGTAGTAGTTTATTCTTGGAGTTGAATTTATTCCCAGTGAGTTTCTCAAACACGACCAGTTGGCATCATGTGGTTCGGATTCCACGTTAATCAGTAGGTCCATGTCTCATATAACCTCGCTGCTGAACGGGACGTTAAACTCAAAATCAACTCAATTCAACGACCAGTTGGCAACCCTGTATCTCGACAACGAAGCTAAATTCGAAAACTACAAGAGGACCATTTGTCTCCTTTTGATGTCACGAATGATCTCCCAAAGTTTGTGGGCATCTTTCAGGTTCACCCTTAATGAAGCTTCTTTTCGAAAAGTTAACTATTAACTTTAGGCATTGTTTATTTTTTTTAAAATCACAAATACCGTTATTAATTTTAAGGCAGAGAGCTATTCTGAGAGAATAGATCTTGAAAAATAATTTTAAAACTTAGACTTTTGTTTCCGAGACATTCCAGACAAGACGAGACATTTAAAAGCTATCTCGTGTCCAAAACATTTGTCACGTCTTATTTTGGATGTCACAAAGCGCGTCTCGTCTCTTTCTCGAGACATGTCTTATCTCGTGCGCATTCATTAACACTTGGAAAGGATTATCTTTCTACTCAAAGCATTGTTTTTATAATGGTTGCAAACGAAAAATTCGAATGTTATAAACATTTTAATATTTTTGCTTTTTCTCATAATTAGAAAAGTTGGGAATACTGAAGAGCCCCTTCCTTCCCCCGAGATTTGATCAGTGTCCACTCGGACTGAAATTGTCATTTGGAACCAACACTTTAATAAAACTAACTCTATGGCCTGTGGAACCCGGAGGTTCAATGCCGCGTTCACAAAAGCTCTCCACTGACTTCTATCCTTAGAAAACTGCATCCAGTTTCTACTTTGTATTCCAATCTCTGCGAGATACCAACACTTTAATACGAAGCAAAATATTTCTTTAAAATAGACGAAAAATTCGAAAGTTATAAACATGTTAATGTTTTTGCCTTTTCTCATAAGGGGACCGTATTAGCCTACACTGAAGAGCCCTACGAAATTTAATCATTGACCACTTGGACTGAAATTCTCATTTGAAACCAAAACTTTAATATGATGCCAAAAATTAAATTTTTACATCAATTTAAACTGACTGGGTTCCGGTTCACACCACTATTGTTTAGTTTAGTTAAGTGGTAATTTGTGACAGCTTCACATCATCTAAAGAATCTTTCACTTCCCCTCCCCTCCCTCAGGAGTTTATGCTGGATCCGCCACTGGAATCAATAGACACTTTTCCTATTCTTTTTGTCACCCTTGATTGTGTAGGGGCTTCCTCGTACAAATAAAGAAACGGTAATATTACAATCAAGGGGCGCTATATATTAGTTATTTCTTTAGTTACCTATCCCTAACCGCACAGGGCCATCTTTGGTAGAATAAAAAATGTTACGTGATATTCCAATCATGAAAGGGAAGAGGATGCTGTAAATATATTTCTTATTCATTTTGTCTGCCTGCTTATCAGAAATTACTTTCTGTTGGAAGGGTACTGAAATGAGAGGGGCAAAATAAAACGTCGTATCCCCTCCTACATGGTTGCTCAAACAATTACTAAAGAAAGCATTTTAAAATAAGATATTTAAGATTTAAACTAAGAAACTAAGATATCCTTACATTATGTAAGGATGGCATATTTAGGATTATTATTATTATTATTTGAATGTTTTGGAGCACCGAAATTTTGTGAGACGAACAATGGTATGTAGAGGTTTAAGATGGGTGGTCATAGGGGAGGAAAAACCAGGATTTTTCTCTGTCTGACCCTCTAACGTAAAGATTATGTGCTGAAGGTAAGAAGCATCATCATTCTACAATAGGTTGCTTTTACGTAGAATATCAATTACGTGAGTTTTCCTCCTTCTGGCTACTTACTTTATGTAGTAGATTCAAAACAATTTCAATTTAATACAAACACATTGTAAAACTTTTCCGTAATTAAACATCTAGGGAAAATTAAACATTTAATAGGAAAATCTGTTATCAAAATATCCAAACACGTAGATAGAAGACTATCTAGTGAGAAATATTATGAAACTTTATAAAATCCTCCAAATTAGAATTAACATTTACTGGGAAACATTCGTTATGCGCCAGCGAGCATATAGTGAGCTATGAGCACAGGGGAAATAATTACGAAACTGTTTGCAAACAAAATTAGGGACGCTAATGCAAGTGTGAGAAATTAATCATATTCACGGAGAAATTAAATGTCGACTAAAAGTAGGGAATTCGTGTTACTATTAGGTTCAAAATCTCTTATCGCCGCGAATTCTGTCGAGGAATTTGAAGCTTAAAATATACAAAACGATAATCATGCCCGTTGTTCTGTATGGTTGCGAAACATGGTCACTTACTCTGAGGGAAGAACGTAAACTGAAAGTATTTGAGAACAAGATCCTGAGACGAATATTCGGATCCAAGAGGAACGGGAATGGGGAATGGCGGAAATTTCATAACGAGGAACTACATAATTTATACGGTTTACCCAACATTGTTAAGGTCGTCAAGTCTAGGAGGCTTAGGTGGGCGGGTCATGTAGCTAGAATGGAAGAAAGTAGAAACGCTTTCAAAGTCTTGACTGGAAGACCAATCGTAAATCGACCATTAGGAAGACCTAGGCGCAGATGGGAGGACAATATTAAGATGGATCTCGCAGAGATTGGAATACAAAGTAGAAACTGGGTGCAGTTAGCTAAGGATAGAAGTCAGTAGAGAGCTTTTGTGAACGCGGCATTGAACCTCCGGGTTCCATAGGCCATATAGTTAGTTAGTTAATGCAAGTGCGACAACGACATTTTTTTAATGATATCGTCATAAGTTTTACACATATGTTACAATTTGATTCTTTCCCACATAAAAAAATAAATAAAATAACCATAGTTATAAAAATGATAACAGCACTTCATGGGGACCGAACCCACTACCTTCGGCACACAGACTAGTTGTTTTAACTAACTGAGCTATTTGTTTTCTTACGTGAACTGAGCCTGTTCCGGTAAAGACGATTTTTCATTACGATCGTGCTACCAATTCGTCCTTTTCCATAGATAATTTCCACTATTTGCTCTATCTTTACGTTAATACTTGGCATATATTCATATATTTGGAGTTTGCAGATAATGCACGTAATAAGACATATTAGAAATATTTCGTTAAAAGTTTAGTTTGTAGATCTAATCCACATTTCTCTCAATGACATTGGTGTCGGTGCTTCGTGTTGAACTGCAGGATTCCCTCGCGTTTTTGAAAATTTCCCACTTTAGCAGAGTTGGTAATTCTCGAGATTTCTGTCGATTTAATGTTTTTTGCTTCTAATTTCTTTATTTTAAGCTAATATCTAACACAAATATTAAAAACGGGTTTGTTATTAACCTGTCCTGCTGGGGAATCCTTCCGAAATTTCGAACATATAAGAAAACGGAGATATTTTCAAAAAACTTCAAAATAAAGAGACGCGTCATTTATTTTGCTCATAGTAGTACATGTGTTGGTGTTCTGGCACGTGGTGTTTTCGGGTGTTTCGTCATCGTCCTTAAACTTGTTAAACCAATTCTGCACTGTCCGCGTCGTCACGACACCCTCACCAAAGGCCTAGCATATCTTTTGCCCCGCTACAGCGGCATTTGACCTCCATTTGAACTCGTTCAGCATACATGCTCTTATGACGCTCTGTGGATGTCCCGTGTTCCCTCTATCTTTACGGAAGTTCACGGTGTATCTGAATTGCCACAACCAGGTAGTATGTTGGATATACCCATACCAACAACTGACGTTCGCCTTATCTCCACTCGCATTCAACTCACGGTGTGAGGTCCAATTGAACATAGATCTCCACGAAAAGGGACAGAACTTCCTTGGTTACCTTCATAGTTATGCACAAAAGTATAACGTTTGGTCCCGGGCAGTAGTTCTTGATTAAGCATAATAAAAACTATCTTGAATATAATTTATGGAGAATAATAATAATAATAATAATAAGCTAAAATAGTGTTTTTAGTTTTCCAGAAGGAAACCAAAACTTTCCTTTCTTTCAGGCCTCAAAAACACTAGCAGCAACACATTTTTTTTGGCTTTGTACATTGTAGCTGGCCCCCCTCAAAAACGACGGGCCCCTCCTACACAAACCTGCTGACTACACCCCTGAGTTAGGATTTAAAGTTATTAAATATAATTTTAAGTAGTTTCTAAATATTCGCTTATTGTATAACATATAAGGTTATGCTAAACAGCTGTATATGCTCAACTTTATTATTCACTATTTTTTGTTAGAGCTTCTCTTCAATTTTGATTTAATTAATAAAATTTCAATTCTGGGGAACTGTTTACAGCAAAACCTTTTATTACAATTTATAACTATTAATATCTGTGGCTTCTTTTTATATTATTGCCTCAGAAACATTGTAATTATCAATTTGTTCAAAGGTACAAGAGGGTCTGTTCAATGGTACATGACCATAATGTACCTGTGAACAAAACGGACGTTTTCTTATTATATCCTATAAAAGCTACTGTAATTATGTAACACGTTTAAAAATCATCCTATCTGATAGCAAAGAGATGGCACTTCAAATATACGACAAAAATTGGGGGAAAAGTGCTCAATATTAGCACCAAAATTTCGAAGACTCTAAAAGTGTTCACAGGTACTACTGTGAGCAAAATAAATGACGCGTCTCTTTATTCTGAAATTTTTTGAAAATATCTCCGTTTTCTTTATATGTTCGAAATTTCGGAAGGTTTCCCCAGCAGGACAGGTTAATAACAAACCCGTTTTTAATATTTGTGTTAGATATTAGCTTAAAATAAATAAATTAGAAGCAAAAAACGTTAAATCGACAGAAATCTCGAGAATTACCAACTCTGCTAAAGTGGAAAATTTTCAAGAACGCGAGGGAATTCTGCAGTTCAACTCAAAGCAGCGACATCTATGTCATTGAGAGAAACGTGGATTAAATCTACAAACGAAAATCTTAACGAAATATTTCTAATATGTCTTATTATATGCATTATCAGCTAACTCCAAATATATGAATCTATGCTAAGTATTAACGTATAGATAGAGCAAATAGTGTAAATTACCTATGGAAAAACGAATTGTTAGCACAATCGTAATGAAAAATAGTCTTTATTGTAGAACAGGATCAGTTCATGTAAGAAAAGAAGTAGCTCAGTTAGTTAAAGCAACGAGTCTGTATGCCGAAGGTAGTGGGTCCGAACTCCACGAAAGTTCCGTTATAATTTTTATTATTATGGTTACTTTATTTATTTTTTTTATGTGGGAAAGAATCAAATTGCAACATATGTGTAACACTCATGACGATACCAAAAAAAGAGAAAATGTTGTCGCACTTGCATTAGTGTCTCTAATTTTTGTTTGCAAACAGTTTCGTAATTACTTCCCCTGTGTTCACTGCTCACTACATGGTCGCTGGCGCATAACGAATGTTTCCCAGTAAATGTTAATTCTAATTTGGAGAATTTTATAAAGTTTCACAATATTTCTCACTAGATAATCTTCTATCTACTTTTTTGCACACTTTGATAAGAGATTTCCCTACTAAATGTTTAATTTTCCCTATATATATTTAATTACGGAAAAGTTTTACAATGTATTTGTCTTAAACTGAATAAAATTGTTTTGAATTTACCACATGAGGTAAGTAGCCCAAGGAGGAGAACTGAAGTAACTGATATTCTACGTAAAAGCAACCTGTTGTAGAATGATGATGCTTCTTACCTTCAGCACATAATCTTTACGTTAGAGAGTAAGACAGAGAAAAATCCTGTTTTTTCCTCCCCTATGACCACTCATCTTAAAGCTCTACATATAATGATTCGTGTCACATAATTTCGGCTCTCCAAAGACATTCATTTTTGTTATTATTATTACTATTATTACTGAATATGCCACCCTTAGATAATAGTAACTTTAGACATCTTAGTTTAAAGTGCTTTCTTTAGTAATAATTTGAGCAACCACATAACAAAAATTAAAACGTATGAGGGGACACGACGTTTTATTTCCACCCTCTCTTTTCAGCATCCTCCCAACAGAAATAATATGATTTCTGACAAGCAGGGCAGACAAAGTGAATAAGAAATATATTTAGAGTATCCTTTCCTCCTTTGTGAATGGAATATCACGTAACATTTTTTATTCTACTGAAGACGACCCTAGGCCGTTATGGTTAGGTAACAAAAGAAATACCCAATATATTTGTTGCGCCCCTTGACTGTAATATTACCTCTTCTTTATTTGTTCGAGGCTGCCCTACACAACCAAGGGTGACAAAAAGAATAGGAAAAGTGTCTAAAGATTACAAAGCACTTATATTTTGCCAGAAACAAGGCAGTGTATACACAGCATTGCTTTCGTTAACAAGTGTTTCACCCTTGAGTCGCTTATAAAATTAGGCAGAATAAACTTTTGCTGATCATTGTTCTAGAGGGATTTCTCCAGGATGGTTTGGTGTCGGGCTAATAACGATGAATATGTTTATTTACATCACCGTTAAAGAAATAGCAAACTTTCTGAAAGGAACTTACTTAGGAAAGATCAGATCCTCCTTCTACTTAATTGCATCTGGCGTTCTGAGTGAAAGTTCTATGGGACTATTAGAAAAATATATATTCCCGTTTCCACGCTGATGGTGGAATTTCTTA
Organism: Thermobia domestica; assembly: GCF_964235325.1. NCBI lineage: Eukaryota > Metazoa > Arthropoda > Insecta > Zygentoma > Lepismatidae > Thermobia > Thermobia domestica. Next base: position 203,780,907 of record NC_137458.1, on the reverse strand, counting down.
AGCAGTTATTGAATTATGTTCGAAGCATAGGCGTAAATAGCGCCCCCGTAACCCTGTGGCGTGGGGACCGCACAAGCTGCAAGGCCAAAAAATATACAGAATGTACGCAGGGGCGGACCAGGCCAAATTTTCACCTGGGCAAAGTGAGTTTTTGGCGCCCTCTCCCTAGTACTAGCTTATATTTTACATTTTATCATAGTGTTTTTAATATTTTAAACCCATTTTTCAAAAAGACATTCAGTACCTAGGAAAACTTCACAAAGAATATGGCCCGCTATAAACAATACGAAGTCCGCCCCCTTCCCCCGTTTGGTCTTGTGGCTAGCACGCCTGCCTTCTATGGTACCGGGTCCAATTCCCGGTGGATTACTGTTGAACGATAAAAGTGGTTCGGATTACACTATAATTAGTATCCACATCTCCCCTGGCCATTAAGGCATAACCGTGGAACGCTAAACTCAAGCAAACAAACAAACAATACTTACTTCCCCGCCACTCTTTATTCTACATGCCCTCTCTCCATTTTTCGATACAGCCCCCTTAATACTATGAAACTCTCTTCCATGGTGAAATGGAAAAAGATCATGTAATTGCCACTACTTTACAAGAATATAAACCAAAAAAGTCAGTAGAAAACACGTTATAAAATTTACTTTTTGAGGCTCGTTTTGACGCCCTCTTTCTCTGGCGCCCCGGGCAGTCGCCCAGCCCTTGGTACGCCCCTGAAAGTACGAACGCATAACTAAGGACTGCGGAGGAGAGGTTAACGTTCATGTTATGCCACTGTTTTGACGTGTTTGAAATGTTCAGTGACTGATCGGTTAGTGAAATAATTTCGACGGTTACTGATGTTTAAAGTTTAGCTAAGACTAAGTTACCTAACCAAATACATTTGTTATCGCGATGTCACAATTTGATTTTTCCTCACATAAAAAGATAAAAACATAGTAATAAAAACCCTTACTCTTACTGGGCTCGAACTAACAACCTAATTCGTACAGACTAGTTGCTCTGACCAACTGAGTTTCGATTTCTTACGCGAAAGAAGTTGTTATATTACGAGGCATGCTTTTCATTATCAAAACTGTTCGAAGTAATACGAACATGGCTTAAGAACAAAGACGGAACTGAATTACCACCCGATTGACCTTGAGGGCAAATCACCAAAGGGTAGCTATAAACGTAAGTTCAGCATGTATTTCTGTGGAGTTCTGTTCAGTATTCCTATCTGCCAATCACGCTTGTTCGTAGGAGCAATATTTTACAAACCTGACCTTTCGATAGAGCGCAATGACAGACAGGCAAAGGGAAGGAATTCTTGCGTTGTGAACGTTGGATACCACCATGTGGAATAAAACTGTCGCGTCTCCTTGAAGTGATATTTTATCGAAAATAACTCTTTTTCCTTTATATATCCGAAGTTTTTGAGGGTTTCAAAATGAGGAAACGTTACTGACAAACAAGGACGCATTTAGGGGTGGGTCCAGGGGGTCCGGACTCCCCTCTGAAATCCCAGCTTTTCTGTAAATTTAGCCTAATTTTGGGAATTCTTTTTTCAAATTTTATTATAATTTTATCATAATATTGAAGTCGAACCCCTCCCGAAATAAATTACTTCATACGTGCCTGCTGAAATTTTCAATATATTCGTTAAATAATAAAGTATATTAAATAAATTAGGAGCAAAAAGCTTCAACACGGGCTAACTTTTGTCCACTGCCAATATTGTTAGAAGGGATATTAATAGCAAAAACTCCTAGTCAATGCTTAACCTTGGAACGTCACCCCGAACAACAAGCCTATTTTTGAGAACTACATATGAAACATTTTTTCAAAACTTATCTAGCTTTTATCTGGCATGAAATTATTATATACCTACACTAAAATGTACTCTCCTAAAATGTGTATCTAAACATTGCTCTACGTATCTACGAAGCAATGAAAATTTTTAATCGAAATATGTGGGCAGGAAACTCTAACAGCCAGCCATTTTATTTAAATCGTAATAAACCCTGTAACCGTGCGTTAACGTGAAGACAAAGCTTGGTCCATTGGTAAAGTGTTGGAAGAATGAAAACTCAATGTTCGTAGGTTCGAATCTATCCACTCATCACATTTTATTCTTATGTGTAACGATGAAATAAGAAAAAAAATGTATAACCGTTAAGTCAAAACTTCAACCAAGTCTTAAGAGAACAATACTAAAATAGTAACACAATGACGTCAACCAAGAATTATTTCATGTAGCGTTTGGACGAAATTACACCTGTCAACAATTACAGAAGTAAAAACAGGCTGATAGGCGTAATGCAGCCTAGACTTCTGAATGCATTTACTTCTTAAAAACTTCCGTCTGTAACCTCCCATTGGTATGCCGTTAGTCATGGTAAAACCTTTCAATTCGAAGTGAAATGACACAAACTAAAACAATTTTAAATCAATAAATGTCTATGTGTAAAAGTAGGTGTCTCTTATCTGTAGTTCTGAGTTCCTTTTACTTTGAAGTGACAAATGAGAGAAAGTATGGTGATGGAGAAAAATCAAATTTGATACTTCAACGAATTTACACGTATTAACTTATAGCTTCTAACACCGAAAAAGTTATTTTTCGATACATGTCCATCTGTTCGCTACACTTTTCTGTGCACTCGCCTAGAGGCCATACCGTTCAACTTATCTGCACCAAATTTTAGTTTAAGATTTTCATAGTATTTCCTATAGTTTTTTTTATTTCCCTTCTACTCCCAAAACAAGGGTAGTTTCCTGTACGATGAAAATAGAAAAAAAAAGATATTTTCTCATAACTGGCCCTAACGGTCTTCTTTTCTTTCTTTTTTATATAAATCAATATTTAATTAGTAACCCTATTTTGTGGTATAAGGCATTTATCTGAGAAAAATCTGCAAGGGGTAGTTTATACTTAGGGGTGAGTTTTTTCTCAGTGATTTTCTCAAAATGGACTCAAGTGTTTTCGTTCATATTTCATAATTAAATATTTCATTAATAACTTAACAATATGGCATAACTCGTTTGTCCTAAAAAGAAAATGCGAGGGGTAGTTTATTTTTGGTGGAGAGTGTTTTCTGGGCGATTTTCTCAAAAACGACTGAAAAGAGTTTATTCATATTGCAAAAATACATATTTCGTTAATAACCGACCAATATGGCAAAACTCGTTTGTCCTAAAAAAAAAAAAAAAAAAAAAAAAAAAAATACGAGGGGTAGTTACTCTTGGAAGTGTTTTTCCTCCACGGTTTTCTCAAAAATGAGTCAAGCAATTTTGTTCGTACTCAGAAATAAATATTTCATTAAAAATCTAATAATATGGAATAACTCGCTTACCCTGAAAGAATCCTCAAGAGAGAGTTTATTCGGGGAGTTATTTTTCCCTCACGATTTTCTCAAAAATTACTCGGATAATTTTATTGATAATTCATAAATAAGTATTTCATTAATAACCCTATATTTTAGTATGTCATTTCTATGAAAAACAATTGCGACGGATAGTGAATTTTGGAGGTCAAGGTTTTTCCCGACTATTTTCTCGAACGACAGGCGATTTTGTTCAAATTTCGCAAATAAATATTTCATTAATAACATGCTGTTAAAACGGCACTAGAGAGTTGATTAGACTGGGCAATAGAGTAGACGGCACTAGCGCGGGGCCCGATTGGTTGCAATCGGTCCAATCGGCTTAAGGCCGGCCCTGATGAGACGTAAACCTATAGCTTGATAAGCGATCCGAACCGTATGAGCTGCAGCCGGGAATTGAACCCGGGTCTCCCAATCCACTAATTTGACATTGGTCTTTATTGAAGAAATCTCATTTCAAGACGTAATGAGAAGTTCGCAAAATATATGTCCGAAATTATTGTTGGCAAGTACGAGGGTGACTACAACGCAACCATACCTCTCACGTTTTCAGAAGAGAGGGTATACGTGTCAGACGAAGAATTTATCAGTTTCGTAAATACTCTTTGCTGCAACTCATATCCCGAGTGTTATTGATTCCAGGTTTTCAGAATTAGCGAGTGCTGTGCTAATTAGTCAACCAGTGTTTCCAATTGGTCTTGGAACTCATAGGCACCCATGTGAGCAGAAAAATGTTATTTGCTAGAGATAGGGTTGCTTATAATACATATTTATTTATTTATGGCATCAACCCACTTTAAACTTGTTTCTCTCGGAAACAAAATTTATGAATTTATATCGTTATGGCTTTCACCCATTCATATGTATGAAACTTATCTTTCAAGTTATAACATAGCTAATCTGTTATTTTATGTTGTTTTCTCGTTTTACAAGAAACTATGTTAAAATCCCATATGAATTTCCTAAACCTCACGTAAACTATGTGTTCCTATATCATCATCTGACAGACAAGCTGAATATAAGATTTCTATTCTAAGAGTTTGTATGAAATGTTTTGTTTTATTAACAGTTCAATGCTAAAAACAGCTCTTTTGTGGTACAATACTCCACGAATTACTGGTTCTTAAAAGACAGTACAGATTGTATATTTTGCATACTTTCTTAAGTGAATACTATTGACAGTTGTAAACATAATAAATGGCTTTCTAAAAGGTACTTACATTTGTTACGGACAAAAGCACAAAAGAGACGAAAGAAATGCATTTCATATCAGAGAAAATCAAACCTCTCTACCTATTCGCATCAATTATTTTACTCCTGAAATTCTTATTGCTCATTTACCTGTATCTGAACACCTCACCAAATATCCCCATTTCAACTATCTTCTTTCTCTCAAAAACAGAAGAGAACTCTCTTACATTTTCATTGTCTACTAACTGTGAATCGGAACTAAACCACGTGTAATCTTTCCTCATTATCTTATTATTATTTATTTTTACACCATCTCTTTACTATTACTTACTTTCTACTAACTGTAACCTCACTGTTACCACTCTACTACCTAGCTTCTTTTCTCCATTATTTCACATCGCAGATGTTGATTCATAAATTTCTTAGCAGTGATTTTCTGAGGGTTATGTTCCATATTTCTAGACATCAACTCTAATTCGGCTTGGTTCCTTCGTCATATATTGGACACTATTTTAAAGTTCGACCGCCAGTCTTGACCGACCATTATTTTCCTTTTCTTCTACTGAAGACACCAGAGTTATTTCGAAAGCTTAAAAGCAAGTATTTAGCCTTTTCACATTGTTTCCACCGATAACAATCATGTAAATATCTTTCATTTTATTTCGATGTATATCTATCATACTATGGACAGATATTTAGATATATTACCGTACAAACTAAACCAGCAGACTAGTCTGTTCCATACTCGCAGAATTAAACTGAGCTATAACGTTATTTCCTCAAGAGAATACCACACATATTAGAGCAGGCATTAGAACTGCAATATGTAAAGTTATAATATTTATTTATTGTCTATCTTTAGCTCTAATGTAAAATACAATATGAAATACTATAGGAACGCAAATAGAACAATACTTTTTTTTTAATGTTTAACAATATATTTTAATATTTGGTAGCGATTTCTTTTCTCAACATGGTAACCCTGTAAAATCACAAATTACAAGAAAAATCAAATAGCTTTTTGTCATTTATTTCCATTTAAATCATTTTATATGTCCAAGAGATGGCTTCAGGCATATATGCAATTAATAATGCACTTTTTCTAAACATAGGATCTTGAATTGGTACATTATTAACCTCCGCCTTGGTGATTTTCTTAACGAATGCTTCATCTGCACCTGTGGGACTACAATCCACTGACTTTCCTCCTCAGTAAACTGTATATGTAATCTTACATAAAAACAGCACACGATAAAATCATGCCCTCATGAACATGAAGATTTTATCTTTGCTACTTTTATTCAAAATGACTTTTTAGAGCTTACTTCTGATCATAAACGATAATTAAGAATGATCATTTTACTGTAAATATGATTGAAGTTTTGAACTATTTCCTCTCTCATAAAAATAAATTAAATGACATCTGCACACAAAGTTATCTTACACGTACTAGAATTCGAAAATTGACTTTCTCTTTACATTTTTTGATCTTTGGTAACGTAATAAAAACAATTAACAATACCTTACAACACTCAATTTAGTATAAATATTAATAAATAATAATCAACAATGCCTTACAATATAATCAATTCATATTAATGGTAATACTACTTTTCATTATGTAAATCAAAAATACATTCAATGTTTTCGAATAACTTAATTTCTAAATGGGCAAAATTTCTTTTCACGATATTTTATTACATGTATTTTATCACAAGAAAATAGTGTAGCATTTCCCACCTTGAGATCTCACTTACATATAAAGCTTCATTAAGTATTACAACTGAACTGTAAATTAAAATATCAATCTTTGTCTTGCGCACGAACGCAAAGCTGCATGTCTGCAAACTTATTTTATTTGGTTCTACGAAACACACATACAGGATAGCTCAAAACACTTTCCCTACGAAACTCATATGTAATCTTAAGAATTAAAATTAAATGCTAAGATGAGAAACATATCTAGGATATAAGGTAGACTGTGATTCTCTTACCTTTCCTCACCAATTTCTTACTGCTAGTATCATAATTTTGTTCTCTCCTAGGAAACTGACTTTTGGGTCACCCTCTACCTTGACTTACATACTATTTTATTTCATCAGATTATTGTGACGAACGCAACGAACGAAAAACTTCAAAGTACACAATGCAAACTTAATGAATGTGAATTTATTTTAGCTCTACAACAATAGTGAATAAATAGTAAAATTATATACGCGTTAAAAGAATTTGACTTTTATATCAATTCTTCGCAGGAAAGCAATTTAGGAAAGAAAAATACTTAAATTAATAAGTAAACATAAATTTTAGTGAGTATGAATTTCGTATCATACTATTTCTCATAAAACTACTGTTTAATTAGTGCATCGATGTATATCATTTATGATGTCATATTCCAGTTACACATATACAGTATTGCAGAATTTACTGTACTACGGGATCTATCATTTATGATGTCATATTCCAGTTACACATATACAGTATTGCAGAATGTACTGTACTACGGGAAAATTTCTCATGAACAATGTGAAAAAGACGGAGAGTTTGATTTTGATCAGACAATTATTGCACATGGGCAACATACTGGTAAGAGCTAAGATCAAGGAGTATGAGGGATACATTCTCACTGAAGTATGTATTCACGCTCCTTTTCAATTTCATGCAATTTTCATCTCCGAAGTAAAAGAGTATAAATGTAGGTTGCGTTTGTGTTTCTACATATGTAAATAGATTATATTGTGATTAATGACCGGGAACCCCACGAAAGACATGTGGACTCGTTCAGACGCCACAATTCCATCCTGTGTGATGAAAGAATGAAAGAGAGCTGACGGCGAGGGTTCAGTGCAGACGAAATGAGTATGACCATTGGAGCCCATCTATTCGGTCATTCCGGAAATCGAGATTTCCGGAAATTAGAGATCTCACGTGCTATAGTGTGTAACCTAGAGGTGAGGAGAGAACGAGAGAGTGTGATAAAACCGCAAACCCGACCAGGAAGCCACGAAAGTTGTCTCAAAGAGACCGGTTATGACTCACACGTAGCAGAAGTATCCCAGCAAAAGTCGCTAGATACTTTAACCACAGAATATCAGTCAGTATCTGCGAGTGATGCCAGCACATGCATTATTCCTCACGAGATATTAGAACTAGGGTTCAATGGGTGAAGTGTTGTCTCTAATCCAAGAATCACACAAATGAACTAGTGCCGACAATTACAGTGGTAAAAACATGGTGCAAGTGACACTGGAGAATAGCATGTGAAGTGACGAATCATGCCTACATATTGTGACAATCTGATGGATGTGTGTGTGGACATGTCGCATGCCAAGTAGAGCTACTTACGAGACTGCATTGTTCATACTGTGGAATTTAGCGTCGGAGGAATCATGGTGTAGGCCTGTTTTTCATTATTTGGACTTGAACCCCTGGTGTTGGTGCCTAAAACAATGAATGCCGACGCCTATCTTACAATCCTAGACAATTCTACGATACCTACTCTCTGGCAGTTGTTCGGTAATAGGTTGTTTATGTTTTAACATGTCAATGCCAGCATCCATAAAGTGCACGCCATACAGAGCGGTTTGAGCAGAAGGTGCAAGTACTTGACTGTCCGTTCGAAACTCGACTTCAACAATATCTACCTTTGGGATCAGTTGGGGTAGCAGTTGACGGTCCGACCATACTATCCCAAAACCACAACCTCATTGTTTGCCATTTTGTAGGAAAAATGGGAAATAATACCTGCCGAAGTCTACTACAACCTTATGGTAAGTACCCCTACAAGAACCGAGATTTTATCATGGCTTGTGGCGGCCCTATGTCATACTGACTCCATTCCAGCGCCAAATATATCCAAACCGAGAAGTGGTGGTGATTAATGACAAGATAGTATATTAACAGACCAAAACCATATTCACGAAGAAATCAAATGTAGACTGGAAGCAGGGAATTTATGTATTATTCAATTCAAAATCTTTTGTCTTCGCGAATTCTGTCGAGGAATTTGAAGCTTAAAACATATAAAACGTTAATTATGCCTGTTGTGCTGTACGATTGCGAAAGATGGTCGCTTACTCTGAAAGAAAACGCACGCTGAAAGTATCAAAGAAAATTCTGAGACCAATATGAACAGGAACAGGAACCAAGAGGAACAGGAATGAAAAATGGCGGAAACTTCATAACAAGGAACTAATAATTTATACCGTTTACCAAACATTATTAGGGTCATCAAGTCTAGGAGGCTCCGGCGGCAGGTCAGTAGCCAGAATGAAAAAAAAAAATAAATAAATAAATAAAAAATAAATAAAAAAATAAAATAAATAAAAAAAAAGTAGAATGCTATAAAGATTTTAACTGGAAACCCAATCGGAAAACGACCATTAGGAAAACCTAGACGCAGATAGGACAATATTAAGATGGATTTCGCAGAAACAGGAATACAAAATAGAAATTGGATCCAGTTAGCTAAAGACAGAAGCCAATGGAGAGCTTTTGTGAACGCGGCATTGGACCTCTGGGTTCCATAGGCCATAAAGTGAGTGAATTAATGTATATAAAACAGGAAGAGCGGCAGATCCAATAAATAATTTAATATTTGCCTTATGGCTAAATTGTAGTGTCCTCATTTGATGTGGGAGATCCGGATTTAATTCCCTAGAATCTAGAACTCATAATAAAAGAAAGTCAATTTTTCATTAAGCTTTAGTGATGATATAATTCAAAGACTGATATTTATCTATGCATTATTATGTACAGTAGGATACGAGAATATTACCTACAACGAACTGATACTGAATAACCAAACTACTGCTACAGAAAGTAACTCTTTATTATTTAGCGAAAGCCATTCATGTCAAACTACTAGGTCGCCACGAGTATTATTGGTGTGGTAAGTCATTTCGTAGTCCCCACATTCTCCAGAGTATTTCGTCTGTTTCTCTCTTGATTACTGGGTGCGGAACCTCCTTCAAAGGCACGGTTCAATGAGGACATTCTTCAAGCGAAAAATTCACTGCTTGCTCAAACACTGAAAGAACATTATTAACAATACAAGAATTTCCTGTTTTACATCCAATTTCATTATCATCAAGAGATGCAATTGGATTATTAAGGGCGATCGGTGAAAGATTTATAGAAAAAGGGAAAGAAGCGTATGTTGTATTTATTGATCTAGAAAAGGCTTTTGACCGCGTGAATCGGGAATTGTTGTTGGGAGTTCTAACGAAGATAGGGTTGGAATGGAAAGATAGAAGACTCATAAGAAACTTATACATGAACCAACAAGTAAGTGTTAGGATAGGGAAAGAACTGACGGAAGAGAGTGCAATTGGAAGGGGAGTTCGGAAAGGATGCTGCCTCTCGCCAACACTATTTAATGTCTATCTAGAAGAGATAGTGAAAAAGAGCCTACATGATGATGATGGCATTTCGGTAGGAGGTAGAATGATTAGATGCATAAGATTTGCAGACGATATGGCGCTTGTTGCAGAATTTGAAAAGAAAATCAATAAAATGTTAGAAAAAATGAGAAAGGGCTTTGAAGAATATGGGATGAAAATAAATGTTAGAAAGACAAAAGCCATGGTGATTGGAACGAAGGGGTCTGTGTCAAATATAAAAGTAGGAGGGGAGAAAATAGAACAAGTGAATAGTTTTCGATACCTGGGTAGTATTCTTAGTAATGACATGAAGTGCGAACGTGAAATAAAAGCAAGGATAGGAATGGCGAAAGAAGCCTTTTTCGGAGGAAGAAAAGTCTGTTTTGTGGGACCTTGAATAAAGAGTTGAGAAAAAGACTCATAAAATGCTTCGTGTGGAGTGTTGTACTATATGGGGCGGAAACGTGGACATTACGTAAAGGTGACGAAAATCGACTGGAAGCCTTCGAAATGTGGGTGTGGAGAAGAATGGAAAGAATTAGTTGGGTCAAGCGGATAACGAATGAGAGAGTGTTAGAAATGGTGGGTGAGAAAAGAACACTTTTAGATATTATTAGGAAGAGGAAGAGAAACTGGTTGGGACATTGCCTAAGAAGAGATTGTATCACGAGGGACGTCCTAGAAGGTATGGTGGCGGGAAAGAGAGGGAGAGGGCGAAGGAGACTACAATTAATGGATGATATTAAAACAGAAAGATCATACGCGAAGACGAAGAGGTTAGCGGAGGACCGTGGAGAATTATACTTCAATAATGAAAAATGAAATGAAATCTTTAAGTTTTACGTCCCACGGTTATGCCGGTTAGGCTAAAGGAGACGGTGATGATGAGTGATGAATGAAATGGTGGAATGAAGAAAGTGGGAGGAAACGGGAGAACCCCGAGAAAACCCACGCACACGGTGTTTGTCCACCACAAAGTTCACTTGGCGGGGGCTGGGATCGAACCCGGGACCCCAAGCACCAGAGGTGAACGCTCTACCACTGAGCCACCGCGGCCCCTACTTCAATAATGAGTTTTACATCAAGCACTTCGTGATTGTTGTATTAGGGAGAAAATCTGGAATACCTTTTTGTACTCAGAATAGCTAGTTCTGGGATATATGAAATTTACGCCATGGATTGGGGTTAAATATACATAATTTGATAGAGCTTTACGAGTTCTATCGAATAATTAATTAAACGTAAAGAATCTAGCCGGGCACTCAAATTTATTTTCTGCTAAGTGCAGATAACAGACAGTGATTTAAATAATATTTTCAATCAATTATGCTGAAGTCAGAAATTGTAAATTCAGACAAAAAAAAAAAAAAAAAAAAAGTTTTGTATGATTGTGACACACAAATTAGAAAGAATTTGCAATGCACTAATCTGCTAATAATCTTTGTACCAGGTACCTGTTGCTTATTTAGTTGACGCATTGTAGTAGTATAACGTTCAAAAAACAAATATACCTTCTCTCACATTTGTTGATTTATAATTTTTTGACACATTTATCATACCTAATATATATACATATATAACAATAATAAATAAATGAACTATTTACAATAAACTTTGCCCATAGTGGTTACAATACCGGTATATTTAAGTTACTGATGGGTGATTATCTTAAAACTGAAACATTACATACTACAAAAGAAAATTTTCACTGAATATATAATAGTTTTAATAGGTACTTTTCACTTCGTAATGACATATTTAAAAAATCTTTTTGTAAAACTAATATGCTGGAAATGAGATCATATTTTTTGGTTAATTTTAACAACTTATGAATATCCGGGAAATGATATTTTTACTGTTATAAAACGACATAAATGAAAACATTACTTATGAACAGCAATATCAAGAAATTTAACACATAATCATGAATCAAGAAGATACATCTGAATAAACGTTTTCATAATTTTGAAAGGCTGTTGTACTTAAGCTGATCACACGCACTACCGTATCTTATATAATTACACATAAAGGAACAAATAATGTTATTTTATTGAAGTATACAACTTTTTATCTTCGAAGAAAAATTAAAAGTTCTTCAGATACTGTCATAATAAATACATATAAATCCCACTGCTTTGATATTTCACTTCGAGTCGACTCAACGTTTATCTTGCTTTACAAAACATACATAGCTGTTTCGTTAAATGATGAGTATTATTCTGCAGTAAAAATGTGAAGAAACATCATAGTCCTTGTCCTTCTGATCTGAATTTTCAACCTAGAATAGAATACAGATATCAACACAGATATTAAGTTGCAAGGATAATTTAAACAATACTTAGTTTTAAGTTCCTACATGTCAACTTTATGGTTCGTTATATATATATATATATATATATATATATATATATATATATATATATACAGTTTAACAATAGTTTATGAATGTAGGATAATAAAAAATCGGCCTGGCTTACCAGACGCAGATCCTGAACATGGTTAGGAATGTTCGTGTCACTTTTGTCTTATAGGCGCGAATATAATCCTGCTGTAGAACAAGGTGTCTATCAAACCTACCTAATTCTCTGATCCTTTTCCACCACCAAATTATGATTTTCCCAGACTCTGTCCCTATTATTTTCCTTACAAGGGGTATGGGTAACCTTGAATGCTCAGAATTGCAAGAAAATGTGCTTAGATTATAAATCGCTCATCCCTAAGACAGTGGTATAAATCATTCCCATTCAAAACATTGCTGTTGTCTGCTAGCGCTATTGATATTGTTTTTTCGCGTTATCAAAGTTCCTCTCTTAGACCTTGCATAGGTGATCATTCAAATTTCTCTCGTGATAAGACGCGCAGTTTTGCACGCGAATGGCTCGTATCATTGTTTTAGGGATGAGTGATTTATATCCCAAGCAGTTCCACGCTGTTCTGAGCGTTTGAAGTCACTCACGTCTCTTGTTAGTATAACTCATGAAAGATAACGTTTATTTGTAGTGTACTGCACATTTATTCTAAAGGTTATTCACGACCACGCTATATAATGGTCCTCACTTCTCTAGCATAGGCCTGGTTTGCAGAGCAATCCTCTGACTTCTATTTGTCTAGTCTGCAGGCATTGTAGCAGCGATGTGAAAAGTGTATTGTTCTAAAAAGAGATTATGTTGAATAAAACCACCACGCATAGCTTCATACCTACCTGTTTTTTTTTTCTTTTTTTTGGTAAGGTTGTGAACATATCAGCCTACCCTTGTAGATAAAGAAATACAGTACAAAGCTAAATAGTATAAAATAAAGACCAACATTACAGAGACGACAAAACCGAACTACTGGTAGGAAATAAATAGAAAAATAAAAACATTTTCAAATCTTGAAATCAATAGACGTGAATAATGATGGTATTGGATTTAGTTTTTTATATATATATATATATATAAAAAGCTTTCCGAACAGATTTGTGAGTAGCGTAACATTTAATAATACCCAACGCTGTTTGTGCACATAAATCAAGTGATATCCTTACTAGTAGCAGACCTATTCACACATATTTAATATTATTATCGCGAAATATGTGTATCTCAAGTCAGTTTCTCTCTTTGTAATTTCATGTTATTCAATGTGGAAAAGTACTTTGGAAATACTAGTACCAATACCGTCATCAGCTGTGTCGAACTTTGATGTTTACTTCACTCACTCCAATAAACGTGGAGGAAACTTCCAAATTTCCTTTGAAGCTATTGTTTATCTATTATTTTCCTTTTTATCTAGGGCTCCCACTATTTCAACCTTGGGAGCAAGAAGATACCATCAACCACTCAACAGACTTTAAAAATAACACAGAAACTATTCAAACCATAATTTTAAGGACCTTGGTCTCTGTAGCCTAATCATTATACTTTTTCAGAATGTCTAGAAGATTAAGGTATTGGATAATAGGAGTTGCTACAAAACAATTAACAACATTCCCAACATGGAAGTAGACGGTAAAGATTTGTCCCTAACCCATAATGAAATTCCCTGCCTTTCCCTGACCGGTAGACACCCTGTAGATTCTTCAAGTTCATGTTATATGTATATTATGGAGTTTCCGTAATTATGGATTGAGGTAAATGTGACAAACATTGGCACATGCCGAGTTAGCCACTAGTTGCCAGGTAGATATTCTGTGGGACTAAAACTATTATGATATACACAAGTTATTTAAGCAGAAATGTCGTATTGACATATGGTATGAAATATTACGATTATAAATATTGGACTAAGAGATTATTGTGTACTATTATCAAGATTATAATGTAAGAAACAGTCATACATTAAAAACAAGTGTGAAAATTATGCATTTGCCATTGACTATATAGGTCATCAACGTCCCATACCTTTTACAACCCATTCGTTAAAGCTCATTTAACATTTTACTAAGTAACAGTTTCAAACATGACTCCCACACAACATCAATATTCATCTTGGTTTAGATTTTCAGCCGTTTATAATAATGCAGTTCTGAGGGTCACAGTAATAGATCGCTAATACATCGTAAATGAGTTCTAATAATCTTATAAAACTTCTGACATATTCAGAAGCTTCAGTAGAGTTGTAAGCTAACACACTATTGTTTAGGTTGCCAATTTTCTCCTTCAATTTCTGAATATTTTTATAAGAGAAAAGCGCATTCTGAGAGGTTATGTTTAACTATGTATGATAGTAGGTTCATCACACTAACTTTTTTTTTTTTTTTGGGGGGGGGGTTACAGTGAGATACCAAGTGATGGTAGGTGTTCATGTATTGCTCCTAGAAATTATAATTAACAGGATCTGTGGGATATATGCAGCTCCATGGATCTGATTCTTTGGTTCCTAGCAAGATTTTGATTAGTTCTTTGTCGGACAGCATTAAAGGTTGCCCTGGAGCACACAACTAGCACATGACTTATCATAAATAGTTTTGTATATTCAAATTCCCTACTCGTCCAGTATGCAAAATCTATTTGGTCTAGGAATTAATTCGTGCGGGTGGACAAGAGATGGCGCAACGAACGGAGCGTCCCACAGTTCCGTGTATCCACACATGTGTTGCAAACCCCTGTCATCGCGTATCGTTCGTAGTATAGGGCAGTGGATTAAAGCGTCAACAACACCAGTTTGTAGTTAAGTGAACATGGCGCAATTTGTGCCTGATAAAGTGTTTTTGCGGGGTGTCCTGCTGCATTACTTTAACATGCAGAAAAGTGCGACTGAAAGTCATCGTATTTTGGTGGAAGTGTATGGTGACCATGCTCTAGCTCAGCGAACGTGTCAGAAGTGGTTTGCACGGTTTAGAAGTGGTGATTTCGGCTTGGCAGACCAAGAGCGAGCTGGACAGCCAAAAAAATTTCAAGACGAAGAATTGACAGCATTGCTCGAGCAGGATTCGTGTCAAACGCAGGAACAACTTGCAGCAGCATTAGGCGTTGATCAAACAACAGTCTCCAAACGCTTGAAAGTCATGGGAATGATTCAAAAGATGTCACATTGGGTTCCACATGAATTGAAAGACAGAGACGTTGAAAGACGAAAAACCATTTGCGAATTGCTGCTTCAACGACAGAGCAGAAAGGGGTTTCTGCATCGAATTATTACGGGTGATGAGAAGTGGATCCATTACGAGAACCCTAAACGAAAAAAGGCCTGGGTGAAACCAGGTGAACCAGGTCCATCACGACCAAAACGAGATATTCACTGTGCAAAGGTTATGCTGTGCATATGGTGGGATATGAAAGGTGTGGTGTACTATGAGCTGCTGCAACCGGGTGAAACTATGAATGGAGAACGTTATCGACGACAATTAATGCGTTTGAAGCAAGCTCTGGCCAGAACACGACCAGAATGGGAGAACAGACATGATAAACTTATTGTTCAACATGATAACGCTCGCCCACATGTCGCAAAACCGGTCAAAACCTATTTAGAAAATGTCGGATGGGAAGTTTCATCCCACCCGCCGTATTCACTAGACGTTGCTCCTTCGGACTACTACTTGTTCGATTGCATGAACAACGATTTGATTGGACAGCGGTTTACTTCTTCAGAAGATATCGAAACATGGGTCTCTGACTGGATCGCTTCCAAGGATGAGGACTTCTTTCGCCACGGAATCCGTACATTGCCTGACAGATGGGCGAAAGTGGTGGCTAGCGATGGACAATATTTTTCTTAAGGTATTTATGTATTTTGTGTTTGTAGTACAGCTTCAATGTGTGCGTACCAACCGCACGAATTAATTCCTAGACCAAATATATTAGCCAGTATATACTGATGCTATTCATTCCTTACATGACATACAAGTAGTTATCAAAGTGAGCAGTACGCGAGATGCTGGAGTACGTTTCGTGTCTGCAATAGGCCAGACGTTGGTGATGCAAAATGAAAGACTTCTCAGACTCTCAAAGACAGCAAACTTTAAATGAATGGCTGGCTAATGTAAGTGTTTGCCAGACCGCCGTGCATTAGATGTACTGAGAACAACTATGTCTAAAACGATGTGGGAAGACATCATCAAAGAGGAATCGCAGATGGAAACCAAGCCTAGCTGAGAGGAATTTCCAAACATTGCAAAGTACTGTCACAAGATTAGTTGAGTTAATGCAGCACAACTTAATCAACATCTGAAATGACTGAAACGACCGAAACCCCAATCACGTACGATGAGAGATGCATCGCTTGAACATCTGCGACAGGGCTGCGATTTCGAAACCTCTGATGTCCGCCGCCAACGCAGTAATGAAAAAAATGTTCCATCAACAAAACATGGCCAGTCGATGATTGGAAAGACTAAAAAAGTGACATGAGTAATCTTTCTCTTTATTTCTAACAGACAGAGTCCAAAAAGTTATACGCTCTGGACTGTCTACTTCCTACTGTAAAACATAGCGGCCGCTGTGTGCTGGTATGAGCCTCAAGTTCGCGTTATGCTGTTGATCCTGAATGGCTGCCAGTGATTATATAGATATTTAGGTGAACAGCTGTCCAATGTATGTTGTTCCCTAACAACGAGACAGTCTTGAACCTCAATATCTCCTCTCAATCCCAAGACTTAAACATTACTGAATATCGACGGTCAAGAGCAGCGAATTCGACATTGATTTCCTCCTACATCATCGCTGATGTCTTGACTTGAATGGTGAATGGTCTACTATTGCTCTTGAAACAAGTCACGAGTTACATGGCTCAATCTCATGATGAGCAAAAGAATTTCTACAGGCTAAAAGTGGTTCAGCACCATTTACTCAGATAAGATGCATTTTGTTAATTTGTTTCTATTAATTTCATAACTATATAAAGAGCTCATTGTGTATAAGAACTTATTACAAGACGAGGCATAGAAATATAGTTATAGATTATCACGTCAATACTCAATTTAGATTTCCACGTCTTAAAATATTTATACAGAATCTAGCTAGTGGTGCTTCTGTGAAGCCGTGTGGTTCGCATCACGCCTTTATTGCATGTGATTAGATTCGCAGTAGGAGCACACATTATTTGATGGCCAAACATCGTCGGGCAACTGGAGAGCTATTTGAACTTTGGTTGAGAAAGCCAGAAATAATGGCTGACGTAATGACCGTACATTACCCAAACAAAAGCTGTCTGGTCGAGCATAATATGCTTCGTGGACTGTAATGCCAGTAACACTGGTATCCAATTTATTATTTGCTTGAATCTAACTGCCAATATTTTCAAATTCAACTATTTTTTTTTTTTTTTCAGTGCGGGTCTGAAATTATTTTTTGTCAATTTTTTTTATCGTGTTTTAGATCTAGAAATGGACTAAATAGATCGGAAATGGATTTTTAATTGTTAATATTAGAAACTACCTTGTAAGTTATTCTTAACTGAAATAATAGAAGGTTGGACTTACATGAAAGACTAACTGACTTTCAATCAGTTCCAAAATATCTTTGACCAAAGTGATTTGGTGCTATTTCATGAAGTTCTGATGTCAAAATGGTCAACTGGAAAGAAAAGAGGCATCTTTTAACAATGTCAGAAGTACTTTTATTCGAGAATAATAATAATATTTACGCTTATCAAACACAAAATAATATCTTAGCTGAATTTAGTTTTCTATAAAATAAAAAATAAAAATCTAACCAAAGCATATACTATTTAATAAATACCGTTATAATATCATTAACGTTTTGACAAAGTATAATTGCCTTCATCAGACACATTAATATATCATAATGTGTCTGATGAAGGCAAAGATACTTTACCGCAACTGCAACGAAATTATTTATTAAATAATATATGCTTTGGTGAGATTTTTTTTTTTTTTTATTTTATTTTATACATGAAGTTCCAAAGCTAGAATGAGTGGTGTTTAGTTTTCTAGTGCTTTCGTTTTTTTTGTTTTTTTTTTTAAATGTAACTAATGAAATTATACAACGTGAAAAAATAAATAACCGTACATGCTGAATCATTCACTTTATTTTTCTTATACACTCAATCATTCATTCTTTAGATTTCTAGAGCTACGGTTACTCAGTGGTAAAGCGCTCAACTCTACAGACTACTTTACAGCATATGTCACTTTGCATTTTCGCGCTTTCTGGTAGTTTCTGTTCTATAAAAGCTAAGTACGCATAAATATTGAAAGATCTTACAGAAATTTCTTAATTACGCACCATTACAATTCAATATCTGGAAAATTCAAACCATTATATACAGTTGAGGA
The DNA here is from genome assembly GCF_964235325.1 of Thermobia domestica. Taxonomy (NCBI): domain Eukaryota; kingdom Metazoa; phylum Arthropoda; class Insecta; order Zygentoma; family Lepismatidae; genus Thermobia; species Thermobia domestica. Next base: position 203,762,251 of record NC_137458.1, on the reverse strand, counting down.
GTATTTCGCAAGGAGAAATTTGTAAATTATTCATTGTAGCTTTGGAAAATTCAAGATTGCTAATAAAATCCAACTGACCAAAGCAGTGTATATATTTTAAGATTATATATTTGTGTTACAGTTTTTGCTATGTAACATAGCCTTCCTCAGACATATTATCTGAGAAATTTGACATTGTATACTGAATGAAAGTAGAGAAAGTTGATGAAGTCTGTATTTTAACTTAGACGAAATGGTAAGAGGACATATTTTGAACTGTTCAAATAGTAAAACTAACATTGTGGTGTATGCAAAAATGTAGACGAAGTATACAATCTGATAAGTGGCATGGTAATTTGCTGTGTAGAATATATATACATATATATATATATATATTTCCAGATATTTTGCAGAAGTTAAGCCAGATAGTATCCATAAACTTCTATTAAACAAACTAGTAACTGTTCTCAGGACTTTTCTTACAGGGAAGAAAAATTGAATGAAATCTTTCAGTTTTACGTCCCACGTATATGCAGTGTAGGCAAAAGGAGACTGTGATGATCAGAATGAATGAAATGGTGGAATGAACGAACTGGGAGGAAACGAAAAAGTCTCAAGAAAACATACGGACACGGTTAACAAAAAAATTGGCTACTTACCAATGAATCCTCCCTTGAAAAATTTAAAGGTTTTGACGTTTCGGAACTCTCAGCTGGTTCCTTCCTCAGTGGCAAGGTAAAAAGGATTAATACGGAAAGGAGAAAAAAGGAGTAAATCCAGGAATACATACCACTACATAATAGACACCCTGTAGAAGATAGGTGTCACCATGTACGAGCACAATCTGGATCTGTAATACACTGGAGCTAACAAAACGAATAATTACACACGAACTGGGCCTAAGAAAAGTTTCTTCTCGCTGGTTTCTACGATTGCTTAATGACGATCAAAAAGACGCAAGGATTCGATCAAGTGCTGCTAATTTGACACGCTTGAGAAGAGAGGAACGCAACTTCTTGGAAATGTCACAATGGATAAATCACAGATTTCATTATCCAACCAAAAAACAAAAGGCAGACGATGCAGTGGAAACACAGAGATTCACCACTCACTAAAACAGCTCCGTCAGGTGGCACCCAATGAGAAGGTGCCGGCCACTATCTTCTGGGATTCCCAGGGAATCATATTGTCCCACCTTGCTGCGAAAGGCCATACGGACTATTGTTTCCGTACACTTTTGAATCCAAAATTTTTGCTAAAATTGACGAGAAACGACCACAACCATCCTTCAAATGGACAATACACCACTACACCGTGCTAATGTTGTGACCTCATTCTTGGCTGACCATGGTACTGAACTTCTGTCACACCCATTTCACTCAGCAGATTTAGACTCGGGTGACTTCTGATTGTTCTTAGACTCAAAGATTCTCTTTGTGGACGCCATTTTGCCAGTAGATCATCCCTGGGAAGTGCATTTTTTTTAGTATCTGAAATATATCCCCAAAGATGACTATGTCACATGCTATACAAAATGGACGGAGCGATAGCAACTGTGTATCAAATAAAGAGGGAGAGTTTGTTCAGAAATAGATATAGGTTAGTTCCCTATATTTCCTTGTTCTTGTCCTTGTCCTTAGAAATTAGAACAGAACGGGACGCATGTTTGGTGTGCACTTCGTATATATATATATATATATATATATATATATATATATATATATATATATTCTTCTATTGGCGTGGAAAATACTACGTGGCCAATGATTTCTAATGGTTGCATACAATTGACGTCTATTCTTGGTCGAGGCTTTGCTAATGGTGTGTGTACATTGTATGTATTAGTGAGCACATTTATAACGTCAAATATCTGTTATCACCTAACAAAGTACCATCATACAAAAAAAAAAAAAAAAAAAAAAAATGTTTGATACTGGGTCACTTTCGAAAAAAAAAATCAATGCCTTATTAGTAGTTCTTTACACTACAAAGTTAAAACAAGACAGGGTAACCTTCATAAATTGCAGGATCAAATTATTGAGAGGTACAAATAAACATTTGATAATAATATTCAGGGCCGCCTACACAGTCGAGCAATTGAAGTAGTACCCCCCACCAAATGATGAAAAATTAGGCTCACAATACTATCACAAAACGAAAGGAGATTACTACTTCTAATTCATGTTTGGGATTTAAAATATTTAGAGATGATGAACCATCATTTCACAATACATTTCTAAGACTCTATACTATTAATATCGCAAAGTGCACTCACAGTGGGATATTACTATCATTGATATGAAAAGGTCAAAGTTGGCGGAAAATAATTTACTTATGCTTAATATGGAATTCTGAACTGCACAATTGGCCCTAAAAATTATTTTAGCCCCAACCGCAAATCCGTGCGATCAATACATAATCAAAAACCTTAATTAACACAAGACTTCTGACTTTTGTTACATAGTGAAACAGAGTCATAAGTAATTTGAACATAAGTCAAATTTGAATTTGAACATATACTGATATAAAAACAGTCCACAAGGTTTCATATCAAAATAATCATACAGGTTAATTATTCACTCTCGAATATTTATCTGCAAATGAATATTTTCAATATAAGAATATAGTAACGGTGGTTTTGAAATCAGAAGGGGAAGAAAAAGGAATTCATATTGATCGTTTGAAATTTCATGTTCTGTCTGATTTAAAAAAAAAAAAAAAATAATAATAAATAAATCACAAATCAAATTTAAGTCTAAGAATTGTGAAGACCGGTACGAGCCGGCAGGAAAAAATCTACTGGAAAGGTTAAAGGAGCACATTAGGGCACTAGAGATGTCTACATAGAAAAACCAACGATAGCGGAACATACAATAAACGCTCAACACAATTTTCTTTTAGGGAAGTCAAAAATTACTGCACAAAATAACCTGAAGAAAATCTAAGCACAGTAATCAAAATAAAAATGAAAATAGAGAAACTGTTTAAATAAACAGGCAGGAAGGTTCTAATTTACGAGATAGTAAATACGCCTGCTAAATAGAAAAGGTTTTTAATAACCTAAAATTCTTAAATTTTAAAACAACCAATTACACGTTATAAATTTAATAATAAGATACTGTTCTAAAAATTCACATGCACTGCAATTTCGTACGACCTATAGTGTATAAACATCTCTCAAAACTGTACAATTACTTACATAACTCTTAAGAAATAATGTTTAAAGAAGAAAAAAGAAAGAAGGGAAGAAAAAGGGAGATCGGTAACTTTCGTTAACCAAAATATTTTACATTATAAGCTAATATTTTATGTTCTACTTATAAAGTTAGGAATCACAAGAGTGAATGTCATATTTACAGCAGAATCTATCTACTCTTTACATGTTCACTGCAATGTATTCAGACGGTAGAAATGTGATTAAAGTACCGTAATAATCCCTTACCTGAGGAAACGCCGATGTTACAGTTTGCACAGCAAAAGGTGTACAGAATAAGTTTGCCAAGATAATATTATCTTCCTTAACGTTATGTTCTTTTAGAACAGTTACTGACTTAATTACTGTGTTTCCTGTACCTGTGGACAATAATATAATCAATTAATATTCTCTATTACTAACAACAGCACCTGTGTCTACAATAACATGTTTAGATTAAGCAACAGTCTTTTGCTACGATAATAAATTTAAAGAGCATTTTAATGAATACTATCACGGTATCCCATCCCTCTTTATTTTCCGAGTAGCTTCACTACACGTACAGTGTAAAATATTTATTCTCTTGCTTTAAATTTCTATTGGGATTCTGTAAAATGTACACTTCGACTTCAACACATGGCTATGGTCATAAAACATGGAACTATATTCCTAGTAGGATAAAATTAGAGGTTGACCCGGAAGTAAATACTATTGAAATAATTTTTGGGATATGAGATCGGGTAGCTATGAGTGAATTAACAAGAGAATGCTAAAATCTGGAAGTTTGCGAAATTCGAGATACTCCGGGTTAAAGTTGTAACTCAAAATTGCGTTTCCAAACAAATGCTGCTATTAAAGTAATACCAGTTAGTACACACAAAAGTTGTTTTATGCATGAAGCGCAATATATATTTCGTCCGTAATAAGACAGTGGCTATTTATAGTCAAAATGTGTTGAAATTTCAATACTGGTACAGATGGTTGTACACAGGGCGACTCAAAAGTACGGCACGATAAGACAAATGGTAAAATATGCATCTGAGCCACGAGGTAAACATGGATGAGAATAAAAGTTCAACATTTTCAAACGTAATTTGCAATTTTGTAAAAATAAAGTCTCCCCAGCGCTTTCACCATATTGCCCCTGAGTCAACTTAAAAAATTCGAATTATTGTTTCCTGATTTCTTACTGTAAAAGTAATTGAAATATATATATCTGAATTCCCATTTTAGTATAACTTATATGCCATTACCCGTTTTTACCTTGTATGAACTTGTTATTATTTTATTTAAACACAAAATACTTCTTTGAATTCTCTTATAACTTTATGTTTCATTGATTTCAATGTTTCATTTCTTGTTTCTGAGCCTTGCATGCAAGTAACTGCAACCCAATTATCAGTTATTATTTATTTTGTTTGTGAAGTTATTGTCTATATGCTGTCTTGATTGCATTCCTTGCCAGTATTTATTCCTCTTTCACCTCTGTGCATGCGAGTCCTAATGACCCGTTCCGTGTTCGGTTCACTAATAAAACAAATTTTGATCACTTTTCTTGCTAGAGGTTTCTAAGTTTAATTGTGTATTTATTTTAATATAAGCTCTACTTTTTATGAATTCTTATTGTTACACCATACACTTTTTTTTAACATTATGTACAGTACTGATATGCATTCACACACGTCCCCGAGCGTTCATTGCGGATTTGTTCAAGAATTCAGAGTTTACGGTACGCACACTTCAGCGATCCGGTATACCGACGCACATTAGCACATTGTTTGATTGTGAATTTAAGGGCACTTTTTTACGTTTCTTTTCTACGCTTGATGAATCGCCTACGGAAATTCTTATACTTTCACGATCATTAGTGCAGCCATCGCCATAGCAGTATCGACTTGCAGACATACACTTTAATCTATGTTTTCTGTAGGAGCAGCTCGTGCTACTACATAATTTTCTTCCCAGCGCTTTGCACTGACAACGTACAACTTTTAAGATGGAATCAAATGCTGGAGGTTCATCAATTGTTTTCGGATAAAGATGCTGACTTTTGAGTACCCAACGTCATTCAAGAGGATCTATTTATGTTGTTGATAAAGTTTTCCATTGCTGTACTTGCATGTAAGTTCTTAACAAGTGAAAAAGCACGGCTCGGGGTGGGGGCTACTCGGAAACTGGTCTCGACGCTACTGCTGTCATTCGCATGTAAGTTGTGTAACGAACTAGAGGGACATCGTCAGTTTGTGTACCACCATACAAAATGACGAAGAATTGCTTGCCTGCTTTTGAGACTCAATCCACTGACGAATTATCTAAATAAATAAATAAATAAATAAATAAATAAATAAATAAATAAATAAATAAATAAATAATAATAATAATAATAATAATAATAACAATAATAATAATTCTGTACATTCTTGAGCGGTTACATTATTTTGAATTGTCTTCAGAACTTTTCCTTTTCCTTGTTTGTAGGGTACTGACATTGTATCACACCCGGTAACTGCATGAATGAACAGGAGATAAATGCAAACGAGTGGTCCAATGTGACGTTGGAAACTTCTGACATCATAGAGTGGTTTCTGCTCATGCCCTTCCCCTTTGCAAGTGATTTCATGAAAATTTTACCCACCGAGTCAACAGCATGATACAGTAGCATCATCAGTACATCCGTGTCATCCGCCACAACTGTAACTTGTTCCTTCTTACAAACCATACTAATTGCATTCGAAATAATTAAGATATCATCATTCTGTGCTCTGTAGATGATGTGACCATTTGCTCTCAACTCTGTAGACAACAAATCTATTAGGTGATTAATGTTTTTATTGTTTAAAAGAAAAGTTTGCTGGTTATCGTATGCTGGTGCGCTCAATAAAATTTTCACATCGGATGCTGCAGGATGAATCCTTCGGCGTTGATGTTCATGATCTTTGGTAAAGAGACCATTTGTGTACCCGTAAAATACTATTATGCATGGAATATGAAAATGCTGACATAAAAATTGCAGTATGACTGAAGCACATCCATCCATAAATGGAGTTTATACAATACTACGTGACGAAGCAACATCCGCCATCAATAACGAATGATTCTGATAGTTCAGGTTCCTCAGATGCCTGCGGTGTAACGCTCTCAAATCCTTTCATAAGTGAATGAATTAGTACAGCTTTTGGTGGTGTGGGAGTGAGTTCATGTGTAAAACACTGGGATGGTGTGTGCTCGAGCTCAACGAGAGTACTAAGTCGCCAGAAGAGAGTTGAATTGTCGAAATAGTGAATACCATTACCAATGTGAACTTTTCCTACATCTGTGATATTTTTGCTAGGTCAGTCTTCTTCAATCTAACGGCATTCCAAGGTTTGCCATCCAACTTCTGATGTACTACGTTACCAACAACATCTACATCGTTACAGTTCACTTTGTTGTCAACTACTACTATAACGCCAGTGGCTACATTGCGCAGCGATGAGTCGTATACTGAAAAAGGTTGACGCTTAGTCAGTCACTCTATCATAAGGCTTCAATCACTCCGGTCCCTCTTCATTCATGATCGCAATAACTCACAATGTTGTGCACTCTGTTGGCGTTCAGTTCCAATTAAAAATGTCATAGCAGAATGCATTTCTCCAAATATATGTACACATTGAATCCATCTGTCCCACGTATTTTGTGTCATTTCACGACTGTGGGTTAAACTTCGTCTACTCTTGATAACAGGCATTGCACTCTGTTTAATTGCAAGTTCCGAAGAATTCCTTTCCAGTTTTCTGATGTTTGACGGATGACATGATTTTCATGGTTTTGAAACCGATCGTATAGGCACGGATGTGTAAATTATAATTGCTGCATCATCTGAAGGTATATCTGTCCACACTTAGCATGCATATTTTAACCTATCGCAGCAAATAGAGGTAGCATGCATGCTACAGCACCAAATATTTTATATATAAGTAAAATAAATATGTAAAATAAATGAACAAAATAATTTTAGCTATGTACGGATGTTCCATATATATTTTACCTATCTTATATATAAAAGAGAACGCACAAATCCTTTGTTCCCTCATCACGCTAATACGGCTGAACCAATTTCTTTCATTTTTGGGGGGTTATTAGGATTTGGACCCTAGATGGTTTTTATCATATCACTTTAATTTTCAATTACCAGTGTCTTGAGATAATTGACCATTCAAGTGTCCATAACGTACAAATCCTTTGTTAGTTCATCATAGGTAAAAATAAACGTATTTATATGCAACCCACATGACCGTGTCACTCGGCGGGTTAACATAAATGACAGGCGATATAATGTTAACATTTACTGCAATCTACTATGGTTTTTATCATATCACTTGAAAGCGAAAAAGTAAAAATTATCTAATTAACAAGGTTTATTGCGTTCCGGGGTGACCCCAGCGAAGCGGGGTGAACGCTGCTAGTCTAAAATATACATGTAAACAATGATTATGGTTATATCAAATGTGTTACATAAATCCAAACAGCAAAATTTGTTGAAAACTATGGTCCAAAATTCAAGCACTCATAGAACAATTTTCGCACAGTGCCATGCTTTAGCATTTCGCCTATGAAGAGCACCAATACCCATTAACGTTAGAGCAAAAAATCATTTCAATAGTATTTAGTTCTGGGTTGTGAGAAATTTTCGGTTATTTTTACCCTACTATCCTTGTTACATATAATTTGAAAATTTCTGGTTTGTTCCTTTTCATATTTTCACGAGATAGTAAATACGCCTGAGAAAAAAAATGACAAAACACAATCTTTGTCAAATCTATTTCTATGAATTTAATCTCAGTTTCAATTCCACACAACGAGCTAGGAACATCAATATAGTGTGTACGAATACATAGTAATCGTTGGTTCCGAAAATTCCGTCATGGTGATTTAAATTTAGGATTAGAATTAGGAATTAGATTTCTGGGCTGGTGGCATCTAAGGCCATTTAGCCTGTCACGTATATGAGGGATGACGTCCCTCGAAGGGCACTCTATCCGATGAAAGGGAAGGAAGAAAGGAAGCGGTCTGGGACCATTATTTTAGGTATCATCCCAGCATTCGACTGGTGTGAATGAGGGAAACCCAGGAAAAACCTCACTCAAGATGGCTGGCTTGAAAAAACTGTTACACTTTTTCGACCCAGTGTCATCACCATTAAAATTAGTATATATATATATATATATATATATATATATATATATATATATATATATATATATATATATATATATATATATATATATATATATATATATATAATTAGGGTGGTCCTTAATTTTCGATTTCCGAATTTCTTTGCTCCCAACCCCTAAATTGGTTCCATGTCGGACCAAATTAATCTGTGAAAAAAAATGGTTTCAATCGAAGAATATTTAACCGACCCCCAAGCGACCTAAACATCTGAATGCATTTACAATGTATAATATATGGCAAAAGTTTGTAATAAACTCTTGTAACTTAAAAATGGCTGAGGGAAAGGAATCATATCTTGGACAGAGGTTTAGAAGTAGATCCATACCTGTTACTGAGTAGTGACCGAGATGAGGCATATCTTTACGTCCACCATCTTGAATTCGGGCAGAAAATTTTAAATAGAAATGACCTCGTATGATATATCATTTAGAGGTAGCTTTTGACGACAAACAGACGTCTACCTTTATTTTCCACTTATCTCTGAACATGTAATAATTATCAACTATGGAAAATAAAAGCTCCGAAGTAATAAAACTTAATATTCTGTGAGTTTATATCTCTGTACGGGCTGCAGATTTATAAGATTGTTGAATAGTTCCCCTTATTTGAATTAAACCATAAAGTAAAGAAAAGAATGCACATTCGTTTCTCTGCAGTGCAAGAAAAAGTAAATATGATTCTTTCCTAATCAATAATTTAAACAATATGTTCCAATTTATCACTGGAAAAAAATATTCAGAATGGTTATTTATCTCTTAGAAAGAGGACTAGTAAAATGCATATCTGGCAACACTGAAACGATAACAGCAATGCTCAGCTCAGTCAGTTTATTTGAAGGCTTCGAGAAAGTACGATTTCCTATGCGATTGTTTGTTTTAGTTTCTTCGCACACAATGCTGTTGAATTTGTAGTTTTTTACGAAGTGTAAACAATTTGTGCAATGCAATGGCATTATCCCCGAAGTCAGCTTCGCGCTGTTTACGCAAAGACTACGAATGCGCCCTCATTGGACCTATTAGGAACCAAATTGTAGGAACAAAACTGCCTTCAAAACGACAAGTACTTAGTGTTTTATTTTTCAATGTGTGTGTAGTTAAGTTGACCATAAAAGTGCGACTTTAATTGTGAAGGAAGTTCTTGAGTTTTTGGAAAAGGCACGAATTCCTACAAAACGAAGTGATCACTGTATTGAGAAAGTTCTAGTAATATACAAAGAATGGCAAGATTTACAGAAAAGGTTACACAGAAAAAACTGATGTGGAAGAAACTAAAAGAGCGACATTTATTTTCCAACTAGATGACTTGTTTGATATTGCCCAGGAGAACGCGTTAGATATGATCAAGAAGGAAGAGGATAAGCAATTTTTAGTAATGCAACGCATGAAAGGACGACAAGGTTATATGGGTGGCATTGATCGCAAACTTAAAGAAACTGAAGAAAGAATAAAGGAACGTAGGATAAAGGAAGAAGAAAACGAACTTACGAAGAAAAAGCCACAGTTTCGTCAGCAACATTGTCTGGCAGTGATAATGAAGATACAGATTCCAATTCCACTCCTACCCAATCATGTTACGAGATCCAATGTTGGTGAGTGAACCAAGTACCTCGGGTACAAGAGGTACTCAGGATATTTTCACTCCACGTTTGTGCGAAGTCCTGGACAGATGCAAAATCAGCGACCGCAATGCAGTTCATCTTTTAGTGTCAGAAGCAGAAGCTTTTTACTGTAATATTGAAAGCTTAATTATTAATCGCTCTTCCATTCGACTTCGCAGGAAAGAAATGCGTGAGAAAAGGCAAGCAGAAATTAAAGGGAGATTTGATGTCGCCGATTCTGATGCTTTGGTGCTTCACTGAGATGGCAAGCTAGTTCTAGCTACAAGTAAAATAGGGAAAGTTGACAGACTTGGGATATTTGTAACTTTTAACGGCAAAGAACAATTATTAGGCATCCCAGAAATACCGTCATCTACAGAAGCACAAGCCACAGCTGTTTACGAAGCGGTGGAGAAATGGGACATAGAACAGAAAATACAGGCGTTGTGCTTCGATACAACTGCAACCAATACCGGCAGAATAAAAGGCGCGTGTGCAAACCTTGAGAAGAAATTTTGATCGTGATTTGCTCTACCTACCGTGTCGACATCACATATTTGAATTAGTTCTTCAAAGTAGCTTTCACGCAGTAATGGATGGTGCTACAGCTGCCAGTACAAGTTCCGGGCCTGATGTGCTTTTGTTTAAGAGATTTGGGCAATCCTGGTAGTCAATAGATAAAAGCATACCGAACTGGGGTAGATGATGTCCCGGAAGATGTCCGTGTCAATATGTTGGAATTCATACAACACCAGATACATCAGAAACATAATAGAGATGACTATCGCGAATTATTAAAATTGGCCATGATCTTCCTAGGCGGCACCCCTCCACAAGAAGTTTCGTTTCGCATTCCTGGAGGTGTGAGCCATGCTCGGTGGATGGCAAAGGCTATATATGCGTTGAAGATATATTTTTTCCAAGACCAATTTGAACTGACGAGAAAAGAAAAGAATTCAATCAAGAAACTATGCATTTTCCTCGTCCGAATCTATTTACAAGCTTGGTTCCTTGCACTATTGGCTGTGAAAGCTCCGTATCACGATTACAAGTTTTTACAGAAATTAATCGAATACAGGGAAGTAGATCCAGAAATTAGCAATTGTACTGTGAAAAAATTCGCAAACCACTTATGGTATCTGTCAGTGGCGGATCCAGGATATGATCAAGGGAGGGGCTAAACCATAGTTTGCCGTTCTTTCCAGTGTAAAGCAGGGTTGAAGCCCATTTTATCCAGTGTAAACTTGAGCGTCACAAGAAGGGGGGGGGGGGGGGGCTATACATGTGAAAGAAAAAATGGCTCTTAATATAAAAGGGAGTACAGAAGAATGTGATGCACAAAACCAAATAAAGTGATACTCTATAAATAGTGCAGAACTCAACAGCTTCAGAGAAAAAGAATTCTCAGACTTCGTTTCCGTAGATTCGAAGACATGTTTCTCAAGATTTTCGATAAATACACATTTTCTGCAAACATGCCCATCTACTTGGAAAGAAGATGTGAACTTTCAACGTTGGTTGAATATATTGAAAAACATTGTGGTGGTGAATGATGTTGCAGAGAGAGGTGTGAAACTGATACAAGAATACGGGAACATTTTAACAAAGGACGAAAAAGAGAAACAATACACAGAAAAAAGTATCCAGATGCTACAAAAATTGGCTTAATGATGCAGTAGAATTTGGCTAGTTATCCACAGCCTTCAGCTTTCTTTTATTATCATTTTAAACATTCATTATATTATTTATGTAATTTCATTTCATATAAATAATTTCAATATAGGCTGGTGTGTATTTCGACGGGATGTAATTATATAACATATATAATTATTTCCTTGTTACATGTATGTAATAGTTAATTAATATTTCAGTAACCTATAAAGAAAAAAAAAAAAAAACCAATATCGAAAGATAATAAACTATTATTTCAAAGCTAAAAAGAATTAAATGACCAGAGATAACTTGAAAACATAGGAAGATATGTTTTTATAATGAAAGGTTACCCAAAAACAATGTCACAAAACATTATTTCCATTTAAAATTTTGGATCCGAATACAAAATTGCGGACTTCAAAATGGCCGCCATCATGCTATTTCTCAGGGTCAGATGTGGATTACTTCCAATCCCTGTATCCAAGATTTGATCCCTTTCCCTTCAGCCGCTTTTAAGAAAGAAGGGTTTATTCCAGACTTTTCCTATATATTAACATATTGGATATGCATTCAAACTTTAGGTCGCTTTGGGGATCGGTTAAATATTCTTCGATTGAGCCCATTTTTTTTCATGGATAAATTGGGTCCGACATGGAACCAATTTAGGGGTTGGGAGCAAAGAAATTCGAAAAAAAAAAAAAAAAATAAATAAATAAATAAATAAATAAAATAAAATAAAGAAAATTCGCCATGTAATTTAGGACCACCCTAAGGTTATATATATATAATTAAGGTTATATATATATATATATATATATATATATATATATATATATATATAACCTCGCGAATGTCGTTCTGCTGTTTACGATGCAATTACCTAAATCCGCTGAAAACAACACAAGTTGCGAAGGAACTTAACATTGTCGCATATTTGGAAAACCAACGAAAAGTGAATAAAATGGACACACTATTTGTACAATAGAACAGAAAGTTTGGAATTCATCTAGTAAATATTTACTGATCTCACATATTACTGATTTACTTACTAGATCTTCCATGATCTTGGATTTGCGCTAGTATCTTATCTTAATTCCCTTTAACCTTCTTTTCTAGTTTCACCAGAATTTAAAATTATTTTCATAATAAGTTCGAGTGTAAGCAACGAATGCTTTCAGGCTGTGTATAATAATTAAGACTTGCGGTCGTGTCGACGGCTCTTTTGTTTGAAAGTCATGCTACGAAAAATTCTTTTTAGTGGATGTCCAATACAAACGAAATTACCAACTCAGGATTTCAAGAATATTAAAATGACTTATGATTTCATATGTATATATTAAGGATGGCCAAAATTTTCCAATTTCAGAGAAAAATTCCGGAATGCGAATACCTGGTAAAAAAAAAGCATATTATTATTATTATTAGGCGTCCATTTACGAGGTAATCGGAAACTTTTTATCTTACTAGTCAAGAGCTCTTAACTTATTAATATATGAATAAACTAAACCAATATTTTGTTTTTTGTAGGAGTCACTCATTACTATTATCTTACATTAATTATATCCACCAGCCGATGAGCGCTTCAAATTTCTTGAAGTTCAGAGTTGCCAGATCAAATACCATTGCAAATTCCGTAACTTCTACAATTCATAATTTATGAATTTTGTATTTTTTTTAACGGTCAAACATATTATAATAAAGTACTTTAAGTTCTAAAACTTGTTTTTACTAATGTAATTAGTAATAATAGTATCCTAGTCTTTTCAAATATTTCCCTTATCCGTGCTTAATAAAGGGTTCTTTATCCTAATATAATATGCTTCAAATATGTTTCTTTTTATGTTAGAGGACACCCGACGTAAAATTTCCACACTTCGTAAGAGACTTGGACATGTTTCGACAACCCAGATATAGCTTTACTGTTTGTTGTACGATCTGCATAGGAAAATAATTCAAGCAGTTTGTCCTGAAGAAGATTGACCGCTAGTTCAATTGAAATGTAGGTTAAAAATACATATTGAAGGAAGATTACAAGTGAGTCTGTATATATTATGTAAACGTATTCCATATGCTCAACAACTAATTATAAGTAAACAACTTCAACTGGGTAAGAATCTTTTGAATGCTTCTACAGATTTTAAGTCGTTTTTCAATTTGTGCCCTCAGCTATGTTTGAAGTTCAACTGGAAGTGAACACATCAGTTGTAAACATACATATATATTATAGCTTTCCTAGGAAGTTACGCAGTCGCAATCACTTTAACATTTATAATGTAGGATTTGTCATGCATTAATTCTTGAAGCGTAACCTGCTTAAGTAAATTTTTCTGAAGTTTTAACATCTTGTACCATATTTGAAAATGAGAAGGTAAATAAATTCTACTTACTCATTATAGGATACATTAGTAAGACCTTCCTCTTTGATATATCTTCTGGAAAACGTGCGTAGACTACGCGAGCTTCATGGGTGTCAGCATCAGATTCTACAAGAATTTTCCCAATGCGAATCGAACGGCAACAATCACGCAAACCCTGTTTTAAAAATTAAAAATAACTACAATAATAATAAAAACACCCACAAATATTTATAATACATATTAAGCGACTGATGGAGTACTGATTTTTAAAATACCTATTTTGGATGTTTCACTACATGGTTTACAGTGTTTTTATGTGGGTGGTCCCTAGGTATCGATTTAGTATTGATACATTTAATAATTTCATTATGATATAGATGCGCTAACATACCTTTGTTCTAGTAATATCCATTGAACAAAAGAATGGGTAACCAGCTTAATACGTGAACCAAAGTACACAAGCATGGAAAGTTTATTACAAAGAGAGCAACAAGGTCCGGAGAGAACAACTGAGAAAAATGTGGAAAGGGATAAAGAAAATAAAAGCAATATAAGTGAAAATAATCATAATAATAGAGGAAGAAGAAGTGGTGATGCTAGAGGTGGTAACCTTCGCTAATTGTTAACATTACTGCAACATTACTGCAAGGAGGCGGAAAGATGAACAGAAATATTTCATTAGAATTATTTCATCTAAATGTGCAGGGGGACTTTTCTTCAGGTGATTCTGATAATGCGGAAGACGGAGTGGAGCTACTTTCAAATTCTGATATTTATGATTAATGTTAACTTGACTCATGTAACTACTATTTAATGTTTCTATTAATAACGCAAATAACTTCACATGCCTTTCTTTATGTAATTATTTTCAATGTCTGTCTTCCTTCCTACGAACTTGTAGTTTATATTTTCCAACCACAGAAGTCGTTTGGTTGCTGTGAGACACGTTGGCGCGGAATGATATTTTGTTTGCTGTATAGTTTACTGGTGAATATGAGTTTTTACTTTCGAGCGACAATATGAATGAAATGTTGTAATATAATCGATTTCTTTCTAAAGAACCACAAAGAAATGTTTTAGTGATGAAATGAGTTATCTCCGAACAAAATTTTCGAAAAATATCTATTAAATTTTTATTCACTTTTTAAAATAATTATTTTAGTAAAAACTCTATACTATAGCAAGAAATAGGATCTAGAAAGTTTAGCGCAGTGACCTGTACGAATTAACAAATGCCCACGTGTTTCGATCCGATCATATTTTCCATTTCCCTCAGCCCTCGGCGTCATTCATATTACATCGGTGCTAGTGAATGAGATTCAATTCTATGAAACAAAAAGATCCAAATATCAAATTTTAAGCCGTTCCTTCTACTAGTTCACAAGTTATACTCTAAAGGTCTTTTATAGAGCATCTAACAGTTAATAAAAGTGAAAACTGGGAAAATATAAAGGCATATCAAAAAATAAAGTGAATTTGTCTCTAAAATCCAGAGCTTTTGTGTGGTGCAGATACCAAGGTGAGGGAAGTATGACGCTAATTATAGCCTTCTACGTCAACCCCTCAGGTATCTAAAGCAATTTAAGATGAAGCATCGACCTGAACATTACTCCAAGGAAAAGGTGCGTGGTTTCACTAGTTTTTTATGGGCCAAGAAAAATCGGTGGAAGTCTATAGAGAGAGCATTGTGTCGCAGAAACAAGTGTATGTGTGATGAAACGCATTTGCAAGCGGTAGGAGGACTGTGACAAAAGTGGCAGACCAGCAACGCCGCCTATCATCAACAATAATGTGTGTGACGTTGATGCGATGATTCGTGAAGACAGAAAGTGAGGTTGCATAACATTGCAGATGCATTCCAAATCTTATACAGTTCAGTGAGGAGTACTGGCCATGACCAGCTCGGCTTCAGAAAAGTATGCGCGCACTGGCTGCCAAAACATTTGAGTACCAAAAGCACCTTTGAATGGGCATTTCTCTGACCCATCTCACACGAAGAAAATTCCTTCATCGCATCATAACGGGCGATGAATCCCAATATCCCTATGGACACCTGAACAAAATGCCAGAGTATACCATGGGAACATTTGTCATCACCACCGGCTAAGGAGACAATGGCTACTGCATTTTGGTACCATTAGTGTGTTATTCATGTTGAATTTCTGGCAAAGGATACGAGCATTACTGCAGACACGTACTGCCAATCCATGGACAGGCTGAAAGCAACCATACGTCAGCATCCGTGTGCAGAGTTTTGATACACTGGTAGCAGAGGCGCAACAGGCTATGGTTACCTGGTTAGGGAACCTAGAGCAACATTTCTTTGCAAAGGGCATGGACGATTTGTGTTACGTTAGAATGCATGTTTGGACCGCAATGTTTCCTATGTTAAATGTTAGTGTGATATCATGTGTCAAACATGATAATGTTTTGGATATTTATCTCTGGACGTTTTTCAGTAAATCAAAAATTCACCTCACTTTTGGTACACCTTTGTACATTAAAATACGGCATAAAATGTAGGAACAAAATATCAAATGTTCATTTCAGAGTTCTAACCTCTAAATTTTCGATTTTCGAAATGTTTCCTCTTTTTTTTATAGACTTAAACAACTGTATATAACATATTTTAAACGTTTTACAATACGTACTAATTAAGTGAATGCAAAATGGTTTTGAAAACACATTAATACTTTAAGCGTTATGCACACTTCACGTGTTGTTCAATAGACCAGTGATTGACAGTATTCTACTGTCGGCCTCTGAGTAAAATATTTGATTTTGGGACTTCTCGCCTTAAGTGTTAGGGAATACCACAGAAACGTGTAGTATAAAACACAAACTGAACAACGTGATTGAATGTCAAAAATTGGTCTGTCAAATTGCCATGCACTCAAATGAATATGGGAAACTGTTTTTTTTTTTTTTTTTTTTTTTTATTAAGTTTCTTCATTTCTTCAGCTTATTTTAATTCCTGCGGGCCACACTGGCTCACTTCTGGTGTATGGGATTCCTGGTTCGATTCCCGGCCAAGTGAGTTTATGATGGGCAAAAGGGGCATTCCAATGAATTCACGAGATTGAAGGAACATTTGTTGCTTCATAGTCACAGATTTCGCTGATTTTTTTTGTACTGAAAGGTACTGTGGTCTAGGTAACAACTGCAATATGGAAGTTTTTTTTTTTTTTTTTTAAATAGATACTGCAGAAAATATACGGTGTTCAAAAAGTTGCGAATTTCTCCAAATTGTCCGTTTCTGAAAAAGAGCCAAATCTCAAAAACTATTTGACCAGTTGTAATGATTTTGGTCTTGTTTGAAAGTAGAAAGTCTGTACAAACCGAAAACGTTATTTTTGCATGCCTAACCACAAAAATTTCAGAAAAATCTTGAGAAATAGACACAAAATACTTAAAAAAAGGACAATTTTTAAAATGGTGAATACCAGGTGGTAAAACAAAATAACTTGGTACATCACCTTATCAATAGAGCCCGGATTATATGTAATTACATATTTTTTCCCCTTGCATGTAGTTCCGAAAAAAAGTTTAAATCATCACGAACAAGATCATTATACCTAGGTTTTATTTTACATATTTTACTCAATATTACATATTTTTAGGCATTTTACATAAAATCAAATATTTTAGCAGTTTCTTGTAATTCCTGACCATTCTCTACTTGTGGATGTTATAAAAGGAATGCAAAACAACTTGTAGAAATGTTACTGGAATTTCCAATTTCCAAGAAATTTGCCTTGTCCTGCACTGCATTTCAAAGCTATACGAGGGGGAGGAGCAGAAGGCCCAACCTAATTTTAGATGTCTAGCATTGAAGATTTCACTGCTTGCGGCAGTTCATTCCGTCACTCTTTCAAGGGAAATCAACCTGCCAGTTTCATCACTCCGTGCTGTCTGACACAAAAGTAGCTGTACTGTGGCAAATTTCTTCATATGAACAGACGTTGTCTTGTGGACGTGTTTATCGTGGATTGAAGTTTTGTGTATTTATATTTCGTCATGGCACCGGTTGCATCATCACTAGTATCCAGGGTTGGCAAAAATCATAGTTTTTATTAAAAAAAAAAAAAGTTTTTTTTGATTTAAACTCCCTTTTTTTCGTTTAAATAATTTGCTCTATGTATTTATATCACACATGAAGAAAATTGGTTTGTTTCGCTTTGGTGTCATTATGCAACAACCGGGTTATGCTGGAAGGGGGTCACAAGCTTAAAGCAGAATCCAAAACGCTTCTCGGCTTACATACGAGAGAAATTCTCCTCCATTTGAACTCGAAACCGGGACTAATTGGCCATAAATGCGATACGCCTGCCGACTCACTCACGAAAGACTCCTGATAAAAATACGTTGTACTGATCTTTACATACTTGTTAATATAGTTGTCTAATTGTCAAGAGTCATTACAAAAGGACAAAAAGATAAACAGTTGCGCAAGTGAAACCATTATACGGAATTACATACGGACAATTTCAAAATACTGCAGAGTACAGAAGAACTAATTTAGTCCAGGTTAGTTCACTACGACTTTTATTAGTTCAAGTTAAAGAAATACAACGACTTAATTTGCATATCAGTAAGAAAAGTGAATGAAGATACGAATTATTTGAGTCCACTTTGGCTCTGACCCATTTATACATAAATAGATACCAAAGATACTTCTGATTTCAATATATGCCTCTCGTGGGTTTTGTATGACACCCTCTCCCCCCAGAAAAGTACGCCATTTCAATGTATTTTATCAATAGTAAACATTATTAGAAGGAAACAATATTTAGAATTTTAATTTGATTGCAATTGCATAACAATAATAACAAAATATAAAAAAGCACAAAAGAAACATTCATAAACTTATAAAAAAAAAAGTTTCTTTTGTAGTATAATCTCTTTGAGTAATGAAGGGGAATTTAGGTTTGAATATAATAATAATAATGTACGGGAGTGAAACGTGATAACCCACAAATGGGTGTTCATCAAGATTTTACGAACACTTACACTTTTACGAGCGTTTTTCGTTTTTGGTTTAAACCATTTTTTTTCCCTAAATAAAACATGGTTTAAACCAACCAACCCTGCTAGCATCTAAGTTAAAATCGTGGGTTACTGTAGATGATGCTTTTACAGGCGATGGTAAGGTGGTGGTTTGTACAGTATGTGACAAAACGATAAGTTGCTCCATGAAATTGCAATTGGAACAACATATACGAACCGCACTTTACACGAGAAAGAAACGGTAATCTTCTTCTCACAAACAAGTTCTTTTGACGCAGATGCGACAGGGATCGTCTTCATCGGAGAATGAGTTTTTCGCGGACATGTGTGGTACAATGTAGCTGCAAACATTCCTTGGAACATGCTTCAAGTGCTAGAATACCGGGATTTCTTGAAGAAGCGAACATTGCAAGCGAAATATCCCGGACGAATCTACACTGCGGAAAACTACCTCGATGCTTGCTACAACAAAAGTGTCGAAGTAATTCGCGCTCAGATCGGTGATTTCTATATATTAGTGGCTGCGGACGAAACCACCGACAATTCGGAAAGCTTTGTAGCGAATTTAATACTTGGCAAGCTGGATTCCAACTCGCCCTCCAAATACTTCTTGATTTATTGCAAGGAGCTTGAATGTGTCAATCATTCTTCCGTGGCAAGGTTCGTAAATGATGGCCTAAAAGTGCTGTGGCCTCGTGGTATTGAAGAGTAGAAAGTTCTTGTTTTGTACACCGACTCGGCAGCGTACATGTTAAAGGCAGGTAACGCACTCAACGTTTTCTACCCCAATTTAGTTCACTTCACTTGTGCTGCATATGCACTTCAACATGTCGCAGAGGAAGTGAGAAGCAATTTTGCTGGTGTGAATAACCTTATTTCCAGTGGGAAAAAAGATGTTTTTGAAAGCTCCCCAAAGAGTCCACTGTTTCAAGGAACGTCTGCCAAATGTACCTCTCCCTCCCGAGCCGGTGTTAACAACATGGGGTACTTAGCTAGAAGCAGTAACATTTTACAACGAACATTTTGAGAGCGTCAAATCCGTTGTAGACTCTATCCCCGCCGACATTGCAGTTTTCATGCATAAAGCGCAAGCTGTGTTTCTGATCCCAAGATGTCTTCTTTGCTTGCGTACATAACAAGCAATTTTGGTTGGCTTCCGGAGAGCATCAAGAAATTGGAAACTTCTGGACTCTTGCTTCAGGAATCCCTGAGTGTCCTGGAGGATGTGAGAAGGAAGTTAGAAGTTGTTCGACGAGAAGTTGGTGTGAATGTTGCCGCTAAGTTCCAGAGGGTGCTGGAAAGGAACCCTGGGTTCGTCATATTTCTCAGTGTGTGCAAAATCCTGAGTGGAGAAGTTACAGAAAATCTGCATGGTATTTCCCCCGAGAAAATTCACTTCATGAAATACGCCCCAGTGACATCATATGACGTAGAAAGGCCATTCTCTTCCTATAAAAATGTAATGTCAGACATGCGTCTTTTTATGTCTTTTGAAAGCGTCGCAAAATATATCATAGTGCATTGTTTTTCTAAATAAGTGTCTCGTAGTGTTTGGATTGTATTTGAATATTAGAAACATTGTAACATTTCTTAAACTGTCATACAAGTGATTGTTTAGAAATAAACAACGAACTGCTTTAACTGAGTGCAGTGTATATATTAGTGCTATGTTCCTAAATCCATGCAAGAATAGTTTTGGTAAGTACATCGTGAAAACTTTCTATTATATTTGATATGCCCTCTACTAATGTTACAAAATATGTTTTTTTCCGAGTTGAACTGCATTTTGTTTCATGTTTAATGAATGACCTAATTATCGGAAAGCTTAGCAAATTCATTTTCAAATTTGCTTAATTAAATTAAATATCACACATATAGTACATGTATACAATATAAAGTATTCAAATTGCATTAAAAATTATATATCAAACCATATAATTTAGTAGAGATATTTTGATATTACATATTTGAATGATGTTACATATTTCACCACATATAATTAGCTTTTTTTCCTTACATATTTATGTACATATTTGGCAAAATGATATTACATATAATCCGGGCTCTACTTATCAACACATACACAATAACAGAAAAAATTAAAAAGTATTATCTCTGACAATAAAATTATCAGAATTTTACAGTACCCTTACCCGGTTGTTGTATGACGCTTTAGAACAGCGTTTCCCAACCGGTGTGCCGCGAATGGGCCGCTGGTGTGCCGCGAAAAAATCGAAACAAATTATTAATTCTATACGAACCAAATTGCAAGACAGGGGAAAATGTATATTTATATTTCACATTACTATGAACCTCTACTATAAATGTACAATTTTAAATTTCATACTGTGTTACTTTTCTGTACATTTTTAATGTTGAAAAACGTATTTATCATTTTGTCATGACCATTATTACTTCTTTGTTGTTGCAGACTATTTCGTAACTTGAAATTTTAACATATCATTCAATAAATTCAACAAAGCAAGCATGCATACAAATTACCTACATTTGTGTTTTAAAAGTATAGGAGATTTGTTTATTTGTTCGTTATTTAGTGATCTTCCCTTTTAGTTAGAGGTTAGATACAGTTTTCGAAAGAGAAAGTGGATTTTTAAAAACCCGAGTCCTATATTTCATTGCTATTGTTTTCTATTTTAAAATTAGAATTAAAAATAAGTATAATTATTTAGCACGGGGGAAAATCAGTGATCGAGCTTTCTTCTCTGTAAGAAGGAAATTAGTAATCACATTAAAATACCACGGTAATTATATATATATATATATATATATATATATATATATATATATATATGGGTGTGCCGCGAGAATTCAAGTTACACCTGTAGTGTGCCGCAAGTTGAAAAAGGTTGGGAAACGCTGCTTTAGAAGTTTGTATGTTCACAAAGACATGTACTCTCTTGTCTCCTTTGAATTAATTTTTGGTGCATATCCTTATAATCTTTATGTGAATTGCCTGCAGCATCAACGTGACAATGTGGTGATATGTACGGTTACACAATCCTTGGAACGTAACTGGCAAAAGTTAGAAAATCCAATATGTTCTAGTGAATGTTTCTCCTTAAAATATGTAACGATTTTCTTTAAGTTGAACAATAATAGATTTTTCTGATTCAAGATCTTTCCATTCCCAATTGGCACAGATACACAATCCTTCTGCCAATACATTCGACTTATAGCATCATGTAGGTAAAATTCTTGAACACATTTTATAGTATCTTGGCTTACACTTGCTCTTTTTCTATTGCCAGGTTTGGATAAATCAGAGCCATCTATTGAATATATGAAGATCAGGCAGTTCTGGCATCTGTGGGTAATAAACAAAACTACTTAGCCACATGAGAAACACGTCCAAACCTGTACAGTATAGTGAGTGCTGGCATTGTCTGAATGAAGACTTGTTTCCTTTGTAGTGGTGAGCATGTGCAGATAGTCATTGTACTCTGTGTCTAGTTTAAGTGCAGGAAACCAAGAACTTCTTAAATTAAGAACAGGTCCAGAATGAAACAGGTGACTTTGCTTCACTACATATTTGTGAGAGTCACAAGATAGAATACCTCATAAGATATGAACATAAAGAAAGAAGATGCTGTGAGCCTCTGAATCTGCTTCCCCTTAAACCAAGAAAGAAATCTCTTAAAACTATAACAGTGAAAATGTTGTGTGAAGATAACCTTACTAATTTGAACATTGCACCAGGACAGAAACTGTGCATTACATGCTATCAAAATATTTTTACTGCAGGTAAAACGGAGCAAGATATATGTGCTTCACAGTCTGAAAATATAGAGTTTTCTGAACCAAGTACGTCTCTGGAGGGACTGAACACCTGCAGCACTGTTGTTGGCTGTTCACCTCTCAAAGTTAAGAAACTATCCAGAAAAAGGCGTACACCATACATGAAAAAGAAATTGTTACATTTAAGTGTAAAATGTGTTCAAACCGCAGATCTGTTACATGTTCCTCCGCATGAGCTACACAATGTTTCAACGCCGTGCACTACTACATGTACAGACTGTGACACATTGATGGGGGCCTTAGGAGAAAATTTGCTG
This sequence comes from Thermobia domestica, assembly GCF_964235325.1. Lineage (NCBI taxonomy): Eukaryota > Metazoa > Arthropoda > Insecta > Zygentoma > Lepismatidae > Thermobia > Thermobia domestica. Next base: position 203,739,175 of record NC_137458.1, on the reverse strand, counting down.
AATCTACCATCCCAGATAAGGTGCAAATACTGACTTTAGTTCCTAACTTATGGACTATACCACATTCTATTGAATATTTTCAAACAACTGAATACATGGTTAGACAAGCACGTACGATCAGACAGAAGGTATTTTATCTAAAACTGGCAAAAGAAAAGGTGCAAGTGTAAGCAATGATACTATAAAATGTGTTCAAGAATTTTACCTACATGACGATATGAGTTTGTTCTGGTAAAAAGGATTGTGTGTTTGTGTCGACTGAGAATGGGAGGGTGTTGAAGCAAAAGAGGCTGTTATTGTTTAACTTCAAGGAAATCTTTACGCATTTTAAGGAAAAACATCCAACAGAAAAAATTGGATTTTCTAGATTTTTCCAGTTACATCCCAAGCAGTGTGTGACCATTGTAAGCTATGGAATGCATTCTATCTGTGTGTGTAAATATTAAGCTGATGCTGCAAGCCATACATATACAAGATTATAAGGATATGCTCCAAAAATTGGTTTGTACATTAGAGAATGGGGAATGCATGATTCATCGCTGCAAAAACTGTCCATCTGAAGAGCTTGTCAAGTCAGAACTGCTGCAATCTGAAATATTCAACCTTGCAGATACTATAAAGTACTACCAGTGGGAAGAAACGGACAGATCAACTATTACATGGATAGAACAGCTATGGGATGACTTTGTTGACAAACTGGTTACCAATCTTACAGCTTATCACTTCATTTCTAAATGTCAGAGCAATTTTTTGCAAATATCAAGGGAGAACATAACACAAGAAACAGTTATCATTATTGCTCATTTCTCTGAAAATTACTCCGTTGTAATTCAGGATTCCATTCAGAGTTTCCATTGGAGTATTTGTCAAGCTACGGTTCATCCGTTAATGGGCTAGAGATGCTTCTGGGTCTGTCTGTCATCTCTCCATGTGTGTAATAAGTGATTGATACAAATACATTTTTCGTCATTTCAGAAACACATTGTTGCTCATATTAGAAATGTTGTTCCGGAAGTAGCCCATATTTTGTATTTCAGTGATGGCTTGGCTGGACAGCATAAAAATTATAAAAACCTCACAAATTTGTGCTACCATCTGGAAGATCATGGCACAATGGCGGAGTGGCATTTCTTTGGCACAACCCATGAAAAAACGGCATGTGATGGTATTGGTGCAACTGTGAAACGAATGGCTAGTCACAACAGTATTAAACACCCAACAGATAATATGATATTAACTCCTGAAGATCTGTTCAATTATTCAGATAAGAATATCACTGCATTAAAATGTCGTATGTTTCATCATCACAAATATCTGCTTCACCCACTGCTCGGGAGAAAAGGTACACTAATACACAGCCAATTCATGGTATCAGGCACTATCATAGTTTCATTCCCATACTGAATTCACTAACACTTCAAGTGCGCAGAGTTTCTGGTTTTCTTCATTCACACAATGTACACTTGGGTAAAAGGGAACATGTATAGCCACAAGTTACTGAGTTACAAGTAGAGCAGTACGTAGCTTGTGTTTATTGTGGGAAATGGTGGTTGGAAAAAAATATTGATGTTTCATAGAAAAATGGTGATGCGAAAGTACAGTTCACGCATTCTAATGGTCCATTTATGTCTTACACCTGTCCCTCAACTCCTAACACATGCTGAATCCTCACAGGCCATGTCTTGAAGATCATCAATGTTCCCATCACATCAACAGGACGAACATATATCAGTGCAGAAGATACTGCCAATATCGTGTCCCTCTTCCAGAAGCAGTATTTTTAAGTATTTCTCGGTGAAAGCTTCTACATGCTCTATCTTCATACCATAGTCTTTTTTGGACATACTGTGAATATCATGTTATATCTTTGTTACTAACGATGTAATTGGAACATTTGCCTTCTATTATGTGAGTGTTAAATCTTACACAGTAGTGACGTACTTCCACATATCTTCTGGTGTGCTATAACTGTTCAATTTGTGAAATATGTATTGTGTTAGCAGAAATATGTACTCTTCTAAAGCATTAGACAGCAGCCAAGTAAGGGTACAATAAAATTCTGATAATTTTGTTGTCAGAGATAATACCTTTTTAAATTTTATTTCTGTTATTGTGTACGTGTTGATAAGGTAATGTAAAAAGTACTTTGTTTCACCAGGTGGGATTCACCATTTAAAAAGCTGTCATTTCAGGTGTTTTTTTTTTGGGGGGGGGGGAGGGGTTAGTATTTTTTGTCTATTTCACAAGATTTTTCTGAGATTTTTGAGGTTAGGTATGCAAAAATAACGTTTTCGGTTTGTACAGACCTTCCACATTCAAACAAGACCAAAATCATTACAACTGGTCAAACAGTTTTTGAGATTTGGCTCGTTTTCTGTTGTAAGGTGTTTTTCAGAAACGGACAATTTGGAGAAATTCGTAACTTTTTGAACACCCTGTATTTTCTGCAGTATCTATTAAAAAAAAACAACTTTCATATTGCATTTGTTACCTAGACCACAGTACCTTTCAGTACAACAACAAAACAAAAAAAAAAAAAAAAAAGCCAAATCTGTGACTATGAAGCAACATGCATCTGGTGAATTCATATGGAATGACCCAAAATCATTTCCGTATTTTTTTACAGGTACTCCCGTTTCCTTCCACATTCTCATTCCATCAATTCTTTCATCATCAGTCAGTTGTCTTAAATCATCCATCTTCCTTAGCTTACAGGGTATAATCGTGGGACGTTAAACTTGATCTGATTTCATTTCATTTTCATTGTGTCCCTGTCGTATTTTGTAATTGTACCAATGTTCTGTTTATTTTACTTTTGTTTTATTTTTTTAAACATTTTTGTCTTGGTCCTAACGATAAGCACAACTATGTACTTGTAATATATCAAGCGACAGAGCTTGTCTTGAGATTGAAGAGCAATAGATTAAGAATAAACTGAACTACCTGTTTTCTTTGTAGTTTGCTTTCCTTAGCTTAAATCAAGAACTCAGAATTATTTTCCAAACGATGACTTTGATTTAAAAGAAATGCACAGATTTTGCTTTGTTAGCTAGATTCGAGTTTAGGATTCCTTTCAGCACCGAGGCAATAGGAGATGTGGACTACCTTTTTATTTATTTATACATGTTTCTGGACATTAGCAGCATCTATGGCCAGTGTTGGAAAGTAACGTAACGCAAGTAACGCGTTACTTGTAACGAGTTCCTTTTTAACTAACGTTTCCTACTAACGCGTTACATTTTTTCCAAAGTAACTGTAACGGTAACCCGTTACAAATTTTTAAGTAACGTACCTAGTTTGCGTTACTTTTTTCGCGTTACATTTCGGATGAGTAACTACAATATATGTATATTTTTTTTCGGAAACAAATGTTTCTTTCTTGTAAGTGAATTTCTTAGAATGAAACAATCGAGCACGAACTACGTATGTCAGTGACCGACAGTCACAGACACACAGAGAAACAGATAAGTTCGTAGTGCCACTTGCTGTTTTTTGAAGATTAGGACAGCCTTAGGGAAATCACGTGTACTGATTGCAAGCACCTGGAAGATTTTGTCGTAGATTTTGACAGCTCCAAATCAATACATTCAGTGAGTGAACTAGGAGTGCAATGATACCGGTAGTCTATTTTACTTTGATTGGTGTTGTTTTTATAAAGATGGAGAACGAAAATATTTTACCGTTCGAACATTTGAAAGAATACTTTTTTCTTAAGAGCTGAGGATGATAGTGGACAGAATTTAAAAGTAAAGTGTCTTACGTGCCCCGGCGGAAAATATTTATCAATAACTAGGGTGTCATAATTAACGATTTACAGCAAGGTGTTAATATGAATAAACTGTGTTCTGATGAGCAGGCCTACTTTATTACTACAAAATAGTTTGCTGATGGTATGTAATATTGGAGTTCTTTCAGATCAGTTTGCTTATCCTAGAGTCCCGTTGATTATAGAGTAGTGTAATGTTTCTCTATATTCTTTATTTTTAATTTTACATAACAACATTGCTATTATTATATAATTAGTTTAACAGAATAATAATAATAATAAGCAACCATTTTTTCTAACGTATAGGGATGAGCACGAGTCAAGCTAAAACTCGACTCGACTCGAATTCAAGTCGAGTTTCGAGTCAAATCTAGGGTAATATCCTCGAGTCGAGTTCCGAGCCGATTCAGTTTTTCGCGTCGAGTTTCGAGTCCAGTCCAGTTTGATAAATGGTTCGTTCGTTTTAAGTCGTCTTGAAATCATGGCCTGATTACACTGGAAAACGAAAGCCATGAGAAATGTAAGCTAAACAGTAATATGGAATACTTTTAGTGTTGCTCACGAGAGGGGACACGGCTCGCATCACGTCTCGTCTCGATAGCGAGACCACAAGAGATTTTTTTATAACAAGCTCAGCTCGGCTCGGCTCAACTGAGCCGAGTCGGTTGGGTGAGCTGTTGGCTCGGCTCACTTCTCGGTTCGGGTCGATAGTAAATGAGCTGTGAGCGAGCTGCTCGAGTCGTTGACAATTCTAATCCCGGGCCGAGCAGTTTTGAAGATATCTGGCCAGTGCCTTCTAACTTTTAACAGTGCCCCAGAGCCCGAATACTCAACCTAGACCCCTAACTCAAATTCAGAAGCTCGTGAACAATGACCTTGACTCCTAGATTTCACGACTACCGAGGTTGGATTTTTTGGTATTCAAATACAAACTGCCTATCCTTCTTTTTATATACAGTGTTGTTATAATAATAATAATAATAATAATAATAATAATAATAATAATAATAATAATAATAATAATAATAATAATAATAATAATAATAATAATAATAATAGCAGCGGTAGTAATAGTAGTACGGAAAATTGAAGTCATATTTTTTTTTCACAATTTTAAAGTTTCGGACCTAGTAACAGTTACTTTTTGGAGGCAAGTAACGCGTTACATTTTAAGAGAAAGTAAAGTAACGTGTAACGCGTTACATTTTTACAAATAACTTATCCAACACTGTCTATGGCCTTAAGTCCGTTACGTACGGGGGATGATGCCCTCGGCGAGCATACTATCCGATGAAGGAAGACAGGAATAGGGAATGAAGGAAGCGGCCTGGGACATGTATGTTAGGTACCATCCCTGCATTTGCCTGGTGTCAATAAGAAAAACCCACACCATTTTCAAATTTAATTAGATGACGATGTTACATTAGGAAATAAGATATACAAAGCACCAAAACATTCTCTTCGAATTTTGTTTTTCGCCTTTGTAAGAGTTTCGAAACATTTCTAACTCTCAAAGCCTTGATATGTTAATACATCTGTGGATAGGAAGAAGAGATTCGGAAATTATTGGAAGAGAACTAGAGCTATTCGAATCGAAGAACAAATTACTGTTATTCTTTTGCACACCCTCTAGGTCACAATAGAAACTCTGTTTTGTTGTCTTAGTATGTCGTAAAACACAACTTAATAAAGAAAAAGTTCTCCCTTATTTATGCGTAAAATTAATACAAAACCATAACAAAAATAAATTCTACGAGAATCTAAATTGCTTCTATTTAGATATAGCTAAACACAACTGAAGTTTCTTTAAATCTAAAATTATATAATGAAAGAAGAAATATTCCAGTCCTGCATATGAACGTACTAATGAATTGCTGTTCAAAAATTACGGGCACTGAATAGTTTCAAATTCATGTAGAACATAAACCAACATAGGAGTATGAGAAAATTCGTACCTGCTCCATAGCCTCACCGCTTCGGACAATACTAACGCCACAGTTACCTTTCTCATACTTCAATCCTTCATATTTGTAACCAGTTGGAGTTGTAATTGTACATTTAGAAAATGGTAACTGATTCAGGCTTTCTTCAATAACTAAACGGATCTGGAAAGATCAGATTTATATATAAATTATAACTTCTTGCAGGATAAATAACAGAAGAAATCATTAAATAAATTTAATTATGTCAAGAAAAACTAACACAGCAAGTTCGTAATACCCACCACTGATTGGAAAAATACATAGTTATCAGGTATTATTACGGTCATACTAGACAGAAAAATATTTCGTAAGTAAAAATAAAACGAATATATTTAGTTGCATTATACCATCAGCGACCTGTATTAAGACTCTACCTTACTCTATGGCCTCCCTGATAAACACCACCTTTACGAAGACACGTGTCGGGTGGAAAGAATTGTGTGTTCCAGTGAAATTTAGAGCTATGTTGGCAGTAGTTCACTACCAAAAAGGCCACCCTTACCGAAATGGTCTAAATGGAGTAGCCAGACGGAGAGTGTTCCGGGAGAAGGCAGCAGTTTTCCAGTAGCCAAGTTGGTGGAAATCATAGTGATTGGTACGGCAACTTGGATATTAGTCCCAGGCGTAGTCAGAATGACCTTCACGGTTAGGATACTGCGGGGTAGAAGGGAATGGGAAACCACTACTCGATATTTCCCTAGTTTGCTGACAGCAGAAAGAGAACATACGTACAATGGTTTTTCGCAGGTCAAAATATAGTTCCGGAGGTAAAATATCCCCTGTTCGGAGAAGAAAGTAACATGTGGGATAGGCAGATAAAGACAAGCAAGAGCAAAAGGTTTAGGATAGGGACAGGGTCATGGAACATACGTATCATGTTACAGGGAGGGAGTTAGAAAATCTTAAAGAACAAATGAAACAAAATAATCTAGATTTGGCAGGAGTTTGTGAAATTAGATGGGAACGTAATGGGGTGAACAGCGAAGGATATAGAATGTTTTACTCAGGTAATGAAAAGCGCGGTCATAATGATGTATGAAAATTGTTGGTAAGCGCTTAAAAGAGATGATAGTGAAAGTAGAAATTGCTGACGATAAAGTTATGATGTTAAAACTTAAAGAAAAAAAGGAGGATCTAGTGGTGATACAGACATACGCACCGACCACTTCGCATACAATTGAACAGGGAGAAGAGGGATGCATGTGTAATTGCAGGGTGTCTACTAAAATTCCAAAATGAAATTTCGTGACTTTTTCGTGACCTTTTCTTTACCAAATCATAAAATTTCCTAATATTTTCAAGAGCGAATTTGGGTGCGAATTAGGCCGAATTTTCATCCATGCGATTAAAACGTACTTTCCTTGCGATTTGGTAGCGTCTAAAGCCGATCATAGACGTTTTTGGTGGTGAACTTTGACGTTTTATAGAACAAAATTTTCCAATCTGTACTTACATTTGAACAGTTTAAAAGAAAAAATCGTGACCCAAAAGCTAAATTTCGTGACTTTCATAACCATTTTCTGATTTCGTGACTTTTTCGTAACTTTCGTGACCGATAGACACTCTGAATTGTAATGGAAGGTTTCGATGTAGCTGTGGGAGAAAAACAGGAAGGTAGTGTCGTAGTCGACTGTAGTTTAGGCGAAAGAAATCAAAGGGAAGAGGGACTGGTCAATTTCTGTAGATCGAACTCGCTAGTAATTGGGAACACTTGGTTCAACCATCATAAGAGAAGATATACAAGGAAATCCTCAACGGGTGGCCGAAGATATTAGATAAAACTAGGTATCGGAATAGCTTGAACAACGCGAAGACCCTTCCCGAGGTCGACATTTTCTCTGATCACAACCATGTGTTGGTCGAACTGGATATTCAACTGACAAATGCAGGCAGAAGAAAAGTAGGCAACAAGAAATTGAATATTCAAAAGCTGAAAAACAAGGAAGGAAGAAATCTTTTCGATGAAAAGTTCGAAGAAAAATACTCACACGAGGAAAGGATAAGTGCAGGTAGTAACACACGGTGGGAGCATACTAAACTTTACATACAGCAGGCTCCAGAAGTAATTATTTACCGCAAACACGATATACCTAAGAAACCATGGGTTACAGAACAGATGTTGCAGAAAATGCGGGAAAAGTCGTAGAAACAAGTAGATACAGAAGAAAGCAGAAAGACCTACAGAAGTTGAACGAGTTACGAAGGGAAACAGAAGAACAAGGAAAAAGTTGGGCAATATAAGGAAATGTACAAGGAAAAATTTATGGAACTTCGGAGGAAATAAGAAGGTGTTACGATGGTAGTAGAAAATAAGAACGGGAAGATATTCAATGAGAGAATAAATAGAGAACTTATATGTGTGAACAGCAGAGTTTCCTCTGTTGTTCATCTGTATTTTGATATGCAGATACGTGCACATTTGATTATCAAAATGTAAATTTGATTCTGTAGACTATTGCGATTTAATTAATTAAATTATTATATTAAATAATTTAAAGGATTAGTTAGGTACCACACAGTGACATCCGGCAGTATTACTATAAGATGTAGATGTACTAAATTGTTATTTTGTTATATATATTTATATTTTGCTATACGCCCTGGGTCGTCAGTACATTTTTAATTGTTTGACATTTATTGAAGAAGAATCTGGATTGGATTTGAATATTACTTCAGCAATAAGGAGACTAAAGAGGATATTAGTATACGAAATAAAACCTAACTTTGGATATTGAATACATGATAGAACGTGAAAGCTAAAGAGAGCTAGAAACAGAGATTTTTTTTCCTTCTCTGGCGTACAGTTTATTCTGAACATCTGAAATCAATGTTTCTAACTACGAATTCACCAGACAGCCAGGTTGTCTGTAGATTAGAAGAAGAGTAAAATACTTCAGCATACTGGGACAGCAGCAAGGAGAAGAAGTAGGGGCTGTGAGCACTTCTCCCTTTGCTCTATGCTTTGTTTCCTACATATATATATATTTTAGCAGAGAACTTCTCAACCTTTGGGGTTGGATTGAAGGCTCATTCACCTTTCCGGAACAATGTGGCCCCTTCTGCACTCATATCATCAGTGGAGGTAACGACCACTCTAACTGGTTTGCGGAACGTGGCTTCCTTTTTCCCAGGACGCACTGCGTCTTTGAAAATTTGTATTATAATTTGACTCATTTTTATTGTTAAAATATTAATACTGTCGTATCTCGCTGACGTTCTTGGAACTAGTACGCAAGTTCATACAACTATTTATTATCGTGGTTCCTTCCGCTAGAGTAATTTTATTCCTCTATTGTCAAAATTATTTCTGCAGGCTGCAGAATCTCTCATCACCTCTCTCTTGGGGGAGTGTCCATGTTTGAAAGAGCAGACGATACTCGTTGTCAACTGGAAACATTATATTAGCAGCTCAATAAAGGGATGTCATGCTTTGCATCTTGTTTAATGCATATATACTTTATTTTGATCATATTATAGTATGGATTATGTTTCATCAACCTGTTATAATAATCTTTTGTACATAACAAACTTTGCGGCTTCAGCGGGCTGGAGGAGTGTTTCCCTTTTTCTCCATTCTCTTAGCTGAAGGCAGCACCTCTTGAGTGTTGGGAGGATATAGCTACATCTGTAAATTTTGCACATAGGGTTGCGATTAAATGAAATTTTCCAGTTTAAAACTTCAGTGTTTTGAATAATATTTTATATCTCTGTAAACTACAAAGAATGAGGATTTACATAAACTATTCGGTACTACTTTCCGATGAATGTGGATTAAGTTACAATTAAATATATTTGAATGTTGAAAATGTCATTGTCCTACAAGGGCAAGGAACAACCCACAAGGAACCCCTGAGACGGGGGTGAATCTCGGAACCATGCAGCTGGATAGCGCGGCTCTCTGACGTGTTGGCCAAGAGAAAAGAGACTTGTAAAGAGCGGGGAAAAGAAAGACAGTTGAAATTTCGCGACGGAAGACATCACCACGGCGGGTGTATTGTCCTCAATTTTGAGACTTTTTCTCACGGCGTGAGTGTTTTTTTTTTTTTTTTTTCGTATCTTCCGTCAGGATTACAGCTACCATGTTTTCCATTGTAATTAATGTAGTAGATAGAAAGAATATGAACCTATTCAAGATATACTAGTTATATTAAGTAGTAGCAAGTGCTGAGCTACTAGAAAAAAAAAAAAAACTCCATTATTAGTGGTATAAGCATCTAAGTATATTCACCTACTTCAACATGGTAGTAGTGACGTTTGGACTGAGTGATACTATTGTGTGAAAACAACACCTGAAAATTATTTTTATTTCTCAGGTTTCAATCCACAACATGAGAATTTCCCGTGGTTTCCGCATATAATAATAATAATAATAGTAATTGTATTTAGCTCTACCGATCAAGTGAGAACTGCGTCGGGAAGTGTCTCATCTCGACCAAGATAGCGAGACAACGAAAAATAATAACCTGCAATGGTGTCAATCCACGATAGTTAAATTGTGACATGGGGAAACTTTATTTCTAACGTCATTTACCAGTAAACACTAGTTTCCAGTGGAAGTAGTTCGTAGTAAGACTAAACCAGCATAGGCAATTCGAGACAACAGTGGGTTGCTGCATCTTCTTGGCTAGGAGAGACTGTATGGAGGACTACATAGTTCCAACACAGACCTTAGAGTTCTAATACAGTATAACAGTAAGCAGTCCAGCCACAAACTGTATACCTATATCAACGGCTTCATCTCGCATACACAGTGTGGCATTTCTACAGATGTGTTCAAGTGTACATCCGGATACTAGGAACTGTGGACAGTAAATTTGTATTATTTCAACAGAGAAAATTTTACCCTTTTTTTTTCAAGTTTTTTTTTTTCCTGGAAAGCAAGAAATGTTCCTAACAGTTCTCGTAAAGTGCATAAGAGTGTGCATTAAAAAAATATATATAGTTTGTATGTTTTAGTGGAAACATATATCGCAACTACAAAGTAGTGAAATTTTATTTTCCATGCTGTAATTAATCGTAAAAGTTGTGTGTTATGTAAGTGGTGCACCGCATAATTGAGTGTGTATACCAATAGATCAGGGTTTTGCGTGTGTGTGTGTTCGTGCATTCTGGAAATAAATGCTACTCATTCTTAGCAGTTTGGATGTTACTCTATCCCAGTGTGGTAAGTAATCAAATGATCTCTGCCATAAATACATGTACTTCTCTTTCAGAAAGGATGGTGTAAGTTTCCACTCAGGTTTCAGAAATCACTGCTGCCTCCTCCTGTTGGGGCTAGGAGGAGTTGATGCCCATAGAACCAGATTATATCTCTAGTTGGTAAGAGGAAATCTGAGATTTCCCCTTCGTACTGTAACTTCTCAGATTCTGCAGAACGGAGGCTGTAGAGTTAGCTGGATTTTTTCTTTCTTTCGTTGAGATTTGTCTTATGACATCTCCTACCTCTTACATATTAGCCTAGCTGTATTAACTAGAGATCATGGTTAAGATTAACATACCTTGAGATAAGATATTTCGTTATGCTGGAAGGATAGAGCCTTTTTCAGGCTGTGGTGGCTCTTGAGGGAAGTCAAAGAACATGGTTTCTTTCCATTGAACAACAGTTCTATTATTATTATTATTGTAACTGTTGTTATTATTATTATTCTCATTTGTCTCCCACCACTACACAAGCCCTTCACATATGACAGTAGGGACAAACCATGTAGGCTAGATATTGAAGAAGAAAATGAAGTACGCGGGGATGATAAAGACTTTTTAGTATTCTTCGGGATGTGTTTGAAAAAGCTATATCCGAGACTAGAATGGAAAGGCAACCAGGATGGATAATATACCGATCAAGAATATGGGACAAAGGGGGAAGGAAGAATTATTCCTACTCTGCAATGAAATATATGAAACAGAAGATGGACCAAAAGACTTCCCTGAAGACGATAATGATACCGATGGCCAAGAAATCAAACCCACAGAGATGTGAGAATTATAGAACTATTAGTCTTATATTGCATGCAGCAAAAGTTTTGCTTCGAATGCAGAACCGATGGCTATACGCAAGAACAAATAGAAAGTTGAGGAGGAACAGTTCCGATTCAGGGGAGGTAAGGGTATAAGAGAGGCAATTGGATTATTAAAGGTATTAGGTGAAAGATTTACAGGAAAAGGGAAAGAGAGTATGTTGTATTTATTGCTCTAGAAAAGGCTTTGGATCGCGTGAATTGGAAATTATTGTTGGGAGTTCTACGGAAGGTTGGCCTGGAATGAGAAGAGCGAAGACTCAAAAGAAACTTATACATGAACCAACAAGTAAATGTTACAATTAGGGAGAAATTCACAGAGGAGAATGCAACTGGAAGGGAAGTTCGACAGGGATGTTGTCTCTCGCCTACATAATGAAGATGGCATTTTTGTAGGAGGCAAAATGATTAGGTGTGTACGGTTTGCAGATAATATGGCGCTTGTTGCGAAATCATAATAATAATTTTAAAAAAATGTTAGTTGTTTGGTGGTGCAGGTTCATATCGTTACTTTTTGCCTTGAATTGCTCTTTGTTTTCTTCTTTCATTCCTGGTATGTGTTGAATTCTAGCAAGTTCTCTCTCGATCGTAGTGTTGCCAGAACAAATGTCTGCCATGTCGCGCCTCTTATCACACACCGCTGATATTGCTTCTGTCACCAACTTCACCATTCTTTTCACAGCACGAGTGTGACACGCTAAGGACATAATAAATCTTAGGCCATCAGCCTAAGACCTACTACATCCTTCGAAGACTGCCCCCATCAGCCTATGGAACTGTCTTCAAATTTTCTATTAGCTTCTCCCACTCAAGTATTTTGTGAGTTTTGGTTCCGTCAGCGACCATATTCACCACTGGATCATATCAACATAGTTAAGTTAAAGAAGAATCGTCTGTTTGGTATACACGAATGAGTTTATTTTTCAACATTTGATTGAATTCATAAACGGCAAGACTACCGGGCCAAATACGTTTAGAGGATTAATTGGATCAGAACTTCCAACTTGCGAAGAGTTGCCACTTCAATTTCAAGTCCGTTCCAGTAGACTAGAACTTCAAATTCACCTGGGATTCATTGAGCACAGATCAAAAATATTTGCTGAGTATCTGACGAGCGGTTTCTTCAGAAGAATGCCTCGTTTGGTTAGCTGGCAAAATTCAAGTCAGGTAGCTAACTACATCAAATAGGGTCTTGCATGTGTAGGCAGGAATTCAGCAGATGAATTTAAAGCCATCGTCCAGTATTTCATGGAGGTCTAAGCACCACCACTCTGGCTCGCTGTGATGAGTTACTACTTCTGTGATTGTTGACTGATCAAGATGGTAAAGTACGGGAGCTAGGGCGGAAGCGATTTTTAACACAAGCTTTCCAATGCTAACGGAAAAAAAAAAGAATACAGGAAATCACGACGAAAAAATATAGGTTTCGTGAAGCTGTGAAAAAGAAACATTTCAATTATCCAATAGGTAGAAATAAAATAACATAAAAAATAATAATAAAAAAACATGGAAATTACACCAATTGTTATATGAACATACATTCTACTCGTTAGTGTTTTCGTACGTAGCTCACCAGTACTAACTCGCCTTGAATTTTTTGTAGTTCATTCATCTTCAAGGATGTGGTATGGATCATTGCTTGGGCAACACTAACGTCAGCCATGTCCTTTTCTGATAGTGCAGAAGATACTCTTATCTGAGCATCTTTCATCAGTCTAGTTCTACTTCCATTTCCTTCTGTACTGTTTCGCCCTTTTCATTTAATTTCTTCAGAGATGATACACTCTTTGAAAGTTCCTTTGATATAGCTTCTTGCTTCGCATTTGTTAACGCACTTTTTTCTTTGGAATTTCTTTGGAATCTTTGGAAGTTTTTGTTCCATTTTGTAGGTGTATGAGTACTTTTTGCGCTAACTGTATATCGTTTGGTGGAATTATCTTCAGACAATAAGCAGGAAAGGACAAAACACAGAAGAGTCTCCATTCAGCCACCCTACTGTGGAGACAAAAGGCCCTCCAATAACCCACATCTTATTTCCTTACGTTATTTTCACAAGTAGAAGTAGCAATGCCACAAAAAATATAGGAGGTTTCATTAAAAGGTGGAAAATATACGAGTTTATAGGAAGAGACGCAAATATATAGGAAAAAATAGGAAATATAGGAGCATTGGAAAGCCTGTTAACAGCAAGGCAAGCGACTCCATCTGATGATCACGTACTGGTACGTGAATCTGTCTTCCTGAAATCAATTTAGATGCAAAAAGTAAGCTGATTAATTGGTCAACATGCACGCTGATGGAGCCACAACTGATAAAACGCTTGAGCTTGAAGATGCTACAATCCTAGGTATATTTACCGAAATAGAAGAGACGCGACATGGATTTAACCTAGCAACACTACAACTGGGAGATAACACAGAAGAATTGTAACACAAACACACAAAATAAATCAAAAGAGTAACGATATGCACTTGCATCAGCACATATGGGTGGGTGGTATTCGAACTCCTTCTTCCCCCCTCCGAAGTAAGTACTAGGTTATTTTCATAATCAGTGTTTGAAAACGAACGAAGAGTTGCTGATATAAAAGATTTGTTTCTTAGATAATTACCATTTCACAACAAACAGAAACACTGAAACTTGATTTTACAAAACAATGAAACTTTTTGGGCACTTCTGTCCAAATTTTAAGCCATTGGTGGGATTTGAATCACTTGACCGAGAAAGCTGGGATTTTTTTTTCCACTTAAAACATTGATCTTTCCAGCAAAAATATTTCCAAGGGTAAGGTGATTCTATATATATATTTTATAAAAAGGTATTCTTTTAACAAATTTCTGAAGTTTAGGCTGTTATTGGTACTTGAAGAAATTGATCAATCGAGCTGTGGTTTATATACTGGAGGAAATTTAAAAGGAAGGATCAACTGATTAAAAAAAGAAAAGAAAATTCGATGCACTCTATTCAACTTCCAGTGTCTATTTTAATGAACACTTATGATGGCTGAACTCTACATTATATGAGTAAATAAAAGGAATGAAACCGATTTCCTTACAACATATCCACTTTTCAAGAACGAAGTGTAGCTGTTCAACGGACGGATTGCGTAGCGTAGTGATTAGTGCATCGGCACGGTACACCCAGGGCGCTTTCGATTCTTGGTTCAGTCCGATTTCATTGAATTTGAACCTATTGGGAACATGGTATAACAATATGAGTAATCCTTCATATTAATTTAAATGTATCCATATTCCTTGAATTTATTTTGTTTGAACAATAAAGCTTTAGCGGAATATCCGGTTAGATTACAATAGGGAAGTAAGAAGAATTTCTCACAATTTCTTGATGATAGAAGACAGCTTTGCAATTCTAGAACTACTTAACATTCGGAGACTTGAAGAGGCAGCCTCTAGACTGTTTAAAATTAATAATTTGTTTCACGTTTTCCATTGTTTAATTTGACTGTGTTTAAATCCTGCTTTTGATTTAACTTCACTCAGAATTAGAGGAAATGAACTAGAGAAATCAATTATATCTATACAATAAATTTTATACGAAATATACTTGAATGTGCCATATCTTCATGAAAAATATATGATTATTTGGAAGTAGCAAAGAGTATACCCTAACTTCTACACACTTTATTTTTCTATTTGACCTATTTAAATATCATTACTTGAGATATTTTATAATCGTGATACAAATTTATATTTCCCAAGATATTAACATGTAAGAAGACAATCACTCAAATAATAATAAAAATTCAAATTGCAATCTTAACAATGAAGATTCCAATCTTAGTTCTATCAAAGTGCATTGTACCTCATTACAAAAGTCTACATGACTAAATCATTACTTTTAACTTTCCAAACTATTTTGTCACTACCTCCTTACTCAACTTTAAAGAATATGTTTGCGAATTTTTGCTTATTCCTCACCATTTGAAAATAAAAAATACACATGACTTTGAATTGTTTTTCCCTCTTAAATGCTGATTAACTTACCAGACGATCTGCATAGAATTTGAAGTCACTCCTCGAAGTATTTCTGAAAAAAAAAAAAAAAATCAAATAAAATGTAAGAGAAGGTTTCAATACCATATATGAGGATCATTTTCACATTTCATGACGCTTTCAATATACTTGGAAATTGGAAAGAAAGGGCAGAAGAGATAAAGATACGATTTTTACAAAGAGTGATTCACAAGTATGATTTTTTTTTTAAAATCTATTTCTTAATGTAATTCCTCTGAGCAAAGGCACTCTTTACGTCGATCCAAGAGTTTTTATAAACCAAAGAAGAGAAGCTGCAGTGTTAAGAAATTACTACTAGCCACCATAACTTCGGCGCATCAGGGCGATTTTGGTTAGTTTTACAAGCCAGTCACATTTAATTTTTTCACACTAACCTCTTAGTAATTCAGAATATACACTTTGGTCAATGTAGCAGTTAGTCTACACAATACTGTTACTCAGAGTCCTATAAAACATTGGCTAGTACAGAAATAAAATAGGTTTCCTCAAAAAGTATTCTACTCTACCCTCTTTGCTTTCTAAGTTACATTAGACAGCTAGACTACATGAGGAGACTGAGATATCAAATGAGTTCCTATCACTCCTTTTAATGTGCAATGATTCTATTAGTCCAACGTCTGAAAAAGCATATACACGGTTTGTTAAAAATAAAGTCGAGCATAGCTAGGGATATAATAAGTATTCGTAATAATTATTCAATTGCTGTATTTTTACTTTTTGAGTCTCAGTATAAAAACAATAGTAACAGAAAGAGATTATCTTTATATCCAGTGAAATGACACTTGAGAATTAACAAATCCGAGAAGTCATTTTTCTCGCCTTTTGATAAAGACGTCAATACTAGTCGCATTTATTCCTCCTTCAACTTGATACTCTGTTACCACTGGCTACTCTTCATTCAGAAGTTAAGTGAGGCTTGTAAACGGTATACAGACTGTAACTACTTCACACACAAGACTAAAATATAGAAACCAAAACAGCACTGGAGAACAAACCACAGTCGACCGTGTTTAAATCGAATTCCATTCTTAAGTATACTTTTCGTTTAATACAAGATAGAATATCACTATCCGAAATATTTCGTTTCTGAAGAGTCTTGATACGTTCGAGTACAACGTAATCTCGACTGCAGAGTAAAACTTTCAGACTTCTTCTTGTAAGTTGCAGGACACAAAAGAGCTCTTAGCTGTGGATTTTCAAACTAGTCCAGTCAATGTATGGTTTGACCCCCAACAAATTGCAAGAAAAGCTTTTTTTTAGTTTTTCTGGTAGAAAAAAGCATTCTAAACAACATATTAAAAATTAGCAAAAATTAGACTTCCATTTGGCCGTCATTTTGGATTTTCTTACTAAACACCTTTCTCGGAAAAAGCAATCATATCTTCTCACAAAATTAAGATAAAAACTTCGTTCTTGTGTCAAATTGTTGGTAATAGATAACATAATCAAGGAAAGGTGGTACAGTCTTGTGATGATACCGCCATATTTAAATATGGTGGTAGTTCTTCCAAAAAATTAGTTGTATTCGGTTCGTTGTCTGTCTTAATTGGCACATAACAATGAAACCGTTAGAGTTTCCAAAGAACCATCCGAAATGATCGTTATAGAGTAGAATGTCGTCTTTCCATTGACAGCAAAATCATTTCTGTATGTAGCGAGCTAGACCATTTTATGTGGCGAGAGTATTGTCTTTTATAACATTGAACTCCGCAATGTAAGGCAACATGTCTTTTCTTGGGCCGCGGTGGCTCAGAGGTAGAGCGTTCACCTCTGGTGCTAGGGGTCTCGGGTTCAAACTCTGCTCCCGCCAAGTGAACTTTGTGGTGGACAAACACCGTGTGCGTGGGTTTTCTCGGGGTTCTCCCGTTTCCTCCCACTTTCTTCATTCCACCATTTCATTCATCTCTCATCATCATCGTCTTCTTTACCCTAACCGGCATAACCGTGGGAGGTAAAACTCAAAAATTTCATTTCATTTCATGTCTTTTCTTTAAATCATGTAATACTTTAATTTTATGAAGAGAAGTATCTGAATTGTTCTTATAAATTAAAGAAAACAACTACAATAATAATAATAATTGTAATGTATCGTAGGAGCATTACAAAGGGTGTAATTGTGATAAAAATGGTGTCAATTTTACGAAAGTTTCATTACCAGCTGTCACATTTACAATATGATGGTCACATATCATGTTATAGAATAAATAAAAATAATTGGCATGCGTAACACTGGCATGTTTTTTTTATACATTAAAATACACCATGTACTTTACAACCTATGTAATGCTATTTATTAACAATCACTTTTTGTTGTATTATTTTTCTCGTAATGTCTGTTAAAGAATTGTCTACAAATAAATTTCTTTTATTTGTTCATACTACGTTTATATAGAGATGCAAAAAAGCCGACTTTTTGAATCGATGGATTTTTGCACATAAAAAGCCGGCTTTTTTTGGGGAAAAAAACGAGAATTTTGGAAATTTTGGCTTTTTTCATTTTCATGATATTTCTGTTTAAATAGCTTTCTTATAGTATACTCTAAAGTTAAATACGATTTCATGTCCTAAATGCCGTATTTCGCTCTGGAATTCACCATCATGATGGATGGAGCACATGGTTTATGAATTAATGTAAACATAAAGTACGTAGTATTTGAGGGCAATTTTAGAAGCTATTTAACTTTATCTTAACTTCTGAATTATCGACATTTTTTCTTCTCTAAGATCATTTCTTTTTAGTCATCCGTGTTTCACTTCTTAGAGCTTAGTACTCTAGCTTCTAGCACATAATTAAACTTATGTTTTTCAATATATCCATCAGAGCGTACGTTTTGCAATATTTCTAACAGAGCGTACTTCCACATTTCCTTTATAATGTAGCTGTGCAATGATTTAACAATAATCTTCCGGACACAACCTTGAATACCATTTGATAGAAATAATCAGTATCGGATTTAGAAAAATATTTGGGAGGGGTTTTTCTGAATAATATTTGTTTTTTCTAAAAATTCCTAACTTTTATTTAAGAGGAACTTAAGTTTATGAGTACAGGCATAACAAATATTTTGTTTCGTTTGTATATTCAGCTATAATCTTCCAGATACAACCGTGAAGACCATTTTATACTGATAATCAGTGGCAGATTTAGAAAAGTATTTTGAGAGGGGTTTTTCTTATTAATGCTTAATTTTTTTTCTAAAAATTCCTAATTTTTTTTATTTGAGGACAGCTTGAAGTTTATGAGTAAAGGCAAAACTAATATTTAGTTTGTTTTAGAAATTCCGTAATTTCGTGGTAGAGGCTTCAATCCGAAAGATATCCCCACCCTAACCTTCTTCGCAAATCCATCACTGCTGGTAATTAGTAATAACAAAGATTTATAAACGATTAGAAAGGAAGTCGGCCAGGACTCATAGTACACGCACTACCTCTACATTCACAGATGGGATTAAGAAAAACTTTTTTCAAAATGGTCGAATGTTGGGTTGAATCCCGGACTTCACGATGGAAGCACGAAAGCTAACCACTCACTCATGTTGTGCTTAACTATGGCCACAAAAGCTCTCCATTGACTTCTGTCCTTATCCAATTCAATCCAGTTTCTACTCTGTATTCCTATTTCTGCTAGATCCATCTTAATATTGTCCTCCCATCTGGGTCTAGGTTTTCCTAATGAACGTTTCCCGATTGGATTTCCAGTTTAAACTTTGAAAGCGTTCCTACTTTCTTCCATTCTGGCTACACGACCTGCCCACCTGAGCCTCCTAGACTTGATGACTCTAACGATGTTTGGTAAACTGTATAAATTATGTAGTTCCTCTTGGGTCCAAATATTCATCTCAGAATTTTATTCTCAAATAATTTCAGTCTGTGTTCTTCCCTCAGTGTAAGCGACCATGTTTCACAACCATAAAGCATAACAGGAATGATTGATGCACCATAACCTGGTGAATACCATTCAATTCTAGGCTCTGGTTCCTATCTTTGATTTTTCTTATAGCGTACTCCGGAACAAAGCTGAATAATAGCGGTGATAACGCCTAATCGAGTTGTAAGCTTTTCTAAAATCAATAAACAGTTGATGTACTGGGTAATATATTCCCATTTCTTTCCGAGTATTTGTCGAATGGTAAGTATCTGGTCGATTTCGACTAAATCCACACTGATAATCTCCAATAATTTCATCTGCATATGGGGTCAATCTTGTTAATATAATGTTATGAAAAATGCCTCGATAATTATTACAATCAATTTTGTCGTCTTTCTTGTGAATTGGAATAGTGATTGATTCTTCCACTCTTTTTAAATGTATTCCATAGTTTCTCTTTTTTATTAAAAAAATGTTTCGTTACGATATGTTGAATTTTCTTGTTAACAATTTAGCAACCTTCAGGACTGGGTAAACCGTGATGGTGGTTATATATTCCACAGCCCAGGAAACCATACGCTCAGATGAACCGTCTATTACGTATATGATCCATGAACAGAAAATTCGATACTTTCCCGATTCTGAACAAGCTTAAGGAACAGTCAGTGCATTACAGAATTTGGAGCTTTACCGATTTTGCAGATCCGAAGCACCTGATAGGTGGTAACAGATTATTACGTATGTGATCAATCAGTGAAAAATTTGTTCGAAATATTCATACAATGTATATAAAAGTTAAAACTTAACTGTAAAACTTCAAGAATGTACAGAACCACCCGAAACGAAGCTCTTGATGTGCAGATTCCTCTCATGTTTTTATTTATTTTGCTTCAAAAACAGGGTGTGTGATATTTTGAAGTAAAAATACTACATACAATTTTGCTAGTTATTTGTGTATCTTTTTTGAAGTACTTATTGTATATAAGAGGTTAAAATATTATTGCATATATTGGTTAATCCTTTGAAATTCATAATGTAAATATGTTAAGAATTTAAAAAAAATCTTTTTGAAATTCATGGTTTATTTTTGAGGTTTCATATTATTATCTACATCAACCACTAATTAAATGCGTTTTTTGTTAGAGAAGCGAAACAAAGTCTGCTTTATCAGTTTAAAGCAAAATTTTCAAAAAAGCCCAACATTTCCCAAGCAAAAAAACGAAGCAGATAAAATGGAGTTTCTTCCCAAAAAAGCAGCTTTTTTTCCGAGCCCTTGCATCTCTACGTTTATATTAAAAAACACCCTAAATTTCTTCATCAATCACATGAGGTTTATTTGTGATGTTTTCACAGTTGCCATTATAACAAGAGTCACACGTTGCTGTGCAATCGAGACCATATTTCTTACACGTACATTTAAGTATGATACATCCACATCAACAGCTGCAGTGAATCATTTTTACAAGACTGTCAGGAGCAGGTTTATTATCTTTCATTATTGGTATCAGTTTGTCCCCTTCATTAATCCAACCCCACTTAGTGGGATTAACGTCTTGATTAAGACCCATCCATGTCATGGCCTGAAAGTAAGTTCGTTGTATTTTATAGCAGAAGTTTTGGGTGAAACGCTCGGGTGTTACAAATGAATTGGCATCCTCCATTTTTTTTTTCTTCAAAGGTATGTATACCTAAATGATTCTAATGTGTCGGATTCTTTCCCACTGAACAAAGCCAACATTGCCTTCACTACACGTGATAGTAGTTTCCACAATTTTTGAAGCTGTGTTTGGAGAACAGAAAATCTGCACATTCACGCAAAATACCATCTTTTAAAATCTTTTCAAAAAACTGACTTTTTCCAATACCAAAAATTCGTGAAGTATCTGATCCAGTGAAAGTATGTGCAAATAACAGGCTTGTACATACATCTTTCCCCAGCAAGGTCTTCAAGGTAGTAATGTAAACATGAGCTTTTCCTTTGTCTGACCGTAGATACACACCCTTTTTATCTATATAACCATAATAGGGAAGCAATATTAGTAGAACCATATCTTCTCCGACGAGGGTTGTTGACTGCGTAAGTGACTTAGCAACTGTAGCTTTTACAATGTCAACATCTGTATCTAACTCTTCTTGTATCACTTGAGTTCTCAGGCGCAGAGTAATCATTTTTATTAATAACTGTTTGTTGCTTCCATTGGAGATGAAGTCCTCCTTTTCTCAGCAAATTTTGTTGCTTCCGTGACATTGACTACTATCCTTGTCTTCTTTCGCTCACGAGTACTGTCCGTTGGAATAGGTTTACCATGGCCATCGAAAATAAAGTTGCTTCGATCTGCAATGAAGCTGTAAGTACTTCCTTGAATCCATTTAAACCTATGTAAGTGGGAACCTTCATCCGAAACATATTGTTCATGGTATCATTCGTAAGAGTAGCATGCTCTCTTATGGCTTCAAGAAGTGCAGGTTTGTCAGCCTTTCTAAGTTGTGGTTAGCTTCAAACAATGCATATGAGTATGGAGAAAGCTCATATTTCATTGCCTCATTTAAGTTTAAATCTCCACTCTGAGACACAACCAAAAACGTTGAAACAAAAGAGCAGGATCTATCGTTTTGTCTTCCGATACCTTAACAGCCTTTGCTGATGCAAATGTGATTGCCTTAATGTTGCATTTGTGTGCATATGAAAATGTGGACTGGACTTCCACTTGAGCATCAATGTCTTTATCGATACTGAAAAACTCATGGACGTTCACATCATTATCTGCATTTATTCCAGTTATAATATTACGCAATGATTCTTCCTCAGATAGTGGGGAATATAGTTCAAGCACACTACCAATTTTAGCCACATCCTCTTTATCACGAGCTATCCTTGCAGCAGTTGCCTCTTTGTGCTCTTCACTAGTAGTATATTGCATATCACAGAAATCCTGCATGACAAAGTTGTAAGACGAGGATACAGAAGAAGACATTGTCCAGATTGCCCTCTGTTTCTCTGTTATTCCATTACATCTTGTTAATCCTCCTGTGGTTTTTAATGACCTTTAGTGTCTGCTCAATAACTAGGTCACAACTAAATGAAATGAAATGAAATCTTTGAGTTTTACGTCCCACGGTTATGCCGGTTAGGCTAAAGGAGACGGTGATTATGAGAAATGAATGAAATGGTGGAATGAAGAAAGTGGGAGGAAACGGGAGAACCCGAGAAAACCCACGCACACGGTGTTTGTCCACGACAAAGTTCACTTGGCGGGAGCAGGGTTTGAACCCGGGACCCCATGCACCAGAGGTGAACGCTCTACTACTGAGCCACCGCGGTCCCAAGGTCACAACTAAGACCAGCACAGAATTTGTTACTTCGTCTGATGACACGGTGTCCCTGCATAAACTTATGATACACTTCAGGGTTAGTCATATCCAAACTTGAGTGGTTTGAAGGTACAGGTAAGGAGACTTTAGATAATTTTGGTGACCAGCAGCAGCAAGTATGGGCAAACAAGCCGAAATAGCATGTAGGTATTTTGTCCATGACCCTGATCGATCGGTATGAATTAGCTTCCTGACTACACCAAACATCTGCGTATAGTTCAACCAAAGTTTGCTTGTCTTTGACTCCTGAGAATATTGTCACATTTTTTCATACACAGCAGAAAATATATTCATCATACAATCTGATTCAAGCATGTTGTCCACCTCTAAGTTAACCTTTTCAGCTTGACATTGTAACTGTTCTGAATGAATGTAAAACTTGTGAATGTGGCTCTCAAATCCAGGTTCTGTTTCAATAATTTTGGAGATAATTATGTAAAACATTCGTTGACCATAAGATGCCCACGTAATGCACGCTGTATTCCTTTTCCTGACATAATACGTATGATTGTATTTTCACTGTAGACTGTTGCTAAGATCTCGTTCAGTCCACTGTCTTGCTTTAACGTATCTATAGCACCCAATAAACTTATTAAGAAATGTAAACTTCCTAGTAACAATATGACATCTTTCACTCGAATATTCTCATCGGCTGAACTCACGATTTCAGAAGCTTTCCAAAACAACAGCTGGCATTTTGTATTTCGCTGCTAGTTCACAGATGAAAGTGAGAGTTGATAGAATGCATATCTTGTCTCCAGGGTACATATTAATCATGGGTAGGAATTGCACAGATGATTGGCTTGGATGTGTACATGAGGGTGCGACACACTGCAGAAAAAAATACCTATGATATTATTATTATTATAGTTGTTTTCTTTAATTTATAGGAACAATTCAGATACTTCTATTCATAAAATTAAAGTATTACATGATTTAAAGAAAGGACATGTTGCCTTACATGGCGGAGTTCAATGTTATAAAAGACAACACTCTCGTCACATAAAATGGTCTAGCTCGCTTAGTTTTTAAGATACAGAAATGATTTTGCTGTCAATGGAAAGACGACATTGTACTCTATAACGATCATTTCGAATGATTTTTTTTGGAAACTTTAGCGGTTTCATTGTTATGTGCCAATTAAGACAGACAACAAACCGAATACAACTAATTTTTTGGAAGAACTACCAGCATATTTAAATATGGTGGTATTATCACAAGACTGTACCACCTTACCTTGATTATGTTATCTATTACCAACAATTTGACACAAGAACGAAGTTTCTATCTTAATTTTGTGAGAAGATATAATTTGTTTTTCCGAGAAAGGTGCTTAGTAACAAAATCCAAAATGGCGGCCAAGTGGACGTCTAACTTTAGCTAATTTTTTATATGTTGTTTAGAATGCTTTTTTCTACCAGAAAGACTAAAAAAAGCTTTTCTTGCAATTTGTTGGGGGTACAGCCCTAATTTTCCTTATATTTACTGGACTAAATATCTTACCGGCACTATTATAACAAGAATTCATTTGCAGTGGTGTAACTAGAACATCCCTCTACAAGTTTCTACATTTGATTTATATAAGCATTTAATTCATTTGTGACAGTGCTGAGATTGAATATTTTTAACATATGCTTTGGCGTAAAATAAACGATTACTTTCTGAATCGTTAAGCAGAATTTTACTATATATTTTAATCAAGTGAGTTAAAAATTATTGAAATTTTAACGAATTAATTTTTTTAAAGCTTCAATTTACAACTCTGGCTTATATGTGGCAATTTTGTATTAACAGTGTTATAAAGAAATGATGGTGCTGAATTAGTGTATTTTTTTGGTTTTCCATGAAACGCTGAAAAAATGAAGATACATAAAGAGTGAGAAAATGAACGACCAGACCGAGATTTAAACTCGGTCTCCGGCTTACCGTGTCTACTACGCTACGCACTCCGCTTCCTGAACCATAGCGTGGTGGTTAATACATCGGCACGGAAGCAGGAAGCCCGCTTTCTAATTTCGGTCTGGTCGAGCATTTTTCACTCTTTCTATATCATTAAATTCGCACAGGTGAGTCCATATAGTAATGAGTGATATAAAATCGGTTGTTTCTTTAATTTATCAACTATAACACAAAAATACGAGTTAAGTACCTACAGGAAGAAAGAAAAAAAATTACAATCAGTTTTTATAGAACTGGTTTGTTATCGGGAGAGGTTAAACTTTGTGATAATTACTATAAAAGTAAGTATTTTGAGCTGACAATCGCTTCATCTAAGATTTTGACCTTAGTACACTTCTGGTTACAGAAACCTACAATGCCTTAGAAAGTCTACGTCCAAAAAGTTGAACCTGGATCCTTACGTCCTTCGGATCTCACTCCTTACAAAGGAAATCTATTTTCCCCTCAATTTTTTTACAGAGTAACATGCAAATTTTCTAACGGAAGCAGACCATTTGGACACTGCCTCCAAGTAAATATTCAAATGGCATGTACAAAACAATCATAAAATATGACATAAAAGTCAAAAACTGGCATACTACATGACACGAAATTAAAACCTGTAGGAAGTACACCGTCAACAGAATAGTAACAGAAGCAAACGGAAGAGTCATGCATGCACCTTGGTCAAGAGGATAAAGTAACGGACTTCCGTGTGCAAACATTTACTTTAACACGGGTTTAAATCCTCTCTACACAACTATTCCGGCGTGGGAAATCTATGTTCGATTCTCGGCGGAAGCTCATGTGGTTCGGATTCCACGTTAAACACTAGCTCCAGGTCTTCTATAACATCGATGATGAAAAGGAAGCTAAACTCCAATACAGTACAGACTAATGTCTACTCTTGAACATAATGCAATATGGAAGGATGTTCATACTAGAAACTGCATAATTCTTTAATACTTCCTGCAAGCAGATACCAAGTGTGTTAATGACAGCACAACATTTGTGAAATACATTGAATAATGAATTGACAAGAGAGACAGACACAGCCAAAGAAAAGTACATGGAACAGATATGTGAAGAAATAATGGAATTTCAACGGCGCGGCAGCTAAGATCTGATGTACCAGAAAGCACAAGAATTAGGAGGGAGAGCTAACAAAAGTATACGAACGTTCGGCATCGAAGATCAACAAGGCAATGTAACCACTGACCACCAAAGAATCCTTAGAATTTGGGAGGAATACATAAAAGATCTGTATGATCAGAAACACCCCAAAGATATTGCGATCGAAGAAGAGGTGAATGATGAAGGAAGAAAGAAAAAAAAGGAAAAAAACAGTATATTGAAAAGTGAAGTAGTACAAGCAATCAAAGACATGCGAAGAAGAAAGGCCACTGGAGAAGACGTCATACCAGTAGATTTGCTCAAGGGATTAGGAGACAACGCAATGAAAGTACTGACTTCACTTATTAACAAGATCTACCTGAGTGGAGAACGGCCAAAGGATTTTCTTGATGTTACAATGATTGCATTGCCCAAGAAAAACTAAGCAAAGAAGTGCAGCGATCACAGAACCATTAGCCTGATTTCCCATACTGGAAAGATCATTGCACGCATACTGAATAGGCGGCTGGAAAGTAAGATAGATGAGAGGTTAGAAGATCAATTTGGATTCCGGAAAGGAAAAGGCACCAGAGATGCTATTGGATTGATGAGAATTATATCAGAAAGGATGCTTGATGTAAAGGAAGAGTTGTGTTTGTGCTTCATCGACTGGCGAAAAGCTTTCGACCGAGTCAATTGGACAAAACTTCTGAAAATACTTAAAGAAATCGGAGTAGGTCGATAATTTCAGGTGTCTGGGAAGTATTTTGACGAGAGACGCTTACTGCACCAAAGAGATCAGGTCAAGAATTGCCATAGCTAAAGAAGCATTCAACAAGAAAAGATCACTCTTAACTAGCAGGCTCAATATTGGACTTAAGAAGAAGTTGGT
This sequence comes from Thermobia domestica, assembly GCF_964235325.1. Taxonomy (NCBI): domain Eukaryota; kingdom Metazoa; phylum Arthropoda; class Insecta; order Zygentoma; family Lepismatidae; genus Thermobia; species Thermobia domestica. The sequence continues at coordinate 203,712,196 of NC_137458.1, read as the reverse complement.
CAAGTGCTATATATGGAGCATTGGACTGTATGGTTCAGAGACTTGGACATTACGGAAGTTAGAGAGGAAATATTTGGAGAGCTTCGAAATGTGGTGTTGGAGGACAGAGATAAAATAAAATAAAGAGAAGATAAAATGGACAGAGAGAACAACAAACGAAGATGTTTTAAAACGGATAGAAGAAAAGAGGACACTTCTAGCCACCATCCTTCGTAGAAAGGCCAATTGGATTTGACACATCTTGCGAAGAAATTGTCTTCTTCACACCGCCATAGAAGGAAAGATGGAAGGGAAGCGAGGAATGGGAAGAAGAAGAAGAACACAGCTGATCGATGATTTGAAAGATAGGAGAAAATACTGGGAGTTAAAAGAGGAAGCTGAAGATCGACAAAAGTGGAAGAAACATTTTCCAGGCCAAAATCTAAAATTAAAAAAAAAAAAACCTCATTAGTCCCACGACCTGCAAAAAGGCAGAATACTTAACAATAATAATAATTTATGTACAGAAAATAGCTGGATGCTCTTGACAACTAGAGCAAATTATTGCTAATTCTCGGTAATCTTCAGGGAAAAAAAGTGCTTTATTTGTTCTAAAAAAGAATAAGGCGATTCGGTCGCCACATTGGACGTTATGCAACATTAAAATTCAAGAGAGAAAACGCCGAGTTAATTAATGAGTTCGAAGGCGTGTATATTAGAAGCTGAGCGTTATTACCAACTTTAGTTTTAGGTGGTACCGTAATTCCACTCTGTATGACGGTTTGCAATTTGGGAATCGTTATTAACAAAAATCTTACCTGGTCACATCACAAAAGAAAAAAATATGCAGAAAGGCTAATTCAACATTCTTTTCGTTCCTGCTTCCTTAAGACTAGTCCACTCACTAATATTACCTCACTTGTACTATTACGGTACTGAGTATCAGAATTTTACTGAAGAACTATCTTTTTGGTTACAGAGGAAACAAAACAGCTTCATAGATTTACATTTAACCTGAAGCTATAGAGCCTCACAGGAAACAACTACAGTGGCTCTACCTGGAAATTTCTCGCTCATGTCAGAGTTTAATTGCATGATTACAAGTTCTGAATGTGATAAACGCTAGTACATATATCATTAATTCCAAGTCTTAGCAATCTTTCATTCTCTGCACAGACATGCTCCACCGAGTCTCTAACTTTAAAAATCCCACTGCATAAAACAAAGTTTTACTCGAAATCTTTTAACAGTTGCAACTATTACGTACATGGAATTTGATCCTTGATATAATTAAAAACTCACCGACAAAACATTTCTCGGAAGCAGACTACCAGTAATCAATACCACCTAAGTATTTTCTTCTCTTTAAGATTTATAATTTTTTATTTCCTTTAGTTATAATGTTCTATACGTATTGTGAATATGTTGACATATTTGCTATTCTTTAATGATCATATATATTAAATAGTTACGTGTAAGACAACGTTAAGTGCCATTCAAAGTAAATATAATAAAATACCCTTATTGTAGTGTAGAGTAGACTTGGCGTACAATAGACATGACTGAATGAAAATGAAATCTTTCTGTTTTATGAACTATGGTTATGCCGGTTAGGCTAAAGGAGACGGTGATTATGAGAAATGAATGAAGTGGGAGGAAAAGGGAGAACCCCGAGAAAGGCACGAGCATGATGTTTGTCCACCACAAAGTACACACAGCACGAGCTAGGATCGAACCAGGGACCCCAAGCATCGGAGGTGAACGCTCTACCACTGAGCCACCCAGGGTTTGAAAAAACCCAACCCACCTGGGCCCATATGGTTTTCTTTTTTTTGGGTATTTTTCGGGTTTAATCGGGTTTTTTCGAAATATTTCAATGTCTTTGGGGTAAAAATGTTAAAGTATGATTTACATTTCAAGATTGTCATTGTTACAACTTGCAACAATTTTCTATTCACCGCTGTTTTGAAAAAATGGCCGCCATTTTGAAATTTTATATTGGATAGAAAAAAAAAAGACTATACAGCAAATTTAGAATGTCTTGTGCTTCTACTTTCAAAATTTCAACTTAAGAAGTCCGAAAATTGCACCCTATAGCACGGATACCCGCTATTTTGAATAATCGCCGCCATTTTGAAATTTCATGCCGTCAAAATATATACAGCTAATTTAGTCTCTCGTGTTTCTACTCCGAAAATTTCAACTTGAAAGACCGAAAACTGTTCTTTGTAGCGTGGATATCAGCTATGTTGAAAAAAAGGCGCCATTTTGTAATTTTACGTTGGTATGCCACCAAAATCTATACAGAAAATTTAAAAGACCGAAAGTTGAACACTGTGTGGTACAGGCAGACAAACGAACAAATGTAGATCGAGTCGTCCCAGAAGCCTCAATGACGTTCGCCAAATATGAATACCAAATAGCTATATTAATATAAAACAAAGACATCATTAAAATGTCTTATATGAAATAATATTTTTCAACGTAAAATAAATGGTTTTATTGTTGAAGATCACTTTCAATGCTTTGTGCGTTCAATTACGGGAATTTCCCGAGCACTTGTTGCAAGACGGGTCTTTCCTGAAAATTAATTTTAAACAATTAACAAAAATAGGCCTATAATCCATATTTTATATTAAAGTAAATGTTTCAAAATGTCTTGAATGAAATTAAATATCTTCCAGCTTAAAATAAATAGTTTTATTGTTGAAGTATTCACTTCTGATGCTTTGTGGGTTCAATTGCGGGAATTTTCCGAACACTTCTTTCATGGCGGGTTTTCCCTGAAAATGCAGATTGCTTTATTCTACATCGAAACTTCCATTAACACTGAAGTTTGAATTCAGCATTTAAAATAGTAAGCGTTACGTAGTCTTGGGAGTTCCGAACATTAAGCTTTTAAATTTGACAAGAATTTATATGCTATTGTTGGTGTTGATTCTACAGAATGCTTATTTGAAGAGTAGCAACAAATAACTGAACTAAACTGTTGTTGTTGGAAAAGCAAATTTTACTGAAGAATACTTATGTTACCATTAAAGGTAAAAAATAATGCTAATAGTTTTACAAATGTATTTACATATTTACTGTTAGTAGCGACACCTATGACCTTAAACCCGTCAACGTGTGAGGGATAACGTCCCTCAGAGGCGCCGAGTCAGGAAGCACACTGTTCACGGAAAGTATTTTCTAAAATATAAAATTGCTTATTTTACTTCAAATAGGCTATAAGTATAAAAAATGAAACGAAATCTTTGAGTTTTAAGCCCCACGGTTATGCCGGTTAGGCTAAAGGAGACGGTGATGATGAGAGATGAGTGAAATAGTGGAATGAAGTGGGAGGAAACGGGAGAACCCCGAGAAAAGCCACGAGCACGGTGTTTGTCCACCACAAAGTTCACTTGGCGGGGGCTGGGAAGGCTATAAGTATAATCCACACACTAATTTGTTCTATAATTACCTCAAACTAAGGTGAGTTTTATTATTATTATTCATTCATTCAGTGCATTCAGAACTTTATAAAGGTCTTATGTTGAATGTTGTTGTCTACCTTAATGCGAAAGCATATAATTTGACCAAAGAAAGTTCAGAATCTGATAAAAGTAATTTTCAATGTGATCACCTTAGTTGTACTAATAATATACTAACAAAAAGGTCAGAACCCAGGTGGGTTTTTTTCAGGCTGGGCCCACTTGGGCAAACCCTGGAGCCACCGCGTCCCCACACATGACTAAAGTAGCGCATAGCAGACTTATGAAGAAAATTAGCGTACAGTAGAGCAGCATTCACGCACAGCATATATTTGAGTAGAATAGTGTAGCGCAGGGTAAAATAACAGAGTAGGCCTACAACAGACTACAGTAGTAAAGTATAGAGCACATAGGTGACATAGGTCGAGTAGCAGAGAGTAAAGAAGTGTATATTAGCGTTCAATAAAGAGCGTAGTAGGTTAGAATATAATAAAGTAGGTTAATATCGATCCAGTTACGTATGATTTGTTGTAGGTTAGTAGTCTTAAGCATAAATAATTTGTTCGATTATTTCGTGCTTGCTTTGTAAAACCATACATAGCCATTATTTTATAGAAGGGGGTCCAAACTTCAACGCCATTAAATGTTGGAAAGTTAGGATAATGTAGAGCAGGGTAGGATAGAGCTGAGTTGATTTTGAGTTTAATGTCTTTTCAGCAGTGAGGCTATATGAGACGGGACCTACTGGTTAACGTGGAATCCGATCCACATGAGCTCCCGCCGGGAATCGAACCCGGGTCTCCCACGCCAAAGGCGCGTACCCTAACCGCTTACCCACGAAGGAACTCCTTGGTTGGGTAGAGTAGATTAGGGTAGGGTATAGTAAAGTAGGATTAGGTAAAAGGTGGACTTCTATGAATCTTAATCTGAATACATTTCACCCAAAAATTCATATTCTTTACCAGCGTCTGAAACGATTTTACAGTAACCACTGGGCAGGTCACTAAAATTAATAACTTATACGAAAGTCACTACGAACTAATTTTGCATCTAATCTGATCCAGGCCAGAGCGAAGCTAAGGGCCAGCACTCGGATGCGCGCGTAGGACGTAAATGCGGGCATTAGCGACGGTAGATATTAGCGTACGAAGATTCGTTTCTAAAGTTTATCGGAACAATTTCTACATGAGTAAAGACTCCATGTCCTTCTATTACGCGTATTCTTGTTCCTTATTATTTAATGAGTGGGGGTAATATGATAAACTGTTGTTTATCAATGTGTCATGTTACCACTCGCACATAAGGTACCGATAATAGAGAGAACACAAAGATATGGGATATCCATCTATGTTAGAATAGCACACCAGCGTTGTGAAGTATTAATGGAAACTTAACGAGTACAATCTAGTACTGCAGAACGTGCTATTCCAATTTAGGTAACCATCTATGAATTCATGTTTTATGTAGTTTTTCCCGTCCGGATCAAGAATAGGTCGCCAGATTAAAAGATAACTTTTCTTTCGCTTTTCTGGTTTTAAATGGTTCCTAAGACTAGAGGTTTGCACAGATATAAACACTCGCATCCGAAGATAATGAGATAATATAAAATTGTCTGTTCTACAACAATTATTACTTCAAGAATAATCCTTATGATAACAAATGTAAATATCTTCTTTATAAACTCGTGAATTCTGCTAAAATATCAATAAAATTCAAGCTAAATATTCCATACTAACTCTTCCTATTGTAAGTCAACTATACTGAACAAAATTTATTAAAAATAGATGCAAAGAGAAATACAAAATTAATGAAAAACTTACTTCAGTTCTGGTCAAATGAACATTTCTTACAAGACAATTGTCAAGCTGGCAATTACCTTTTTTTGTTTTCCGTAACTCGTAAGACATATGTCTTTGCTTAGAAAGCAAAGGTAAAATGGAGATACGCAAAAGATGCTCCAGAAGGAAAAATAAGCCACCGCACACAACTGCCATACTTCATACATTCCTATAGCATAGGGTATCAAAATGAAATGAAATCTTTGAGTTTTACATCCCACGCTTATGCCGGTTAGGCTAAAGGAGACTGTGATGATGAGTAATGAATGAAATGGTGGAATGAAGAAAGTGGGAGAACCCCGAGAAAACCCACGCACACGGTGTTTGTCCACTACAAAGTTTACTTGGCGGGGGCTGGGATCGAACCCGGGACCCCAAGCAGCAGAGGTGAACGCTCTACCACTGAGCCACATAGGGAATCAAAACGGGTAAAGTTATTAACGAAACTTAATTCTGTTCTGGCAGTTATTTGTCTCCAAAGGATAATCGCATTTTATTACAAGTAATAGTATTGAGAACAACAACCATTAAAATTTTAATCTTTTCAGGAATATCCCCGTCCGCGCATACCTCTTCTAAGACATTCTCACGAGCAAATGATAGCGTAGAGAGGAGATTGATAATACGTGTGCAAACTGACGTGTCAAAGAAAAGATTATTGATGCAAAAGACAGGGATGGTTCTAGAATGATGTTCCACACATAAATGAAGGTGGGTTAGTAGCCAAGTTACTTCCTCTTTCTTTACCAAAGCTCAATACTCAAATCACATAGTAAAGTCGAGCGAACGAGAATGAGTGAAGGCGGGTTGGTAGGCAGGTGGATTTCTTTCTTACAACTCAATGGATGTGGACCAGTGTTTTGGAATCCTTCCCAAAAATGCGAACGAACATGGCTACAATACAGTAGTTAGGTTAGTAGGATAATCATGAAGGTCAGCAGAGCACAGTAGGTTGGATTACACTTGTATGTTCTATTTTCAAGTACCTCAACGTGATTTTCATAGTGACATGAGTTCCTCACGTGTAATGATTTCACATTTGTAACTATACACTTTTAAACATAAAATACAGCTCCTCTTCACTGTTCAAAAATACTCCGCGAGCTAAAAATGGTATCTAATAAAGTTCTTTTTCATATGCACTGATTCATTTCAACCGTCCTATAGCACTTTTCATGGTTTAAGACTAGTAGCCCTACCATGTAAACACAAAATACTAGTTAAATACACTATACAGAAATATTCCGCCAGCGGACATTATATAATGCTGTACTCTTTCATATGCAGTCATTCATTTAAATCCTAAAATTACAATTTTTATGACGATCTAGTCTTAATCTGCATCAAAACAATATCCAACCTACGAAAGGTGGCCTGTAAAAAGCACAAATTGTAAGTGCCGTATCGCCGGACCAATTTTAGGAAATTTACCGGCTCAATTGGAGAATATATTTCAGTTTGTGAGAAACAATGAGTACAAGGCAGGTAAGGGGAATAGCAAAAGTTAAGAAAGTGGTTGTATTTGCTGGATGTTTTTGATGTTGTTAGCGGCACTGTATGTGGAGATTGATGGACTATTTCGCGGAGAGGTACACTTGTTTTACTATACGGATCCAGAAATTGTAAAATGTACAGAAAAAAATTGGCAAGTCTTTAATTTATGGCAACGTTCTAGAACACAGGTCCCCCTTCCCATTTAACTGTAATAAAGACCGAAAACAACGTGCCCTGCGGGGCTCTAATCCGCCTTCACTCGCTCGGCAATACTATTTGAATTAAATATTAAACTTTGCTATACAAAGGAACTAACCTATATGGGGGGACCTGTGTTCTAGAACATTCCCTTAATTTGCCCATTTCATGTCGAGAACAGATCCCAACCAACCCCTGCCGGGCTTCTAACCCGTTCCTACTACTACTAATACTTATACTATGGATCCGTACTAAAGTAATACTGCACGCCTAATGTAACGTAATCTAACGTAGATTAATGTAACCCAACAAAATATAACCGAATGCAATATAATTTGATGCTTTTTTCAGTTTTCAAAGCGGTCTGGCGATACGGCAAAAATGCCCACGTAAGGATAGCTGGCGAAGGTGGTGGGCCTACACGGTAACGCGTACATAGAGAGCAGGCATGTGAGCGACAGTGGGTATGAGCACGATCTAAGATACTAGAAAAACATTTCGTTGGTATGCAGTAAGGTCGAACAGCTTTGCGATGCTTCTATGTTACGGACCGCAACATATCAGTGCACACTCAAATTCGGTTAATCACTTAAAAGTAAGGATGGCCAATTCCGAAATTTTTACTCACCGGAAAGTAAAATCGGAAAAATTGCGGAATGCAGAAAATTCGGAAAGTGAAATTTCCGATACCGGATAATAAATTTTCTGGAATCCGGATAATTTTAACCATCGCTACAAGCATGCACTCTCGATCAAGTTTTGGAACATGCCCCTCTTCCGAAATAACATTAGATGCTTCTTCGGTAAATTTTATGGATCTATGGCTGCCTAAACTGGGATGGCATTATTCTTAAAATAGTCTTTAAGAATAAGAAACCCAGATCACGCTGCATTCTCACTGCATATTGGAGTGTGAATACAACATGATATGGATTTCTTATGTGTTGCATTACCACTTGTACATCAAATAGAACCAATTTTGTAGCTAGTGCAACAGTAAGAAGTATCCTCGTGCACCGGAGATGAGAAGTAGCTGTTCTTAACAATTACCTAACAGATTTACGGTATTTTAACGCTCAGAAATTTCAAATAGTGCTCATCCTTGTACCCTCAAGATTTGTTTGGATCTTTCAGACCCATACTTCCTTCTGTTAAGAAACAAATTTGTTGAGAACGAATAACTAGTAAAAGCGAAATCCGCCAACAGAAGAACAATTTTAAGCCAGTAACAAATGAGTTGAATCCCATCCATACAAACGTACTCTTATGTATGATGAACTATTGTCAATCTGATTAAAATTAATACAAGTAGAGGCTTAAGCAAATATACTTACCTGTCTCTTATTATTGTCTGGAGTTCCTTAATTTGATCATTTGCGGGGAGAATTTTTAAATTTTTAAAATTGAGTGTGTAATCTCCGTTCTCTGCTTCACAAGGAGGAGTTACATTACTTACACTTCCCATTTCTTCCTTTAGTTTAGCAACAGTTCAATTCACACGTGCGCACTCATTAGTTGAACAATAACAATATCATCATGTTACAGTAGTGTTGCCAGGTCCCCAGCTCGAAAAGTCGCTACTGTGCCGTCAAAATTCCGCCATGTTCCGCTACCCTTTCTGAAATTCTGCTATTCTCCGCTATATTATGAAATTAAACTTTAATGGTACAAAAAGCGCTGTTAACAAGACTGCAAACTAATTCCTGTCCCCACCAGAATCTAACCCGGGACCCATTGATTACAAGGGACGAGCTTATCAGGACATTTTAGGATTGGTCCTAACATTTTATGACAGGAAATATTTATTATGTTTTATGGCGGAAAATATTTATTAGATTTAATCTAAGTAGAACCTTTGATTTTTATTAGAGATATCTCATAAGTGTAGCCCACCTAAAGACAATTCTTAAACATGGTTACGAAACCCTTATCAATATACTTGTCAAAATATAATCTTATTTTAAGAAGCACATTTCTTGAAAGCAAATAGTACTGTTCCCTCAAATACATGTACACTTTTGGGAATGAATGGAGTTAAATGTAAATAATATCGGTCGACTAATATTGTAATTTCCATACAGCCACGGATCCAGGAATTTTATTGGGGGTGATTAAGTTTTACCATAGATTTACATAGAAGTTGGAATTCCGGGTTATCTCTCGTTCTCATATCCTCACTCCTGCGTACAAACCTGTTTGCATAGTGCTTTCCATTACTTCAAAATTATAACATTTTACTAACATAACTTATGATTTCAAACTCTAATGGACTTTAGTTTACCCTGTCAATTATATAGCTTCTTGTAGATGCTGGCTGAAAGTTTAAATAACAAACGATGCACCTTTATGACTCAAATGCAATTCCTATTTTGAATTAAGTCAGCAGCAGCAGTTGCAGTTCTCCTCTACTTCTACATACAGCATTCTCGAAAACGTGACAATCCCGTTTATTGAAATTTGTGTACGTTCTCTCTACAAAACTATACGGTTGGCAACACTGTAGTGTTCATAGTTTTCTTTAGGAAAATTTCCCTCGACTAACACAAAATTTTCCCTTTTCTTACCCAATTTTGCTTAGTTTGTTGAATGTCCAATTTATATGACAGAAATTATGTGATGAGATTAATTTAGCTTTATTAAATGAACTACCAACCACATTATTTTTATTCATTTGCTTTTTGCTTCTATTTTTATCGTTTTCTTTTCTTTCTTTCTTTTTTTTTTTTTTTTTTTACAAAAATACACACACAAATACACTCAGCCAACAAAACGAAATGAAATCTTTCAGTTTAACGTCCCACGATATGCCTTTAGACTAAGAGAGACAATGATGAAAGCAAGTGAACGATAATGGAAGAATGAGAAAGTGAAAGGAAGAGGGAGTACCGGTACCAGGGAAAATCCACAAATACGACGTTGTTTACCACAAGCTTACTTGGCTGAGGATCGAACCAGGGATCCCACGCACCAGAAGTAAGCGCTGTACCACTGAGCCACTGTGCATCCCCCCATACAGTCAATAATGAGTGCAAATTATGCTACTTTCACCACACACAAATTATTGCTATGCCATTGGTTTATTTTTGAAGAACAAAGTAAAATTTAAGCATTTATATTGGTCAGTCAGTCAGCGCGAGAATTTCCCTGTATTTTCAAGTTTTATCGAAGAAATTCTCTTTTTCCTTCTTTGGTAACATTTACCTATGTAATTTCCCTAAATTAGGGAAATTTCCCTCAAACTACCAATACTGGTTACAATGTTGCCAGAAACTACATTCAAAAAGTAGCAAAATGACGCACAGAATTTAGCTAAAAATGGGTCACACTTCCACAATTATTTATTGATCTAGAAAAGACTTCTGACCGCGTAAATTGGGAATTGAGGGATTAGATGTAATAAGGGCGTAAGCGAGTTTACGCCCTTTTCGCATCTAACGCATTTGTGGCTTTAGCCATACTTGTTTAGCCTCCTGGTAACACTTCAATTCAATATCGGAATAAAATGTTGCATATTACATTGTTTTATGTAAGAAGAAAAAAAATAACACTACTTAAATTTTCAACATCGTTTTTTCTCCAACTGCATGTTTCAGACTTAACGCTCTTATTGCATTAAATTCCTCAATTGTCGTTGAAAGTTCTTAAGTAGTGGAAAGATCGAAGACTGATAAGAAACTTATATACAGGGTCGTATCCAGAAGTAGTAGAACTAATTGTTTTCCGTGCGTGCGGAGCAATGTAGGGGGGCTGCAAGGCCGGATGTTATGGAGGGTAATCTTGGGAACAGGTGTTGACAGGCGACAGTCGCCTGCGTGCGTTAGTTGAGTGTGGACCACCGTGTTAGTGACCTCCTGTTGTGACGCCTCGTCGTCAGTTGCGATGGAGCGTATTTTGAAGCCGCGATACGCCATCAAGTTTTGCGTCAAACTGGGAAAATCAGCGACCGAAACCAAGAACACGCGCAGGCCTACAAGAAGGATACCATAAGCCGCACAATCACCCCGTAAAAAGAAGGCCAGAATGTCGAAATCGAATGTGAAATCGATGTTGATTGCATTTTTTTACCGTCGTGGCATTGTCCATAAGGAGTTTGTACCTCCTGGACAGAGTGTAAATGCGAGATTTTACGTGGAAGTGTTCACACGGCTGCGAAATTGGATCACACGCGTGCGACCAGACCTGATGGGGAAATGGAAGCTCCACCATGACAATGCGCCGTGCCACTGCGCGTGGATTGTGAGGGATCTCCTGACCAAATTCGGCGTTTCCACGTTGCCTCACCCCCCTACAGCCCTGATGTGGCACCGTCGGATATGTATGAACATGAACCAACAAGTAAGTGAACCAACAAGTAAGTGTTAAGAATACGGGAGGAAACGACAGAGAAGAGTGCAATTGGAAGGGGAGTTCGACAGGAATGCTGTCTTTCGCCAAGAACATTTAATATCTATGTAGAAGAGACAGTGAAAAAAGTCTACATAATAAAGACGGCATTTCAGTAGGATGTAGGAAGATAAGGTGTATACGGTTTACAGACGATAGAAGGCTTGTCGCTGAATCTAAAGAGAAAACCAATAACATGTTAAAAGAATTGACGAAGGGTTGTGAAGAATGAAAATAAATGTGAGAAAAACAAAAGCCATGGTGATTGGAACGAGGGGCAAATATAGAAGTACAAGGGCAGAAAATAAAACAGGTGTCTAGTTTTCGATATCTGGGGAGTATTATTAGTGATGATAGGAAGTGTGAGCGTGAAATAAAAACAAGAATAGGAGTGACGAAAGAAAATACTATTTTGTGGGACTTTGAATAAAGAATTGAGTAAAAGACGTATATAATGCTTGATGTGAAGTATTGTATTGTGTGGGTGAGAAACATGGACATAACACAAAAATGATGAGAAACGACTGGAAGCTTTCGAAATGTGGCTGTGGAGAAGGATGGAGAGAATTAGCTGAGTCAAGCGGAAACAAATGAGAAGGTGTAAGAAATAGTGGGGAAGAAAAGAACAATTTTAGATATTAAGAAGAGGAAGAGAAACTGGTTGGGATATTGGCTGAGAATGAACTGTATCATGAGGGACATGCTAGAAGATATGGTGGCAGGAAAGAGAGGGAGAGTTCCAAAGAGAGTACAATTAATGGATGATATCAAAACAGGAAAATCATATGTGAAGATGAAGGGTTTAGCGGAAGACCGTGGAAGCTTCTCAGCAAGTAACCTGCCAATAATGGCAGAATACCTATAATGATGATGATCCACAATTATGGCTAATAGAATTTCAAATAAAACTCGCAAAACATTTTGTAATTTTGCTGAACTCGCCTTAAACCTGTATCGTGTAGTATTGTATTGTATTTTCGTCCTCTTTTCATACATGGCAAATGCATCTAATGTGACATGTCATTTTGTATATAAACATAACAATTAAAGAAACATAATAATGTAAATTACACACACACACACTAGGTTAATAATTATACTTTACATTTCGCATTGTATCATTATTAAAAATAAAGTGAGCAAATAGTTATTACTTGCAGTGTATGCAGAAATCCTTGTACATATAGTAATGCTAAAAACAGGTAATGACACTGATTTACTGTAGATTATGTAAAATTTTAATGTAGTTTGCAATTCATGTATTTCTGTAGCGAGTAAAAGCAGTGTCGTAATAAATATTTTTGTAGTTCTTTTTTTTAAATTTAGCAACGTAGTCCTGAATCTATATCTTTGGAAAGTTTTTTGTAAAGCATAACATCCACCTATTTAAACTTTTTATCTTCATATAATGTTGTTCTGTGTTTTACAATAGAAAAGATTTGTTCGTTTCTTGTATCATGATTATGTTGTTCTGCTCGCGGAAGAACACCTAGTTGTCTCTACAAATATCAGTAAATTTAAGAGACAAACAGGGTACAGAAAGTATACAAAGTTTTTTTTTTAATATTGCCAGTTAGCGATCTTTTAGTTTACCATTTGAAACCATTCTCATTATCCGTTTCTGTATTGTAAAAATTACTTTGTATTTCACCCAAAGTATAATGCAATACCTTAATAGTGGGGAGTATTGTGTAATCCCGTGTGCATTTCTTGTTAAAATTGCACTAACACTTGATTTTTATTCTTTCAGTGATACTTTGAAATTCTGACACGGTTGCCATTTTTTCGTTCATCCAAATTCAATATGGTGGCTATCAAAGATGGCCGCCTTCGTGAATGTACAGCGCTGTCTTTAAGAGCCAATATCTCCCAAACTAATTGACCAATCTTCATGCAACAAACACCAAACGACGTAGAAAATAATAAATTTTTAAACATTGACAAGAATTATTACTTATCAATGCAAATAATAACGTGAGAAATAATTTTATTTCAAATTTTGCCCATTTTATGATGTGTTTTCTTTATATATATTTTTTTAAATAACAAGTAAACGGCAAATAGCTGAGAACAACGTTATGTACCCTTTAAAAGAGTAGTAAATTGTCTGTAAATTGTCATGTATATCATTTAGTTTGGTTAAGAAACACAAAATTATAACAAATTAATATTTCCCTTTTTCGCTTGATTTTCCCATATGAATAGAGGGGGTTAAGAGTAATAAAATAATCAGAGTCACTTTGCTGAAATCTTTCCAATTGGATGTGTTGATATTATGATACGATGAAAGAGGAGTTGAAGTGGTCCCAGTCTGACAAGTTGGCCGAATCCAATATGGCGGCCATCAAAATGGCTGCCATAGCGAAAATAATATTCTCGTTTACCCCGGGTAAGCACCTATTATATTGATCCATGGGTGATATTTCTGATGAGCGAAAATTGGTACTCTAGTTACTTTTACCTCTGAAAACCGAATTCAGAGCGTGCAAGCACATGTAAATAAATTATCCCCTATTCCTACGTCCTGCTCTTTTTTTTTTTTTTTTTTTGTATTAATTCAATCATGTTAAATATTGTAAAACACAACTTTATTTGCTTTAACAGACTTCATAATAATAATTCAACATCTTTAATAAAACTTAAGAAGAACACTTAATGGGCGGTGAAAATAGTCTGCTCAGACAACACAAACATTTTAAAAATTATTAAACTTTGTGAACGCAAAAGTAAATATTTAAATTGTATATTATAATTATATTTTGCTAAAATAACGCTGAAATAGAAAGTATTTTGGACAGCGTTATACAGCAGCCGTTATGCGCAATATGGTAACATGCGTCATCAGGAATAAGCACCATTTGTTGTTTCAAAAAAAGAAAAAGTTTGCGCAAGTAGGATATCTCTCTGTTTAATTATAAAAAATATTTTAAAACGCAAAAGAGAATTCGGACAGTATTTCTTTTCTTGATATCTCCAAATATTGAAAAGTGTTGGATGAAAAATTTAAAAGACGTTTGATACCGTATCCTTGTTTCAAATTTATTCTTGAATTTTAATATTAAATTCGCATTTTAGTGGAAATCTCCATTGAACTGATTGCATTTTTGACATAGTCGACTGTAATGAAACGAAATTAAATTTTTAAATTTACGTCCCATGATTATGCTTTTTAGGCTAAAGGAAATGGGTGATTAACGAAAGAGAATGATTATTAAATTAAATTTTCGTGCTCTCCCACCGGAATTCGAACCCAGGACAATATGTACCAGAAAGGCACATGCGCTCTGAAGCTATACTATGTAAACATACTTTCAACTAAATCGATTATTGATCAAACACGAAGAATCAAGTTTCAACGGAATTGAAAAAAAAGTTATATTTTCTGTGGTCAATTTAATTAAGTCGATCAGTGTGTTCTGCTATAGACCTATGGAGTAGTTGAAACCAGAGATAGTCGTCCTCACTCATTTTCCCTTCGTAAATGAGAGTGAGGGAGAGGGCGAGAAAACAGTTTGAAGGCGAGGACGAGAAAGCATTTTGAGAGCGAGAGCGAATAAGACTATGGATGATAAAATATTTTGAGGGTGAGTAGGAGTGAAAAAGTATTTTAAGAATGAAGGCAATAAGTGTGAGGACGAGAAAATAATTTGAGGGCGAGTGAAGGTGACAACAGGAAAATATTTTGAGGGCGAGAATGTATTTTGAGGTCGAAGATGAGTGAAGGTGACAAATATTTAGGGAGCTTAACTATACTTGGAGATTTGCGCTCGGGCTCACTTCTTTCATTGTGCTCGCGCTCTCTTGGGCTCGCCCTCACTTATTTCCTTGGTGCCCGGTCTTACTCTCCTCAATTGTACACTTGACCCAAATTCTTAGTTTTCCTGCACTACTAGCTCATAGAAAGTACAATCTAATCCAGTGAAACGCTCGACTGGCTCAAGCATTTGAAAAGATAGTATGGAGTTACATTCTTGTAATTTTAATTAAATATATTAGTCATATTTTCCTACATTGGTAATATCTTTTTATAAATTCAACCAGCCCCAAAATATAGTTTGTCTGGGCCAACCAAATTTTTTCTTATACTAGACTTGTAATAATCATCCCGGTGAATTTTGAAGATTCTTTAGAAAACATGTAAAATGTATAGTCCACAAATATTTTATTGTTTTACTAGCAGCGTTCACCCCGCTTCGCTGCGGTCACCCCGGAACGCAATAAACTTTGTTACTTAGATAATTTTTACTTTTTCGCTTTCAAGTGATATGATAAAAACCATAGAAGATTGCAGTAAATGTTAACATTATATCGCCTGTCATTTATGTTAACCCGCCCCGCTTCGCTGCGGTCACCCCCGAACGCAATAAACTTTGTTACTTAGATAATTTTTACTTTTTCGCTTTCAAGTGATATGATAAAAACCATTATAACACCTGTCATTTATGTTAACCCGCCGAGTGACGCGGTCATTTATGTTAACCCGCCGAGTGACACGGTCATGCGGGTTGCATATACATACGTTTATTTTTATACCTATGATGAACTAATAAAGGATTTGTACGTAATGGACACCTGAATGGTCAATTATCTCAAGACAATGGTAATTGAAAATTAAAGTGATATGATAAAAACCATCTAGGGTCCAAATCCTAATAACCCCCCAAAAATAAAAGAAATTGGTTCAGCCGTATTAGCGTGATGAGCGGACAAAGGATTTGTACGTTCTCTTTTATATATATAGATTAAATACCAATCTAACCTAGGAGTTCTGCTAAGGACTGCCAATGGCCGCGGTGGTTCAGTGGTAGAGCGTTCACCTCTGGTGCTTGGGGTCCCTGGTTCGATCCCTGCCCCCGCCAAGTGAACTTTGTGGTGGTCAAACACCGTGTGTGTGGGTTTTCTCGGGGTTCTCCCGTTTCCTTTCACTTTCTTCATTCCACCATTTCATCCATTACTCATCATCACCGTCTCCTTTAGCCTACCCGGCATAACCGTGTGACGTAACACTCAAAAATTTCATTTCATTTTTTTCATTATCTCTTTATATTTGATGTAAAGTTCTGTTGTAATGAACATAGCTCAAATTAGTTAAGAATGATCACAACTCCCTTCTATTTAATTTAAGTGCGAAGTTAGTTGTTAAGGTGGTAATTGCTGAAGTCTTCTGTACGATAAGTACAATATTTCAATCTGACCAAAAGCGGAATTCTTGTGAATGGAATTGGTATCCACCAAACTAGTAAACCAGTTCGCGACTTATGGCACTCCCACGAAGAGTTAAACGTGACAAAATATGTCAGATAGCTAATAGGATAAATTAGCTTCGTGACTTTTCTTAATTGGATGGCTTTTTCTGTAACTTTCTATAACAATGTTTATCATTATTATGAACTGCAGGGTGTCTATTGTCATCAAACATTAATGTGTGAATCCACTGGCGCAAATCCCGGGGAGAAGAGGAGGACATGTCCCCCTAATCTTGGACCTGGGGGGAAACTGTCCCCCCAATAATCTGACGTGAAAAGTGCTTTTTTGGGATAAGTGTGATTATTTGTGTTCGACTGCCACAAAGGAATATAAGATGAAATTGATTTCTCTTGTGTTTTTCATCTTTCAAACTGAAATTCGTGCTGTAGTGCGTTTAGTAGTCTCATCAATATGTATTAATTCCACATCCGCTACTTGGGCACAAATTGCAATAAATGCCAGAGAAGGATATGCCCCTCTCCTCATGCTGGAAAGTTGTCCCAGCTATATGTACGGGCACAAATTCCGGGGAAATGGGGGGACATGTCCCCCAACATTGGAATTGGGGGCTCTCCCAATAATCCGATTTGAAAAGTGCTTTTTGCAGATCAGTGTGATTATTTGTGTCCGACTGCCACAAATTAAAGTGAGATGAAATTGGTTTCTCTTGGCTTTTCCATTTTTAATGAAAATGAAGGTATGCGAGTGTGCGTGACGTAACCTCATGTGAAATCTTATTTCCTCCTCTCCCCTAGGCCCTAGCATACGAAGAGTATATAGACTACCCAATGTCAGTATAACCTATCTTTTCAGTAAATGTGCATTTCATCTATTTGTAGTATCAGCCTAGGCATCTACTCATGCTTCGTAAGCTAACTACCTCTATGACCTATGGAACCCGGAGGTTCAACGCCGCGTTCACAAAAGCTCTCCATTGACTTCTATCCTTAGCCAACTGGATCCAGTTTCTACTTTGGATTCCTATTTCTGCGAGATCCATCTTAATATTGTGCTCCCATCTGCGCCTTGGTCTTCCTAATGGTCGTTTTCCGATTGGTCTTCCAGTCAAGACTGAAAGCGTTTCTACGTTCTTCCATCCTAGCTACATGACCTGCCCACCTAAGCCTTCTAGACTTGATGACCCTAACAATATTTGGTAATCCGTATAAATTATGTATTTCATTATTTATAACAGATTATAACTTCATTTTATATTACACGGAATTCATAATTCAAATTCTACTATTGAATAAAAAAATACTGAAAATATTCTTGTCAGTAATCTTTCTTTCTGTTGAAACATTAAGAAAATCCGAATGGAAAACGAACGCATTTTCGACAAAATAGTTGCAGTATTCGTGATATATCAATTCTCTCTGCTGCTCCGAAATACAATAAAACGAAAGCTCGTATTAACAGATTACTTAAATTAATTACAGCGTTATTACAGCGTTATTATATTTATTATTATTATTATTATTATTATTATTATTATTATTATTATTATTATTATTATTATTATTATTATTATTATTATTATTATTATTATTATTATTATATTACATTAATCTTGCACCAAACTCCACCTTATCAGAAGTAAAAACGAAAGTACTGAAAGTATTGCTATACCGAAATCATAGATATCGCTGACGAAAGTGAGTTGAATGCTATTCAGCTCATTGCTTGACTCACAGAAAGAGTGATTTTACAATTCGAAAACAAGCCAAACTCAAA
The DNA here is from genome assembly GCF_964235325.1 of Thermobia domestica. Lineage (NCBI taxonomy): Eukaryota > Metazoa > Arthropoda > Insecta > Zygentoma > Lepismatidae > Thermobia > Thermobia domestica. The sequence goes on along the minus strand of NC_137458.1, from coordinate 203,693,853 downwards.
GATAATACAACACATAAAGTAAACAAATCATTGCATTCATAATTTCAGACTTCATCAACGCTTATACAAGATTTGACAATAAAGTTTCAGAAGTGATTCTGGTACAGGAGGAAACCATGGTGAGGATTATTCAAAGTAGACTCACTTTTCCTCAATGCACTATTTTTCCTTTTTAAGAAGTCTCTAAAACTGGTTTTAAGCCATTCTTTGGAATGCGGATCAATTGTGATGTCATGGATGCCTGGTTATCCTGAATAGTTATGAAATTATATGCCTTCTTTTCATTTTGAGTTTAGGGAATGTTAAGAAATCTGTGGGAGCAACATCATTCGGGGGATGAAAAAGGTGAGTGATTACAGGGACTCCACACTTCACTAAGAACTGTGTTATACTTAATGCTGATTAAGGATCTGCCAGATCATTTGGCGGTTGATATAAAGCATATTCTCCATCATTCGAACGTTCATGCGATGGTCTGACTGCAGCAGGTCACGAACACATTGCACGTTATCCTCTGAACGATTGGTTGACGAGCATCCACTACTGGGGTCATCAGAAACGTATTCACATTCATCAAAAAATTGGTCGTACGATTGAAACACATGCTTGTGATATAGGGCATTCTTGGGGTAAATAGTTCCGATCTTCTTGTAAGCCTCTGTTGTTGATTTCCTAATTCATAGCAGAACTTAATGCTGGACATTTTTTCCATGTAAGAATCTATCATAATTATGGGAAGCAGGGCGTCTTCGAATATCGAAGCACACAGCGGCGTAGCGAGCATTGGGGAAGGGGGGATGAAACTTGAAATTGCCAAGTCTTGATTTTAAAAATGCCAAGTCTTGATTTAAAAAAATACCAAGTGTTTCGAAAATCTTAGTCTCACTTTTACCAACCCTGCGGAAAACTTTACAGCAACCTTATTTTCATATTCGTCCCATTCCGTGCCCCATTTGAGATACGAATACGAACAGCCCCCGATTTCGAGTAAAATTTCACACCACAATTCAGAATCATTATCATCTCCCACGATGTACAACTGTTAATTTGACAACTTATAACTACTTTAGGTAATCCCCGCCAGCGAATCCTCACCAGAAATGCGCACTTCGATTTCATAATTTCGCACCGTGATGAAAAGTATTAAATACCGGCAAGAAAAATACTAATATATAACCTCCCTTTTAGGCGCCTCTCCAACCACAAGCCCGGGGCACGTGCCTCGCTTGCTCCCCCATGAGCTACATAAGTAACACAATGGTTACGTAATGCTTTGACTTACAAATACTATAAAGAAAGGAAGAATATGAACAAAAACACCAGAGGTGCAAAAAGTGCTGCCAAGTTCGTCAGCCTCAAAAAGTGTTGAGATGAGGATGGATGAGCCAGGTTCCTTGGTCCTGCATCTGAAACGAACACTGAAACTTGGCGCGAGGTGTCTAACACATTCGAATACATTTAGATGTCTGTTCCTAGTTTCACGGCCGGGACATTTCAGCCCTAATGCTAGTGTTGACCCCCCAAATCCACCACGCTCACGAACACCATCCCTAAGGCTCATCAACATCATTTACCTTGACACTTCGTGGAGGAATATAAGTTTTCCTTGTCTGGGTTTCGAACCACCAATCTTACTGCAGTATACTGTATATGTGCCTTAGCGCCTTAGCGAAGTTGATATTCCTAAGGTTGGTGGTGGTCCCAAACCCACCACGCCCACCACCACTATCCCTAAGGTTCCTTAACATCATTTTCCTGACACCTCGCGCAAAGTTCCAGTGTTCGTTTCAGATGCAGGACCAAGGAACTTGGCTCATCCATCCTCATCTCAACACTTTTTGAGGTTGATGAACTTGGCTGCACTTTTTGCACCTCTGGTGTTTTTGTTCATATTTCACTTCATTTTGTAGTTCACCATGTCAATATTGTATATTGGGGTTCTCAATTGTGGCATATTGTAGGATTTAAATTTAAAATTGTACATTTTTAAAGGAGTTATAATGTGTCACATGCAACATTAGTTCCCAAGGGCTCTCCCACCGGGAATCGAACCCATGACCCCGTACAAGAAAGGCGCACATGCTAGCCACTAGAACAGTGGGGAGGATTTATTTTATTAAAAATCTGTCAGAGAGTTATATCCAAACGAGATTCTAATTCATTTACCCGAACTACAAAATCACGATCGCTAACATCTCATTTTTCATTACCTAAATACGAAGAGTATCAACAGGGCCCAAAACCCTTGATGCTGAATCCTCGCCGCTACATCACTAGATATGGCTGATGTTTCAATATACTTAATTGTTCTCTACCTTTCCACATTGCGAAATTACGGAGTTCATTACACGACGCGCATGTTGCGCAATTTCATATTGCCTCGGGTTTCCTTCCGATGATATACATCTTTCAAATAGCTTGTGATCTTAATTATATTTGCCACTAACATATCCTAACTGTATATAAAACTACATGAACTGACATAAATTAAAGAGGTGCTTTAGGTTGACGTGGGAATTTGAAATGAAGAAGAGGAATGAAGAATTTCCCCATGTTATTTAAATGGGTCTTTTTTTGGACCTATAATCTCATGTTTTAGGAACTTCGAATTGGAATAAAAACTTGAAATTCGGTATGCTTCTACGTTTTCGTTACCTAAGTAATCAGTAAAAATAAACAACTCCAACTTTAGAGTGGTTTTATGGGGAACAGAAAAATCTTTTCCATGTTATTTATATTGGACGTTTTCTACACCCCAAAATGTTTAGGCACTTCCGGCAGGATTAGAATGATGAAATTTGACACGATTGTAGCCTCCCGGGACTAACCTACAGGAAAATTGCTAAAAGTGAATATTTTTAATTTTTAAGGAGTCCAAAGGGAGATGAAGAAATCTCCATGTTATTTAAATAGGCGTTTTCCTGGGATACAAGATCTTATGTTTTAGATAGTTGAAACAGGAAAAAAATTGAAATTCGGTAGAATTATGAACTTAAGAGGTGTGGGGAAGTAGGCAGAGCAAAGGTGGGCGCGTGGAGGCGAACCCCCAGGTGGGCAAATACAGGAAATATGAAGAGCAAAGGCACAAAATGCACTGTTGATGAAAAGGCTGATACATAAGAGATTCGCACACTGTTCACAGACAGAGACACGAAGCATCAAGAACATTTTTACATAATGATTGTGGTAACCATAATATAACTCGTGGTACCAATATATTTACGAAATCGGTTACATTTTGTTGCTAGTCTCACATAAACACGAACAATTAAATTTCTCATTTCTTCGGAAACTTCATTAATTCTAAATATCCTCACCTCTACATTCTCTTACTTATCAAATTAATTTCAATATCTATTTAATACCAATGACTGCAATAAAGGAAAAATATTCACCGAAAAAAGAAAAAAAAATATTGGCTTTCCTTGTCTGGGTTTCTAACCACGAAATTTACGACAGTATGTACGTGTCTTAGCCAACGTTCTTAAAAGTTAACATATTCTCAGAATGTGCCTCATTAACTTGCTTAACTACTTATTACTAGCTTTAACTTGCTTAACTACTTATTACTAGCTTTCACTTATTTTACTCGCACACTGAGAAAAAATGTAGGCGTACGTAGGTTACATGTGTAAATCCTGTAGTTTTTGGACTTAACGTACACTAAACGTATAACTGAAAAAAGTATATTTTAAACATACTTTCTGTATAAGTGTTCCGGATAAACGTACTTTCCGCACGAAGGAAAGAACTGTATGTAGGCAGTAAGGATCCCACATACAGATGGCCGTTTATAACTTATAGTTGACGTACGTAATGTACGGAAGACTGTTAGACGTCAGACATGCTGTAACGACACTGTGTAACATCTAAGCGGGAAAGAGGCCAGTATGTATGTAGCTTATGGATAACGTATGTTTAGTATTGATTTCTGTAGTAAACATAAGGATCCCGTATACTTGTATAATATACCGCTGTCTGAATAACAGATTTTTCTCAGTGACCTTAGCTCGTTTTTCTATTAACCTATAACGACAGGGACATGAACACAGAAACATCAAAGAGAGTTAAGATTCCTAAGGCTCTTCCACCCGGGAATCGAACCCGGGACCCCATACTCCAAAGGCGCACGTGATAGCCAGCGAGGCGGGCACCAACTCGACCACTCGGATGATTGACAACATTATCACTATGCACATAACTTGATGAATAACGGAATCGTTCCCGATTCCTGATTTAAGGTCAGTTTTCTTTTCTTTCTTTTCTTTTTTTTTTTGCCAACGAAAACTTTTCCATAACAAATTCCTCAAATTTCATTCTCAAGCCGTTACAGGGCGCCTTTATTGAGAGTTTCGCATCTTTCTCTCATTAAGAAGTACCTAATGGCTATGAACGGTTTTTCGCCCATTAAAATTCCCATACTTAAATTACACACACACTCCCATAATACATTACTTAAATTTGGAGCATTTTACTTACACAAGTCATTACATAAGGTAGGTACACTTCGCATAAAAAAATTGCGACAGCTAACGCCGTGCAGCTAGACCACCCAATATACATCTTCTTATCACATAATCGTGTCTGGTAAACAGACCCCCTCTCTCTTCTCCTTTCTTCTCTCCCATACTAAAATTAGCTAACAACGTGAACGCAATTCTAATGTCAAACTACACATGTATTCGTATCGATAAAATGAATTAACAAAACCGAGACGAAACAAGATTCAAAAGTTGATTTAGGGAGAAACTGAAACACACTAATGAAAAATTGAAACCAATGGATGTCTATTAAACAGAGGTTCAGAAATGAGGCAGAGAGAGAGAGAGAAAGAGAAGGCAAGAGAAGAAGAAAAAGAAAAGGGAGAACATATAGAAATGTGTAATTTTAAACTTACAAGTAAGGGACCATATGGTTGTCGCGCAAATCAGATGCAGACATACGCCATCTGATTGAGCATGATAAGATATGGAGAACACGGTAATTTAAGGTGCTATGGGCCATAGGGAGCGGAGCGAGGAAAGAGGAAACATTGAATGTCGGCAAAATTAAAGAAAGTTAGTAATGACGGGAAAAGATAATTTCGTGCAAACAGGGAAAGAAAGTCAACCAAAAGAAAGCAACAAAACATAAAAAGGGCATCAAGGACGAAGAAAGATCATAATCAGGGTTGCCATCCGTACCACAGTGTTGCCAGCGCTGCATAACATTGATATGGAAGATATAGCACAGTATAGCAATTCATGCACAAAGAAAAATATTAGTAACACGAAAGACAATTGAAAAGACTCTGTATACGTGCGTAAAATGGTTTAACGTAGTCTTGAGTGAATATCACACCCGCGTGAATACAACTGTAGGAAAATAGAGGACAGTACGCACCATTTGTAGTTTAATTGCAGTTAACGTGAAGATCACGAATGAATGTGTGGTCAACACACAAACATTTCTTGCAGTGAGCACAGCGGATGAAAGCAAGCTGGTCACACGCGTCTCTGCAGCATTCCTCTGTGAATCCTTTTTCAAAGCAATATCCGGAAGGTGTTTCAAACTGTCCAGGATGTTCATTGGAGTAGCCACATTTGGAAAACGCAAAGCGTATCATGTTTTGGAATCAATGGCAAACCACCATGGGTTCATCCAGCCCAGGGACCTTCAGGTCAAAACCTGCCTTCGGGCAGAACACCGATCATCATCATCATGGAAGGATGCTCCCCAACACTTTCGTTTCTGTGTTATCATGTGTACCCCTTTCACTTTCATATCTATATTTGTCCTCCCTCATGTACATTATTCACTCACCATTATCGTTAAACCTTTTTACGCACGTGTACAGAGTCTTTTCAATTGTCTTTTGTGTTACTAATTTTTTCCTTGTGCATGAATTGCTATACTGTGCTATATCTTCCATATCAATGTTATGCAGCGCTGGCAACACTGCAATCTGGATGGCAACCCTGATTATGATCTTTCTTCGTCCATGATGCCCTTGTTATGTTTAGTTTCGTTCTTTTGGTTGACCTTCTTTCCCTGTTTGCAAGAACTTAACTTTTCCCGTCATTCCTGACTTTCTTCAAATTTGCCGACATTCAATGTTTCCTCTTTCCTCGCTCCTCTCCCTATGGCCCTTAGCACCTTAAATTTCTGTGTTCTCCATATCTTTTCATGCTCAATCAGATGGCGTATGTCTGCATCTGATTTGCGCGACAACCATATGGTCCCTTACTTGTTAGTAAGAAAAGAACCCTACATTATAAAGTTCCGTTACAACAAATCCAATAGTAATATAGAAATAACGTTTGTTTATATATATATATATATATATATATATATATATATATATATATATATATATATATATATATATATATATATATATATAGCGTACATCATTTCTTCCGTTCCAGACTACTAATGCAAAGTGAACAAAAAAGAAGAAAGAAACGAAAAGAAAAAGAAAAAAAGAAAGATAAAGTTGAATGAGTACTATTTTAGTGCTAAATTATTATCAGAAATATTATATATTAAGAGTCGAAACCGTATCATAATGAAAAGTTACAAATATTCAAATGGAAAATTGGATGTTCCTTATAGATGTAGCAGACCTTGCATGTCTCAAATTTCAACGTGAATAAATTACATTGAATTATAGGATGGAAACAAATTTGTGTCGAACTAGTATAAATAAAATTTTGTTTTCAAATAACCAAAGAGATTGCCATTTTCTAGTCTTTTCCGAAGATTTACCTGTTCCGAACATTCAGCATCACTTTCATCTCTTGCGAATATAACGTTGTAATTTGCACATATAGAATGAACACGCTACAGCTCAAACGGATCATAGTGTCAGTCGGATGATGTTGGTTAGCTTATGGACCACCACTGGGTCGAGGATTCAAACCCGTAGTGTCCCGGTAATTCGACTGAGACTGGGTAACCCAGATAATAGAAAATATATTTTGCTTATTCCGTTGCGTTTAAACATTATTTCTTTCAGAGATGACCAGGACTGGAGATATTATGCCCAGAGCACAAAAAACTCGACACTGAAGTTGCCAGTTAATTACATTCTCCAGACGAGGTCTATCGGTCTCTTGCTCCGTTTTAATTTCGGAACACGCTCACGCACATGAAGTGCGTGTGTACGTGAGAGAAAGGAGAGAGAAGTGAAAGATGCAACGACAGGATAGGGAAACGTCAAGAGAGAGACGAATATAAATATGAAACATACTTATCATTACACTGTATAATGAAGAACGCACACATTGTTTAATCGAATTCTCGCCAGTGATGCTTTGTAAGTTCTCCAACAGAAGATAAATCTCGGTTTGCAGCCATTAATTTATGCGAAAAAGTTACATTACCTGACGGGGAATCGAACCCAGACTTTCCGCTTGTAAGTCTGGTACTTTACCACTACACCACCGATTGCCTCGCCCAAACTTTCTTCAACAAATGCTGTAATATTCCTTTCTGAGAACGATAACACGAAAAGTGTTTACTGCAGATCAATGAAGTGTTTCGAATATCCTGGTAAATCCGGTGCCCTTTCCCAACCAACATTCGTAAATCGTCTCTATCATGATAAAGGGTTGGCTTCTATATTCTTAAGCATTGCATGTCGAATATGAGAAATCGATTCTTCACTATCAATTTGTAGTTCAACTTTGTTGTTGTAGCCAAAGTTCAACTTTGGCGTGAATAGGACTTGAACCTACCCTAGATAGCTTTATTAATCTTAACTCCATTACGTTACCGCTACACTATCAGTTTTATTATTTCCTTGCAGAAACTACAAACTGGAAACTCAACCACGTGAGCCAAACATAAACAACTTATAATTAAGTACAAAAGGAGGCTGAAACCTGCTTTCTATATTACATAATAATATATATACACTATATATTACATAATAATACTATATTATATTTAAAAAAGGAGTGAGAAGAAGGTGCGTTATTGCAAAACCACTTCTAAAAACCGGCTAAAAAGTGCCGGTCCCTATCCGGGATATATAACTTTCGACGTGTGCGTTTCAAAAATGCAAAATACGTGCGTGCATCCAACAAGGTTGTGTAGCGGCAAAAATATACTAGAGTGCTTGCAACAAGAAACAGCACCGCTCGATGTTTAGTGGGGGGATAAAAATGAAAATCAGGGAATAACATACATTGCACCGTGAAGTGTGAAGGCGGGCGGCGGGTGATACTTCCCAACACATCCTGCATGGTGTGCCAAATTGGTTGTGAGCCGACACAATGTGTATAACGGTGAGCTAATGTGTCCTCTTGCTGGCAGTGCTCGCACAAGGCATCTGGGGCTCGTTAAATCTCACAGAGACGCACCCGTGTCGGGAGAAGTTTGTGTTCTACCTGGAACCACAGAACCTGCATGTACTCAAGTATAACAGGGTTCGATATATTAGACCACACTTGCGGCCAATCTACTTGTGGGTACATCTGTATTACTCGGAAAATAGTGGTAGAGGAAGAGTGCTCGGTGAGGGTCCTATATAACGAGCGCGCATTGTGTTGTTGAGGGTGGAGGAACATCCCGGAATAATTCCAATACCGGATAAACGTCTTGATATGATGGACACTGATCAACGAATTGAATAAAAGGAGGGTTTTGCGGTTGACCATAATCCTTCCAAAAACAACTTACCCAATGATTAGTGATAGAGCTGGGAGATGAGAGCGCCGCATAAGTGTCAGCCATGAACAATGTTTGGCATTTGATACGAATATTGACGAATCCTAACCCGCCAGCGGATCGAGGTAAATAAAGGGCTGTACGGGGAATACGAAAAAAAAAAACACGCCAAATATGCCAAAATAATAAGGATTCAAATCGTTTGGCATAAATTTCGGGGAAAGGAAAAACACGCGCTCTGTACCACTACTTTGACACAACAAAAATATTGATAAAATGAATACGGTGAAGTAAATGGAGCCTACGGAAACGCTGGGAGTAGAACAACTTACGAAGTTGCGTTAAAAGGGGAGCCCATATTTCATCATAGTTGGAAGTTGGGTTAGACGTAAAGGGGATGCCTAAAATAGTGAAGTGACATGCGGTAAGGCCGGAGAAACCAAAGGGTCCGCAGGGAGCTGGAAACCATTAAAAGACAACATCTCAGTTTTCCTGTCGTTATACTGCAAACCCAAGCCTCAGGAAAAGCGGGTCAGTACAGGAAACGCCCTGTAGGAAGACAGCATCAAATCCGGTTATGGTCAAATCGTCAGCATACCCAAAAATGTTTTGACTGCGGAACAGGGAGGGTCCATTCGAGGACAACATCGCCAAACGATGGAGAAGCGGGTCTAAAACCAAAGCAAAAAGAACGGTGCTAAGGCAGCACCCCTGGCGCAGTCCGCGCCGTAAAGAAATATTTGGGGATAGATGTCCATTTATTTGCAAACGGAACTGAGCCTTATCATATAGATTATGAATTACCTGTCGAAAAACAGTGGGAAAACTCCAAGAATCAAGCGTCAGATGAAGAAACTGATGGTATACAGAATCATAAGATTTGGCTAAATCCCCGGCGAGTGCGCCAGCGGGAACGTTACGAAGATGATAATACGCAAATAGATCTCGAAGGGAGCGAAGCGTGTATTGGATGTTATACGAGTCATGTATCGCAGCTTGATACGGGCTAATGTATTTCTGAATAATAGGACGGAGTCTGGCAGCAAGAACTTTCGTAAATAATTTAAGGTCCACTGGTAATAAGGACGGCGGCCTATAATCGGTCACAACTCGCGCAGTGGAGGACTTCGGAAGGAGTACCACAATAGCTGTGTTTTGAGAAAAGGGGTCCCCAGATAACCATGCGTTAAACAGGGAAACTAATGTGCTTCTAACAGAAGACCAATAACGTTTATAAAAAGCAAAGCTCAGACCGTCAACCCCAGGGGAGCTACGGCCTTTGGTTCGTCGAAGAATACAAAAAATGCCTCCGCAGTGATGGGACGTATTAAGGCTTGAGAGTCAGTTTCTGTCAACTTGTGAGGCAGAACAGACATTAATTCCGGGGCGAGAGAAAGATCCGGAGTCTGCACATACGTAAAAGCTGTATAATGCCTTGTGAATTCTAGTAGTATTTGTAACGAGTCAGAAACGACCATTTCGTCCGCCGTTAGTAGGGATTCTATACACGTAGCTTTCCTTCTCCGAAACAGAAGATCAACTTGATATATGGAGGCAGTTTCCTCCGGGAAACAATGATAAAAATCCTCCGAAAAATAGGTTTGTATTGATGCATGTGAATCTAGTTGACGCAACCGACTTTTAAGTTCCTGAATTCGGATCCTGTTAGCCAAGGACGGGGGCAGCCCATAACTCGCTGAGAGCTCGATAGAAAAATTCTGATAGCGTACGGTCTTGTTGTCGTGCCAATTTACCGCGCCATTGGAAAAAAATACGGATTTTAGGTTTACCGTATAAATGCCACCATGTATCAACAGTGGGGAAATGTCGTTGCATCTTACACTAATACTCAAAGCGTGTCATAAATTCGTCTATCACGTCGTCACGAGACAAAAGCGCGTTATTAATCTTCCAATACGATGGACCTCGTCCAGCGGGAAGAGAAAAAGGAAGCTTAAAGGCTACTTCAACCGCAGCATGATTTGACAAAGGGGCAAGAGGGTTAAAACGTGAAGCACTGCCTTGCATAAAGGATCTGTGACGTACACCCTATCGAGGCGCCTTGAGTGGTCAAATAACGATATGTCATCACATGCGGAGACGTTAATTAGAAACAATAAGAGCATCATGTAGCTTCATGGCACGCACAAACTCAACTAGTGAAGGGCAGGGGTTGAGGGGGTGAGGGAGTCTCTGGGATCTATCACCGCATTAATGTCGCCCAGCATTATACATTGGTCGACACCAGGGAGGATCATTGATGGTATGATTGTTGCAAAAAACTCATCCCTCTCTAATTTTGAGAAATCCAGAAAAAGCATACAATAAGATAATACAAATACCTGAGACATAATCTAATTGCTCTACCGTCAGGTGAGAGCATAACACGATCATAAACTAAACCTTTTCTCACAAGTATCGCTACTCCTGTGGTGGTTTCTCAATTGATAATAGCATTATAATTTGTGAGAAAATCGAAAGAATGAAAACTCAATTCAGTGAGACAACATACATCAGGACGGCGGCGCTCTATAAACTGCTTTAATAACGCTAAATTTTGTGCTAAACTAACCCTATTAATATTAAGAGTTAGAAGGGTAAATGCATTTAACATGGGCATGCCTTGAGGCACTATGAAAAACACACATTACAGTACTTACTTGAAAAATCCTTAGAAATATGGGGAGAAAAGACCACATCAAATCCATTAATCCGGCCCCAGTGTAAACAACTAACAAGAGAAAAGAAAGGAACCAGAAAACCACACATAACATGCGAATATGATTCAACACATAAACACCGTTTTTATCATATCGTGAAAAGGAGGCAAGCTATTAACACTCACTGCAGTTCAGAGTCAGAGGTAGATCGTTCATGCGATAACTTGTCACGTGAATTGGACTGTTTCGATCGTTGTGAAACACACTGGGAAGAAGTTTGTTCATTCTTTTTATTTGCTGACCTTGAAACTGCGACGTTTTTGTTGCGAGAGAGAATCAGAATCCTCGGAAATAACACTGTGAGAAAGTAGGAAGAATAAAACTTTCAGCACCACTTATAGTAGACTGCCAAAATCGTTGTAACATTTTGATTTGAAAATTGCACCGACATCTTCGAAACTTCCAGTGGCGTATCGGAAGGTTGCTTCGGGGGCTCAAGTAGTGTGGGCGCTTTCATCTCGGGCTGCAATGGTTTGTAAGACGAAGGGTCATCTGAACGGCAGAGTAACTTAGGAAAATCATCATCAAGGATATGAGTAACTGCACAGGGCCGAGCGGGGGGTCCGAGGTTTCCCCCCGCCAAGCGATCCACAAATCCAGGGATAGGAGCAGGACGCGTCACTTTCCCTATTTCCGTCATTTGAACAGATACAGTGTTAGGTTTCACCACTGTATTCTAACACCACTCTCTATTCCAGTAGGAAATGGGGCAGTCCAATATTGCGGTTCTACTCGACGCACTGTACCATATGCCCGAAAATGATCTTCTAACACCGTTAAAGGCACTTCAAGCGGAAAATCTTAAACACGAACCATTTTCACTGGGTCTTCAGCTGGCACAATGAGCACAATACTTGTATTACCATCAGCATGCTTAAAGGGCACAGTGACCGGTACTGTCGAGGAAAACTTGTCATAAGCCGCAATAGATTTAAATTTGATGTAGATACTATAAGACTCTTCGTGGAGCTGTAATTCACAAATGTGCTCAAAAATACCTGGAAAAGTCAGTTAACCATTGATAGACAAGGCTCGAATGGGGTCGAGAACTCCGGTAGCGCTTATCAAACATGAGCTTGTATTGCAAATCCTTCTTATATGGCATCGCACTAGAATAATAACAAAACTTATACGAACTGCACTGGAGTACAATAACACCAATCAGCCAAAATAGGCCTCAACTAACGTCTGTTAACAATACACAACAGGTGTGGATAAAACAAATGGTCACTTCCGACTTTCCTGCGATCTGCACTGCTCGAAGGCTCGAGCGAAACTATCATGCAACCTGAAACTAGAACCCAAATATTACTTACTTTAGCCTTGATCTTTGGAATGATCAAGCTTCTTCCCGTAAGGTTATTTGCACCTAAGTGCACAACGAAATTAATTTATTCGACGACCTAGAGGGAAATTAGTGCCCAGTAATAAAGGAAACAACATACAATGCAGGAAAATTACAGAAATAAAAACATATTATGCAGTAATTTCGCCGTGCAAGTTCAAAAGTATGCGAATAATAATAATAATAATAATAATAATAATAATAATAATAATAATAATAATAATAATAATAATAATAATAATAATAATAGCGTTAATTGGCCGCTTTGCTGGGCTAAATTGAGAAAAAATAATAATATGCTCCGTTCTGTAACTGTTTAATATTATTAAAGCGCTCTTTGATATCGGTCATTTTCGATGAGTTTTCCCCTCCCCTTCCCATGTTCCTGAGCACGGCATCTTCAGTGTCATTGTTCATCTCAGCCGCCCGGAAAAGTATGAATTCCACAATGATATTGGTTATTTTGATCATTTTTATGTCTCCCCATCCTCCATGTTGCAGGGCTGAATTCAGATTTAAACAGCATCAGATGTGTCACTGTTCATCTCAGCGACTCCTAAAATTATAGATTCGATACTAATATCGGTCATTTTTCGTTCTCTTTTACATGTTGCTATCCTTCCCCCTTCCTTTAGTTACACCATCAAAACGATATGAGGAAAACCATCTCGGGTTGGAACTTCGTCTAGGTTTAAAATTTTATCGAGATTGGTACGGTGGTTCAAGACTTATTAAATTTTATTTATGTTTATATATCTCCCTTGCCCATTCCCCTTCTCTAAGTTCTAGCGTCAAAGTGAAATAATAAAAAACATATCAGGCCCGAACCTCATCTATGTTAAAATTTGATCGAGATAGGGTGCGTGGTTCAAGAGTTATTAAGTTTCATTTATTTTTATATATCTTTCCCCTCCCCTCCGCTCCTTTAAGTTTTACTGTGAAAGTGATATGATGAAAACCACTCCAGGCTCGAACTTCATGCATGTTAAGAATTTGATGGAGATTGTCCGGTGGTTCAAGACTTATTAACTCATTAACATAGTCACTTTTATTTTTATTTACATTGAATTTTGTATATCTCCCCGTCCTCTCACATCCGTACATTCCATCATCAAAGTGAAATGATTGAAACCATTCCATGCACAAACGTAATCTATGTTGAAAATTTCATTCAGATTGGTCGTTTGATACAAGACTTATTAAGTTTTCTTCATTTTTAATATTTTTTCATCCTCCCCCTCTCCTAAGTAACACCATCAAAACGAATAGATAAAAATACTCACAGGTCCGAACATTATCAATGTTGAATATTTGATCGAGATCGGTCGGGTGGCTCAAGAGACTATAAGTCACAGTCACTTTCAATTTTATTATTATTATTATTATTATTATTATTATTATTATTATTATTATTATTATTATTATTATTCGCATACTTTTGAATTTGCACGGCGAAATTGCTGCATAATATGTTTTAATTTCTGTATTTTTTCCTGGATTGAATGATGTTTCCTTTATTACTGGGCACTAATTTCTCTCTAGGTCGTCAAATAAATGAACTTCGTTGTGCATTTAGGTGGAAATAACCTTACAAGAAAAAGCTTGATCGTTCCAATGATCAAGGCTAAAGTAAGTAATATTTGGGTTCTAGTTTCAGGTGGCATGAAAGTTAGCCCTCCCTGCTGGTCTAGTGGCTAGCACGTGCGCCTTTGGTGTACGGGGTCCCGGGTTCGATTCCTGGTGGGAGAGCCTTTGTGATTTTAATTGTCCTCGAAGTTTCTGTGTTCGTGTTCCTGTCGTTCCTAGGTAAAGCCTGTTAACCGAGTAAAGCACGTAACGTAAGTCAAGTGTAGTTAGGTCAAGTAAGTTACTGAAGCACGTTCGATGGCTCAGTTAACTTTTAAAAAAAACAAAAAAATAGTGTAGCGGTGACGTAATGGAGTTATGATTAATACAGCTGCCCAGCATAGGTTCGAATCCTGTTGACGCCAAACTTGCATTTTTTACAAAGTGATAGTGAAGAATCGATTTCTAATATTAGATGTGCAACGCTTTAAAATGTGGAAGCAAACACCTTTATCGTGATACAGACGATTTACGAATGTTGGTTGGGGAAGGGCACCGGATTTACCAGGATATTCGAAACAATTCATTGATCTGCAGCAAACACTTTTCGTGTTATCGTTCTCAGAAAGAAATATTACAGGATTTGTTGAAGAAAGTTTGGGTAAAGCAATTGGTGGTGTAGTGGTAAACTACGAGATTTCCAACCGGAAAATCTGAGTTCGATTCCCCCGTCAGGTAATGTAACTTTTTCGCATAAAATAATCGCTGCAAATAGATTTATCTTCTGTTGGAGAACTTAAAAAGCATCACCGGCGAGAATTCGAATAAACAATGTGTGCCTTCTTCATCATACACTGTAATGAAAAGTATGCTTCATATTTATATTCGTCTCTCTCTCTCTCTCTCGCTCTCTCTCTCTTGACGTTTCCCTATCCTGTCGTTGCATCTTTCACTTCTCTCTCCTTTCTCTCACGTACACACGCACTTCATGTGCGTGAGCGTGTTCCGAAATTAAAACGGAGCAAGAGACCGATAGACCTCGTCTGGAGAATGTAATTAACTGGCAACTTCAGTGTCGAGTTTTTTGTGCTCTGGGCATAATATCTCCAGTCCTGGTCATCTCTGAAAGAAATAATGTTTAAACGCAACGGAATAAGCAAAATATATTTTCTATTATCTGGGTTACCCAGTCTCAGTCGAATTACCGGGACACTACGGGTTTGAATCCTCGACCCAGTGGTGGTCCATAAGCTAACCAACATCATCC
The DNA here is from genome assembly GCF_964235325.1 of Thermobia domestica. Lineage (NCBI taxonomy): Eukaryota > Metazoa > Arthropoda > Insecta > Zygentoma > Lepismatidae > Thermobia > Thermobia domestica. The sequence goes on along the minus strand of NC_137458.1, from coordinate 203,678,303 downwards.
GACTGACACTATGATCCGTTTGAGCTCTAGCGTGTTCATTCTATATGTGCAAATTACAACGTTATATTCGTAAGAGATGAAAGTGATACTGGATGTTCGGAACAGGTAAATCTTCGGAAAAGACTAGAAAATGGCAATCTCTTTGGTTATTTGAAAACAAAATTTTATTTATACTAGTTCGACACAAATTTGTTTCCATCCTATAATTCAATGTAATTTATTCACATTGAAATTTGAAACATGCAAGGTCTGCCACATCTATAAGGAACATCCAATTTTTCATTTGAACATTTGTAACTTTTCATTATGATACGGTTTGACTTTTAATATAGGATACTTCTGATAAAAAAATAGCAGGAAAATAGCACTCATTCAATTTTATCTTTCTTTCTTTTTCTTTTCGTTTCTTTCTTCTTTTTTTCACTTTGCGTTAGTAGTCTGGAACGGAAGAAATGATGTACGCTACCTACTGGGTTTATTAGAATATATTTTGAATCAATACACGTCCAATGAACACGACCGAATTTACAACAGAACCACGAGAAAACAAATCATGTGTTAAACTGTTGACATTATCTTAGACGTGTCTGTGAGATCTACAGTTTTACTGGAAATTGAGTATGCTATCCTTTTTAAAAGTGACTTAATGAATGTTTCAAGCATACTCTATATATTGGAATAATCCTGAAAAAATATATAAAAACAAACGTTATTTCTACTGGATTTCTGGTAACAGAACTTTATAATGTAGGGTTCTTTTCTTACTAAGTTTAAAATTACACATTTTTATCTGTTCTCTCTTTTCTTTTATTCTTCTCTCGCCTTCTCTCTCTCTCTCTCTCTCTCTGCTTCATTTCTGAACCTCTGTTGTAATAGACATCTATTGGTTTCAATTTTTTATTGTATTGTTTCAGTTTTTCCCCAAATCAACTTTTGAATCTTGTTTCGTCTCGGTTTTGTTATTTCATTTTATCGATACGAATACATGTGTAGTTTGACATTAGAATTGCGTTCACGTTGTTAGCTAATTTTAGTATGGGAGAGAAGAAAGGAGAAGAGAGAGCGGGTCTGTTTACCAGACACGATTATGGGATAAGAAGGTGTATATTGGGTGGGCTAGCTGCACGGCGTTAGCTGTCGTAATTTTTTTGATGCGGAGTGTACCATTATGCAGAGTCTCAAATCTTTATATCATTTGGAAGCACCTAATCAATGATGAGTGAGTAAATGAACCGATCTCTGTTTGAGTAAGGACAGTTTCTAGCCCATAGAAAATTCCATAGCACATTCCTTAAATTTCGGACATTTTTCATATTCAAGCCATTATAAGCTACCTTTGTGTAGACATTCACACCTTCATCTCATTGAGAAATACCTAATGGCTACGGACAATTTTTCGCCTATAAGAAATTTATCATAGCCCATTCCTCACATTTCGTACTTTTTCCATACTCAGGTCATTATAAGATACCTTTATGCAGAGTTCCACATCTTATCTCATTGGGAAGTACCAAATCATGAAATCAACGTGATGAGTGAGTGAGTCGACTAATTTCTGCTTGACTATGGACAGTTTTCACCGATAAAAATTTTCCATAGCACTTCCTTAAATTTCGGACATTTTCCATACTCAAGTCATTATAAGGTACCTTTATGCAGAGATTCATGCCTCTATCTCAGCGTTTCCCAACCTTTTCCAACTTGCGGCACACTTCTGGTGTAACTTGAATTCTCGCGGCACACATATAGGTATTATTATTATTATTAATTTTATTATTATTATTAATTTTATTATTATTATTAATTTTATTATTATTATTATTATTATTATTATTATTATTATTATTATTATTATTATTATTATTATTATTATTATTATTATTATTGTAAATATAAAATACCGTGGTATTTTTTGTCATTACTGGTCTCCTCATAGAGAAGAAAGCTCGATCACTGTTTTTCCCTGTGGTAAATCATTATGTTTATTTTTCATTCCAATTTAAAAATTGAAAACAATTGCAATGAAATATAGGACTCAGGTTTTTAAAAATTCACTTCCTTTTTCGAAAACTGTATCCAACCTTTCACCAAGAAGGAAGATCACAAAATAACGAACGAACAAACAAATCTCTAGTACTTTTAAGACACAAATGTAGGTAATTTGTATGCATGTTTGCTTTGTCGAAAGGACTGAAAGTTATTTTAAAATTTTAAGTTACGAAATAGTCTGCAACAATAAAGAAACAATAATGGTCCTACTTTTTTACAACATAAAAATGTACAGAAAGGTAACATATTATGAAACTTACAATTTATTAACATGGTTAATATACGTTACAACTTTTAAGATAATATATAAAGGTTAGAATTGTTCACTAATATTAGTAATGTAACAAATTTTTAATAATACCTATTAAATGTTACAAATTTACAAAAATAAGTAAAACAAGTTGGTTCACGAAGCAAAATTAATGTGGAAATATTCGTCAATTGTGGACGAATAGTTGATAAACACACCCTCATATCGTGTCCCAGAGTTAACAGTTGGACCTGTTCTTACACTTGATTGTGTTCATTGCAGAAAATCCTGCTTGACTTAAGAAGGATGTTGAAAAGAGAATGAGAACTTTTCACACAGACTAGAATATACAGACCGCAAACTCAGCGAAAAATTGGAAACTTGGCGACAGTAGCGCCTCTAACACACGACGACGGAACTAACCAGTCGATCTGACGTCACCTACGTCGAAAATTTCGTAAGTAACCACAGGATAGATTATTTTTCTTCGTCCTATTTTTCTTCCATTTTGTTATGGAATCGTAATATTGGATAGTAGTATTTAGATTATTTTAAGGATAAACGATTTAATTTCACAGCTATATTTGACTAGCAGCGTTCACCCCGCTTCGCTGGGGTCACCCCGGAACGCAATAAACTTTGTTACTTAGATAATTTTTACTTTTTCGCTTTCAAGTGATATGATAAAAACCATAGAAGATTGCAGTAAATGTTAACATTATATCGCCTGTCATTTATGTTAACCCGCCGAGTGATACGGTCAAGTGGGTTGCATATAAATACGGTTAGATTTAGCTATGATGAGCTAACAAAGGATTTCTACGTTATGGACACTTGAATGGTCAATTATCTCAAGACACTGGTAATTGAAAATTAAAGTGATATGATAAAAACCATCTAGGGTCCAAATCTTAATAACCCCCCAAAAATGAAAGAAATTGGTTCAGCCGTATTAGCGTGATGAGCTAACAAAGGATTTGTACGTTCTCTTTTATATATATAGATAGATAACTGGAGGGAATAATTGTTTGTATATCACATTAAATATACGTGATACAGAATGAAATCAGTTATTTCCTCCATTTATCTTTGTAATCTATCAGTGGTGTTCTGTGGTGTAAACACTGCTTTCAATGTGAACTCTTTTAAAAGGAAGAAAATTCTATCAATATAAAAAAAGCTGGAAAGGAACGTCCAGTCTAGAGACTGTACAAGAAAAAGTTAACATTAGCTTATCTGATCTTACTACACTACATCTAAAACTGAGATGCGAAGCAGACGAAAACAATTCGCCGGTTACTATGACAACCCATGACGTCACGTTCCAAGACCGATGGCAGCGCCATCCACACACGACGACACTGATCCCGCTCACTGAGAGCGTTGATTGGTTCTTTCGCTGTGCAGACAATTCAAACTGATTTCAATAGCATATATAGGAAGTTGCTCGTCTGTATGTATTTTAGTCTGTGACTTTTCACAGCCTTTGTAATATTCTCTCCGAAGAGAAATCCAGATGATGCCATGTCTTGCTGTGAGTGCTGGAGGTTCAAACCTCAGTCATTCGTCACATCAACCAATTCACTTTCTTCCTAGAAATTTAATTCTGCTACTGTAGGACAGAAAGTGTAAAGGGGTTCTTCACGGTAGTTTATGTACAATAATATATTACAATTATTTTTTCCATAGTAATGCGAAATTCAAATTCACATTTATTCTTATCTTCCAATTTGGTTGACACAGAATTAATAATTATATTTCGATTTCCTCGCGGCACACCAGCAGCCCAATCGCGTCACACCAGTGTGGCGCGGCACACCGGTTGGGAAACGCTGCTCTATCTCATTGGGAAGTGCCTAATTAATGCTATGAGTGAGTCAGTTATTGAGTGAACCGATTTCTGCTTGGCTAAGGCCAGTTTTCACCCATACAAAAATTCCTCTAGCACATTACTTAAATTTCAGACCTTTTCTATACTCAAGTCATTATAAGGTATCAATATACAGACTTTTACGTCAATATTTCATAAACAAGTACTTAACCAATTTGACGAGTGAGTTAATGAATCGATTTCTGCTTGGCTAAAAACAGTTTTTTTTATATAAAAAAAATTCCCATAGCACATTCGGACTTTTTTCACACTCAAGTCATTATAAGGTACCTTTATGCAGTTTCACGTCTCTATCTCATTGGAAACTAGCAAATCAATGTGGTGGGTGAATGAATGAACCGATTTCTACTTTGCTAAGGTCAGTCTTCATTTATGAAAAATTTCCCATAGCACATTCCTCATATTATGGAACTTTTTCACACTCTAGTCATTATAAGGTACCTTTATGCAGAGCTTCACGTCTCTATCTAATTGGGAAGTATCTAATGAATTTGATGAGTGCGAGAATGAACCGATTTGTGCTTGGTTAAGGACAGCTTTTCGCCCATAAATAAACTCCCATAGCACATTCCTCATATTTCGGACGTTTTCTGTCCTCGAGTCATTATAGGGAGCCTCTATGCAAAGTTTCACGTTTCTATCTCATTGGGAAGTACCTAATCAATTTGATGAGTGAGAGAATGAACCGATTTCTTGCTTCGCTAAGAACAGTTTTTCGCCCATAAGAAATTTCTCATAACATATGCTACACATTTCGGAATTTTCCTATGCTCAAATAATTATAGGGTACATTTATGCAAAGTTTCACGTCTCTATCTCATTTTACCATTTTAAAGATAATATCTAACGTTTTATACTAATATATAATATCTATATCTAATATCTAACGTTAGACAGACGCAAACTATCTTAAAATAAACATTGATATCCCACTAATATATCCTAGCAGTATCATGACGATATCTAATAAACTAAGCATGTCATTAAAAATACCTCATTCTACCTAAAAAAATTGAATTATCTTTTCACTTACAGGACAATGTCTACTGTAAACCTCAAATGTACTTCTCCTAATTATCCAAGTGAAACTTTCTAAGGTGCATTGTGTAGGCCAAAGACAATGGGATATTTTCCGAATTTTACCCCTAAAATAGGGAATTAAAATTTTCTATCGCTGGAAACACTGCTGACAGACAGACGCAATCTATCTTAAAATAAACTTTGGTACACCATTAATATATCCTACAAGTATCATATTGATATCCAAGAAACAAAGCTTGTAATTAAAAAATATAACGGTAAACAGAAAAGTAAAAAAAAATCAAGGTTTAGAACTTATATTAGAATTTTTTTATTGCGCCCTTTAAAAACTCAATTGTAACGATTTATACTTGCTTTTGTTCAGTAAGAACTGATGTTTGACTGGTGTAAGTTGACTTGCGTTCGTACGTGTAGGTACGGATTTATAAACATAACTTTCGAAAATTTAGAATTTTTGACCGAAAATAGGAAAATTTCAATTCCTCTAGTTGGCAGCATTGATTGTGCGTCATTCAAATTGGCCTTAAAAAAAAAAACAGGTATCCATTGAATTATATACTTGACACGTCCTAATTGTGTCTCTCTAAAATGAAGGAAGTTATACTGAAGAAACTAAAAAAGAAACTTGGAAATTCGAAAATTCTCGAATTTTTGACTTTGGGCTCAAATTTGAGAGGGAAATTCAGCACTCAAGAAACAAATTACTATTAGAATAAACTATGGTCCAACTATATTTGGCATAGAAAAAATCATTCAGATATCTTAACCCTGGATTACAAAGCCTTCGTAAATTTTACGACGCACCATTAGCAAAATCGCTAGAACTTGAAAACCACGATTCCGAGCAGTGAAGCCATATCTAGCATCTTGGTGCTAGATCTAGCATAATTCACATGCATTTAGCATCTAGCATCTTGACTTTAGCATCTTGGCCAAATCTAGCATAATTTCATTCTTACCTCTGATGAACAGAAAAAGGACGAAAATTTAGATGGTTCAAGGACCATCGGAAATTATTCTTCTTAGTTGAAGCGATAGTTGGAACAATGAGACCAGTCAGTATTTCCGCAGTTGTAATTTATTGTTGAATTGAGATATATGTTCAAAAATAGCAAAACGTGACTCTACAAAATATATTTACTTGCCCACAGTTTTATTACTGTCAACTGAAACCTGAATATTTGGTTATCTGGGATGTTTCTGTCCCTTTCAATTTACAACTTGAGAGGGGAGGGATATGAGCATCAGGGGACAGCTAGTAATACACTAAAATAAATGTTTCAGGCCTGTGTGGGAAGCGGCGTGTTGTGTATATATTTCTTAAAATGTTATCCATTCATAAAACGTAAATTCGACATTCTTCTCCAATAATGTGCCATTTACCAATTTATTCCATTATCATTCCTGACAGCGTCATATTAGCTTTGAACATGAATACAATTGAAACAGTTCATTAAAATAATGAAAATAGGGGGGGGCGGGTCTTTAAAATTAGTTAGGATAGCTAATTTGAAAATCTGGCATAATTTACAAAAATCTAGCATAATTCAGACCCGTGTTTGGCATCATCGCGAATCTCGAGTGTGGCAACCCTGATTCCGAGCGCTGCCATTTCCGAGCGCTGCCATAGGCGATAGATGTTATTACTAGCTTGGCAGCCGCGTAGATCGGATGTATGTGTCTCATTTGAGCAGTCGTAAAATTTACGAAGGCTGTGTGATTACGTTACAAGAATTTTACTCTAATTTTGAAGTGAAGTTGTTCTTCTAATTTTAGTGAATCTTGAATGTGTATATAGTGGTGGCTATTTGTATATTGTCATGTAATGGCTGATGGAGAAGAGCGGGAAATCGACCGCATAAGACAGTTGTTGGATTAGGAATATTTAGATTATGATGGCAACGAACATAAAGAGCGACATCATACATTATTTGATGAAAATCATGAAGGGGAGGAAGATGAAGTACAGTAAAGTCAAGTACAAGAAGATGAACTGCATGGAACTGACAACTCCACACATGCAAACTCCTTTGTAAACACCCTCACTGCAGGGAAACTTGCTTACGATGATCTCCAAGAGTCTGGGAATACCTATAAATACCAATGGTCGCTGCCCCGGAGGTGCAAGAAAATCTGTTCCTTTCGTCCTTCTCTCAAGAGAAGAATGACCACCAACAGTAGGGTAAAAATAACCGAAAATTTCTCACAACCCAGAACTAAATACTATTGAAATGATTTTTTGCTCTAACGTTAATGGGTATTGGTACTATTCATGGGCGAAATGCTAAAGCATGGCACTGTGCGAAAATTGTTCTATGAGTGCTTAAATTTTGGACCATAGTTTTTAGCAAATTTTGCTGTTTGAATTTATGTAACACATTTGATATAACCATAATTATTGTTTACATCTATATTTTACATATCTATTTTGCCTCTTTAATAATGTTTTAAATTACTAATTTAAAAATAGTAATTATATTGCGATATTTTCCTTATACAGGGCGATTCAAAAGTCAGGCACCCTAGGACAAATAGGTAAAATATATATGGAACATCCGCACATAGCTAAAATTATTTTGTTCGTTTATTTATTTTACTTCTGTATAAATTATTTGGTGCTTAGCATGCATGCTATCTCTATTTGCTGCGATAGGTTAAAATATGCATGCTAAGTGTGGACAGATAAACCTTCAGATGATGCAGCAGTTATAATTTACACATCCATGCCTATACGATCGGTTTCAAAATCATGAAAATCATGTCATCCGTCAAACATCAGAAAATTGAAAAGAAATCCTTTGGAACTTGCAATTGAACAGAGTGCAATGCCTGTTATCAAGAGTAGACGAAGTTTAACCCACAGTCGTGAAATGACACAAAATACGTGGGATACATGGATTCAATGTGTGCACTAATTCTGCACTAATTCATTCACTTATGAAAGCATTTGAGAGCGTTACACCACAGGCATCTGAGGAACGTGAACCATCAGAATCATTCGTTATTGATGGCGGATGTTGCTTCAGCACGTAGTATTGTATAAACTCCATTTATGGATGTCTTCAGTCATACTGCAATTTTTTGTCAGCATTTTCATATTCCATGCGTAATAGTATTTTACGGGTACACAAATGGTCTCTTTACCAAAGATCATGAGCACCAACGCCGAAGGATTCATCCTGCAGCATACGATGTGAAAATTTTATTGAGCGCCAGCATACGATAACCAGCAAGCTTTCCTTTTAAACAATAAGAACATTAATCACCTAATAGATTTGTTGTCTACAGAGTTGAGAGCAAATGGCCACATCATCTACAGAGCACAGAATGATGATGACATTTTAATTATTTCGAGTGCAATTAGTATGGCTTGTAAGAAGGAACAAGTTACAGTTGTGGCGGATGACATGGATGTACTGGTGATGCTACTGTATCATGCTGTTGACTCGGTGGGTAAAATTTTCATGAAATCACTTGCAAAGGGGAAGGCCATGAGCAGAAACCACTCTATGATGTCAGAAGTATCCAGCGTCACATTGGACCATTCGTTTGCAGACATCTCCTGTTCATTCATGTAGTTAACGGGTGTGATACAATGTCAGCACCCTACAAACAAGTAAAAGGAAAAGTTCTGAAGACAATTCAAAATCATGTAACCACTCAAGAATGTGCCGAATTATTTCTTTTAGATAATTCGTCAGTGGATTGAGTCTCAAAAGCAGGCAAGCAATTCTTCGTCATTTTGTATGGTGATACACAAACTGACGATGTCCCTCTAGTTCGTTACACAACCTACATGCGAATGACAGCAGTAGCGTCGAGACCAGTTCCCGAGTAGCTCCCACCCCGATCCGTGCATTTTTATTTGTTAAGAACTTACATGTAAGTACAGCAATGGAAAACTTTATCAACAACAGAAATAGATCCTCTTGAATGACGTCGGGTACTCAAAAGTCAGCATCTTTATCCGGAAACAATTGATGAACCTCCAGCACTTGATTCCATCTTAAAAGTTGTACGTTGTCAGTGCAAAGCGCTAGGAAGAAAATTATGTAGTAGCACGAGCTGCTCCTACAGAAAACATAGATTAAAGTGGATGTATGGAAGTCGATATTGCTATGGAGATGGCTGCACTAATGATCGTGAAAGTATAAGAATTTCCGTAGGCGATTCATCAAGCGAAGGAAACTTCTAATTAGAAAAGAAACGTTAAAAAAGTGCCCATAAATTCACAATCAAACATTGTCCTAATGTGAGTTGGTATACCGGAGCGCTGAAGTGTGCATACCGTAAACTCTGAATTCTTGAACGAATCCGCAAGGAACGCTCGGGGACGTATGTGAATGCATATGAGTACTGTATATAATGTTTAAAAAAGTGTATGGTGCAACAATAAGAATTCATAATGTAACAATCACTCCACGGAGCAATTATTACTCTATATATTTTTGAGACCATTGAAAACAATTTTTTTTAATAATAAATGTTTGGGAAAGCCAAAATATTTTTTTTTTACGAGTTAAACATCTCTTCTCTTAAACTTCGAAAACCTTTTGCCAACGAGTTCCAGAAAATACGGTTGGTTGTATTCTATTCCTTCTTGGTTCCATCGACCACCCACATCACTGAAAAAGGCCAGAAACGTTCCTTCGCACTTTGGGTACGAAGAAAGCACACCACCCCAGTTTAAAAAAAAAGAAAGAAAGAAAGAAGCAGAGAAGTGGACAGTGGTCTCCAGAACTAACTGTCATCTAGTGGAAACAACGCCACCCTTCCAACGGCCTTTTTGGAAGGGGGACATAAGCCACCAATACAACGACGAGTTTGCACTTTTAAAATAAAAAAAGAAAATTGAAAAAGAAACACCCGGGAGAAGTCAGTCAGTTCGAACTCCGCGGCACTAGAGGACTAACAAGTGATAAAAAAAACTACACACACATACACGCATTATTTTTTTAAATTGTAGTTAAGTGAAGTGCACACCCAATATGCATTGCTAAGCAACTCTAAAGTGGTATTCTGCACGAGATTCAGTTGGGTGCCGACATAATTCACATATCTGCAAACTCTACACATACACACACACACACACACACACACACACACACACACACTCACTCACTCTGCTAACGAACATTTTTTTAAATTCTTCTTAATGAATCAGTGGTAGTGGCGCATTTTCTGTTCAAGTCTACATGTGAAATTAAAAATATAATAAATTGTTATGAAACGAGGTTCTCAGTGATGTGGGTTGGAAATTTAGGAGGAACGAAATGCAACCAGGATATTAATACCGGTAAAAGACCAGAGACAATGAGGAGACCCCTGTTTCGGGATCCGAGATGTAATGGTGAAGCCCAGTTTCCTAAGAAAGAAGTTGGACAACTAGAGGAAACCGCCCTCATCATATTCATGGAACATCAAAAGCATGTAAGATTTATGAAGATACTCGAGGTAAGACGTTTCCATTTCCTTGTATTGAACAAACTACTAGACGTGGGATGGACATCACTGTGTCATTTGCCCACTGTTATTACTATTGATTCCACCACTTTGTGTATTTTCATTATTTATTTAAATGTTGTAAACTACTTGTGGCTTATTAGAAAATCATTCTAAATAATTATTATTCGTGCACAGAAAGGAGGAAAGGGGGCTTGAATCAGCTTTTAATATTTAACAAGATTAAACCCTTTCACGGCCATAATATTTTTTTAAATCCAAAATTAATTATTACTATATTAATATCTGTTGTAATACTAGAAGCAGTTCGGTATTCCTTTTCGTTCCTTTTTAGTGCTTTGTTGTTATAACTTCGATTTGGATTATTAAATTTAAAGTTTGTTAAATTTCAAATTCATATATATAAAAGTGAGATTTGTTGAATTCGCTTTCAAAATTGCCTTTCTCTGAAATTAAATTTTAACATTAAATTTGGCTGTTAAACAAAAAGGGTGTCTATTCATTTATGTATGTCAATATTTCACCAATTTCATTTCATGACTGGAAATTAGAGAACATTATCTATATTTGCATTACAAGTATGTAATCAGAGTGACCTTCGGAAATTCAAAATTTCTTTCAGTACATTTATTATTATTATTATTATTATTATTATTATTATTATTATTATTATTATTATTATTATTATTAGTGCGTACTCTTATCAGAGACGAGAGCGTTTAGCTCTACGCTCGTGATAAGGCATTTCCGAAACTCACTCTGATCACCGCCTTATTGATTGCATTTCAGCTATGCAGCATGTGTTGTATAAAAGAAGAGCTTGAACGAAGCATTTTCTTCCACTTGTACTTGTAACATTTTTTTAATTCCACTCTCAAGACGTTCCGTTCTCTAAAGCCCTGGAATCCGTTGGAGAAGGGTGGGTCTTAGAGTGAGGTAAAAAAAAACGATATTTTTTTTTGGTGCGCCGAGAGAACGAAATCTCGCCTCCGTAGCATTTTTTTTGGCTGAACCGAGGTTCGACTCCAGACGGACTCAAACCCCGGTAAGGCTCAGTGTTATATTTTACAAAAGAATGGCGCCCGAACAGGGACCCGAATGTTATTTACAAAGTTTTTCGCGCCAAACAGCTACACGAATCTCTCAACTACGGAAATGGTGTGTGTTATAGTACTCATGACGTTGTACGTTTATTTTCAGTATCATAAAATTTTTGTATTGATAACGGATACATGTTCAGAAAAACAAAACAGAACGACATACGTAGTTTAAAAGAAAAAGGTCACATTTTCTTGCCCGTGGGATTTGTTTCTTGTGAGTATTTGAAGCACTAGAAGGAGCAAAAGCAACCAGGTCAAAAAGAAGACTTCGTTAAGGAGGGTCAAGAATAATACTTGCCCACCTAAAAGTAACAGGGGGTGGACCAAGCGACCTTCTCTTAAAAAAAGAAAGAAAAGAAAAGAGAAAAAGTGTATTTTCAACTATCTGTTTGTTTTGTTTCTTTTGCCTGCAAAGAAGAAAAAGAAGAAAGAAAGGTAAGCAAATTAGGATGAGATAACAATCCAGATTGTTTCTTTCCGTTGGGTACGTATAGCCTATATGTAAAATTTTATGGCATGTTTTCACATATACATATATATATTTCTTTTAGAGAATTTATGAATGTATTATTATTATTATTATTAGCGCTAAGTATGTTGGATAAGTTAAATATTTTAGACTTAATATATATTTTTTAATTTAGTAAATATGTTAATTCCGTTGTAACGAATAATAGCTATAAAGAGTTGTGATGTGTGAGTTGTGTTGTCACCAATGGGTGATCTCCAGCAGGGTACCACATTTTATATGCATAGTAAATAAGTAAATAAGCATGTGTGTGTAAGTTTTTGAAATCGTCTTGTGGACAGTGAAATTAATTTTATGCATCTCAGCATAACCAACTGTAGGGTCATTAGAACTAGATGTTTTGTGTCCATTTCTTTTCTCATTAAGGAGGATTTAATCTATCATAGAAGCTGACCTTTTTGAGTTTCAGATGCCGAGACTGCGTGCTCAGACACTGGAAATAAGATCCCAAAATGCTGACTGGAGAGGAACGAACTTGCCCTGATTGTGGCAAAGATGTATGGGAACAGGATGTAATCCCATCTTCTCCTAATGCAGAGTGTGTCACGTGTAGCGCTGTCAACACAGCAGTGGTGTCAACCAAGAGAAGACAATCTCCAGCAACCGAAGAAACGCCAAGAACAGAGCAAGCAGATGCTTCTAATAGAAATCTTGATATTGTCGTTATGCTACAGACTCCCTTCAGCAATTCCGGTGAATGTAGATATGCACACTAAGCAGCTTGCTTGTAAGGCGACCAAGAGGCAGCGATTGAAGAAGAGGAAAAGAACTAATGAGAAGCTAAATGGCAACCATAGAAAAAGAGTGCGAAAGAAACGCATACGCATAAAGTTTCTGGAAAAAGACAACAACATGGTCGTGAGACAACTTCCACCGATGGATCAGTGTACACGCGAAGAGGGAGACAAGTACATGTCAGAGAGATCTCCAGACAGGAAGCACCACCTGACAGAGGCGAAGACGACCGGATCTCCGATGACGACGAAAGCCATGTAAATTATTAGATGCCTGTGACTCCAGGGTTCGAGTTTACGATCAAATAGAGTGCCAAAGGAATAAGCCGCTACTTGTCATATGAGAAACTTGCGCCAGGAAGAGAAATTTCATAGTAATGTAGATCGATTTTTCTTAAAAAATAGAAGAAACCATATAAAAAAGACTATCTGGTCGAGGTGAGCAGCGCTCTTGTAGCAACAGAAACAGCGCGCCCTCCCAAAGTTAAAATACATATCACCGCAACATTCCTCTCACAAGGAAGAGAAAGAAGAAAAAGAAGAAAACACGTAATTCAGGCTTAAAAACAGAGATTGAGAATAATTGCAGAAAGCAATCTGGAAACGGAGAGATGTGACAATGAAGACGGAGGAGCAAAACTTGAGGAGAAATTTAAACATGTAAATGACCACGCATTGTGGCTGGCAATGAATATGACACTTGTTGACTCGAGAAAAATGAAAGTTAGAGCACTCGTTTGTACTACGGTCCCGATTGAGCTCCGAAGTAGAGCTTGCGTTAGATGCACTTGGTAAGAAGCTCAACGCAACCTTCTTCGTATTTGAGGTGTAGACTTTCTGTAGGACTTAACGCGCCGAGCTTGAGTACATACTCGCTTGAAGCAGCGAACTTCCTCAGAGTCCACCAGAATTATAGGTTTGTTCCTACCCAGTATGGTAGAAGATAAAAGACGTCCTCTTATTTTATTAGTTGTTTGTATAAACGAAGTCCAAGTGGATCATGTAAAATTAGAAGAGCATAACAGAAGTTCCAAGCTTAAGTACAAGTAGTGATGTTAACCTCGCAAAGAGATAAAAGCTCCAATAGCACCCTCCGGACATACCAGGACGCATCTCCAAAGAACCAAAATAATATATGATACATTAATGGTAAAATACTAAAGAGCCAATGACCTTGCATTCAAAATATGTTAAAATTGCTTAGAAAAATTAATAATAATTTGTTGTGATATATTTATGTGTCATAAATGGCGCCAAAAAGATGAAAAATGAAGCGAACATAAATAGCACTCTGGCGGCTCGTCCAACTGTGATCGGACTCGAAACCCTACAATGTGTTACGCTTTGACAGAAAGAAGTTCACTGCTAACCCTTAAACGAAGAATGGTGGAACCAACATCAGAGCCAGGATTTTTATATACTTTTTAAAATTAAAACAATTATTTTTTTAGGGTTTGGATTTTTAGAGACTTACATTTTGACTTGGAATTTTTATAAATGTAATGTAAACATCGACTCTCTTAGGATAAAGCAGAGCTCCAAAGATTTTGCATCTCTAGCTTCATCTTAGGATGGGGGTAATTGTAACAATCACTCCACGGAGCAATTATTACTCTATATATTTTTGAGACCATTGAAAACAATTTTTTAATAATAAATGTTTGGGAAAGCCAAAATATTTTTTTACGAGTTAAACATCCCTTCTCTTAATCTTCGAAAACCGTTTGCCAACGAGTTCCAGAAAATACGGTTGGTTGTATTCTATTCCTTCTTGGTTCCATCGACCACCCACATCACTGAAAAAGGCCAGAAACGTTCCTTCGCACCTTGGCTACGAAGAAAGCACACCGCCCCAGTTTTAAAAATAAGAAAGAAAGAAAGAAGCAGAGAAGTGGACAGTGGTCTCCAGAACTAACTGTCATTTAGTGGAAACAACGCCACCCTTCCAACGGACTTTTTGGAAGGGGGACATAAGCCACCAATACAACGACGAGTTTGCACTTTTAAAATAAAAAAAGAAAATTGAAAAAGAAACACCCGGGAGAAGTCAGTCAGCTCGAACTCCGCGGCACTAGAGGACTAACAAGTGATAAAAAAACTACACACACATACACGCATTATTTTTTTAAATTGTAGTTAAGTGAAGTGCACACCCAACATGCATTGCTAAGCAACTCTAAAGTGGTATTCTGCACGAGATTCAGTTGGGTGCCGACATAATTCACATATCTGCAAACTCTACACATACACACACACACACACACACACATATATATATATATATATATATATATATATATATATATATATATATATTCACTCTGCTAACGAACATTTTTTTAAATTCTTCTTAATGAATCAGTGGTAGTGGCGCATTTTCTGTTCAAGTCTACATGTGAAATTAAAAATATAATAAATTGTTATGAAACGAGGTTCTCAGTGATGTGGGTTGGAAATTTAGGAGGAACGAAATGCAACCAGGATATTAATACCGGTAAAAGACCAGAGACAATGAGGAGACCCCTGTTTCGGGATCCGAGATGTAATGGTGAAGCCCAGTTTCCTAAGAAAGAAGTTGGACAACTAGAGGAAACCGCCCTCATCATATTCATGGAACATCAAAAGCATGTAAGATTTATGAAGATACTCGAGGTAAGACGTTTCCATTTCCTTGTATTGAACAAACTATTAGACGTGCGATGGACATCACTGTGTCATTTGCCCACTGTTATTACTATTGATTCCACCACCTTTTTGCGGCAATTCCACACCAAATCATGTGTTGGCGGAATGACCTCCAAGTTAATTATTCTAGAAATCAATGAACATTATTTCCCAGGACGTGAATTAAGTATTCAATAATTTTTTTAAAGTGCAAAAACTATAAACTTGCTTATATCATTTAGATTTTCAAAGACTGTGATTTTTTTTATCTAACTGATTTATTCTACAAATGGACATTAATTTCCACGGATCATGTAATTGTATTGTTTCATCATTATTTTTTTATATCAAATTAAAAACTATTATTTTCATCAGAGTTTTGAAGAGTATAATGTCTAATTCAGTCAATTTGTTACGAATATTCTTGTATTTTGTTATTAATTATTTTTTTGTATACTTTTGTCCAATATGTATATATTTATTTTCTGTGCGTATCGACAACATATTTAAGCAATTTGATATTCAGTGATGTTACTTAAATTATATATATATATATATATATATATATATATATATATATATATATATATATATATATATATGTGTGTGTGTGTGTGTGTGTTTATGCTTAACGAGACAAATTTCTATCGATTCAAACTTTAAATCTCTTCTTTCATATGACTAGTCATTGCAAAATTAAACACCATTCTAAATTTTTCCTACTATCCCTTAAAGTCTCTTTTCATAGATAGCCAAGGCCAAGGCAAAATAACTATTGTTATTTATTCTAATAAATCAACTGGTTGTTCAAATCATTTTTAAAATAATTTAGATAGATTTGACTACTTTGTATGCAAAATAAATTTATATTTTTGGTTTTAACAAAAGAAATCGAGACCAAAAGCAATTCTAGACAAAAGCGTAAAAATATGAGATTTCAGTTTAAAAACAACAAGAGTATATTTTTTTAAAAAAGTATCACTACAATTATACACTTTGTGTATTTTCATTATTTATTTAAATGTTGTAAACTACTTGTGGCTTATTAGAAAATCATTCTAAATAATTATTATTCGTGCACAGAAAGGAGGAAAGGGGGCTTGAATCACCTTTTATTATTTAACAAGATTAAATCCTTTCACGGCCATAATATTTTTTTAAATCCAAAATTAATTATTACTATATTAATATCTGTTGTAATACTAGAAGCGGTTCGGTATTCCTTTTCGTTCCTTTTTAGCGCTTTGTTGTTATAACTTCGATTTGGATTATTAAATTTAAAGTTTGTTAAATTTCAAATTCATATATATAAAAGTGAGATTTGTTGAATTCGCTTTCAAAATTGCCTTTCTCTGAAATTAAATTTTAACATTAAATTTGGCTGTTAAACAAAAAGGGTGTCTATTCATTTATGTATGTCAATATTTCACCCATTTCATTTCATGACTGGAAATTAGAGAACATTATCTATATTTGCATTACAAGTATGTAATCAGAGTGACCTTCGGAAATTCAAAATTTCTTTCAGTACATTTATTATTATTATTATTATTATTATTATTATTATTATTATTATTATTATTATTATTATTATTAGTGCGTATTCTTATCAGAGACGAGAGCGTTTAGCTCTACGCTCGTGATAAGGCATTTCCGAAACTCACTCTGATCACCGCCTTATTGATTGCATTTCAGCTATGTAGCATGTGTTGTATAAAAGAAGAGCTTGAACGAAGCATTTTCTTCCACTTGTACTTGTAACATTTTTTTTTAATTCCACTCTCAAGACGTTCCGTTCTCTAAAGCCCTGGAATCCGTTGGAGAAGGGTGGGTCTTAGAGTGAGGTAAAAAAAACGATATTTTTTTTGGCGCGCCGAGAGAACGAAATCTCGCCTCCGTAGCATTTTTTTGGCTGAACCGAGGTTCGACTCCAGACGGACTCAAACCCCGGTAAGGCTCAGTGTTATATTTTACAATAAAAAGTAGTGCTTATATTAAAATAAATACACAATTAAACTTAGAAACCTCTAGCAAGAAAAGTGATCAAAATTTGTTTTATTAGTGAACTGAACGCGGAACGGGTCATTAGGACTCGCATGTACAGAGGTGAAAGAGGAATAAGTACTGGCAAGGAATGCAATCAAGACAACAATTCAACTGACGTCAATGTTAGGCAAAATATTTGAACGAATAATCGTTCGCAGACTTCATCACAACTTGTCAACCTATGATCTTTTGCCTACACACCAAGCCGGTTTTCGACCTAATCACAGCCTCCTCGATAATCTCTTACGTCTAGTTACTATTCTCACGAATCATTATAATAAAACAGCACCTTCCTGCTTACTTCTCTTCGACTTAGAAAAGGCGTTTGACCGAGTGTGGCACAAGGGTCTTATCTATAAATTACATTTTTTTCGTCTTCCTGCGGCCTATCTTCGGATAGTGTATCATTTTCTCACCAACCGTCTTGCATATATTTCAATAAATAACAGTCTCTCCTTTCCCATCTTTCCTTGCACTGGCGTCCCACAAGGTTCAGCTTTATCACCTTTATTATATATTCTATTTGTTAGTGATCTACCTGTTATGCCAGAACCGATTTACACTTTCACCTTTGCGGATGATACAGCGCTGCTCGCTTGCTGTCAAACTATGCATCAAATGAATACCCATTTACAACGAGCCATTGATTCTTTCAGCAACTGGTGTAGTCGGTGGCAATTAAACTTAAACTGTGACAAAACACAGGCGTTAGTCATCCTTCCGCATAAGAGGCGTAGTCGAGTGAGACGTAATCCATCTCTGCTTAATATTAAAGTCCAGGGTGTACCCATCCATGCCAGTACTACCGCTAAATATCTGGGAGTGATCTTTGATGCTAAATTAACCTGGAAACCACACCTTCTTTCAATCAAAGAGAAGGCCCAAAACCGTTTAAATCTATTGAAGCGCCTAGTCGGTACCACGTGGGGCTTACATGCTGACACATTGTTAAAAACGTATAAAGCGTTTTTCCGTCTGTGTCTCACACATGGCCACACTGCCTGGGTTAGCGTTGGAGATGAATTTTATAAGCGGCTTCTTATCATCGAACGTCATGTGTTACGTCTAGCCTACCGCATCACCTTGCCTAGCCCTACTCGCCTTTTGTACGATAAGCTGACCTTTCCACATATCACTCGACATCTTGAAGACCTCCGCTCTAGGTACATAGATAAAAAATGGACAACTCAGCATCACACCCTCCTAGAAACCATACACATTGATGCCAGTCTTTCCACTCCTCCTAAGTATGCTTATACACCTTTACAGCATCTACTTACAATCTATAGTCAGAAACATCCAGAGCATCCGGATCAACATTTCTTTCAATCATATCATCCACCAGAATTCAATCATCACGTTTATCCATCGCTTGCACAGTAACTCTTATTCTAACAAGGGCTTCCCCATGTCGCTCATCAGTGTTGAATAGCCCCAACACAGAAGATAACCTCATTTGTGACTACTACCACTGCCCTGTGAACTGTGGCGTTCATGCACTTCATCTCATCATCATAACTTTACGACCACTCAGATTTCATAATATTCCTTCCTTGTTTGTTTTCATTGCTATTATCAAACTTATGATTATTGCAGTCTCATTTTGATATTACTTAGGCTCTGTGTATTTATCATTGTGTCTCCTGCCATGATTAGAACAACAATAATAATTCACCTATATGTATGAATAAAGTGAGCTTCTTTATTATTGTTGTTAGAAAACCTCATAGCCCATACATGTGTTCCACTTATCACTGAAATTAAATTTAAGTCCCTCCCGAAGAGACGACGTTATCGTCTGCGGAAAACAGTAAAAAAAAAATCAAGACAGCATATAGAAAATAACTTCACAAACAAAATAAATAATAACTGATAATTGGGTTGCAGTTACTTGCATGCAAGGCTCAGAAACAAGAAATGAAACATTGAAATCAATGAAACATAAAGTTATAAGAGAATTCAAAGAAGTATTTTGTGTTTAAATAAAATAATAACGAATTCGTACAAGGTAGAAACAGGTTATGGAATATAAGTTATACTAAAATGGGAATTCAGATATTTTTAAATTACTTTTACAGTAAGAAATCAGAAAACAATAATTCGAATTTTTAAAGTTGACTCAGGGCCAATATGGTGAAAGCGCTGGGGAGACTTTATTTTTACAAAATTGCAAATTACATTTGAAAATATTGAACTTTTATTCTCACCCATGTTTACCTCGTGGTTCAGATGCATATTTTACCATTTATCTTATCCTGCCAGACTTTTGAGTCACCCTGTGTATAACCATCTGTACCAGTATTGAAATTTCAACACATTTTGACTATAAATTTCCACTGTCTTATTACGGACGAAATATATATTGCGCTTCATGCATAAAACAACTTTTGTGTACACTAACTGGTATTACTTCAATAGCAGCATTTGTTTGGAAACGCAATTTTGAGTTACAACTTTAACCTGGAGTATCTCGAATTTCGCAAACTTCCAGATTTTAGCATTCTCTTGTTAATTCACTCATAGCTATCCGATCTCATATCCCAAAGATTATTTCAACAGTATTTACTTCCGGGTCAACCTCTAATTTTTTCCTACTGCAAACACTCTCACAATGCAATAGGTGGGGATCATAGAGCAATGTGCTATGTAAACTGCGATGGAAACTGAAGATATGTAAATGCTAATGGTCGCTGCTCCACATGTACATGGAAAATCTGTTTTATTGTCATTCTGGCAAAAGAAGAATGACGACCAATTACTACAACCATTGCCATAGTGCAATATGTGAGAAACATGGAACAGTGTGATATGAACAATGTGATCTACGATGCAAACAGAAAAAAAGTTTCTTTATAATCAAATACTACATTTTTCTTTTTTTCAGTATTACAGTTTCACAATATTTACGGTTCCACCTAAACATGATTTCTTACTCCATACTAAAGTGTAACAATATTTTATGTTACCATACTTGTATAATATATTCTAGTTTACAAAATATAGTTATAAAAGAAAAACATAGTTCATATTAATTTTTTCTTCCCTCTCCCCAGGTATCATAATTTTTTATTTTCCAAATACAGATGATGCGAAAATGTTTTTTATCTATTTTCCCTGCACTGGACGTAAATGAACAAATATAGACGTATAGACATATAGCTATAGTTGAATCCAACATAATTTTTAAATTTTTTAAAAATGTTAAAATTAAGTACATATAAAAAATAATCGCGTCGTAAAAATTCCAAAATCTTTGTGACAACGTAACAATTAGAGGCTTTGTAATCTGGGTTAATTAGTGTTTACACACCAGAGAATTAAGAAAATGACAACCCGTGTGTGTCACTTTCTGGACCTTGTCTAGAAAGGGTTAAGAACATGTTTTCTGAGTTAAGATATACTGTATATACTTCTATAAAATGTAGGCTCAAACAATACAAGTATTACGTAAACAAATACCAGATTTTACCAACAATAACCTAATGGTTGCTACAGCTACCACATACTTTCATCGAACATTACAATCAAACTATTTGCAAATTCAGAATTCTAAGTATATGTGGTAATTCCTTACCCATTCATTTTACGAAAAAACAAAGGATATAAGCCAGATAAGGCGGTGAAAAGTGCCCTTACACAGATTGTTGTGATATTTGTACCAAAGACACCTTATACCCAAAGATAACTTTAGCCAGAAAATTAACTTCAAATTCCTTCGAATTTCGAAGTTATTGTTGAAAATTCGAAAATCAAAAAGTGTTAATATTTCGGAAATGACTTAAGTTACAAGGGTAAAACAAAATATGAATATACTTTGTTTGAAGGCCCTTACCGAAAACAAGGAATAATGTGTTTCACCCTTCAAATTTCTAGTGAAAAGTGAGTCGAATGTATTCGAATTCAAATATTTTCGCTTTAAGTTTGAGTGACCACCTTCTATTTACCACTATAGAAGCAGCGCCAACCCATCTATAATATATTTTGTCCATGGTTTGAAATTCGTTGTGCAACTGGTGTAAAACCACCATGGTCGGGCGTGCCTGGAATATATGCAACCCGCGTTACACCATAAAGTTTTGGCCAGCACGAATTCTGCCAGAAGTCAAAGATGGTTGAGTTTGAGTTTCTGACTCGTCATGAATGGTTCTACGTGGGAATATAACTCTCATAATAGTACCTATTCCAGAAACAACGTGAGAGCACTAGTGCCATTGATTTTCAGTTTATCTTAGTAGGATACGAATATTTTAAATCATGGTTTACAGAAAACAATGTTTTTGGTTATCCGTACACCCGTATATAATGTACAAAATATTATAGTACTCAAGATGATGATAATATTAAAATATTCAAAATGTTTTTGCTATGTCTTTCCGGTATTAGAAAACATTACAAAGGAAATGAAGGACACGGTATGTGGATTCTCCAATCTTCATCACTATGTGCGTTTATTTCTGGAGTGACAAGATCGGCAACATAAAATTTGTTTAAAATCTCTGTAGGCCGAACAATCTTAGCAATGTATCGAGCATGTGAAAGGTAATAAATGTTTGCAGCGACTAATGAACACCATCAAACTGTTCGATTCCCATGTACACATTCACAATAATACGGCTTTAGACCCGAATACTTTATTGTATTTGGAGTAAAATCAATATAATATCTGTATGTCTTCCTGCTAATATGTCGAGATCGTACCTCGAATTTAACGGTGTGGGTATTTTCTTTCAGTCTTCTAATCCTAATGTGTTCTTTGCGATGTCCTGTCGTTCCATTTGTTGAACTTCCTCGTCAGAATTAAGACGATTACCAAAAGCATTATGTAAAATAAGAAGCTATCCGGCATAACAATTCAACTTGACGAGGCAACTTGTTGTGCAGTTGGTGACGTAGAAGTCAATACTTGTCCAGGAATACTATGAATGGCTCAACAACCGAGCGAATTTTTGTAGCACAGCGGGAAATGTTCGCCTCAGCCGTAGTCAATTGCCTGCGTTTACCTTTCAGTGTCAAATGTATCTTCCATCAAAGATTAACAGCAAATGGTCAACAATATTGTGAAATTTCGTTGCCACAGTAGCTTTTTCAATTGTTATGAGCTCTTCTCGCGAATAGGCTCTTCCGAACTTACAGGGTAAAATGATTATTTTCGAAGAACGTCATGACGGATGCACACATATCTGAAAAATGCTGTTTCCTTACCATCCCTAGAATTATAACACTAACACCACTCGAATTGCCAGTTCGAAGCTTAAACAGTAGCTAAATGACAGTTCAATTATTATCAGGTACGATTATCAGAATTATAGTGTCATGTAGAGCCATTCATGACGAGGCAGAAATTCAAACTCGAATATCGCTGACTTCTGACAGTATTCGTGACGGTCAAAATTTTATATTGCAACGCGGGTTGCATATCTTGAAGGCATGCCTGACTTGGGTTTTCCTCATTTTACACCAAGTTGCACCACGAGTTTCAAACCATGGTCAAAATATATTATAGATGGGTTAGTGCTGCTTCTATGGTGTAAAATAAAAGATGATCACTCAAACACAAAGTAAAAATATTTGAATTCGAATATTTTCGACTCACTTTTCGCTAGAAATTTGAAGGGAGAATTACATTATTCCTTGTTTTCGGTAAGGGCCATCAAACAAAGTATATTCATACTGTTTCACCTTCGTAACTTCAGTCGTTTCCGAGATATTAACACTTTTTGATTTTCGAATTTTCAACAATAACTTCGAAATTCGAAGGAATTTAGAGTTGACTTTCTGACCAAAGTTATCTTTGGACATGAGGTACCTTTGGCATAAATATCACAGCAAGCCATGCAAGGGCACTTTTCACAGCCTTATCCGGCTATACAGTTTTGTTAATTGCATAACTTACAAATTATAAGCAAAAATAATAACATACCTCGTCTTGCAGGAATCTATTTTAGTAGGACTTCTGGTTACTTGTCGATTGTGCTGTCACTTCTGGCGGAGTAAGAAACTTCTGCAATTTCCGTTACGTTCCGACAAGGTTGCTCGACCAACCATCTGGTTCATGATAGCTGAAACCATGGGGCAATGCATGAAATCACAAAAAAAAAACTTATGGTTGCTTGAGCAACCAAAAATTAGCCTCAGGTCCCATGAGGTAAAAAAAAATCTTTCTTTCTCAATGTTCGAAATCAATCTCTTAAAGTTATCAGTAGTCCTATTTGTTGTTAGTGAAAAATGCAAGAAAAAGTAAATTGATCTGCAATTTGTCAACGTTACTATTTGAAATTATCATAAAATAGCTGATCCAGGTTCACCGGAATTTTCTTTTTTCAGCTAGCAAGAAACACCCATATTGTTGGTTGAAATTGGTTACTTACGACCAATTTATTTGCGAAACTTAGAAACTGAGTTGAAAGATTCATTTTACACCAAAAACGATAACGATGAAACACGGAAAAGAATTCTATGAAGAAAATTAGGCAAGGGTTTAAAGACACTACCGCACCAGCACTTATGTACCACAGAGAAAAAATCCAGTCAGAAGCCTCCGTCATGAGATTAAAATCGAAAACCTTCAGATAAAGGAAAAATGAAATGAAATCTTTAAGTTTTACGTCGCACGATTATTACTTCCCACTTTCGCGTTGTACGTCCCACGTTCGCAAGTACTGCATACCTGATCTCCACTCTTCCTTTGATATCAATCTTTTTACCCGTGGAACCGTACTTACCGGGCCCTTTTGACGCGGAACTTTTCTGACTTGTGCCATTTTGACGCGGAGCCCTTTTGACTCGGGTCCAATTGACGCTTGGCCTTTTTAATCCGTGCCGTTTTGTAGCGGTGCCCCTTTAGGCCAGGGTCCGTTCAACGCAGTTCCCTGTTGACTCGGGCCATTTTGTCGCAGAACCCTTTTGACCCGGTCCCTTTTAACGCAGGGCCCTTATGACTCGAGCCCTTTTGTCGCGGAGACCTTTTACCTTGGCCCTTTCGACGTGGGGTCGACGTGACTCGGGCATTTTGCAGTGGGGCCACTTTTTGCCCGGGTCCGTTTGACGCAGGGCCCTTTTGACTTGTACCCTTTTGTCATAGGACTTTTGACCCAGGCCCTTTAATTGAGGGCGTTTTGATTCGGCCCCTTTTGACTCAGGTCCTTTTGTTGCGTAGACTTTTGACCCTGGCCCTTTTGACAGGGGGCGTTTGAATCGGGCTCTTTTGTAGTGGGGCCCCTTTTGACCCAGGTCCGTTTGACGCAAAGCCCTTGCATTTCGAGACCTTTTTGTCGTGGGACCCTTTTGACCCGGGTCCTATTGATGAGGTTCGTCTTCATTCGGGCCATTTGTCTCGGGCTCTTTTGTTGCGAAGACATTTAACCCGGTCCATTTGATGCAGGGACGTTTGACTTGGTCTGTTTTGTAGTGGTACTCCTTTTTGACATGTGTCTGTTTGACGCAGGCCCTTTTGACTCGGGTCCGTTTGTTGTGGGACCATTTTGACCCGGACCCTTTTTACGAAGGGCGTTTTGACTCGGGCCTTTCGTAGCGGAGTAATTTTAACCAGAGCCCGTTTGACACAGGGCCCTTTTGTCGCGGGATTCTTTTGGCCCTGTCTCTTTTGATGAGGGGCGTTTTAATTCGGCACCTTTTGTTGCGAAGACCATTTGACCTTGGCCCTTTTGACACGGGGACATTTGATTCGGGCCCTTTTGTAGCGGGACCACTTTTGACCTTCGGCCCGTTTGACGCAGTTCCCTTGCGACTCGAGCTCTTTTGTCGTGGGACCCTTTTGAACCGGATCCTTTTCATGAAAGGCGTTTTGAATCGGGAACTTTTTGCCGAGACCTTTTGAACCGGGCCCTTTTGGCGCGGGGCCGTTTGACTCGGACCCTTTTGTAGCGAGGCCCCTTTTTGACCCGCACCCGCTTGACGCAGGGCTTTTCACTCGGATTCTTTTATCGTGGGACCCTTCTGACCCGGGCTCTTTTTTTGAGGGTCATTTGGATTCGGCCCCTTTCGACTCGGGCCTTTTTGTTGCAGAGACCTTTTAACCCGGTCCCTTTTGATGCAGGGCTGACTCAGGCCCTTTTGTTGCGGAGACCTTTGGACGCGGGTCCGTTTTGACTCGAGCCCTTTTGTAGCGTTACCCCTTTTGACCCGGGCTCGTTTGAGGCAGGTCCCTTTTTATTAGGGCCCTTTTGTCATGAGACTAGGCAGGTAGCCAAGGGGGGTCCGGATCCCCCTTCGAGACCAGAAATGAAAAAATTAAGGAAGGATGAAACAAAATGAAATGAGAAAAAGAAGGATCAGCGTTAAAAATAAACTACAGGAAGCTTTTGGTTACTGTTTCTTATGAGGAAATTTGTATTATTTGCAATACATGGTTGCGAGGTGAGCGATATATCCTGGAAGAGTCAGGAAATTTGAAATTTTTAGAAAAGTTGCGGAATTCTCAGAATTTCTCCTATTAGTCAGTGCGATTTTCAGCTTCCGAAAGCATAATGCCGTTGTGTAACAGCGTGAACATTTTTAATCATAATTTTTCGTCATCGCATCCTTCTGTTAACATTTGATACAAGAGAAAAAGGAACGCAGATATTGCAAAATATTTTACAAGACATTATTGAGTATGTACTTTTCATAATAGTGAATATGTACTTTTTATAATAGTTGAGGTCATAATAAAAGGAAAATTGCTATATTTGAATAAACAGATGAAGGATTTAAGTATCGTATAATCTTTTTCAATACGTTTTTTTTATTTTACTCGAGCTTTCTTCATAGTTTATTAAAATACTTACCAACATATCCTCACAAACCAATATATGTTGATAGTAAAGTAGTTTAGATTGATCGAGCTCGTGGGCCTTCAGAATTTCATGTCACGCCTCCCCCCGTTACGAAATCCTCGCTAAACGAACCAATATATGTTCCAGTAAAATTGTTTAGAATGATCGAGCCCCTGGTGTGATGACCACAGCATTTCATGTCACGGACCCCTCCCTACGTGTCTGATGGGACCCTTTGACCCGGCCCTTTAGATGAGGGTTGATTTTGATTCGGACCCTCTTGATTCCTGTCCTTTTGTTGCGGAGACCTTTTGAGCCGAGCACTTTTGTCGCTGGGGCGTTTTGGTCTGGCCCTTTTTGTAGAGGGTCCCTTTTGTCGCGGGCAGTTTTGACTCGGGCCTTTCTGTCTTTGCCCTTTTGTCTGGCCCTTCTGACATGGAACATATATATAACGCAGCAGCTGAAATACCTGGGAAGGGATCCCGGGGGAGTATCAGGAAATCGATAATCGACCGATCCAGGGCGCAGTAAAATTAATTACGCCATTGTTCATATCTCTTTCTTTCTATTCTCTTGACATCATGTCTGGAATTGAATGTTCTGATTAATGGGCTACAGCGGCGAAAGGCGATATACGCTATCAATGATAAATGTTATGAATTTTAACTTAACATATATAGGACAATAAAACGAGAAACTCTATATCGTTTTTTGCCGCCCTCCCCCCGTTGGAAAAAATCCTGCGGGCGTTAGTGATTATGATGTTGCTTAGTTACTGTATTATATTGTTCTATATACGGAATAAATACTTCTGTGTTTTATATAATAATAATAAGAACCTTATCTACATTTATTGCGGTCTTTGCTTTACGACAACGAAACATATTCACGTTCAGCGTAATCAGTTTCCATTCTCAAATAATTACAGTGAGGCGAATGAAATAATTCACGCACACATTTAGGACTTAAAAAAGTGTCTTGCGAACATGTCGTAGTAAAGTCCAGAAGAGTGAAAAGCGCTAGTAGCAGCTGTTAGCAGTTATTAATTTAACATATAAGACAATAAATTGAAAAACTGAGAATGCGAATCTTTTCAGAGATGACAGTGCGCTGATGCTTCAAATCTGTAACTTTACTCCCTATATCTACGTTATTTCCCTAGTCAGAATAAAAACTCTTCAAAATTAATCACAATTTCTTATGCAGCCATGCCTTCCTTAGAGTACTGCGCGGTCACATACCCATCACGGCGATGTAAAGGCAATTTTGGCGACGAGGATACATAGACGGCGCACTTAGGTCTAGTAGGAGACGGAGAACCTGCCATCAAGTTAATAAATAAATATAATAAGAAAACAATGTGAAAAAATAACACCAAAAACTGGATAAGTTGTGCAAGAATACGCCTCACTACAGAGGGGAAGGGGAGAAATATTGCATCCATCTGAAACACCATCTCTACCAATCTTCCTAAAGTTTGAAAAGAAAAAACAAAAACATAAATAGAAACAGTCCGGTAAACATCACGTCAGAACTGCACTGCAGGAAAAATAAAAAAATACAACATATGGCATAAGAAACCGAAGGCACGTGAACGAACTGACAAGAAGCTATGCACAATAACTTACGAAACAGCAGGTTCTGTATCACTACCCTTCTCACAAGACTCGATTGTAGCAGAGAAGTTGTTACAAACCATGTCAGAGTCAAGGTCACCACCGCCGCTATGTGTTTCCGGGTCACTCACACTATCTTGGATTGCTTGGCTAACACTGTTTTATTTGAGAGCACTTTTCGTTTTTTACGTAACGATCGCCGTAGTTGATTTCCAGGAGCATTAGTAAAGGGAAAAGTAGATTCACATGTAGTTTCAGTAGTTCTGGCTGATTTCATGGTAAGCTGAACATGAGAGGTAGAGAATGGTATATCATCCTGCGACGTTGCCAGATTGGTCGGGGAGTATGTAGCACTGAGTTGGTCGAGGGCCACTGAATCGGGTCAACAGTATCTGGCAGTGCCTTAGTAAGTGGTTCAGGCTTAGTTATGACATCATGACATAATGTAGGAAATTCTGTAGGATCATGCACCAAGGGAGGGGGGGCTCGAGACATATCACGAACACTCGTGGAAGCACTGGGCCGTAAAGAAGGAGACAATGAGTTTAACGAGTATTGCGGGGTTGTCGGGAGATTACCAGTAGATAAAGCTGTCATACGAAGGTCGTTCTGTTTCTGCTGAGGACTAGGTAACTAACGAGGTGGGATCTTGCATTGGGAAACTAGATGATCCGTACTTAAACATTGAAAACAGGTATGAAGATGTCCAGGATACACAATTGAAGCCTTATAACCAATAAAGTGTAGTTTAGAGGGTATGTGTTTCCCGAATTCTATATAAACGGCGCGAACACCATTCAACACAGAGTATTTTAAGTGAGTGCCCCACTTTTCATGTACTATTTGTTTAATCTCACCATATTCACGCAAGGTATCACGTACTATATCATCACTAAGTTCACATGGTAATTCAAAAATACGGACTTTAGTATAGTTAGTAGTAGTCCAAAATATTCACCACAGAGGAAACACCAGTCGAATGACGGAAGGGAACGGAGTCTGGCAAAGTATGTAAAGCTTGTTCAAGATTTAGAGCTGTATCCAGTTTAACATATACACAGAAGTCTTCGTTGTGTAATTGAATTGCAATCACTTTGTTCATCAGATCAGAAAAATGCTCACTTAATCATATGTGTGTTTCAGCCGGTAACAATCGTAATTGTCTGAAATTTTTGTCAAACTGAAATTTTAAGGTGTTTTGCCGAATGGTTTTCATGACGTCGTACCACTTGACACAATTTCCAGTAATTAACACCACTACACAGTCCTAAGTATAGGACAAAAAGAAATAGAAAAAAAGCAAATGAAACGCAGGATATGCTTGCACGGAGCGCGCAAATCACCTCCACACACCATGAGAACTCACGGTGAACTAACCACTGAGCCACCACGGCCCTTTTTGTTTTGTCTCCGGTCGTAATTCTAATACAGTGCAGAGGTTATCTTAAATATTTCGGTGTAGGTGACGTAATCTTCGTCTGTATAATTATGATGCTATTTATGTGTTAGCAACTCCAATAACCCTTGAGCACCTTAAAACCGTTTGAAGCTATCGTCACCTTCTAACCGTTTCTCGTCATATAATATCATTATGGTCAAAGTGCACGTTCCAGCTACTAAGCATCCAAGAAATAACCCCGTGTTTTTAAGTCTAAACAGTTCATCTTTTTCAGCCTTATTAGAGCTCAGATCTTTATAGTCCAAGGTTTGTATGTGGCTTACATGACTTGATGCAGAACTGCAGTGCTGGATGAAATAGTAATTGAAAAAGTTGTCCTTTCATTAGTAAGGCCAGTAGGAACCATAATACAAGGTTGCTTAGTGAAACCATGGAGATGATGCTCTTTGCATGTTCGTTAGAGACTCTTTTTCGAATGAAGTTTCGGATGATGTTGATGGATGTCGGTGCAATGTTTTCAGCGGCTACGGGTATGAGTTCATCGGCTACGGTAATTCATGTTCTCATCTGCTACACCTTTAATTTACTGCCCCAGACTATACATTGCATGATTAATGGGTTCGACTTTCGGCTTTTGCTTTTCGTAGTAGTTTCGATGTGCTCTATGCCATCTTTCCAAACCGTTTTGCTATGTAGTCTTGAAGTTTAATGTTTTCGTCCCTTAAGGTCATTTCGGCTCTATGTTTAATTACGTTCATCGTAACTGTTGATTGTTTCATTTGGTGGGTATTTTATTATGTACGTTCGTTCGTTTACTCGTTACTTGTATACATGAATCTTTTAATTTGATTACGATACTTTCCCTCATTATTTTTTTGACACAAGTCTGCGGTTAAGAATCCATACGGCTCATTCCAACGTGTTGAGCATAAACTTTTAAATTTCTCGAACGACATGTCACCAACTGCAAAGTCATCATACATGTGCTTCAAGTTAGTACCATTTTGATCAAATAAGTAGAGTAAGTTAGCATTGTCTCACATAAGCTGCTTGGGTAATTTACTAGACGTTTGAATAAGGTAGAAGCAATCAATCTTCTTATGTTTCCCTTGAGTGAAGTAGTTTCGTACTTCATTTTGACTCAGGAGTATGTAGTCATCGGTAGCAAAAAACAACTTTGGTTGACAGTCTTCTAACGGGATAACCGCTAGACTAAACGTGGTTAAGTGTAAACCATGTTCGTTTTTTGTATCATAAGTGAATTGAAGTCGTATATATTGATTCCCTTGATAGCAAGAAATATATATATATATATATATATATATATATATATATATATATATATATATATATATATATATATATACACTATGTGATCAAAAGTACCCGGACAGCCCCCAAAACATAGTTTTTCATATTAAGTGCATTGTGCTGCCACCTACTGCCAGGTACTCATTATTAGCGACCTCGGTAGTCATTAGACATAGTGAGAAAGCAG
This sequence comes from Thermobia domestica, assembly GCF_964235325.1. Lineage (NCBI taxonomy): Eukaryota > Metazoa > Arthropoda > Insecta > Zygentoma > Lepismatidae > Thermobia > Thermobia domestica. The sequence continues at coordinate 203,647,249 of NC_137458.1, read as the reverse complement.
GATGGGGCGCTCCGCAAAACTCACGGACTTCGAACGTGGTCAGGTGATTGGGTGGCACTTGTGTCAGAAGTCTGTACGCGAGATTTCCACACTTCTAAAGATCCCTAGGTCCACTGTGTCTGATGTGATAGTGAAGTGGAAACGTGAAGGGACATGTACAGCACAAAAGCGTACAGGCCGACCTCGTCTGTTGACTGACAGATACCGCCGACAGTTGAAGAGGGTCGTAAAGTGTAATAGGCAGACATCTATCCACACCATCACACAGAAATTCCAAACTGCATCAGGATCCAATCCAAGTACTATAACAGTTAGACGTGAGGTGAGAAGACTTGGATTTTATGGTCGTGCGGCTGTTGATAAGATACACATCACGCAGGTAAATGCCGAACTACGCCTCTCTTGGTGTAAGAAGCGTAAACATTGGACGATTGAACAGTGGAAAAACGTTGTGTGGAGTGACGAATCACGGTACACAATGTGACGATCCGGTGGCAGGGTATGAGTTTGGCGAATGCACGGTGAACATCATCTGTCAGCGTGTGTAGTGCCAACAGTAAAATTCAGAGGTTGTGGTGTTATGGTATGGTCGTGTTTTTCTTGGAGGGGGCTTGCACCCCTTGTTGTTTTGCGTGGCACTCTCACAGCACAGAACTATTTGGTCTAGGAATTAATTCGTGCGGTTGGTACGCACACATTGAAGCTGTAGTACAAACACAAAATACATAAATACCTTAAGAAAAATATTGTCCATCGCTAACCACCACTTTCGCCCATCTGTCAGGCAATGTACGGATTCCGTGGCGAAAGAAGTCCTCATCCTTGGAAGCGATCCAGTCAGAGACCCATGTTTCGATATCTTCTGAAGAAGTAAACCGCTGTCCAATCAAATCGTTGTTCATGCAATCGAACAAGTAGTAGTCCGAAGGAGCAACGTCTGGTGAATACGGCGGGTGGGGTAAAACTTCCCATCCGACATTTTCTAAATAGGTTTTGACCGGTTTTGCGACATGTGGGCGAGCGTTATCATGTTGAACAATAAGTTTATCATGTCTGTTCTCCCATTCTGGTCGTGTTCTGGCCAGAGCTTGCTTCAAACGCATTAATTGTCGTCGATAACGTTCTCCATTCATAGTTTCACCCGGTTGCAGCAGGTCATAGTACACCACACCTTTCATATCCCACCATATGCACAGCATAACCTTTGCACAGTGAATATCTCGTTTTGGTTGTGATGGACCTGGTTCACCTGGTTTCACCCAGGCCTTTTTTCGTTTAGGGTTCTCGTAATGGATCCACTTCTCATCACCCGTAATAATTCGATGCAGAAACCCCTTTCTGCTCTGTCGTTGAAGCAGCAATTCGCAAATGGTTTTTCGTCTTTCAACGTCTCTGTCTTTCAATTCATGTGGAACCCAATGTGACATCTTTTGAATCATTCCCATGGCTTTCAAGCGTTTGGAGACTGTTGTTTGATCAACGCCTAATGCTGCTGCAAATTGTTCCTGCGTTTGACACGAATCCTGCTCGAGCAATGCTGTCAATTCTTCGTCTTGAAATTCTTTTGGCTGTCCAGCTCGCTCTTGGTCTGCCAAGCCGAAATCACCACTTCTAAACCGTGCAAACCACTTCTGACACGTTCGCTCAGCTAGAGCATGGTCACCATACACTTCCACCAAAATACGATGACTTTCAGTCGCTCTTTTCTGCATGTTAAAGTAATGCAGCAGGACACCCCGCAAAAACACTTTATCAGGCACAAATTGCGCCATGTTCACTTAACTACAAACTGGTGTTGTTGACGCTTTAATCCACTGCCCTATACTACGAACGATACGCGATGACAGGGGTTTGCAACACATGTGTGGATACACGGAACTGTGGGACGCTCCGTTCGTTGCGCCATCTCTTGTCCACCCGCACGAATTAATTCCTACTGTGTATTTCAGATGTAAAGCATCACGGGCAATAGCCAATGGTGCGCGATATTCCGCGCGGTGTTGCCGGATCATGGACTCCCCTTTCCCTTCTCGCTCTTCCTCCAGTTGAGGTTATGACACATACATTTGCAACATTATTCGCAATGTAAATATACTATTCCAGCAAACTCAAGAATTTTGACTGTGCATCCTAGAAGTATATATAGCAATTAAATTACTTACCTATTAACTTTTCCAGTGGATATGCTAAACACTCGTCTTCAACACTACTTTCACTATCGTCTATGTCTTGTAAATTTATTATCATGGGCTAAAAAAAATGTAAACACAAAAAATAATTCTTCGAGACTGATTTCGTAGCACTTTATTTTTTATTTTTATTTTTTTTTTAAAGAAGGCTCCGCACTTGTACTCGGTTTGCGTAAAGACATTGCCAACTATAATTTTGGAGAAGAAACGAACTACCACGAAAGAAAGTAATCCAGACACTGATGAATTCTGTTTACGCTAGAAGAGAACTTACGTTCCAACACAACTAGCACCTTTGTTTCCTTCTCAGTTTTCATAACAAATAACTTTCTTGGGCTTGGTCTAAGTCACACAAAAACAATCCGTCTGATTCCTTAGCAAGTCCATATGATCGAGTTTGTTTTGGGTTACGATAATTTACGAGACCATTCAGACGCCTGGTGCTTTTGAATCCCTGCTGGAGGAGGAAAGAGGGAATAAGTGGTCGCATATATGTAAGGTAGTGAAACGTGAATTAAAAAAAAACATACTGCGTTTTATCTGTCGAGTAAGGAAGAATTTATCGCGAAGTAAATTTGAAAACAATATTACGAACTTCCCATACTTTGTTCTTACGATGTTAGGCATATATATATATATATATATATATATATATATATATATATATATATATATATATATATATATATATAAATGAATCAGTTTCCAAAGGCGTGTAGCCACGGGGGAAAAGGGGGCCCTGTCTTTCCAAACTATTTCCAACTCCAAAATGAGGTTCGTGGTATGTGTTTAATAAACTTATTTAAAAGTTAATGCAAATGAGGGACGTTTATAATAAGACATGAAAATTTAAAAAAAATTAAACATCATCAATACGGTTTCTGTACCTAATTAAAACAACTAAAATTAACCATATGCTTTATATTCTCATTTCCCTAACTGGGAGCACACCGTATGAACTCTCTATTAGATTATTGCATAATAATATCTGAGTTGATATTTTTTCGAGTTTTTTTTTCTTTACTGTTTTAACCCATATAAATACAAAGTCAGATAAACAGACTGCTATAAACAGCATTTGTTTTCTTATGAATAGGTTATTGATTCATCTACAATCCGGTTTTCAACTCAGTACTGTCAAAATCCGTCTTCTGATAAGGTAGCATCGTGAAAATATAACATGTGTATAGTATGTATGGTGAGTCAAAATGCTTTCATATTCTGAAAGAGATCATTTGTTCTCTTTTAAATGTGTGAAAAGCTTTCCTCCCCTTGAAAGTAATGTTCCCCTAGAATAACCTTCTGGTTACACCCATGATTATTCTGTAATAAAAGTTGAGTTTTCTATTTCCAAATTGAAGACAAATCCACTGGAAATTAGACGCGGGACTCATCGCTCGTTTTACTAATTGTTTTATATGGAAACCTTTAAAAGCGTGTATCATAACAACCAGTTGACATAAAAAGATGTAGTTTTCACGTATGTGTTCGTAACTCTTTTCTCTACTTCGTAAAGTGAGCAGTTGATGTGCTAATACAATATTTCTAATAAGCGCCTCTGGTATTGTCAAGATTCGCAGTAGCGCGAGAAGTCAGCGTGCAGCACTGCTTGTCGCGAATTGTCAACACCGCTCAAAGCCAATTGGACGCCGCGTGAAGCCAACTCAAGGCCATGCCGTTTATCATTTGAAATCTGTTATAGACCAAATACATTGGTGTTTTAAGCACCTTCTTTCTTCCCACTGTTGAAAAGCAATTTGGGGATGGCGATTGCATCTTTCAACACGATTCAACAACTGTTCATACTGCACGGCCTGTGGCGGAGTGGTTACACGACCATAACATATCTGTAATGGACTGGCCTGCACAGAGTCCTGACTTGAATCCTATAGAACACTTTTGGGATGTTTTGGAACGCCAACTTCGTGCCAGGCCTCACCGACCTACATCAATACCTCTCCTCAATTCAGCACTCCGTTAAGAATGGGCTGCCATTCCCCCAAGAAACCTTCCAGCACCTGATTGAAAGTATGCCTGCGAGAGTGGAAGCTGTCATCAAGGCTAAGGGTGGGCCAACACCATATTGAATTCAGCAGTACCGATGGAGGGCGCCACGAACTTGTAAGTCATTTTCAGCCAGGTGTCCGGATACTTTTGATCACATAGTTTATATATAATATAGATTACTTCCCAGATGCGTACGTGTCAAAATCCTTCCCAGATGCGTACAAGTGCCGTGGGCGATGACATGAGATATTTTGATATTGATAAGAGTTTTCCCACTTGCGTACATGTTTAATAACTGACATTGTTTCTCTGCATTTTAAATAAAGTTTCAGCAGATGAGGATATGGAATTGCATGCTCAAGGAAATACGAAAAGATGCACACATGCTTTCCACACTGTTGTAATTTTCTTTTTTCGACTCAACTCTTCACATTGAATTTAAATTCGACCAATGTGTCCCCGAAATGTGTGTGATATGAATTTACAAATCACATCAAAGGGATGCACAAGTCGGCTTTTATAAAGAGTCTTCGTCGAACTAATATCTGGATCAGGAGCGGTCTGGCATCTCTGGGGGCCTTCGGCAGCAGGAAGATAGGGGTGCCCCTTTAAAAAATTGTCCACTTGCGTATGTTACTAAATTCTATTATTATTGGCCCATTTAAGTAAAGTTACATACCGCATTGTTTTATAGGGGATTTATTTTAATAGCAAACCTCTACAGTATGCTTACATGTTCTAATTACATAAATTCTATTATAATATTCTTTAAAAACAAATTTTCAATACCTTGATCAATGATATAAGATAAGTAACCAATAAATACTTCCAGGAATACCTTATACTTTTCATACTTTATTAGATGAAACTTACAATACGTAGGTTACTTGAAACTTTAAAATAGTGATTTTGCATTGGCGTATAAAAATCTACATATAAAAAAATCCTAGAATCAAAGAAATGTATACAAATTGTGTACGTATTGTACTTAGATTCACTCATAAAAAGAAAATTTCAAACTATCAACCTGTAAAATTATGTTTGAATATCTAATATGAAATAAATTTAATCTGTTAAATATATATTTACATAAAATGTTGATGGTACTAACTAGTTATGTATACATTAACAAGCACATCTCACTCATAATGATGCAAACTATGCAAAAATATATGGAAGGTATTTTAAACGTGTGCAACAGGAAATATTTCAGATCAAATTATCTTCTCACGTAATGAATCAACATGAATAAATTAAAATTACATTGTTGCAGTTGAAACAATAATGAATAACAATGAAAAATAATTAGTGTACAACAATATGGACACATTACTCTTGTTTTTAAAGTAAGAAAATCTCCTCCAGTGCTTTACCAGGAGGTATGGTTCCTAGTATTGAAGCTACATTACCTCTCTGCACCGCCATGCTTATTCTTTGAATTAGGAAGCTGGTTGCCCTTTCATCACCGGATAACTGTGTGATGCGTTTTCCTACTTCCTTTATAAAGTTTAGGCCTTCCCTTCCCCACGAGCCACCGGATTCAACTGCAACTGGTACGAATTGATATTTTTCTATAAGGTTGTTGTATTTTCTTCTTTTCTCTATCTCTTTCCGACCTGCTGCATTGCCCGCCTGGATTGAAGAGAAAGGAAGTGTAACAGACCCCGATTACCGGTTTGTTTACATTGGATCCGTATTGTTATGTGTACCGGTTGAAGTTGAAGTTGGTTCCCGCATAGTATTACTGTGCCCAGTTTTGTTACGTGTAAGTCTACACTAATTTAATGTTAATTCGTTTTATATTGTTAGTACAAGGAATGGCACAAAAGAATACATGCACTCAATTTTGATATGATATACGCACATAAACACATTCGGAAATCTTCTAAATCTAACTCTTACCGGTGACTGCTTCTTTACAGTTTATACAGTATTTTAGAACAATTAATATAAGTAAGACTAGATATAACTAAAGCTTACCGAATATTTTGATATAGTTTTATTATTAGATTTCATTCGTTTGTGAATTATCTCGACGTTCACTTGTTACACTATATTACTGCTGATATGGCGATTTCTCTGGTTATTGCCGCAAGAGGGCGTTCGAATCGCTATACGTGGAACTAACAGTTTAAAAGATGGCGGCTCGGCGGTGAAAAGAAGTCCTCCGTCACTATGACAATACCTAAATAATTGCCTGGAGAGAATAATCTTTTAATTATTTATTTATTGAATAGAGTTTTCGGTAAGTTAGATATTAAAATAGATATAGAAATTCATGATTTTTACAGTTAGATTCTTGTATCGATATGTATTTATGGTAAAATTATGCGAATTATAATCAAAGATATAATAGTAGAAACCGCGTTTATAGAGGCCTGGCTACGAGTGTAAGATGACGCAGTGGATTAATAGATTTCAGTGTGGAAAAACGATGGCTTGTTAGCTCCTCCAAAAAAATTTAGAAATTCTGTAACTAAAAGTGTAATTCGGCCTGTAACCTAGTCAAAATCGTGGTTTAGACTAACCTAAGATGTTATTTGGAAGAAATAGATACGGAGGAGTCTAACAAAAGTCAAAATTTAGTGAAACCTTTTTCGGCTACAAGCCATCGAATGTCATCTCCGCCATTACTAGACACATGCAGTAATGGAGTGGGAGATGTAATTTATCGAAGTTGATTGCGGCGGCGGACCGGAAAGATATTCTACGTTCGTGGAGTGTGTAGCCGGTGTACCGAAGGAGTCATCTCTCGATTTTAAATAAGCAAGTAGATGAAACCTACTTTGCGAAGTTTGATCGCCCAGCTCAACCTGAGGACTATTATTCTGTGAAACCTGCGGATAATCGGGTAACATCTTTTCTTATTTTTCTTATAAACAGTATAGCAGTTCAGCAAATGGCATCTTTAAGAATCAGGATGTGTAACTAAGTTAAAGGGCGTTACGCGTCTATGAACTTGTCAATCGTCATTATCCACTTATGCTACAAGCATGTATAATTGAATTATTAAATCTTATGTGTGCCTCTACGTAAATTTGAAAAATATGTATGTTGATATTAGGGTAATACTTTACTTTGTACGTACCTTTCGATGGCAATGTACCTTGAAAATTTTGAATATTTAGATTAGATCGGTTATGTTAAATACATTACTGAATTATGTCTCGAATTATGTCCCGTGATGATGCCTTATTTTGTGAAATATTTGCTGTAGGTTAGGTTAGGTCTAATTTTGCAAATGTGTGATCCATAATATCTATGTAGGTTAGGTTAGATTCTCTTTTACCCGTGTTTCCAAATTTAATACGTGTCTTTTATATATTGCAATGTGATATATGCTATTTTGTTGGGAAACCTTTATCATGAACGCACATACGAATATTCCGTGTTTGAGAATTTAAGTATTTCGTAATTCATTTCATTCGCTTCAATATTGCTTCATGATGTATGTCAGTCGTAAACATTAAGATGAAATTTCTTTGAGAGTGCTCTGATATATATATTAAAGTGTCTTTTAATCGTATTTGTAATACATGCATGTAGGTTAGATAAAATTTCCATTTCTTACGTGTAGAACCGGTAACAATTGTGATTTGAGCGTGCTTTCCTATATTTTGTCGTGTGTCCCTTTGATATTAATTTGTAATGTATTTTTGTATCCGTGCTTGCCATATTTTGTCATGTGCATATTCAATACGTGTAATGTCGATAAAATTGCATTTCAAACGTGTCTATTATTATTATTTTTGTCGTGTGCTCTTTTATAATATCTCTTAATACATTAGTGGTTTAAAATCTTCTTTCGTATGTATGATCTCATTTCGTTGCACCATATATTTAGTTTTGTAGGTTAGGAAAAATTGAATATAACATATCCTCCGATGTTAATATCGTATCTTGATGAGTGCGAGTAATAGATCTGTGCCGATGCGGGAGAACTTCGCTCTGGACATACTTCCGGAGTTTGACATTACTATTTATAAAATACTATTTCGTGCTATGTTTGTTTATCTTCCGTTAGGTAGATATTTACTTTGAACGCGCCATAGTTACAGTGCGTAATTAACTGTTCGTGCCTATATATATTTGCCTCATCGAAACCGATAACATTAGAATATGTCTCAACTCGCTTCGCTCTTATGCGTATCCATCCTTCTAAGTTTAATTAGTTGTAAACAAAGATAAAAGGTTAAAAATGATAATAATTCTTTAAGAGGCGTTTCAGTAATTGGATCCTGTCGATTATATGTAGATTTTTTTTTCGTTCTCGCTAGACATTTGTAAATATATCACTTTCATTAATAGTAGTGCTTTCATATTAAATGTGTTATGCGAACAATACATAGGTTAACGTAAAGTAATGCATGATGCTACTCATTGTTTTTTTTATTATTAAAAATGGAGTTGTAGTAGCGATGATATTGCCTATGGCTGCATAATTTACATGTTGTTTGATGAACGACAGGAATGTGATAAGTGATGAACGCCTAATTAGAAGGGATGGATCGTTAATTCTTTGAGTAATAATAGGTTCTATATGTACTAACGAAATATGTTTGAGGATCATGTTGAAAAATCTGGATATGTTAAAGCAATATAATAATGTCATTTCATAAAGATGTTAATGAAGTATCGTAGAGATACCACGATGGAGGCAAATGTTTAATGAGGCAAATGTTTAATGACAATTTCTTTTTTTTCCTTTTGAATCTGTTATGATGTAAATTGTTAACAAATTGGCACGAATAAATAGTCATAAAAATTTAGCTCTATAATTTCAAATATAATCTATACAATTAGAATTTATGAAATTTTTTTTTTCTTAAAAGTACTAATTAAGCTGAACAATGTTGACTCTTATTCTTGGTTGGCCACAAAACAAGAATCTGGAAACTTCTGATGATAAATAATAGCTTTATCGTTGTGTCTTTCTTTTCTTTTGCTAAAGCTAATGCAACCTGAACATTAAATCTAATATAACCTTGATTTTTTTTTCAATACCCTGAAAACGATTTGTTATAGAAGGTTGGAAGGTGCAAAAGTGTCTGTGCATGTGAAGTCCCAAATTAAGGCTTTACCTTTCTTCCAAGGAATTAAGGACATCCCATCTGGTCTTTTTCCATCTGTTCTACTACAGCCATTTGGCTCCCTTATTGCCGGTACACCTGCGGAGATGAGTATTCTGTTGATGAAGAAGAATATTGGCATATTATGAATACAACATTTACTAACAGAGAAAATAAGTCTCCTTCTACGTAGATCAGGTCTATAGGCCTGACATCTAAATGCTTCATTAAACTAATAACTTTTTCCTAAGTTTCTCACTCGATATTGCTGCTTCATCTATAGTTAAATTTTTATCTAAATTTACAAACAAGTCTCGTTCTACATATATAAATAGTAGCTTAGACATTAAATCTTGGTTTAGCACAGAAATTCTGATCTAATCTATTCTTAAAATTTTAAGTTTTGAAAAGGTCCTTCCGCAGGTTAGCTGTGTACAAAGCAGAGTTAATATAAACTTGTAAGCTGTATATAGATTAGTTAAAAAAAATTCCAGATTGTGACAGCACGAAAACAATGTTAAAAGTACATGCTATGCATCTAGAACGTTTCTTCTTCACTGAGCAGTTGACATAGCTCTCGTCGCCTTCTTCTGACTGAACCGTCATTCGTCTTAATTTAAGTTATTTACATCAATTTCATCACTTTGATCCCACGGAGTCTAAGATCAACTTTGGTTAGGTTACAAATGGTGCGTAAGACTTCTGTTGGAAATTCGTCAATGTCTGCTGTTTCAGGTTTTTTTTTTTTTATGTAGCTATGAACAATCTTTCAAAATATCTGCTTGGGTTAAATCTTTTTTCAATACTTGAAGTAGAACAATCGATAATACAGAAAAGAGGCATTTTTCTTCGAAATTCTCTTCTCATCGAAGTCCAGTGAAACCTACATCATTCACATCCTCTAAAATACTGTTTTGCACACTATTTTGTTTTGTCAAGCAGAAATTCAAAGTGCTCTGAACTAATTTTAGCAGTGATTTGTTGTAACTAAGTTTACACCAACTTCCAATCTGTACAGTAATCCATTTCTTTAAGTATTTTGAAACGGAAGTTGTGATCAGAAAAATATCGAGCATGACAAAAGGCATGAGAATATACTCGAATTTGGACTATTGCTTTATCATATCTATGGCCACGAACTTTGATTTGCAATCCAATCTTCGATTCAATCAGAGGCGGCCTTAGTAGTATGCGGGGCCCCGGGCGGGGGGGTTCGGTAGGCGAATCCCCCCCCCGAAGCCAGGAAATATAGGTGAAATTTTTGAGGGGGTAAGGGGTTCTTATGGCATGGGGGTCGATATAACTTACGACATTAATGATTCGGAAACATTTTACATGCATGCAAGATCAACAAACTAGAACACATAATAAAACTATCACTGATAGGGATGCGCACGAGTCGAGTCGAGTCGAGATTTAAGCCTGTCTCGACTCGACTCGAGAAAGTGTCGTCTCGACTCGAAAATATGTTTCTGTCTCGACTCGACAGTCTCTGTCTCGATTCGACTCGAATTCGAGTCGAGACAAAATATACGAGATAAAATATACGCACACATCAGCCAGACCATTATGACTACCTACCTAATTGTCAGTATGTCGACCTTTGGCATGGATGACAACGGCGACACGCCTTGGCACGGACGCAATGATCCTTGGTAGGTCGCTGGAGAGAGTTGACACCACATATGCTTACACTGGTTACCTAATTCCCGTAAATTCCGGGGAGGGGGTGATGCACCCTGACGTCACGTTCAATCACATTCCAGATGTGTTCGATTGGGTTCAGATCCGGCGAGTTGGGTGGCCAGAACATAACTTCGAACTCGCTTCTGCGCTCCTCGAACCACCCCATCACACTCCTGGCCTTGTTACATGGTGCATTATCTTATCGAAAAATGCTATTACCGTTGGGAAACATGGTCATCATGAAGGGGTGTGCGTAGTCTGCAAGTATTGTGCGATACGCCTCGACCGTCATGGTGCCTTGCTCGAGCTCCACTAGATACATGGATGCTCACATAAATGTTCCCCAGATAATAATTGAGCCGCATTCAGCTTGTCTCCGTCGCGCAGTACAGGTGTCAAGGAGCTGTTCCCTTGGAATACGACGTATTCGCACCATCCCATCGTCATGATGAAGAAGTTATCGGGATTCATCAGACAATGCAACGCTCTACCACTATACCAAGGTCCAGTGGCGACGGTCACGTATTCATTTCAGTTGTAGTTGCCGATATCGTGGTGTTAACATTCGCACATGAATGGGTTGTCGGCTGCGGAGGACAATTGTGAGGAGTGTTCGGTGCACTGTGTGTTCAGACTAGTGTTGTGAAGACCTGGGAAAAACGAACATTTTGGGTATTAAAAAAAAAACAGTTTTTTTATAGTTTTCCCGAACTTGAAAAAAAAAAAAACGGAAAATTTGGGTAAAATTGAAATTTTCGAATATTTTCTTATATTATGCTTTCAAAATTAAATCTATTTTGTATTTACTAGTTTAGAGTTAAGCTAATTGAGTACTTATGTTTCTTGTATTAGAATAGGGAAATTTTGTGCGCAACTAATCCAAACACTTCAAAATTAGCACCGTGATAGAACGGAGTTATGACAACAAAAGAAATTAAAATATAGTCCTAGTTAGCTTAATTAGTATAGACGCTTTAAAATTATCTTGAGCAATCTTATGAAGTTCCCCCTTGATAGCAGGGAAGTGTTAAAATAACGGGGCCAGAATCATTTTAGTTAATATGTTAAATCAAACATATATTTTATAGAGATATCTTCCTAGTTCTAAGTAAAATTTCCGGAAATTTTGAATCCATTAGAAAAAATCATTTGTCTGGAAATATTGGCAAAAACAGGAAAATACAATTTAAAAATTATTTATTGGCCTGATGCTAGTCAACTTAGTTATTGTAACATGTCTGCAGCATATACAGTAGGAAGTCGAAAATCCGAACTAATTGGGACGACAGGTAGTTCGGATTTTCGAAAATGACCAAGAAAATGCCATTTAAGCTTACATACAGTATACTGTACGGTATGTTCTTCTATCGATACAGTGGTTACTCAGTATATACACTAATTGCAATACCGTACGAAAGGCTACTTACATTTAATGTTTCTGAAGAACTTGCTCGTACACTAAATTACACTGATCTTGTAAGTCACACTTAAAACTTATAGGCCTAAGAGAAAATAAAAATATGTATGACAATTATGTATGAATGAACTTTTGTAAAAACACTGACTTCACACAACGTCGACGGACACACTATTGTTTGTTTATCGCTAGCGTTATATTAAGACAAAATGTAAAAAGCTTCTAGGGACCGCGTTCGGATTTTTGACGTTCGGATTATCGACGTCCTACTGTATATACAATGTATTTCGCTAACGGAAAAATACTTAAAGCAACAAGATTTAATTCTACTTTTTAGTTTTCTAATTTCTGGTAAAATCTCTCTTTATTCTTTGTATATTTTTCGAAGAACTCGAAAAGAGAGAGGATCTTATTTGCATATACACACATATACCGCACAAGAGAGTAAATTTGAGCAGCGAGAAATATATTAAAGGGTTGAGTATGTGAAACTTCCGTTCGTTATTATTACAGAATAGCAGAATACCCGTTCTTCGCACGGGAAGAATACGTTTCATTTTGGACACAAAGGGCACTAAAACTGTCACCAATAAACTTATGGAGCCTCAAAACTATGAATTCGACATTAATATCGGTAATTTTCAATTATTTTACATGTCACCATTCCCTCTTAGGAGTACTAAGGACTGAATTTGTGGATTTAAACGGCATCTTCTGTTCATCTCAGGGACCTCGAAAATATGGATTCGACCACCATTTTTGATCATGTATATAGTGTTATTTTTTTAAATAATAAAGGTGCCGGTAGGCTGGATCTCACGTTCACAATGGTTAAAAAGTTGGAAAGTTGGTTGCATACCTTTCAGGGTAATAATAATAATAATAATAATAATAATAATAATAATAATAATAATAATAATAATAATAATAATAATAATAATAATAATAATAATAAGCACAATATATAGCATAATTAGCTCCCAATATTCAGACTTCAAACCCTACACTTTTGAGTAGAACAGCATTTTCATAAAAGATAATTGAAATATAAGCACGTACGCAGCAATTTTTTCGGAAGAAAAATGAAATGAAATCTTTAAGTTTTACATCCCACGGTTATGCTGGCTAGGCTATAGGAGACGATGATAATGAGAAATGAATGAAATGGTGGAATGAAGAAAGTGAAAGGAAACGGGAGAATCCCGAGAAAACCCACGAGCGCGGTGTTTGTCCATCACAAAGTCCACACGGCGCTAGCTGGGATGGAACCAGGGACCCCAAGCACCGGAGGTGAACGCTCTACCACTGAGATACCGCGCCCTCTATTTATTTCGGAGGTATTTGGGGGGGTTCAAGTTCAATTTGAGGATAAATTATATTAACATTTGTAAATTTGCCCCTAGAATTAGACTAAATTTGTACAAAAATCAGGATTTCGGGGGGTCCGGATCCCCAAATTCCACCCCCTGCGTTCGTCCCTGTTGAAATATCTACGTTTTATAGACTATTCCAGACAGCAACGTAAATTACGAAAAGACAGCATAATATTTTAAAACATGGTTCATATAATAAGAAATGTACTCTCATGGTCCTTGGCAATTTTATAAAAGCGACTATATTTTTTGCCACATCTGGAGATAACTACTCGATGTTCCTCTACACACTACACACTTATACGTACGTTTAAAATTCAATTAAATTTTTCATAATTCGAAAATATTTACAGCTTTTTTGTCTGCCACACCACGCAACAAATCACACGACCAACTAAATGGAAGATACTTAATTGCTGAAAATTCATCCCACGACGTTTTAGTGTCCCCGAAACCGAAGCCGCTTGCAAAATGTTCAGATTCACAGGATCTCTTGAGCCACTGTGGTCGGAACTACAATCTTTTCCACCTGTAATTGAGCACAAACTCGAGAGCGCGACGAGTTAAAGTTGCTTTTCAATGCGAAAAAAAAAAAAAAAGAAAGAAAAACTAAGATTTTAGACAGTAAGCTTGGTTTATTAAATTGCTTTTCTCAACGTGTCGGCAAGTAACAAAAGTGAGCGGTCTTCGATATCCAAAGAAGTTTTTTGCCAAAACATACAAAGAAACAATAGCACAATAGTTTCGATAACATCTGTGTGGTCCTTCGGTAGGCTACACATCCCGTTATAAAATTGGTAGAGGAAAGAGTGGTTTGGACTGCACCCGTGGCCAAAATAAAACGGCTTGTATTGATAGTTGAATGTTGCATCTTGAATGCACATTTCCATTTACTGAATGCCCATTTGTAAAAGAGAGAGAGAGTGACTTTTGTTCACCATCCACTTTTGCCTTGTTGCTTTATTTATCTCAGGAATTCAACCCTCAACTTTCCATCTCTAATGGCCATTGAATTAGCGACAGACAAATTTGTTGGGAGACATCAGTGTTTTCAGGAAAAAAAATCTGGTCGGTCCAGAGCCTTTATGGTTTATATTACTGTGCGGAAAAGGAGTGAACAAAGGGAAGCGCGAGGCGTACCAGCAAAGGAAAGATTCCTGAAGGAACAGATTCGCAGCTCTTTCTCCTGAAAGAAAAAAGGAAAACGAAAACAAACAAACAAAAAACTCTGATTTTCAATAAACGTATACATTTACTATTTGGTAATTTTTTTAAAGTTTCTTGTCAACCCATTTTTAAGACAGAAAAGGAAATATTCCGCTAACATTAAAAGGTGCCAGTATGTCGTACCGTTGCGTACTGGCAGAAAAATCGCCATATATATCCTTCTGCCAAGTTGCGGAGCTGAATTTGGATTTAAAAGGACGGAAGTGTCAAAGTGTCACTGTTCATCTTAGCGTCCCCGAAAACTATCGATTCGACGCTAATATCGTTCATTTTCAATAATTTTTATATATCTCCTCCCTCCTCCAAGTTGTGGGGCTAAATTTTGAATAAATGGCATCGGAAGTGTCATTGTTCATTTCAGCGACCCCGAAAATTGTGGATTCGACACTAATATGTCATTTTTCCCTCTCCCCTTCCCTCAAGTTGCACCTTCAAAGTAAAATGATAAAAACCATCCCGAACCTAATCTATGTTGAAAATTTTATCGAGATCGGTCTGATGATTCAAAAGTTATTAAGTTAGAAACATAGTCATTTTCATTGTAACAGATGATCTGTCGCACTAGAAAACATGTATTTGTTTACAAACAGGATTTTGTACATAAAGTTTATATAAGTGTCTATATTAAAATATTAAATAATAGTAATTATATGTTTTAGTGCATCAGTTTTAGTGAAATTTGCCTACTGCTCTTTCTCTTAAGAAGTAATTTGGTTAAAATTAACAAAACTTCACCAGAACAAAGAGCATATTGAGAACTCAGTTTTATTCAAGAGACCTATTTGTTGCAACAGAACACTTCATGTTGGTAGGCTTGTATGTAACTGTAATTAATGCATGTAACTGTATGTAAGTGTAACTTCTGTAATTAATGCACATCCACGAATAAAGGACATGTGCAAACTATTAATTTTCAACTAGCTGAACCTGCGCTCTCTATACAGCGCATCATTCACATATGAGCATGGATCTCCTTGTCATTCCTCATATCTCTATATGTCCTTTTACAGATACAAGTGAAGAAAGCATTCATAAAAATCGGCAAGGGATATCATAAAGGGGAAATTTTTTCGACTATTTTTTTTCAATATCTCGCACTGTTTCCAAGATTTGAGCCGACTTGTGGTTGGAATTTCTAATTCATATATGACCAGTGTTTTCTTTCTTTTTGCATGGATTATGTAATAAGTAAATAAATTACATACACAATTAATTATGTCAGTTATATACGTAGTTCATTAAAAAAAACTCTCTAAAGAATGAAAATCCTGGAGACTGGAGAAATGGTTATCCTTCGTTTTCTTATCATTTGGCCATAAAACAAACACTTGAGTGATATACAACTCCCTGTATATACATCTATGTGATGTTGGAATATATAACTCGTAGGGTATGAAGCTTTACTTTAAAAAAAAATCAGTACTTCCAGTGTATCCCTAAAAGTTTAATAAAGAACTAATGGCCATGTCTTTTAAATATTCATTAGAACTGGACAATTTACTCAAAATTTGGAATCGACCAATGAAAATGGCAGGTTTCTAGCACTTGCGGGTTCAATATCTCATTGGCGAAAGGACTGGAGACAAACATATAAACTTTTCTGTCGGGACAAACATATATGTGTAAATCTAGTATTTTAATACAGATAATAATTGGAATAGTTTTATTTTCGAGTGCTATATTTTAATATTCACAATATTGAAATTTTTGAACTTATATTTTTCACGCGTTTGAAAAAAAATAAGGATATCATTATTAGTAAAATTAACCTAATACAAACATTTTTTTATTTTTTTCAATGTTTCCAATTTTTCCGGAAAGAAATCGAAAAAAACCGTTTTTAACCAATAGGGTCAAAATTCCCGGAAATTTTACAACACTAGGTAAGACACACTTGTACTTGGCCCAGCATTAAACTCTGATGTTAGTTCCGACGCAGTTTGCTGCCTGTCCTGTTTTACCAGTCTGCTCAGCCTACAACGTCCGACATATGTAATGAGATTGGGGGCGCCCAACACCTCGACGTTTGAACGTCATTTCCCCTTGGTTTCACCACTTGTTGGAGACACCCACCACAGCACTCCTCGAACACCTGACAAGTCCTGATGTTTCCGAAATTCTCGTGCCGAGTGTTTCTAAATGAGTACTTTCTTAAAAATAATATTAAAAATTATAGAAAGATTTTCGAGACATTCGAGTCGAGTCGAGATTTTTATGAGCTGTCTCGAATCGACTCGTGTCTCGACTCGAAAATTCGAGTCGAGAAATACGTTTGTCTCGACTCGTCTCGAATTTTACAACGTTTGTCTCGACTCGAATTCGAGTCGAGTCGAGTCGAGATTCGAGACATGTCTCGACTCGTGCGCATCCCTAATCACTGACTTACGAAGCAGCTGCTTTGACGGTCACAGACGGTCACAGACGCAAAATCGTTGATAAGGTCCTCGTAGTCCATTGTTGAGGCAACTTCCTTTTCGATGGACAAAATAGCTAAACCGCACAATCTGCTTTGCGACTTTGTTGATCGTAGATAGTTTTTGATAAGTTTCAACTTCGAAAAGCTTCTTTCCGCGTTGGAAACTGTCACAGGAATTGTCAACATAATTCTGTATGCAATAACGATGTTGGGAAATGAATCTCGAATGGGCCAAACGTACTGAAGACACTCTTGGGCGGCATTGATGTTATCAGGAAGCATTTCTCGAAAAATCTTCAATTCTGCGCACAAGTCAATTCCGTCCAAATCGCGTGAATCTTCTGCGCGTAACATGTTGTCCAAATCCATGCAGCACTTTAACAAATAATCGTCGTTCAATGACCGCAAACCCTTCAAGTTGTATAGAAATCCAAAGATTGAAGCATACTCTTCCAGTTGTTCGAATATTTTTTCTATTGAGGTAAGTGCTTGATCCATTATCCATAAGAAATATCCTGTTCTGAAGGACTCCTCCGGCGAAGATGTTTCTTCGTCGTTACCCTCATAATCGAATTGTTTTTTCTTGCATCTGACTCTTCGTTCCTTGAATTTCTGAGCTACGTTCATTTTGGACGCAATTTCCTTTGCTGCGATCGGAGAATCCGGTTTCCCGGTACTTTCTCAAGAAAGTAACAAGGCCTTTGATTTGCTGTATTGCCACATCGAGCTGCATGTCAGCTGATTGCAGTTTTGCTTACAGCATTCACAGCAAATAAAATGTCATACCATATGATTAAGCTCAGAATAAACTCGAACCTTTCGAGCTCATAATTTGCAAACATTCAGCTTCACTTTGTAATGTACCATTACAGTTGAAAGTAATGGCAACTTTTTTTACGCACCCTGTACCTAGTATTTTCTTTACTTCGATTTCGGTTTAATTACACAATTTATTTATTCTCCTTACTTCAAATTAAATGTAATGAATCGAAAGGTTTCGTTAGTAATCATATTTTAACTGAATAATATATTTATTTATATTTTGATTAAGTGTAAATCCCATTTTCGCATATACAAGTTGAATAGTAATAAGGTTTATCAGGCCGACGTCATACCAAAAAATAATTCCGTCATTGGATATAAATTTTATTAATTTCAGACCAATGTAGAATTCAGTCAGGTACCTAATCTTTCCCTCCCCCCTCTCACTAGTCCATAGTCACTTTCAGATCCGGTTATATCTGGATTTGCCAAATTTCTATTTGTTTTGTAATTTCCGCGGATAAAGGTTTCGTCCTGATTGGTGGAATTTTCCAACCCTTGTCGTTTTCGGCGCAATGTTATTATAATAATCGAAGACACATTACGAGGCGCAGCTCGTGATTTCTCCTTCTACATATCTGCGATAAAAGGACGGGAATTCTAACTAACTCAAGGTAATATCCAGTTAATTTCATTGATAAACGCTATATGATTATTTAGGAGCTGACAAACTTCCATTTTTCGTCAAGTGAACTGTAAAATAAAGGAGAAATAGGAACCAGCTTTTCAGACGCCATATTGCTCATCATCCAAGCCGAAGCATAGACAGTTTATAAGAGTGATTTTACTTTCCTTTTCTTTCAAACAGTAAAATTCAGTTAGGGATTAGGGAAATACGACCTGGTTTCGTACATTCTATAGTGTATATTGTAAATGTGATTTCTTTTTTTTAATCAGTAATTGCATGTACACAGTAGGTTTCATAGTTGCAATGTTAACTTTCGGAATGGCAGCTTAATTTAACAAAAAGGGGCTCCTATTTCTCTTTCCAAATTGAACCATTTCTAGCGGGGGAATGGGTTAGTTATTGTTTGTTTTAGGGCCTTTTTCCCCTCTCAGGGGAAGGGTCCCTCAATAAACATCGTTAAGGTGCCCCCAGGCCATCAATCTTTAGTAATAATTTAGTAAACAGTTGGTCAGGTCAATTGGACCTAGGGTTAACTCTTCTCATTTTGCCCCTTAAAGTTTAATAGAGCCAACTCTATATACCGACAAGGAGTAATATGTTTAAAGGTGCTTGCCTTTAATATGCATGTAATTAAATGATGCTTGTTTAGTTAATAGTTTTTATGTGTAGTATTTATAGTGGTGTGTGTAGTTAGTAGTTCTGTGTGAGTGCGTGATTTCTATGGTTAGGACAGTGTAGTTCATATGCGTTAGTTTAATACCATTTGTCTAACTCAAAGCACACTAAACGAGAGTAAATATTAGATTTCTGATTCATAAGTACAAGTATATATTTCAGTACACGGTAAATTATGTCCCCACTACAGCGCCATCGTGTCCGTTTCCGGTAATAAGTTGTTTGTTGACATTACGTCATTGCACAAGTTAGTGATTTAGTTTGTTTGATTTTGGCCCCTTATTTCTAAATTACATCCCGTGGACATGGTTTTCGGTTCAAATGAGTGTACGTTTTGATGAAATAGCATGAGATCTCGTAGTTCTGAAAATTACAGCTCGCTAGGTCAAGTAGTAATCGAAATATCCACTGAAATCAAGAACGCCTATTTTCTTAATAGCCCACATGATGTTACTGTTTGTTTCAAAATGTAATATTAAATTCTCTTTTCCCGTGGCTGTAGAAAAATTCCATTGTTGCTTTAGTTTTATCAGCACATCAGAAATAAAATCATCGTTGACAATTTAACTTTCAGTGTGTGCACGCCTGACTTTTTTTTAACAAAACTGCGAAGTAAATATAATTTGGGTGCTGCGAAACAAAGAGTCCGTGGTTCGATGAATGTTATCGTGTAGTAGTTTAAGCGTGACGGATCGTGATAATTATATGTTTATTAGTGCGTAATGTAAATATGTGTATGGCCTGCGTGTAAATGTATTTAATAGGGTGTCTGTAAAATATTACTTCGCGTGGAAATGAGTAAATAATGAATGAATGTAATGATATAGTAATAATACAATATAAAATATGAATGAGATGGTAGGACACCCGTACTTAAATGAATAGGCCCAGTGTATATTCTATATGGAGAATATGAATATGTTTTACTGAAAATCTCTCTCGTTTTGACTTCTACACCAGTACATTCATCCAACCGAGTTTGCTATTTGGATAGTAAAGTGTAGTTGGGAATTGTATGTTACTTCGCATTTAAGTACCTCGTACTAACAGCCACGGATCTTAAGCCTTTCAACAGATAGGGTAGCATCATGTGGGAATTACTTCTAAAGGTTGACAGAAATGATAATTAAGAAAACTAACTGCTATATCCTGTGATCATCGAAAAGTACAGGTTTGGTCATTTGTACCTGTAACATTCATTGACTTTCCGAGATTTTTTTTCCGTTGCTTACCTTATTTATTATGCAGTGTTCATATAGCTTAGTTCAGACTATCCGATTAAATAAACCGCTACTAAATTAATATTTATGTCAATCGCGTACCCGGATGTCGACCCCTAGTCCCCTTAAGTATTTTCATTTCTTTTCTTAGTTTAATTAGATGAGGGAAATTAACGACATCCCAGACTTTGGCATGTCTGCGCAGGGTAGCCATCGGTGATGTTTGGTCATTGAAATCAACGATCCAAAATTCAGTTTATTTATTTTTTTTTTATTTTGGCAAATCACTAGTTAGGGATATCTTAGCTATTACTTTTACTCTAGTTTCTTTACTGTCCTTGAACCTTCTTAGTTCTTCTGAGGGGTCGAATATTTTTTTTACTTAGAGATTTCAAAATTGGGGACGCAGTTACCTGGTCCTTTCCCCCTCTCCTTTTATCCTGCTGATCTGGGCCGGATACGGGCTCGGATTTCAATCTTACAAGCAAACTCTTGTGGGATTGGGATCTCATGGACACAGACTTGCATCCTTGGCAGCAGGACCCCCTCCTAGTTTACGTATTTAAGTAAACCACCCTCTTTCGGCATATGAGAATATTTTTGGCTATAAGTTGTTATATATTTAAATTCGATCACTCTTCTGTGTAGTGAGTAGTACTTTAATCTTTCTCCTTTCGTTGGCGCCGCTTTCTCTCTCTTGTCTCTTTCTTCCTTCTTACTTCGAGATTTTTTTAAATTTCAACCTTCCCCCCCCCCCGGTTTTGAAACTCATGAAAACATACAATATTCATATCACTTATTTCGATCGTATGTACTAACTGAGACATCGAGGAATGCAATTCGTGGAGGTATTTCAGCACAACTCAGGACCATTTTCGCGATATTCAACCCACCAGGGGACGGGCTGACGAGAAGGTACACTATGATTTCAGATTCCCAGAAACTTACTTGTTATTCATCGATCGTACAAATTATACCCATTGACGACTGATTTCTGGTTTTCTTTCTATTGATTGGTTATATGGTGTATGTATTAGTAGTTTGGGCCCACTAGTTTCGAATAACATTGATTTTTTCTTTCTCTGTATATACATCTATATATGTACATACATAGTTTAAAGGGTTACGTGCCTGCTCTATTTGTTGTATTTCCACCTCTTGTGTCAACTTACTAAATAATATCAACCATTTCTTTATACGCGGATCTTAGTAAATTGAATCTTTGTCGATTATCGGGTTTATATATATAAAGTTCAATGTCGCAACCTTATGAAAAGAAAAATAATTTTGTTAGTCAGGGTTTTTGTTTTGTCTTTGAGCCAATCAAATGTGAATATTTACCGAATATAAAAAGGTTATGTAGAATTTAAACGTCGACGAAATACTGAGATTGATATTAGAGTGAAATTGATTATATTGGGGAATATGAATATATATATATATATATATATATATATATATATATATATTCATATTCCTCAATATAATCAATCAATATATATACGAGTATGTATGTAAAGGGCTCGCTATTTACCCTGGTTGTTTTAGGTTGCCATAGATTTTTGACACCCGACACTGACCAACTATTTGTGATATACAGTATTACCGCGTAAATTGTAATAAGTGACTCCTTATTGAGTTGTTATTAATGTTTGTGACTGTTAAAGTTGAATATCATGTTAAATACTGCATGTAAATAGAACAAGTAGCAGGTCGTAAGAAAAGTAAAAATAACCCTAATCCTTATCCAAATTTATTTTGCAAGATCATTGTGAACTCAGTAAACTACGAAACAGTGCGCCCCACCAACGAATCCTTCTATCAGTAATCTATGAAACAAATCCTCCCCTACGAACTGGAAACATAACTATTTCTCGTTCGTCAGTTTAGTGACTAAAACATTTTGACTCCACGATCTATACTAAAAAAAAAAAATGTGATCTTAAATTCAATGAATTGAAATGTGGTCAATAATTTAGTAATGTGAATACAGGACCTAGATAGGTCCAGAGATCTAGCTCTATTGAGACATATAGTATTATGGAAATATGGTCCCAATGTCTGGGATTGATTCGACAATTTTTTTTAAATCTGAATTAACTTTTGAAATTTTATACCAAATGCGTCAAGTGACGAAATGAAAATTTTATATATAATATGAAGTCTCATGGACACCAATCACAGTGAATAAAGAGAGTAGAAAAAGGAGCTACTATCGACGTGAGAACAAAGACTCATAAAATTGTCGAAATTTCTCCTCTAGGGACAGAGACTCAATAAAATGCTACCAAAGTGTTTTTTTTTAAGATTAATTAACCAATTATATTTTTTTCTTTTCTTTTTCACCATGATATGTATTCATTGTACTGAACCTGAAATATGTTTAATGTTTAACTTTGATTTTTTTCCTTCTCTCTTCGTCTTTCGTTTTGTCGATTTTTTAAAAATGTAATCCAACTTTTAATATCTCTAGAAAGAGAAATGCGTTATTCGGTATTGTTGGAAGTAGCAGATTTCTGTGCATGCTTATGAAACATTTTTTTTTCATGTATCGAATTTTTCCTTTTATGTCAAACTAAGTTTTCTTTTATTGAAATGTAATAAATGTCTATAGAAATGTAGTTAGGTTAGTTTAATTCAACTAAATACAACCTGAAGTATACATTGTCCTGTATGAATGTGTGTGTGAGTGAAATGTAGGTTTAGTATTAAGTGCACCAATTCTTTTGACATATATGTGTAACTTACTACAATTAATGGTAGTTGGCAATTAAAGTCTTTGAATGTCAATACTAACTTAATTTAAGTTGGCTCTATGAAGGAAGCAAAAAGGACCGAAGTAACCTGAACGAATGATCATCATAGGAGAACTTCGAGAGTCAAAATCTTCGACAAATAGATGTGTTACTCTGATTTTTTTTTCCTGTGGTCGATTCTAGAATGCCATCAACTTCGTCGTTTGTTTTTTTCAAATATTGGATATTATTCTAGAACTTCTGGAAATATTGGATAAACGGTTAAATTAAACTTTCTCATCTATCTCAGAGCTAGATTGGGATAATTCGGTAGTTGGGGTTAAATGGATCTAGGTCTGGGATGTATGGGTTAACATGTGTCTACCTTTGATCACCTTAATACCAAACATTCACCCAATAGCTATTGGAAATGATCCCAATTCGATAATTATTCACTTTCCTTTACCATATTTCTCAAAATACCCAGGAACAGTTTCCTCTTTATCACCTTACTTTACTTTTTTTTCTCTTCTACCCTATCTTCCTTTTCCTTTCTTCACCTTCTTCTTCTTCTATTTTTAATAAAACTGAAAAGGGGGTCGTGACTGGGAATTCTATGTATAATAAACACGGTCATGTATTTATTTATTTTATTTTATTTTCTTCAGAAGTCCGATAAAAGTTTTCTCCTTTCGATCGAACCTAGTATGTTCGAAATTAAGAAATGGATAATATATTCCAATATAATTAGACATAAGCCTATAGCTTCATGAATATCCCCCCCCACCAGGGGCGAACGGTTCCCACTCACGACTTATTCCATGCATCTCATTTGTTACAGAGCGATCTGAGCATAGTACTTTCTTAGTATTCTTTCTTTCTTTTTCCTTTTCCTCCTTTTTTTTTGTTTTAACTTTTTACTAGCGGATCATTGGCGGTATCTGCGACAGTCAACAGTGCCTCCCTGACTTCTTTCGTCTGATAACGCAGCGCTTTCACACTTTCCAGGCGGCACTCCCACCGCGTTTCTGAAAGTGATTTTGTAGTCATGAAAGGCACGGTTTCTTCCAAAATTTTCCACCTTTCAGCCAAGGCAGCAAAGCATTTATATATTCTCTGTATGACACCAAAAAACGTCACTGCTTGGGAGTTGCATTTAGCCATGTCTCCTAAAACAAGGTTCATATTATGGCAGCCACACGGAGTGTAAAATGCTCGATTGTTCATGCGAAGAATGTGCGCTTGAACTCCTTGGTGTTTTCCCTTCATGTTCGCACCATTGTCGTACCCCTGGCCACGACAATCGGCGATGTCCAGACCGAGGTTCGCCAGTGCGGCAAGAAGAGCTTCAGACAACCCCTTTCCTGTTGCGTTGTCCACATCCAGAAATTCGATGAAGTGCTCCACCACCTTCACTTCCGGATCTGATAAGTCCACAAAACGCAATATTAGGGACATCTGCTCTTTGTAGCCAACATCAGGTGTGCAGTCAAGGATGACGGCAAAATATTTAGCAAGTTACACTTTATCAATAATTTTCCCCTTTACTTCTGACGCCATCAGGTCGATAAGCTCATTTTGGATCCTATGCCCGAGGTAATGGTCGTGAGCCTCGTCGTTCTTAATTCAGTGGAGATGTTCTTGCATGGTTGGATCGAATTTGGCTAGCATCTCAACTAAGCCTAAAAACTGACGATTGTTCGGCGCATAAAGTTTCTCCGTTCTCCCACGAAATGCACTGTTGTTTTCGACAAGGTACTGTACAATCGCTAGAATTCTTGTTAACACTGCGCGTCAATGCAGCTTTTCTTTTCTAATTCGTTCTAGCATCATGTTATCTATTGCGCTACTATTGGACATTCTCCGAGCTGATTTCAACCACGCTGTCATGCACTTAACGTGATTTACAGAAACTTCGTGGTGTTGAAGTTTATCGCCAAGATGCTTCCAGTCGTAGCAGCCTTCGTTTGCTAACTGGCCTCTAGTAGCTGTCGTGCCAAACAACTTACAAGGAAAGCAAAATACTCTGTCTCTGATCTTCGAATAACTTAGCCATCGCCTATCCACTGTTTCTCCGTTCGGCATCCTCCGTGTAAAGAAATTGTTCGAAAAATGTCTGTTACCTTCGTCCTTTGGGTATTCACAGTCACTTAGCCTGATTGGACCCTTCTCTACTAACATGTCACGCACTTCACTGTTAATATGTTTCCAATTACCTGGATTGTATATGTCCTCGAACAATGTGCTCGTCGTTTGAAGAGTGTCAGAAGTATGCAGAGGAATGGTCGCGCTTTCACAGGAGAGGTCACTTTCTGGGTCTGTTGCAACAACGTTGTCCCCAGAGTATTGCACCAAGTTTTCATTGTTGCTTGTGGGACAACAGGGCGTAGAAACAGTTTTGTTGCCGGCTAGTTTGTTTTCTTCATCGGACGCAAAACTTGGTATCACAACCTGGTCTGTCGCATCACACCGGTCACTCACAGTCACAGACAAATCATCATCCGTGTTCTCAAGTTTTTGGTGTTGATCTGCTGATTTTACCGCTGCAATAAACTTGTCCAAAAATCCCTTTTGCTTCTGAATGAAATCTTCTTTATATTTCCGTTTCTTGGCTTTCGCAGCCCCACTTTCGTATTTACGGAATTTGTCTCTGTCTCTGCCACTCATGATGGTCACTTATTCTTTGCCCAATAAACGAATAATCGAAAGACACTCACGCACTAATCATAATATTACGTATCCATATCTCACTACGACTGCGCGGTCCGAATTCCGAAGCCAAACTGAGGTGCTACACAAGGCGTGCAATAGGAGCTATTTCTTGGAAGCGATGACTCAGAGGTGTCCGTAGCAACCGGACCACTCTTCTGACCCAAAAGCAACAAACAACCTGACTTCTCACTCTATTTCGAGAACGTGGGGCCGCGGTGGCTCAGTGGTAGAGCGTTCACCTCTGGTGCTTGGGGTCTCGGGTTCAAACCCTGCTCCCACCAAGTGAACTTTGTGGTGGACAAACACCGTGTGCGTGGGTTTTCTCGGGGTTCTCCCGTTTCCTCCCACTTTCTTCATTCCACCATTTCATTCATCTCTCATCATCACCGTCTCCTTTAGCCTAACCGGCATAACGTGGGACGTAAAACTCAAAAATTTCATTTCATTTTTTTTTTCTATTTCGACAACAAAGAAAAGTTGAGATAAGGCCATTTAGAGTCATGTGCATGGTATTAGCGTCGCCTTGTTTGCTGACCCATTGTTAATCCGAAACTCAAGGGCGTAATTATTATGGTACTTTAAAACCAAAAATATCATGCTAAACGCTTTCATAGTAATGGTGTAGATTTCGGGAATTTAAGGCTTCTAAAAGTAAAATATTGAGTAAGAAGTTCTGGTTTATGAAAACTGGTTTCCGAAGAAATCCACGACACCGTATTATTGGCGAAAGTATTCACTTAACTCTAAGCTACGGTACATTCGAATGTTGCAGAGGCCCCGCATATTTGAGCTGACTGTGACAAGAGAATATCCTATCGCGGGGCCTGGGGCGGATGCCCCAGTCGCCACCCGCAAAGGCTGCCTCTGATTCAATATTTTATTTAAAACTTTCAACAAATGGGTCAAAGTTTCTGAGTTGATATTACTTATCAAAAACGGTTCATCAATAATTGATGAAGGTGCCGGATGCTTACTCCACCATCTTGTGGCATCAATTTTTTTGGAATCTGCATAGTTTGGTGCTGGCACTTTTTCGTTTTAGTCTCTTTCTCCCAGACAGTCATTCTCTTGTAACAAGAAGTTAAGAAAACAGCCGATTCCTCTACTAAACCAAATTATTTTCTGCTTGGAGCAAGTTTACTGTAGAATCAGCTACAGCAAAATTTAGTACGTATCCCATGCAGTGTAAATTAAATACGGATTCTCCCTTTTGAAATGCGCTTGAAGACCGTTGTAACAGCCGCTCATGTTACTAGCCATCAAAAGAACACGCAATAATATTCGAAATTTTTATGCCACATTCAACTAACTGTGACTTTATACTTTCGTACAAAGCAAGTCCACTTGAATCATCAACAACTGTTAAATTTATGTCTTTTATATACCTTTCTTTGGACTACGTAGCGGACATAGATTGCCAACTGGTCCATAAAAGCTATACCTTGTGTACTATCCACTATCAACTTATCAACCCCCAACACTGTCTTGAAGGTCTTTCAAAATAATATTTCGTCCAAATTTATTATCTTGATTAAATTTTGATGAATCTTTTTGACCAAAAAAAGTCAAGAGAGAGCCTCGTCTAGTTTGTGGCGATTTTCCTTCTACTTCCCTTTTTTCTTTATTTTCAGTTTGTGCGCTTTGGTGTCTTCAATATACTTTGTAACATGAATTTGCAAAATCACATCATAATTTGCAACTAACATGACCAATTCAAGGAAATTCCCATGGTTTTTGACAGAATCTAATGAATGCGCCCCTTCTGACTCCCCCCTGTCTGTAAACAATTCTTTATCTTCCTATAAATAACACTATGTCGATTAAACGCTGTACAACCAATCTTCTGGTCTGAATTTCTGCTTCTCTCTCTCTCTCTCTCTCTCTTTTTTTTTTTTTTTTATCTGATTGGAAGCTAATAATGTTGAAATATCATGTCCGCTTTGGCTTTCGAAAGCTACCATCACCACGAGGATGCGAAATCAGTGCAACAACACCCGAAGTCCTTAATGTCGGCTTTCTAGACCGGAGTCCGTTCCCTCTTAATTGAGATAGCTCTCTAATTGTCCTTACGATGCTGGTCAACACTGAAATTTTTGAGCGTCCCCATCGGTAATCGAACTCGAGACCATGAGCATCGTACACAAGTGTGCTAACTACTTAGATAAACACAATACTAATCATCGAAAATATTTTTAATTTCCAACGTCACTTGTATTTTGATGATACCAAACTTGGTACTAGTAATCTAAAATTTCACAATAATTCTTTCTCACACTCCGGAATAATAAACGGGTTAAACGGGTGCCCCAGTGCGTTCCAATGTTTGCACTGTCGCTATTCTTTACTGAGTATCACTAAGTTATACAAGTTTCATATTTTAGGTCCAAATTTCAGCAGCCCACCAGGTTTGCTTTCTTTAAAAATTTCAACTAAATTTGTGTACTGCAAGGTAAGTTTATATTGATGCTTATTGCAAAGATGAGTTAGTGCGAACGAGGCATAGCCATACAGCTTTGAAATAATTTTCACACATCCTATGCTTGAATGCGATGGAGTAGTATCTAAATGTATGTAAACGTTTTTAATACCAACCAAAAATTTATCGTTTTGTTCTTGGGGGCCCCACAGCTCCGGGGCCCTCGGCGATTGTCGACCTGCCGACCTGACCAGACCGCACCTGATCTGGATCTTCTATGATCTTGGTCCATGTGCAGTAGACCGTTTACCGATGTTACCACCATCTATAAATAATGCTTATCAATATATATACGATTTACAGTTTATGACAACTTACAAATATATGAAAGTGCAACCAAATATCATCTAACATCTTTTGAAACATCAAAACTACCCAAAATGTTTTTTTTTTTTTTTTTCAAGCTGCATATATACTTTCTCCTTTTACCTTGCAAGCTGAGATACTTTCTGTCGTAAGCATGGTCACTTCTCCTAGCTTCTAACTTGAGAAAACGGACTTATTCGATGGCATGAGGAGTTTGCTTGTTTAGCAGATTATTTAATCTATTATCCCAATCCTCTGCGGGATTATTTGTTCTATGGCGTTTTTCATGACAGTTCCACATGCTAATTGGGACTGTAGAATTTCCTAGCCACTAGTCAATGAAATAGGCATAGAACTGCTCAAGCTTAGGGGATGTCTTCTTGAATAGACAGTCAACCACTCTCGACCACTTCTAACGAAAGAAAAGCTAATGACGCAAGCATTCGAACCTGAAGTCACTGTTTTTGTAGTCTGTAACCAAGACCAAGTCCTGTATCTTACACCAAAGACACTGGTTAAAGTGAAAATTGCACCCACTTATGGAAGCTGAAGGGGAGGGTCCAAATGAATTTATTACTGCTTCCTTGAAGTCTACCATTACAACTTCAAGATTCCAATTCAGGACTTCAACCTTTCATATATATGCTTTCTCTTGTTCGGGAGAAGGCTAAAAACCACTGAAATCACATTAGTTTCCTCTATTGAACTTCCAATATCTGCATGACTTACAAAAGTTTGGGAGAAAAGTTTGTTGTAGCTTTTAAATGTGCCGTCAATAAAGAAGGTCGTGTTGGCCTGCAAAATGAAACTTTTCAGTGACTCTTATTCGCTGTGGGTGCTACTCGAAACGAAACCTTTAGATTCCATATCTCCCTCTGCTCGAAAACTAACAAAAATTCACAGAAATAGTATACCTACCAGCTATTGAACCTGTACGCAAAATGAGAATTCTTATCTCACTTTTAAATCATGACATTTCATTGCATCTGGGACTTGTACGCAACTGGGAAGGATTTTGACATGTACGCAAGTGGGAAGACACCATAATATATAGTCACATAGTGTGTGTGTATATATATATACAGGGTCGGATCCAGGTCTGAGGGTGGTGCACCCAGACCGAAGTAATCAATCACACTGAACTCTTCAAAGTGACATGTGACAATATTCTTTACCCCCGACAACGCTGATGCATAGAACAGAGGAAAACATTTTAAAGAGGGTGTTATGCAGAAAAAAGTTCTCTCCTTTTGGTTTCTGTTTTTTCCGTACTTGACAAATGTTATATTATTTTACTTAGTGAATCCTTTTAATCCAACCTTCAAAAAATCGAATAACACTATTACTTTCGCAAAGCATTGCTTTCTTTTAAGAACAAAACGGAAACTTATTGACAGAAAGTTTCGGAAAGTGTTGCTAATTTCATTGTTAGCTTCTCATTTTAGATAGTGTTTATTTACAACGAAGGGGGTGCGCTGCCACAGACCTAGGATACGATCAAGGGAGGGGCTAAACTATAGTTTGCCGCTTTAGCCAGTGTAAAGAAAGTAGGATTGAAGCCCATTTTATCCAATGTATATCTGAGCGTCAAGGGAGAGGTCATAGCCCCTGTACCCTCCCCTTGAATTGGTGCATATATATATATATATATATATATATATATATATATATATATATATATATATATATATATATATATATATATATATATATATATGGGTGTGTGTGTAAGAGAGAAGAAAGAGGAGGAATGTGCCAATGTGTTCACTCAAGCTGTTTTTCTTTTCTGCTTGCAGTAATAGGTTTAGTATGCTCAACATTAATTCCCTTATCAATTTTTATAGCTATGCAAAATTAGTATGAACAATTTAAATTTTGATCTCGTTTAGCTTATTTGTCATGCAACATAGTTTCTATATAAATTCCAGGAGGCTCTCTCTCTCTGTCTCTCTTTTTCATTGTTTTTCCTACATGCCTTGGAGTCATACCATGATAGACAATTTGTTTCAATTGCGGAGAAAGCGAATAACATAATTCTTTTGGTGCTGAGGAGAGAGAGAGAGAGAAATAAAAGTTAAACAAAGTATTTCGGGGTTAAAATAATGCAAAATAAATGGAAAAATAAAAAGCACCGCAAGCTTATGGTCAATGTCTAAATTTAAATATGAGACTATGCTGATATAACACACATTACACACGTGGAACAAGCTCTCTACTGCTTTGATTAGAGCATGGAAATCCTATTAGCATATTATGAAATGAATCTAAAGCATATAGAATATAAATATATGTTATATCGCGGGTTACGTAGGTCAATTGGTCTATACACAAGAATGCAGAATGTTAGCAGTGAAAGACAAGGGAAAGAGAGGGAGAGAGACAATCAGAGTTGGCAGATGTGAAACATCGTTAGGTTTATTAATCTTTCCTCTGTATCACTTGATTGTGGAATTACGCAATACACACCATATGAGAAACATGAACTTTCGTTTGAGTATTACAAGAATCAACATCGTAAGTGTCAGCTGCATAATCAAGTCGTTATTTTTGTTATAGGCCTTAACAAATTTTTCCGGTGAGTTTTCATGAAATTTACATGCAGAATGCAGCGAGAATTTTTGTTGGGATAAACGATGACATGTTTAATTTCTTGTTGATACACGATGCTAAAGCATATAACAGTGTAAAACAATAACTCCAATACAAAATATGGCGAATGATAGCAATGCCTTCTTTTACGAAGATATAGGACGAGCTGTTATCTTCACATAAGCTATGAGAAAAAACTGAAATCATAGATGTTGACAGAGTCTAGAAGAAGGAGAAAAATGTAATTAATTTTATTCTTTATAACAAAATAGCATTGCATTAGGCCTACATGGGACACAACGTTAAGAAAATATAACTAAACTCTACCTTCAAAGGGATACAGAAAATGTATTTTTCCGAAGAGATTCAGATTATTTATTTTTTAAAATCCGTTTCACTCAAAAACGGTTACGGGCGGCACGGTGGCTCAGAGGTTCAATGCTTACCTCTTTTGCGTGGGGACCCTGGTTCAATCATTGGCCAATTGTTTGTGATGGACAACATCGTGTCAGTGGGTTTTCTCAGGGTACTTCCGTTTCCTCCCACAATGTCATTCCACAATTCTTCCATGATCATTTACTTGCTTTATCATTGTCTCCTTTATCCTAATGGACATAATGGTGAGACGTTAAACTGAAAAATATCATGCCATGCCGAAAATATTACATTCTCCAAAAAATATACGGTTTTATTTTCTTATATACAGGGTATTTCAAAACAATACCTACAATGTTTGAGAGGTGATTCCTGACACCAAAATAAGACGAAAATTATAGACCAACCTGTGGGTGCTCAAATGCTTCCTTTCGGAGTTATAGACTGCCGAAAACATAAAAAAAAATCAACTTTAAAGGTCCATAGCTCCAACACTATGGGACCTACCGTAGTTGGGTCAATATTTCACTTAGGAACTAATATGTGCTCTATCCAAAAATGCATGTTTCAGAATCCTAAGGTACTTTCGCAACGATTTTTGAAGAGGTAGTTGTGAGTACTTCAAATTATATGCCCGTAGCCAAACTGCCTGTATAAAAGTCATTGCGTGAGTACCTTAGGATACTGAAACATGCATTTTTGGATAGAGCACATATTAGTTCCTAAGTGAAATATTGACCCGATTACGGCAGGTCACATAGTATTGGAGCTATGGAGCTTTAAAGTTGATTTTTTTATGTTTTCGGCAGTCTACAACTCCGGAAGGAAGCATTTGTGCACTCAGGTTGATCTATACTTTTCGTCTTAACTTGGTGTCAGGAATCACCTCCCAAACGTTGTCGATGTTGTTTTGAAACACCCTGTATTTTTAATATGTATGTATTTGTGTATGTTTCCAGCACAAGTATAGTACTGTGGGGATATGACCCACAAGACAGCAAAGGGGAAGTAGGAGAAGATGACACATTATAAATGACCGAGTTCTAATCTCAGAAACACAGCTTACATGAAGTATTTTGATAACGTGACACAAAAACTGTGTTTTAAAGTAAAACTAGATATTTTGTATGTGCAAATAGTAAATTGTACTAGTATAAAAAATGACATTTTTCCGTTCGATTACGAGATTGCCGCTCAACGATGCGTACCGCTCAACGACATCCCTAGAGCCAGTTCTTCCGTGTTTGAGATCAATGTTGTAACGAAGTTGATGCATAATGTTGGAAAATAGTTTAACTTACCAACAATTATTCGTTCCAATGAACTTCAAAATCAGAATGCTTTATTAGCCTGATTCTTTGTAATCAATTCAAAAAATATGTTAAGTTATGGCTATTTATTTTTATTTCTAGATATTTTTTTAATCTTTTTCTCTCAGCCATGCGCCCCCTGGGAGCTTGCGCCCATAGGCCCGGGCCTACCGGGCCTATTGGGAAATCCGGCCCTGCCTTCCCGTGGGTGTGAGCGAAACTTGTCATTAGGCAGCACATTTTGGTGAGACAAGGGTATGGCAAAGTCCAGCGTGACAACAACCAGAGGCTTTTTTTTAAATTTTAAATATATATTGTGGGCGCGTGTTTTGGTTGATGTTGTTAAGTTAGGTGGTTTTATTTAGATTTTGGGGGGGGGGGTTGGAGGCTAAGTCTGGGTTTTGTTTGTTTTGTATGGTATAGTTTGTATAGTTATTGTTATGGCGGTTTGTTGCTTTATTTAATATTGTTTTAAATTATAGTTTTCTGTGTTTGGTGGATATTTGGGTGTGGGTATGTTTTTTTTTTGTGTGTGTGTTGTTTTGTGTGTTTATTTATTGAGTACTTATGAGCATTCGTGTTCCTGTCTTGTGTTATTTGTTTGCCTTTAGCGCATGTTTATTATCAGCTGGAGTCTGGTTCTTGGCACTGCAGTCGTTCTTCTGTCTTCTTCTGTAAAGTTGAGTATGAAGAACTGCTTGTCTTGGAGGGTTCTTGAGTAGTCCTTTTTTAGTCTTGCAATTACGTACTGTATGTGTTCTAGTTGTGATAAGTTGTAAAGTTGATGTGCTGAGCTTCTGAAGTCATTGAGCATGAGCTTGAGGAAGTAGCATTCTGTTTTCCTCAGTAGTTTTGTTATCTTCGTTGTATAGACAGTGGCCGTACAGAAGGATAGGACGAATTAGCGCTTTGTATAGATGGAGTTTGCGTTGTAAATTTAGGGGCGTTCTGGTGATTATTGGTCTGAGCATGTGAATTGCTTTTACTGCTTTCTTCTTAGTTTCTTTGATGTATGGTTGCAGTGTGAGATAATGGTCTAGGGTGATGCCTAGGTATTTTGCTTTTTGCATTGGTGATATTTGTTGGTCCCCTATTTTTATGTTACGGTGCTTATCTTTCCTGGTGCCCACTCCGTTTGGATGAAAAATGATTATTTGTGTTTTTTTCAGGCGTTTACGGTTAACATCCATTTTTGACACCATTTTCTGAACAAAAAACTACTCAAGTATATATATACAATTCATCTCCCTATCTGGTCTCTCATTGGCCCGTTCAAACAGCCAATAGGAAGCGTGGAAATTTATCTGAACTGACCAATGGGAAAACATAACATTCTACCAGAAAGAAACAACAAAGAGTAAACAACCATCGAATACATTAATTCACATACATTTTTCTGTATTTATCAATAATATTTCTCCATTCTTTATTAATGCTGATACCTTTGGTCCAATTCATTAACTTTCATCCCCTTCCTTTTCTATCCACCAGGCCTCTTTCCACTTTCTCGGCCACAACCTTTTTTCCCGTTCCAGCACAATAACTTCTTCCCAGTTCACATCATGTCCTTTTCCTTTTATGTGTTTAAAGATTGCGTTAGTTTCTCTGCCATATTTCACATCATTTTTATGTTGTTTAATTCTTTCTTTCAATAATTTCCCCGTCTCCTCAATATATTTCATATCACAATCCTTACAATTTATACAATAAATGACACCTTTCTGATCTCTTATTTTTCTTTCTTTTTTCCTTCCTTTGCTTTTGACCATGTCCAACAACGTTCTGCTACCTTTTCTATACACCTTGACCCCTTGCTTTCTTAACATCTTTTTTAAAATCTCGGTATCTTCTCCTAGCCCTACAATGCCTTTCCATACCCCCTCATTGTCCTCCCCACTTTTACCTTTCCCAGAGACCACAGATGCTTTAACGATATCCCTTTTACTATAACCATTTTCATACAGCTGTTCTTTAAAATTTTCCACATTCTCTTCTACATTTTTGTTACAAATTTTGATACAATTGTATATATATATATATACTTGAGTAGTTTTTTGTATCACTCAGTGTACGTCTGATGAGGGTCTTGGCTAGAAGATCGAAACGTCACGTGTAAATGTGTTTTTATATTAAATAAGTGCAGTCTTGTTCAGCAGTGTGTTTATTTTTTTGTGTTTTGTGATGGAGTGAATTATGTGTTTCAAGTTTTATACGCTGATATATTGGTATGTCTTAAATCGTTATACAAATAAAAAAAAAAGTCGCTCGTTTTTTTAAAACACTGATTTCCTATTATGTGAATTTGCACTAACATTCACAACTGCACTACACTGAAAAATGGTAAATATATATATAAGTAATATGAAGATAATCATAATTATATCCATCACCATAACTATTTGTGGATTCACTTTCATCTTTTTTGTACTAAAAAAATCAAATATGCACTAAATCACCACAATATTAACATAATTATATATAACATTTTCACTATTAATACAACAATATTATTTTACAAATAATCACTTATCACTGTTCACTTTCACATATAAACTTGGGGGAAATTTACACTAGAGGGGGAGGGTTCAGACGAGTATTTCCTTGTTAATCGTATTTCCAGTTGATATGGCAGGAATCCAGATATGTCCTCTTCCGTTGGCACTTGGCGAAATTTAAATGTCCATAGAAAGCATGTTGGTGCAATTAAGTCTTTAATATCGTCTTGATTGTAGAGAATGATTATTTATTAACATATAGGTATAGTCGATATAGCCATCTTGAATATATTCTTTAGAGTCGATAGTTGGTGATTTGTAATTACAAAACTCTTGGGGTACTTAGAGTACATATTAGCTGCTTTGATTGACACGACACAAATTCAACTTAAGGAGAAATATTCGAAGTATAGTTAGAATAAGTAACTATGTCATTTAAACCATGAATGCGCAGAGAAATATTATCTGAAGAAAAATTAGGTATGTTTTGATTTTGCTCATTTTGCTCATTTCCTCATATACAGGGCCTAGTTGAGGTAAAGATGGAGTTTGAATAGAACTAATTTTCTGCTTTGGCTGTTGAATTACATTTTTTGAAGATCTTTGCATTGAAAGTAAATAAAAATAGCTAACATAAGGAAAATTAAGGTAGAAATAACAGCCAATATAATTATATAGAATATGGTGAAGTTCATGTTGATTAGTTGCGTATAAGGGAAAAATAGAAGAAAATACTATATAATTTTAGTATAAGAGTTTAATCAATAGATTTATAATCACATAAGACACAACATATATTTGTTTCATATGCGCATACACATTTCCAAAAATTCGCTTTGCAAATACCTTTTTGTGTACTTTTTTGGTCCAGTTTGGTGTCTTCGTCTCGCTTTGCAAAAATTGATTTTCAAAACTGGAATTTTCCTTTCGAAGAAAATAATAGTCTGTCTTAATTTGCTTTGCAAATCATGTTATGACTATTAATTGATTACTTCAGTAAAATAACCTAGGTCTATATCATCATGTTACAATAAAATTTTTGTATAAAGAAACATTTCATACAGTATTTCTTTGCACGTGCTTAAAATTATTTAAAGTTTCTTCATGATGTGAATGTAATTTCATATTTATATTCGATAACTCCCTATTAATTTAAAATAACTTTATAGATAAAAATATAATAATGAGAGGCGACAGTACAGCACTTGTAATATACATTATTAATAGCAATGACATTGGGTCATTAGAAATTTTTAAAGATGAAGTGTAGGCATTTACAGTCATGTTTTCTATTCGCTGCGTTTAAGTTTTCAACTTATTTGAAAAGGTATCCATATGAGGACAAAATGAAGGATAAGTGATGTTGACATTGGAATATTGTGAGTTAAATTTAAAGTACGTCGTGAGTCAAGAATTTGATCGGATATTGTTATGAACTCAAAATCTTCGTACACGATAAATGAAGCATTTTTATGATTGACATTGACACTGCTATAGACAGATTACCCGTGTATCCTTGTAATTAGGTGACCATTTACACTTGTGGAGAGAATTATTCCCAAAAGAGTATGTTTCAAAATAAACTTCGCATTTGTCTCTTTAGTTTGCATTTCACAAGATTCTGTAGAGTTATGAAACAATAAATTTGACAAACATTTCGCTTTAGGTAAGATCGACATTTGATTAGTGTAGCACAGAAACAAGAAATCCAATGGCACTGATCTTTTTCTATTAAGTGAAGAGAATATTGGTATAAGTATACGTGCTCTGGAAGCTTGAAGGAAACAATACGATTTTGTGATAAATATCCCAAATTGGATACTGGGTATAGAGGATTTATGTTTTGTGGGAGAATTAATGGAATGTTTAATAAAACAGATAGCGTATGAATGTTAGGATTATACTCTAAAAGAAGCGCTTTCGTAATAGCATAAAATAAGCCTCTCTTTTTGGAACACACTATACTTGAGTAAAGAATGGTTAGCAATAAGCTCTTTAGTATGAATAGAATTTAGAATTCGAAAAGTTAATTTATTTGATAGCACATCTCTAAAACTACGTAAGATTTCATTTTTTGAAGCTTCGTAACCTTATTTAGCTAATAACCAAGCATCAGACGACAGATGATTGCAACATTGTTTTCGAACATGTCCTTCTTTAGTTCATGAAGAGCCGATTGTATTACCAAAATAGTGTCATGTTGTATAGACATTTGATTTTTAAAATCGGCCTTCAATTTTGAAATTTCAGTAGTGAGAATTTGATCGTGATTCTTGATATTGCTAACTACGTGCTTTAACTTTTGAGTTTCGTAATAATTATATGATGAGAAGCCAAGACTTAAAAGTCCCGTTAAATCTGAGAAAAATAAAGAACGTTTCTGCTTAGACTCACATGCTAACGTGTTGTTTTGTTCCGAGAACATGAAGTGACATGGAATGAGATTCACTAATTGGTCATAAAATGTCTTGTCATTTTGAATCCAAGACTTCGCAAATAAATATGAATTAGAACAAGGGTTAATTCGTATTGTTTCAAATTTCAAGTCAAAATGTATCCTTAAAGGAATGAAAATTTGGTCATTATGTTGAAGCGAAAGTCCAATTTTATGAATGGCAACACCGAACTTCTGTAATGTTAACTGAGAATGTTCAATTAAATCGTGCACACTTGCGCATGTATCGACAGTAGCGAAAATAATAATTGAGGCTATGATTAATTTCCTAATGATTTCGTTCATGTTGCCTGAAATAAAAGGGAAAAACGAAATAATAGGTTGTGTACTTACTAATACAGAAAATATAACATTAATTAATCTAAAATATAATATGTATATATCAGTTTCAGCTAATATTTCCAACGAAAATGTTTATTTGGGGGGGGGGGATAAGAGGGAATTCCAATGCGAATAACGTCCTATTCTACCCCAAAGATAGATAAAAGAGACAACACAATGTTACAAGAGTACTAAATCGTATTCAATGTTCGAAAAATTAAAGTTTGAACTATATTTCTGCAGCTCGATTTAGCAGCTTTTAACTTAAAGTTTGGTTGAGTTTTAGGAGAGCGCCTTATACTCGCTCACCCACACTGAATATTATTTAGCACATGTAGGCCACACCAACATATAACCTAACTTAAACCGTATTTACAGAGAGGAAAAGGGGATGAAATGAAAAATATTCTAATTTACTCCTTTCTTTCATGAAATTCACTAATTATGATATTTAAGAAATTTTGATAATTTAAATATAAACTTCTTCTTGCACAATTATACTTTGTTTTACTGGTTGCATATTTCCACGGATGACGCTTGTCCCTTCTTGTCCTTTGTTCGCATTTTCATTTGCTGTTGAAGATTGCAGCGGCTTTAATCGACGTATTTCTATCTCGTCTTGAGCATCATCTCCTTTTGCATTTTTAAAAGAAACAATATATTTGTTCAAGCTGGGCAACCGTGATAATATCACACCTTGCTTGTCACAACAGAAATCAAATGCAGCTGGTATTCCTGTATGTCTTGCCACGTTTTGAATGAGCACTTTTTCTCCAGGGTGATATTGTGTTTGCGCATGGAGGTCTTCGTATTTCTCCAATTGCTTGAGGTAACTTTTATACATATTCTGATAGGCATCATCTCTCGCTAGTCGCATTGTTTCTATCCGTTCGGCATTTTCTTCCTCTTGAATCGGAGTAATAAATTGAAGATCAAAAACAATTTTTGGTTCAAAACCATGAAACAGAAAGAAACTTAAAAATTTAGTTGTTTGATTCTTCAAATTATTTAATCCAGACACATTTTGTGGTAACATGATGTCCTAATTATTTCCAGCTGATTTGATGTAGTGACGCAATGCTCTTTAAATTGTGTGGCTTGTTTTCTCAGCCAAATTGAGAGAATAATGTGAATTAACTGGAATAAATTTCAATTCTATTCCCAACAATTTCGCTAACTCTGACATGATCTTACTTTTATGAGTAGGAAGACGATCTAAAATTAAAGATGATAGTACTCCATATTTTAAGATGAGTTTATTATAAATAGCAGTCGCAGTAATGTTTCCCATTAAATTCGGTATGCCTTCAGCTATGACATATCTTGTACAGGCATCACACATAATTAAAATATACTTGTGACGATATATAGATGTTGGGAAAGGACCACATTGGTCAGTTGAGACTACTGAAAATGGGGTCGCCTTCGGAAATTTTTGAGGTTTAATAGTAGCTACTTGGTTTCCTCTTTTATTTACTTGACAAGAAACACATTGCCTGATTTTCGGACGAAAATAATTACGCACGTGTGGAAAATACATTTTTTGTAGCGCAAATTGATATGTACCATTCTCTCCAGCGTGCGCCGCAGCTGACGGATGACCATGCAACATGTTAAAAATTTCATCTCTCCTTTTAAATGGAACACACAATAAATGCTTCGTAATATTTCCAAATCTATGTGCACGGTATAACTTTCCTTCAATTAATTGAAATACTCTAGCTTGCCGTTCCAGTCTGTAGTCTTCTCCTTGCTTATTTTCCTGTAGCATCTGTATATGGGTCCAAAATAAGGGTCCGTCTTCTGCTTTTTTCCAATGTTTTATATCTGGATTTCACCAATTTCTATTTGCTTTGTAATTTCCGCTGCTGATTTCGCCCTGATTGGAGGAATCCTCCTATCCCTGTCGTTTTCGGCGCAATGTTATCATTCCTACCGTGGAAGCGTATGTGAGTACAACATGTAAAAATGATTACCATCTATCTGCTACAAAGGACTGGCATTTTAGCTAATTCAAGGTAAAATTTAATTTAATTTCCTAATTAAACACTGAAGACTGCTTAGGAGCCCAAAAATCTACTTTTTTTTATTCAAGAACAGTTAATACTTCAACGAAAGATCAGGATTTCGGTTTGCAGGGACGCCATGTTGCTGCCGAGATAGAATGGACAGAAAGGAGAGTGATTTTTGATCCTTTCACATTCAGTTAGGGATTAGGGACAATACGACCTGTTTTGTGCATTTTGTTAGTGTATCTGGTAGATGTGATTTTTTTTATTATTTAGTAAGTGCATGTATCTCGTAGGTTTCATAGCTGTAACATTAATCATCATAATGGCAGCTTAATTTAACTAAAAGGGCTCCTATTCACTTTCCGAATTGAACCATTTCTAGCGGGGGGATGGGTTAGTTATTGTTTGATTTAGGGCCTTTTCCCCTCTCAGGGGAAAGGTCCCCCAATAAACCTTGTTAAGGTGCCCCCCGGGGCTTCAAACTCTAGTAAACATGTTTTAAATAATTGGCCAGGTCAATTGGACCTAGGGTTACTCTTCTAATTTTGTCCCCCTAAAGTTCAATAGAGCCAACTTTATATACCGACAAGGAGTAATGTGTTTGAAGGTACTTGTCTTTAACATGCCTATAAGAAATCGTGCTTGTTTAGTTAGTATTTATGTGTAGTATTTATAGTGGTGTATGTAGTTAGTAGTTCTGAGTGAGTGCGTGATTTCTACGGTTAGGACAGTGTAGTTCATATGCGTTAGTTTAATACCATTTGTCTAATTCAAAGCACACTAAACGAGAGTAAATATTAGATTTCTGATTCATAAGTACAAGTATATATTTCAGTACACGGTAAATTATGTTCCCACTACAGCGCCATCGTGTCCGTTTCCGGTAATAAGTTGTTTGTTGACATTACGTCATTGCATGAGTTAGTGTTCTAGATTGTTTGATTTTGGCCCCTTACTCTTAAATTACATCCCGTGGACATGGTTTTCGGTTCATATGAGTATACATTCATATGAAATAGCAT
The DNA here is from genome assembly GCF_964235325.1 of Thermobia domestica. Lineage (NCBI taxonomy): Eukaryota > Metazoa > Arthropoda > Insecta > Zygentoma > Lepismatidae > Thermobia > Thermobia domestica. The sequence goes on along the minus strand of NC_137458.1, from coordinate 203,605,712 downwards.
GAGATCTTACTGTTCCGAAAATTACAGTTTGCTATGTCAAATAGAAATCGAAATATCCACTGAAATCAAGAATGCCTATTTTCTTAATAGAAGTAAGCCTACATGATGTTACTGTTTGTTTCAAAATGCAATATTAAATTCTCTTTTCCCGTTGCTGTAGACAGATTTCATTGTTGCTTTAGTTTTATCAGCAAATCAGAAATAAAATCATCGTTGACAATTTAACTTTCAGTGAATGCACGATGAGTTTTTTCAAAACTGCGTAGTAAATATAATTGGGTGCTTCGGAACAAAGAGTCCGTGGTTCGATGAATGTTATCGTGTAACAGTTTAAGCGTGACGGATTGTGATAATTATAGATTTATTAGTGCATAATATAATATGTGTATGGCCTGCGTGCAAATGTATGTAATAGGGTGTCTGTAAAATATTACTTCGCGTGGAAATGAGTAAATGAATAAATGTAATGATATAGTAATAATACGATTATAATATGAAATGAATGAGATGATAGGACACCTGTACTTAAACGGATAGGCCCAGTGTATAATATATATTGAGAATATGAATATGTTTACTAAAAATCTCTCGCGTTTTGATTTCTACACTGATACATTATCCAACCGAATTTGCTATTGGATAGTAATGTGTAGTTGGGAATTATATGTTACTTCACATTTAAATATTTCATATTAACAGCTCCGGTTCTTAAGAATTTCATCAGATAGGGTAGCTTCATGTAGGAATTACTTTTGAAGGTTTACAGAAATGATAATTAAGAAGAATAACTGCTAAATCCTGGGATCATCGAAAAGTACAGGTTTGGTTAGTTGTACCTTTAAAATTCATTGACTCTCCGATATTTTTTTCTTCGTTGCTTACCTTATTTACTGTGCAGTGTTCATATAGCTAATGGATCGGATAAGGCTATCCAATTAAATCAACCGCTACTAACTTAATATCTAGGTCCATTGCGTACCCGGACGTCGAGCCCTAGTCCTCTTAAGTATTTTCTTTTCTTTTCTTAGTTTAATTAGATGATGGAAATTAACGACGTCCCAGACTTTGGCATGTCTGCGCAGGGTAGCCATCGGTGATGTTTGGTCACTGAAATCACCGATCCAAAATTCAGTTTATTTAATTTTTTTTATTTTGACAAATTACTAGTTAGGGATATCTTAGCTATTATTTTTACTCTAGTTTCATTACTATTCTGGACTTTCTTAGTTTTCTGAGAGGTCGGGTGATTTTTTTGAAATTCCCAAAATTAAGAATCTACACTAACCTTCCGGTATGGCCGAGGTCTTCAATGGCGTTGACCGGATACGGTGAGTGGTGGGATTTCCCTAAAGCCTTTGTCTTTCCGAAAATCCTATTGAGGGCACAGACTCGTCTCGTTGTTGAAGATATTTGTTTTTCGGCTATTTATTTGGTAAGCCGAACACCTTTTGGCATAAAAGAGAATATTTGGTTATAGGATGTTGTATACGTAAATTCGACCACTTATCTTTCGTAGTTGTAGTGTTCTGTCTCCCCTCTTTTTACCTATTCTTTCTTCTACTCCTTCTCTAAAGCTTTTTTTAATTTCAACCTTCCCCCGGTTCTGAAACTCATGAAAACATACAATGTTCATATCACCTATTTCGATCGTATGTACTAACTGAGACATCGACTGATACAATTCGTGGAGGTATTTCCTGTATTTCAGAACAACTTACTACCGTTTTTCACGATACTCAACCCACCATGGGAGGGACTGACGAGAGGGTACACTAGGATTTCAGATTCCCAGAAGCTTGATTATTGTTAATCGATCGTACTAATTATACCCATTGATTACTGACTTCTGGTTTCTTTCTATTGATTGGTTATATGGTGTGTATGTATTAGTAGTTTGGGCCCACTAATTTCAAATAATCTTGATTTTTTTCTTTCTCTGTATATACATTTATATATGTATGCTTACATAGTTTGAAAAGTTACGTGCCTGTTCTATTTGTTGTATTTTTCACTTCTTGTGTCAACTTATTAAATAATATCAACCATTTCTCTATACGCGGATCTTAGTAAGTGGAATTATTATTGATTATCGGGTTTATATATACATTTCAATGTTGCAACCTTATTAAAAGAAAAAGAATTTTGTTAGTCAGGGTTTTAGTTTTGTTTTGAGCCAAGAAAATGTGAATACTTATTGAATATGAAAAGGTTATGTAGAAAATTAAGTGTCGAGGAAATACTAAGTTTGATATTGGAGTAAAATTTATTATATTGAGTAATATGAATATATATATATATATATATATATATATATATATATATATATATATATATATATATATATATATATATATATATATGAGCGAATATGTATGAAAAGGGCTCGGTATTTACCCTGGTTGTTTTAGGTTTTCGACACCCGATATTGACCAACTATTTGTAATTGTAAAGTATTACCGCGTAACTTGTAATAAATAACACCTTACGGATTTGTTAGTAATGTTCGTAATTATTAAATCTTTTAATACTATGTTAAATGTTGCATGTATATAGAACAAGTAACAGGTCGTAAAAAGTAACCCTAATCCGTATCTAAAGTTATTTTGTGAAACCATAACGAAATCAGTGAATTATGAAAAAGTGTGCCCCAAATCTTTCCCCTACGACTGGAAACATAACTATTTGTTATTCGCCAGTTCAGTGACTCGAATCTCTTGACTCCACGATCTAGGCCAGGAATAAAATTCAATGAACTGAATGTGATTAATAATTTCGTAATGTAAATACAGGACCTAGGATAGGTCCAGAGACCTAGCTCCATTAAAATATCGTATAATGGAAATATGTTCCTAATGTTTGGAACTAAATTCACTATTTTAAATCTCAAGGAATTTGGAATTTTCATACCAAGTGCGTTGTTACTAAATGGAAAATATATATAATGTGAAGCAACTATTTTGTCTGTAGTTAAGAAAAACGACTAACTACTCTCATGGACGCCAATCATAGTGCATAAAGAGAGTTGATAAAGGAGTTATTATCGACGTGAGAAAAGGACTCATAAAATTGTCGAAATCTCCCCTTTTGGGATAGAGACTCAATAAAAATCTGCCAAAGTTTTTTTTAAATGATTAACCAATTTTTTTTCTTTCTTCTTTCGCATTGATATGTACTCGTTTCGTATTGAATCTTAAATATGTTCAATGTTAACCTTTATTTTTTCTTTTTTCTCTCTCTCCTTTCTTTCGTTTTGTCGATTTTTTAACGTAATCAAACTCTTAATGTATATACAAAGAGAAATGTGTTATTCGATATTGCTGAAAGTAACAGATTTCTGTGCATGCCTATGAACCCTATTATTATTATTATATTTTTTTAAATTCATGTATCAAACTTTTTCCTGTTATGTCAAACTAAGTTTTCTTGGAATGTAATAAATGTCTATAGAAATGTAGTTAGGTTAGTTTAGTGCAACCTGAAGTATACATTGTCCTGTATGAATGTGAGTGTGAGTGAAATGTAGGTTTAGTATTAAGTGCACCAATTCTTTTGACATATATGTGTGACTTACTGTAATTAATGGTAGTTAACAATTAAAGTCATTGAGAAGTCAATACTAACTCATTTAAGTTGGCTCTATAAAAGAAGCAGAAGGGACAGAAATAGCTTGAACGAACGATCATCTTGGGAGAACTTCGAAAGTCAAAATCTTCGACAAATATGTTTGTTACTTCGATTTTTTTGTTCTTCTCTGTGGTCAATTCTAACATGCCGTTAACTTCACCATTGATACTTCAAGTACTGGATACTAGTCAAGAAATTTTCGGAAATATTGAATAAACTGTTAAATTAAACTTTCTCATCTATAACAGAGCTAGATTGGGATAATTAGGTAGTTGGGGTTAAATGGGGTTAAATGGATCTAGGTCTGGGGGGTATGGGTTAACATGTGTCTACCTTTGTTCACCTTAATACCAAATACTCACCCAATAGCTATTGGAAATAATCCCAATTCGATAATTATCCACTTTCCTTTACCGTATTTCTAAAAAATATCCAGTAACAGTTTCCCTATTTTCTCATCTCCTTACTTTCCCTTTTTTCTTTCTTCTTCCTATCCCATCTTTCTCTTCTCTTCTTTACTTCTCCTTCTAGTTTTAATAAAACTGAAAAGTGGGTCGTGACTGGGAATTCTATATATATAATAAACACGGTCATGTATTTATTTTATTTTATTTTTCTTCGGAAGTCCGATATAAAAGTCTTCTCATTTTGATTGAACCTTGTATGCTCAAAAGTAAGACATGGATTATATATTCCTATTAAATTAGATATAAGCTGATAGCTTCATGAATATTCCCCCACCAGGGGTGAAGGGTTCCCACTCACGACTTACTCCATGCATCTCATTTGCACAATACAGGGTTTCCCCCTCATTTGTTTGTTTGTTTTCTCTTTCTATTTTTCCCTTTTCAAATATTTAAATGCTTTCGTTGCAGCTAATACAGCTAACAATTCATGTTCTATTGTGGAAAGACGTTGCTCTGCTGGTGTCAAAAGCCTCGAATAATAACCAATAGGAATCCAATGTTGTAACTTTTTGTCTGTACACTGCGTACACGTTGCAGAAATTCCGCTTTTGGATGCATCTGTACATAAACACAGAGGTTTGTCTGGCCGGTAAGGAGCAAGCATTGGTGCTTCCAACAGTTTCTTCTTTAATGTCTCAAACGCTTGTTAGCGAGTAGAATCCCAACTAAATTTCACGCCTTTCTTTAATAACTTTTGTAAATTTTGTACTACTTCAGCGTAATTAGGTAAAAATCTCCTTACAAAATTGCACAAACCGAGAAACGATCTAACCTTCTTCGTCGATTTCGGGACAGGATAGATTTCGATTGTTTTTAACAAACGATCTGAAATCTGGTAGCCATAACGCGATACTTTGTATCCGAGCGCTAAAATTTCATGAAATAAATATTGAGATTTTTCTACTGAAATTCTAAGTCCTGATTTTCTAAGACGTTTAAATAAATTTCTTAAAATTTCAATAATTCGCTCCTGTGAGTTCGCAAATACATATAAGTTATCCACACAACAGGCTATGTTTTCTGGATGGAGGTTAGATAACACCATAGACATGAATCTATTATACACAGTTCCAGTATTTACAAATCCTTGGGAAGTGACGCAATACTGAAAAGTCCCAAGTGACAGTAGAGAAAAGGCAAAATATGGAAGAGAATCTGGTGTTAATTCTATATTAAAATATGCCGATTAGACGTCCAAATTTACATACCAAACATGTCTAGCAATGGAAGAAATTATATCATGAATAGGTGGTTATGCCAGAGAATGATGGGCCACTTTCGAATTCAACAATCGCATATCAGCTATTTTTCTCAGTTTTCCGGATGGTTTTCTCAAAAATAACACGGGCGAATTAAACGGAAAATTATATCTTTCCACCACACCTTGCTGAATTAAGGTATTCATGTATTCACGCATTTCTGCTTGCAAGGCTCTTAGTATTTGATATTGTTTACGAGAGGTAGGTAACTCTGACTTTAGTTGCACCCTGTATTGATATCCTCTCGCACGGCCTAATCTATTTGGATTCCAGGTAAAAATATCGGCAAATTCTCAACATGGATCTATTACTTTTGTTTGTATTCTGGACTACCCTTTTCTCCTATTTTCAATTTTGAAGCATCAAATAACCTTTGACCGTGCCTCGCAATATGGGGGAGGAGGAGATATATAAGTTTATTGACAATGACCGATATTAGTGCTGAATCCATAGTTTTCGGGGTCTTTGAAACGAACAGTGACACTTGTGATGCCGTTTAAATCCAAATTCAGCCCCGCAACTTGGGGAGGAGGAGTGGAGAGAAATATAAATATAATCGAAAATGACCGATATCAGAGAGCGCTTTACTCAGGGGCGGATCCAGGACGGATTTCTGGGGGGCGGTGGGTTGTAATACTGCTACTTAGACCTACTTTTAAAGAGCTCGAAACTCTGGGATGGGTTTTATTTATATATAAAATAAAAAACTTTCCTCTCCTCGGGGGGCATCGTCCTGATCGCCCCCTGGATCCGCCACTGGCGTTACTAATAGTAAAAAAGTGACTGACTAACGAAATATATTATTATTATTATTTTTAGTTTTACCCAACGAACTGGGTAATTGATGCTAGTAATCCATATTCACAAGTGAGACTTCAAATAATGTTTGATGCCGTTATTTTGTATTTCTAATACAGGTCAAGAGTATCTATATAAATTGAGTTTACGGAAAAGACATAGACAATTGAGTCGTTTTCAGTTTTCACTCAAATTATTCTAAAATATTAAGAGGTTTGATTAAAGTAATTATTATTTTAATTTTCTCTCTCTCTTGTTTTGGTCAATATTGCTAAACATACAATCATCATCATAATAGCTATTCTGCCATTATTGGCAGGTTACTTGCTGCAATTGAAAAGGTTCGACGTTCGGTGGTCCTCAGCTGGTCTCTTCGTCTTGACGTAGCAATTTTCTGTTTTAATACCTTCCTTCAACTAGTCTGCTTCGCCCCCTCCCTCTCTTTACTTCCACAATACCCTCTAGCACATCCCTCATAATACAGTTTCTCCTCAGACAATATCCTAACTAGTTCCTCTTCCTCCTCTTAACAATATCTAAAATTATTCTTTTTTCCCCTACTGCTAATATTTGTAACAGTTTGGGGACCAAAGGAGTGTTGGATCTGTTAAAAAATAAAAACAGATTACGAAACATTGTGATTTAGGCATATCTTATAAGTAGTGAAATGTATGCACCCATTAAAACAAATAAATGGTCATCACCTATGTTGTACACTATCATCATACTTACACGACGTTGAACTATATTATATGTAGAAACATACATTTTATTTCCGTTACAATTGGCGCATTGTAGAGTTTATTATCCCTTATATCCATAGTAAAATTTACCTATGAAATCTTGAGATATCTTAAATGCAAGACTTGCAAGACTCTTGCATGCAAAACCAAGACTGGGTTTGCAAGACCAAGACCAAGGATTCCAGTGCAAGACCAAGACCAAGACTCGGTGTGCAAGACCAAGACCACAACGGCCTTGGTCTTGCATTTGCTCATCACTAAATTTTCGTATTTATAATTCATTCGCTATGAAATTTACCACAAATATACATTTCCTAACTATTCACGCAGTAACAGTATTAAAAGTACCCTGCAAAATCATTATCAAATTATATTCTTACAAGAAGACGGTCATAGATATGCCACAATCATTTTGGACATGAGTGTACATACATGTTTGGGATCCTTACTATGTACGCACCCATGATGGAAGTCCTTTTACGCGGTCTTAAAAATGGATAATGATTTGTCGATATCATAGTAGTTTCTACACTATTTTCGTGTAATTTCTGGAACAGGTTGACCTCGGTGCAATAGTTTTCAAGCTTGAAAAGCCGAGTTTTCATACTTTCGGCAGCTTATAATTCTAACAGGATACAGTTTGACCTATGTATGTTAATTTGTTTGCTTGATATAAATAAGTACCCACCGATGTTTTGGTAGTGATATGTGTATTTGTGTGTGTTTAACACATAGAAAGAGAAGGTCGAGGAAAAAGAGATGTAAGAAAAACGAAGATAAAAATTGTTCGTCTAACAAGGTAAGTTATCCAACTCCTCCACGAGTATTGCATTGAAACTTGCACAAGTGAAGGACATATTGAAAGATGGAAATATGCTTACTCTTACGATTCGCAACGTCTCGAACCGGAAGTAGAATGATCGTTTCACCATAGCCCCTAAAAGTTATGTACTCTGGTCATACACGCCAGAATGTGATACACTGGAACCTGTTTTCTCACGAAGACAAATATTGTATACTCGAGATGATAACAGTCGCTGGCGATTGGGATCTCTAGTACGTCATGTCAAATGGAACACGATACACAATAGTAAGTTCCAAACGAAGACGTTTACCCGGTGGAGAAAAGGGACACGCTGAAACCACAACGCAAAAATGGCTTTCTATGATTCTTATTATTGTTATTAGTATGACTATTATTATTATTATTATTATTATTATTATTATTATTATTATTATTATTATTAGTAGTAGTAGTAGTAGTAGTAGTAGTAGTAGTAGTAGTAGTTTGATTAACATTATTAGTATGAACAGTATGATAAGTAAAAATAATAATGAGAAGAAGACAAGAAATAGGGTATATTGTTGGGTTCGTTAAGTAACGAAGGACTTCGGCCCGTCTTGAGTGTCCTCTAGCACTGCTATAAATGTTTTAAAATCCACAAACAACCATAACCCAGCCGGGATTGAAGTCGGGACCCTTGACTCACTGGCTTGACGCCTCAACCAACACGAACATAAGGTTGGCAATAAGACGAAGAAGACGACCAAAATAATAATAATAATAATAATAATAATAATAATAATAATAATAATAATAATAATAATAATTTTATACCAGTGGTTATCAATCTAATTCCGATCACGAACCCCATATTATCATACCCTCTTGCCAGCGATCCCCTTATAATTTGTGGCTTGTGTCTGATTTTTAATATACCTATTGCGGAGATCTCACTATTAATTCTATAATAGTAGAATCCATTTCTTGTATATATAGTGGACACAGTAATTTCCCTAAAAGCGAATGGATTAAAACAAAATTTGGTCCGTTCATTCATATTATAAATATCGAATCCGATCCGTCATACTGTTTCAAAATGAAGGCCGTTTGAAAATTTTAAACCTTCATAACCCCCTTAATTTAGGGTCATATGATAAACATATAAAGTGCATTTGCATTCTTCTGGTATTTCAATATGCAGTTCTCATTAGTTTCATATCGTACCTCTTTAATTTAAATTGATATTTAACCAACTGTGCACCTGTTGAAAATGTTTAGCAGACCTTTTTTTTAAACAGTATGTATACAAATATGTAAAAATTGTCTATCAGAACAAAATTCAAATGAAGAGCTTCTTTCCAAATACCACTTAAGTCAGTTTTTCTCAATTTTAAATTTTTTATGTTATGATATTGTGGGTGAGATGCACATATTAATCTTGAATAAACTGCAAAACTCGCTCAAGTCTCACTCGTGTAATGGCTCAAAAACTTCGTTTTTTTTTTTTCAAAGTCCACCTTAGTCATTGAAACCCAACTAAGTCATAGTTTATGCTTTTATTTTCAAACGTAATATGTTGTCCATTGTTGCACAGTTATTTTTAAGACAACAATGGATCTAAATTTAGGTTCGGTTGATTTAGGGAGCTTTATTATATGGTCAGTTAGTTTGAAACCAGTAAGTAAGAAAGACTGTTGTCAAGATGGAGTAGAAAGGGATGCAGCCAGAAAGCAGCAAAGTGAAGAAACGACCAAACCAGCCGGAACGTTGGGTAAGAAGAAAAAAACAAATAGCTAGAAACAGCAAAGAAGCTCGACATCCTCCAAAATTAAACTGTCAACATGATCATGATGTAACCAGTAATGATGTGAAATACTTCTTTGAACAGTTACATGCAAATAGAACGAAGATTGAGCAGGATAACTTTTTGTTGCGTTTCATTAACTTAAAGAAGGAGAAACAGCTACGACCAAGAGTGGAAAATCCAAGAGATCGAGCTGTCATTGAATATAGCATACTGAAAGAAAATGGGGAGCGAGTTCCCGTGTGTGTAAAATCATTTTTATCAGTAGCAAGCATAACCATTGACAGACTAAAGGGTTTACGAAAGTTCATGAAAACCAGTAGGGATGTCATTCGCAAGGAAAACAAAGGAGGCTCAAGAGTCAAACAGGATCAGATTAGTGTCACAAGAGCATAATAAGCCATATCAGTAAGTTCAAAACCGTGGAATCTCATTATGGAAGAGGAAAATCTGAACGTTGATACTTTCTACATTGAATGTGAGGATAATGTATCTTATGTGGAAAAAAGAATTTGCTGCCCGCGGAGGGAAACCTTGTTCATACCAGAAATACTACAACATATTTACATGTAAGTTTAATCTAGGATTTGGTTCCCCTAAAACTGACATCTGCTCATTTTGTGCAGCGAAGAAAGCTGAAATTAACAAGATCAGTAACGTGAATGAGAAACAAAAACTCAAAACAGAGTATAGGCTCCATAACTTGAGAGCAAAAAAGTTATATGAAATTATGAAGTTAGATGAACCCTCAGTTCTTAAAATTATCTTTGACATGCAACAAAATAAACCCCTACCAAAACTTAACGTGAGTGAAGTGTACTATTCCCGTCAAATCTGGTTCTACAACCTAGCTATTCTGATCCATGACGGGACACTTAATAAGAACAACGTGTGGTTTTAAACTTGGACGGAGAAAGACCTGCCAAGAGGATCAAATGAAGTTGTATCTTGTCTGGCCAATTTTTTACTGCAGCTGGAAAGCAAAATTCAATCTGGGCAGTACTCCACTTTGAGATTGTTTGCAGACTTGTGTAGCGGCCAGAATAAGAATAAGACAATGGTGGCATTCCTACTGTCTTACATACAGAACAGTCCTTTGTTTGATGTTATTGAAGTTGTATTTCCCATTCGGGGACATTCATATTTGCCTGCGGATAGGATCTTTGGGCATGTAGAGAAGGAGTACAGGCGCCATGAAGTGTTAAAAAGTCCTACAGATTACCAAAATGTTCTAAGTATATATGGTCAAGTGAAAAAATATGGATTTGATTGGATTTGTAAGTATTTTAAGAGATTTTCAAAGGACATATTCAAATCTCTTATGACAATAACATTAACAGAAGTAAGGGTTCTGCGTTTCTGCAAGGACTATAAGTCCATTGGTCACAGGAATACCTTCACTGGACCGAATTCCTATTCTGCAGTGTTAAAGAGAAACTTGAAGCTAGTTCCAAGCTTCAGAAATGCTGTTAATGTTCAGAGTGTTAACAACACCAGACGTGAGAAAGTACAAGATGTCAAAAAGTTGCTGAAATTGGTTGAGTTGAACAGCGAAGAGCAAGAATTCTACCAAGAAGCACTAAATAGTGCATCGTTTGGTGAAACACAGCCTGTACTGTGTTTAAGTGATGAGGAGCCTTTTTTGTAATAGGCCTATTATTGGGTAGTACAGTGAAGAAATGAAAAACGTTTTGAGAAATGTTTTCATAACTTGAACTTATTATTATTGTACTTATTATGTTAAGACTACTTCACAATCTCTAAAATATCATTTATTCATGATAGGTGGTAAAAAGCAGTTATTCAGCGATTACTTTAAAGTATTATGAACTTTATTTCTGTGACTTAGGTGGATTTTGAAAATACTTTATTTTTTGTGCTGCATTTGCATTCAAATCCAAAACCAAATTTTGTAATGCCCTTAGTGTGTTGTTCTGTACCAATATACCAATCAAATGCCATTTTAAAATATTACATTATCATTAACACAAAGGCAGTATAAGTTTTTGGTGTTTCCTGTAAATTTTAAAAATATGACAAGTGGTATTTGGAAAGGAGCTTTAAAAATATTTCCGGTATTACATTCTAATTATATTTCTATCTTTCGCTTATCTTCGCGACCCCCAGGTTGATAAACCCTGTCCTATACTATTTCTTCTTCTTGCAAAACTCGTGTTCCTGTGGGTTGAAGCGTTAGGCCAGCGACTCAAGGGTTCCGAATTCGAATCCCGACTGGGGTATGGTTGTTTGTCGATTCTAAAACCTTCATAGCAGTGCTATAGGATACACAAGACAGGCCGAACACCTTGGTTACTTAACGGGCCCAACAATGCATTTGTTGTCTAATCATACTGCTACTATTACTACTACTGGGGTGCGGTGGCTCAGTGGTAGAGCGTTCATCTCCGGTGCTTGGGGGCCCTGGTTCGATCCCAGCTCGTGCCGTGTGGAATTTGTGGTGGACAAACACCGTGCACGTGGGTTTTCTCGGGGTTCTCCTGTTTCCTCACACTCTTCATTCCACCATTTCATTCATTTCTTATCATCACCGTCTCCTTTAGAATAACCGGAATAATCGTGGGACGTAAAACTTAAAGATTTCATTTCATTTTTATTATTATTATTATTACTACTACTACTACTACTACTACTACTACTACTACAGCTACTACTAATACTAATACTAATACTAATAATAATAGTCATACTAATAACAATAATAAGAATCATAGAAAGCCATTTTTGCGTTGTGGTTTCAGCGTGTCCCTTTTCTCCACCGGGTAAACGTCTTCGTTTGAAACTTACTATTGTGTATCGTGTTCCATTTGACATCGGTTCGCAACAATGACGCACTAGAGATCCCAATTATCACCGACTGTTATCATCTTGTGTTTGCAATATTTGTCTTCGTGAGAAAACAAGTTCCAGTGTATCACATTCTGGCGTGTATGACCAGAGTACATAATTTTCAGGGGCTATGGTGAAACGATCATTCTACTTCCGGTTCGACGACGTTGCGAATCGTAAGAGTAAGCATATTTCCATCTTTCAATATGCTCTTCCACTTGTGCAAGTTTCAATGTGATAGTCGCCGAGGAGTTTGATAGCTTTTTTTGTAAGTACCTTTTCTGGAAACATAGTTTGGTGTAAGAAAACTCGGTGCAAATGTGATATTTTACTATATAGTCCTTATTACGTGGAATATATACATGGAACAAACCTGTGGAACCTTACAACGTCGACTCAGAAGTTCCTTGCGGCGGTGATCTGATTGCATATATTTGTAACTATTGAATACAATACTTCAACGAATTCAAAACTATAAATCTCGCAAATCAAATATACACTAAAGTCAAGTCTAATTATAATGTGAAACTTCTGAATGACATCTAAAATTACAAACTTTACAAACAATTCGTTGAAACTTGAAAACCTACTTCGTCCTTCGATTTATCCTTTATTTTCCATCAAGTGACCAAGTTTATTTGATTCGTGAACTTTTCATCTTTTCTTCAATGCATACTAATGATTTTTTTTGTCTTATAATGGGAGAAGAGAGGTGGAACATATTTTATTTATTTACTCAATTGAAATGTTGAAAAAAGTGTCCAAAATATCTTACAGTTAGAGAAACTTTCTCACCTCAACCCTGTTGGTGGGCAACATGGAAATTTCGAAACTTTTCTTTCCCTTGAGAGAGCTGTTTTATACTTTGATAAGGCCTCTTTTTCGTAACTGCATCTAGATATTCTATCCTTGGTCTTCCTCTTCCTGGTTTTTCTTCTGCTTTTTCCCCTATCAGCAGGATGATCCAATTGGAGTGCCGAATAAGATGGCCAAACATGCTGTTTCTTCTTTTTCCTATTATTTTCATGATCTGTCGTCTTTCATTAGTTCCTTTAGTACGTCTTCATCCATTTTTCTTTCGGTCCATGATATGTGCAACGTTCTGCGCCAACATCACATTTCAAGTGCTTCCAGTTTGGATATTTCAGTTTTTCTCAATCTCCACATCAAGAAGGTGGATAAGAATTTCGTCGTCCCTCGCCCAAAAATTAAAGCCGTTGTTTATTTTCATGTAATATGGATTTTTAATACCAAGATCTAAAAATAATCTTCTTGCAAAATATTGGTAAAAAAATAAAATAAAAATTACAAAAAAAAAAAAAAAAATACAAAATACAAAATACAAATTTTACCAAAACAAACTATTTATTGAATCCTACGGTATATATACATTTAATAAGGTTTGGGAATAAGACACTATTTCTAGATTGTCATCTTGTGTGCTGCTAACTAAAACAAACCATTTTTGTTTAAAATTTAGGTATAAAAAGAAAATGAAAATGAAATGAAATCTTTGAATTTTACGTCCCACGGTTATGCCGGTTAGATTAAAGGAGACGGTGATTATGAGAAATGAATGAAATGGTGGAATGAAGAAAGTGGGAGTAAACGGGAGAACCCCGAGAAAACCCACGCACACGGTGTTTATCCACCACAAAGTTCACTTGGCGGGAGCTAGGTATAAAAAGAGATTTACAACTGAGACCCACTTAATATAATTAAATAATAGTCTTCTTGGGTATAAAATGAAAATTAAAAGCAGTTTAATCTTCGTCAGATTTGTTTTGTAGCAGGGGCGGCTTTAGGATTTTAATTTTGGGTAGACCCTCTTCCTTGTTTATGGATACATATATACATTTAATTGATTAATGACAGTAGGAAATTACTTTTACAGAAGTGGTTAATGTTATTTGTTAAATAATTATCTACCATTAATATAAATAGTGGAAAATATATTTACTCTTTATTGTATTTTTTATCGTTTTTATATTATTCAAAATTTTTGGTCAGGCCCGTGCCTACCCGGCCTACCCGCTAAAGCCGCCACTGCTTTCTAGGCTCCAATAGAAGGATGGTATGCGGACATAAATGTAGGAGATTTAATTAGAAATGAACGCAACGGGACCTAAATAGAATAATACAAAAAGAACCAAAGATACGATGTTGTACAACAGAATTACATGTAGAGTGGAACTGAGCCAAGAATTCATTGAGCCAGAGCTGAGTGCTCTACCACTGAATCATGACATCACCTTTATTAAACAAGCTTCTACTATTCGCCTCAACATGTGTGTTTATGTCTGCTTATTCCTCTATTTTGTTTGATAATAATACTAATAATAAACAGGTTTTTCAATGTTGCAAAAAAGTGACACTTTCTGTAGGAAAATACATTTAATTTTCTCAAACTATCAATAAAGACATTCCAATGCAAATAATTCTTGTAAGTAGCAGTTTGACAAGGTTTGGAAGAGTATATATTTAATACTTAAAAACGAAATTTAAGAGAGGGATTTTAATTGCTTGTTTGCATGCAAGTCCTTGTTTGTTCGTTTTTTTTTTTTTAAAAAAAAAAAGAGTGTTCTTGAATAATTCTCCTGCTTAAATGATAGCAGATATATTATATCATCATTTAGAAGATATACATATATGGCTGTCTAGACAGAATTAAAAGAGTACTGAGTGAAAATCTCATGTATATGCTAAGTTAATCGTTCAAGAATGTTGTCGCGCTACAGGCTTCTATTAGTTGTGCAATTAATTTTCTATAACGTTGTTCTTCGAAGAGTCGATATGAGTCATTCATTCAAGTTTTCTTAACGATGAATGAGTAATGAGATCTAAATGAGTGTGAAATGCTAAGTGATTCCTTAGAGAAGAAGTTATGAAAAAACTAGTATCTGTATTCCGTGACTTTAAGGAATAAAGTACGAGATACCAACAAGGTATTAGTCAATAACATATCATATTAATTATATTAATCAGTACCTTTTCCACAGCATCTAGTGATACCAGAATCTTTTCGTGATGAGTTACACGAGGTACATACCAAAAGTACGTGCCGTTTCGTTCTAAGTCCATCTTTTTTTGTAATTTCGGAAGAACTGTTAAGAAGTGGGTGCAGAAATCAGTGTTAAGAAGTGGATGCTTGAGTTCAATGCAGGGTAAACGAGTGTAAAAAATGAGCATAAAACTGGAAGTCTAAAAACATCATGAACTGACCATAACATTGCCCGTGTTGAAAATTTCATCATAGAAGATAGGCGTGTCACTATTAGTGTTGTAGAATTTCCGGAAATTTTCAACCTGTTCATAAAAAACCGTTTTTCCGGATTCTTTTCGGAAAAAATGAAAAATTGGAAAAATAACAAAAAATCTTTGTATTAGGTTAATTTTACTAGTAATGGAACCGTTTTTTTCTCGAACGCCCGAAAAATGTAAGTTGAAAAATTTCAATGTTACAAATATTTAAAAAAGAAATATTCGAAAATAAAACTGTTCTAACTATTTTTGAAAATTAATAGTCTGCACTCATTTCCTTTGTGTGCTTTTTAGTCGTTTATTTGTGGTTCTGCATTAATTACAGACCTTTTACAGTTGCATACACATCTACCATCATGAAGCGTTTCTTTTGCAACAAATAGGTCTCTTGAATAAGTGAATTCTTAATATGCTCTTTGATCTGGTGTAACCAAATTACTTCTTAAAAGAGAGAGCAGTAGGCAAATTTCACCAACACTCCTGCACTAAAACATATAATTACTACTATTTAATATTCTAATATAGACTTTCATGTAAACTTTATGTACAAAATTTTGTATGTAAACAAATACCAGTTTCCTAGTACAACAAATCTATATATATAAAAGAGAACGTACAAATCCTTTGTGAACTCATCACGCTAATACGGCTGAACCGATTTCTTTCATTTTTGGGGGGTTGTTAGGATTTGGACCCTAGATGGTTTTTATCATATCACTTTAATTTTTAATTACCAGTGTCTTGAGATAATGGACCATTCAAGTCTCCATAGTTCATCATAGGTAAAAATAAACGTATGTATATGCAACCCGCATGACCACGTGACTCGGCGGGTTAACATAAATGACAGGCGCTTGCAATTTGAAAGCGAAAAAGTAAAAATTATCTAAGTAACAAAGTTTATTGCGTTCCGGGGTGACCGCAGCGAAGCGGGGTGAACGCTGCTAGTTATCTATAAGATGAAAGTGACTATATTTGTAACTTAACAACTCTTGAATAACCAGACCGATCTCGATAAAATTTTCAACATAGATGAGGTTCTGGCCTGGGATGGATTTTATCATTTCACTTTGAAGGTGTAACTTGGAGGAAGGAAGGAACATATATATTGAATATGACCGATATTAGTGTGGAATCCATAGTTATTGGTGTCGCTGACATGAACAGTGACACTTCCTATACCGTTTAAATAAAAATTTAGGCCTGCACTTAAGGGAAGGGGAAAGGTAGATATATAAAAATGATTGAAAATAGCAGATATTAGTGTCGAATCCATAATTTTCGGAGTCGCTGAGGTGAACAGTGACACTTTCGATGCCGTTTAAATCCAAATTCACCCCCACAAATTGGGGGACGGGGAAATATATAAAAATGATAGAAAATGATCAATATTAGTGACAAATCCATAGTTTTCGAGGCAACTGAGATGAATAATGACACTTTCGATGCCGCTTAAATCCAAATTCATCGCGATTAGTAATCCCAAAGGTGAAGGTGACATATAAAAGTAGTTGAAAATGACCGATACTAGTGTCGAATTCATACTTTTTGGGTCCTAAATTCATTGGTGACAGTTTTGGTGCCTTTTATGTTCAAAATGAAACGTATTCTCCCTGTGCGAAGAACGGGTATTCTGCTAGTCTTGAATAATAACGAACGGAATTTTCACATGTTAAATTGTTTAATATATTTCTCGCTGATCAAATTTACGTACTTGTGCGGTGCATGTGTGTATGTGTAAATAAGATTATATTTCGTTTTAGTTGTTCGAAAAATATACAAATAGTAAATAGGGTTTTTACCAGAAATCAGAAAACTAAAAAATAAAATTAAAACCTGAAATGTTATTTCTTTAGTATTTTTCCTGTTAGCGAAATACATGGTATAGATGCTACAGACTTGTTACAGCAAATAAGATTAGCATCAGGAGAAGAACTAGTTTTTAAATTATATTTTCCGGTTTTTGTCAATATTTGCAAACAAAAGATTTTTCTAATGGGTTCAAAATTTCCGGAAATTTTACACAGCACAAGGATGAGACTTATCTCCATAAAATATATATTTGATTTTAAAATACTGGTAGTAACTAAAATGATTCTGAAGCCGTTATTTTAACACTTCCCTGCCGTGAAACGGAAACTTCATAAGATTGCTTTTTATCCCCATAAAATACAGGGAGTTTCAAAACAACACCCACAACGTTTGGGAGGTGATCCCTCACACCAAGATAAGACAAAAAGTATAGACAAACCTGGGTGCACAAATGCTTCCGTTCGGAGTTATAGGCTGCCAAAAACATGAAAAAATGAACTTTAAAGGCCCATAGCTCCAATACTATGGAACCTACTGCAGTCGGGTCAAGATTTCTCTTAGGAACTAATATGTGCCCTATCCAAAAATACGTTTCAGAATCTTGCGCTACTCACGCAACAATTTTTATAGACGGAGTTTGGCAAAGGAGATATAATTGAAGTACTCACCAACCACCTCTGTAAAAACTGCTGCAGAAGTACCGCAGGATTCTGAAACATGGATATTTGGATAGGGGGCATACTAGTTCCTAAGTGAAGTCTTGACCCGACTACAGTAGGTCCCATAGTATTGGAGCTATGGACCTTTAAAATTCATTTTTCCCTGTTTTCGGCAGCCTATAACTCCGAAAGGAAGTATTTGTGCACCCAGGTTGGTCTATACTTTTTGTCTTATCTTGGTGTCAGGAATCATCTCCCAAACGTTGTCGGTGTTGTTTTGAAACACCCTGTATATATTTGATTTTAATATACCCAGGATGTAGCGAAAGGAGGAGTCATCGGGGCCAGGCTCCCCAAATGTAGTGTTGCCACGAGATGAGACATTTCTCGTGTCTCGTCTCGTCTCGTCTCGTAAACGAGGCGAGACACGAGACGGGACAGAACCCTCTTAGACGAGACACGAGACGAGACAGACTACTTGTCCCGTCTCGAAAACGAGACGAGACACGAGACGAGACGGGACGCCTCGTGAAATGTCTCGTCTCGTGTCGTGTCTCGAAAATGAAAACGCTGGCGGGAATGGCCAAGATTGAAATTGCCAGTGGTCATATAGATTGCAAAAGGAAAATCCCCTTTGTGAGAAAACATGTTGAAAAGCCTTCATAGAAAAGTGTCCTCTGTCTATTGAATGAAACAATCGTGATACATGAGCTTCCAGGAATATCATCCTTAATGTCTTGTCCCCAATTCCCCTTGCTGTAAACTGAGGAATTCTCATTTTTTTATTTCTGGCTGGAATGATGACAAACAAAATCAAAGACAGGGAAGATTTTTACAAGGTCAAGAAACTGAACTACCACCACCATCTATTCAATTTGAAAACTGGGTAAGGTCTACACTTGTCTTTATTCTCTGGTGGCGTATTCTTTTTGCTATATGAACCGAAAACGGCAATTGAAGTATGTCATCTTGCAACTAAAATTTTGTCTTCTCTCTCTCTCCCTCTCTCTCTCTCTCTCACACACACACACATACACACACACATAAAAACACACTTTTACCATTTTACCAATCGCTAGCTTATTATGCAGCAGTCAGTTGTAAAATTCACCTCTTCGTTTGGAAGGCGGGCGGACGACAAAAGAAGCAAAGATATTATCAAGGAACCCTTCAAATTGTTTGCTTTCAGCAAATTTATGATACTAACAATAACACTTTAGGTGAAGAGAGGTTTTACAGGGGACCTTCGTTTTGTTACGCGGAAATGTTTGATCTGACCAGAGTGCGAAATTGCCCTCTGCTTCGAGAGGAGGGGAATACTTCCCTTTCCTAGTGAATAATATTCATTAGGACCTGAATTATCTTCAGAAATTGTTTCTTACAGGCGCACTAAACCTCTCGAACTTGATAAGTGTAAAGAACATTTGGTATAATATTCATGGAACTCCGTTGAAAGCAGAAAATATCATGAGAATGATCAAAATTCGAACATTGAAGAATATAATTAACAGAAAAGAAATAGGATAAACAAACCATGTTTTTAAACTTGCTATAAAATGTATATCCTATATTTTTACTAATTCCTTACTCCCATGAAAGTATCCTGGGGAGGATATTCTCTCCATTTTTTTCAGACTGAAATCCTTTTATCCCGTACGATTCCCCCCCCCTGACAGTACGAAAAAACAAATGTTGTTAAAATCCATACACATGACCCTTCCGGGACTCAACCCGGGACCTTCAAGCCGATGGTCTATCGCCGCAGACCGCTCGGCTTGGTATGAAGATGTACGTTGTATGATTGCGAATAAATCCCGACAATATAAGGAACTTTAATCTAAAATGGCCACCCAAAAATCAACTTTTTTTTTAGCCATTAGCTAAGCTGGGTGTACTGTCATGAGTTTGTTACACAAACGGGGCAAGCACCACATAGTAGCACACAGCCCGCGGTTATGGGAACAGATTTGAACCATGGAGATGAAGACTGGCCCCAAGCATTCTTTCGTCAGATGTATCGTTCAGCTCCCATTACTATGGCACTTTAAGTAAAGCTTATTCTGCAGTAACTAGGGATGGTACCGAGACCGAGACGGCCTTTTATCTACCGAGACGAGACGGAGACCGAGACGGCCTTTTATCTACCGAGACGAGACGGAGACCGAGACGGCCTTTTATCTACCGAGACGAGACCGAGACGGAGCTCTATAAATCGAGACGAGACCGAGACGAGACTAAGGTCAGTCTCGAAAGTCTCGGTCTCGTCTCGAATATTGTTATAGACAACTATTAAGATTGACCTTTACTCAAAATTTCTTTCGTTGCTGTATTAGGTAATATGTGAACAGTTGACCAATGTTCAGTGGCGTATTTAGGGGTTGACTATCGGACTGAAGCCCCTCCCGAAATAGATTTATGATCATTTTTTCGCATTGCACGTACAACACAAATATTTCTTACTCGTTCTCAAGCCTCTCCCGAAACAAAATCCACTGCTGATGTGTATAGTCATCTCTGTCTCCCTCTCTCAACATATATATATATATATACCAGCGAATCGAGGATATGATCGATTGAGGGGCTAAACCATAGTTGACATTTTATCCAGTGTAAAGAAAGAAGTAGGATTGAAGCCCATTTTATACAGTGTATAGCTGAACGTCAAGGGGAGGTATAACCCCTTTAACACTCCCATTGAATCCTCGCCTGTATATCATATCTAATATAAGTAAAAGGAAGAGTTTGTTTGTCTGTGTGTCTGCGTGCCTGTCTTTCTGATTGCCTGTGTGCGGCCTGGGGACCAGACGAGAGTCCAAAAGTTACGAAATTTGGGTGACAAGTATCATGTCCCAGGCCTCAGACCAAGAAGAAGTGTTTTTTTTTAATTTTGAATCAGGAGGGGCGTTTACCGGGACATGTAAAAGTAGTAGAAAATGACCGATATTAGTGTCAAATGTATACCGTCAAATGGGGTGAATAGAAACATGGGGGTGAATAGAAACAAAAACTCCCAGATTAGTTTTGGATTTATCTGGACGATAAATTAATGAACAAAACTGAAATTTCTTAACATAGTCTTATATGGCTAAAGTGTTCACAGCAGAGACAAAATGTTTTAGTGAGTTGGGAACACTGAGGTAGACGGCAGCAGCGTTAATATGTTAATGAAATCCTACATGGTATTTTGGCGCTCCGCAAACTTTCTTGGTAAGTATGACATTTTCATATTTGTTGCGTTTGAACATATGCCTATTTTGTAGTTTGTTGTTTCATTTAATGAGATTCATAGTAAAAGTTTTCCTTTTGTAAATTATTTGTAATCAAAATTTAACTTTACTGGATTATTGTTATGATTTTTAATTAATGGTGTGAATAGAAACACTTCTTGAGGAGTGGAAAGTTCTTGAGGAGCGGAAAAAAGGACCTGATAGGAATGAATCAACCATCTCTAAGAACAATTTCCAAGTCTTCTTAAAAAAAAAAAAAAAAAAAGTGTGACAAACTGAAGGAGGTAAATATAAGGGCTGTATTTGAAAAGTGTGGAATTTTTCCCCTTTCTCGAGACCAAGTACTGAGGATGCTGCCAAAAAGAGACACTGAACGAGAAGAAGCAGAACAGCAAGAAACATCTCAGATTGTAGACCGTTACCTTATGGGTTTTCTCAAGAGCATGTAAGAAAATGAAAAAAATAAACAACGGAAGAAGAGAGTACGAATAGATGTTGTTTCTGGTAAAAATTTTGGTTTGTTTTCTGAAAATGATACACTTTCATCAAATCCCAACGAAACTCAACCTGGGCTCTCTTACTCCGACAACAACGGAACGGATCTCTCATGAACAAGAAAGTTGATGCATGTAGAACACTCGTCATCAGAGAGCTCCGAGTATTATTTTTTCACGACAGTGACAAAGATTTAAGTTTAACCATGTATTGTCGGAAGAGGAGAAAGACAACACTCCAGAAGACAACATTCCAGACGATCACGAACTAGATGATGGTTTTCTAAAGCTGGTGATTTTGCTATGGTAAAGGTTTATGGGAAGCTAAAATACTTGGTGAGGCTATTCACTACCCAAGTGCGAAAATGTGAACATGGTGGATATATGGAAGTGTTTTATAAGAGCACCAAAAACAATGAAATTTTCAGAAACTTCTGAAGAATCGTTCTTACTACATAAGGATATTGTGACGAAACTGTCGGGTCCTATTAGGAGTTCGTCAGCACGCTTTAAGTATATGATAAGTTTCCCTAGTGATTTCAGTGGTTAAGTCTTTTTTTCAAATATCATCAAAACTGTATGGTCGTTTGTACCTACTTTGTACATTGTATTGTTTTATAAGTTTGTAACAGATAATATTGGCCTTATTGAACTTATATCTTGCAGATATCAAATAAATAGTTCGTTTCAACAAATACGCTGTTTCTTTTTACCTTTCCAATAGTATAAAAGAAACAACAATGAAAATAAAGTCATTGTTTCTATTCACCCCTACCCATGGGGTGAATAGAAACATTAAGAAAAATCAAGGTGAAGAAAAGTGGAGTTGATAAATTAATATGACGTTTACTTAACTTCATTAGCATATTAAGACCGTTTTTTTTTTTTTTTTTTTTTGAATAATCTGATTCGCGAAATCTTTAACGTCATCAAACTTATATACTCATATAGCCAAAAAAGTGTTTCTATTCCCATTTGACGGTAGTTTTTGCGGTCGTTGAGATCAATGGTGTCACTTCCATTAGCGATGACTTTCAAATTCAGCTACCAGTGCATGCGGGCTGGGGTTCACCTGCTGGGGAGGGGGTACCGAGACATGTAAAAATAATACAAAATGACCGATATTAGTGTCAAATACATAGTTTTCGCGGTTGCTGAGATAGTGATACTCCCACAGGCCTTGACTTCCAAATACTGGTCCCATGCGAAAAATGGGCATTTCATCATGTTATATATAATAGTCATATACCGGGTGAGGCATTTAAAACTTTTTTTTGAATATCTGGAAAACTACAAATCGGATTTTAAAAAAGTTGCAATAAAAGTTGTTCGTCTCGAAGGGGGACATCCAATGATACCACACTCGACCCCCTGCCCCCACCCCCCGGGGGCGGGAGGGGGGCAACTTTGAAATCTTAAATAGGAACCCCCATTTTTATTCCATATTCTGATTTCCCGTGAAAAAATACGTAACTTTTGTATTGAACATTTTTTTCGTTGCGTGATAGATGGCGCTGTAAACGACAACAATCAAAATGGCTCACAAACAATTGAAAAATGGCATTTAAAACTGTTTTTTTGAATATCTGGAAAACAACAAATCAGATTTTAAAAAAGTTGTAATAAAAGTTGTTCGTCTCGAAGGGGGACATCCAATGATACCACACTCGACCTCCTGCCCCACCCCCCGGGGGCGGGAGGGGGGGCAACTTTGAAATCTTAAAAAGGAACCCCCATTTTTTATTCCATATTCTGATTCCCCGTGAAAAAATACGTAACTTTTGTATTGAACATTTTTTTCGTTGCGTGATAGATGGCGCTGTAATCGACAAAAATCAAAATGGCTCACAAACATTTGAAAAATGAGGCATTTAAAACTGTTTTTTTGAATATCTGGAAAACTACAAATCGGGCTTTTAAAAAGTTGTAATAAAAGTTGTTCGTCTCGAAGGGGGACATCCAATGATACCACACTCGACCCTCTGCCCCCACCCCCCGGGGGCGGGAGGGGGGGCAACTTTGAAATCTTAAAAAGGAACCCCCATTTTTTATTCCATATTCTGATTCTCCGTGAAAAAATACGTAACTTTTGTATTGAACATTTTTTTTCGTTGCGTGATAGATGGCGCTGTAATCGACAAAAATCAAAATGGCTCACAAACATTTGAAAAATGAGGCATTTAAAACTGTTTTTTTGAATATCTGGAAAACTACAAATCGGGCTTTTAAAAAGTTGTAATAAAAGTTGTTCGTCTCGAAGGCGGACATCCAATGATACCACACTCAACCCCCTGCCCCCACCCCTCGGGGCGGGAGGGGGCAGCTTTGAAATCTTGAATAGAAACCCCTATTTTTTATTCCATATTCTGATTCTTCGTGAAAAAATACGTAACTTTTGTATTGAACATTTTTTTCCTTGCATGATAGGTGGCGCTGTAATCGACGAAAATTTGTTAGGAACAATTGAAAAATATCCAAGAAATACGCATCAGATTAAGAAAATTAAAGTAGATAGTTTTGATATCTTTGTAAATGCTATCAAATAACACCATAGCTGACTACTGTAACGCTATCTCAGTTATTCTGAAACGTGGTTATTTTAAAATCTTTAATAAGAAACTGTAATGTTTTAAGCAAAACACTTGATTCTCCAGAACATAATTCATTACTTTGCCCAAATTTTTGGTGTAATTTCTGTTACCGATGTAGGTGAAATTTACTTCAATTGGACTACGTGGACGTAGTATCTATTAGTTTGTTGCCTTTGGTTTGCTGATTCAATGTGAGTCCCCTTGCCTCTCACTAAGGAGTTGCTTGTTTCAGGTAAGTCCCCTTGAGTCTCATCATCGAGGTGTTTGTTTTAGTTGAGCCTCTTGCATCCTACCATTCGGGTGTTTGTTTTGGGGTTGTCTCTTTGCCTCTCACACATCTTCATTGTTTACTGAACAAACGAACAAACGTTCGAAATGGTCCCCCTTTTCTGCAATATACTACACATTGCAAGTAGGGATAGGCGCGAGTCGAGCTTAAACTCGACTCGAGTTGAATTCGAGTCGAGTCAAAGGTAATTTTCTCGAGTCGAGTTCCAAGCCGAGTCACTGTTTTGAGCTCGAGTTTCGAGTCGAGTCGAGTTTGATAAATGGCTCGCACATTCAGCTCTTTTTAACTCGTTTTTAAATTATGGCCTTTTTAGACTGGAAAGCGAAAGCCATGAGAAATGTAAGCAGTAATGTCGAATACTTTTAATATTTCTCACGACAGAGGTACATCTGGTGGGGGCCCAATCCGTGCAGTGATGTCAATAGGCTCGGCTGGTTCAACTGAGCGAACAGCTCAAGCCGGCTCGGTTGGGATGGAAAGCCATCGGCTCGGTTCAATTGAGCCGGCTTGGTTGGGACGAGCCAGCGACTCGGCACAATTGAACCGATGGCTCGAGCCGGTTCCATTCGGATCAGCTACCAACTCGACTCATGTGAGCCATCGGCTCGAGCCAGCTCCATTAAAAGCAGCCCATCGACTCGGTTCGACTCAGCTTAACTGAGCCTATGGCTGAGCCGGCTCGCTTGGGTGAGCTGTTGGCTCACTTTTCTGTTTGGCTTGATAGTGAATAAGCTGTGAGCCGACCGCTTGAGCCGATGACAACCCTAAACCCGGGCCAAGCAGTTTTGAACATGTTTGACCGACGCCCTATAACTTTTATCAATTTTTGGCTTGCTCCTCCGGAACTCAAACCCAGAACCTCATGACCGATGTCCTTGCCTCCTAAAGACTTGTCGACTACTCAGATAGACAGTCAACTAGTTTTTAGTATTCAGATACAAACCGCCTATCTTTCGTATAGTAATAATAATAATAATAATAAGTTGTAGTAGTGGTAGTATATTACTAGTAATATCATTGATAATTATATTATCTACGTAGGATATTTGAAAAGAGTATTTGGAACTACACACAGGATTTAGTTCGAATTGGCTCGACTCGACTCGAAACTTAACCCGAATTCGAGTAGAATTTCGAGTAGAGTTGGAGGAAGTTTTTCGAGTCGAGTCGAGTCGAGTTTCAAAGAAAACTTGCTCGAACTCGCTCGTGCCCATCCCTAATTGCAAGTGTTACACCTACAGGAAATCTAACCATGGACTGCTACGCGTGATAGCAGTTCTTGCTTCGTAGACGGTAGTTTGAATAATGCAAAATATATCGCAAAAAATAGTCACAATTCCGAACATTTTCTTATCACTTGTCAGCGGTGTTTACTCATTTTGATTGTTGTCTATTAGACAGGGACGGCGCCAGGAACGCTTGATGGGGTGGGCGGAAAGAGGCGGACGTAGTTGCTGGGTGGGCGGACAACGAAAATGAGAACTGGGCAATGTAGACATTTTTTGACAATAATTAAATTTCAATTTTTATACTCTTTAGTTAGCTAAGGCTCAGACCGAAATAGGGGAGAAACAAGGATGGAAAACAGCTGTGTTGGCCTTATAGAAGGTGCCGTTCCAGCATTCACCTGGTAAGACTGAAGAAATGCAGGACTTAGGATGGGCTGCGGGAGTTCGTGGCAATATGCTCGACCTACCGAATTCCGCGTGGCACACACACTACCTCTACTTTCAGCTTTTTAAATAATAATAACGGTGTGTTCTGTGTAGTCGAAGAAGTTCAAGACTGCTTTATCTCCTCTCCCTCCAAGAATGCACATGAATGCATAGAAATAAAAGAAGGTTCAAACAACGCAGACTGACAGATAATACTCTACTTTTCGTTAATAACATAAAATACACAATAAGTAGGTAAAGTAAAACAAGGATAAAATAGGCTGCTGCAAACATTTTTATCTTTGAAGTATTTATTACAAGAAAGCAAGAGACAAAAAAATATAAATGAGTAACTTCAGAAGCAATGCTGTCGTCTTCGCTCTCTCCAACATCTAGTTCATTTTCACTTTCCTCGAAATCGAACACTTCAAATTGCGAATCCTGGTTGTCACATGTATTTGTATTTTTTGTCTTTTTCCCCATTAAAGAAGAAGGATTATCACTAACATCAACGGATGGAAAATCGCGCTTCTTTGAACACGAGAAAGACACCGAGCCTGAGAAGAAATCGCTAAATTTTTTCGACATATTAGCTGAACAAGCACCGACCGCCAAGACTTCTGAACGCAACAGAGATCAACTCAACAATGCTATAATAAGGGTTTTTACAAATCTGTTTAATGCCACACGGGTAAGACATGTGGTACATTGCTGTAAACAATTGCAAGTTGGAACTCTCTTATAAGAAGCTATCGCGCCAACACAAAGCAAGGGCGCCGATTTCTCTGTAAATTTGGGGGGGCATTCAGATGCAGAAGGCATGCATGAGGATTTTAAGACAAATTGAATTTAAATTATGCCAAATATTGTATATTCATAAATAAATGCGGGGGCGCACATGGGCTTTGGGGGAGCCCGGGCCCCCTTGGGCCCCCAGGATCGGCGCCCTTGACACAAAGCACTACTCTCCTCCCTCTCTTTCTCAAAATGAGATAATAGATAATACTGGCCAGCTCTGTCCATTATTTAGTTGGCTTTTTAGAAAGCACTTTTTTTTTTTTTTTTTTTTTTTTTCCAGTGCAGCACATACAAACACTGGCGTTTCAATAGCACGATTGTGCGTGTGTGTTAAACTTCAATTCATTAATCACGACTTTTGGCATCATTATATTACTACAAGTATCTGTCTTAAAATCATTGTCCATTGCAGAGTTAAACAGAGTCATAGAACCTATTACATTACAATCGAAAGTAATACCTATTGCTTGTGAAGTACAGGATGTCACCTTCAGTGCCGGATTTGCGTATAAGCTAAACAAGCTATAGCTCTCTTGGGGGCCCCAAAAATTTTAAAGAAAAAAGTGGCTGTAATGTCATTTCCAAATAATAAGAAAAAGCAAATAAGATAAAACGCACATACAACAATGGTATTCTGTACTGTTATGTATTAAGCTCTCATGAAGCAAGTAATAGGGCCCTGTTTTCCAACCCGCCTGCAATGGGATTTCTGTTGCCCAGCCCCGCTTATAATGGAACCCTCGTTTCCCAGCTCTGCTTGTAATGGGGATTTTGTTTCAGAGCCCCATTTGTAATCGGGACCCTCTTTTCCAGCCATTACACTTAGCTACTTTGATAAGACTTCACAGCATAAGTGATACAGTATCTTGTATGCGGATAGAACTCTAGTGCTACCCTTTCTTGTACTATTTGGAATTCGACAAGAAATTGAGTCTGGTAACAGTGGACGCTTAAGAAGAAGGCATGAAACGACAAGCTCGCGAAATAATAGTAAAATGTAAAGGAATTACAGCCCTAAGCGGCAATAATCTTTACATCGCAAAATTATAGCTATTTTATTTCGCTGTACGTAAGTATGAAAATTAATTTGCAGAAGTATTTTCACAACTTTCAGAACTTGGCACTGATTTTCATAGTGATCTATAGAGTTGAGTTGATTTAGAGTTTAACGTCCCTTTCAGCAGCGAGGCTACATGAGACGGAACCTACTGATTAACGTGGAATCCGAACCACATGAGCTCCCACCGGGAATCGAACCCGGGTCTCCCACGCCAAAGGTGCGTACGCTAACCGCTTAGCCACGGAGGAGCTCATATAGTGATCTATAGAGTGCAATAGTGGATCACTAAAGGCAGGGGCGGATCCAGGGGGCGATCGCCCCCCAGAATTGAATATGTTTTTATTTTAAAAATAAAACCTATCCTAAGAATTTTCACCTTTGTATTATAAACGTAAAATAAAACCTATTGACTTCGAACGACTGCCCCCCCCTAAACATTCAGAATGGATCCGCCCTTGACTAAAGAAAAGAATAGGAGCACGAAACGTAGTGATTTCATCCATTCGTTCTAGGCATATGAGTCGTTCGTTTGTATATGTTAACAGCATTTTATGTATTGTTACGTTCAGAACTGCCCGAATTTACCTTGTGTAAGTTAGTATGCAACAGGCTGAATCCATTAGGTTATCGGCACTAGTTACTACCAGTGGCGTATTTACGATTTTGTTTCGGGAGAAGCTTTGCTAACTTTCGGGGAAGGCTTTGCCTGGAAATGTAAAAATTCTGCAAGATATTTCATTTACTTTATATACTAAGTGATTTCCGGGGGGCTTAAGACCGGAAGCCACCCCCCTAAATACGCCACTGGTTACTACATAGCAAGGCAAGGTACCAACATCTTTTCACGTCGCAGTAAAAAGATGCTACCTACATTTATAGGTCTTATAATAATTTTAGTGCAACAGTTAGGTTTTTTAACGATGTTTTTATGATTTTCAGCCAGAGACGTATCTAGCCAGGGGCCGGAGAGGTCTACGATCCCAGTTTTTTGAGTGACAAAAATAATTGAAGCCATTACTTACATATTTTTGAAAGTTTAGAGTAAACTCACGATATATCTATCATAATCTGGGTTTTAGTTGCCCCTTCTCCAGATTTAACCTTCTAAGTTCGCCTCTGGTTCCAGCGAATTTGTGTCGTATTACACCTTTTGTAATCTTCGAGGGTTGCATTCCATTTTGAGTTACTCCAGTAACCTGACCTCGAAAAAGCTCACACGATTAGTTGAGCTTCAGGCAGTAATTACCAACCCTGGATGTTATTTAGACTGTATTTACTTACACGGATCCCTGGAAACGTTTCAAACTTTACCCAACTGAATAGAAACAACTTGAAATGAGAAATGATGCGGTCTCCACATATTGTAGAAGCATGGCGTGGAGCGTTGATCATAGTTGGTGCAAAAAGATCGGCAAGGGACTTTATTGGTACCATATTAAACTACCGCTAATTTTACAAATTTTACAGTTTTCCTGTAATGTATTCAAAACAGTAAGTTAAGTTAACGAAATACACACGAAAACGTATTTACTTAATAGATATCTATTAGGTCCATAAATTACCATATAGCATATATTCAAACAGAAAAGGCAAAATTATGTCGCTGAAAAAGAATGCTAGAAATAAATTGGCCCCATTATCTTCAATAGCTTAGGGCCCCATCAAACCTAAATCCGGCACTGGTCACCTTTATTATTCTCCTTCTGTTGCAGGGGTGTCATTTCAGACTTCGCTTGAGGGGGCAAGAACACCAACAACATAAGACTTTCACAGTTTGCACTAGTATATTAGTAGACAATCGATAAAGTATATGTATTCCTCAAAATCTTGCGGGGGGGGGGCAATTGCCCCCTCCTGTCCCCCCTTAATGACACCCCCGTTCTGTTGGGGTGGGCGGATGGGTGGGCGAGGCCATCCATCGGGTGGGCGGTTGCCCACCCCCGCCCACCCTTAGCGCCGTCCCTGCTATTAGAGCGCCATCTATTAGACAGCGCCAAGAAAGACAATGTTACATAACGTACTCACAAAGTACGTTCACATGTCATTCAGGGTTATGTCGTTGTTTGTATTGGTGAGAATAACTTGTAGTTTCAAGGATTAGTTTCTTGATGTAATTCTATTGAGTGGAGTTCGATTGTGGGTTTCACTTTTAATGGGATGTTAACTGAAAGAAAAGAATATGGGCAACAAGACAATAGTCCGTATTGTATGATGAAGTTGGACGTTGCTATGTAGTTAGAGTCTGTGATCAATAATGATGAAAATAGTTGTTCATTAGTTACAGAAAAATTCTTATTATGGATCAATTGAAGATATCAGTAACATTAGGTGACGAAGTTAAGGAGTGCTTTGAGTCAAATAGACAGTAGAAGAAGCACGTTTAAGGTATGCTAACCTGTTCCCTGATAGGAATGTTCCTTCTGCAACGACTTTTCGCAGTATTATTCAATTATTTATTGAAACTGGAAGTATTCAACCCAGACAACGAGTCCGATCACGGCCTGTGACGAACGAAAATGCCGCAGAGAATGTTTTAGCTGCAGTTGCTGCAAATCCTCACATCAGTTCTCGGCAAATCGCACGAAGTTCAGGAATGTCGCAAAGAAGTGTTCTGCGCATACTGCATGAACACAGATTCCATCCATATCACGTTTCGTTGCATCAGGAACTACATGGGGACGACTTTCAACACCGCTTGAACTTTTGCAATTGGATACAACAGCAATTAGCAGTTAATGATGATTTTATTTCACAGATGCTTTTCTCTGATGAGGCAACTTTCACGAATACTGGTCAAGTGAATCGGCATAATATGCATTATTGGTCAGTAGATAATCCTCATTGGTTAAGGCAAGCCGAGCGTCAACGTCCATGGAGTGTGAACGTTTGGTGCGGTGTTTTAGGTACTCGAATAATTGGCCCATACTTCATAGACGGGAATTTGAATGGTCAAATGTATGCCGATTTTTTAGATAATATTTTGCCAACACTACTGGAAGATGTCCCACTTCAAACAAGAATGAATATTTGGTTTCAACAAGACGGATGTCCAGCGCATTATTCACGGATATCTCGTGAGGTTTTGAATAGAAAATATCCTGATCGATGGGTTGGACGAGGTGGTCCTCAAAATTGGCCTGCACGATCCCCTGATTTAACTTCTTCCGACTTTTTCCTGTGGGGAACGCTAAAAGCAAAATGTTACACGGAAGAACCAACAACCCCAGAAAATATGCGGCAGCGCATAATCAATGCATGTGCAAACATTAGCGAAGAGACACTTAGAGCAGTAGAATTGTCCTTCAGAAACAGAGTTGTAATGTGTATTGCAGAAAACGGACACCATTTTGAACATTTGCTTCGGTAAAATATGGAGCTTCCGATGGTGAGAGGCAAGGGGACTCACCTTAAACAAGCACCCCGATGGTGAGAGGCAAGAGGACTCGCCTAAAACAAGCACCCCCATGGTGAGAGGCAAGGGGACTCACCTGAAACAAGCACCCCGATGGTGAGAGGCAAGGGGACTCACATTAAAAAAGCACCCCGAAGGGAACAAATTACTACTACGTCCACGTCGTTGTTCCTGGGTAACGCTAAAAGTAGTTTTAATTGTCGAGTTTATTTTCAAAACGGATCTTGTCCATTTTTTCTTTTTTAAATTGAGATATCAGTAGCTTTGAAATCTTTGAGGTCGTATCTTTCTGTTTATGAATTGGTTTCTTGCCAAAACTGTCTAAAACATTTTGAAAAAAGTAATTTGAAAAGTAGGTTTTTGTTCATAAGTGATATTGTCCACAACAACTTGGCGCACTGATAAGGAAAGGATTTTTTAATTCCAAAACGGCTCTTTTCTATAACCATTGAATGACTAGTTGCCATTTTCGGTTCAAATTGTCTTTTGTCCCAATGCTATGCATTGCATCAACAAGCAAGATAATAGTGATAAACAATTAAATTTCACGGGATTTACATTCATTTCTCCTTCAAGAAAGAATATTGTGTTATCACTGGCTATAACTGAAAATTTGATAAGGTTTTAACGTTAAGGTTGGTTTTATTTACTACGACGCCATTGTTGGAGTAGCAAAAGTAGCTTGAAGAGTGTAATGAAATCACTCTGCCCTATTAAAAAGAAGCTTTCCGGCGTAAATGTCCACGGAGATGGAAAGATTAAAAGATTTGAAAGAGGAGGATGTTATTATTACACCAAGTCCACCTGGAAACGGCAGGAAGAAAATGCGTAATCCTGACAAGTGGAAACGCAAAACGTAAAAATTAAAAGAGTCAACCTATTCACCCAAATGTTTGCACGAAACACTTTAACTGTAACCATGTAGGAGGAAAGACTTAGATGTACAGAAATGTGTATGCAAGATATTTGCAAATTTCACCAATGCTTCTATTTGGTTAAAAATAAAATAATCCAAGACAATTTCATATTAAAGCATACGAAACCTTCAACACCACAACGAAAAAGACCAAAGAACAACAGGGAAGAAGCAACACAGCTTTGGATTCGATATTACGATCCGAAATGTGATAGTGACATCAAAACACTGCTGATAGTGTGTAAGAATTTTTTTTGTTGTGTGTTAGGAGTATCTGAGAAACGGTTTAAGCTAATATGTAAACGGAATTTTGAAAGTGAATAGCTGGCATCAGAAAACAGAGGAGGAGACCATAAGTCCCATATGTTTGAAGCCAAGAAGAAAACTGTTAAAACATTCATTGAAAGACCAGGCCCGTATTTAGGTAAGTGCTATTCTATGCTCGAGCACAGGGCGGCAGAATTTATTGGGCGGCAAAATTTTGGGATTTCTCTAAGATTCACAATAAAGTAATATTTAAAACTAGCAATCTGCAGAGTCCCGCGCAAGGGCGAGAAAATATGTTAAAAAAGTCATCCTTTCCCACCCCATTCCAAGCGGTGAGGATGAACTTAAAACTTCATGAAAAATGATACCGTTAAACTTAGCGACCTCGAAAACTATGAATTCAACACTAATATCTGTCGTTTTCGATTACTTCTAAAATCTCGCCCCCTTCCTGGGGAGTGGAATATGACCTTGAAGTTGAAATGTATTAAAGCTGTCGTTATACATCTCAGCGACCCCCCACCCAAATAACTGAATTCAACTATAATAATATTGGTCGTTTTTCAGGGGGAGGCAAAATTGTGCGGGGAGGCAGCAAAAGGGCATATAGGCGCACAATATTATAAAAACGGGCCTGTGAAAGACTAATTCCTGTACAGAAACATTATTGCAGACGAGAAAATGGAAAGAAACATTAGCTGCCAAGTTATTTGTCTGTAGCAACACTTCACCAACTGTACAATAACGATGTGGAAAACGATCTTCGGGTTCCATACTCTTATTTGTAACTGAATACAATATAAGTTTTGGAAGTCCTGCTGTAAATAAATGTTCGAAATGTATGCAGTTTGAGTTGAGACTTCAATCAGGGAATATCTCTTGTGAAACTGAATTTTTGATACATAAGAGAAAGGTGAAGCCTTTCATTCCTTATTGAAAAGTAGAAACAATGATGCAATCACTTTATTATTCGACTCGCAAAAGAATCATGTTCTTCCTCGAGTTCCAGATCAAACCGCCTATTACAGTAGCACAATTTTAGTTGTTTAATTTTACGATTTACGAAGGAACGTCAACCGATAGGCAAACAAAGAACAAATTGTTTACACAGTATATTATTGGACAGAAGCACACGTAGCCAAAGGATCATCGGAAATTGCATCAGTAGTGTTTCATCGTCTGCAAAACACGTCATGTGAAGGCGTATCAGAAATTCGACACTTTGTAGATGGATATGCAAGGCAGAATAAGAACTCTGCTAAGATTTGCATCTTGTTCCATTGGCTGAATGAATGCACTATATCTAACTTCTCCAGGACACTCCTATCTCACTTCTCATCGTGTTTTATAATAGGATTGAGCTTAAGCTTAAGGGTCGTGATACAATGATACAGCCTAAAGGATATGCTAAAGTGTTCCGTAATCATAAATAATCGAGATGTTTGACGAAACTGCCTTGTACAACTGGAAGTAAGTATTGTAAGAAAATATGAAGAATCCAAATGAATGGCACTTCAAATTCCACAACTGTTAAAATAAAAGTTATGTTCTTGCAACAGTACCAACTGCACCCATTGCAGTAAGAGGTTCGTATTTAAGATTTCAAAGTTGCACTCCTCCCACCCCCGGGGGTGGGGGCAGGGGCTCGAGTGTGGTATCATTGGATGTCCCCCTTTGAGGCGAACAACTTTTATTACAACTTTTTTAAAATCCGATTTGTAGTTTTCCAGGTATTCAAAAAAAAAAAAAGTTTTAAATGCCTCATTTTTCAAATGTTTGTGAGCCATTTTGATTTTTGTCGATTACAGCGCCATCTATCACGCAACGAAAAAATGTTCAATACAAAAGTTACGTATTTTTTTTACGGAGAATCAGAATATGGAATAAAAAGTGGGGGTTCCTATTTAAGATTTCAAAGTTGCCCCCCTCCCGCCCCCGGGGGGTGGGGGCAGGGGGTCGATTGTGGTATCATTGGATGTCCCCCTTTGAGGCGAACAACTTTTATTACAACTTTTTTAAAATCCGATTTGTAGTTTTCCAGATGTTCAAAAAAAAGTTTTAAATGCCTCATTTTTCAAATGTTTGTGAGCCATTTTGATTTTTGTCGATTACAGCGCCATCTATCACGCAACGAAAAAAATGTTCAATACAAAAGTTACGTATTTTTTCACGGAGAATCAGAATGTGGAATAAAAAGTGGGGATTCCTATTTAAGATTTCAAAGTTGCCCCCCCTCCCGCCCCCGGGGTTGGGGGCAGGGGGTCGATTGTGGTATCATTGGATGTCCCCCTTTAAGGCGAACAACTTTTATTACAACTTTTTTAAAATCCGATTTGTAGTTTTCCAGATATTCAAAAAAAAGTTTTAAATGCCTCATTTTTCAAATGTTTGTGAGCCATTTTGATTTTTGTCGATTACAGCGCCATCTATCACGCAACGAAAAAAATGTTCAATACAAAAGTTACGTATTTTTTCACGGAGAATCAGAATATGGAATAAAAAATGGGGGTTCCTATTTAAGATTTCAAAGTTGCCCCCCTCCCGCCCCCGGGGGGTGGGGGCAGGGGTCGAGTGTGGTATCATTGGATGTCCCCCTTCGAGATGAACAACTTTTATTACAACTTTTTCAAAATCCGATTTGTAGTTTTCCAGATATTCAAAAAAACAGTTTTAAATGCCTCACCCGGTATATTAAAAATGCTGAACTTTTTTAACATGCTGTGTGAAATATGGAAGGGGAAATTCTTCTACTCTGCAATACCATTAGATAAACAAGCAATGTTGCCAACGCAACATAAAGTTCTAATTTCTCAAATTGCACTACGTTTGATATTACATATTTCTGTTCAGTTAATTTAGTTTAGTGCGTGGGTTTTCTCGGGGTTGTCCCGTTTCCTCCCACTTTCCTCATTCCACCATTTCATTCATCTCTCATCATCACAGTCTCCTTTAGCCTAGCCGGCATAACCGTGGGACGTAAAACTCAAAAATTTCATTTCATTTTCTAATTGAGTTTAACGCCTCTTTCAGCAGCGAGGTTATATGAGACTGAACCTACTGATTAACGTTGAATCTAAACCACATGAGCTCCTGCCGGGAATCTAACCCGGGTCTCTCACGCCATGCTAACTGCTTAGCCACGAAAGAGCTCTACATATTTCTAATTTAGATATTAAATTAAACCACAAAAGCACATATATTATTCAGCGTAACAAAGGACAATACATATCACTAACACCAACATTTTGGAGATCTCTAATAATTCAAATGGCAGGAACATTATAACATTAGTGTTCAATAGTTTTAATTACAACAAGTCGCAGTTACATTATTTTAAGCTGTGTTGGGAACTTAAATAAATTGCTAAATATTATTATAAATATAGTGCAAATAACGTAGCTAAAGTGCAAAATATTTTAAAATTACTCGTAACTTTTATGGTGCAAGAATGTTTTCAAAACACGATGTTTTTCATAGTCTTTGGGCTACTTATAATGTTAATGTCAAAGTTTTCGTTCCAGCAATATATGTAAAAGCAAATTGTAACTGAAATTAAACGTAACTGGCAACTTTTCAGTAGCACTAGTTGTTCTCCCTAAACCTTAGACCTGGGGTATTTTTTAGATGCTGCTTTATTAAAATTTTAATTACACCCTAACTGCATTTCATTTGTTATAGTTTGACCACCGACCACCTCAAACTCGATCCATACCATATAGCTATATGCAATTATTCAAAGACTTACAGTTAGTAATACATATTGTGTTGATTTTTGGTTTGTTTTGTTTTAGTTTAACGTCTCACGATTATGCTAGGGCGGCTAAAGGAGACGTGGAGTTACTGATCATAGTGGAATACGAAAAACTTCGGTCGTTGAACGTTACCGCAGCCGGGAATCGAACTCGGGACCATGCGAACCAAAATCTAGCGTACTAGCCATTACAGCAAATGGGGGTTCTTACATTGTGTTGATTTAAATAATTGAGTCAGTGTTGCCAGATCCGAAGATCAAAAAGTAACGCGTCTGTGCTCCAAAAGTAGAGGATATGAACTATTTGTACCCCAAATATATAGAAATGAATTATTTGGCAACTAATGACTGGTACTAATGAAATCATGTTTAAAATAGACCGGAAAGTGTGATGGACATATTGCAAGA
Organism: Thermobia domestica; assembly: GCF_964235325.1. NCBI lineage: Eukaryota > Metazoa > Arthropoda > Insecta > Zygentoma > Lepismatidae > Thermobia > Thermobia domestica. The sequence goes on along the minus strand of NC_137458.1, from coordinate 203,568,786 downwards.
CGAAATTATGATCGATAGACGAAAACAATTTTAGATTGGATACCACGTGACAAAAACAGCCTAGGAAATGTCCGCATACAAGAAATTGTAACAAAATCAGGAACCACTGGGGAGTAACCTGGAAAAAAATTACCCAAGATAGATAGTTGTAGAGAAAACTTGGGAAGACTTCATCCAGCAGTGGATTGATAATGCTTGATTATGATGATGGTGATGATTTTATATCGAGACCTCAGAGGTAAACTAAACCAAGTCATAATTTCGTAATTTTACAGGAGAAGCGAAAAACCGGTTCCTTAACTAAGATCTATAATGCTGTTTTTCAAAGTATACTAAGTAGTTACAAAGTAGTAAGATGGCTTTAGACTCACATTATTACACCACGAGAAAGAACATAGTCTATTAAAAAAAAGTATTCTAACCCAATTTGACCAAAAAGTGACTTAACATAGTCTACCACTAATGTTCAGATATATATACTGTATAAATTTACTAGGTAAGGTAGGGTAAAATTGGATCCAAAATTTAACGAAAGTCATACAGCGAAAAAAATTTTTTTGACTATTTAATGCTTCATGTTGCTGCAAAACTACGAAAATGAATACAAAAGAAAACTAGAAAGTTAAGAATCACTTGTTTTGACGAGAGAGAAAAAATAGATACAGCTAGCTCGAATTACCTGTATACTTATATAATATGTATGTTCATGTTCATGTTTTGCAAGTAATTTTCAATCAATATAAAATTTCAACGTAATGAACGCACGATTGGTTTTCTCGAATAAAGATCACATGCACCGCTAAGAGCTCAGGAATAAGCTTAATCTACGTTAGGCAGTGGATATACGTATGCGTATGTAATGCATTACAACTTTAGGAACTTGTATAAGAAACAGAATGTACTTAAATTTAGAGGCGAACTATGCGAAACATCTAACTTGTTTTGTGATGCAACCCGAGGCCACACATAGCGAAGATGAGTGTCGTAGCTCCCAATACAAAGTTCAGGAATTTCGTGTTATAAGGTGTCAATTAAACACGTAGATGTGAAACGGTAATAAAGCATTTGATCAATTTTAAACAAAATATATTGTAGTAATAATTTACCCTATTTGTTCAAATAATGAACGTTATATTATGTTTTTAAAATGACAGTCAAAACAGAACGTATTGGATAATAAATGAGAAATTGTAAAATTTCAATTTCGGTACGATTAAATACATTCATGCTGCTATGTGTTGCGTTATCCGTTAGGAGGTATTGAACAATTCTTATTCTAAGGAAGAAAATAAACTACTGTATAGTACTGAAGTTAATTTAATAGTTTAATTGTATGGGCAGTACTGAGGCCATATGAGAAAGTCTTTTGCTGAAAGTGAAATATGGGTTACTATTAGAATTTTATCCCAGATATGATATACCCACTGATGATTGAAACTGGAACACACGCATGGAAGGCATCAGCGCTAGCAAATAGTTCTGAAGAAGTACACCATACTATAATTCCAAGTCAAGAATAAGGCCAAAAATAAGAAGCAGAAACGACAGACTTTACAATAATAATATTTTTACAATTTTAATTTCACTACTTATTTCGAGACTTTCGAGACGAGACCGAGACGAGACCGAGATTTGGCCTTCGAGACCGAGACCGAGATCGAGACAAGCATTTGTTGACCGAGACGAGACAGAGACCGAGAAGGCGATTTTTGACTCGAGACGAGACCGAGACAGTTATTTTTAAACCGAGACGAGACCGAGACTGTACAAAGTCTCGTCTCGATACCATCCCTAGCAGTAACATATAAAATTTCAATCAAATACTTTCCATTACTCAATAAAATTATTTGATTCCGAGCTTTAAAAAAAATAATAATTGCAACAAATCTATATATGCTAAAATGGAAAGTAGTTTTTGGATTGTTATGGGTTAACACTGTGAAACCTAAAGGCTGGAATATATGAAATCAAAGTGTACATACATATCTATCTCTCTATTTATCTATATATCTTTCCATCTCTCTCTCTCTCTCTGTATATATATATATATATATATATATATATATATATATATATATAGATAGATAGATAGATAGATAGATAGATAGATAGACATATATAGATATATACAGACACTATAAAGCAAGTGGGCTGATAGTATACGATAGTGTCGGGGATGATGACACCTTTACATCGAACTTTGCTTATCGTGTAAGCATTATTAGACATTAGTGTCTTCATCTTCGACGTACCTATGAGCAATTTACTGTATATTCGTGTTGTTTCAGAATGTTAAAAAAAAAAAAGGCCAGGGTCGAGAAGCCTCAGACAACTAACAGCAGAGATTTATCTTGTAAACTATTTGTCCTTGTCTTGTGAGCTTATTTGAATTTATTTTTAAGACCTTTAGGCAACTTCGGCCGAATGGATGATGATGGGAAAATTAGTGGAATGAAGAAAGTGGTAGGATACTAGACAACTTCGAGAAAACACACACATTCAAAAATGAAATGAAATGAAGGGAAATTTTTGAGTTTTACGTCCCACGATTATGCCGGTTAGGCTAAAGGAGACAGTGATGATGAGTAATGAATGAAATGGTGGAATGAAGAAAGTGAGAGAAAACGGGAGAACCCCGAGAAAACCCACGCACACGTTGTTTGTCCACCACAAAGTTCACTTGGCGGGACTGGGATCGAACCCGAGACCCCAAGCACCAGAGGTGAACGCTCTACCACTGAGCCACCGCGGTCCCCACACACATTCAATGTTTGTCCACCACAAAGCTCACATGGCACTAACCGAGATCGAACCGACTACCACATACACCAGAGGTGAAGGCTTCACGGTGTAGCTACCGTGACATTTCTTGTCTTGTGTGTTCTGGGTAATACTTGTAACTTACAGAGGAAGAGACGGAGATTATATATCGAAGTGGAAGATGGTTTATATACCAATCGAAAGCACTAATGAAGCCTATTACAAAACTGTAATAAAAATTTTCCGAATGCATATACTATGCGAGTTATATGGATATATAGAGTGTCCAGATAATCCGTTACCACCCCTTGAAATCGCAAACGATAAGACAGATGCCAAAACTCGAAAACATGTGTTTGATCATTTTAAAAGTACAACGTATCAAAGCAAAAATTCTTGTCACAAGGCCACCCGCAGTGTACTGGGCGGGGTCCAACTCAAAAATTACAAAAGGTAAGGGGTCAAGTAGCATATCGTTCGAAACTTCTTCGGAAATGAAAGAAGACGGAACAAGTCTCAATACTCTAAAATTACCTTGTGCAAAATGGCGGCCGGTCAAACTGTCAGCAAAAACGTCATTGTTAAGTCGATGACCACCCCCCAAAAAATCCTGAAACGGTGAGGCAGATGTCAAAACAGGAAAATATGTGTGTCATCATTTCAAAAGTACAATGATTGGAAGTAAAAATATTTGTCTCAGGGTCCTCCACAATGTCCCAGGCGGGGTCATGTTCAAATTGTTCAAATGGCAAGGGAGGTCAAGTAGCACATCGTTTAAAGCTGTTATTAAATGAAAGCAGAAAGAACAAGTATGGACGCTATACGATAATACTGTGCAAATATCTTGCATTTTAGTTGTTCTTTCTATAAACGGGTTTTTAGTTTATTTTCACTTTAATTCTTGTACTCAACGGAAAGAAAGGAAATGCTCCTACTGTGAGATTCTGCTCTTTGAGCCCAATAATATCTAAATAAAGAAAAAAAATAATAAAATAAAAGCAAATTAAGACATAAAGAAAAGAAACGACAACATTTGACATCTTTGAGCATAGAACTGACTAGTTAACATATAATGTACTTCCACGAACATAAATAAGTAGAGGTTGGAGCCATCAGAAGTAAAGACTCTTACCTCTACTTATTTATGTTTATGACTGCACAACAGTGGTACTTATGCTCGTTATCTGGTTTATCAATTATAAAATGATTCAAACGAAAGAATTTCTTACACCAGGAAGAGTAAATACGTACAAATGTCTCAGAATGAAAACAAGTGCCGATTGCAAAATGGAAAGTGAACGTGCTCAGAAAATCGAAACGAAGATGTACATTTTGACCGGCCGCCATTTTACACAGGGTAATTTTAGAGGATCGAGACTTGTTCCGTGTTCTTTTATTTCTCAACAGCTTTATTTGACCATATTTGCCATTTGAAAATTTTGAGTAGGACCCCGTCTGGAACCTTGTGGAGGACCCTGGGACAAACATTTTTACTTTCAATCATTGTACTTTTGAAAAGATGACACACATCTTTCTCTTTTTTGACATCTGTCTTACCGTTTCAGTTTTTTTTCTTTCTTTGGAGGGTGGCCATAGACTCTACAACGTCGTTTTTGCTGACAGTTTGACCGGCCGCCATTTTGCACAGGGTAATTTTAGAGAGTGGGACTTGTTCGTCTTCTTTCATTCCCAAGAAGTTTCGAACGATATACTACTTGACCCCCTTACCTTTTGTAATTTTTTAGTTGGATCCCGCCTGGGACTCTGTGGGTGGCCCTGGGACAACAATGTTTGCTTTGATACATTGTACTTTTATAATGATCAAAAACGTGTTTTCCAGTTTTGGCATCTGTCTCATCGTTTGCGATTTCAAGGGGTGGAAATGGATTTTCTGGACACCCTGTATATTCATATAACTCGCATAGTATATGCATTCGGAAAATTTTTATTACAGTTTTGTAATAGGCGTCATTAGTGCTTTCGATTGGTATATAAACCATCTTCAACTTCGATATATAATCTCCCTCTCTTCCCTTGTTAGTTGTATCTTGATTAGCATGGTGCAGCCTGCTACATTTTACTTTCGTTCCCATGGTATGCTGCTATATTTTTACGAGACGAGACAAAACAAGACAAACGAGACGAGACGAGACGAGACAGAACCTCCCGAGACGAGACGAGACAGAACCTTCCGAGACGAGACACGAGACGGGACGAGCACATTTTTTCGAGACGAGGCACGAGACGGGACATGCTTTGCACGAGACGAGACGAGACAGTCTGAAGTCTCGTCTCGTCTCGTCTCGTGGCAACACTACCCAAATGATATTCTGGCCGTCTAAATGACCAGCTTTTAAAACATCATCGTGAGATTACCTCACTTAAGTCATTTAAAAATAACAAAGTTTACATATAATTGATAATTTACGGTAAAATTGATAATTTAAAATAGTATGTAAGGAATGACCATATGCAAAATTTGCTACCACATCTGCTACAAGTTAAATTTTCCGGTTTTTCAGGCTTCAAAATCATTAGCTACAACACTTTTTTTTTGGGGGGGGGCAGTACATTGTAGCTGTCCCGTCACATACAAAGGGCTCCTCCTAGATAAACCTGCTGGCTACACCCTTGAATATACCGTTATTAACTAAAATGATTCTAGCCCCGTTATTTCAACACTTCCTTGCCATGAAGCGGGAACATCATAAGATTGCTTAAGATAGTTTAAATGCGTCTATATTAATTAATCTAACTAGGATTATATTTTAGTATCTTTTGTAGCCATAATTCCATTCTATCTAGGTGCTAACTTTGAAAGAGTGGGTCAGAAATATTTGTTGCTACAAAGTTTCCCAATTCTAATACAACAAACATAAGTACCGTACTCAAAGATCTTAACTGTAAACTAGTAAATATAAAATAGTTTTCATTTTAAAAGTATAATGTAGTAAAATATTCGAACATTTCAATTTTTCAGTTCTTTTTCAAGTTCGGGATAAAAACAGTAAAAAGAGTGTTTTTTACACAAAATTTTCGTTTTTTTCAGGTCTTCACAGCACTATAGTACTCGCGCCGAGTCGTGAAGCTTGACCTAGATCTACCGATTTCACCACCCAATAGAACGCGAGGGTGCGTTCCAGTCGTCAACCCCCACCCATCAAATTTTGTCAGTGTCTTCTCTCGCGCTACACGGAAAACATCTCCCGAGAGTACAGTGTTGTCGGATTGGCGTCAAATTCCGTTTTGTTAATTCTTTTTTGTTGCGTTATATTTTCGTTGTTACTATTTGTGCTATTGTTACCATTTTAGAATAGTTGTTACAGTAATTATTGTTGTGCAGTGTTATTATTGAGAATTTTTAAATGCCTTTTTTATATACTCGTTTACTATGTCTTCTAACTTTGGCAACATTGTTGGTGAATTTCAGCTGTTTGACGTTCCCCCAAGTGTGCGTTCGGGAAGCGGCTCCACGAATTGTAGCGAAGTTTTCCGATGTGTTGGAGCTCAAGCAAAATATTTCTATGATTGGTTTAGAGCCCAAGCTTCACGACTCGGCGCGAGTACTATAGTCACTATGCATAAGGTTTGTGACACACTAAGGCTAACAACGGAAACAGTAGAAGAAATAATTACAAACGAACTGAACCCAAGGAAAGTTTCTCCTCTCTGGGTTTTACAAATGCTTAATGATAATCAAAAAGAGACAAGGATTGAATCAAATGTTGCAAATTTGAGAGAGGGACGCAATTTCTTGGAAAATGTTGTAACAATGAATGAATCACAGATTCAATTATTCAACCCCAGACAAACAAAGGCAATCGACACAGTGGAAATATACAGATTCACCTCCTCCCCCTCCCAAATTAATAATGTAGCGTCTAATGAGAAGGTGCTGAGATTTCCAGGGAGTAATATTGTCCAACCCTGTTCCGAAAGGTCATATAATCACAGGCGATTTTTTTCGTACACTTTTTAATACAGATTTTTTTTGTTGCCATAATTGACTGAGAAACGAGACCACAAATGACTAATAGCAACTTCATCTTCACATGAACAATGCACCACCACATTGTTCTAATGTTATTACCTCATTTCTGGTTCACGGTACGATATTCAACTTCTGCCACACTAGTGCTCTCAACGGGTCGGGTCGGGTCGGGTTGAAGACAGACCCGACCCGAGCTGACCCGACTGACCCGAGTAGCCTGACCCGACAACCAGACCCGACCCGTTTGAGAGCACTATGCCACACACACCCTACTCACTAGAGTTAGCTCCGAGTGACTTCTAGTTGTTTCCAAACCTCAAGGATTCTCTTCGTGGACTCCATTTTGACAGTAGATCATTTCTGGGAAGTGCTATTGTCCAATATCTGACACATATGCCCAAAGATGACTATGCCACATGCCACACAAGATGGACGGAGCGATGGCTACTGTGTATCAATAAAGAGGGGAATTTGTTAAGAAATAGACACGGGTTAGTTTTCCGTATTTCCTTGTTCTTGGAAATTAGAACGAAACGGCACTTACTTTTGGTGTTTACCTCATAGATTTAAATACTACTCGAAACGTTTCTTTTGAGTGAGTTTGAAAATCAAAATGGCTAATTTTAACTAAGAAAGAAATAATTTCGTATAGGTTAAGTGATATGGACTATTTTCCTTGTGAGCACCGAAACATTCTAGCAAATGATCTACGAAAGACAATGTTTTGACAAAAAGAAAAAAAGAGCGTGTTTAGACCCTTTCTAACTAAAGAACAAATTATACCTCGGTCCATGCGTCCAGCCCGCTGGACAAATTTCTGGGCGCTCTGTTCGTTTAGATTTTGCATTTAGAAATTTCAAGACCAATCACTCAGCTGTCTGGACTCTTCTAGTACAAGGAAAAAAATCGTCGCACTTCTGACTTCATTTGTTATTGTGTATAGCTTTCAGTTTGAACATGTCTTCCAGCTCAAGTGGTACGTCGATGTCAGCTTACCGGAAAAAAGGTAATTGTTTCTATTTTTTATTTTCTACCATAGTTTTGTTGCTTGTGATTTGAAAATGAAATATTAATGATTAATTTGAGGTGATTTCTTACTTTTTAAAAGCATTTATAGTAAAGTAATTAGATAATTAAACACCGTGTTCAGCCACCTGGACATCAGGATCCAATTGTGGTTTTGTCCACGTAGCTAAATAATTACATATCTACACATAGGCCATTGTTGTAGATTATATTTCCTTTACCTTCCCTCCCTCCGCGCCATTCCATACAAAGCCAGTAGTTAAGTGAACAATAAAGACTATAGCTTCTAACCTAATAACATTTACGTTTTCTACTAATTGTGAGATTATAAATATATCTCTAGCAGTTTCGATTATTGTTTTTACACTTTTGTTGTAATAATATAATAAATATTCTAATTTTTTATTATTACTGTTGTTATTTTCATTATACGCAGATCGGAGACCTTTGTCTACTGAGGAAATAACTGATTATCTTGGGAACTCAGACCTAGATATTGCTTCTGATGAATCAGATCCAGAAGATATTCTTCACCAGCCATTATTTCCAGATGCCGATGATGACAGTGATGCCGATCCGACTTGGCAGATAGATAGGAGGGAGAATAGTGATTCAAGTGATTCTCTAGTGAGTATTTATATTCTCCGTTTGCTTATTAATATGTAGTTCAAATAACATATTTTAGTTTGTCGAATTGCACATCGACTAAACAATAAAGTTGCAAGATAATATGACAAGTTTATCTCTTTTGACTTGACAAATATTAAGTTTTCCAGTATCAAAATCAAAATTTCTTATTTTATGATTTTTGCAGCTTTTTATGTTGAACGTTTTAAAATTATGCTCACATTAGGTTTCAGAGACATTAAAATGACAATTTGATGCATCCTGTATTATACAGTATAAAGGGGCATAAAAATCAAAGATTTAATTTGATTTTCATATACAGTATAAAATCAGATATCATTAGTTTCAAACTCTGAATGATGAAAGTACAGAAAGACAAGCAGTCGAGAAGTATATTAAAAGAAAACAATAGTAATATTTTAAAAATTCTTTGTTTTTTTTTTCACTATAACCATTGCTTGTGCTTTTTGCAGTTAATTTAGCTCTTTTGTTTAGCTTACTTTCATATTTGTGTTCTGCTAGGACGTAATAGAGGAACCGTCTCATGGCAGAAAGAGAAAACCTAGACACATGCCTTCACCGCTAGCACACAATAGACGGAAGGATAAAACAAATGCACAATTGTGGAAAGCGGGGAATGATCTTCAAGAAATAGGTGAAGCACAAGATCAGGAATGGGAAGTTTCAGAAGAACGTCAATTTTGGACACCACTAGATTATTTTGAGCAGTATTTTGGGGAAGAGTTTTGGGATATGGTACATAAACAAACTAACCTGCGAGCATTTCAGGCTCCACAATGTATTAACTTACAAGCCACAAAGAATGAGATAAAGCAACTGGTTGGAGGAAGTATCGTTGCAGGATGTTTAAGATATCCTAGGCTTCGTCTATATTACAGAAAAGGGTTTAGTATACCGTCTGTTACTCAGCTCGATCGAGATAGATTTTTTCGGCTGAGGAACTACTTGCACTTCGTAAACAATCTTGATGTAACAGAAGAAATGAAAACCGCTACCAAGTTGTGGAAGGTGAAACCAGTTATCGATGCTTTCAGGAAGAAATCAAATACGTTACCTTTGACCAAAAATCTTTGCATTGACGAACAAATGATTCCGTTCCAAGGATCAACAAGTCTGAAGCAGCGAGTGAAAGGTAAACCTAACCCAGTAGGTTTGAAGAATTTTATCCTTGCTACACCTGAATGAATTGTTTTAGATTTTGTGATCTACGAAGGCGCAAATACTTGGCCTGGCGGCCAACCAGACCCTCAATTAGGTATTGGTGGAACTGTTGTTAAAACACTTTTGGATAAAGTTCCTCCTGGTCACACGCTATTCGTTGATAGATATTTCACATCCGTCAACCTTATGGATTACTTACGTGAAGTGAAAAACATATCTCTGGTAGGAACAATCATGACTGGAAGATTGCCAGGAAACTTAAAGAAAGTTCTACAGAAAGACAAGGAGATGCTTTCAAAAGGAAGAGGGTCTTATCAGGAAGTTGTAAGAGAAGACAAAAAGGTCGGTATAGTAAAGTGGGTTGATAATGCATCAGTAGTAATGGCAACTAGCAAGATGATGGCAGAACCAGTTCAGAAGGTAAGACGGTATGAGAAGAAAAGAAAAACATTCATTGACATTGAACGACCGTTTGTGATAGGCGCTTATAACGAATCAATGGGAGGTGTAGATCTCATCGACCGCTTGATTGCGTATTATCGTATGTCCATGCGCACGAAAAAATGGCCAGTTAGAGTTTTCTTCCACTTTGTGGACATGGCAATAGCAAATGCATGGCTGGAGTACAAACAGGACCAAAAATCACTAGGCTTACTTACCAAGAACCTGTACGATCTCTTAGAATTCAAATTGTATATAGGTCAAGCATTGGCGTATGCAGCATCAAGTAGCAGTTCCAGATGTGTGTGTCTTCAGAGTCAGACTGATCCTGATCCAAAAATCACTCATTGCGAACAAGAAACATCGAAGAAAAGGAAGCGGCCTGAAGAGATACCAAATAAAGATATCCGGCTCACCGGAAATGACCATCTACCTATCTGCTCTGTGATTGACAAGAACAACTATATGAGGTGCAGAAATAAAGGGTGTGGTGGTAAAACGAAGTTTGAATGTGTCAAATGTAAAGTTTTCTTATGCATTTCCGCAGAAAGGCAGTGTTTTCTTGAATTTCATACATCCTAATCAATTAAAATTGTTGTTCTTCAATACCTTAATCTCTATATCCAAGGACTATGTATTGTAAACAAAAACAACGTTTCAAAATAAAATAATAATCTATATTAAATCTGTTTCTTTTTGTAATAAATTAGTTATGTATTCTTTATCCCAAAAAGATCCAAGCAGATTGTAAAATTGAGTCCTGAAGTCTAATCGACTGGACACATGTATTTATTACAAAACAACACTTGGGTCCTCTTGTCAAGCGTGCTGCACATGTCATTCCCGCCAAATTTGGTGACCAAATATTTCGGAAAAAATATTTTTGTACACTAGAGTATCAAATCGTATGAGTGAACTTAAATTTTTGAAACAAATCTTTCAAAATAAAAATCTGGACTGAAGAGGATACATATACAAGTAATTATGAAGGAGCAGTAGATCATCTAATAAAATTTCTATTACTACAGGATATACCTGAAAAAGCTACAATACAGAAACTTTCCTGAGAAGACAAATGAAAATAGCACCTATAGAAGAAAGAACAGAAACAATAGAAAACCAAGAAATAATACATCATATTAAACTACTTAAAAACGATAAAGCCCTGAGGTCGGATGGAATAAAATCTGAAATTATCAAAAAGAATGCTGACAAGTGCGGACCGTACCTAGTAAAACTTTTTAACTCATATTTTAAAAATAGGCGGATTCCACACACAGCTACTCATGCTGTTTGGATAATTCAAATACTCAATGGGAGTTATTCAATCATACCCCTTATAGCCGAAACCTTGCTCATAATGTTTCTTTTTTTTTTCTTTACCGAAAAACGAAAAAAATGGCTTGCATCGAAGCGTTTCAACGACAGTGAGGTGCTCAAGACATCAGTTCTGGACTGGCTGCACTATCAGGCAACAGATTTGTACACGGATGGTATGTGGAAGCTTGTGTCACGCTACCAGAAATGTCTGGAGGTTCATGGTGATAGATTTTGATATCACTACACTAAGAAGAGTGAGCTTGAGTGCGTCGGATCCTTGTATACTCTACTAGTCTACAGTATGGGTTTATGCGTATATTTTGAATAGTATATACGAATAAAAATACCAATTTCAATAACAATCATCACACTTTTGTTTACCGCACAGAAAGCTCTTTATGTTGTTTCATTAAATGTAAGTCCATTTTATCTTCTTTTTTTTTCAACAAACTTTTACGATATGATATGTAGTCTTTCTGATATTCGAATGCATTACTTGCAAGAAGCAATGCATTCTTCAAATTACTCATTAAATGTAAGTCCATTTTATCTTCTTTTTTTTTCAACAAACTTTTACGATATGATATGTAGTCTTTCTGATATTCGAATGCATTACTTGCAAGAAGCAATGCATTCTTCAAATTACAACTGTATCGCAATCGCATTAATAATATTATACCCAACAAACCAAGAAATGGACTATGTATTAACTTCTAGTGCTCATATATTCTGGCCACCGTGTAAAGTAATACAGAAAACCAATCATACTTTCCCTCCGGACAACTTCAACAGTAACGATTGTAAAGGGGCCATAGGGGAGTAGAGGTCTCACGCTGGACGGCTGAAGGCCGAACTAATTTACATAAGAAGACATACGCAAAATAAGAGACTATTTTAAACATTATGCAAATGAAATTAATTAAATAAACAAATGCGGTAGAGCAAAAAGTTCGATAGAGCAAAATGAAAAAATTAATTATTTCAACAAAATGAATTTACTATAATTTTGATGAAGTGAACTGAGACCCTAAGTTTCAGGCACTATGTGGATTTAACTTCAGGTTTCTTGCCAATGATACCACTCACACACACAACCAACACTTATGTCAGCTATTATCATGCCGTGATGGCTTACTGCAACTTCAGACAGCTGGAAAGAAAACATGTTCCTGAAATTTCATTACGTACCTTAGAGGACCTCCTGGTGAAGAACGTGACACCATATTCATTGGAATAAATAAATTTTAATTCACACACACTTTCACTTTACAAACGAGATGAAAAATATATTTAAATTTTTAGGATTTCTACTATTTTAGGCCTTTTAACTTGTCAATGTTCGTGTACTTTCTTTTCTAAAATCTTACCAAGGTGATTTCTGATCCTTCGCCGGTTCCTGAGTGTTCCAAGGGTTATTCCATGTGATGTTGATCCCACGGAGATCTCGTCTCTTCCGTATGGCGAGACGGCTGCCTAGTATGTTGAAGCCAGTTGTCTCGAATAAAACACTGCTACTCAGTCGCCTTGCTGCGGATAGCTAGTCCTTCTTGCAGTAAGAGGCTGTGGATTGGGAATATGTTTGTGATCCTAAACTTTATTCTTCTGCGTATATCTCCCTCATTTGTGACGTTTTCAAAGATCGCGAGATTCCCTTATTAACGCGATCCAGCCAAGGGTTAATTGGCTATATTTCGATTAGCTACTTTCATCCCCTTTATAATGCAAAGGAAGATGACACTTGTTTCGTTAACGAAACGGAACACTGACGTAAATGTCTAAGGTGTTGATCATCTAAACGCAATGTTCTGTGATAATCTCGTTTTCGTAATCGTTTCGCATTTAACACAGAGGAAAATGTTTTGTTTCACTAAAACCTCTGTATAATTACATAGTGTAGACTAGTAGACCTACGCGCCTTTGGCGTGGGAGATCCGGGTTCGATTCCCGGCGGGAGCTCATGTGGTTCGGATTCCACGTTAATCAGTAGGTCCACGTCTCATATAGCCTCGCTGCTGAACAGGACGTTAAACCCAAAATCAACTCAACTCAATAGTGTAGACTAGTCTTGCCTTGCAGGCAAGCAACACTAACTTTACTTGTGAAACTAAACAAAGTTAATTTATCTCGTTGTATTTCTTATACATACACAGTACATATTGACTGTTTTCACCGGTACAACGCGCACCGTATTTCGCTTTAACCGCAGCGCGATGGTATCCTCGTCGCCAAAAGTGCCTTTACATCGCCGTGACTGGTATGTGACAGCGCAGTACTCCGAGGAAGGGATGGTTGCATAAGAAATTGTGATTAATTTGGAAGAGTTTTTATTTTGACTAGGGAAATAACGTAGGTATAGGGAGTAAAGGCATAGATTTGAAGCATCAGCGAACTGTCATCTCTGAAAAGATTCGTATTTTCAGTTTTTCAATTTATTGTCCTATATGTGAAGTTAATAACTGCTAACAACTGCTACTAGCGCTTTTCACTCTTCAGGAATTTACTGTGACATTTTCCCAGGACACTTTTCTAAGTCCTAAATGAGTTAGTGAATTACTTGATTCGCCTCACTGTTCTCATTTGAGAATGGAAACTGATTAAGTTGAACGTGAATATGTTTCGCTGTCGTCAAGCAAGGGCCGCAATAAATGTAAATATGATTCTTATTATTAAATAAAACACAACAGTATTTATTCTATGTATAGCACAATATAATAAAGTAATTAAACAACATGATAATCACTAACGCCTGCAGGATTTTTCCAACGGGAAGGGGGGGAGGTAAAAGACCGATATAGAGTTTTTCGATTTATTGCCCTATGTATATTAAAAGTCATAAGATTTATCATTGATAGCGTATATCCTCTTACTTTTTAAAATCGCCACTGTAGCCTATTAGTCAGAACATTCATCTCCAGATATAATGTAGAGAGAAGGAAGGAGATATGAAAAGTGGCGTAAGTAATTTTACTGCGCCCTGGATCATCGATTTACTCATACCCGCCCCTGTCCCACGCATTTCAGCTGCTGCGTTATATTTATATATAATATATATAATATACATATATAATAATATATATATATATATATATATATATATATATATATATATATATATATATATATATATATATATATATATATACAGGGTTTTCATAAAGTATGTACGGATTTAATTCGCTTATAATTTACATAAAAATGCTCATATTGAAATCAAATAAAGTGCCAACGGTAGCGGAAGGATTAAATTTTTACCTGTAATCTGCACCAGCTCAGTTCATTCACCGCCACACCTCCAACTGGGCGCCATTTACGTCCACACATTCGCGTAGGCGGCGCTGGAATGTTGGCGGCCTCCCACTTCGAGGACGGTCCAGGACGCTTCCTGTCTCCAAGAACTTAGCATGCCACTTTCGGATTGCACTCTCAGTCGGTGCCGGCTTTTTGAACTCTTTCGTGAACTTTCGACACACCAGAATTGGTGATTTTAGCTCTGCGTACCACAGAACACATTGCGTACCACAGAACATAAGAAACTGACCCTTGCCCTCCCTCTCCCTTTCTCAACGTGTTCAGAGTTGCCGCTTATCTAACAGTGTTGCCAACTAAAAATTTAATCCTTCCGCTACCGTTTGCACTTTATTTGATTTCATTATGAGCATTTTTATGAAAATTATAAGCAAATTAAATCCGTCCAGACTTTATGAAAACCCTATATATATATACGAGGCTTGTCTAAAAAGTATCCGACCTTAATTTTTTCCACGCAAAGTAGTGATTCTCAGGCGGCGCCACCGTGCACGGTGGAAGGAGGAACCTTAATGCGCATGCTTGAATTTTTTCACCGCGTTCGTGTGTGCCAGTCGTGAGCTGGTGGTCGCGAAGTGAGATGCTGTTGGTAGTGTTCGTCGGATTTAGTGTTTCTCGCAAGATGACTGAACGAATTGAGCAAAGATACTGCATCAAATTCTGTCAAAGGCTGGGTGATTCTCAAAGCCAAACAATTCGTAAGATTCAGCAGGTGTTTGGAGAAGATGCGATGGGTGTAACACAAATTAAACAATGGTTCAACCGATTCAAAGATGGCCGCACATCAGTCGAGAGTGAGCAGCGTAGCGGCAGGCCCCAAACTGCTCGGAATGCAGCTGTTGTTGAGCGGGTGCGAAATTTGGTGATGGCAGATCGCCGTTTGACAGTGCGGAAGATTGCAGAAGATGTTGGAGTGAGTAAAGATTCTGCACATGCAATTTTGCGTGACGATTTGAACATGAAACGAGTGGCTGCTAAATTTGTACCCAAGTTGTTGTCTCAGGAAGAAAAAGACACCCGTTTTGACGTTGCACAGGACCTTCTGGACACCACCAACACTGATCCTGGGTATCTGAATTCCGTGATAACTGGAGATGAGTCATGGGCGTACGGGTACGACCCAGAAACAAAACAACAATCGTCTCAATGGAAGCATCCCGATTCTCCAAGGCCGAAGAAAGCGCGGCAGGTCCGAAGCAAAATCAAGGTATTGCTGACTGTTTTCTTCGATGCCCGTGGAATTGTGCATCACGAGTACGCACCGGAAATTACAAACAGTGACAAAGGAGTACTATCAAGATGTTCTCAGGCGACTCCGTGACGCAGTCCGGCGCAAAAGACCAGACATGTGGACAGCGAAGAACTGGCACGTCCATCATGACAACGCCCCAGCACATTCATCCCAATTGATCCACACGTTCTTAGCCAAACATGGAATTACAACCGTTCGCCAACCTCCCTACTCTCCAGACCTGGCTCCTTGTGACTTCTGGTTGTTTCCAAAATTGAAGACGCCTCTCAAGGGATCACGTTTTGAGAGTAGAGAAGACATAATGCGGAACACGACGACGGAGCTGAACAACATTCCAAAAGAAGACTTCCAGCGGTGTTTCCAGCAGTGGAAGGATCGGTGGGCTTAGTGTGTGGAAGCACAAGGGGCCTACTTTGAAGAGGATTAGGGTCCCAAATCTGTCAGGTATTCGCAACTATTTTTCTGGCCAAAGCTCGGATACTTTTTAGACAGCCCTCGTATATATATATATATATATATATATATATATATATATATATATATATATATATATATATATATATATATATATATATATGATTCCATGTCAAAAGGGCCCGACAAAAGGGCGAGGATAGAAAGGCCGAAGTCAAAATGGCCCGTCAGAAAGACCCCGCGTCAAAAGAGCAAGTTCAAAAGTGGCCCGCAACAAAAGTGCCGAGTCGAAACTCGTCAAAAGGTTTCCCTCGTCAAAAGGGACCGGGTCAAAAGATCGTCGCGGGAAGAGAGCCCGAGTCAAAAGGGACATAGGTCAAAAACCCGAGTCAAAGAGGACCCCGCCTCAAAAAAGCACAGGTCAAATGATCCTCACCAGTAAAGAGGACGATTCAAAAGGGCCCTATGTCAAAAAGCCTAGGTCAAAAAGGACCCCGCCTTGAAAGGGCACTGGTCAAAACGGTCCCGCGTGAAAAGGGTACGGTAAATACAATTCCACGGCTAAAAATCCTGAAATCAAGAGTGGAACTCAGGAGAAAGAAAGAGATATGACCAGTGGCGTAACTAATTTTGCTGCGCCCTGAATAATCGATTTACTCATACCCGCCACCTGTCCCACACATTTCAGCTTCTGTGTTATGTGGTTAAATATCAGAATGGCCCGACAAAAGGGCGAGAATGGAAAGGCCCGAGTCAAGACGGACCCGGTCAAAAAGGCCCCACGACAAAAGTGCTCGAGTCGAAAGGGTCCTATGTCCAAAAAAGCCCAGGTCAAAGAAAACTCCGCACCAAAACGGCCCTGCGTAAAAAAGACCCAAGTTAAAAGGCCCATCGTTAAGAGGAGCCGAGTCAAAAGAGCCCGCGTCAAAAGGGCCCGGTAAATACAATTCCGCGCCTGATCGTTCATCATCTATTTACTCATCCCTGCCCCCCACATTTTAGCTGGTGAATATATATATATATATTTATATATATATATATATATATATATATATATATATATATATATATATATATATATATATATATATATATATATATATATATATATATATATATATATATATATATATATATAGAGAGAGAGAGAGAGAGAGAGAGAGAGAGAGAGAGAGCTCTGTCTGAAGGGCACGGACAAAAGGGCGAAGACAGAAATGCCTGAGTAAAAAGGGACCGGCGACAAAAGGGTTCAAGTCAAAAGAGACCCAATGTCAAAAGTGCCCGAATCAAAAGTTCAACGCGACACAAAGGCCCTATCTAAAAAATGCCCGAGTAAAAAATGACACCTCAAAAGGGCACGGCTTAAGACGGTTCCGTGTCAAAATGGCCCTACTCAAAGAGCCCCGCGACAAAAAGCCCCGAGTCAAAAAGGCCCCGCGTTAAAAGAGGCCGAATCAAAGAAGCCCTGCGTAAAAAAGGTCCCTGTCAAAAAGGCCCAGCGACAAAAGGCCCGGTAAATACAATTCCACGGCTCAAAAGCCTGAGATCAGGAGTGCAAATCACGAGAAGGAGAGAGATATGACCAGTTGCGTAACAAATTTTACTGCGCTCTGTATCGTTGATCATCTATTTACTCATACCTTCCCCATGCCCCCACGCATTTCAGCTGCTGAATATTCTATGTCAGAAGAGCACGGACAAAAGGGCGAGGACCGAAATGCCCGAGTCAAAAGTGCTCCACGACAAAACTGCCTGAGTCAAAAACGGCCCCGTGTCTAAAGGGCTCGTGTTAAAAGGGCTCGGCGACCAAAGAACCTGAGTCAAAAGGGTCCAAATTAAAATGGTTCCTGGTCAAAAGAACCCGTACTCGGTGACAAGAAAGCCCACGTCAAAGAATCCCTGGTCAAAAGGGCCGGAGTCAAAATGGCCCCGCGTCAATAGGGTTCGAGTCGAAAGTGCCCCACGTAAAATAGGTCCGAGTGAAAAAGTATCCGCGTCAAAAGGGACCAGACGGGTGGACCGAAACTTTTCAAAATTTGGTCACGGGTAGCTTGGTTTAGGGCTCCAGATCAAGACGAAGAGCTTTTATTCTAATTTCGAACTAGGGGATCTCAGGGGGACGTTTACCGGGACCGGCCTGGGGACCAGACAAGTTGACGGCCGAGAGTTACCAAATTTTGATCAAAGATACCTTGGTCCAGGTCCCACACTAAGGCAAAGCGTTTTTGACAAAATTCGAACCAGGGGGTCTCAGGGGGGCGTCTACCGGGACATGTAAAAGTACTAGAAAATGACCGATATCAGTGTCGATTTCATAGTTTTCGCGGTCGCTGAGATCAATGGTGAAACTCCGATCGCATTAACTTCCAAATTCTCCCTATTCAGCTGCGGGCCGTGAGTCAACGGGGGGGGGGGAACCGAAACGTCAAAGTAATCCAAAATGACCGATATTGGTGTCAAATCCATAGTTTTCGCGGTTGCTGATATCAATGGTGACACTACCATTAACAATGAGTCAAATTCATCCACCGTTGTATGCGGGCCTTGGGTCACCAGAGGGGGAAATTCTGAGACATGTAAAAATAATCGAAAATGACCGATATTAATGTCAAATCCATAGTTTTCGGAGTCGCTGGGCTCAATGGTGAAACTTAAAACCGCGTTTACTTTTACATTTAGCCCCCATCAGCTAAGGAACGGGGGCATTATAAAGGGGATCACGAGACAAGTAAAAATAATCCACAATGACCGATGTCAAATCCGTAGTTTTCGCGGTCGCTGAGATCAATGGTGATACTTTCATTAGCGATTTTTTTTTTCAAATTTAGCCACCATTGTATGCGGGCCGGGAGTCACCGGGGGTGGGGATTGCGAGACATGTAAAAATAATGGAAAATACCGATATTAGTGCCAAATCCATAGTTTTCGCTGTCGCTGAGATGAATGGTGATACTTCCACAGGCGTTGACTTCCAAATACAGCCCCCATCGGCTGCGGACCAGAGTTGTTTTTTCAAAATTGGAACCAGATGATCATAGGGGCTTTTACCAGGATATGTAAAAAGTAGTAGAAAATGGCAGATGTTAGTGTCACATTCATAGTTTTCGCGGTATTGGTTGGGGGCCAGAGGTTTTCTTTCACAACTCGAACCAAGGGGGTCTGAGGGGGCGTTCACCGGGACATGTAAAAGTAGCAGTAAATGACCAATATTTGTGTCGAATCCATATTTATCGGGGTTGCTCAGATGTACAGTGACACCGCCGATAGTGTTTACGTTCAAATTCAGCCCCCATCGGTCTTCCCAATGAAAACACATGTACGTTGTTGGATACACAAAATATGTCCAATTTTAGAAACGTTTCTTAATTGTTCTCCCGTTGTTCAGTTTGTTTACATTGATATTTTATCTGATCCGTGCGAAGAACGGGCATAACAGCTAGTACGAAATGGTAAAGTATTTTTTATGAACCAAATTACAATGAATTCAATTATATAGATAATTATTATAATTGTAATACATAATTATTTCCTTGTTGAATTATAGATACTTTTCAGTAGAAAAAAGAATAAAATTTGGGAGTCCCAAATCAACGTAAAGTAGACCAACGTAAAGGAAATATGTATAACATTTTCCATGTAATTAAGCTTACAAACTTAAAATTTCCATGTAATTAAGCTACATTTCCATTTTTGTGTCGCTTTGTGCGCCTATTTCCTCGTTTTCTGCGTCACCGGAAATGGCTCAATGCTATCCTACAAATATGGCGGAACAAGTAAATGCTGTTCCGTCAGGAACGATTTCGAGGTCATTTACTTCACATCGTCTTGTGTGTGTTTTCTACCGTTTTGTAAGCCTATGTCCACGTTTTGTAAATCAATGGTAGTGTGTCAAAATGGGCATTCAATGTGGGAAGAAAAATGACCCACTCTCCCACCAAGATCGAATTTCGAGGTCGCTTTTTTCGCATTGTTTAGTGCATGTATTTACCGTTTCTGCGCATATTTTCACGCTTTGTGCGCCAACGAAAGTGGGTCAAAGACGACCTACAAATATGGCAGAAAAAGACATATTCATTCCACTTTCAAGGTCCATTTTGACCCAGTTGCACTGGTGCACAAAGCGACACAAATCATGCATAAAAATGTGAAGGAAACGACCTCGACATTCGATGGTGACGGAACAGCATTAAGTTATTCCGCTATACTTGTAGACCATTTTGACCCATTTTCGTTGTCGCACTAAAGTGGAAACAGGAGCACAAAACGGTACAAAGCAGGCACTATACGATGCGAAAGAAACGACCTCCAAATTCGATAGTGGCGGAACAATGGCTCTATTTCCTCACACCTTGATGGACCATTTTGACGCATTTCTGGTGATGCTCAAAACGTGGAAGTAGGCGAACAGAACGGTACAAAATACACATTAAACGATGTGAAGGAAACGTTCTCCAAATTCGTTTGTAGCGGAACGACATTAACTTATTTCATTATATTCGTAGGTCCATTTTGACCTACTTCCGGCGACGCACAAAACGTACAAAACAGGCACTAAAAGATGCGAAAGAACCAACCCCAAAATTCGATAGTGGCGGAACAATGAGCCATTTAACTCCCACTTTAGAGGCCCGTTTAACTCACCTCGGGTGATGCACAAGACGAGAAATAGGCGCAGAAAGCTTTCAAAAAAGGCACTAAACGATGCGAGAATAACGATCTAGAAATTCGAGTGTCGGAACAGTGGGTCATTTTTGTCACACTTTGGAGGCCGATTTTGACACACTTCTGGTGACGCGCAAAACGTGGAAATAAGGGCACAAAACGGCACGAAACATTCACTAGTCGATGTGAAAGGAAGGACCACGAAATTCGGTAGTGGCGGAGCAGTGGGTCATTTTTATCCCACCTTCGAGGCCCATTTTGACCGTCTTCCAGTGACGTACAAAACGTCGAAATAGGCGCACAAAAGGGTACGCGATGTGAAATTAACGACCTCGAAATTCGATAGTGGCGAAACTCTTGATCATTTTCGTCCCATCTTGGAAGCCCATTTTGACCCACTTCCGGTGACGCACAAAACTTGGAAATAAGGACACGAAACGGCACGAAATTCACTAGTCGATACAACAGTTAGGACGTCGAAATTCGGTAGTGGCGGAGCAGTGGGTCATTTTTATCCCACCTTCGAGGCCCATTTTGACCGTCTTCCAGTGACGCACAAAACGTCGAAATAGGCGCACAAAAGGGTACGCGATGTGAAATTAACGACCTCGAAATTCGACAATGGTGGAATTTTTGGTCATTTTCGTCCCATCTTGGAAGCCGATTTTGACCCACTTCCGGTGACGCACAAAACATGGAAATAGGGGCACGAAACGGCACGAAAATTCAGTAGTCGATGCGAAAGGAAGGACCTCGAAATTCGGTAGTGGCGGAGCAGTGGGTCATTTTCGTCCCACCTTTGAGGCAAATTTTGACCGTCTTCCAGTGACGTACAAAACGTCGAAATAGACGCACAAAAAGGTTACGCCATGTAAAATTAACGACCTCGAATTTCGATAGTGGCGGAACTCTTGATCATTTTCGTCCCATCTTGGAAGCCCAGTTTGACCCACTTTCGGTGATGCACAAAACGTGGAAGTAGACGCACAAAACGGCACAAAACGATGCGAAGGAAACGAACTCGAAATTCATTGGTGACAGAACAGCAATAACTTGTTCCGCCATATTTGTAGGCCCATTTTGACCCACTTCCGGTGATGCACAAAATGTGGGAATAAGCGCATAAAGCGACACAAAACTCGCACAAAAGATGCAAAACAAAGTACCTCGAAATTCGTTGGTCGCGGAACAAGTTAATGACGCGGTGAGCACCAATATAGACCTAAGTATATACCGTAGTTCTTACCAGGGGGCGCGGTGGCTCAGCGTTCACCTGCGGTTCTTGAGGTCCCTGGTTCGATCCCAGCTCGCGCCATGTGGACTTTGTGGTGGACAAACACCGTGCTCGCGGGTTTTCTCGGGGTTCTCCCCCTTCCTACCACTTTCTTCATTACATTATTTCATTCATTTCCCATCATCACCGTCTCCTTTAGCCTATCCGGCATAACCGTGGGACGTAAAACTAAAGATTTCATTTAATTTTTTTGTAGTTCTTACCATCAAGGGTGAGAACTGCACGGTCCAATTTTTGAGCCAAAGTAGAAGCCCAACCGGGATAGTGATGTCAACCGGCTCGGCTCGGTTCAACTGAGCGTACAGCTTGAGTTGGCTTGGTTGGGATGACCCATCGACTGGGCTCAATTGAGCCAATGGCTTGAACCGGCTCGGTAGAAACGAGTCATCGACTCGGCTCGGTTGAAACGAATCCATAGGCTGGGTTCAAGTCAGCTTAAATGAGCTGATGGTTCGAACCGGCTCGGTTGGGGTAAGCAATCAGCTAGGTTCGGTTCGGCTTGTGTGAGCCATCGGCTCAAGCTGGCTCGGTTGGATGATCTGTTGGTTCGACTCACTTCTCGGTTCGGCTCGATAAGTGAATGAGCTGTGAGCGAGCCGCTTGAGTCGTTGACAACTCTAAACCCGGGTCGAGCAATTTTGAACATTTTTGACTGGAATCCTATAACTTTTAACAATTTTCGGCTCGAGTCCGAATACTTGCTCATCCTGAACTCAAACCTAGAACCTCGTGACCGATGTCCTTGCCTCCTGAAGATTTCTTGACGACCGAGATCGACAGTCAACTAATTTTTAGTATTGAGATAAAAGCCGCCTATATTCCATGTTTATACAGGTACACGGTGTTATAATAATAATGAGTTATAGTAGTACTAGTAGTATCATTGATAGTTATATTGTCTATGTAGGATACTTGAAGATAGTAGTACCTGGAACTACACAAAGGATTTAGCTCGAATTGGCTCGACTCGACTGGAAACTCGATCCGAATTCGAGTCGAGTTGGGGGAAATGTTTCGAGCCGAGTTCTCGAGTCGAGCTCAAAGATGTCTGCTTCGAGACAAGTCGAGTTTTAAAGAAAACTCGCTCGAGCTCGCTCGTGCCCATTCCTATTGTATGCATGACGGGCATATAGAGTTATTTCGAGGGGGATAGAACCATAAACATAATATATTTTAAAAAATTCTTAGTTTCACGGCTTTCTTCCCAGGGGGGCGAAGGGATGGTAGTTATCCAGCATTTCTTATAAGTACCTTATTTGAAATATGTAAAACAGGAACAAGTGGACAACACAATATACACACATCTTCTTATCTTCAGTTTTAATTGCTGAGTTCAATTGCAATTAACAATTACAATTAACAAAACAAGTTTCAATTGTCAATTGCAATTAACAATTAAATGTTTCAATTGCACCCTTTGCAATTGACAATTAACAATTAAAAGTTTCAATTGCCTGGTGACCAATTAACAATTAACAATTGACGAAAATTTAATTGCAAATTTTATGATTGAATTCAATTGCAATTGAAATTAATTGTCAATTACAAATTGAAATCATTAGCAATTGAAATCAATTGCAATTAATTTTCAGAGCAATTACTTTAAATTGATTGATCAATTGCAATTGATTTCAATTGATTTTGCACAACACTGGTCTGTGATTCCTTTTCCTGATTGGGGGCGCGGTGGCTCAATGGTAGAGCGTTCACCTCCGGTGCTTGGGATCCCTGGTTCGATCCCAGCTTGCGCCGTGTGGACTTTGTGGTGGACAAACACCGTGCTCGTGGGTTTTCTCCGGGTTCTCCCGTTTCCTCCCACTTTCTTCATTCCACCATTTTCACTCATTTCTCATTATCACCGTCTCCTTTAGCCTAACCGGCATAACCGTGGGACGTGAAACTCAAAGATTTCATTTCATTTCATTTTTCCGATGCTTTTGAAACGGACAATGAAGGTAATTTGTAGGAAGATTCTAGCATCAATTTATGTGACACGCATCTACCTCTATCTACTTCGAAATACTGGGTGATATCAATAAAAATAAGTAACTACTCCTGAGAAGTCCTGCTCGTGAATCGGAGTAACTACAGCTGGAGTAATCTCCTCCCTCAATGGGTGATATCAATAAAACGGAGAAGTTACTCATTACGCCCAATTTTGAAGTAGTTACTAGCATTGGTATCAATAAAAAGAGAACTGAGCACTAGTCGTCTCGGCTGACCTCGGAGAAGCCCCGCCCTTTTGAAGTAACCACACCTCTATTCTCGAGCCGAGTAACTACTCCGCGTTTGTTATCAATAAAAATCAAAGACTCCTCTTATGATGCTAGTAACTTCTCCAAATTTGTGGAGCAAGCTAAATAGGTGACTCCGTGCGAAATATGACAGAGTATATGATTGTTTTACTACGTAGAAAAACTTATAAACTGCATAGAAATGTTGGAAATGGAGATTACAAAAAGCATTATAAGTTTATGAAAGAAAATGGGTGATATCAATAAAACGGAGAAGTTACTCAATACGCCCAATTTTGAAGTAGTTACTCGCATTGGTATCAATAAAAAGAGAACTGAGCACTAGTCGTCTCGGCTGACCTCGGAGAAGCCCCGCCCTTTTGAAGTAACCACACCTCTATTCTCGAGCCGAGTAACTACTCCGCGTTTGATATCAATAAAAATCAAAGACTCCTCTGTGATGCTAGTAACTTCTCCAAATTTGTGGAGCAAGCTAAATAGGTGACTCCGTGCGAAATATGGCAGAGTATATGATTGTTTTACTACGTAGAAAAACTTATAAATTGCATAGAAATGTTGCAAATGGAGATTACAAAAAACAGGTTCATGAAAGAAAATGTAGAGTAGTTAGCACAACATTTTTTAGGAGAATCAACGGAAATTTGAGATGGTGCACTATGTAATGACGAAAAGATGCGGGTTTTCTTACTTTACGTGGGTGATCCGGGATTCCAGGTCTGAATGTTAGGGGATTCTGTTGTGGCTCAAAGTACTGTGTCTTTGACTACTACAAGTGTAATGGATGCGATTATTGCGAAATATGAAAATTGATTGTTTCCGGAGGTGTGTGTAATATTCAAACAGCAAAGGCAAAGTGGCAAGAACAATATACATTTCCGGGTGCTATCGAAGCACTTGACTATACACATGTGGCAATAAAGAAACCTAGTATTTTGAAGACGAATACGCTAATAGGAAGAGCTCCTTCGTGGCTAAGCGCATAGCGTACATGCCTTTGACATGAGAGACCCGCGTTCGATTCCCGGCGGGAGCTCATATGGTTCGGATTCCAAGTTGATCAGTGGGTCCCGTCTCATATAGCCTCGCTACTGAAAAGGACATTAAACTCAAAATCAACTCAACTCAACGCTGATAGGAAGGCTGTATACATGAGAATGTATATTTTTTATGCCAAGGTGAAAGGGGACACGTATGGTGTGGAAAACGCAATCAGATGGACGTGCTTTATGACGTGACTGGCTGGACTATTTAAAAAAGGAAACAAAGGGACCAAGTGTGTGATTTCGTTCTTAAAGCCAAACAATCTTGGACAACACGTGATATGCACTTATCGTGCTAATCTTGATATTGCTGGATTCCAATCAACATCCATCAGTTCCAAGAGGTTCGTGGTTTTAGTATTTTTTTTTTTTTAATGCTCGGTCAAATATTAAAGATTCTCTTTTGGATTTGTGTCTCATTTGTAGATGTATTTCATATTTCGTTGCATTTCACTGTACTTGCCTTCAAAGCTTCGGCTTTCCTTCGTTTACTTTCTGGTAACTGTGACTTTGAAAGTACCACTGAAAACTCTTTATAATATCCACAAATGCACTTTGATTGAAGCTGACGTTACTACTTGTCCCTTCCATGGCGTTTAGGATACTGCGCCATAAGTTACCCACAACGAAATGACCGCCCAACAGATGGGAGAAATGAGTAACCACTTCTTTTATTGATGCGACTCAGTGCTACGTGCAGAGGAAGCGCGAGTAAACGTTCATAAATCTGGAGTAGACTAGACCTGAGTAGTGGCTTGTTTTATTGATATGAAATTGAGGGAGGAGATTACTCCAGGTGTAGTTACTCCGATTCTCGAGCAGGACTTCTTAGGAGTAGTTACTTATTTTTATTGATATCACCCAATGTAGAGTGGTTAGCACAACATTTTTTAAGGAGAATCAACCGAAATTCGGGGTGGTGGACTACGTAATGATGAAAAGATGCGGGTTTTCTTCAAGGGCGCCGATCCTATGGGGGCCAGGGGGCCCGGGCCCCCCAAAGCTCATGTGGGCCCCCTATTGTATTTATGAATATACAATATTTGGCATAATTAGAGTGCAATTTGTCTTAAAATCCTGATATATATATACCTTCTGCATCTAAATGCCCCCCCCCCAAATTTACAGAGAAATCGGTGCCCTTGGTTTTCTTGCGTTACGTGAGTGATCCGGGATTCCAGGTCGGAATGTTAGGAGATTCTGGTGTGGCTCAAAGTACTGTCTATGACTACCTGAAAATGGATTGTTTCCGGAAGTGTGCGTAATATGGAAACAGCATAGGCAAAGTGGCAAGAACAATATACATTTCCGGGTGCTATCGGAGCACTTGACTATACACAAGTGGCATTAAAGAAACCTAGTATTTTGGAGAGTAATACGTTAATAGGAAGAGCTATTTCGTGGCTAAGCGGTTAGCGTACATGCCTTTGGCATAGGAGACCCGCGTTCGATTCCCGGCAGGAGCTCATATGGTTCGGACTCCACGTTAATCAGTGGGTTCTGTCTCATATAGGCACGCTACTGAAAAGGACGTTAAACTAATAATCAACTCAACTCAACGTTGATAGAAAGGGTGTATACATGAGAATGTATTTTGTTTATGTCAAGGCGAAAGGGGACACGTGTGGTGTGGAAAACGCAATCAGATGGACGTGATTTATGACGTGAGTGGCTGGACTTTTTAAAAAAGAAAACAAAGGAGCCAAGTGTCTGATTTCGTTCTTAAAGCCAAACAATCTACAAAGACCTTGGACAACACGTGATATGCGCTTGTCGTGTTAATCTTGATATTGCTGGATTCGAATCAGTATCCATCAGCTCAAATAGGTTCATTCCCATGGTTTCAGTATTACTTTCTTCTTTCTCGTTCTTTTCTTCTTTTTTATTTTTGTTTTATTCTCGCTCGAATATTAAAGATTCTCTTTTGAATTTGTGTCTCAGTCGTAGATGTATTTGATATTTCGTTGCATTTCACTGTAATTACC
Source organism: Thermobia domestica (assembly GCF_964235325.1). NCBI lineage: Eukaryota > Metazoa > Arthropoda > Insecta > Zygentoma > Lepismatidae > Thermobia > Thermobia domestica. Next base: position 203,541,231 of record NC_137458.1, on the reverse strand, counting down.
TGCAAAGTTTCGGCTTTCCTTCGTTTACTTTCTGGTAGCTGTGACTTTGAAAGTACCACTGGAAACTCTTTTACAATATCCACAAATGCACTTTGATTGAAGCTATCGTTGCTACTTGCCCGTTCCATGGCGTTTAGGATACTGCGCCATAAGTTACCCACAACGAAATGACCGCCCAACAGATGGGAGAAATGAGTAACCACTTCTTTTATTGATGCGACTCAGTGCTACGTGCAGAGGAAGCGCGAGTAAACGTTCATAAATCTGGAGCAGACAAGACCTGAGTAGTGGCTTGTTTTATTGATACGAAATTGAAGGAGGAGATTACTTCGGGTGTAGTTACTCCGATTCTCGAGCAGGACCTCTCAGGAGTAGTTACTTATTTTTATTGATATCACCCAATTTCGTATCAATAAAACCAGACACAACTCAGGTCTAGACTGCTCTAGATTTATGAACGTTCACTCGCGTTTCTTCTGCGCGTAGTAGTGAGTCGTATCAATAAAAGAAGTGATTACTCATTTCTTCCATCCGTCGCGCGGTAATTTCGTTGTTTTTAACCTATAGCGTAGTATCCTAAACGCCATGGAACGGGCAGGTAGCAACAACAGTTTCCGTCAAAGTGCATTTGTGTTATAAAAGAATTTCCAATGGTACTTTCAAAGTCACAGCTACCAGAAAGTAAACGAAGAAAAGCCGAAACTTTGAAGGTAATTACAGTGAAATGCAACGAAATACCAAATACATCTACGACTGAGATACAAATTCAAAAGAGAATCTTTAATATTCGAGCGAGAATAAAACAAAAATAAAAAAGAAGAAAAAATAAAAAAACGGGATAGAAGAAAGTAATACTGAAACCATGGGAATGAACTTATTTAAACTGATGGATGTTGATTCGTATCCAGCAATATCAAGATTAACACGACAAGCGCATATCACGTGTTGTCCAAGGTCTTTGTAGATTGTTTGGCTTTAAGAACGAAATCAGACACTTGACTCCTTTGTTTTCTTTTTAAAAAAGTCCAGCCACTCACGTCATAAAGCACGTCCATCTGATTGCGTTTTCCCCACCATACCTGTCCCCTTTCGCCTTGACATAAACAAATACATTCTCATGTATACACCCTTTCTATCAACGTTGAATTGAGTTGATTATTAGTTTAACGTCCTTTTCAGTAGCGTGCCTATATGAGGCGGAACCCACTGATTAACGTGGAATCCGAACCACATGAGCTCCTGCCGGGAATCGAACGCGGGTCTCCTATGCCAAAGGCATGTACGCTAACCGCTTAGCCACGAAATAGCTCTTCCTATTAACGTATTACTCTCCAAAATACTAGGTTTCTTTAATGCCACTTGTGTATAGTCAAGTGCTCCGATAGCACCAGGAAATGTATATTGTTCTTGCCACTCTGCCTTTGCTGTTTGTTTATTACGCACACTTCCGGAAACAATCCATTTTCAGGTAGTCATAGACAGTACTTTGAGCCACACCAGAATCTCCTAACATTCCGACCTGGAATCCCGGATCACTCACGTAACGCAAGAAAACCAAGGGCACCGATTTCTCTGTAAATTTGGGGGGGGGCATTTAGATGCAGAAGGTATATATATCAGGATTTTAAGACAAATTGCACTCTAATTATGCCAAATATTGTATATTCATAAATACAATAGGGGGCCCACATGAGCTTTGGGGGGCCCGGGCCCCCTGGCCCCCACAGGTTCGGCGCTCTTGAAGAAAACCCGCATCTTTTCATCATTACGTAGTGCACCACCCCGAATTTCGGTTGATTCTCCTTAAAAAATGTGCTAACCACTCTACATTTTCTTTCATAAACTTATAATGCTTTTTGTAATCTCCATTTCCAACATTTCTATGCAGTTTATAAGGTTTTCTACGTAGTAAAACAATCATATTCTCTGCCATATTTCGCACGGAGTCACCTATTTAGCTTGCTCCACAAATTTGGAGAAGTTAATAGCATCACAGAGGAGTCTTTGATTTTTATTGATATCAAACGCGAAATAGTTAGTCGGCTCGGGAATAGAGGTGTGGTTTCTCCAGAAGGGCGGGGCTTCTCCGAGGTCAGCCGAGACGAGTAGTGCTCAGTTCTCTTTTTATTGATACCAATGCGAGTAACTACTAAAAATTAGGGAGTAATGAGTAACTTCTCCGTTTTATTGATATCACCCACTGTGTGGTATACAATATACGGAATTCATGATGGCTGCCATGATGTACACTAAATCATTTAACGCTGTTTCTACACCAATGCCAAATTGTAACATTTTCGTTTACTCCGTTCATGCGTCTCTTTGTTACTGCCCTGTCACAATACATTTTTTCTATTAGATACATATGTCAAACATAGCATTTCCTGTCCCAAATAGATGATGTGTAAAAAATGAGTTCACATTCTCATTTGGGAGAATATTCAAGCCTAGGTTGAAGTGTAAAATCATAACTTTTTACATTAAAACAATGTTGTGTGATATGCAATATGGCGGAATTCACGTACTGCGCAGATTTAAATGGTACGCTGTGTCAAGTATATATTCCCTATAAAGATATGAGTACTCAGAAGGAAACATCCACTCCAAATCAGTGCGTCTACGCATGTCGTTATTATTGTTCTGTCCCAATGACCTGTATACAGATCCACATATGTCTTCTCACAGCAACATTATACTAATATTTTCCACAGAATATTTTTCATTCTATACTTTGATCCAGGGGTAGAAATAAAATTTTAGAACTAAGGGGAAAGTCAATAATAGATAGAGTTTGATTAGGCTATGTATCAAAAATACAAACTCAGACAGTCGGAAGTGCAAACAAACTTTAATGGAGAACGACTTAAGCAATAGCGATTGTTGCAGAACAATCAACAGCCAACAAAACTAATTTCACCATTCAAATTTCCTATTTGTTACTAATAACTACAGATATTTTTCCTTCTTTTGCACAAACACTTCAACTTACTAAGGGGATACTTTCCCCTTGTGCATGCCTGATTTCCACTGTTGCTTTTATCTCAGGCTTTTTACACGTGGACCGTATTTACCGGGCAATTTTGACGCTGGGCCCTTTTGACTCGTGTCTTTTTATCGCGGGGCCCTTTCGCCCGTAGCTTTTCCACGCTGGGCCGTTTTGACTCAGGCCCTTTTGAGGCGGGGCCCTTTTGACCCTGGTTTTTTGACGCAGGGCCCTTTTAACTCGAGCCCTTTTGACCCGGGCAATTTTGACCTGCGCTCTTGTAACTCGGGGCCGTTTCTACTCGGGCCCGTTTGACGCAGGGCCCTTTTGATTTTTGTCTTTTTTCTCGCAGGACCCTTTTCACCCGGGACCCTTTAACGCAGGGCCGGTTTGACTCGGACACTTTTGTTGCGGAGACTTTTGACCCGGACCTTTTGGCTAAGGCCTTCTTGTAGTGGGGCCCGTTTTGACATGGGTCCATTTGACATAAGGCCCTTTTGAGTCTGGGTCCTTTTGACTCGGGATCTTTCGACGCAGGGCCCTTTTAACTAGAGTCCTTTTGACCCGGGCCCTTTTGATGGAGGCCGTTTTAACGGGGGGCCCTTTTTTCGCGGAGACCCTTTCACCCGGGCCTTTTAGACTCGAGCCCTTTGGTCGTCGAGATCTTTTGACCCCGGGCCGTTTAGACTCAGGCACTTTTGTCGTGGAGTCCTTTTATCCGGGCCCTTTTGACCAGGGCTCTTTTCACGCAGAGCCGTTTTTACTCGGGCCCGTTTGATGCAGGGCCGTTTTGACTCGGTCTTTTTGTCGCGGGACCTTCTGACCCGAGCCCTTTTGACTCGGGCCTTTTTGTAGCGTACCCCTTTTGGTACGGTCCATTTGACGTAGGGCCTTTTTGACTCTACCCCTCTTAACACGGGGCCCTTTTGAATCTGGTCATTTTGTCGCGGAGAACATTGGACCAAGGCCTTTTTCACGCTTGGCTGTTTTGATACGGGACCTTTTGAGGCGGGGTCCATTTGACCCGGGCTCTTTTGACGCAGTGCCCTTTACACTCGAGACCTTTTGAGCCGGATCATTTTGACCAGGGGTTGTTTTGACTCGTGCCTTTTGTCGCGGAGACATTTTGACCCATGCCTTTTTGACGCGGAGCCGTTCTCACTCGGGCCCTTTTGTGCGGGCCCTCTTGACCGGGCCTCTTTTGACCCAGGGCCACTTTGTCGCGGGCCCTTTTGACCCGGTTCCTTTTGACGCGGGGCAGTTTGGACTCGGGCCCTTTTGGCACAGGGCCTGTTGTCGTGAAGGTCTCATGACCCGGGGTCGTTTTTAGTCGGGGCCTTTTGTCGCGGGTGGACATTTACCCGGGTTCTTTTGACCGGATACCTTTTGACCTGGGCTCTTTTCACGCGGGGCCGTTTTTACTCGGGAAAGTTTGACGCAGGACCCTTTTGACTCGGGTCTTTTTTGTCGCAGGACCCTTTTGAGCCGGATCCATTTGACGCGGGGCCGTTTTGACTCGTTCACTTTTGTTGCGGAGATCTTTCGACCAGGTCCCTTATGACTCGGGCTCTTTTGTAGCGGGTCTCGTTTTGACACGGGTCCATTTGACGCAGGGCCCTTTTGACGTGGGCCCGTTTTGCCTTGAGCCCTTTCCTCGCCCTTTTGTCTGGCCCTTCTGACATAGAACCATATATATAACGCAGCATCTGAAATTCCTGGGGCAGGCGGCGGGTATGAGTAAATTTATTATTAATCGATCCCTGGCGCAGTAAAATTAGTTACGCTACTGGTCATATTTCTTTCTTTCTCTTCTCTCTACATCGTGTCTGGAGATGAATGTTCTGACTAATAGGCTACAGCGGCGATTTTAAAAAGTAAGAAGATATATGCTACCAATTATAAATGTTATGAATTTAAACAATATATATAGGGCAATAAATCGAAAAACTCTATGTGGGCCTTTTGCCCCCCCTCCCGTTGGAAAAAAGTCTGCTGGTGTTAGTGATTATCATGTTGCTTAGTTACTGTATTATATTGTGCTATACACACAATAAATACTTCTGTGTTTTATTTATAATAAGAACCTTATTTATGTTTATTACGGCCCTTGCTTGACAACAGCGAAACATATTCACGCTCAGTGTAATTAGATTCCATTCTCAAATAAGGTCAGTGAAGCGAATGAAATAATTCACGCACAAATTTAGGACTTAGAAAAGTGTCCTGCGAACATGTCGTAGGAAATTTCTGAAGAGTAAAAAGCGCTAGTAGCAATTGTTAGCAGTTATTAATTTAACATATAAGACAATAAATTGAAAAACTGAGAATACGAATCTTTTCAGAGATGGCAGTGTACTGACGGTTCAAATCTGTGCCTTTACTGCCTATACCTACGTTATTTCCCTAGTCAAAATAAAAACTCTTCAAAATTAATCACAATTTCTTATGCAACCATCCCTTCCTTGGTGTACTGCGCCGTCACACACCCGTCACGGCGATGTAAAGGCACTTTTGGCGACGAGGATACAATTTCAAGACCAAACACCGAATTACCGCACTCTTCCTCAGTCCTTTTTTTTTTTTTTTTAACCTCTTTGCTGGGAATTGTCAGGCTCGCCTCAAAGCTAGCTGAAGTTTTATGGCGGGGGAAGTTGAGGTGAGGGGGGTTTGTGACCATAGGTCCTTGCCCTGCCTGACCTAATTACCGCACTCTACTAGTTTTCCAGACTGATCACACTCATATGTCAGATTTGATTTAAATTTCACCACTTCACCACTTTCACTGTCTTCTCACAAATTTAAGCTTTCGAACTTTATAACATGATGTATAACTTTCTATTTAAAATACTGTAATTTCAATAAAACACTAAACATACATCTTCAATTTTGGATACCAGCACATTACTTCCTTGTCCTACCAAGTGCTGCCTCCTGGTGTGGGTAATTATATCAAAAGTTTCTCATCTTGCATTAGTGTCTGTTTATATTTATTATTTTGACAGTTTTGCTGTTTAATAATAAACTAAGCAGCAGATTACTTAAAACACAAAATTAAAATCAAAATCATCTTTACACACTTGATAATGAGCAGAAGCGCTGTCATTGTATATTTAAAGGGATTTCAGTAAAATTTTGATATGTTTTGACCCCGGTTACCCTAGCAGACATCTGCTACGTTCAATACAAAATGTTAACAGGGTTACCAGCAACATACGAAATTTCATACCATACAGTGTTCTACTAATTATTCGATATGCACAAACCAATTAAAAACAAAAATGGCATACTTCAATATTATAAATGTATCAACTAAGCGGTGATATGTACAACAATGGACAAAATATAAGGTGAAGATTAAACAACACAATGAAAAAGTAATTTTGAAAACAACCGCGAAACCAGAAATGACCGCTCATGAATTGTATCAATAATTATCCAATATTCATCTACACAAAATACCACTATAATATTAACCAACTTAGAATGTGGAGACGTCACCATGGAGGACCAAAAATACGAGGTGTTCTTAAAAGTAATTATATGCTCCAAGATTCAGCTGATTTTCCATTTAAAACCCATGAAACGGAAATGACTTTATAAAAATCGAAATCTAAATTATAGAGTGCGAATCTACCTAGATTCTTGTATAATTGAAAACCGCTTAGAACCTAGGGGCGGTAGAACAAATGACCGAAAATACGAGGTGTTTTAAAAAATAATTACGAACTTTTAAGTCCAGCTCCCATACTAATTAAGGCACAAAAACCGGAAGTGACCTTATACAAATCAAAATCCAAGTTATGCAGTAATGATCTACATCGATCCCACTATAATTTATACCCACTTAGAATCTAGAGACGGTACAACTAAAGACCGAAAATACGAGGTGTTTTAAAAAATAATTTTGTACATTTAAGTCCAACTCCCATACCAATTAAGGCACAAAAACCGGAAGTGACCTTATAGAAATCGAAATCATAGTTATCAAGTAATGATCTACATCGATCCCACTATAATTTATACCCACCTAGAATCTAGGGACGGTACTACAAAAGATCGAAAACACGAGGTGTTTTAAAAATAATTTTGTAGTTTTAAGTCCAAATCCAATACCATTTAAAACACAAAAACCGGAAGTGCCCTTATAGAAATCGAAATCGAAGTTATGCATTAATGATCTACATCGATCCCACTATAATTCATACCCACCTAGAATCTAGGGACGGTACAACTAAAGATCGAAAATACTAGGTGTTTTAGAAAATAATTTTGTACTTTGAAGTTCAGCTCCGATACCAATTAAGGCACAAAAACCGGAAGTGACCTTATAGAAATCAAAATCCAAGTTATGCAGTAATCATCTACATCGATCTCACTATAATTTATACCCACTTAGAATCTAGGGCGGTACTACAAAAGACCGAAAATACGAAGTGTTCCAAAAAATAATTTTGTAGTTTTAAGTCCAGCTCCCACACAATTTAAGACACAAAAACAGGAAGTGGCCTTACAGAAATCGAAATCGATGTTATGCAGTACTGATCTACATCGAAGCCGCTATAATTCATACCCACTTAGAATCTAGGGACGGTACTTAAAAAGACCGAAAATACGAGGTGTTTCAAAAAATAATTTTGTAGTTTTTAGTCCAAATCCAATACCATTTAAAACACAAAAACCGGAAGTGACCTTATAGAAATCGAAATCATAGTTATCAAGTAATGATCTACATCGATCCCACTATAATTTATACCCACCTAAAATCTAGGGACGGTACTACAAAAGACCGAAAATACGAGGTAATTGAAAAAATAATTTTGTACTTTTAAGTTCAGCTCCCATACCAATTAAGGCAAAAAAACCGGAAGTGACCTTACAGAAATCGAAATCCAAGTTATGTAGTAATGATATACATCGATACGACTATAATTTATACCCACTTAGAATCTAGGGACGGTACTTAAAAAGACCGAAAATACGAGATGTTTCAAAAAATAATTTTGTGGTTTTTAGTCCAAATCCAATACCATTTAAAACACAAAAACCGGAAGTGACCTTATAGAAATCGAAATCAAAGTTATGCAGTAATAATTTATATCGATCCCACTATAATTTATATCCACTTAGAATCTAGGAACGGTACAACTAAAGACCGAAAATACGAGGTGTTTCAAAAAATAATTTTGTAGTTTTAAGTCCAGCTCCCACACAATTTAAGACACAAAAACCGGAAGTGACCTTACAGAAATCGAAATCGATGTTATGCAGTAATGATCTACATCGACCCCGCTATAATTCATACCCACTTAGAATCTAGGGACGGTACAACCAAAGATCGAAAATACGAGGTTTTAAAAAATAATTTTGTAGTTTTAAGTCCAGCTCCCACACAATTTAAGACACAAAAACCGGAAGTGGCCTTACAGAAATCTAAATCGGTGTTATGCAGTAATGATCTACATCGACCCCGCTATAATTCATACCCACTTAGAATCTAGGGACCGTACAACTAAAGATCGAAAATACGAGGTTTTTTAGAAAATAATTTTGTACTTTGAAGTTCAGCTTCCATACCAATTAAGGCACAAAAACCGGAAGTGACCTTATAGAAATCGAAATCCAAGTTATGCAGTAATGATCTACATCGATTCCACTATAATTTATACCCACCTAGAATCTAGGGACGGTACAACTAAAGATCGAAAATACGAGGTGTTTTAGAAAATAAATTTGTACTTTGAAGTTCAGCTCCCATACCAAATTAAGGCACAAAAACCGGAAGTGACCTTATAGAAATCGAAATCCAAGTTATGAAGTAATGATCTACATCGATCCCACTATAATTTATACCCACTTAGAATATATTGACGGTACTTAAAGAGACCGAAAATACGAGGTGTTTCAAAAAATAATTTTGTAGTTTTTAGTCCAAATTCAATACCATTTAAAACACAAAAACCGGAAGTGACCTTATCGAAAACGAAGTTATCAAGTAATGATCTACATCGATCCCACTATAATTGATACTCACCTAGAATCTAGGGACGGTACTCTAAAAGACTGAAAATACGAGGTGATTGAAAAAATAATATTGTACTTTTAAGTTCAGCTCCCATACCAATTAAGGCACAAAAACCGGAAGTGACCTTTAAGAAATCGAAATCCAAGTTATGCAGTAATGATCTACATCGATCCCACTATAATTTATACCCACTTAGAATCTATTGACGGTACTTAAAGAGACCGAAAATACGAGGTGTTTCAAAAAATAATTTTGTAGTTTTTAGTCCAAATTCAATACCATTTAAAACACAAAAACCGGAAGTGACCTTATCGAAAACGAAGTTATCAAGTAATGATCTACATCGATCCCACTATAATTGATACTCACCTAGAATCTAGGGACGGTACTCTAAAAGACTGAAAATACGAGGTGATTGAAAAAATAATATTGTACTTTTAAGTTCAGCTCCCATACCAATTAAGGCACAAAAACCGGAAGTGACCTTTAAGAAATCGAAATCCAAGTTATGCAGTAATGATCTACATCGATCCCACTATAATTTATACCCACTTAGAATCTAGGGACGGTACTTTAAAAGACCGAAAATACGAGGTGTTTTAAAAAATAATTTTGTAGCTTTAAGTCCAGCTCCCACACAATTTAAGACACAAAAACCGGAAGTGACCTTACAGAAATCGAAATCGAAGTTATGCAGTAATGATCTACATCGACCCCACTATAATTCATACCCACTTAGAATCTAGGGACGGTACAACTAAAGATCGAAAATACGAGGTGTTTTAGAAAATAATTCTGTATTTTTAAGTCCAAATCCAATACCATTCAAGACACAAAAACCGGAAGTGACCTTATGGAAATCGAAATCGAAGTTGTGCAATAATCTACATCGATCCCACTATAATTCATATCCACGTAGAATGTAGGGACGGTACTCTAAAAGATCGAAAATACGAGGTGATTGAAAAAATAATTTTGTACTTTTAAGTTCAGCTCCCATACCAATTAAGGCACAAATACCGGAAGTGACCTTTAAGAAATCGAAATCCAAGTTATGCAGTAATGATCTACATCGATCCCACTATAATTTATACCCACTTAGAATCTAGGGACGGTACAACTAAAGACCGAAAATACGAGGTGTTTTAAAAAATAATTTTGTAAGTCCAGCTCCTACACAATTTAAGACACAAAAACCGGAAGTGACCTTACAGAAATCGAAATCGAAGTTATGCAGTAATGATCTACATCGACCCCGCTATAATTCATACCCATTTAGAAAATAATTCTGTAGTTTTAAGTCCAAATCCAATACCATTCAAGACACAAAAACCGGAAGTGACCTTATGGAAATCGAAATCGAAGTTGTGCAATAATGATCTACATCGATCCCACTATAATTCATATCCACCTAGAATGTAGGGACGGTACTTAAAAAGACACTTATTTGACACCGTCTTAGAATTTTGGAAGAATACGAGAAAAGATCCAATATACGATGCTTTCTTAAAAATAATTTTATATTTTATGCTTCAGCTCCGTTACCATCTGAGACTTATAAACCGGAAGTGGCCTTATAAAAATCGAAATTCAGATTTTACAATAATAATCTAGATAAATCCCAGTCTAATTTACACTCACTTAGAATGTAGGGATATCATTAGAAGAGTATAAAATTTCCAGACGTTTTTAAAAATAATTTTATATAGTCGGTTTCAACTCATTTATCATTTAAGACATAAACCGGAAGTGATCTTATATGAATCCTGATCCTAACAAGGGACATCACCCAATTGTCCGGCTCCGATTTCAATGAAATTTTTATTGCTGATAGAGGACATGTATTCATTACTTGTGATGACAGAAATTTTTTCCATGGTGCGTGTTTTCTATTTTTTAATAATTTTTAAAAGTTGTGATGTGGTTAATAGAGATTACTGCAGAAGTCCCTTACTACCCCTTGTAAACGAAGTGTTAATGAAAGAACAACCATGTAGATACATATAGGGCATAGGGAAAGGTCGTATGGTACGTATGACCTTGACGGCAGCCAGTTTGAAATCCGCCATTTTGAATTAAGGTCATGTTTTTTAAATGGAAATAGGGTAATGTGATACATAATTTCGGGCTAGAATTTAATCAGAAAGACAATGGTGAAGTTAGTTTTAAGGTGCGCTCATTTGGGGAAAAGTTACAGGCATATTAATTGTTTACACTTACTATATGCGTAAGTCCATTACATCCGCTTCTAACCCGCGTATTAATGATAATAAGTGGATAAAGGTTTCGGTAATATATATTATGGCTAGAGGGAAGTGATACGATAAGGGTATCATTGACGGCAGCCATCTTGAAATCCGCCATTTTGAATTAAAGTGAAGTTTTGAAAAATGAAAACCATAGCATGTGGCACCTAATTTTAATAGTAAATTTTCCCCAGAAGCCTATGGTATGCTTATTTTTGTTCTATAGTTAACTAGTATGAATTTATGACTCTTCTAATGAGCACGAAACGTCCATTATTCGATCCTTTAAATTGGCAACACTCCTAATTTCACCGCATGTTTTAAGATTCCAACTGGCACTTTGCAATTGTTGCCATGGCTCATGTTTTCTAAATTTATTGCATTTTTTTAAGAGTTGCGATTTGTCAGCTCATGAATAGTGTTGGGATAAGCATCCAGCGATCTTTCTGAATTTTGAAGACTTGCTATGTAATTATTAATTTAATAGTCAGTATAATCATTTATTTTAACCCAGAGTACATGAGGAACCTATGGACCTATGTGACGTAAAGAAATACAAATAAAATTATAACAAATTGGTGTTACACGAACTCAAATTAGCATGAAATGTGGCCTACATGTTGCGCAAACGATAAACAGTATTTTTTTTTTTTTTTTTTTAAATAAATACAACTTTACAACTTTAAAGGAACAGCAGCAATTATAGAAAATATCAAAGAGACATAATATGACTGTTCCCAACACACTGTTTGTACCATGAACAAAATATGAAAACAGGTAACTTGTTTATAAAGAGGTGTAACTTAATCGAGTTCCCGATCAATACAGATTATAAATCTTACAAACTTGAACCATCGACAACAATCGCTAGAAAACGAACGACTTTTTTGTCTGACTAGCTAAAATATTGCCATAGAAAATAAATACATATACAATAAACAAATAAATATAAAACAAAACAAAAGACCATTGATTTACACAAAAATCATATTTCTTTTTCTTTTTTGAAGTTAATTTTCATTTGATTTCTCGTCTTATCTACTATCCATTACAAGCTACGTCTTCGGTATTACCTGAAAGCAAAGTTGAAGTTCTTTCGTTGTGTGACGATTCATGTCAGTAAACGAGTTTTTGAAGGGAAGGTATAGGAAATAAATAATTACATTGCCTAGGAAATTAATAATTACATGGCAAGTCTTCAAAATTCAGAAAGATTGCTGGATGCTTATCCCAACACTATTCATGAACTGACAAATCGCAACTCTTAAAAAAATGTAATAAATTTAGAAAACGTGAGCCATGGCAACAATTGCAAAGTGCCAGTTGGAATCTTAAAACATGCGGTGAAAATTAGGAGTGTTGCCAATTTGAAAGATCGAATAATGGACGTTTCATGCTCATTAGAGGAGTCATAACTTCATACTAGTTAACTATAGAACAAAAATAAGCATACCATAGGCTTCTGGGGAAAATTTACTATTAAAATTAGGTGCCACATGCTATGGTTTTCATTTTTCAAAACTTCACTTTAATTCAAAATGGCGGATTTCAAGATGGCTGCCGTCAATGATACCCTTATCGTATCACTTCCCTCTAGCCATAATATGTATTACCGAAACCTTTATCCACTTATTATCATTAATACGCTGGTTAGAAGCGGAGGTAACGGACTTAAGCATATAGTAAGTATAAACAATTAATATACCTGTAACTTTTCCCCAAATGGGCACATCTTAAAACTAACTTCACCATTGTCTTCCTGATTAAATTCTAGCCCGAAATTATGTATCATATTACCCTATTTCCATTTAAAAAACATGACCGTAATTCAAAATGGCGGATTTCAAGATGGCTGCCGTCAAGGTCATACGTGCCATACGACCTCTGCCTATGCCCTATATGTATCTACATGGTTGTTCTTTCATTAACACTTCGTTTACAAAGGGTAGTAAGGGACTTCTGCAGTAATCTCTATTAACCACATCACAACTTTTAAAAATTATTACAAAATAGAAAACTTGCACCATGGCAAAAATTTCTGTCATCAAAAGTAACGAATACATGTCCTCTATCAGCAATAAAAATTTCATTGAAATCGCAGCCGGACAATTGGGTGATGTCCCTTGTAAGTATACAATATGAATCTTCATAAATCCCACTCTAATTGATATCCACTTAGAATGTATGAACGTAATTACAAAAATATGCGAGGCGTTGTTAAAAGTAATCGAAGGACCCTCTGCGATAACAAGGTAAGTCGAGTTACCTTGATTCCTAGTAAAACAGATAAATAAGGCGTATGGATTTACCTTCCTTTTTCGTCTTCTCTAGTGCATATACGAAGTGTCTGTTGTGAGAAAAACACAATTTATTTGCATTTTGCACGTTGTACTTTAAGTTTATAAGCTTTCTACCTCAAAACCTTGTTATTGCAGAGGGCCCTTTAATCTTATACACTCAGTTTCGACTTATTTACCGCTTAATACATATAAACCGGAAGTAACCTTACTTGAATCATAATACAAATTACCCAATATTAATCCTCATGAAGCTCTCTTTAATCGATACCCACTTAAAATGTAGGTACGTCATTACAAACAGACAACAATAAGACGCATTATTAAAAATAATTTTATGCATTTACTCGTTAATTATTCAAGACCTATAAAGCGGAAGTGACCTTATACGAATCTTAATCTAAAGTACAATATGAATCCTCATAAAACCCAAATTGAAGCCCACTTAGAATGTATGGACGTCAGTACAAAAGGACAAAAATACGATGCAATTATTTTATTTTATTTTTTATTTATTTATTTACTTTTTTGTAATATTCAGTTTCAACTCGTTTGATTAACCCTTTTAGGATTTCTTGTAACTTTTGTTACCATGGCGTAGTATCGTCTTTGGTCGCTTATTTAGGTTCTATAACAAGTATTTAAGCCGTTTTTTTATTGGTCAAATGGTGGATGAACCACAAAATACCCAAGATGCGGTTTGGAACCGGTTGGTCAACTTGGCGGCGCCAAGTGGGGGCGAAGGGACATACCTTTTTATTTTTTCTTAAAGCGGGCGGATACACTACGTAGTTTGTATCAGTGTCAAGAGAGGTCACCTGCGTAGGTCGCTTCTAGCGCCTGTAGTAAACTCAGTTGGTTCTAGCTTCTCAAAGTGTTTCCATCTCAACATACCAAATGGTTTCGTTTCGTTTCGTTTCATTAAAGTACAGGGTAAATCACCCTGAAATTGGCACAGGCCAGTTTTTTTTTTTCACTTTGTAGATTTTTTCAGATTTATTAACATCGGCGTTATCTACTTTTTCCCCTGTCTTTCGTCGATGACATTTCCAAGTGGCGTCTGTTTATTTTTTTTAATTTATTGTAAAAAATTCGCTTTTAAGTGAAAGGCTATCATGATATTGAAGTTTTCTGCTCGATTCTAGGCAATAGGTTAAGGAATATGTTTTCAGTGTTTTCGCGTTATTTATTGTTCTAATGGAAATGTTGCACATATGTTATGTTGATCGCTTCGTTAAGTCCTAAAGAGTGTGCATTTATGTCATATTGTTAAAAATTGTACATTCGTCGCATGCCTTTATTTTTTCAAATTTTCATTCAAAAAATTTTCACGCCTTTAGTTTTCAAGATATCAGATTGAAACTTTGCATACGGATTGTGTGTACCATTGGGCATTTCTCAATTTTTCTTTGGAGATTCCTTCCCGAAACTGGAGCCGGGTCTGAAGGGCGCAAGTGTTAAAAGGAGTTTCTTTTAAAAGAAAATTTACAGTTTTTCACGATTTTCCCGTTTAATTATACGATACGGACATGTGATTGGTATCGTTGGAAAGGGCTTGTTGTACTCAAGAAAATAACGTTTGAGCCATGACTGTAGGTTTAATAGTAATGACGCAGTAAATTTTTACTATATATAAAAGAGAACGTACAAATCCTTTGTGAACTCATCACGCTAATACGGCTGAACCGATTTCTTTCATTTTTGGGGGGTTGTTAGGATTTGGACCCTAGATGGTTTTTATCATATCACTTTAATTTTTAATTACCAGTGTCTTGAGATAATGGACCATTCAAGTCTCCATAGTTCATCATAGGTAAAAATAAACGTATGTATATGCAACCCGCATGACCACGTGACTCGGCGGGTTAACATAAATGACAGGCGCTATAATAATATTTACTGCAATTTGAAAGCGAAAAAGTAAAAATTATCTAAGTAACAAAGTTTATTGCGTTCCGGGGTGACCGCAGCGAAGCGGGGTGAACGCTGCTTCACTCGGCGGGTTAACATAAATGACAGGCGATATAATGTTAACATTTACTGCAATTTGAAAGCGAAAAAGTAAAAATTATCTAAGTAACAAAGTTTATTGCGTTCCGGGGTGACCGCAGCGAAGCGGGGTGAACGCTGCTAGTATATATATATATATATATATATATATATATATATATATATATATATATATATATATATATATGTAGTGGCGGATCCAAGGGGGCTATAGTCCCTCTTTCACGCTCAGGTATACACTGGATAAAATGGGCTTCAATCCTGCTTTACACTGGATAAAGCGGTAAACTATGATTTGGCCCCTCCCTTTATCACATCCTGGATATATATGGCCTAAATTCAGACTTTCAACAATTTTTCCAACCTATGTTTTCAGATACAAGATAAATATTTTACACACGTGTTATGTATATACATAAGAACGTATTACTTACAAAAAAAAAATTCAGATCCCTACGGCAAAGTTTTTTGGTGGAATTTTAAAAAAATATTCCGGCTTTTTCCCGACTTTTCCAGTTCAGGTGTTTAATACGGACACGTGAGTGGTACCGTTGAAAAATGCTCGTTATACTAAAGAAAATGGCTTTTTTGGCCACGTGCTCATCTTGACCTGGTTAGTCTTGAACTAGAGACCTGCACGGCCGAATTTTTCGGCCCGAGCCCAATCCAGCCCGAATGTACGTAGGCCTGGCCCGATAAGTTTTTTAAAATTCTTAGCCTAAGCCCTGCCCGATAAATTTTCGAAGTTTCATTTTGTAATATTTTTCACGTTCACACTTCAACGTTTGCCTTTATTCTAATTATCGTTTAATGAATGTCAATAATTCTTAAACAATTGCAATTAATCGGCCCCAGCCCAGCCCGACCTGAAGAGAAATCAGTGTCGGCCCGGCCCAAAGAAATAATAGATTGGGCCCGCCCAAGCCCGGCCCGTGCAGGTCTCTATCTTGAACCTGCATTTTCCCATAAGACATTCGTTACTTACTACTCTGTATGTTGGTCACCTGTCTGTCTTGGAAGTTGGCTGCATTGAAGCAATGTTTACCCTATGATGATAATGATAAATTTACCTGCATATCTTGGCCACGCAAAATACCGTTTTATTTTTCGTATTTCCATATGAGAGGCAGATGTTCTGTATTTGTGACTGGAGACAAGGAAGCATAGATTCCCACATTTGTTCTTGGCGGTCAATGGCCAGAACACTACCCTGATAAAGGGGTGGGGAAGGAAGATGTGAACAAGAAAAGGCACGAACAGGAATACAGGAAACGGTTTGCATATTTCTGTTCCCTGTATCTTTTGGTAAAACCAATAGCTATATCGGCTCCTTTCATCAGTAAGGGGCTTTAGTAATTCCGGAAAATTCTCAAGGTTAAAGTTAACCATCTCAATTGTCAACTATTGGCACATGACGGCTTGTCGAAAGACAGCAGAGGTTTTGACATATGAATTCCCTTAAGATTTATTCAAAACATATTCTGCTCCTAGGGAAACTCTTACAGCTCATTAACAAGAGGTAGTTAAGTACCAAATTACAATGTGGATACGTGCCAAAAAAAGAAAAAAGAAAAGAAAAGAAAGAAAGAAAGAAAGAAAGAAAGAAAAAAGACCGTATTTTGCAATAAGAAAAAACAGTAACAACTAAAAAAAAGTCATATAAACTGGATATAAATTTTTCGATGTACTGTATAATTTTGCTTTTCTTGTTTTCAATCTGAATAACTCAGTTTGCTACAATATGAATTTCAATAAAGTGCGTACGTGAAGTTCTATTTTATGGTTGCTCGTGTTATTGAGGTTTTCAGTCCGAATAATTCAGTATACCAGAATAATTTTCAGGAAGAGAGAAAGGTATGTAGGGGAGAGTGGATAAAATGATCCCCTTAAGACAAATCGGCCTCCAGATCTTAGCTCTAATGATCTATGTTGTGGTCATTGTGTCGGTAGGATAAGGTGTTATCTGAGGTTTCTAACATGCAATTTTGAACATTGTCAATAAATATCTTTGATATTATTTTAACACAAATTTCAACCTTTTGATACAGGATCATTTTGCTTTAGGGGTGGGTAAAATGATCCCTCCATTGAAAATAATAGAAAAATATTGTAAACTTACAAAAAGATATAATTTTTAAAAAATGGAGTACAGGATGTAGTAATACTTGTTAAAGCATGTTAGTAATAATAGTATTTATAGTTTGTTAAGGTAGGCTAATATATTGTTCAATATAGAAAACATTTTTTTGAACACTTAGTTCTGTTATACTTTTTTGGGAATCAGCTTTCTTGTAGCCTAAGTAGCAGAACACATGTCACATACAAGGAAATCTGCATCTTCATCAACATCAACACACTGATCATGGACCCATTCTTGGAACTTCTGACACATTATCCAACCGTCACCTCCAGCAGGCTTTGAATATAAGTCATGACAATAGATACACTCGATATCTGTCATGGATTCGTCGTCAAAAGCAGACAATATTTCTTTTATGCGTCTTGCATCTTCATTTTAGAAATCATTGCCTTCTTTTTATATTCTTTTAATTTTGGAACAACAGCTTCCAAAACAGTAGGAATAGAAAGGTTCGATGGGTTCTGATGGACATCACTTATAGTAGGCCTATCTCCAAGGATTTCATTATCGTGCTAATCAGGATTAACTTGAATGAAATAAACAAAAACGGCAAAATGATCCCTAAGAAAATGGAATAATCCTAAGGTAAAATGATCCTGGAATTATTTTGCCTTTTCATATGGCTTCTATTAAATACGTTCTTGTGTGTCAAAACATGGAGACTTCCACCTGCATTGCTAAATGTATAGAGTTAAGCACTGACTTTTCAACAAATAGTCTCTCATTTATATTCTAATTCATGCGTTAATACAAATAAAGTAAAAAAAATAGCACTTACCTTATAGACAATGTTATGGAAATGTTTTATTTTTTTCGTCTGGAAGACGAACAAAACGTTTCTCACCCATAGAGAACAGATGAACAAGGACACCTTATTATATGTGACGTAGCAAGTACGCGATACGACAGGTAGCGCCACCAGTTTTCACTGTAGGAGTAGGGGGACATTTTATCTGCAGGGAACATTTTACCCACCTCTCCCCTACATATATTAAATTTATGCATATATTAAATATACTGCAGTAATTCTTTCTGGTACTGTATATTGTTATGTTTACTGTATATGCATTATTTAAAAGTAGCTGTCCTGCCATTGCTCATTGAAATTCTATAATCAAGTAATGCTAGAAACCCTATTCCAAAAATACAACAATCACACTTATTTTCTGTAAATTGGAAACATGTCTAAGTTGCCTACTTTTCAATGGAACTGATGGTGGACAACATAGAAAGCTTTCACTGTACATAAGCATTATTGCGTTTTTGAAATTAATAAAGAAAAGAATTAACAAAGTACATAGGCTACCACATAAATAAACAATATTATGAATGATGATATGCAAACCAGTTTATAAAATAGCGTAGGTCTTATGAAGAATAATATTGTATAGTTTATGTTACATTCATGTAAAGTTAGCTTTTAAATAATAAAAGAGTTGAAACTGAATGTATAAAATTATTATAACACTTCCTAGCACTTTTGTAATTTTGTATTGACGTCCCTACATTGTAAGTGGGTGTCAATTACAGTGGGAACTACATAGATTATTACTATAATTTGGATTTCGATTTGTAAAAGGTCACTTCCGGTTTATAGGTATTAAATCTTAAAGAAGCTGAACCTTAAAGTATAAAATTATTTTTAATAACGCCTTGCATTTTTGGCCTTTCGTGGTTGTGTCCCTAGATTCCAAGTGGGTGTCAATTATAGTGGGGTCTATATATATTATAACTTTATAACTTTTATTTCCATTTTTATAAGGTCACTTTCTGTTTATAGGTCTAACATGATAAGAGTGTTGAACCTTAACGTATGAAATTATTCTTAAGAATGTTTCGTATTTTTCGTCTTTTATAGCACCGTCCCTAGATTCTAAGTGGGTGCCAAGTATAGCCGGATCAATCTAGATTATTACTATATAATTAGGATTTCGATTCGTATAAGGTCACTTCCCTTTTATAGGTCTTATGTGATGAGGGAGATGAAACTTAAGGTATAACATTATTTTTATGAACGCATCGTATATTTGGTCTCTTGTGGCAGCGTCCCTAGATTGTAAGTGGGTGTCAATTATAGTCGGATCAATCTAGATTGTTACTGCATAATAAGGATTTTGATTTGTATAAGGTCACTTCCGGTTTATAGGTCATCAATGATAACAGAGCTGTACCTTAGGTTATAAAATTCATTTTAAGAAAGCCTTATATATATATATAAATATATATAAATATATATATGGTATTTCGTGGTAGTGTCCCTAGATTCTAGGTGGGTGTCAATTATATAGGAATCTATGTAGATTATAAGTGTATAAATTACCTGTAGGTTTCAATTTTTATAAGGTCACTTCCTGTTATTGAGTTTTAAATGATAGGGGTGCTGGGCCTAAAAGTGCAAAATCATTCTTTAAAACACCTCGTATTTTCGATCTTCAGTTGTTCCGTCCCTAGATTCTAAGTGGGTATAAATTATAGTGCTTTCGATGTAGATCATTATTCTATAACTTGGGTTTCGATTTCTATAAGGTCACTTCCGGTTTTTGTGCCTTAATTGGTATGGGAGCTGGACTTAAAAGTACAAAATTATTTTTTAAAACACCTCGTATTTTCGGTCTTTTGTAGTACCGTCCCCAGATTCTAAGTGGGTATAAATTATGGTGGGATTGATGTAGATGATTACTGGATAACATTGATTTCGATTTCTATAAGGTCACTTCCGGTTTTTGTGCCTTAATTGGTATGGAAGCTGAACTTCAAAGTACAAAATTATTTTCTAAAACACCTCGTATTTTCGATCTTCAGTTGTGTCGTCCCTAGATTCTAAGTGGGTATGAATTATAGTGGGATCGATGTAGATCATTAATGCATAACTTCGATTTCGATTTCTGTAAGGTCACTTCCGGTTTTTGTGTCTTAAATTGTGTGGGAGCAGGACTTAAAGCTACAAAGTTATTTTTTAAAACACCTCGTATTTTCGGTCTTTTGTAGTACCATCCCTAGATTCTAGGTGGGTATATATTATAGTGGGATCGATGTAGATCATTATTCCATAACTTGGATTTGGATTTCTATAAGGTCACTTTCGGTTTTTGTGCCTTAATTGGTATGGGAGTTGGACATAAATGTAAAAAATTATTTTCTAAAACACCTCGTATTTTCGGTCTTTAGTTGTACCGTCCCTAGATTCTAAGTGGGTATGAATTATAGTGACATCGATGTAGATCATTATTCCATAACTTGGATTTCGATTTGAATAAGGTCACTTCCGGTTTTTGTGCCTTAATTGGTATGGGAGCTGAACTTAAAACTACAAATTTATTTTTGAATACACCTCGTATTTTCGGTCTTTGGTTGTACCATCCCTAGATTCTAAGTGGGTATAAATTATAGTTGGATCGATGTAGATCATTATTCCATAACTTGAATTTTGACTTCTATAAGGTCACTTCTGGTTTTTGTGCCTTAATTGGTATGGAAGCTGAACTTCAAAGTACAAAATTATTTTCTAAAACACCTCGTATTTTCGATCTTCAGTTGTACCGTCCCTAGATTCTAAGTGGGTATGAATTATAGTGGGATCGATGTAGAGCATTAATGCATAACTTTGATTTCGATTTCTGTAAGGTCACTTCCGGTTTTTGTGTCTTAAATTGTGTGGGAGCTGGACTTAAAGCTACAAAGTTATTTTTTAAAACCTCGTATTTTCGGTCTTTTGTAGTACCATCCCTAGATTCTAGGTGGTTATATATATTATAGTGGGATCGATGTAGATCATTATTCCATTACTTGGATTTCGATTTCTATAAGGTCACTTCCGGTTTTTGTGCCTTATTTGGTATGGGAGTTGGACATAAATGTACAAAATTATTTTCTAAAACACCTCGTATTTTCGGTCTTTGTTTGTACCGCCCTAGATTCTAAGTAGGTATAATTTATAGTGACATCGATGTAGATCATTATTCCATAACTTGGATTTCGATTTGCATAAGGTCACTTCCGGTTTTTGTGCCTTAACTGGTATGGAAGCTGAACTTCAAAGTACAAAATTATTTTCTAAAACACCTCGTATTTTCGATCTTTGGTTGTACCGTCCCTAGATTCTAAGTGGGTATGAATTATAGTGGGATCGATGTAGATCATTAATGCATAACTTTGATTTCGATTTCTGTAAGGTCACTTCCGGTTTTTGTGTCTTAAATTGTGTGGGAGCTGAACTTAAAACTACAAATTTATTTTTTAATACACCTCGTATTTTCGGTCTTTTGTAGTACCGCCCTAGATTCTAAGTGGGTATGAATTATAGTGACATCGATGTAGATCATTATTCCATAACTTGGATTTCGATTTGCATAAGGTCACTTCCGGTTTTTGTGCCTTAATTGGTATGGGAGATGAACTTCAAAGTACAAAATTATTTTCTAAAACACCTCGTATTTTCGATCTTCAGTTGTACCGTCCCTAGATTCTAAGTGGGTATGAATTATAGTGGGATCGATGTAGATCATTAATGCATAACTTTGATTTCGATTTCTGTAAGGTCACTTCCGGTTTTTGTGTCTTAATTGGTATGGAAGCTGAACTTCAAAGTACAAAATTATTTTCTAAAACACCTCGTATTTTCGATCTTCAGTTGTACCGTCCCTAGATTCTAAGTGGGTATGAATTATAGTGGGATCGATGTAGATCATTAGTGCATAACTTGGATTTCGATTTCTATAAGGTCACTTTCGGTTTTTATGCCTTAATTGGTATGGGAGCTGAACTTAAAAGTACAAAATTATTTTCTAAAACACCTCGTATTTTCGATCTTTGGTTGTACCGTCCCTAGATTCTAAGTGGGTATGAATTATAGTAGGGTGGGGTCACTTGGGCGAGTTTTTTTTCCTACTGCGCATGCGCAAACCCTGGACGCTGATTGGCTGGCGCAGGTCACGTGACCCCGCCCCGCCCCCTGACGCTGATTGGCTGGCCACGCCCCCTTGACGCTGATTGGTCGGCGCAGGCCACGCCCCCGGCCACGCCCCTTCGCGCTGATTGGCCGGCCACGCCCCTTGACGCTGATTGGTCGGCGCAGGCCACGCCCCCGGCCACGCTCTTTTACGACCTCCTATCTACCGCGCTGACTGGCCGGCGCGGGACTCCCGCCGATTGACTGGAACCGGACCTCGCCCCCTTAACGGCGATTGGTCACGCTCTTTTATGACCGCCTATTTACCGCGCTGACCGGCCGGCGCGGGACTCCCGCCGATTGGCTGGCACCGGACCTCGCCCCCTTAACGGCGGTTGGTCACGCTCTTTTATGACCGCCATTTTACGAGTATTTACCGCGCTGACTGGCTGGCACCGGACCCCGCCCCGTTCACGCCGATTGGCTGACGCAGGACTCCCTTCCGATTGGCTGGCGCAGGAGCCTCCCGCCCCGTTCACGCCGATTGGCTGGTACCGACCCCTCCCCGGCTCCGCCCACCGTTCAACCACAGTCTTTTAGGAGTGCCGCGCTGATTGATCGGTGCCGGGCCCAGCGTACATGCCACATACCATAACACGTAATACATAAGATTCGTTCCCTTTTATGAGCACTTTACGAACACATAGCAGAGCAGATATCACATTCTTCATCCGCCTATTTAACATAGCACATATAACATAAGACTATCTAACATAGCAGGGGTGCACTCATTCCCTTTTATGAGCACTTTACGAGCACATAACATAGCACATATAACATGAGACTATATAGCATAGCAGGGGTGCACTCGTTCCCTTTTATGAGCACTTTTTTTTCAACATAGCAGAGAATAATGGGGGAGAATTCGCCCTCCATTTTGAGACCAATTTTTTGACCTACTGCGCATATGCGCAGAAACATAAAATAAGACATAACACCCCCGTTCTCTTTTACGAACAGACCGCAGATTGTTCCAGTTTAGGAGCAGACTACGGCTATGCGCAGAAACATAAAATAAGACATAACACCCCCGTTCTCTTTTACGAGCACTTTATAGCAACATAATAGAGCAGACTGCAGATTGTTCCAGTTTAGGAGCAGATTACGGCTATGCGCAGAAACATAAAATAAGAAGCAGAGAATAATGGGGGAGTATTCGCCCTCCATTTTGAGACCAATTTTTTGACCTACTGCGCATATGCGCAAAACTGTTCCAATTCCGCCGTTAAAAAAAAAAATAACAACACACACAGCAGACCGCAGACTGTTCCAGTTCAGGAGCAGATTACGGCTATGCGCAGAAACATAAAATAAGACATAACACCACCGTTCTCTTTTACGAGCCCTTTATAGCAACATAATAGAGCAGAGAATAGAAAAAAAGATAACAACACACACACATACACACAGCAGATCGCAGATTGTTCCAGTTTAGGAGCAGATTACGGCTATGCGCAGAAACATAAAATAAGACATAACACCCCCGTTTTCTCTTACGAGCACTTTATAGCAACATAATAGAGCAGAGAATAAAAAAATAACACACACACACACACACACTTGATTGCTTATGCGCAGTAAAATTAAATTTCCAATTAATTACACATTGCACGCATGCGCAGAAAAATTACACTAGACTACAGACTGTCCCAGTTGCAGTGCTGGTCCCTGTTCAATAGAGCAGACTACGTGCAACAAGCAGGTCATAAAAGACTATGACCTATTTTTCATCCCCTAAATAACATAGTATACACCCACACTTGGTTGCGTATGCCAAATCCGATTTAGTACAAATAACAGGCATGCGCAGAAACATTTACATTTCCGATTCGACCATGCTGGTAAAGAATACCACACTTATTTCTACCAGGGTCTTATAGTTTATGCGGCATACGCCCTTTCTATGACAATTTTAACCGATTTGGATGAAACTCAGTATATGAGGGTTTTCGAACATGGTGATTACGAATATCATACTTATTTTTACCTGGGTCTTATGGTTCATGTGGGATACGTCCTTTCTATGATAATTTTAACCGATTTGGATGAAACTCGTCATATGGGGGTTTTCGAACATGCTGAGTACGAATATCATACTTATTTTTTAACCGGACGTCGTTTGTATGACACTTAAAACCTAATAACTCAAAAACGGGTCCACATATTGAGGTCGTGTTTCCACATTTAGTAACGGGTCACCAGCAACCACAAGTTCCAAAATAATGACCATCGATGTCAAAGGTCAACATACTTAAAACCTAATAACACGAAAACGGAGCCACATATTGAGATCGTGTTTCCACATTTAGTAATTGGTCATCAGGTACTACAAGTTCCATAATAATGACCATCGAGGTCAAAGGTCAACAAACTTAAAACCTAATCACTCGAAAACGGAGCCACATATTGAGATGGTGTTTCCACATTTAGTAATTGGTCATCAGGTACTACATGTTCCAAAATAATGGCCATCGAGGTCAAAGGTCAACATACTTAAAACCTAATAACACGAAAACGGAGCCACATATTGAG
The DNA here is from genome assembly GCF_964235325.1 of Thermobia domestica. Taxonomy (NCBI): domain Eukaryota; kingdom Metazoa; phylum Arthropoda; class Insecta; order Zygentoma; family Lepismatidae; genus Thermobia; species Thermobia domestica. Next base: position 203,516,053 of record NC_137458.1, on the reverse strand, counting down.
GTGCTGTTTCCACATTTAGTAATTGGTCATCAACTACTACATGTTCCAAAATAATGGCCATCGAGGTCAAAGGTCAACATACTTAAAACCTAATAACACGAAAACGGAGCCACATATTGAGGTGCTGTTTCCACATTTAGTAATTGGTCATCAACTACTACATGTTCCAAAATAATGGCCATCGAGGTCAAAGGTCAACATACTTAAAGCCTAATAACACGAAAACGGGGCCACATATTGAGATGGTGTTTCCAAATCTAGTAATCGGTCATCAGGTACTACAAGTTCCATAATAATGACCATCGAGGTCAAAGGTCAACATAATTAAAACCTAATAACACGAAAACGGGGCCACATATTGAGATGGTGTTTCCACATTTAGTAATTGGTCATCAGGTACTACATGTTCCAAAATACTGATCATCGAGGTCAAAGGTCAACATACTTAAAGCCTAATAACACGAAAACGGAGCCACATATTGAGATGGTGTTTCCAAATCTAGTAATCGGTCATCAGGTACTACAAGTTCCAAAATAATGACCATTGAGGTCAAAGGTCAACATACTTAAAACCTAATAACTCGAAAACGGACCCACACATTGAGATGGTGTTGCCACATTTAGTAATCGGTCATCAGGTACTACAAGTTCCAAAATACTGATCATCGAGGTCAAAGGTTAACATACTTAAAACTTAATAACACGAAAACGGACCCACATATTGAGATGGTGTTTTCAAATCTTGTAATTGGTCATCAGGTACTACAAGTTCCAAAATAATGACCATCGAGGTCAAAAGGTTAAAGTACTTAAAACCTAATCACTCTTAAATGGATCCACATATTGAGGTGCTGTTTCCAAATCTAGTAATAGGTCATCAACTAGTACATTTTAAAAAACGTACTGACTTTCGAGGTCAAAGGCCAAATATGTAAGCCTTAATAACTCGTAAACGTAGCCAGCAAGAGATTTCTGTGACCTATTCATTTTTTTGTTCCAAGCAGAAAAAGTGATGAATGAATAAATTTTAGTGACTTATTTGCTATTGTACTAACGAGAAATCTAATTTGTAACTAGCTCAGAATGTCTGTACATTTTGAGTTATTCAAAATAATTTGGATGGACTAACGAAAAAGAAAGCAGAGATATGCCGTTTTAGCTAGCCGAGAATTTAAAGAAACAAAGGGAACCTGCTCAATTTTCTATGAACGAGAAATGTCATTTCGACTAGCTCAGAATTTATGTGCTTTTTTGTGCTAAGGTCTATTTTAACTCTTCTTGACTAATTAAATAAACGAAGGAATATTGTACCAATGAGAAATGCCATTTTTTCTAGACCATGTTCTAATATTTAAACAAACGAAATTGTGAATTTGAGTGACCTATTCAATTTTGCACCAATGAGAAATAACGTCCTATTTTAAAATGAACAAACAATCGGATAAATTTAACAGGCTCAGAAGTGTACTATTTAAACAAACGAAGGTCTCTTGAGCGAGATTTCTAACTAACTCAGAATTTCATTTCATATTGTAATACTCAAATTTGGATGGAGTGTTTAGTTTTGTTCGAACCAGAAAAATTTGATTGGATTATTTCCTTATGTACCAACTGGAAAAAGTGAAGGAATAAATTTGGGTAGAATATCTAGTTTTGTACCTAACAAAATAAGAAAAAGAAATGAAGAACGAATAAAATTTGGATGGACTATTTTCTTATGTACCAACAAACAAAATGGAGCACCAGCGACAAAAAAGAAACCGAAGGAGGAATAAATTTGGGTGACCTAATCCGTTTGTAATAAGCAGAATCAGCATTCTATACTTTTTTCTCCCATTCATTGGGGTTGTCCTATTTCCTTTTGTACCAACGAGAACCATTTTTAACAGACATAGAATTTGTACCAACCAGAAAAGAGGAGCTACACGATTAAACAAAGCAATCAATTTTTAACTAGCTCAGAATTTATGTGCCTTTTGTAACGAAGAAACAAATTTGAAGGAGGTTCATTTTAACTAATCCTGCTGCGAGTAGATCAATTAGTACATAGTAAAAAAATAAAACAATATGGCATTATTGCGACTTTCATTTTCGAATACATACGAATTAGGCCACTATGGCAAAAAATTCTACTCTCTCCTTATGCTTTAGAAACCCGCTAGTAGGGCGTCGATTCAGTAAACTCTACATCTAGTAAAAGAAAACGAATAGATAACTTTGAGACAGTTCCATATGGGTAAATACAGTATTAGTAGAAACGATAGTTTTTAATTAAGTAGAGATAAGGAGAGAGTGAAAAAAATGGAAAATTAAATTTTAAATCATTATTATTATTATTTTAGAGGTCAAAAGGAAGAATAAATGAATTTGAGTGGCATATGTACGGAATTTAGTTTTGTACCGGGCAAAAAAAATTTGAATGGAATATTTTATTTTGTACCAGCTGGGAATTTAGTGTTGTACCATTGTATCAATTTAAGTATTTTGTACTATTTAGTACCACCGAGAAGGTGTAGAATATTTAGTTTTGTTGGCTTCTTTATTTTGTATTAACGACTAAAACCTTTAACACATACTTGGTTGTGTGCATTACAATGGCCGAAGTTTTTCATTTCCCTGTGGTACAACGTAATGGTCGCCCCGCTTATTCTAGGTCTACAGTTAGATATTTTCGATTGGATAATGGTATACAGCCACGTTTTGTTGAGCACAATGCCCACTATAACGATGTGGTAGACAATTATTTGATGGATAGATATTTGTTTAATAGTCGATATGACAAATGGTATATGATGACGATAACACGAAGGAATAAACCTATTCACTTTTAGTTTTGTACCAACCACAAAAAAGAGAAAAAGGACCATTATAACAAGCTCACTATTTTTATACCATTTTGTATTACGGATGGTCTATTTCATTTTGTAACGAGCAGAAGAAAAGTGAATAGGTTTATCCCTTCGTTTATTTGAATAGCACAAAAAGGTATAGAAATTCTGAGCTTATTCCTTCGTTTGTTTAAATCTGAGAAATTGGATCGTATAAATGTGTTCGCAGAATGACGGTGTAATTGTTATCTTTACCTAATAACTCTCTTAGAGATCATTATTGCTAGTAGACTACAATAAACTGCACTATTACAGACTATTATAAGTACAGTGCAATACCGCTATTAATTGGAAATTCTTACACAATGTATCGAAGTCTACTCCAACTAAGCATAAGGAGAAAGTAGTATTTTTTTTGCCATAATGGATAATTCTGTATGTATAGCTTTATTGTGAGAAAAAACATTTGTTATTCTTTTTCACCAAGTTTCCAAATACCGCGAGGTCCAACAGATAGGTATCAGGAGATACCGCAAAAAGGGCAGTTTTACCACACCGTGTAAAGCAACCAAGTAAATCCGCAATCTGGATACTTTGCCTGAACTCGCACACATGATTCCAAAACTTTAATAACTCATCCAAAGTGTCCTGCGTTCCCCCATAGCGAAAGAAAGCTGTCACAGTATAACTATTACCCTTAGTTTTCATGGCAAAAAAGGTAGCTGATTGGAAAAGAGAACTGTGTGCGGTTAAACGAGTAACCGACGACCTGCGACAAATGCTTAACAAATTCTATCATATACCATTTGTTATATCGACTATTAAACAAATATCTATCCATCAAATAATTGTCTACCACATCGTTATAGTGGGCATTGTGCTCAACAAAACGTGGCTGTATACCATTATCCAATCGAAAATATCTAACTGTAGACCTAGAATAAGCGGGGCGACCATTACGTTGTACCACAGGGAAATGAAAAACTTCGGCCATTGTAATGCACACAACCAAGTATGTGTTAAAGGTTTTAGTCGTTAATACAAAATAAAGAAGCCAACAAAACTAAATATTCTACACCTTCTCGGTGGTACTAAATAGTACAAAATACTTAAATTGATACAATGGTACAACACTAAATTCCCAGCTGGTACAAAATAAAATATTCCATTCAAATTTTTTTTGCCCGGTACAAAACTAAATTCCGTACATATGCCACTCAAATTCATTTATTCTTCCTTTTGACCTCTAAAATAATAATAATAATGATTTAAAATTTAATTTTCCATTTTTTTCACTCTCTCCTTATCTCTACTTAATTAAAAACTATCGTTTCTACTAATACTGTATTTACCCATATGGAACTGTCTCAAAGTTTTCTATTCGTTTTCTTTTACTAGATGTAGAGTTTACTGAATCGACGCCCTACTAGCGGGTTTCTAAAGCATAAGGAGAGAGTAGAATTTTTTGCCATAGTGGCCTAATTCGTATGTATTCGAAAATGAAAGTCGCAATAATGCCATATTGTTTTATTTTTTTACTATGTACTAATTGATCTACTCGCAGCAGGATTAGTTAAAATGAACCTCCTTCAAATTTGTTTCTTCGTTACAAAAGGCACATAAATTCTGAGCTAGTTAAAAATTGATTGCTTTGTTTAATCGTGTAGCTCCTCTTTTCTGGTTGGTACAAATTCTATGTCTGTTAAAAATGGTTCTCGTTGGTACAAAAGGAAATAGGACAACCCCAATGAATGGGAGAAAAAAGTATAGAATGCTGATTCTGCTTATTACAAACGGATTAGGTCACCCAAATTTATTCCTCCTTCGGTTTCTTTTTTGTCGCTGGTGCTCCATTTTGTTTGTTGGTACATAAGAAAATAGTCCATCCAAATTTTATTCGTTCTTCATTTCTTTTTCTTATTTTGTTAGGTACAAAACTAGATATTCTACCCAAATTTATTCCTTCACTTTTTCCAGTTGGTACATAAGGAAATAATCCAATCAAATTTTTCTGGTTCGAACAAAACTAAACACTCCATCCAAATTTGAGTATTACAATATGAAATGAAATTCTGAGTTAGTTAGAAATCTCGCTCAAGAGACCTTCGTTTGTTTAAATAGTACACTTCTGAGCCTGTTAAATTTATCCGATTGTTTGTTCATTTTAAAATAGGACGTTATTTCTCATTGGTGCAAAATTGAATAGGTCACTCAAATTCACAATTTCGTTTGTTTAAATATTAGAATATGGTCTAGAAAAAATGGCATTTCTCATTGGTACAATATTCCTTCGTTTATTTAATTAGTCAAGAAGAGTTAAAATAGACCTTAGCTCAAAAAAGCACATAAATTCTGAGCTAGTCGAAATGACATTTCTCGTTCATAGAAAATTGAGCAGGTTCCCTTTGTTTCTTTAAATTCTCGGCTAGCTAAAACGGCATATCTCTGCTTTCTTTTTCGTTAGTCCATCCAAATTATTTTGAATAACTCAAAATGTACAGAAATTCTGAGCTAGTTACAAATTAGATTTCTCGTTAGTACAATAGCAAATAAGTCACTAAAATTTATTCATTCATCACTTTTTCTGCTTGGAACAAAAAAATGAATAGGTCACAGAAATCTCTTGCTGGCTACGTTTACGAGTTATTAAGGCTTACATATTTGGCCTTTGACCTCGAAAGTCAGTACGTTTTTTAAAATGTACTAGTTGATGACCTATTACTAGATTTGGAAACAGCACCTCAATATGTGGATCCATTTAAGAGTGATTAGGTTTTAAGTACTTTAACCTTTTGACCTCGATGGTCATTATTTTGGAACTTGTAGTACCTGATGACCAATTACAAGATTTGAAAACACCATCTCAATATGTGGGTCCGTTTTCGTGTTATTAAGTTTTAAGTATGTTAACCTTTGACCTCGATGATCAGTATTTTGGAACTTGTAGTACCTGATGACCGATTACTAAATGTGGCAACACCATCTCAATATGTGGGTCCGTTTTCGAGTTATTAGGTTTTAAGTATGTTGACCTTTGACCTCAATGGTCATTATTTTGGAACTTGTAGTACCTGATGACCGATTACTAGATTTGGAAACACCATCTCAATATGTGGCTCCGTTTTCGTGTTATTAGGCTTTAAGTATGTTGACCTTTGACCTCGATGATCAGTATTTTGGAACATGTAGTACCTGATGACCAATTACTAAATGTGGAAACACCATCTCAATATGTGGCCCCGTTTTCGTGTTATTAGGTTTTAATTATGTTGACCTTTGACCTCGATGGTCATTATTATGGAACTTGTAGTACCTGATGACCAATTACTAAATGTGGAAACAGCACCTCAATATGTGGTTCCGTTTTCGTGTTATTAGGTTTTAAGTATGTTGACCTTTGACCTCGATGGCCATTATTTTGGAACATGTAGTAGTTGATGACCAATTACTAAATGTGGAAACAGCACCTCAATATGTGGCTCCGTTTTCGTGTTATTAGGTTTTAAGTATGTTGACCTTTGACCTCGATGGCCATTATTTTGGAACATGTAGTACCTGATGACCAATTACTAAATGTGGAAACACCATCTCAATATGTGGCTCCGTTTTCGAGTGATTAGGTTTTAAGTTTGTTGACCTTTGACCTCGATGGTCATTATTATGGAACTTGTAGTACCTGATGACCAATTACTAAATGTGGAAACACGATCTCAATATGTGGCTCCGTTTTCGTGTTATTAGGTTTTAAGTATGTTGACCTTTGACATCGATGGTCATTATTTTGGAACTTGTGGTTGCTGGTGACCCGTTACTAAATGTGGAAACACGACCTCAATATGTGGACCCGTTTTTGAGTTATTAGGTTTTAAGTGTCATACAAACGACGTCCGGTTAAAAAATAAGTATGATATTCGTACTCAGCATGTTCGAAAACCCCCATATGACGAGTTTCATCCAAATCGGTTAAAATTATCATAGAAAGGACGTATCCCACATGAACCATAAGACCCAGGTAAAAATAAGTATGATATTCGTAATCACCATGTTCGAAAACCCTCATATACTGAGTTTCATCCAAATCGGTTAAAATTGTCATAGAATGGGCGTATGCCGCATAAACTATAAGACCCTGGTAGAAATAAGTGTGGTATTCTTTACCAGCATGGTCGAATCGGAAATGTAAATGTTTCTGCGCATGCCTGTTATTTGTACTAAATCGGATTTGGCATACGCAACCAAGTGTGGGTGTATACTATGTTATTTAGGGGATGAAAAATAGGTCATAGTCTTTTATGACCTGCTTGTTGCCCGTAGTCTGCTCTATTGAACAGGGACCAGCACTGCAACTGGGACAGTCTGTAGTCTAGTGTAATTTTTCTGCGCATGCGTGCAATGTGTAATTAATTGGAAATTTAATTTTACTGCGCATAAGCAATCAAGTGTGTGTGTGTGTGTGTGTTATTTTTTTATTCTCTGCTCTATTATGTTGCTATAAAGTGCTCGTAAGAGAAAACGGGGGTGTTATGTCTTATTTTATGTTTCTGCGCATAGCCGTAATCTGCTCCTAAACTGGAACAATCTGCTGTGTGTATGTGTGTGTGTTCTTATCTTTTTTTTTATTCTCTGCTCTATTATGTTGCTATAAAGGGCTCGTAAAAGAGAACGGTGGTGTTATGTCTTATTTTATGTTTCTGCGCATAGCCGTAGTCTGCTCCTGAACTGGAACAGTCTGCGGTCTACTGTGTGTGTTGTTATTTTTTTTTAACGGCGGAATTGGAACAGTTTTGCGCATATGCGCAGTAGGTCAAAAAATTGGTCTCAAAATGGAGGGCGAATACTCCCCCATTATTCTCTGCTTCTTATTTTATGTTTCTGCGCATAGCCGTAATCTGCTCCTAAACTGGAACAATCTGCAGTCTGCTCTATTATGTTGCTATAAAGTGCTCGTAAAAGAGAACGGGGGTGTTATGTCTTATTTTATGTTTCTGCGCATAGCCGTAGTCTGCTCCTAAACTGGAACAATCTGCGGTCTGTTCGTAAAAGAGAACGGGGGTGTTATGTCTTATTTTATGTTTCTGCGCATATGCGCAGTAGGTCAAAAAATTGGTCTCAAAATGGAGGGCGAATTCTCCCCCATTATTCTCTGCTATGTTGAAAAAAAGTGCTCATAAAAGGGAACGAGTGCACCCCTGCTATGCTATATAGTCTCATGTTATATGTGCTATGTTATGTGCTCGTAAAGTGCTCATAAAAGGGAATGAGTGCACCCCTGCGATGTTAGATAGTCTTATGTTATATGTGCTATGTTAAATAGGCAGATGAAGAATGTGATATCTGCTCTGCTATGTGTTCGTAAAGTGCTCATAAAAGGGAACGAATCTTATGTATTACGTGCTATGGTATCTGGCATGTACGCTGGGCCCGGCACCGACCAATCAGCGCGGCACTCCTAAAAGACTGTGGTTGAACGGTGGGCGGAGCCGGGGAGGGGTCGGTACCAGCCAATCGGCGTGAACGGGGCGGGAGGCTCCTGCGCCAGCCAATCGGAAGGGAGTCCTGCGCCAGCCAATCGGCGTGAACGGGGCGGGGTCCGGTGCCAGCCAGTCAGCGCGGTAAATACTCGTAAAATGGCGGTCATAAAAGAGCGTGACCAATCGCCGTTAAGGGGGCGAGGTCCGGTGCCAGCCAATCGGCGGGAGTCCCGCGCCGGCCGGTCAGCGCGGTAAATAGGCGGTCATAAAAGAGCGTGACCAATCGCCGTTAAGGGGGCGAGGTCCGGTGCCAGTCAATCGGCGGGAGTCCCGCGCCGGCCAGTCAGCGCGGTAGATAGGAGGTCGTAAAAGAGCGTGGCCGGGGGCGTGGCCTGCGCCGACCAATCAGCGTCAAGGGGCGTGGCCGGCCAATCAGCGCGAAGGGGCGTGGCCGGCCAATCAGCGCGAAGGGGCGTGGCCGGGGGCGTGGCCGGGGGCGTGGCCTGCGCCGACCAATCAGCGTCAAGGGGGCGTGGCCAGCCAATCAGCGTCAGGGGGCGGGGCGGGGTCACGTGACCTGCGCCAGCCAATCAGCGTCCAGGGTTTGCGCATGCGCAGTAGGAAAAAAACTCGCCCAAGTGACCCCTATCTACTATTATAGTGGGATCGATGTAGATCATTAATGCATAACTTTGATTTCGATTTCTGTAAGGTCACTTCCGGTTTTTGTGTCTTAAATTGTGTGGGAGCTGAACTTAAAACTACAAATTTATTTTTTAATACACCTCGTATTTTCGGTCTTTTGTAGTACCGCCCTAGATTCTAAGTGGGTATGAATTATAGTGACATCGATGTAGATCATTATTCCATAACTTGGATTTCGATTTGCATAAGGTCACTTCCGGTTTTTGTGCCTTAATTGGTATGGGAGCTGAACTTCAAAGTACAAAATTATTTTCTAAAACACCTCGTATTTTCGATCTTCAGTTGTACCGTCCCTAGATTCTAAGTGGGTATGAATTATAGTGGGATCGATGTAGATCATTAATGCATAACTTTGATTTCGATTTCTGTAAGGTCACTTCCGGTTTTTGTGTCTTAATTGGTATGGAAGCTGAACTTCAAAGTACAAAATTATTTTCTAAAACACCTCGTATTTTCGATCTTCAGTTGTACCGTCCCTAGATTCTAAGTGGGTATGAATTATAGTGGGATCGATGTAGATCATTAGTGCATAACTTGGATTTCGATTTCTATAAGGTCACTTTCGGTTTTTATGCCTTAATTGGTATGGGAGCTGAACTTAAAAGTACAAAATTATTTTCTAAAACACCTCGTATTTTCGTTCTTCAGTTGTACCGTCCCTAGATTCTAAGTGGGTATGAATTATAGTGGGATCGATGTAGATCATTAATGCATAACTTTGATTTCGATTTCTGTAAGGTCACTTCCGGTTTTTGTGTCTTAAATTGTGTGGGAGGTGGACTTAAAGCTACAAATTTATTTTTGAAACACCTCGTATTTTCGGTCTTTTGTAGTACCATCCCTAGAATCTAGGTGATTATGTATTATAGTTGGATCGATGTAGATCATTATTCCATAACTTGGATTTGGATTTCTATAAGGTCACTTCCGGTTTTTGTGCCTTAATTGGTATGGGAGTTGGACATAAATGTACGAAATTATTTTCTAAAACACCTCGTATTTTCGGTCTTTAGTTGTACCGTCCCTAGATTCTAAGTGGGTATGAATTATAGTGGGATCGATGTAGATCATTAATGCATATCTTTGATTTCGATTTCTATAAGGGCACTTCCGGTTTTTGTGCCTTAATTGGTATGGGAGCTGAACTTAAAACTACAAATTTATTTTTGAATACACCTCGTATTTTCGGTCTTTGGTTGTACCGTCCCTAGATTCTAAGTGGGTATAAATTATAGTGGGATCGATGTAGATCATTATTGCATAACTTGGATTTCGATTTCTATAAGGTCACTTCTGATTTTTGTGTCTGAATTGGTATGTGAGCTGGACTTAAAAGTTCGTAATTATTTTTTAAAACACCTCGTATTTTCGGTCATTTGTTGTACCGCCCCTAGGTTCTAAGCGGTTTTCAATTATACAAGAATCTAGGTAGATTCGTACTGTATAATTTAGATTTCGATTTTTATAAAGTCATTTCCGTTTCATGGGTTTTAAATGGAAAATCAGCTGAATCTTGGAGCATATAATTACTTTTAAGAACACCTCGTATTTTTGGTCCTCCATGGTGACGTCTCCACATTCTAAGTTGGTTAATATTATAGTGGTATTTTGTGTAGATGAATATTGGTTAATTATTGATACAATTCATGAGCGGTCATTTCTGGTTTCGCGGTTGTTTTCAAAATTACTTTTTCATTGTGTTGTTTAATCTTCACCTTATATTTTGTCCATTGTTGTACATATCACCGCTTAGTTGATACATTTATAATATTGAAGTATGCCATTTTTGTTTTTAATTGGTTTGTGCATATCGAATAATTAGTAGAACACTGTATGGTATGAAATTTCGTATGTTGCTGATAACCCTGTTAACATTTTGTATTGAACGTAGCAGATGTCTGCTAGGGTAACCGGGGTTATGTTTTGTCTGTTTTTCACTTAAGACACCCTCTGCTACGGGCGGCCATCTTTCCGCTGTTACTGGTAACACGCTTACTTCCCACAGAGACTGCTGGAGATCAGGGGTGTAGCCAGCAGGTATCTGTAGGGGGGCCCGTCGTTTTTGAGGGGGGGCCAGCTACAATGTACAAAGCCAAAAAAATGTGTTGCTGCTAGTGCTTTTGAGGCCTGAAAGAAAGGAAAATTTTGGTTTCCTTCTGGAAAACTAAAAGCACTATTTTAGCTTATTATTATTATTATTATTATTATTATTATTATTATTATTATTATTATTATTATTATTATTATTATCCATAAATTATATTCAAGATAGTTTTTATTATGCTTAATCAAGAACTACTGCCCGGGACCAAACGCTATACTTTTGTGCATAACTATAAAGGTAACCAAGAAAGTTCTGTCCCTTGTCGTGGAGGTCTGTGTTCAATTGGACCTCACACTGTGAGTTGAATGTGAGTGGAGATAAGGCGAACGTCAGTTGTTGGTGTGGGTATATCAACAAACTACTTGGTTGTGGCAATTCAGATACACCGTGAACTTGCGTAAAGACAGAGGGAATATGTGACATCCACAGAGCGTCATAAGAACATGTATGCTGAACGAGTTCAATTGGAGGTCAAACGCTTCTGTAGCGGGACAGAAGATATGCCAGGCCTTTGGTGAGGGTGTCATGACGACGCGGACAGTGCAGCGATGGTTTAACAATTTTAAGGACGACGACGAAACACCCGAAAACACCACGTGCCAGAAGACTAACAAATGTACAAAGAGGAACTGGGACTACAATTCAGTGTGTGAGAAACCATTCGGCAGCACCTCCATCAACTTGGGAAGCACTGCAAGTTGGGTCGATGGGTGTCACATGTTTTGACTCCGGGCCAGAAGGCAATGCGGCAGTCGGGTGTGTTTATTTACTGTTTCGGAGCCGTTTCTGGACAGGGCGTTGACATGTGATAAAACGTGGGTCCTATACGAAGCTCCACGGCGCCGTCATCATTGGTTAGCATCCCATGAACCGATTTCAAAACAGCCGAAACCAGCACTGTACCAGAAGAAGATCATTCTGTGTGTTTGGTGCATCGTGCATCGGGAATTGCTACCAGCTGGTCAGAGTATCAATGCAACTGTGTAATGTCAGCACTTGAGCTGTGTTCAAGAAAAACTCAAAACTCTGAAGCCATCACTTCTGAATTGCAAATGGGTCCTCGTTTACCGGACAACGATAAGTCCCACGTGGCTAGGGTGACTCAGGACACCATTCTCCGCCTTGGATGGGAAACAATATTGCAGCCACTATATTCCCCAGGTATTGCACCGTCCGATTATCACCTGTTCCATTCTTTGGACAATCACCTTAGAGGACGCCAGTTCAAATTCCTAGTAAAAGTCCAAAATGCACCTGATACCTTCTTCGTTTCACGGCCCACCAAGTTCTACCGCGATGGATTCCATGGCCTTCCAGAACGTTTTCAGAAGGTCGTCGATGCTAATGGGGACTATTTTTGATCTTCCAGGTTAGGTGACATATCGCTGTTCGAAGGTGGTGGGTGAAAAAGCAACAAAACTTTTTTTGGTTACCTTTATATTTAAATGTAAGACCTTGTATACAGAACCTATCTACACAAGATTGTTTTTCTTTGGAATTTCACTTAATTTCTTTACGGTTTCCTGACAAAAATATTTATTTAATATGTGACTAAAAAAAAATAATTATTTTATTACACTGAGTAGAAATAAAAGAGAGAGCGAATGAAATCCAAATTGAATAAAAACATTGTTTCTTACCAAATTTTCCATCCTCTATGTCTTTTAAAACACTTGTTAAAGCATATAAAAATATACTGTACTTACAAATCAGTTTTACAAAACTTTTGTTTTATGACTGTATTTGTAGTACCTTGTTAAAACATTTGTCTTCAAACTGTCAAATATAAATCGCATTAAATTGTGTAACCTGCTGTCACAAAAAAGTATCCTATTTTTCTATCGGTATAAGGAAGAGACACTATGCTATTTTTGATCGGTATAGAAAAACAATATTTCCCCATACTATTTTACCGTAAATTATTAATTGTCAATAAACTTTGTTACTTTTAAATGAATGAAGCGAGATAATTTTACTATGTTTTAAAAGCTGGTCATTTGGGGGGGCCAGGAAACCATTTGGGGGGGCCTGGCCCCGAGGGGCCCCCTCTTGGCTACACCCTCCCTGCTGGAGATACTACCACTATTTGAAATAATCCTTTTTCATTTGCAATATAAATATACTACAAGATACAGTCTAACCTAAGCTACATATTACGATTACGACTGATTCAAGAAAATTTGTACATATATAAAGAATTACTTGTGGAAGCTTATTTACAAAACAGGGATGAAGGCATCTGAGAATACTAGTTTCCTCTCATGTTTTCAAACCAAGCATCCGTGTTGTTCAAAATTAGAGGCTCGTTTTTCTCGGCGGTTAAAATCATTGTTAAGGGACGCTATCCTCTTTATACACGTAAAAACTGGTCATTTTCCTCAGAAGTCGCACTTCATTGTTTTCTGTGTTTTCGCGTGTAGCTCCGGACTTTTCGAGTACAGTTTCAACAATAGCTATATGCGACACGAAGACTCCTTCTAACATTGTGTCCTCCTATGGTGATATTATCGACTATATTCCTTCGTTACCTCTATACACAAGATGCAGAAACAAACAGCTATAAGTTGCTCATTACGAAATAGTAACGCTGCTCCATATACTCCAGTACAAGAGTACAGCTATCGTACGAAACAAAGACTTTGCCTTTAAAATTCTTTTTCATACACAGCTCCTACGTTGTGACTTTCTGAGCGAATCTGAAGCTTCATACAAATCAATATAATAATTAATAAGCAAAGTAACTCTCCATTATTCCATCCATATTACAGCTAAGATATTAATCAAATAATAAAATATCTAAGTCTTTCCTCAATTTCATACACTTACATAATATTACCTAAATATAGAATTATGCTTCCACAACTAACTCTTTATTAATTTTTTTTCTGGCCAGAGTATATATTTATTTATTAAAATTAAATAAGGCGTAACAGTTTCAAGAACTTAACGTTATCTTCATCAGACGTTACCTGGAAAAAGATATCTCCATAACATTAAATTATTATTGTTATATAATTTTAATTATATATATATATATATATATATATATATATATATATATATATATATATATATATATATATATATGCTTTTATAGTTTATTTAAAAATTTAAAATTACAAAAACAAATAGAAATTTGAATATAACGTTTCTACAACAATTAATTTTCCGACATTCTTAGATGAAAACCTCGGCTGAATATATGATTGTTTACAAATATTTAAAATAATAATAATGATTCAATCGGAGGTCGATGCATTTGACCCTCTGTGCTCTCTGCTGAGAAAGGGAGAACCAGAATTAGTTTTCTTCGGGTTGACATAGTTCTGTATAATGTATTGCCTGACGCTTTAACTCCCAGAAGATTTGGGGTTCAAATGTATTCTAGATCTCTCTAACTTTATTTCCAAATTTCAATGCTCTTAGTGTACTAGACGCCGTCAGAAATTATAAAAGAAAAATCTCTTCTAATTCTTTACCAGTGGGTAACGTGCCCATAATAGCGGCTACGTTCCTTCGTTGAATGGCAATGCTAATGCGTTGAATTATAAAAGATTTAGCTCGAGTGGCTCCTGATTTAATGGATATACGCTTGCCAATTTCGTTAATAAATTTTGCGCCCTCTTGATCCCAGGACCACTAAATTCAATTGCTATTGCAATAAATCAACACTTATCTAGGAGATTAACGTATTTATTTCTTTTGCTCTTCGTGCAGCGATCAAGTCCTGCTTTGGTCGATGAAAATTGCAGATTGGAGGGTGCATAAGTGTCTGAGCAAGTGAAATCCCAAATCAACGACTTTCCTTGCTTCCAGGGCACTAAAGTCACACCATCCGGCCTTTTTCCGTCTGAACGGCTGCACCCAATTGGTTCTCTCACTGCTGGCACCCCTGCGGATGTTAAGGCTCTCAAAATGATGTCATTCACATTCACTGTTGAATGGCGTGAATGTCTGCCGGCACAGGCACTGCTTTTGCATGACAGACCGTGTAAACCTCTTTTATCTACGAGAGCGTTGCAGCTTCGGCAGTGGTGTTGTTCGCATATATTTGCTCCTAGTCGAAGGACGACGGACACTCGGAAGCTTTCGTTGTCTAGGTGTAGGCCGAGAGAAGGTGAAGATAGAGCTTGAAGCCAAGCTTCAGGGGACATGACAGCAAGTAATCTGGCCTTATCTTCGATGTTATTAGAAGTCTGCAATAATGAATCCAAACGGTAATTCACGATAGGCTCGTCCCAGACCGACTGATTATTTCGACTTTCGGGAGCCTTAACATAATCCGTCCGTCTGACGCAACTAAATTTGACCATCTGGCTATGCAATCCTGCACATCCGGGTTACTGACTTCATCTTCTCTCTGAAGGAGGGTTCCAATCAGTTGTCTTGAACTATAGAAAGAGGCCAGAAAAGACGGGATAGCCAAATCCGTGGCGCGACGTATTCCAAGACCTCCATTTCTGACTGGTAGTGATGCTTGTAGCCATGCTTCATCACTGAGGGTACAATTAGGAATACTCTCCAATCCTGTTTTAAGAGCATAGTCGAATTTCTCAAGTAGATTATCGTCCCTCCAGGAGGGGGAACAACGTAGAAAATGCAACAATCTTGGGATCGAGAAAGATGCTCTGAGGAGATAAAATGCTGAATGTGCAGAAAGTTTGGAAAGGCGTGAAAGTAGATGATTTAAAGATGAAATCTTTTCCAGTAATATCTTGCTCCTTGTGTCTGGTGTAAGAGCCGCTCCTAGCAGTTCGGCGTTAGAAGATGTTAATAATTTAATTCCGGGCGCCGCCTCGTTGAATCTGTCATATAGATTTTGAATTTCAGCATTTGTTACTCCTAGAAAGCCGATTTCGCATTTCGAGTAATTGAGAGACAATCCGATCGATGTTGCTTGTGAGGTATATGATCTAAAGTATGTAATACTGACTCAGTGTTTCCGGCTATAGTGCCATCATCTAAATACCAAATGTTGAGCTTAGTATTAATATCTCTAATTATAGGGTGAAGAGTTAATGCAAATAGAGCAGGACCTAGTGGATCTCCCAGTTGAACTCCACGTTGTGAAAGGATAATATTATCTCCTATAAAAAGGTAGCTAGCTTGTGAGTAGCTCTGGTATATATATGGAAAGAAAGAAGGGAAGTGGCTTTTAACTGAAGACAGCATTGAATCTCGGTTAATTTCGTTGAAAGCGTTTTTGAAATCTATTTTAAGTAGAGCTTTAGGTTGAGGATGTTGAGAGGAATAATACATTCGTGCAGCATGGACTGCAATTTCAGTTCCGTAGGGCACGCAGACTCCTAGCTGGTGTGGGGATAAAATATCAATTAATGACTCTCTCATTCTGGAGCATATAATTTTAGCTAAGAGTCGCCTCCACACATTTCCCACTGCTACTGGTCGAATGCCACCACTTTTCTCCTTTAGCACAATGAGTGAAGCGCCGAAAAAACCCACGATGTGAGATTGGTGACTTTTTCGGAATGTGGTGGAATACAGAGTACTGCATATGGGTATAGAAAAAGGTCTGTCCATGACTCAAGATTGTTAGTTCTCATTGCCTTTTTTATTATGACTTGAAGAGATTCTGCTACGGCCAATCTAGCTCCTCGAGGAACTCGGCGAAGAACTGGAGTGTTGGCTTTGAGATGAGCGAGTACATCTCAAAAGTGAGATATAGAGTCTTCAGAATTGAAATCTAAGCCATCAAGAACTATTTTATTGGATGATAGTGTGTTATTAGAAAGTTTATGATGGCATCTGCCTTTGTGAATAGCTAAACCTTTCTGGCTGAAAAAAATGTTTGTTGCAGTGAGAGCATGATATACTGTTTGGTACATCTGAACTATCGCTTGTATTTGTACTTTGGATTAGCGTGAAAGCTTTGTGCTGTGTAGCGTTGATAGAGTCAAAATTTGTAATATTAGTCGGATTTTCATTATATAATGCTGCATCGCATAGCCTCATTAGTGGGTTGTCACTTTTATCAAACTTGTCCATATTATTTTGGCTAGTAATATTCGTTTACTTAAATGGTATTCATTGTTGAAATCTTTGTTGAATTGATATATTTCGAAATTGAGTTAAAGGATAAAGAACTCGTAGTCTGTTTATGGAATTTGGCAGATTTCAAGGTTCCATTTTAAATTTCTTCAATGAATTGGTGACTATTCAGCTTGTATCTATTCGAATTTGAAAAATAACTGGAAAGTTTCCGTTGAACTAGCACTCATTGTTGGAAGATCTCGAAGTTATAAACAACACCAACCGTTATTTCTGTTTTTCAATTGTAGTACTGTTACCGCTGAACTGATTTCAAAATGGTTTTCACTAAAACTGTCTTCAAAACACAATCAACACCCTTGCATCAAATCCGCTCTCCAAGATGAACCACTCTACCAGAAAAGACAACTCTCACAGGAGAAAACATTTTCATGCATCTATATTAGACAACAATTAGACAACATCTTTATTAAATATATATAATATAATTAAAATATCGATATGCAAATTACAATCATTTCCATATATGCAAATTAACAAAAAGTTGATATGCAAATTTATATATATAAATAAATATTGTATGCATCATACACGATATATAACGCAACAACAGCAACTCCACAAAATATACACACACAAATACGTCAAATAGGTAATATCTATTTCAATGTTAGACATTTTGCAATAACAAAGCTGCACGTTGTACAAAATTATCTGTCTCATCCAATTAATAACTGACAAATGGTCTAAAACAGTGATTCTCAACCTAATTCCTATCACGATCCCCATTTTATCACATTCTCTTGCCAGCGACTCCCTTATAATTTCTGGTTTGTAATAAGATTATGTCAGACTTTTAATATAGCTATTGCGAACCTCTCACTATATCCATTTATTTTTATAATAGTACAATCCATTTGTTGTATATAGTGGACACAGTAACTTCCCTAAAAGCGAATAGATTAAAACCAATTTTTTGAATTCCCAAATTTTCTAAATTCCGGATTTTCCAAATTTTTTCGGCATCGGAATTTTTCCGAAATCCGGAATTTTTCTGAATTCCGGAAATTTTCCGAAATCTGGAAAGTGAAATTTCCGATTCCGGAGAATTTTGGCCATCCCTAGTCGGGAGTGTCACTACTTCAACAACCCCGACAACTATGGATTGAACAGTTATATCGGTCGTTTTCGATTAATTTTACGTGTCACCCACTTTCCACCCTCACTCACTCGTGCGTGGAAGTTTGGATGAATTTGGACATAAATGGCATTGGAAGCTTGACTATTCATTTCAGCGACCGATACCGAAAACTATGGATTAAACACTAATGTCATCTGTTTTCGGTTGTTTTTACTTGTCAAAGTTCGTCACTCAATGCAGGAGCTTGTTTAACGTCTCCTTCAGCAGCGAGGCTACGGAATTCGAATCATATGAGCTCCCGCCAGGAATCGAACCCGGGTCTTCCACGCCAAAGGCGCATATGCTAACCGCTAAGCCACGAAGGAGTTCTCTCAATGCAGGAGTATCTTGGACATAAAAGTTTCCAGGAGCGAAAGCGACTTTGATGACGTATCTTGCTCATACACAGCACAAATTTCTTTATGCATCCACACAGCATTTGTGCCTTCATTGGAATAAAATTGTAATGTAAAGCGCGGTTTTGCGAGAAGTTCACTCATCTTAATGGCGCAACACCTTCCGTTTGATTATAAGAACGTCAACACTTTTTACACATCTGTTAGCTTCAATTGTCAACTGCCAATGCAATGATAGAATATGTTATAGGATATGGGTCACGGGGTCACTTAGGTACGACGGGTTTCGCTTCTGAAACGCGGTCTGACCCAGAACCAGCTTAAATATCATAAGCAATATTACTGCAGCATTTTAGAGTTGGTTAATGATGTTCACTGCTTGAGCTCGAACATTTGTTTGATTCTAGGTGTGATATTTCTTAATCATTATACCGTGTTTTCAATATTTCATGTTTTCACAACTCTAATTTCATATTGAGGCCGCGGTGGCTCAGTGGTAGAACGTTCACCTCTTCTGCTTGGGGTCCCTGGTTCGATCCCAGCTCGCGTCGTTAACTTTGGGGTGGACAAACACCGTGTGCGTGGGTTTCCTCGGGGTTATCCCGCTTTCTACATTCCACCATTTTCCTTGATCTCTCATAATCACCGTCCTCTTTAGCCTAGCTGACATAAACGTGGGACGTAAAACTCACATATTTCATTTCATTTTCTAATTTCATACGCATTTACTCCTTATGACATACTGATTTTTGAACGTAGTATATGTAAAAAGAATTAACAAAATTCATTTGAGCTCAGTGGTATCTTCTATATTCTAAACGACAAATTTTGCAGGTCGATTGAAACTTTGACAATCCCCCATAAGTAGGGATGCGCTCGAGTCGAGACATGTCTCGAATCTCGACTCGACTCGACTCGAATTCGAGTCGAGATTTGAGTCGAGACACACTTTGTAAAATTCGAGACGAGTCGAGACAAACGTATTTCTCGACTCGAATTTTCGAGTCGAGACACGAGTCGAGTCGAGACGGCTCTTAAAAATCTCGACTCGACTCGAATGTCTCGAAAATCTTTCTATAATTTTTAATATTATTTTGAAGAAAGTATTCACTCAGAAACAGCCTTGAAACCAATTCCAGCTTTTATTCCTTCAGAAAGGTACAGAACTCATAAAATTAATAGTTAATCTTTAAAGATCAAGATTTAATTTTCAGCTCAATTCAGTTAATTAGAACTAATAGTTAATGTCGTTGTATTTGGTTGTACTGCAAATATAATGATAATAATGATAATAATTGATTATCTAGTTTGTATAAAACTATTATCCGTAGTCTAAATCTAGTTTGTATAAAACTATTGCGATAAAGTGAACTTCATAAATTCTCTGAATGAGCAGTTGGTAGTCTATAGTAATTTAGCATAGTTATAATTATTGTGTTTTCGTTCCCATGAACGCAATAGGGATACGTAACTTCTGGATTATTCGCTTGCCCAACTATTCTGAGGCTTTAATATGTTGCAGCATATCACGAGCTACGGATAATATATAATGTAACATTTGTTGTACATCACATATTATGATACGAGACTATTTTACATAGTATATCTTATCTAATATAAATAAAATAAAGAGTTTGTTTGTGTGTTTGTCTGTCTGTCTGTGACCAGACCTGGGGACCAGACGAGTGGACTGAGAGTTCCCAAAATTTGGTCACGGGTACCTTAGTCCAGGCCCCAGATCAAGACGAAGCGTTTTTTTTTTTAATTTTGAACCAGGGGGGTCTCGGGGGGGGACGTTTACTGGGACCGACCTGGGGACCAGACAAGTTGACCGAGAGTTACCAAATTTTGGTCACGGATACCTTGGTCCAGGTTCCAGTCTAAGGCGAAGCGTTTTTGTCAAAATTGGAACCAGGGGGTCTCAGGGAGGCGTTTAGCGAGACATGTAGTAAAAGTAATCCAAATTGATCGACATTAGTGTCAAATCCATAGTTTTCACGGTCGCTGAGATCAATGGATTTCCATCAGCGATGATTTGCAAATTCAGCTACTACTGTATGTGGGCCGGGTGTCAGCGGGTGAGGAATACCGAGACATGTATAAATAGCCCATATTGATTGATACTAGTGTCAAATCCATAGTTTTCGCGGTCACTGAAATGAATGGTGATACTTCCACAGGTGTTGACTTCCAAATACAGCCCCCATGCGAAGAATGGGTATATTAAGCTAGTAGAGTATATTACAATAAATGGACTGCTTGGATAACAAGAACTAGTACAGATAAGTACCATTCACTTCTATGAATAGGTATTTTTTAAAAGGATTTTTGTAAACACTAAGTTATAAAACAATGAACTACATACAGTAGTTATGGTTTTGGTTCCCAACATAAAAGAAATATGGATTGTTCATGAGATATTGAACTTCAACTTTCACTCTGGAAAATTTCAATTTTGGAGTTAGGCCACTTGGCATCAAAGCAGTTCACTGTAAGATAAATACATTCCGCACATTAGTAACATAGTTGTTCAGGGGCCTTCGATTTCCATCCTCTCAAATGAAAGCTGAACGATTGCTTGATACATGCTGACTATATAGGAGAAATAGTGTATTAAGTTTTCGAGCTTTGGTGCGTATCCGTATTTATACTCTGATATAATTTTAAGTTCACACTCAAATCGAACTAATTGTTTAATGCATTTCGAAAGCTTTTGTTTTTATGCAGCTCATTAAGGAAAATCTATTTCATAATCGTAACATTTATGTACTAAGAAACTATGAACGTAAAGTGGACTCAACCTAGCCCCGTGGCTGCTGTGACTCAGTGGCACAGCTCTCACCCTTGGTGTGTGAGGACTCTGATTCTGTGTGTGTGTGTGATCTCCGCGGCTAGTGTATGCGTCTTTGCCGTGGAAGACTCGGGTTCAATTCCCGGCGCGAGCTCATGTAGTTCGGATTCCACGTTAATCAGTAGGTCTACATTTCATATATCCTCGCTACTGAAAGAGACGGTAAAGTCAAAATCAACTCAACAATCTATATGTGTGTGTGCTTATGTGAATTTCCTTGTGGCTGTATGGTTAACACATACGCCTTGATCGCGGGAGACTCTGGTTCGATTTACGGTGGAAGCTCATGAAGTTGTTACCGGTATCCCACTTTAAACTGTAGATCCATACCTCATATAACCATAAATATAATATATATGCCTTTGATACACTTATTTTCCGACTTGGAAGCCATCGAAAATTTCCGGACACAGAGTCCCGTAGACCGAAAATGAGAAACATGGGTACAGAGTAAAACAGCCATAGAAATTTAAGCTTTTTAAGCTAACTTAATCCTTACATATAATGCAACTAGCTTGGCCAAGTTATAATGGAGGAAATGCTATCATTGCAACACTCTGATAATAGAAAATGTTCGTCAGGTATTACTATCCCCCCCTCTCCTGCAGAATGAAAACCCTGACTAAAACTCAATATATATATATAAAACTATTTTGTGTAATGTAACAAACAGTGGCGGATAGTATTCATGTTTCCTTGCAGAGGTCCTTACGAGGGTTCGCTTCCATCTTCCTCTCCCCAAGAACTAAAATAAATTAAAAAATTGCTATTACTTGTTAATCTTGTACAAAGGACGCAATTAAAGTCCCAGTGTAACACCCCTTCACATTTAGATTTTTCCCCTGGAAGAAAACCAGTTATTATTGTTTCTTGATTTCTCAGTCTCACCTACATAAACATACGAATAGAATTACAGGATAGGACATGTTTAGAGTGCTTGCACGTGACATCTAACTATATTTCTCATCAAATGTGTCACAGATGAAAATTTCTGTTTGTACTGCCTCTATTTTCTGGTACATATGTTTCATTTATGTTATGTTGCTAAAATTCGTTAGGAAACAAGTACAGACTGCGCCTGTGTGCCTGACAAAACGTAAATGTACTGGATAATTATTTCTTCACTTTCTTCCAGGAAAAAAAAGTAACCCATCTCATGTCGGCTAACAAAAGGAGGTAGCGGACCAAAGATAGCCGTTGTTTGCCTAAGGTCGTTACACAGCAGAGGTTTCATTCAGTCAGAGGGAAAAGAAAAAAATAATTTAAGGTTTCTACATTTGTTTTGAACTGCAATATACTTCTTTCTTTTATTTTAAGAACCATTTCCTTCTCATTTGTCTGCATCAGAAAAAAATGCAAAAAAATCACTAAAATGTGCCTATTTACCCAAAGTACGTACTAGATCACTAGTTCAATAGTAAAATCACTAAATCTAGTACGAAATCATAAATGCGGCATCCCTGGGTTGGAGCGAAAGTAATTGTTGGAGTAAAAACTAGTGCGTATTTCTACTGCGTTCTGTTGTTGAATTCACAGAAATGTTCAAAAAGAAATTCAAGAAGTAAAACACGATCCTACAAAATACTTGCTCACTGGTTTTAGTATTGTGAACTGAAACTCAAGTGCGCAGTCATGTTGAATACTTCTGTCCCTTTCTACTTTACAACTTGAGGTGGGATGAGGGTCAGATCTAGTGATATACCGCTAAAGGAAGTGCTTCAGTAGCGGTATGTATTGTTTATACTACTTACAACGTTACCCCCCACATAAAATATAAATTCACCCTTTCTCCCTTCCCGTTTTCGAATACAATGAACCGACTATTTTGCTGAAGAAAGATGCTAAAAGAAAATTGAAACATCTGTGTCTAAACTTTCTTTGAAGCGCAGTCTTTCGTATTTGTAAGGTTTTGCGAGTGTTTTCGAGATAGCCAAATCTTTTACCATGGACTCCTGCTGCGAACTGACCGTGAGTAAACACCCGATCACGCTGTGCTCAATTTCTCTCGCACACGTGAAATGGGTTTGTTGTTTCCAAATCAAATAGGAAGTTACCTTGTGCTTTTGCATTTCTGCACGCACACAGGTGCCATTGTTGTTTTAATGATCAGAAGAAATATCAAAACCATCCGATATATATGATACAAAACAGCTAACAGAGGGAGGCAAAGATAAAAGTAGGCCTATACCAAGTTTTCCGCGTGGTACCATTATGGAGAATAAATATTTGATAAAGTCACGTAGATGCGCTTAAACCTATTCCATCTGCCCTTATAATTTTTCTGGTCTCATCAATTTCTCAGGAGAATACGTACAACATATGTCCAAATTCCATATATACTCTTTCTAAACTAATGAGTAAACTCACTAAGAACACCAACTGATATCAATAAACAGGAAAGAAAACAATACTTTATACTTCTATCATTTGGTACACATCTCTATGAAGCACAGCTTGTTTCTTTTCGAAATAGCTCCTTCGTGTCACAGCTGTGGTTAGTTTTGTTTTGTGTTAGGATGAAAGAGAGAAATGCAACATTTGCTTCGCGGTGAAGTTATATATATTATTAAGATGAGCGGTGATAAGCGAGGTTTAACAAAGAGTGCCTTTCGGATGCACAATTTAACGGGTAGTTGCAGTCCGTGTTGAGAATCGAACCAAAGCTATGTAAGACATGTTAATATTGAGCTCTTTTGTGGTAAAAGTGAACTTCAGAAACACACAAAAGACTTGAAACATCAAGCTAATGTAAAGCAATTAAAAAATAGCCTACCTATCGCTGCATCTTTTCTGTGGCTAGGAACATGCAGTGTGTAGCAACAAGAATCGTGTTAAGGACTTTGTTTTCGAACATAACATTCCCTTCCACACCATAAAAGACAATATAATGTTTGTTAAAAGAAAGTGCACATAATATTTTTAAATTTTGTAACGCGTTACTTTTTAAGTAACGTTTCCTGGTAACGCGTTACATTTTTTCCAAAGTAACTGTAACGGTAACGCGTTACAAATTTTTAAGTAACGTACCTAGTTTGCGTTACTTTTTTCGCGTTACATTTCGGATGAGTAACTACAATATATGTAAAAAAATTTCGGAAACAAATGTTTCTTTCCTGTAAGTGAATTTCTCAGAATGAAACAATCGAGCATGAACTATGTATGTCAGTGACCGACAGTCACAGACACACAGAGAAACAGATAAGTTCGTAGTGCCACTTGCTGTTTTTTGAAGATGAGGACAGCCTTAGGGAAATCACGTGTATTGATTGCAAGCACCTGGAAGATTTTGTCGTAGATTTTGACAGCATCAAATCAATACATTCAGTGAGTGAACTAGGAGTGCAATGATACCAGTATATTGTACTTTGATTGGTGTTGTTTTTATAAAGATGGAGAACGAAAATATGTTACCGTTCGAACATTTGAAAGAATACTTTTATTTTCTTAAGAGCTGAGGATGATGGTGGACAGAATTTAAAAGTAAAGTGTCTCAAGTGCCCCGGCGGAAAATATTTATGAACAACTAGGGTGCCATAATTAACGATTTACAGTATGGGGTTAATATGAATAAACTGTGTTTTGATGAGCAGGCCTACTTTATTACTAGAAAATAGTTTGCTGATGGTATGTAATATTGGAGTTCTTTCAGATCAGTTTGCTTATCCTAGAGTCCCGTTGATTATAGAGTAGTGTAATGTTTCTCTATATTCTTTATTTTTAATTTTACATAACAACATTGTTATTATTATATAATTAGTTTAGCAGAATAATAATAAGCAACCATTTTTTCTAACGCATAGGGATGAATACGAGTCAAGCTAAAACTCAACTCGACTCGAATTCAAGTCGAGTTTCGAGTCAAGTCAAGGGTAATATTCTCGAGTCGAGTTCCGAGCCGATTCAGTTTTTCGCGTCGAATTTCGAGTCCAGTCGAGTTTGATAAATGGCTCGTTCGTTTTAAGTCGTCTTGATCATGGCCTGATTACACTGGAAAACGAAAGCCATGGAATACTTTTAGTGTTGCTCACGAGAGGGGACACTGCTTGCATCTCGTCTCGTCTCGATAATGAGACCACAAGAGATTTTTTTATAACAAGCCCAGCTCAGCTCGGCTCGGCTCAACTGAGAAGATGGCTCGAGCCGGCTTACTTGGGGTGAACCATCGGCTCGAGCTGGCTTGGTAGGGATTAGCCATTTGCTCCGTTCGGCTCAACTGAGCCGAGGGCTCTAGTCGAGTCGGTTGGGTGAGCTGTTGGCTCGGCTCAATTCTCGGTTCTGGTCGATAGTGAATGAGGTGTGAGCCGAGCTTCTCGAGTAGTTGACAATTCGAAACCCGGGCCGAGCAGTTTGGCCAGTGCCCTATAACTTTTAACAGTGTTTGGCTCGAGCCCGAATACTCAATCCTAGATCCAAATTCAGAAGCTCGTGAACAATGTCCTTGACTCCTAGACTTCACGACTACCGAGGATGGCAATCAACTAGTTTTTAGTATTCAAATACAAACGGCCTATGTTGTTATAATAAATAATAATAGTAATATAAGTTGTAGTAGTAGTAGTTTCATTGATAATAATTATATTGTCTATGTAATATACTTGAAGAATGTACTCGAAACTACACACCGGATTTGGCTCGAGTCGACTCGGAATTTGACCCCAATTCGAGTCGAGTTGGAGGAAATTTTTCGAGTCGAGTTCTCGGGTCGAGCTCAAATATGTCTGTTTCTAGTGGAATCGAGTGTCAAATAGAACTCGCTCGTGTCCATCCCTACGAGTAACGCAGTATGGCATTTTATCAATGTTACATTATATGAAAATGTTCATATATCAAGTAAAAATTTGTCCTTGCATTTACATAAAGCGATTCAGAATGTGCAATAATAATAATAATAATAATAATAATAATAATAAGAAGAAGAAGAAGAAGAAGAAGAAGAAGAAGAAGAAGAATAGCGGTAGTAATAGTAGTACGGAAAATTGAAGTCATATTTTTTTACACATTTTTAAAGTTTCGGATCTAAAAGTAACGCGTTAGTAACGCGTTACTTTCGAAGTAAAGTAACAGTTACTTTTTGGAGACAAGTAACGCGTTACTAACGCGTTACATTTTAAGACAAAGTAAAGTAACTTGTAACGCGTTACATTTTTACAAGTAACTTACCCAATACTGTGCACAATTATAAATAATGCCTTTCATACTACGAGAATGAGTTCAACTATACGTCATGGCCCCTCTAAAGCGGGGCCGCGGTGGCTCAGTGGTAGATCGTTCACCTCTGGTGCTTGGGGACCCTAGTTCGATCCCAGCTCACACCAAGTGAACTTTGTGGTGGATAAACACCGTGTGCGTGGGTTTCCTCGGGGTTCTTCCGTTCCTCCCACTTTCTTCATTCCACGATTTCACTAATTTCTCATCATCACCCCCTCTCCTTTAGCCTAACCGCCATAAACGTGGGACGTAAAACTCAAAGATTTCACTTCATTTTTTCCCTCGAAAGCGATATCTTTCAAAATTATTTATTGTTAGATATTGTAAATTTACGGTATCTATTTTAGTGGACGGGAAATTTTGCATCTAATCGGGTAATTTCATGGCTTCTAACAGGAATTCGCAGTTACGAAATTTGCATCACTGTCTTTTGGAAGGATGCCTAGAAAAAATACTACTAGAAAATAACTGAAAACACAAAATGGATTTGATAGCCAAATTCACGTCATCTTGGTGCGTCATCATTTTTCTTTAAATATTTGTATTTAGTATTAGATTAGAGTTCAGTGTCCCTTTCAGCATCAAAACTATATGAGACGTGAACTTACAAATTAACGTGGGTTCAGAACCACAGGAGTTCCCATCGGAAATCGAACCTAGGTCTCCCGCACCA
Source organism: Thermobia domestica (assembly GCF_964235325.1). NCBI lineage: Eukaryota > Metazoa > Arthropoda > Insecta > Zygentoma > Lepismatidae > Thermobia > Thermobia domestica. The sequence continues at coordinate 203,488,668 of NC_137458.1, read as the reverse complement.
AAGACGCGTACGCTAATCATATGGACAAGGGTGTTCGATTTTTAGTAATGTGTACATAAAGTTGTGAAATTGCGCTTGTATAATGGAATGCAATTCCTTCTACTGACATAAACCTTCACAATACTTAGCTGGACAAAGTATCTTTAAATAGAAAATGTCACTCTTTATGTTTCAGTTCCTGGTTCGACTGAAGGATGGAACAAATTGCAATGAGCGTTTTAGGATCCTACTTTGTGTAGTTGATTCATCATAAACTTGGTATTTGATACGGATATGAACTATTACACTTATTTGGTGTTTATTTCTAAATAATAAGTCCTAATACAATTTCATAAAGTTGTAATTCTTCTTTAGTTTGTATCACTTTACACAATGACAAATCCAAAAGGTGTGTTGTATCGGTGCAGTACCAGTTTTTCACGTTTTTCAAAATGTTCCAAAACCCAAAGAATAATCTTTAATTTCTGATATTTTAGTCGTCACAAATTCAAGGGTGGATAACAACGAAATGTGCAATATTTACAATTTGTTATCTGTTACGGTTACTATTTTGTAACCCATTTCTGCACCTAGTTAATAACGTTATTGGTCAGTGTAACTTTTAAAATGGTACGCTCTGAATTATGTTACGCTGAGTAACGTTACTCAATGGAACATTCTGCATTTTGGTATTGTAGTTACGGTCACCAAGGGATTAGCGTTACTCGAAATACCCACGTATGTCGTACCTGCTTGAGATTGTTAAGATAAAACTGGTTCCACTGAATACCAGTTCTCTCTCGAACCCAAAGGGTTTTGTTCCTTGATTTTAGCGATATGAAACGTATTGAAATTCTGCAGAACATTTTTGTGTAAGTAGACATATTTTTGTTATGATGAGTACCATTTCTATGTTTCTCTTTTCTTTATCGGTTACCTTTTGTACCTGTATTTCATCTTCTTCAATTCTGATGGTCTTGGAGTTACGCTTGAGTAACGTTTAAACATCCTTGGCGACAGGGAGTCTAAGGCCCTTTTTAGACGTTATGATAAATCATCAAGGGTGGAGATTTTTTTATCATATGCAAGAGAGATATTTTCTATTCACACACGGCGATATCGCTCGGAGATATCCCTCACAGAGGTCAATAGAGTCTGACATCTTTCGGAGGTTATGTGAACTATTTCAGAAAAATACAAGGCCACGATGTTTGCTTGTGGTGTGTGTGTTCGTTTCTACCTGCCACTTGTGAAAGGACAATTCCTGTTTCTTGGTAATTTGTGTTCCCGCCGTAGTAAAATAAAGAGCTTGAAATGGAAAAGAACTATTATGCGGCTTTTGCAATTATCATGTCCGTAGCAATGATATAATTGTGTTTATGTTTAAAAAAGAAAAGAAATATAGAACGGTGTTGCCTATTTAGACACTTAAGAATCGTTAATAGTAAGCTGAAAGACGAGTGTCATTTTATTGCTGGGGTTTTTAATTCATTTTTTGTATTTGTGTCCACAGAATATATCTAAATTAAAAGATAAAATATACATTCTTGTCCCAAGTATTTAAACATACAACACCCCCTCATCTATATATATATATATATATATATATATATATATATATATATATATATATATATATATATATATATATATAGCCTATATACCTTGTATACTAATCCGTAACTACGCAACTTCTCGTTAAATCTTTTAGGATTCATGGTATCTTTAGATACCATGGCGTAAGTGTTGTCTTTGACCGCTTATTTAGGTTCTATAACAGGTATTTAGGCCGGCTTTTTTATTGGTCAAAAAAAGGATGCATTTTGGAATCAGATGGTCATCTTGGTGGCGCCAAGTGGGGACAGAGGGAAGTGACTTATCCTTGAGGAAATTTCAAAACTTTTTCAAGCCTTTAGTTTCTAACATACCAGATTGAAACTTTGCACACGGATTGTGTGCACCTTTGAGTAGGCCTGGGCCCGAGGCTGAGGGTCGCAACTATTCCGAGGGGGCTATTTTTTCAGAAAAAAATATGATTTTTACCAATTTTTCCGCTTTAGGTGTTCGATACGCACATGTGAGTCATACCGTTGGAAAGGGCTTGTTATATTGAAGAAAATAGTGTTTGAACCATGACTCTAGGCCAAATAGTAACGACGCAGTAAATTTTTATAATATGATTGAGTTGATTTTGAGTTTAATGAGTTTAATGTCCTGTGATGCTATGTGAGACGTGGACCTACTGATTAACGTGGAATCCAAACCACATGAGCTCCCACTGGAAATCGAACCCGGGTCTCCCACGCCAAAGGCGCGTACGCTAACCGGTTAGGTATACGTGTGTGTGCGGCCTAAATTCAGACTTTCAAAAAATTTTCATCCCTTTGTTTTCAAGATACAAGATCGGAATTTAGCACACGCATTGTGTACGTAAGTACGTATTTTCAGGAAATTTTCAGATCCCTACGTGAACCCAGGGCCGGGCCAGAGTCAGTGTCGGATGTAGAAGGTAAAAAATCGGGGAGCCAGCCAGACCCCAGACTATGATAGGTATATCATGACTTTACTATAAACTTTCAAAAATATATAAATAATAAATTATTTTTTGACTCAAAAAACTGGGGTCCTAGGCAGGGCATGATTTAAGGAGGTGCAAAAGTGCACGTGCACCCCCGCGTTGTTGTAAATATATCGGCCGCGGTGGCTCAGTGGTAGAGCGTTCACCTCTGCTGCATGGGTTCCTGGTTCAAACCCTGCTCCCGCCAAGTGAACTTTGTGGTGGACAAACACATTGTACGTGGGTTTCCTTCCACTTTCTTCATTCCACCATTTCATTCATTTCTCATTCTCACCGCCTCCTTTAGCCTAACCGTTATAACCGTGGGGCTGAAAACTAACAAAATTCATTTCATTTCGTTGTAAATGTACACTACCTAAAGTAAGAAGCTAGCAGAGAGTTTTGCAAAATAAATAGTTTAAGTCAATTTTCTGAAGGTTGAAGGAAAAGAATTCATCGAAATCAGACACTTAGCATTTCCAAAGGAATTTCTCATTCACATCACAGATAAACCATTTAAAAAAACTCAAATTTAATTCAAATGTACTGGTAGTTATTGGTGCACCCCCTCAGAGAATCCTAGATCTAGGTCCTCCGGGCTAGAGCCGCCACTGGCCAAAGTGGTGAAGTGTTTCGGGGGGATCCTTTAGAAAAAACGGGTTTTCCCGAATTTTCCAGTTCAGGTATATGATACGGACATGTGAGTGGTATCGTTGGAAAGGGTTTGTTATACTGAAGAAAATGGCGTTTGAACCATGACTCTAGGCCAAATAGTAACGATGCAGTAAATTATATATATGTAAATTTTGCAGGATTTAAATTTAGCACACGTATTGTGTACATAACTACGTATTTTCATAAAAAATTCATATCCCTACGTGAACCCAGGCTCGAACCAGAGGGATGCAAAAATTTCGAAAAATCGAAAAATCTCCCAGTTTTCCTCGATTTTCCAGTTTCTGGTGTATAATACGGACAAAGGAGTAGTACAGTTGGAAAGGATGTTCTATTCTGAACAAAATGAGATATAAAACATGATCCTATGATAAATGATCCCATGATCTTAACATATTTCAAATTCTATCGAATATCAAATTCATGGTGTATATTTCAAGGTGAAGTTTCCCTATCTATTCAATAAACTTGCATTTCAGCTCATAGAGGCAAATATTTTTGCTAACTTCATATACCCTGCATTTCATTGCAGTTTATTTTATTATAAACCATTACTTAATTCTACATATTATAGAATTGTTCATAATATTTGTCAAATTACCTCCGACATTTTCAACTATAAATGTATTTTTTTTTATTTCTTTATATAACGAAATGTAATGCCATAGTGACATTTTGCCCTATGCTCTCTCTTTCGTTACGAGCTAAAGGTGACTATTTTATTTCTAAACGAAAAATAAAATTAGTTATATTTAGTTCCAGAATTAAAGATGATGGAAACCAATGAGCTGACCACACACAAAACAACTTAAATCCATCTTCTTGACCATAGCTAATTAAGGACTACAATTGAAGAGCATTCAATTTATTTTTGAGCTGTAAACATATTCGTAGTTTTTATTAATACTAAAATCTAGAACAGTTTTACGCTTGTAAAATTCTACTTCATTTTGTTCGCTTGACAATTAAATATATAAATACTTGCAGAATATCGAATCACACCTTAAACTGTAACTATATTTTCCTGTTTACTGGAGTCCTGTCTGATCAATGAAAAAATAAAAATAAAAAAATAGTGGGACCCAATGAGTTACGGAATAAGATACACAAGTCACCTACTATATATATACAGGGCCGGATTTAGGGGGTGCAAGGGTAAACGTGCACCCCCTTCCGTTGTAAATATACACTACCTAAAGTGAGAAGCTAGCAGAGAGTTTTGCAAAATCAATAGTTTGAGTCAATTTTCTGAAGGTTGAAGGAAAAGAATTCGAGACCAGACACTTAGCATTTCCAAAGGAATTCCTCATTCACATCACAGATGCCTAAAGGCATTTAAAAAACTCAAATTTAATTCAAATGTACTGGTAATTATTGGTGTACCCCCCTCAGAGATTCCTGGATCGGGCCCTATATATATATCCGGGCCAGAGGTGGACAAAAAATCTAAAAACACTTCATACAGGACACGTAAGTTTGGCCCTTCACTGTACAACACGTGTTCCGGTTGTCGATTGTTCTTTTGTTTTCAATGTGTCATGTGGACCTTCCTCTTCCGTTAGCAGTAACAAGTTCACCTGTGAGTGTCGTGGTGTGAAAGTGGTGCGGTAAAATGGGCGACCTGACAGACTTCCAAAGAGGCATGATCGTTGGTGCCCATTTGGTTGGAGCTTCAGTGGCAACAGTGGCGAACATTGTGGGGTCGAAAGACAATCCTGTCAGATAGGGACCGGAGAGCATTAAAAAGGATTGTAGCAGCTAAAAAAGAATACCACTGCAATGAAAATTACATCTGAACTCAATTCCGGCCTATTGAACCTGGTTTCATCGAAAACAGAGTCCGACGGGAACTTCATAAAATGAAAATTCATGGCAGGGCAGTAGTATTCATAAAACCAGTTTGGGGCCACTTCCTCAAACCAGGCTTTTTTATATATGAAATCCCCCCAGCATAGAATCTAATTATACACATCGAAAATTACATCTTCCCCACATTGACCCCATACAGGATACATCTTCAATTTACTTTTATGATATATAACCATAAAAGAATTTTACACCTAAACTTACATCTAAAACTTATATCTAAACATTTCTTAAACTTTCTATTCTTCGCTTTTCTTTTTCTTGTCTCCCTTTGATATAGCTATCCATTAGTTCTTTTAGCTTTGTTAGTAAATCTTCTTTCCTTAAATCTATCGAATAATGACCCCAAGCTAGAGTATGTATCCCATCTTCTAATATGTATCTTTTATCATCGTAAGATCTTAAAGCTAGCTTGTTTTCTTCTACTGAATATACATTATGTCTTTTACTCCTAATAGTATTTTGCATTTTATATAATTCATAATCTTTTAAGACACAATCTTCGTAATCTTTGAAAGTTATTTCTGATTTAACAATATTCGATTTTATTCCTTTTGCCTTTTTACAACATTTGTCTTTATCAAATTTACTTTTAAAGTCTTTATCTTCAAGGTCTATTTGAGGTGCTTGTATTGAATACATCTTTGATTTGAGACCTACGACTTTTCCTATGATTTCACCTTTCAGTTCATCTTTGAATTTTCCTAATACTTTCTTGTTAACTTGTTTTATCCCATATTTGTTATTATCTTTGTAATCAGATGTATCTAGATGCTCATACATAGCTTTCATATCCTCATATACATCTTCTGTTTCTATATGTGCTATAACCGAGTCTGTGTCACTCATTAATAGTTTGACTTTATCTCCATATTTATTCTTCAACACATTGTAATAGAAATCATATAGACAAATTTTAGATATATCCAGAACAGACATCCCAACATAGATAGGCTTGTTAAAAGTAATTTTTGTCTTATACATATGAATAGCAGCTAAATCTTCGGAAAATATAGTTCTATCTTTAAAAGTAGGTTTAGCTATTAGTTTCTCTGCTAATTCTACATTATGTGCTAGTCTTATATCTACTCTCTTTCTTATGTTTTCCATAGTCTTTCCAAATACTGCATTATTCGCTAGTTTATAGAAGTCTTTTTCAAAATCATTCCTTGCATGCGACCTAAGTTCTGTATTTAATTCTATATATTTCTTTAACCAGCCTGATTGTTTAAATTCTAATATTTTATGTATCTTTTTAATTTTGAGACCTTGTGACACATAGAATTTTAAATTTTGATAATGTAATATATAGTTTTCTTTATCGTAAAGTGTTGTTAATAATTTTGGAAGTTTCTTGTTGTTTATATAATTTTCAGGAGCTAATGGTAAATCTGAATGTTTATTATGAAATTCTTTTGGATACTCTAAATCGACTTCTAGTATATATCCAGTATTAGACTCATCGTCTGTCTCTAATATTTTATTTATCCAGTATTTATCATTTACACCATTAATAACCTTTTTCCATTCGAATTCTCCATAAGGCATATGATGATTCATAGCCCATCCATATTCGTTATTTGCATCCATGTACATTATGTAAGAACTTTTCTCTTTAGGATTATAATTTTCTAGATACTTATTATTAGCTACTGCATATCTATTTGAACATTGAGAAATTCCACCTCTTATACCTTTTTCTATAAAGAGCAGTTTATCATAATCAGTTAACAATTCTAATTTTTGTTGTGTCATCTTTAACATTGCATCCCAGAAGAAGCCTGGACTTGTAAAATACCATGCAGGATCTAATTTATATGTATTAAGAGCTGTATCTCTGAAGTTTTCAATAATGTCTGTTAATTGAAGTACATCTGTTTTGTTATAGAATTGAGTATATTCTCTTAAAGTTTTTAAATTGAATATCTTACAGATTAATAGATGATGGTTATAATCCTCGTCACTTATATCTTCTCCTGTTAATCTATTCTTAAACTTGTCTCTAGATAGTGGAACAGGTTCATCTAGTTTTTCAGGTGAATCAGCATAATCATATGGATAGATACCTTTTCTTTTTACTAAATCAATTACATTTTTAGGAAAGAATTTTAATGTTTCTCTAAATTGTTCTGGTTTTAAATTTTTTGCTAATTCAGCTAGACTTCTTGATAAAAATCTAAACGAATCTACAAATCTTAATTGGATTGATCGTTCTTTATTTTCTTTATTCTTGTATCTTATCGTTTTTGAGAATGCAATATACCTTTCTTCTGTGTTAGGTATTATAGTTATCTTTTCTTCTAATTCTCCGCCTCCTAAACTTTTTATAAATAGATGTGTATCGTATCCAGATAAGTTATGAATGAACACAGGAATAAATCTTGGGTTTGTATATTTTATGTTACAATAAGAATGAGCAGCTCCTCTAAATTTTCCAGTTAAATGATCATGATCAGCAACTTTGGTTATACATGATTTTATATTGTTTATAGTCTTTTTCAATTCTTTAGTACATTCATCAAGTATAACTTCTATATCCTCCTTTTGCTCTTTTATATCTATTAATATGTCATCTATATCATCAATATCATCTTTTTTCAAATACAATTTTTCTTCTAGATGTTTATAACCTTCTTCGATTTTCTTTTTTAAATAACTAGTTAAAATATTTAACCTCTCTATTTTCTTTTCTAATAAGCGTGGAAGTTCTTCGAAAGTTCTTTCACAAATATGACATTTTTCAGATGATTCAAATATATTTCTTTCTTCTTCTGTAAGGTGATTCATAGGTTTATAAGTATCATAAATCTTTGCAATTTTAATAGCTTTTTCTTTTAATTTTTCTACAAATACATCTGATACATTATCTCCTATATATTCTACTGGTTTGCTTTTATAAGAATCTAAAGTGCTTTTGACATAGTATGTAAAACTATTTGGTTTATGTTCTTGATATGCGTTTGAATAAGATCTTTCTGGATCAGGTTGGCATGTAATAATTTCCTTTAATAGTGATTCAAAGTCAGCAATAATTGTAAATGGAATTCTCAAAGATCGTTTATGATTAATAAACTCAAATACCTTATTCCATTCTTTTGGTAAAACGATTTTTGCAGCTGAATATAATCCACAGTATTTTTCATGCTCTCTTAATAACTCTTCTGATTTAAAATGCTTAGCTAAACATCTTTCACATAGGAATCTTTTATGACCATCTTTAGTTATTTGACTGCCTACAAGCTTCCACAAGTCTTTAATCCAACAATAATGAGTTTTCTTTTCACTTTTAAGATATAACAGATGAATATGTTTTTCTTTCTTTTCTTGTGCGATTCGAAGTGGAAAAATTGAATAGTTATCATCAAAACTAAACACACTAATGGAAATATCAGTTCTCTTTTCAAACTTGGCTATATCAGTAATTTGTACAGGAAATGGGATATCTTTAAAAACATCTTTAAACTTATCTTCATGTTTTTTATATGTAGAGACCCTGTCTCCATGTTGCCCATGTTTAACTGGATATAATGCAGATATGACTGAGTATAGGAAACACTTTTGATCATTATTCTTTATATTAACACATGCTCTTCTCTTCTTAATCATGTATGGAAGTTCTATGTAAGAGGAACCTCTCATTGATACATACTTATTAATTCTTAATTCTAAAAAGTCTATAGAATGTAACATCCATCCAGATCCTTTACTTTGAAACTCTTCCATTTCTCTTATGAGTTTGTATGAAGCTTTTTTACAAAAGTCATCTAAATCTGTAAATTCGAGTATTATTTCATTTGAAGTTTTAAAATTATGTTCTTGTATCGTATTTTCTTTTTTAAATTTACAAATAAATGACATATTAACTTTAAACGCATTGAAAAGTTTAAAACTGTCCTTGATTTTATTTTTAACAATCCTACTACTTGCATTTAAGAATTTCAAAGGATCTTTATATCCATCAATGTTTTCTATTCTAAATGTCTGTAATCTATATTTCAATGATGTTTCTTTCAATTCAACTTTTAGCTTAGGTCTTTTCAGTTTTGGTCTTTCAAATACTTCTTCTTTAAATGGGAATATATTTCTAATCTGTTCATCATCATATTGTTTAAGAAGGTTTATTAGTTCTGCTTTTCTTAATCCGGAATATCTTTTGATTCCCTTTTCTTTACATAAATTTTTTAATTCAACAACAGTATGTTTAATTAAACTCATAATTACTCTATCGTTTTATATAGAAAATCTTACTATTACTCAATTTTTTATCTTCGCCGAATTATTTCTAGTCATTTTTTGTATTATTTTACTTCCATATATCCTAATACAACGCTTAACATTGTACACTCCTGTCATTGTCTACATATTACGCGTTGTATTAGAACACGACTTTTATGGGAATAACCCATCAAAGTTACATATACACATATTAAAATTACATCATTTTTGTAAACTTATTCATCATCGTCATAATCATCACTACCATATTTATATTCATCATCACTATCCAAATCAGATGTTTTTTGTTGTATTATTAATAATTCTTTTTCCTTTAACAGTATTTGCTTCTCTAGTAGTGCTGTTATGAGTTTAAGATCATGATGAATTAGTTTAAGTCTATCATGTAATAAATCAAAATGCGTCTTCATATTTATTATATAGAAAATTAGCAAAAATGATCATTATTTTTTAAAATTTATATATATACGATAGAGTAATTATGAGTTTAATTAAACATACTGTTGCTGAATTGAAAAACTTATGTAAAGAAAAGGGTATACGAGGTTATTCAAAGCTTACAAAAGCAGAACTAATAACCTTAATCAACGAACACAGAACAACTACCACAAGTTCACAACAACTAACTGAACTTATAAAAGACATGGTTCAAAAATTAAATCCTGAACATATCGTAAACTACTTTGAAAATCCACTTTGTAAAAATATAGTTATAGATGTACTTAATAATCGAAATGTTGAAGAATGGAGACAAATTTCAGAAATAAAGGATTTATCCGATAACTTTCTACATACTTTCAGAAACAAGATAAATTGGTATTCAGTTACATTTAAACATAATCTATCACTTTCTTTTATTGAAAATCACAAAGAACACATTGATTGGTTTAGATTATCAAGAAGAAAAGATCTGACTCAACACGAAAGCATTATTAATAAGTATGACGATATGATTTTCTGGAATAAATTGTGTGAGCCAAAGTTTGATTCAAGGTATGGGCGATATTCTCATCTAAAACCAGAATTCGTATTAAAACATAAAGAACATGTAAGACAACATATAAGATGGTATTACTACACTGATGAATATGCTCGACAAATGACGGAAGATTTTCTTAATGAGTTTAAAGAAGAGATTGATTGGGTTGCATTCACTGAAACAAATAACTGGAGTAAGTATACAGAGAAACACGCTATTAATTTTTGTACACAATTCAGAGAATACTTACAATGGGATATAATCTCTTATCATTCAAATTTGCTCACACTTGCATTCCTAAGAACCTTTAAAGATAAACTCTGTTGGGATGAAGTTTCTAAAAAGTGTCATATTGAAAGAAAAGAACAAACAACCTTCTTGAGCGAATTTAATTCTCTTATCAATTGGCGAGCTATTACACCACAACTAGATGAAACACATGTGAGAAAATACCAGAATAAAGTTTATTGGCCAAATGTTAGTTTAGATGATAAAAGCGAAAAATTCATTCTCGAGTTTGAAAGCAAACGTTTAAATTTAAATGAGATAGTATATACTTGTTGGAATAGGAGTTTTTCTGAAAGCTTTATAATGAAAATCAAAGACAAGATCAATATAGTTGAATTCTTAAGATTCAATAGACATGTTAGCGATAGCCTTAGAAACAAACTAATGTTACTTTCATCAGGTTTACGCTTAATAGAAAACTCAGAAGAATGTCCAATATGCAAAGAAACAAAAACTGAATTGTGTAAAACAGCATGCGAACATGTGTTCTGTGTTGAATGTATGGTTACCTGGTTAGGAAATAATAACACTTGTCCTTTGTGTAGAACGGTTATACATAATAATAATTGATAACCCGGTTTATTCTAGATATTGATAGCATGTTTTTATGTATAATTAGGTTAGTGTAGATTAATGTTAAACTTTTATGATCAATAATCATAAAAGTTATATTTACATAACCCTTACCTTTATAAATATATCCATCCACATGATAATCATACTTTTTCTTTTACTTTATTTAGAAGGTTGATTGAGTCTCCCTTACAACTAAAACAATCATCATTCATCTTAGCTTAAACACAAGTGGAATGATTCACTATTCATACTAACCTTTTATGTAATAATAACCATAAAAGACATTATATATTTACACTACAACATTGCTTTTATCTATCCAACTATTATGTGAATCATCAAATCCTAACCATTTAACGTATACTTTATCACCTTTCTTTCTCAACACTTTCTCCACCAAGTATTCATCTTTATGTTTCGTCTTTAATAGTTCTGGTTCATAAAATCTACCTTGTACATCTTCTTCTTCTAAATCTTTAATTCTATAGGTAGGTGGATTAGATGGAATAACTTCACTAATAACAAATACTTCTGTTGACCAATTAGGTGTATATCCTTTCTCAAATAACCCTTTCGACTTACTTATACGAACATGATCACCTAATTTGTATTTGGGCTTAACACGCTTATATTCTTTTTGATACACTTTCTTTAATATTGTTCGCTCATTTTTCTTGTTAACTTCTATATGTTTTAGACCAATTGTTCTATGAATTTGATGATTATACTCTTTAACTTAATTCGTAATTTTAACAATTCTGGAAAAACATGATAAAAAGAATTAGTTTCCAACCCTGTTTGTCACGTGAAGGTAAAAATCATCACGTTACATTGTCACGTTATCTAGCTACAATTTTCTCTCTCCTCACAATCGAAAAAGTTTTAAACTTCTTACTTTAGTTATAACGTGACAGAATTGGTATTGTTATTACTACACTTCCATATACTGCTTGACTACTAAAAAGAAAGAAAAGAAAAACATCTAGACTGCCTGAGGGAATGCAACTTGTGACTTAAAAAGAAACAAGTTCTCCTTTACATTGTTACTACAGCTATATTCATATGGAAGTCACGTAAGCAACTTGCATGCAAAAATCTTCCTCATATACAATGGAAGTAGATAGCCTTGGCTTTAGTTCAACTTATTTTTTTTCTCACCAAGCAAACTGGATTGTGTGTGCATGTATCAGTGAGTTAGATGAATGAAAATATATATATACTGTTTGGCTGTGCGTTTATTCAATACTCATATACAGTTTAAGTTCATCTTCTTATTACTCGGGCATTTGTGAATCGATTTTAATCAAACAAAAAGTATCTGTTAAATTAAAGACAGCACTATAAGTTATAAGTTTTAGATGTGTTTTTATGATTTTAAATGTCATAAAAACAGTAGTTTATTTATCTTTACTCCCAATTTGAATAAGGCATCATCCTTACCCTCCATTTCAAAAATGCATTCATATAATCAATCCACTTGTTATTATTAATATGATTGATAAAGATATGATGGTTCTTAAAACTGAAATAGTAGTCTAAATTCTTATAGAGTAATGCATTATTCCACAGCTCGTGTATTTTATTAAGATGATATTTTGCTCTTTAATCAAGTTGAACTTTTCCATTCTTATAGTCGATGTAAAATTCTAAAAACATTAGTTTGATATAATTCAGCTCGTTTTGTAAGTCTATAAATTCTTTTTCAGATAATTGTTCAGGATTTACAACATGATAAGCAAACGCACCTATTTTTTCTGTTTCATCATTTTGTTTGCTCATTTTATTCCGGCATGATTTACACTCATCTCGTCTTGTATTACCATTTCTAGAGTACTCTTGGTATTGTTTTAATTCTCCACAAATTACACACTTCTTCATGATTTATTAAATATAAAATATCCAAAATACTTAGTTTATTTTTGTTTGATTTTTAAATGTCATAAATATCTATATGCAGTGCAATTACTCAATTTACTTTGTTAACCCTCGGATGCATGTCGCTTTTTTTCTACACTTTTACATATGTGGGGTCAATTTGACCCCACGCAATATTTGGTTGATAATAATATAACATAGTATGCATGTTAGGTTAATTAGATTACGTTAGGTTTGGTTAAGTTAGGTAATGCGGAGGTATGTTAAGTTTGTTTAGATTAGGTTACATTAGGCAAGGTATATAGTTCAGGTTATCGCGTTTTATTCATTAATATAAGGAATAAACCAATTACAAATATTGTTCAGATATTTTAACTGTTTTCCTCTTCCTCGCTTTCCGAATAGTTAAAAATAGTTCACTCTTCTTCATATTAATATGAGTAACAGTTCACTTACACTTATCCGAGCTGCAATTCAGCACCATAATCTTACTTGAAACAAAAGATTTCTTGAGCAAGGAAAACAACACTAAATATGAAGAAAGTACCCATGTTTTGGCTTTGTCACATCAATACACATCACTGACATTCAGAACACACTACTAACACACTACTGTGAAATTTGCGCACATACTTCTCACATCTGCTGCAACGCTGTGATGTCTTCCTGTCCTCTTCCCTTGTACAGATCTGACATCTTACTCTCTTGTTCGAAGATGTAGGAGCCAATGCCTTTGTTTCCCTCTCTACACCGCAGAGTTTCATCGCATCAATCACTGGTTTCTTTAGGTTCAAACTGTGGCACCTCAGCTTGATGTGAGGAAGAATCAGTTCGTTCGCCAACTCAGTTAGAAAGACACGGCGCTTGTGACTGATCCCTGAATGATAATCCGGATGTTGTGATAAGTAGCATGTGTATGCATTGAGAGCGCCTACGTTGATTACATTATAAAAGAGGGCCATTGGCCAGCGACGCGTCTGTCTCCTACAGGTGTATGTTTGAACCAATTTGTCCATGGCGTCAACTCCACTCTTTGTTTGGTTGTAAAATTTTATGATTTCTGGCTTCTTCTTGGAATCTTCCTCATCCACGCCTGTGTCATGATGCATGGTGCTGAGTAGAATGACGTTCTTATTCTTTTTCGGTACGTAGCTTACTAGGGTAACATCTTTATTGAAGACGAATTGTGATGTGCTAGGCTGTCTTGACTTAACATTGACCAGCGCAGGTGGAATTTCACGTCTGTTTTTCTTTATTGTACCAACAATAGTTACATTTTGTACCAACAGTTCCTTAGCTAAATCATAACTTGTGAAAAACTGATCAGTTGTGATATTACTGCCGGAGTTCCGCAGCGTGTAGCACAATGTCTTCACGACGTTGCTGGCGAGGTTAGTTTGAACTGGTTCCCCTGGCTGTCGTCCCAAGTACACTAAACCGTCTTTTGCGTAAAAGTTCTCAGCATCACACAACCAGAAGATCTTAATGCCGTATTTACCTGGTTTACTTGGCATATACTGCACAAACTTGCATCTCCCACGGAAAGGCACTAACTGTTCATCAATCGTGAGGAAAACTCCGGGAACCATAACTTTTCGACAATTTTCTATGAAAAGTGTCCAGATATATCGAAATGCAGCCATGTGATCAGTTTCCAGACGCAAAGCGCGGGTTCGCTTGTCATCGAACCGGAGCAGTCTTCTGATATCTTCGAAACGATTCACGCCAAAAGTTGCTTTGTATTTCGGATTAGCGAATTTGTTGAGAAAAAGTTCGCGAATAGGAACATCCCAACTTCTCTCAGTACCTGCGATAAGAAGGATGCCAATAAAAGCCTGAAGCTCTTCTAATGTTAGGTCAGTCCACTTTTTCACTGATTTCACTGCCACTCTTCTTCCTTCTAAATTCGTGCACTGCACAATTTCCTCCAAAATGTTACGGGAAATGAACAAATCAAAGGCATCTTTGGGTGACGTCAAGACAAAGCCCCGCGGGAGACCTTGTACATTCCTTACGATGTTGTACCTAGCAGTCTGGTGAACACCGGGTGGTTTGCTTTTCCACTCAATTCCATTCTTCGAAATCATACCGAAAGACGCTTGCTCATCCCTTGCATCTTCTTCTTCTTCTTCATCATCATCACCACCATTATCCATTTCAAAATCACTGTCTTCCCTCGGAATGTTTTCCTCCTCTGAAACTCCATCATCTTCGTCAAAACTGTCCAAGTTGCTGGCAACACCATTATCATCCTCCTCCGTAAGCAGTTCGTTTATTTCATTTAGAGACAATCCTCTTTTTGTCATTACTGTCTATGGCACTTTCAGTCTAATAAACAGGATTTTATAAAATCACGTAAAAGCAATAAGCATGCACTTGTTCAAACCTAAAATGCGGCGTTCTTTCACACACGGTGTGCAATTGTTTCTGCAACACAAACAAACATGAGAGCGGAGCACTGTAGAAATGTCGTCCGACTATACACGCGGTCTGTCAACAACAACTGATTGCAGTGTTGTCAGGTTACAGTGGAAAAAAATATTTTCAAATAAGATAAAACAACCTTTTATTCGCGATAAATTTTTACTATACTTGCAGCAATATGCGAATTTATGGAAATTTTACAAGAGCATAAGTTTATTCCCAGAGAAAATAAGATCTCGAAATCAAAACTTATAAAAAATATCCAGTTTTACAAAAAGATTCATCATCATCCCTCGATAATTCGAATGATGATGATTGTTGTTCTGCCCTAAGGCAGGTCTTTGACCCGAAGGTCCCTGGGCAAGATGAGCCCATGGTGGTTTTTCATTGCCTTCCATGGGATGATGATGACGTCCTAAGGACGGGACCTACAGTTTAACGTGGGATCCGAATCACATGTGTCCCCACCGGGAATCGAACCCGGGACCCCTTGATTACAAGGCGGTGAGAGTAACCACTTATCCACCGGGGAATACTGATTTTAAAAGATTTTCTCTACTTTGGGTATAGCTGAACATTATATCCAGGCCAAACTTTTTATTTTGAACGTTTCTAAACTATTTTGAAACTGGGGTCAAATTGACCCCACATATGTAATAGATGGGTAATGATAAAAAATGGTAAAAAAAATAAATAATAATAACTTGCAAAACAAATGTGTTTACATTCTTTTGTAGTTGAAGCATCCTGCTTAGATGTCACAGAACATCAGGATTTTTCAGTGAGATTTCCTTGTAATACTAGGAAATAAAAGCATGTTGGGGTCAAAATGACCCCACACATGCATCCGAGGGTTAAAATACTATGGCTAGTGGTGGATTTTAAATTTTCTTTGTATATAATTAGATTCTATGCTGGGGGGATTTCATATATAAAAAAGCCTGGTTTGAGGAAGTGGCCCCAAACTGGTTTTATGAATACTACTCAGGGCCGCTATCGCCAATCCCCTAGTCACAGCAGTAAATGCGAAGAGGCGTATCCAGTGGTGCAAGGACCACAAGGCGTGGACTCATGAGCAGTGGAAACACGTAATGTGGTCCGATGAATCGACCTTCACCTTGTTTCCAACAACCAGTCGTGTTTACGTATGGAGAACACCGTCGCAGGCCTATGATACAGACTGTCTGCTCCCAACTGTAAAGCATGGGGGTGATTCTGTTACAGTATGGACAGTGATATCGTGGTTTTCTGCAGGTCCCATCATAGCCCTGCATGGAATGATGAATACTAAGGAGTATGAGGCCATTTGGGGGAACCAGGTTCTACCCATTGCTCAAAGATTGTTCCTTGATGGTACAAAATTCCACACACCACGATTCAGGAGCTGTATACGTCCATTCCACGTCGGATCCAATCTGTTTTGGACGGAAAAAGAGGCCCCACACCATACTAGGTATAATTTTCACACTTTTGTAAACATTTTAGATTTTTGTCTAATCCCTATATATATATATATATATATATATATATATATATATATATATATATATATATATATATATCGGGTGAAGCATTTAAAATTGTTTTTGGGAATATCTTGAAAACTGCAAATCGGATTTTAAAAAAGTTGCAACAAAAGTTGTTCGCCTCGAAGGGGAACATCCAAAGATACCACACACGTAGGGATGGTATCGAGACGAGACGAGACGAGACTTTGTACAGTCTCGGTCTCGTCTCGGTTTAAAAATAGCTGTCTCGGTCTCGTCTCGAGTCAAAAATCGCCGTCTCGGTCAACAAATGCTTGTCTCGATCTCGGTCTCGGTCTCGAAGGCCAAATCTCGGTCTCGTCTCGGTCTCGTCTCGAAAGTCTCGAAATAAATAGTTGAAATTAAAATTGTAAAAGTATTATTATTGTAAAGTCTGTCGTTTCTGCTTCTTATTTTTGGCCTTATTCTTGACTTAGAATTATAGTATGTTGTACTTCTTCAGAGCTAATTTGCTAGTGCTGATGCCTTCCATGCGTGTATTCCAGTTTCAATCATCAGTGGGTATATCATATCTGGGATAAAATTCTAATAGTAACCCATATTTCACTTTCAGCAAAAGACTTTCTTATATGGCCCCAGTACTGCCTATACAATTAAACTCTATTAAATTAACTTCAGTACTATACAGTAGTTTATTTCCTTCGTTAGAATAAGAATTGTTCAATACATTCTAACGGATAACGCAACACATAGCAGTATGAATGTATTTAATCGTACCAGAATTGAAATTTTACAATTTCTCATTTATTATCCAATACATTCTGCTTTGACTGTCATTTTAAAAACATAATATAACGTTCATTATCTGAACAAATAGGGTAATTATTACTACAATATATTTTGTTTAAAATTGATCAAACGCTTTATTACCGTTTCACATCTACGTGTTTAATTGACACATTATAACACGAAATTCCTTAACATTGTGGTGGGAGCTACGGCACTCATCCTTGCTATGTGTGGCCTCGGGTTGCATCACGAAACAAGTTAGATTTAAAGTCAGATGTTTCGCATAGTTCGCGTCTAAATTTAAGTACATTCTGATTTTTATAGAAGTTCCTAAAGTTGTAATGCATTACATACGCATACGTATATCCACTGCCGTAACATAGATTAAGCTTATTCCTGAGCTCTTAGCGGTGCATGTGATCTTTATTTGAGAAAACCAATCGTGCGTTCATTACGTTGAAATTTTATATTGATTGAAAATTACTTGCGAAACATGAACATACATATTATGTAAGTATATAGGTAATTCGAGCTAGCTGTATCTATTTTCTCTCTCTCGCCAAAACAAGTGATTCTTAACATTCTAGTTTTCTTTTGTATTCATTTTCGTAGTTTTGCAGCAACATGAAGTATTAAATAGTCATATATATATATATATATATATATATATATATATATATATATATATATATATATATATATTTTCGCTGTATGGCTTTCGTTAAATTTTGGATCCAATTTTACCCTAACTTACCTAGTAAATTTATACAGTATATATATATATATATATATATATATATATATATATATATATATATATATATATATATATATATATATATATATATATATCTGAACATTAGTGGTAGACTATGCAAAGTCACTTTTTGGTCAAATTGGGTTAGAATACTTTCTTAAATAGACTACGTTCTTTCTAGTGGTGTAATAATGTAAGTCTAAAGCCATCTTACTACTTTGTAACTACTTAGTACAGTTTGAAAAACAGTATTATAGATCTTAGTTAAGGAACCAGTTTTTCGCTTCTCCTGTAAAATTACGAAATTATGACTTGGTTTAGTTTACCTCTGAGATCTCGATATAAAATCATCACCATCATCATAATCAATCATTATCAATCCACTGCTGGATGAAGTCTTCCCAAGTTTTCTTTACAACTTTCTATCTTGGGTAATTCTTTTCCAGGTTACTCCCCAGTGGTTCCTGATCTTGTCACAATTTCTTGTATGCGGACATTTCCTAGGCTGTTTTTGTCACGTGGTATCCAATCTAAAATTGTTTTCGTCTATCGATCATAATTTCGTCTTGCAATATGTCCATCACATGTTTCGGTCTATTTTAAACATTATTTCATTAGTACCAGTCATTAGTTGCCAAATAATTCATTTCTATATATTTGGGCTACAAATAGTTCATATCCTCTACTTTTGGAGCACAGACACGCTACTTTTTGATCTTCGGATCTGGCAACACTGACTCAATTATTTAAATCAACACAATGTAGGAACCCCCATTTGCTGTAATGGTTACTACGCTTGATTTTGGTTCGCATGGTCCCGAGTTCGATTCCCGGTGGCGGTAATGTTCAACGACCGAAGTTTGTCGGGTTACACTATGATTAGTAACTCCACGTCTCCTTTATCCGCCTTAGCATAATCGTGAGACGTTAAACTAAAACAAACCAAACCAAAAATCAACACATTGTGTATTACTAACTGTAAGTCTTTGAATAATTGCATATAGCTATATGGTATGGATCGAGTTTGAGGTGGTCGGTGGTCAAACTATAACAAATGAAATGCAGTTAGGGTGTAGTTAAAATTTTAATAAAGCAGTGTTTTAATCTAAAAAATACACCAGGCCTAAGGCTTAGGGAGAACAACCAGTGCTACTGAAAAGTTATCAATTGCATTTAATTTCAAATACAATTTGCTTTTACATGTATTGCTGGAACGAAAACTTTGACATTAACATTATAAGTAGCCCAAAGACTATAAAAAACATCGTGTTTTGAAAACATTCTTGCACCATAAAACAAATTACGAGTAATTTTAAAACATTTTGCACTTTAGCTACGTTATTTGCACTATATTTATAATAATATTTAGCAATTTATTTAAGTTCGCAACACTGCATAAAATAATGTAACTGAGACTTGTTGTAATTAAAACTACTGAACACTAATGTTATAATGTTCCTGCCATTTGAGTTATTAGTTTATTGAGTTATTATTAAACTGTGGATGTTAGTGATATGTATTGTCCTTTGTTACACTGAATAATGTATGTGGTATTATGGTTTTATTTAATATCTAAATTAGAAATATGTAGAGCTCTTTCGTGGCTAAGCAGTTAGCCTATGGAGTTAGATTCCCGGCGGGAGCTCATGTGGTTTAGATTCAACGTTAATCAGTAGGTTCAGTCTCATATAGCCTCGCTGCTGAAAGAGGCGTTAAACTCAATTAAAAAATGAAATGAAATTTTTGAGTTTTACGTCCCACGGTTATGCCGGTTAGGCTAAAGGAGACTGTGATGATGAGAGATGAATGAAATGGTGGAAGGAAGAAAGTGGGAGGAAACGGGAGAAGCCCGAGAAAACCCACGCACTAAACTAAACTAACTGAACAGAATTATGTAATATCAAACGTAGTGCAATTTGAGAAATTACAACTTTATGTTGCGTTGGCAACATTGCTTGTTTATCTAGTGGTATTGCAGAGTATCTAGAAAAATTTCCGCTTCCATATTTCACACAGCATGTTAAAAAAAAATCAGCATTTTTAAATATATATGACTATTATATATAACTTGATGAAATACCCATTTTTCGCATGGGACCATTATTTGGAAGTCAAGGCCTGTGGGAGTATCACTGTCTCAGCAACCGCGAAAACTATGTATTTGACACTGATATCGGTCATTTTCTATTATTTTTACGTCTCGGTACTCCCCTCCTTCACAAGTGAACCACGGCCACCATGCACTGGTAGCTGACTTTGAAAGTCATCGGTAATGGAAGTATCATCATTGATCTCAGCGACTGCGAAAACTATGTATTCGACACTAATATCGGTCATTTTCTACTACTTTTACATGTCCCGGTAAACGCCCCTCCTGATTAAAAAAAAAAAACGCTTTTTCTTGGTCTGAGGCCTGGGACATGATACTTGTCACCCAATTTCGTAACTCTTGGACTCTCGTCTGGTCCCCAGGCCGCACACAGGCAATCAGAAAGACAGGCACGCAGACACACAGACAAACAAACTCTTTCTTTTACTTATATGAGATATGATATACAGGCAGGAATCCAAGGGGAGTGTTAAAGGGGTTATACCTCCCCTTGACGCTCAGCTATACACTGTATAAAATGGGCTTCAATACTACTTCTTTCTTTACACTGGATAAAATGTCAAACTATGGTTTAGCCCCTCCCTCGATCATATCCTGGATTCGTTGGTATATATATATATATATATATATATATATATATATATATATATATTGAGAGAGGGAGAGAGAGGCAGAGATGACTATACACATCAGCAGTGGTGGATTTTGTTTCGGGAGAGGCTTCAGAACGAGTAAGAAATATTTGTGTTGTACGTGCAATGCGAAAAAATGATCACAAATCTATTTCGGGAGGGGCTTCAGTCCAATAGCCATCCCCTAAATACGCCACTGAACATTAGTCAACTGTTCCCATATTACCTAATACAGCAACGAAAGAAATTTTGAGTAAAGGTCAATCTTAATAGTTGTCTATATCAATATTCGAGACGAGACCGAGACTTTCGAGACTGACCTAAGTCTCGTCTCGATTTATAGAGCTCCGTCTCGGTCTCGGTCTCGTCTCGGTATATAAAAGGCCGTCTCGGTCTCGGTAGCATCCCTACACACGCGACCCCCTGCCCCCACCACCCGGGGGAGGGAGGGGCAACTTTGAAATCTTAAATAGGAACCCCCATTTTTATCGCATATTCTGATTCTCCGTGAAAAAATACGTAACTTCTGCATTGAACATTTTTTCGTTACGTGATAGATGGCGCTGTAATCGACAAAAACAAACATAGTACAAACGAATGACCTAGTCATTGTTTCAATTTTCTAAAGTCGGGGCTATCTTGCCAGATTATTAATATTCAAAGTCTAGTTTGGATTTTAGTCATATTTTCCGTTTACCATTTTTCCATTGCTTACTTGTATTTATTTTATTCATGTTTATTTTCCTTTGCAATTAGTATAAATTAGTTAAAGTATAAGTGTAATTAGTTATCATTATTGCATTTTTTCTTTCATTAATTATTTCATAATACAATTATATTATTACTGGTGAGCGTGAGCTTATGTCCGCGATCCATACCTTATATATATATATATATATATATATATATACAGGCGCGGATCCAAGGAGGGGGCTATAGGGGCTATAGCCCCCCTTCTTGACGCTCAGGTATACACTGGATAAAAGGGCTTCAATCCTATGGTTTAACCCCTCCCTTGATCATATCCTGGATCCGCCAGTATATATATATATATATATATATATATATATATATATATATATATATATATATATATATATATATATATATATATATATATATATATATATATATATATATATATTGTATACCTTTCGAGCCGTCGTCTGGAGACATAAATAGCACTATGTAGCAACGTCGCAAATAAAGAACCATAGATTTAGATGTATCAATCTATCAAATAGTTATATCGATTCTTTTCCAGATGGCAACTAAAGTCGATATTGATTGATACTGGCATCACTTATTAGTGAAGCAATCGATTTAACGCTTTGTTGTATTCGTAGAGTAATGCTAATGGCTTCAAGTTATTCTGCGACGTTGCCACATAGTAAAATTTTGATTC
Organism: Thermobia domestica; assembly: GCF_964235325.1. Lineage (NCBI taxonomy): Eukaryota > Metazoa > Arthropoda > Insecta > Zygentoma > Lepismatidae > Thermobia > Thermobia domestica. The sequence continues at coordinate 203,466,033 of NC_137458.1, read as the reverse complement.
CCCATAGAGCCTGAAGGAGGCCCCGGAGGGCATTTCATCATACAACATTTTCGCTTTATTGTGACCTGCAGAAGAGTGCTCTCTGGTCCGTAGGCACCATTTTTAGAACACCCATAGTTTATATTATAATAATCTTAAGTGTTCTTGGAAGAAGATAAACCTGTCTAGCCTAATGGTTACTATTGGTTAAAGAGCTCGCCTTTGGTTAAAGTATTTCAATCTGACATTGTAAATTAAAATACAATTTATATAGAAGTGAAATAAGTATGAAGCATATATATATATATATATATATATATATATATATATATATATATATATATATATATATTCAAAATTCAAGTTATGAAGTATCTATATACGATTTCTGAATTCGGAATTGAGTTGAGTTGAGTTGATTTTGGGTTTTACGTCCCGTTCAGCAATAACAGGAGGTAAGCACTAAAACGCTTGATTGACAAACCAGAGTAAGAACTGAAAAAAAAAAAAAAACAATATTGAATAGGTCTACAACAAGGGTGGCTAACCTTTCTTAAGTTTGAGCGCTACTTTTCATTTCTGAAATCACTAGCGATCTACTGATTAAAATATAGACTAATAATGAGGACGTAATGGACAGTTAAAGAAAAAAAAAAAGAAGTAAATACGATTCATAAAATTAAGATTATTTAAATATTTAAAAAACTAATTAATTCATTTTGATTTTCTCAGAAACGTTCATTTGTTATCAGAAACTAGCAATCAGTCCATCGAGATTGGTATGCTTGATTGATACAAACAGTAAGACAGACCACCGTGGGCTACCTCTCACAATTACTTGTAGACTAGTAGACCATGGTTGATGTGTCCATCTCTGGTCCCCAATAAATTTATGTGGAAGAATTATTGCAAATACTGTATTTAATTTTAGGTTTATAATGACTTGTTTCGAAGATATGGACAAAGGTTTCAATCAAGGACGTGCCGCTTCTGATGTATGTGGTCTAGGTTTCAATTCTCGGTGCTAGTCGGTTTTATCTCATTTTAAACTATGGATCTACCTTTGCTTTAGCCGAGGTTAAATTTCATAAATCAAAGCAAACCAAATCGAACGGCTAATTTGTTGTAGCTTTCGTAGTTTGGAAAACTATTCGCATTTCATGAACAGAAAATGGGGAAAAGATATTTCTTTCCTTTTTGTCAACAGAACAGATCACAGGACGACAGGTATAAGCAAATTCTTAGCAAAACCTGTTTTTTCTGCTTTCCTTCCAAGAAGCTGGCAGCGAAGAAGGGTTGGAAGCGGTGACCTATTCATTCCTTTGTTTCTCTACGGGAGGCTATACCTGGCTTGCATGCGATAAGTTGAGCATGTCCAACTTATCGCATCGTATCATATGCAAGAGAGATATCATGAGATAAACTAATTTAGATATGATGATTTCTGAAATTTATCTCTACCCTTGATGATTTATCATAACGTCTAAACGGCCTCTAAGGTTGGCTTTAAAAGAATCTCCATTATACTAGTAAATAAATTCCACGTTTTTCAGTCTGTTTTCTTTTTCCTCATACTTAAGATTCAGTAAACACCTTAGGCCTTACACCTTTCCCAACCGGTGTGCCGCGAATGGGCCGCTGGTGTGCCGCGAAAAAATCGAAACAAATTATTAATTCTATACGAACCAAATTGCAAGACAGGGAAAAATGTATATTTATATTTCACATTACTATGAACCTCTACTATAAATCTACAATTTTAAATTTCATACTGTGTTACTTTTCTGTACATTTTTAATGTTGAAAAACGTATTTATCATTGTCATGACCATTATTACTTCTTTATATTTCAAGTCTTAGTTTAAATAATCCAACAATGAAGAAACAATGAAGAATAATTCAAATGTCTCCAACAAACAAATGGAGAAAAATATTTCAACGAAAATCCTTCTACAATCTCAGAAAGGCCTGGATCCCAATGATTACGAATATTTTGATTGCTCTCACTGTAACAAAACATTTCCTACAAGAAAGGGTTTAAATATACACAAATCGAGGAAGCATTCTACAGAGGATCTAAATAATTCGAACGATTTCTCTGAAGAATTAACACTATTAAAATCTAATACTTGGATAATAAAGAGAATACCTAGAGGAGCCAGAAGCGCTGTAGCAAACAAACTTGCCTCAACCATCGTTGATTGTGTAGACCAAAACGATCTCAGCACTTGGAAGAAACTCTTCATTTTCGCTTTCTACCACCTTAAAATTCCAAAAAAGCGTGCCGCAACTTCAATCACTAACATTATCAAAAATAACCTTAATGATTCACATGCGCCCGAAACACCTCCTGTTACAGCCAAAAGGCCGAAACCAAAGTTTGATTTGGCTAAAAGGATAATGTCTAAAATATCAGACTTTGATACAAGAGGCGCCTTAAGATTATTAACTTCTGATGATACGTTGGCACCTTCCAATGAAGAAACATTTCACTGCCTGGTGAACAAGCACCCGGCTCCATCTAGAGCCCTTGAAATGCCGGACCCCCCACCTAATCAAGATTCATCTGTATACGTAAATGAAGAAATGGTTCAGAAAGCCATAAATAATTTTGCGTCTGGCTCAGCGTCTGGGATAGATGGGATTTCCCCTCAACATCTTAAAGACTTAATCTCGAGATCTGCAGGTGAAGCAGGATCTTTTCTTTTGAGTCAGATCACGAAATTGATGAATCTCATCCTTAATGGAAGAGTAAATCAAGAGGTGTGTCCATACTTGTTTGGAGCTAACCTCTGCGCCCTAAAGAAGAAGGACGGGGGAATCAGACCTATTGCCATCGGCAGTGTTTTCAGACGTTTGGCATCAAAGTTAGTAGTGTCCTCAGTCTACAATCAATGTTCTCAGTATCTACAGCCTCATCAACTGGGATTTGCAACACCAAAGGGCAGTGAAGCTATCATTCACGCCACTCGAACATTTATACATGCAAATAAAAATTCGAACAAGGTCATTCTAAAAATCGATTACAAAAATGCCTTTAACTCAGTTGAACGAGACATCATTTTAAAGGAAGTTAAACAAATCATTCCTCAATATTATTCATATTTTTGGCAAAGCTATGCAAATCCATCCACGCTATTTTACAAAGAAAGGAAAATATCCTCATGTGTAGGAGTTCAGCAAGGCGATCCAGCAGGCCCGATGTTATTTAGTCTAGCAATACATCCAATTGCCCTTTCTCTTTCTTCAGAGCTAAATGTCTTCTACCTTGATGACGGAACTCTTGGAGGATCACCACAAACCGTGTTGGAAGATATAAAGAAGTTGATTACAAATTCAGAGAAAATAGGTCTACAAATAAACCCACAAAAATGTGAACTTTTCTTCAATTCTGAAAAAAGCGACCCTAAAATTGTATCTGAATTTTCAAACATATTACCCGGAATACGAATAGTGAAAAATAATGAGATCTCATTGCTGGGTTCACCACTACACGAAGAAGGAATCGAATACCATTTCGAGAAACACCTGAATAACCTCAAAAGAATATCATTCCGATTAGAAAGTTTACCAGCCCACATTGCTTTCTTTTTGCTCAAAAATTGCTTCGGCATTCCTAAACAAACCTACTTTCTCCGAACAGTTCCAACATGGGTCAATCCCTCCAGACTTTTACAAATGGATCACATACTGAAGAAAGCGTTACAATCAACAATAAACTTCAATATCAACGAAACGCAATGGACTCAAGCAAGCCTTCCCATCAGAGTTGGTGGTTTAGGCATAAGAAAGGCTTCAGACCTATGCCTTCCTGCCTTCATTTCCTCTTGCCACGGAGCGTTGCCACTCGTTTCCAAATTTTTAAATTATCCAGTTGACGAAGTGGGAATAAGCCATTTGGCAGAGGCTTTGGAAATTTGGAAAGGCATTTACGATGGAAAAACCCCGGTTTTAAAAGAGTCACAGAAACAATGGGATCAAATTATTCTAAACGAGGTAATCGAACACGAAATAGTCGCTGAAAACGACATTGAAAGTGCACGCATCAAAGCTTTAAGAGAGAAGGAATCAGGAGCATGGCTACAGTCAACACCATCTATAAACATAGGGACATTCTTGAATGACAACTTTTTCAAAATCTGCATAGGATTGCGCTTAGGCCTGAATATTTGTCATGAATTTATTTGCACCTGCAACAACAAGATGGACAAGAAAGGTCTTCATGCTTTGAGCTGCAACAAAAGTGGAGGAAGATTTGCACGTCATAGCGAATTAAACAACATACTCAAAAGAACTCTTGCAAGCATCGACTTTCCGAGTATATTAGAACCTCCAGGAATGTTCAGGAACGATGGTAAACGGCCAGACGGAATAACATTAATTCCGTGGAAAAAGGGTCTAAGATTAGTCTGGGATGTCACATGTGTGGATACGTTTGCTCCATCTTATCTACAATCCACAAGTATAAAAGCAGGGAGCGCAGCGGAAGCGGCTTGTTCACGCAAACACTGAAAGTACTCTAAACTTAAAGAAGACCATCATTTTATAGCCTTTGCTACCGAAACAACAGGTGTCTTCAGCAAAGAAGCAATGGATTTTTTGAAAGAACTAGGAGCAAGTCTGACAGCAAAAACAGGAGACCCTAGAAGCTATCAATTTTTACTGCAACGCGTAAGCATAGCCATACAAAAAGGCAATGCTGTCAGTATTTTGAGTTCCTTTCCTTCTTCCCATAAGCTTGAAGAAATCTTTTACCTTAGATAGAACACTTTAAACTGGCATAAGGAGAACTTGAAGACAACCTGAAGAAAGTAGAATCTTTTCATTTTTATTTATAGGCTATAGATTTCATTAACAAATATTTAATAAGATGGAAGCAGAAGATTTGAATATAAATAAGTTTTGAACTTATGTTTAATAATAATTTTTATTTAAATTGTTGAAAAAAAAATTGGAATGCATATTTGTTACCCATATATTTAAGAAAATTCTTCTAAATTATGTGAACTTATATTGTTTTAGCATTGTTGTATTCTAAATATTCAATTTCATTAATTGTAATAAATTTTAATTGTACTTTCCTTCTTTATTGTTGCAGACTATTTCGTAACTTGAAATTTTAACATATCATTCAATAAATTCAACAAAGCAAGCATGCATACAAATTACCTACATTTGTGTTTTAAAAGTATAGGAGATTTGTTTATTTGTTCGTTATTTAGTGATCTTCTCTTTTAGTTAGAGGTTAGATACAGCTTTCGAAAGAGAAAGTGGATTTTTAAAAACCCGAGTCCTATATTTCATTGCTATTGTTTTCTATTTTAAAATTAGAATGAAAAATAAGTATAATGATTTAGCACGGGGGAAAATCAGTGATCGAGCTTTCTTCTCTGTAAGAAGGAAATTAGTAATCACATTAAAATACCACGGTATTTATATATATATGGGTGTGCCGCGAGAATTCAAGTTACACCTGTAGTGTGCCGCAAGTTGAAAAAGGTTGGGAAACGCTGCCTTAAGCCCTCAGGTACATGTCCTTTGAGAATAGCATTACTTTGATTGCTCTGTATTTAAAAAGAGGAAAAAGAGAAATGATCAAAGAGTGAAGTTTTTAATGTAAGCTTATTGATAAGATTTTTACTTCTTGTGATGACACTGCCGATAGTTGAGTTGATTTGGAGTTTAACGTCCTTTTCGGCAGCGAGGCTTTATGAGACGAGACCTACTGATTAACATGGAATCGAAACCACATGTGCTCACGCCGGGAATCGAACCCGGGTCTTCCAGGCGAAAGACGCGTACGCTAAGCGCTTAGGCATGAAGAAGTTCACTGCCGGTAGTCACCATATATGTTTATTTTACAACAGTCTTGCACTGACCAATGTGGTTGAAGCTCGAGCTCACTTCCCAACAAGGATCGAACCCGGAGCTACATTCACCAAAGTTAAACATATACTGACCCCCAAGGAAGCAGGAAGGACATTTCATTTGCTTGCAAGCAATTTAGTTTATAAATCAAATACATATCAGACATCAGTGGCGTAGCGAGAAACTCATCAAGGGGGACCAACACACAAGATTTGGTAGAAAGGATCTTCTGAGGGGTGCACCAATAACTACCAGTAGGCCTACATTTGAATTGAATTGGATTTTTTTAAATGCCTTTAGGCACCTGTGGTGTGAATGAGGAAATGCCCTGGATATCCAAAGTATCTGTTCTCGGTGAATCCTTTTGTTGAACTTTTAGAAAATTGACTTAAACTATCGATTTTGCAAAACTTCCCTTTGATTTAAGCCCAAATCGAAACATGACAGAGGAAAATTTCGGAAAGTGTTGCTATTTTCACTCCTAGCTTCTCACTTTAGGTAGTGTATATTTACAGGAAGGGGGTGCACGTGCACCTTTGCACCTTTAAACATATTTCTATTTTATCTTATTTTTGTAAAAAAAAAAAAAAAAAAAAAATCTGCCAGAGAAAAAAAAAATTGTCAAAAAGTGCTACCCATTCAGAAGACTATTTTCTTCTCATGTGAATGTTTTGACTTCTCGTGGCAATATAGTAATCTACAGTTTATTTTGTCTCTTTTTCTCCCTTTGATTTTTAATGTTCATTGTATTGTTTAAATGTTTATAAGTTAACTTGCGAGAAAGTGTCATAGTCGAAGGTTGTACTACTTGTAGAACTGATATTAAAAAGTAAATAAAAGAATTATCATGGAAACAATTTTTTCATGTTGTATTCAGTAAACAAACATAGGGTTCTTGCGGTTCTAAATTGCGGTTCTGAAATTAATATATCGCAGGCATTCGTTGATATAGTAGCCTACATGTTGGTATTCACCAGGTACATTCGTGAAGTGTCCCCTCGAGATTCGTGTAAAATTGATTTAAATACAAAGTTCTCTGCTGTCTAATGTGTATTGTACTAAATTTAGCTGCCCATGCCGGTAATTGGCATATTTATGGGCCTTCCCGGAATTCTATCATACACTACCATAACGCTCGGACAGAAAATTCATTTTAGTTTCTTTAGATGTTACTCACTGGACATGAATATGAGTATATGAAAAGCAAATTGGATCAAGTACTGCTTCTGACACATGTTACCCATCCCGGCCGCCATCTTAGATCTGCCATATTAGATTTTACTTTTGGTTTTTCAAATGGAAATAGGTGCAAGTGTTACATCGGACATTTACGTTTACATTCACTGGTGTAATGTATTTTACCGAAGCTTGTACCATTTGGAAGGTATTACATGTTCATTCCCTCCAGCCACTTTGCGAATAGACATTGCAGGTTAATATCAGTTACGCTTACGTTTTTGGTGTTGACAAATCAAAACAATTTCTAACTGGTAAACTCATTACAACATAGGTGTCATAATCTTATTATATTTCCATAAGTGATTGTTATTACTTCCATGTTATACTATAATAAGGAAGTATTGTATTACTGTCAAAATGCCTAATGTAGATCCAGATACGGCCAGATTTGGGTGAAGACCTACTATTTCCGTATTGACATCTGTGTGTCTGCATGTATATAAGTTCAGAGAATATTTCATCAACGATAACACATAAAAGATTGCATATACACACGGGGCCCTGCACAACTTTCTATTTGGTTCAATATGAAGTGCTTGACATTTAATGGTATATACAAGCTACGATAAAACTCAGTACACCAATGAAATTCCGAGAAAAGTTTACATTAATTTGATATATCATTTGAACCTATTGCCATTTGAAAAACCGAAAGTTAAATCCAAGATGGCGGCCACGGTGGGTAACATATGTCAGAGAAGGAGTACTTGATTCAATTTGTTCTGCATATGCCCATATTCATGTCCAGTGAAATCTAAAGAAACTAAAAGCAACTTTGTGTCCGAGTGTTATAGTAGTGTATGATTGAATTCCGGATATATGAAGGCCCATAAATATGGAAATTACCGGTATGGGCCGCTTAAATTAGTACAATACACATTGGGCCACGGAGAACTTTGCATTTGAATCAATGTTACACGAATTCCGAGGGGACACTTCGCGAATGTACCTTGTCAGTCTCCGTACAACTTGGAATCGCTTAACATTAGTTTTACGGGAAGAAAAAAACGACATCATTTGGAACAACTTTCCAGTTTCGATCATCTGTATTTCCTCCTTATTTATTCGGTGTAAGGACCTCAAACTTATTTTGTTGGATCTTGCTTATCGAAAGGTTTTTAAAACTGCCTTACTGCCCCCAAAGTCTGAAATTCAGGGTGGGGTGGGGGCGGATGCCCTCCTGCCCCATTGACGCCCCTATCTAGCGGTTGTCATATGAAACTATCCCACGGCCTTTAACGTGGTTTTAGTTATACTTATTGCGGACTCTTAACTGCGAAAATATTACGTTTGGAAATAGAATTCATTCGCTGAGCAAACCTGAACCTTATTGAAAATGGACTTGGATCCATAGTGCTCTGAACGCCTTATATATTACTTTTCTTCAATGAATTATTGACTTAAAAAACAACCAATTACATAGGCTTGCAGAAAATATTCTAAAGTTAGCACAACATGAAGTGTGCTTCAAACTATCATTACTTTTCGAAAATTTATTATTTTAAGATAATTTCATTAGTATGAGTGTTCTGAATTTGTGACAAATTACAATTTTATAATGTAGTCAGTGTTTATAATTACTGGGCAGTTGGGCGTTTAAACTAATGACATCATAATAAAGTCAAAACCATAATTTTGAGTTGAATTGATTCTGAGTTTAACGTCCCGTTCAGCAGCGAGGCTATGTGTGACGTGAACCTACTGATTAACGTGGAATCCGAACCACATGAACTCCCACCGGGAATCAAGCCCAGGTTTCCCACGCCAAAGGCAAGTATGCTAACCGTTAGCCACGAAGGAGCTCCACCATTATTTTAGTGGGCGATAAGAAATATCTCGCCAGTGCTTTTACAATAAATAAAATTTTATAAGTATTAAAGAATAGTGGTAAGAGATTTTATAATAGCTCTTTTATTTATGAGATATGAGTATTTTGAAAAAAAAAAAACTAAAGAATAGGTTGGCGGAACCACAAAAGACTCGTAAAATAAACTTTCTTATAAATACATACGCACCTTACTCACCTTTTATAATTGCTATGCTTACGTTCTCCATAAAAACAGAAATTCTCTTTTAGTGATACTTTACACAAGATCATGAAGTGGGTTCAAATTTAATTAAAGGCAGAATACAATACAATAATCCACAAATATTGCCTCAAGTGAGTTTAAAGATTTCTAAACACTAGTGCGAAACCGGGCTCTGCCGTTGCGATCGATTTACAGGTCTTGAGAGGAAAGTAAGAAGGGACTTACGCACACAGTAAGTAAAAACAATTAATATGCCTGTAACTTTCCCCCAAATGGGTGTATCTTAAAACTAACCTCGCCATTATTTTTCTAATTAAATTCTAGCCCGAAATTATGTATCATATTACCCTATTCCCATTTTGAAAACTTGACCTTAATTCAAAAAGGCGGATTTCAAGATGACTGCCATCAAGGTCATATCTACCATACGACTTCCCCCCAGGACTTACATGTATCCACATGGTTTTTCTTCATTTTTCTTCATTAAGGTTCTTCAATACTTCTAAGTAGTTTGAAGCTGAGCCATTAGATGGCGCAACCCTCGGCCAATAGAAGTATATTAGAAAATAAAAAAAAGATTGAAACACAATAACTACATTATTTAAAGCAATAATAAAACCAAACTTAAAACATTATCGCAGCACAACAATATCTAGTGCATTATCCGTGCAAAATTTTGATTTAGCCATTATTTCCATTGTTACAACCATTCATTGTTGAAAACGCGGAACACGATATCTCAGTCAGTAATTCACCAATGGATCTCAAATCACGCAGACATATGTACTAGTACAATATCTAGTGCATTATCCGTGCAAAATTTTGATTTCCTAATTATTTCCATTGTTGTGAGCACTCCATTGTTGAAAACGCTGGACAGGATATCTCAGTCAGTAATTCACCAATGGATGTCAAATCACGCAGACGTATACACTAATACATCATCTAGTGCATTATCCGTGCAAAATTTTGATTTAGCCATTATTTCCATTGTTGTGAGCACTCCATTGTTGAAAATGCTGGATGCGATATCTCAGTCAGTAATTCACCAATGGATCTCAAATCACGCAGAGACGTATGTACTAATAAAACATCTAGTGCATTATCCGTGCAGAATTTTGATTTCCTAATTATTTCCATTGTTGTGAGCACTCCATTGTTGAAAACGCTGTACACGATATCTCAGTCAGTAGTTCACCAATGGATCTCAAATCACACAGACGTATACACTAATACATCATCTAGCGCATTATCCGTGCAGAATTTTGATTTCCTAATTATTTCCATTGTTGTGAGCACCCCATTGTTGAAAACGCTGTACACGATATCTCAGTCAGTAATTCACCAATGGATCTCAAATCACGCAGACGTATGTACTAATACAACATCTAGTGCATTATCCGTGCAGAATTTTGATTTCCTAATTATTTCCATTGTTGTGAGCACTCCATTGTTGAAAATGCTGGACGCGATATCTCAGTCAGTAATTCACCAATTGATCTCAAATCATGCAGACGTAAACACTAATACATCATCTAGTGCATTATCCGTGCAGAATTTTGATTTCCTAATTATTTCCATTGTTGTGAGCACTCCATTGTTGAAAATGCTGGACGCGATATCTCAGCCAGTAATCCACCAATGGATGTCAAATCACGCAGACATATGTACTAGTACAATATCTAGTGCATTATCCGTGCAAAATTTTGATTTCCTAGTTATTTCCATTGTTGTAAGCACTCCATCGTTGAAAACGCTGGGCACGATATCTCAGTCAGTAATTCACCAATGGATCTCAAATCACGCAGACGTATACACTAATACATCATCTAGTGCATTATCTGTGCAAAATTTTGATATCCTAATTATTTCCATTGTTGTGAGCACTCCATTGTTGAAAACGCAGCACACGATATCTCAGTCAGTAATTCACCAATGGATCTCAAATCACGCAGACGTAAACACTAATACATCATCTAGTGCATTATCCGTGCAGAATTTTGATTTCCTAATTATTTCCATTGTTGTGAGCACTCCATTGTTGAAAATGCTGGATGCGATATCTCAGCCAGTAATCCGCCAATGGATGTCAAATCACGCAGACGTATGTACTAGTACAATATCTAGTGCATTATCCGTGCAAAATTTTGATTTCCTAGTTATTTCCATTGTTGTAAGCACTCCATTGTTGAAAACGCTGGGCACGATATCTCAGTCAGTAATTCACCAATGGATCTCAAATCACGCAGACGTAAACACTAATACATCATCTAGTGCATTATCTGTGCAAAATTTTGATTTCCTAATTATTTCCATTGTTGTGAGCACTCCATTGTTGAAAACGCAGCACACGATATCTCAGTCAGTAATTCACCAATGGATCTCAAATCACGCAGACGTAAACACTAATACATCATCTAGTGCATTATCCGTGCAGAATTTTGATTTCCTAATTATTTCCATTGTTATGAGCACTCCATTGTTGAAAATGCTGGATGCGATATCTCAGCCAGTAATCCACCAATGGATGTCAAATCACGCAGACATATGTACTAGTACAATATCTAGTGCATTTGCCGTGCAAAATTTTGATTTCCTAGTTATTTCCATTGTTGTGAGCACTCCATTGTTGAAAACGCTGGGCACGATATCTCAGTCAGTAATTCACCAATTGATCTCAAATCACACAGACGTATACACTAATACATCATCTAGTGCATTATCCGTGCAGAATTTTGATTTCCTAATTATTTCCATTGTTGTGAGCACTCCATTGTTGAAAATGCTGGACGCGATATCTCAGCCAGTAATCCACCAATGGATGTCAAATCACGCAGACATATGTACTAGTACAATATCTAGTGCATTATCCGTGCAAAATTTTGATTCCTAGTTATTTCCATTGTTGTGAGCACTCCATTGTTGAAAACGCTGGACACGATATCTCAGTCAGTAATTCACCAATGAATCTCAAATCACGCAGACGTATACACTAATACATCATCTAGTGCATTATCCGTGCAGAATTTTGATTTCCTAATTATTTCCATTGTTGTGAGCACTCCATTGTTGAAAATGCTGTACACGATATCTCAGTCAGTAGTTCACCAATGGATCTCAAATCACACAGACGTATACACTAATACATCATCTAGCGCATTATCCGTGCAGAATTTTGATTTCCTAATTATTTCCATTGTTGTGAGCACCCCATTGTTGAAAACGCTGGACACGATATCTCAGCCAGTAATCCACCAATGGATGTCAAATCACGCAGACATATATACTAATACAACATCTAGTCCATTATCTATGCAAAATTTTGATTTGTTTATATCCATTGTTGTGAGCATTCTATTATTGAAAACGGTGGCCACGATATCTCTGTAAGCAATTCGCGAATGGACGTCAAATCACGCAGATGTATGTAGGCCTACTAGTACAATATCTAGTGGATTACCCATACGAAATTTTGATTTCCCCATTATTTCTATTGCTGTTTTCATTTCATTTTAAAAATAAGATCCGCGATATCTCCGTTGTAAAATAATTGATTCGTATCAACTTACGCAGACTTATGTACTAGTAGAATATTTATTGCATGATATACGAAAGAAATGTATTTTCGTAATTTTTTCCATTGTTGTTAGGATTCCATTTTTTGCATTGTTGTGATAATACCTTGGTTAAAAAGGCGGACTATGTTATAAATTGCTGCCACACTACACACGTCAATCGACTGCTATATCTACTGCATGGTTCATACGAAATTGCGATTACTTAATTATTACCATTGTGAGAAGCTTCTATCGTTGAAAATGAACTATAATATTTTCGCTGACAATTTATCAAAAGTTACCGTATATATGCGCTTATCCTACTACTGTACAATATTGCATTATTGGTACGAAATTGTGAAGTTCATTTTCGTAGACACTTCATTGTTGAAAACGAAAACCGCGGTATCTCCATCATAAATTTACCAAATGCTGCCAAATAACGCATGCGGGTTTATTATACTATTTGGTGCATGCAGTGGCGTAGGGAAATGAGGCTAAGCGGCGCCTCCTCCTCAAAGAGCTCCGACAATGTACTTTCGTATTTTGATGTTTGTAATTGTGGTATATATTTTTATGTTGGTAATTTTTGTGTAAATACGGTACTAAGGACCCCCACCTCATACACACACAAACATCCTAGCTACGCTACTGAGTACACGATCCACATGGAGTTTCGATTGCTTCATTATGCGACATAGACACATTAAATATTATAAAAATAATATGAAAATCTAACAGATTATATCGGAGTGTTCCCTCGCTCCTGCCCTCAAATAAAATATATGACGCTAGACAGTTGTTTGACATGTTTTCGACAAATTGTCTTTTACTGTTATAGAGGTGTTCTGTTCATAGCTCACGAACAGTGGGAATTCACAAGCAGCATAAGCTACGTGAATGGAACGTCCTTCTTTGTCGAGGGTTTCACAGTTGGTGGGCTGCTTTTAGGAGAAACAGGTCAAGACACGGCCTGCCATGTGTTTGTCCCAATCTATGACAATCTGAAAATCTCTCTCTCTCTGTCTCTCTCTCTCTCTTTTTTATCATCACTTCTTCATTCAACAGTCAAGGTAAATTGTGAAGAGTAGAAGACATGCAGAAGTTTATTATCACTATTACTATTATTATTTTAAAAATCTGTTCACCTTTGAAATAATAGCGTTATGGAGGCTTTGTTTGAATTATTCATATCCCCTCCCACAAATGACTTCGAAGCCACATCCAACTCCGAACCGAAAATACGGGTTAGACTTTCGAATTATGCTATGCGTAAGTATGGAACGTGTTATAGAATGACTAACCGCCCATCAGTCAACAGGTATCAGAACAAGAACCGTAAGAACTATCAATAAGCGGTTTCTTGGAATTGAGTCAATGTCCCAGCAATAGGTTTCAATTTTTTGTTCATCCTCTATTCAAACCGGGAGTGGTAGAAATTAACAATTTCCCATTTCAAATGTGATCACCATAGAACAGAAATGGTGAGATATAGCAAGAAGCGATTTTGTGGAATCGATTCGTCGTATCAAGAGAAGATAAAATTTCACTCGCATCTCAATACTAAAACCGGAAATACTAAAATATTACCGATTTCTTTCGTTTTAATTATTGACCAAAGAGCAATACTTGTTACGAGACAACGACAAGCAGTTTGTTTTTTGTCTTTGATTCAGTATTCCAGCAGTAGGTATCATCATCTCCATTAACCCTCTGCTCAAATTGGAAATTGTAAAAAATCAATCTTTTCTGGCTTCAATATTGGTCGCCATAGAGCTAAAACGGAAAGCAGTTTTTTGGAATGTATTCACTGTCGCAATAATAGGTTCCATCTCTGTTACATTCTATTCAACCAGAAGTTGCAGAAATTGTCATTTACGGTTCCACATTTAATCGCCATAGAACAGAAACGGTAAATAGTAAAAAGCATTGTTCGGAAACCGATTCCGCGTCCAAATAGTTTATTCTACTTTCACACATATTGTTTTACTGAAACCGGAAGTGTAAGATAGCGGGTATGTAATTGCAATTTGATATGGATAAAGCGTCGGAGGAACAGGTTCTATCGATGATCTTATCAGTCTGGTTACTTCCTGTCTGGCAGAATGTTATCAGTGTACAGCGTTGCCAAGTTTACCCACTCCTGTGAAGCTAAATGTAGACGAGTAATTTACCTCAATTTCCTCCTCTTTCGCAGAACCGTATGAAGAGTTTTGGTACCACCTCAATATTAGAAATATTTAGTGAAAAGAAAACAAATCGAATGTAAATCTAAGAAAGAGGTGCATGTCATAATAGAGCTTGTCCTTGTCTGTCATCAATGAGCAAAATATCTTTCCCTCATGATGTTTGTTTCCATGGAATAAATTTCCAAACGAGGAATTTCTCAACATGTACTACAAGTATCGGCGTTTATCAGCGTATAATAAAAATATCGGAGTACTTCAGTTGCAGCACAGATTTTCCCAAAACCCACAACTCTCATTCTGCGAAACGAGAATGTACACTTATTGCTTATTTTCTGTTCTTCGAGACATGGCAACACTGGGCGTCTAAAACGATTTAGAATCCCCATCAGCGAAAAAGAATTCTGCCAAACGGGAACACACGATCACTAATAGAAACAAAAGTTAGTTATTATTATTATTATTATTATTATTATTATTATTATTATTATTATTATTATTATTATTATTATTATTATTATTATATTATTATTAAGCATTCTGCCTTTCGGCAGGTCCTGGGACTAATGAGAATTTTTTTTTTCAATTTTAGATTTGGGCCTGGAAATATTTCTTCCAATGTTCTCGATCTTCAGCTGCCTCTTTTAACTCCCAATATTTTCTTCTGTTTTTCAAATAATCGATCAGTTGTGTTCTTCTTCTTCCTATTCCTCGTTTCCTTTCCATCTTTCCTTCTATGGCGGTGTGAAGAAGACAATTTCTTCGCAAGACGTGGCCAATCCAATTGGCCTTTCTACGAAGCATGCTGGCTAGAAGTGTCCTCTTCTCTCCTATACGTTTTAAAACATAGTTTGTTGCTCTCTCTGTCCATTTTATCTTCTCTAATTTTCTCCAACACCACATTTAAAAGCTCTCTAAATATTTCTTCTCTAACTTTCGCAAGTCCATATTGAGCCTACTAGTTAAGAGTGATCTTTTCTTGTTGAATGCTTCTTTAGCTATGGCAATTCTTGACCAGATCTCTTTGGTGCAGTAAGCGTCTCTCGTCAAAATACTTCCCAGATACTTGAATTTCTTGATCTCTTCAAATTCTTTGTTCTACTCTGATCCGTAAGGGCGTGTTTCCACGGGATAGTCTCATGACTTTCGACTTTTTAATGTTGATTTCCATTCCATATAGTTTTCCCGTGTCAACTATTTTGTCGATCATCTCCTGTAGTCCTTCTTCAGTTCTAGCTATAATAACCTATCATCTGCATATCTGATCTTGTTAATGATCTGTCCTCCAATCTGGATTTCTCCAATTTCCATTAATGTTTCCTTCATTAAACATTCACTGTAAATGTTAAATAATTGTGGCGACAATCTACATCCTTGTCTGACTCCTCTTCCAATATCCACAGTATTGGTTTCTCCTTCATTCAAGCGCAGCTTCACTTGTTGTCCTATGTACAGGTTTTGAATGAGTCGTCGATCTCTACAGTTGACTCCGATTTCTTTAAGTATATTCAGAAGTTTCGTCCAATTAACCCGGTCAAATGCTTTCTGCCAGTCATTGAAGCACAAACGCAACTATTCCTTTACATCAAGAATTCTTTCTGATATAATTCTCATCAATCCAATAGCATCTCTGCTTTCCGGAATCCAAATTGATCTAACCTCTCATCTATCTTACTTTCCAGCCGCCTGTTCAGTATGCGTGCAATAATCTTTCCAATGTGGGAAATTATGCTAATAGTTCTGTGATCGCTGCACATCTTTACTCGCTTTTTCTTGGACAAGGCAATCATTGTAACATCAAGAAAATCCCTTAGCCATTCTCCACTCAGGTAATCTTGTTAATAAGTGAAGTCAGTACTTTCAATGCGTTGTCTCCTAATCCCTTGAGCAAATCTACTGGCATGTCGTCTTCTCCAGTGGTTTTTCTCCTTCGTATGCCTTTGATTGCTCGTACTATTTCACTTTTCAATATACTGGATCCTTTTTCATCATCATCCACCTCTTCCTCTGCTTCAATTGCAATATCTTTGGGGCGGTTCTTCTGATCATACAGATCTTTTAACCACCTCCTAAATTCTAAGGATGCTTTGATGATCAGTGATTACATTACCTTGTTGATCTTCGATGCCAAACGTTCGTATACTTTGTTAGCTTTCCCTCCTAATACTTGTGCTTTATGGTACATCAGATCATATCTGCCGCGCCGTTGAAGTTCCATTATTTCTTCACATATCTGTTCCAGGTACTTTTCTTTGGCTTTGTCCGTCTCTCTTCTCAATTCATTATTCAGCCTTCTGTATTCCCTGATGTCCGTGTTTTTCGCCCTTCTGCGTTCCTCCATCATCTTAAGCATTGCTTCAGTTATCCACGGTTTTCTCGGTGCTCTTTCCAGCCTGCCAATGTTATTGTGGAGTGTGTCAAGTAGAATCTGTTTAACTTTTCCCAACTATTCTCTATATTGACAACCATATCTCCCATTGTACAGAATTTTTCTTCAATCTCTTCTTTCACATCGATATTTCTTAGTCGCTCTAAGTTCCATTTTCGATTTCTCCTCCCATTTTTCTTGACCGACTTTAACCAGGTTTGCACTTCCGCCACCAGGAGATTGTGATCCGAATCAATGTCCGCTCCTGGCAGTGACTTCACGTCTCGTACGCTATTCCTGGAACGTTGCTTCAAAAGAATGTAATAGGTTTGGTAGTGTTTCTTATCTCCTGAACTTCTCCACATTTACAGCTTAGTTTTTATTTTCTTAAACCGCATATTCATCACCATCAAATCCTGTTGCCTACAGAAATCGATAAGCATTTGACCTCGTTCGTTTCTTCTACTTCCAGTTTTATTATTGAATTTTCATAGTTTGGAAGCTACTTATTGTAGTTTTTCACTTTGAAAGGAAACTCACTTGTTCCTCAAATGAAATATTGTTCAAAAGTCTCATCACTTTACAGTACTTCTTACGTTTGTACATGTGATATTCAAATAATATCCAATGAAATATTGCCTGCCAGTTTCGTTTTTTACTTTCTGTTGAAAAATGTAAACTGTTTCGTGGTGGAAATTTTAGATATAATTTTTTAAGAATTGTAAAATTTTATGATGTTTATTTTTCACTTTTAAATCTTATATGAGGCAGACGGGTGTACTGTAATTTGTAAAAAAAAAAAAAAAAAAGAAAAAAAAGAAAGAAAGAAAAAATGCACAGCTGAATGCATGCGTTTCCCAAAGTTAATCGGGTATATCTTGGACTGACACAACGTTTCCTTCTACGAGCTGAGATTAACCCTCCAATTACGAAATTGTATCTTCTGACTTCTTCTTACTCGAGGATCCACTAACTCTGGTAGAATACAACACATATAAAATGTTTGTAATTTTGGAAACACTTTATTCCAAAAGTTATCATACTCTTTGAATACGTTCAATGAATAGTCCCTTTGGTGTCCAAACAGCAAAGTCACACCACTGTCTACCTGTAACTTGTAACTGTCCTTGAATTTGATAATAATAATTATGGTTTGTTTTCAGTTTCAGCTCGTTGGTGAGAAAGTCTATGTATAAGTAAAAATTCTTCAATTTTGTAGCCGCTTCTGTTGGAGTATAATCACGAGCTGAACTTGGACACTTCACTTCCAACAATCCATCGTCGTTTATAAGCCCATCAGGACTGGCAGCTAACCAAGGATAGAGACTGTGAACTACCAGTCCACATCGCGTGACATTGAAGGATGGATTCATTTTACTGTACTCCTCTATCGCTAACGGCTCATGTGTGATTCCATACATCATACTATCCGTTTGAGGAGTCTTTCTATAGAGCAAATTATGCACAAGATTGTGACAATTTGTGCTATCTCTCCTTTTGGCCACCAATCCAAATGAACTAGCTGTCAGCCTTTTTCGTCGTTCGTGATGCCATAGCTCACTATCGGACTGCAGACATGTTTCAATACTCAATTTCTGAATGTCTTGCTGAGATAATTGGAGAGACCTCAACAGTTCTTCGCATTCCGATCTCAATTGTTCGAGTTTTAAATCTGGTTTATGTGCATTTTCACCGTAACTTTCATCTCCTCCAGGTGTTGGTAGGCTAGAAACCCCAAACTCTAATTTCCTTTGTTTCAGTTGAGATCTACTCATACCTGCAGTAGTCCTAACTCTGGCGTTTTCCAGTCTTCTTTTTCTGGATGCTTCAAACTTTTTGGTTACTATATTCGGGCTCCTGTGAGTGATGTTTCTCTTCACGGAAACTTGCCAACCAGGCCCTAAGGAATAATTTAAGGCTGCTGCTGTACACCTTAGTTATAGGATGATTTATATGAGCGATTAAACTGTTTGCCACCTACAAGTTTTGTTACAAGGTGCATGTATGTCTGTGCAGCATTAGTAGTAGCATCTTCCAAGAGACGATCAGCTTTCCTCAATAATATGTTACCACAACTAATTATCCTGTTCTTCATGTTTCTTGAGACAACGTCTTCCGAAGTAAGAAAGGAATCTGAACGACATTGCCCTGCTTTGTCGCAGCTCTCAGTACACTTTTGATGGTTTCCAAAGCAATGATTAAATACGAGCTTGATCTGTTCTCGTAATTCTTCTGCATTACCTTCGGATTTTTTATTTTTTGAAATTGTCTTGCGAAGGCATCTTGATACGTGGTTGATTTTGGCTTTAGATAAAACTTTCTTAAAACCAGGTTCGGATGACAATTTGAACAACGCCTTCGTGACATTTTTTACTGCATGGTTGGCACACTCAAATTTTTGAACTTCTGGTCCATAGTCATGCACTCCTTCATAAATAGCACTCTCCACACTGGAATCTCCATCACCCACATACTCTTTGTAAATAAGTCCATGCATTTCCTGACTTCTATTGAATCCCTCAACAATTATGTCACTCTCCATTGCACCTGAACTTCCACTCCAATTTCTGGCGCATGCATGATCAGCAGCTTCTGTCCCGGAATACATTGCTCTTGAGCACACATAGCAATATTTATTTCGTACTCCTAAGTATAATAGTTTTTTTGTATAATAACCTACTATCACCGCACAGCCAGACATTGCAGAATAACGGTGTCCATAGGATCTCTGTGACCAACCACCATCAACAATGACACGTGTGTAAGGAATACCGTGAAATAGTCTACCTGATGATATTGCCAGTTGTTTTTCTTCTTCACCATTCTTCTTGAGTTGATCCTCCAGTACTTGTTGCCATATTTCACCTAGTTTTTTTTCTTTCCTCAAATATGTTGATCCACTCATGGATGGTATTTTCAACATGGCAAGAATCTCTTGTAAGTGATCAAAACCTAATCCTACAGAGACTGCTGCCCACACTGCTTCGTCGTTAATATCGATTACGGTCGGCTCTACACTCCCGGCACTTTTCGAAGTTTTAAGTTCATCATCATCGTTCACTGTTGTTAATATATATTTTTCATTACACAGGGAACACTGATAATGAAGTGACGACTTCAAACCATTACGTGTTTCCTTAACGCACTTGAAACCACCCGATGCACTTACGTAGAAGCATTTGTGTTCATATAGGTGCCTTGCTTGTTTTAAAACATGCGCCAAGTCAGTTATTCGACGGCCCTGTACTATTTCGAGTGTAGACATTTCTAAATATCCACATCTTTCAATGTGAAGATCACAATTTATGTCTTCTTCATCTACTTCTATGTATGTATCTGATTCTGGGATGTTACCATGTATGTCGGGTTGACATTCGTCTGAGTCCGTCTTCACCGGTGTTGATGTAACGGTCTGTCTGTGACGCGCAGGGTACGTGATTGTAGGTATTTTAACCATCAGAGTATCTTCAGAATCACTCTCTTGGCTTTTATGTATTTTCCTGTGACATAAGAGAAAAAAAAATAGTCATATAATAACATACTTCAGAAATATTAAAGAAAAACACATATGAATTCACAAATATACTGATAGCATATAAACAATTGCATGTAGAATAGAGAGAGTTGAATATGAAATATTACTACGTAGATAAGCACCCACGTTCCGTCCATCGCGGTGAACAGTGACCAAGTGACTGACGGCAGAACAGCAAAATTACAATGTTAAAGAGAAACAGTTATCGGAAGAAAACGGCCAATAACAGGTGCCGCCGAACATTAAGTGGATTGCCGGCACTCAGAATCACCGTTCGACTACAGTGCATCGGACCGAGAAACTCAAATAGCACCTCCTATATATACTCTGTTAAAAATCACACACTGCCACGAGTTGAAATGAACTCTGGAAGTTTTACGTCCCAAGGTTATGCCGGCTAGGTTAAAGGAGACGGTGCTTATGGGAAATGAATGAAATGGTGGAATGAAGAAAGTGGGAGGAAACGGGAGAACCCCGAGAAAACCCGCGTAAACGGTGTTTGTCCACTACAAAATTCATTTGGCGCGAGCTGGGATCGAACTCAGGACCCCATGCACTAGAGGTAAACGCTTTACTACTGAGCCACTGTGACCCCCGCCACGAGTTGTATGACATGGACACACGTGGGGGGTTGCACGGGGAAAACTGTTTATAAGCGACCATATAACATTTAACACGGCGGCAATCATCCTCGAGCATGAAATGCTGCATGGACTGCTGCTGATTGGAAACGTGTGATATTTGTCGGATGAGTCACCGCTAACCTTATATCAAACCATGGACCATGGACCATGTGTATGGCGGACGCCTAAAGAAGCGTGTAATCGCAGTGTCTCCACCCAACTATGAATCATGGCAGCGGCTCTGCAGTACCTTACCTTGGTTTTCATCGCGTCACCGCCCGTGATCATGTCGCCATTCTAAGAGACCAAGTGAATCTTATACTCCAGATGTTGTTTCTGGGCAATGATGCCGTATTTCAGGATGATAATGTGCCCATGCACACAGCTGAAGATGATGCGGCGTGGTTTGAGAAACATGGGGATAAAGTTAAACATATCCTTTAGCTCACTCAATATCCAGACTTGAATATAGTTGGACATTCTATTCCGCCTTTGAAACACGAATCCAACCCAAATTTTCTTCTTCTTACTCTTTCACGGAACTTATTTATTCACTGCAAACCGAATGGTATAATATTACAATTGGTTCCATTCGCGACCTCTGTGACACCTTTCACGACGAATCAGAGCTTTTGTGCTGCCTAACGGTGGTTCCACACTGTGGTGTATCGAATTTTTTCCGGATGGAATTAATTAAAACCATGAGTACTACTTGGGCAATGAGTGACTTAGATATTTCATACAGTCATATTTCATATTTTATATATTTCGGAGGAAGGGGTTATGACCTCCGGAACCCCCCCATACTGTACGTCCATGATCCCAACAGTAATTTGTACACAGCTCACAGACGTGTGATGGTTAAGATACGGTTCCTTCCAAAAAGAGTAGCTCAAAATGAATCATCATAAGATTTATATTATTGTTTATACAAATATAAAGTATAGTATTCTGTAGTATGTAAAGCATGTAGTATGCAGTGCAGTGTACAAATTATACTATAGTATGTATATAATGCACTACAGTCTATATTTGTGTAAGTACCCTTTGGGGAGGTTCTCTACCTTCCCCATTACTCGTGTGCAGTGTTTCTTTTAGGAAAAATGTGCCGGGTGGCATTCTTAGTATTCGTAAGGGCACATGTTAGTATCCCCCACTGCTATTCTAGTTAGTTTTAACCTCATCTCCTTCGGAAGACACTTGCCCCCAAAAACAGACCTGAGAGAAACACTGCTCGTGTGTGAACCTCCTCTCAGCTACATGGTTTGAGTACGCACTTACAACGTAGGAGCCCTGTATTAGATTCACGGCAGGAGCTCATGTGGTTCAGAACCCATGTTAACCGGTAGGGTGCGCTTCATATAGCCTTGGTGTTGATGGGTCAACAGCATTATATTCCAATACAATAAATGAAACCATCATCGATGAGAAATGCAACTCATCTTTGATTCAATTTATAGTCGTATGTTATGTATGCAATAAATGCATGTTACACATTACCGCCGAATCCAAAGTCAATATTTCCAATCCTCCAGTGGTTCTCAAAGTTTGCTAATAACTAGACCACCATCTTCATAAGATAGTATTTTGTGGTTACTTTTTATGGGCGACAGTAATCACGAACATAATATTGCTATACTTTTGTCAGGTTAATCTCTCCTAAGATATGCAATACTGCTGAGAAGAAAGAAGTAATATTTTTCAATATATTTCATGGTACAAATGAATACTACTTTCACGAATGAATTAATGGATATGATGTTAAATATACAGAAGTATTATGTAAGCTTATATGGACGCATTGTTCGGAAAGAAAAAATAACTTTTTAAAAATAATGTCGCCTTCCATATAATATACTTGCAGATTCCCGTAGGACGTGGAACCTCAAAAATCCCACATGAACGCTGCCCTAGCCGGTGGCCTAATGACAACAGCACGCGTCTTATGTACACTCTTGTTCAAAATGATTGTCGCATATCTATAACTGTCTTCTTGTAAGAATATTATTTGATAATGATTTTGCAGGGTACTTTTAATACTGATACTATGTGTATAATCGGGAAATATATATTTGTGATAGATTTCATAGGAAAAGAATTATAAATACGAAAATTAGAATGAGTAAGTTTTATTTTCGTTTTATTGTTCTTATTCACTGCTCTTTTGACATAAAATTTGCCACATACATGTCTTTGCCGATTATACACATACTAACATTATAAGAAATACCGGGCGAATTCGTTATCAAATTATATTCCTACAACAACATATTTATGGACATGCGACGATAATTTTGGACATGAGTATACGTATTGGCCCGGACTCCATTACTGGCAAGAGAGGAATCAAAGTTGAAAGCACCACAACTCATTTATTTAGGTTTGGTGCTGAAACGGGATGCAAGACGTCAACCAATCAAAATAATCCACACAACTGCAAGCAGGTATAAAATTCCTTGAACCAGAGTGCGAATTGAAAATTTTTCCCAGGGGGGGATGAATTTCACCCATATGCGCACCCAGTCCTCCCCTTACACATACACACACACACACACACACACACACATATATATATATATATATATATATATATATATATATATATATATATATATAGATAGATAGATAGATAGATAGATAGATAGATAGATAGATAGATATAGATATAGATATATATATACACGGTGGTGGAATAAAAATACGAAATTTTAATTTCCGATTGGAGTAAAGTTATTTTCAAGTAACACGGGTTCTTTTCCAGTAACTGCAGACTCAAACGTTTGGTGCCCTTTCCACCCCCTTCGAGTTTCCTTGCATACTTCGGACCCACCCCCGCAGTCCTCTTGCGGAGGAAACCATCCCTGGGGAAGGAAGTCAATGACCTCGGCTGTATTTCCAATTTGTCATTCAGTCGTTTGTTCTTGGCGAGTGAAGATCGTAGGTTACTTAGAATGGCTAAAGTGCACAGCGAAACCCGCGAAATAGTTCAATGTGGCAACCTGTCTGCATCCAACTATTGAAGGATCTCGGTCACAGCAACTTGTCCCTCCCCCTTTCAAGTGAGATACGGGAAAACACACATCGGCATAACACCAATTGGGACACACTTGAAATATAGTTTTTTTTTTTTTTTGCTAACAAGTACAAAACATTTGAGATGTGAGATGTTTCATAAATTTTCAGTCAAGCAATATTTAGGTTAGCTACACAAAGTAAGAATTGTTCCCTTTTTCTATCTTCATGTCCATTCAAAAATACTCCAGAGGGGGAAAAAGTTATCCCTGCCAGGGATAAAATTTTTTTCTCCAGAGGGGAAAAGATTTTTGTCAGGGGGAAATCCCTGGCATCCCCCCCGCCAATTCGCACCCTACCTTGAACGATATGCAATCTAGTAACGTCAAGTGGGATATATATGTCAGGGCGCTGGAATACTTCTTCCGTATCCCCGTTAATCCTACACTGAGAAAAATCCGTTCTCGGGTCAGCGGTATATTTTACACATATACGGAATCCTTTTGCTCACTACAGAAATCAGTACAGGGCATACGTTATCTGTATGCTACATAGGCATTGCCCTTAGATGTTACATCATGCCGTTGCAGAATGTCTGACATCTAACAGTCTTCCTTATATTACACACACACATATATATATATATATATATATATATATATATATATATATATATATATATATATATATATATATATGTATGTATGTATGTATGTATGTATGTATGTATGTATATATATATGTATGTTATCTTCGTCAGTTATATGTTATATACGTCCATTTGTATGTGAGATCCTGACCGCCTATATTGTTCCATACGGAAAGTATATATAGATGGAACACTTATACAGAAAGTATCATAAAACATGCGTTTTCAGTTATGCGTTTGCTGTACATTAAGTCCAAAAACTACAGGATTTACAAATGTAACATACGATTTTACGTACGACACATACAATTTTTTTTCTCAGTGTAATGTATATCGTCAAACCTCATCTTTCCCGCCTCCTCTCTTCCTCTCTTGATCGTATAGTACCTTTATATTGTGTAGTTTTTAATATCTTGATAATAATACTTCTGTAAAACTCGGTGAAGTTGTTTATTTCCGCCTGAAGGAACTACGAAAATATCTTTATTTCAAAATTTCACACCTAAATGAATGATACATATTGTTTACTTCTTTGATCAAGTCCATGTATAACCTCAAGTCCATTACTTTGATCAAGTCCGTTACCTCACTTTGAGAAGTACTGAAGTAATCAATAGTAGATATTACTAAAACAAACCTCAATCCATTATAATGTCGATTGACATCTAGACTTGGTCAAAATTGTAATGCACGTACACTAATTTTGTATAAGATTTTCTTTTTAAAATATTATTGTGGATTGCACTTACCTGTGAATATTGTACATGGCTTCTTTTGCGATGGCTTTGCGATTTCGGCTTCTGTATCCCATCTTTCTAACTCTATTTCGTTTGTTCCCCATATTAGAAACGAAACCCTTGTGTGACTACTACAAGAAACTAAAAAATGTATCTGAAAATAGTAACAGCAAAGAAAGCGTTGTTACCATTCAACTTCCAAATACTGACTGTGATGCCCATAGGATGCGTAGGGGGTCTATAAAAGACTCGTAGGTTCACTGTGACCACCCATGCAAGGGTTGCTCCCGCGGGGTTTTACGCAGAAATGGGAATTCTACCATTGTACAGCAAGAAGTAGAACTTCATCGTCACCGGAAGTTTTCTCTAGACCAATTTGGGTAATTTTCCTCGCTTTGAGAAATCGTGAATGAAACTTGCATTCGAATCGATCAATTTATTGCAAAGATTTTTGAACAACAAAACCTAACGTTGGGATTACACTTTTCCTTCTGGCTGTACTAGAAATGTCACGTTTTGAAAACAAAAGGAAAGAAACAAAAAGAGTAATCTAAGGTTCATGATCTTGGATAAAAGAATAACTTTAGGTATACTTGAATCTCATATTTATTTCTTGATATCGATAAGTCACTATGATCTACTTAGGTCTAGAATACTGAAAGTACGAAATTGTTATTGCCACAGTGATTTTACTAACGATTTCCACGTCACATAGAAGGGTTTATATAGTCAAATAAACAGCGTTTTATTGTATTTTATTTTATTTTCATTACGGATAAGTTTATTTGTTACTTTTGTTAAATTGTGTATCTACATACAGGTTGAAATTATGACTCAAATTGCGTCGTTGTGAATTTTAGAAGAGGGACGTAACGAACAAGAATTTTAGGAATGATCAAAAAAAAAAAAAGGATAAAAAGATTGCGATCTTAGCAAAGAATTTAGGGAATGATCCAAAAATTGTATCAAAAGATTTCGGTCTTGGCCAATAATTAGTTTTGGATCAGGGAACACAAAAGTTTGGAAAGGCTAGTAAATCGGGTTTTCGTATTATTTTCGGAATAAGCACACCATACTGAGTTAAGTGATAGTTTGGGTTTGGCTACACTATATGTAGTTCTTCAGATATAAGGCGTACAAGAAAATGTTTGATTGTATAAAATATATTGAATTTTGTGAATCAGGGTCCACAAAATTTTTGAACGGTCCTTAAATCGAGTTTTCGTATTTTTTACGGAATAAGCACATCACACTGAGAAAATTGTTCGTTTTGATTTGGCTACACTATATGTAGTTTTCCAGGCATAAGGCCTACAAGAAAATTTTTGTCTGAAATATATTGGATCTTTTGATCCAAAAAAGTCGAAATATTTAAACTTATAAAGTAAAAAAGTATAATTTATACAATAACATATTTCATCAGTAATTGAATATTGAGTGAATTTCAGTGGCGTATTTAGGATTTTGTTTAGGACACGGAGGGCTATGCACAATACGTCAATAAGCACATTAATTTTTCCTTATGCCAACAAATTTTAATGATTTTCAAACCGGAGAGGGGACTGGAGCCCTATAGGCCCCTAAATACGCCACTGGTAACTTTACGAGTCGGTACTAATATTTTGGATAAGGTATGTAAGGACAATTTGGAGGTTGACAGTTCGTGCAACGCGCTTTCTTGAATAATAATAATAATAATAATAATAATAATAATAATAATAATAATAATAATAATAATAATAATAATACAAACTTTGGGAGAGTCGGTTTAAGCACCAAGTCGACACAACTGTATTGTATAGCAATTATGCTTACTTCGGTGCTTTATTAGATAAAAACAATGTGATGTAGTTTTGTGTAGTTGACACAGGTGGGAGGAAGGAGACTCATACGAAAATAAAATGGAAAGCTTATTCTTTATGAATACAAGAATTGCGTTCAGCCTAATGCTTTGTCAATCCCCCTTGACGAGTTTTCTGGGTACACCACTGGAGCCTTTCATGTGCTTCGGTCCTTTGCTACTCTAGTCACTTCCACATAAGAATTGCACATATACTTACGTATAACTCTATCTAATGTGATTTACGTTGAAAGATGAGCGTTTCGCTGTTAGTTCTTATATTGAATAATTCTACGTGCATTGAAAGTTTTCTTATGACCAGTGTTACATAAAAGAGCCAATAACATCTAATTTGCAGTGTAAAACATCGCAAGAGAACGATGTTTATCAGACAGAGAGGCTACACATCGACGAGAGGGTTTATAATGGACAAGAATTTACTACCATTCTCTGCACAGGGACAAGACATGTGCCTCCAGGGGGTAAGGCCGGATGGGTTTTGACCTGCACCCCTACTGTGTTTGCTGTATTTGTGTGAGTTACACGAAGTGCCACTACGTGGCGCATTCGTCTAACAGCAAAATTCTCCAGATGCGTGAATGCCTATTGAAGGACCTTAACGCTCCGTTTACAAAGGGTAGTAAGGGACTTCTGTAGTAATCTCTAATAACCACATCACAACCCTTAAAAGTAATTTAAAAAAAATAGAAAACATGCACCATGGCAAAAATTTGTCATCACAAGTAA
Source organism: Thermobia domestica (assembly GCF_964235325.1). Taxonomy (NCBI): domain Eukaryota; kingdom Metazoa; phylum Arthropoda; class Insecta; order Zygentoma; family Lepismatidae; genus Thermobia; species Thermobia domestica. The sequence goes on along the minus strand of NC_137458.1, from coordinate 203,437,663 downwards.
TGATGCATACATGCCTTCTATCAGCAAAAAAAGTTTCATTGAAATTGGAGCCGGACATTTGAGTGATGTCCCTTGTGGGATGTGATTGAACGTGACGTCAGAACACATCGCCCCCCTTCCCGGAATTTACGGGAATTAGGTGACCTGAGTGAGCACATGTGGTGCCAGCTCTCTCCAGCGACTTATCAAGGATCATTACGTGTATGCCAAGACGTGTCGCCGTTTTTATCCATGCCAAAAGTCGACATACTGACAATTAGGTAGGTAGTCATGATGGTCTGGCTGATGTGTGCGTATATTTTAACTCGTACATTTTGTCTCGACTCGAATTTCGAGACGTCTCGACTCGAATTCGAGTCGAGTCGAGACAGAGACTGTCGAGTCGAGACAGAAACATATTTTCGAGTCGAGACACGAGTCGAGACAACATTTTCTCGAGACGAGTCGAGACAGCCTTAAATCTCGACTCGACTCGACTCGAATGCATCCCTACCCATAAGAGAAACATGTAGCTGATCGTTTTGTGATTCTGACGCGTTTACATTTTGATAAAATTTGTACTAGTAGTTATATATCAGCGCAAGGTTTCACACAAACAGACGTAAACAAACGAGGAAGAAAATTATATTTAGTGAAATGAAAAGGCAATGGAAGAGGAGAGCATCATTTTGTTAGAATTGCATTAATAGCCTCACACATACTCCACATGATTATAACAACGTTTTGCCTCCGGGTCGTACTGAGTCAGATGGAGTCAATCCGGGCTATTGGTTTATCAAGGTCACATAAGGTCAATGAATCACTCTGGGACATCGGTTTGTCCAGGTCATTGGGTCTGGTGGGTCATGGGTCTGACTGCCTATGGGTTTTCTAATTATGGACGATGAAGCTTGTGACCCATTCCACCACTGGTCAAATGACGTTAGACGTGACCCGCTGCGACTCATATCCTGAGATTTGGGACAATAACGCCATCTGGTGTGCAAAAGTCTCAATACTTTTTAGACTTTTTATATGATTTATCTACACGTTACCTACATATATAAGATTCTAAAATTTGATGTGAGGTTACATGTTTGAATGGAAGAATATCGTTAGGAGTATGTGAGGGGAAAAGTTAAATACCACCTGGCCTGTAGTCTAGGGTGTACGGTGATATACTCCGTACACCTTCTACTTAATTTTAGTCATTATGCTTAAAGGCATCTGTATCTTCTGCTTAATGGAGTATGATACTCTTGTCAACGAACTTAAAAAGTTCGTTACTGAATCCTCTCTATGTCTATGTGTCTGTTTGTTATTTGCGAATTTTTCAATTTTGAGCCCTCCATTTGATAGAGCATCAAAAACTATTTGGGAAAATCATGGTTTTTTCTCGTCACTCTTACCGTTCCCGAGATATTGGCACAAAAATTCCGATTTTGGGAGATTTAAGGAGCTGCGAATTTTTCAATTTTGAGTCCTCCATTTTAAGCATGTGTCTTCGTAAAACAACATATCATAAAACATTTTAACAGGTTTCCTTCTTTGTATAAACTAGACCCGGGTTCGGTTTCCGGCGGGAGCTCATGTGGTTCGGATTCCACGTTAATCAGTAAGTTCCGTCTCATATAGCCTCACTGATGAAAGGGACGTTAAACTTAAAATCAACTCATCAACCTTTGTATAAACTAAGCACTTCTTCCTCATCACTGCCGATTATACGGTTCCAGAAGTCTTATGGCTTGTTCTTGTGCGTCCTTGCAAGCTCTAAGCGAGCATGTACGTATATGTGCATCTGTCTGTTTGACCTGCAAAGCAGAACAAATAATATGAGTACAGTTAAATGTTTCTGCACTGCATTCCCGCACTGAGAAAAATCCATTATCCGGACAGCGGTATATTGTACAAATACAAGGATTCGTTATGTTTACTAAGGAAATCTGTACGGAGCGTACTTTATCCATATGCTACACAGCTACTGCCTTTAACGCGCTTGGATGTTATATCATGTCGCTGCAGGATGTCTGATATCTAACAATCTTCCGTATTTTATATACGTATACGTATGTTAAATACTTCAGCTATATGTTATATACGTCCATCTGTGTGTGAGGTCCTGACCGCCTATAGACACCTCTTTCTTGCACCATAGATGACGTCATGAAACAACTGTCGTATGCTTGCGAGCTGGTTTATAAACGAGGTTGTTTACAAACGGAAAAGAAGAGCGGAAGCAAAGAAAAGCCTGGGTAAGTGCAATAGTAAATTATCACTTTAGTTAAATATTCCATTAATTATATATTCCTTTAGTATAACTTGCTTTAATATAGTACTAAACAAGTAATGTGATTTATGACCACAATTCTTACTATTGTAACTCGTTAATGGTTGAGGAGAAAGAAATGGGTTAATCTGAATTTTGAGAAATCTTTGAATATTAATGTTTTGTAACTTTTTACATTTCAAGGTACGCAAAATGAATGTTATGTGTTTATTCTTTCCTTTTTATATGTGACGGTTTATTACTTGATGGAGATTTACTACAGGACTGCTTAACATAATTGCTAAGAAACCGTTTTCAGCGCGAACATTTTCTTGTGTAGTGAAGATTTAGGATTTAGATTTCTGGGCTTTCGGCATCAATGACCTTGTTAGCCCGTCACATGTGAGTTATGACGTCCCTCGGTGAGCACACTATCCGGGGAAAGGGAAGGAAGCAAACGGCCTGGGACCTATATGTTGGGTACTACCCGGCATTTGTCTGGTATGAAATGAGGAAAACCCAAGAAAGCCTCATTCAGGATGTCTGGACTTAAAAGCTTTTGATACTTTTTCGACCGAGTGCCCCTACCGGAATCGAACCTGGGTCCGCTCGTACCGAAGGCGAGAGCGTTAGCAACTACGCTACGCGGAGCCACTTGTGTCTAGGAAACCTATTTTTACTAGGATATTTGCAACAAAATTTATTTCCTTTCTTTCTTTATTTTTCTTTTTTTTTTTGTTTTTTAACAATAAAACAAAACATATTTTACAGCCTCACTGAAATTTAAAAACAGCAGTCAGGGAGAGCTCACGTTTAAGATTCTTTTTGTTTTGTTTTGTTTTGTTTTGTTTTGCTTGTTATGTTCTCTAGTTAACTAATGTTTGAGTTCCTGAGAATTACATTATTATTATTATTGTTTCATAATTTTCGAACCAAAAATTAGATGTTTTTCTTTTTTTCCTTGTGTTGACGTCATTGTGGCAAGTTGGGGTGTTTGTATCGTACCTTGGCATTAATTTGGTTACTAGCACATAGTTTCAAGGTCATAAGTTGTAGGCCGCTTGAAACAGCTATTACACAGTTGAGTGTCAGGCGTTTGACTTGCAGCTTTCGTTACAGCGTCTAAATTGCAGTATTGGATTGCGTCCAGCTTCTATGGCTGGTAAAAAAGTTATATCGCTTTCGTAATATGGTAAGAAATAGAATGTAACAGTTAGGTATAGTATATATGACTAGTTTAATTAGTCGGAAATTACTCTGTTTCCTTGTCTTATTCTTTCGATTATGTTTAAGTACTGTGTCTTCATAGTATTGTTTCACTATTTCTAGAAGGAATTAAGTATTAACGAAGTAAAGAATAAGCAGAAGCCCACTTTGATTGACGATTACTATTTCTCATACTTCATTGAGAATGTTTTGATCCCCAATTGCGCAAACTTCTAATATGTATGTGTGTTTCTTTTTGTTGTTGTTGTTGTTCTAGTATGTATGTGTGTTTCTTTTTGTTGTTGTTGTTGTTGCTTACACTGCTATAGATATGAGCTCCTTCATGGCTAAGCGGTTAGCGTACGCGCCTTTGGTGTGGGAAACCCGCGTTCGATTCCCGGCGGGAGTGGTTCGGAGTCCATGTTAATCAGTAAGTCCACGTCTCATACAGCCTCGTTGCAGAAAAGGATATTAAAATCAACTCAGCACTGCTTTACAGATGGAGTTGTTTGATTCAGGGTTCGAATGAAGCTTTTTACGGGAAGCAGGCACGTAGCCAAGGGGTGGGTCCAGACCCCCCCCCCCTTCGGATCCAGAAATGAAAAATATTAAGGAAAGATGAAACAGAAAGAAACAGATGAATCAGCCTCAAAAATATAAAGCTACAATAAGCGTTTTGGTTACTCTTTCTTACGAGGAGCTTTGTGTGGAGGAAACGGGAGGGGGGGGGGGCCGGATCAAGTTGAAATTGGATATTATTATAACGGAACATTCCGAATTCCATCTAGCTCCATGTTAACCGTATGCAGCGGCGCAAATCTGTCTTCAACATTGGGAGGGACGGGTAAGACAGTTCTCATAATTTTTTTAAGGATGTTCAAATTATGAAGTTGAAAAACAATGCTGCGGAGGATCAGGGGAGCAGAGTTGTCTTCAAAATTGTGAGGTGGGCAGATTTAAGGCTTATTCTGGGCTGGGGACATGAATTTCATCTTACTTTCCTTTGTGGCAATCGGACACAAATCATCACATTTCTCTCCAAAAAACGCATTTCAAATCGGATTATTGAGGGGAAAGTCCCCCCCCAGTTCTAAGATTGGAGGGGACATGTCCTCATCCCCCCGGGACTTGCGCCAGTAACCCTATGGACTACAAATGACGATCGATAAACCGGTTCTTTCAGATAGCCTGTCAGAACTTAAGCAATGCCCAGAATTACCAATAATATGAACCATTTTGAATTTCGCGGCAACACTAATCCATTTTATAGGATGTCTTTACTCCAGAAAGAGATCTCGTTGCTATCCTTGACGGCATTGAACTAAGATAAGAGAAATAGAAAGAAGACGAGAAGAACCGAGTTCGAATGACCTTGGAAGACTATGTCTTTGTCAATACTTTTTTCTATTCTTTTACGCAAGATTTCTTCATAATTCTTTAATTAAAATACTTACTAACATATCCTCATTTTATTGTCCTAACAAATCAATATGGATATGTTGTCAGTAAAATAGTTTAGATTGATCGAACCCCTGGTGTGATAACCACAGTATTTCGTCACAGACCTCCCGTATTGCGAAATCGTGGCTACGTGCCTGCGGGGAGGGGGCGACTTTTCAGATATACAATCCAAGCCTTTTATTTCTCAGTGATGCAAGAT